>NC_051317.1:0-1365000 GCF_015220235.1 Choloepus didactylus
ATTATAAGCAGAATGTTTAACTAGGTTGAACTTAAGTATTTGGAAATGGACAGAGGTGATGACAGCACATTACTGTGAGAAAAACTAACAGTGCTGAATGGTGTGTGAATGTGGTGGATAGGGGAAGTTTAGAGTCACGTATGTCACCAGAAGGAAAGTTGGGTGGACAATGTCCATGATTATCTGTACAAATATTAGAAATCTCCTTCATGAATTAGAACAAATGTATGACACTATAACTAGAAGTTAATAATAGAGGGGTACATAGGGAAAAAATATACTTACTGCAAACTATGTACTACAGTAGTAGTATTTTAACATTCTTTCATCAACAGTAACAAATGTACTATACCAATACTATGAGTCAATAGTGGAGCGGGGGTAGGTTAGGGGTATAGGAGGATTTGAGTTTTCTTTTTTGTCTTTATTTCTTTTCGGGAGTAATGAAAATGTTCTAAAAATTGAAAAAAAAAATTAATTGTGATGATGCACAGCTGTGTGATGGTACCTTGGGCAATTGATTGTACACTTTGGATGAAGGTATGGTATGTGAACAATCTCAAACATTGAATTAAAAAAAAAAAAGAAAAAAGAAAAAGGTCCTACTCTCCAATGGGTTCATACCCAAAGGAATAGATTAAGTTTAAGAATATGTTTTTCTGGGGTACATGGCTCCAAACCACCACACCTGCCCAACATTTCTTTCATGCTTATTCCATCTTTGAGTTTACTGATAAAAATAAAGACAGAAGAGTAGAAAACTTAAAAAAAAAATAGAAAAGAACGGAACAAGATAAAAGAAAGTATATAAAACCAAAAGAACTTCCACCCATTGCTCAATAATTGATAGATTAAGCACAGAATAACCAATAAGGATTTTAGGATATTTGAATAAGGTGAACAATTAACCCAATGAACAAAACTGCATGTAACAACTTGTAGAATATAAACATTATTTCCAATAACTTATGGAACATACACAGAAATTCACCATATACTAAGGTAGAAAGCAAAGGTGGACAAACGTCAAAAAACTAAAATTGTACAGTACACATTCTCTGGCTACAATACAATTAAGCTAGAAATCAGTCACAGAAGATAATTAAAAAGCCTCATGTTTGGATATTTATAAGTATACTTCTATATAACCCATGGATGAAAGAGGAAATCATTATGGAAATTAAAATTATTTCAAATGAAATGATAAAAATATCATGTATCAAAATGGAAAGCAACTAAAGCAATTATTGAAAGGGAAATGTATAGTCCCAAATATGAATATTAGAGAAAAAGAAAAGCTGAAATTATCTCAAGAAACTAGAAAGACTAGCAAAATAAATCTCCGCAAAATAGGAGGAAGTGACAAAGAGACACATTAATGCAATAGAAAAAACGTATAATAAGAAGAATCAATAAAACCTGATTTGTTTTTGGAAAGGTGTTTAAATTGCCAAAAATTATTTATACACCTCTGGCGTCATCTTGCTAGTATTTTATTGAAAATATTTTCATCTAACTCATAAGTACCACACCAATGCAAACTGTTAATAGGGAAAACTGTGTGTGGGGTGGGGTGTATATTGGAATCCTGTATTTTCTGCTGGATTTTTCTGTAAACCTCTAATTTAAAAACATTTGGGGAAATTGAGAACAAGAACGTTTTTACTTAATATACATATATGTATGAAACTCTTTCATAAAGCATGATATAAATAATTGCCAAAGCAGCTCTTTCTCCTGACAGCCTTGGGGATCGCGGTGAGGTGGAACCCCTGGAAAGCAGGAAATTAGCCTGGAAACCCAGGCCTCTAAGGATTGGCCGCGGCTACAACAGCGCTGCGTTTTGCGCACTAGGAGGCAGCACCGCGCCTTGGAACTCGCGTCGGATCCGCAGCCAGGAGGTGTACTCTGGGGAAAGTACTTTGGCCCGCCGGACTTCTGCATCCGCATCGGAAAAGTGGGGGCGAGCAGAGCAGCCTTGCGCGGTAGTTGCGGGGCAGATCCAATGAGCTAACGTCGGTTCGCCTTGTTGGCACTGACAGCAATCAGTGGTTGCTCGCGAAAGGCCAATTCGCTTCCTCCCTCGCGCCCACCAAAGTTCTGGGAGCCCTGAGGCGCAGCGCAGCGCGGCTGGCCTTTCAGATTCGGGACGCTCCCGCCGAGGAGTCCCCTAGGCTCTCCAAAAGTCAACCCCAGGCTCGCGGCGTGAGGCGCGCGGAGACTACAGTTTCCAGAGTGCCCTGCGACGACGGGCGGGGCCGGGGAGCTCCCGCGGCCAATTAGGGGGTCCCGGGACGCTGCCGGAGAGCTGCAGGTGGAGCCGCTGGCCGGTGGGCGGGCGCGGGGCCGAGTCCCCGGAACGCATCTCGGGGCTCGCGGGTTGGGCTGGGGACGCGGTGCGAGTGGGGCTGACACTCTGGAGGCGGCCCCAGGGACCGGACTGAGCGGGGGCGGGGTCCGCAGCCGCCTTCGCGGTTCCGGGTGCTCCAGCCGCGGCGCAGCGCAGAGTACACTTGACCAGGGTCGGGCTGCGGGGAAGGGCGGGTCTGGGAAGAACCCCCGAGCGCCGCGGCGTCCTCCAGCTCCTCCTCCTTGCGGCCGCTGGAGCCACAGCCGGAGCCGGCGCCACCTCGCGCCCCGGCTCGTGCGTCCCCAGCCATGGCTTTCGCCAATTTCCGCCGCATCCTACGTCTGTCCACCTTCGAGAAGAGAAAGTCCCGCGAATATGAGCACGTCCGCCGGGACCTGGACCCCAACGAGATGTGGGAGATCGTGGGCGAGTTGGGTGACGGCGCCTTCGGCAAGGTTTACAAGGTGAGCGCGCTGGAGGCGGGTGGGCGAGCACCCGGGGCGCGTGGAGCGGCTCCGGAAGGAAGGGGCGCCAGCCTGATCAGCTCCGGTCATGACTCGGGAGAGCGCAGGGGGCTGTCGCTGCCCTGAACTCCGGGTCCCGGGGTCCAGTTCCAGTGACCCTTGTTCTTTGGGCAACCTCACTTATTCCGGCTGTCTCTGCGAGCCCCTTCTGGGCATGGCTGCTGCCCACCGAGCTCAGTTCTGAGTACTTCCTTTGCTTTCGGCACTGTGCTTGGCGCCGCAGGGGGAGACAAACGGTCTCTCCTAGAACCACAGCATTCGAGAAGGTAGCCCCAAGCACCCGCACTAAAACGAATAGAGACATGATTTTTAAGAGACACCACGGCAGATGCTGTGGAAATTCCGAGGCGATGGGGTCAGAGAAGCTTGGCTGCGCCTGAGACTATGGAGTTTGGGTAGGGCAGAAGGTACACCTGAAGATAAGCCAAACAAAGACAGGGAGGGGGAAGGACAAGGTATGACCTGTAGAGTGAGAAAGGCTGGGAAATGCGGGCTGGGACTGCCTAGAGGTGGGGGTGGATGGGTGGGTGGGGGCGGGGGGGAGGTTAGGGCCTCAAGAATGTTGAGCTGCAGGGTACAGATTTGACTCTCTGTCTGAGTCACAGCTGGGGAGTCTCCCAGTCAACAGTCACCTCTCCCCTAGAGCAATACTGCTGACCTCTTGTGGAGGGGTGGGCGGGGCAAAACTGATTAAAACTAGATACACTTGCAGCAGGACATTGCCTGGTTTCTGCTCCTGCGAGTGAGTTCCAAGTTGCTGAGTTGTATGAGGGGTCCAAGCACCTACAGCTTGACCCCACCCTTTCTGGGATCTCCTTTCCCCAAGGAAAACCTTATACTGGGAGAATTCCATATGTTCAGCTGGTGTATACCAGCTTCCTTCCTAAGTCAGTTATCACCTTCCTTGGGACTTCTGTAGCTTGGAGGCCACTTTGACCCTGGGATTGTCCTTTCAGGAAGCTGGACCACAGAGAAGGCCTCTCCAAGCCCACTGGGTGAGGACGTGGGCTCTTTGACTTGAGGGTGCTCCAGAGCATGGTTACTTCAAATATGGTGTCTGGGCCAGCATTATGAGTGTTATCTGGGAGATTGTTAGAAATGCAGAATCCCAGGCCCTGCCTCAAACCTATTGAATTAGAATTTTCCTTGTAACAAGATTCCCAGGTGATTCCGAAACACATCAGCGTTTGAGAAGCACTGCTCTAGAGGCTTAGAGGGCAATTTTGAGGCCACCCAGTCTCATCTGGGTACCTCTTTTGTTACATTACTGCCTCCTCTCTGAACCAACACTTCCTGCTACAGGGTGGAACCCCCACGGGATTAAAGGCCCTGTGGTTGGAGAGGCCGCTGCAGTGTCACTCTTGTGGCCTCTGGGCTGTCTTGATTTGCCACTCCTCTTTGCCTGAGTGCTCTAGCTGGTACATCTTTTCTTTATCCTTCACGTAGCTACACCTTTCTACCTAGTGGCATAAAGAAAGAGTCCTTGGCCTCGTGCCTCCCCCTGGACACACTGCCATGTGTCCTTGCCTACCCAGGACAGAGCCTGCTCCTCTTAGGTGCTCTGAACACCCTGAGGGCAGTTGGACCTTTTCTCAGCTCACTGCATTCTTTGCCTTCTCCAGAAGATTCAGCTGGTGATTTTAGTGCACACTGATGGCGCTCGCTGATGGCTTTACCTTGTTAGGGGCTTTCAGTTGCCATCTCGTCCCCCCCTCCCAATTTATCCTGGCTTCTTATAGTTCACTTTCTTTCACACCTAAATGCAGAACTTTGCTCTTGCACTTGTACAAATTCCCCTGGTCCCTTTTGGTTGTCATTTCCGTCTGCTTTGACCCTGTAAACTCCCTGCAACTCTGGGAGTTTCTTACCAAGTTGCTCATGTGACTTGCAACTTATTTTGTCTCCTCCCGGTTCTCCTTAACACATGGGCCCTTTTAAATGTGAGTCCAGTTCTCAAAGCTGTGAATTGGGCTCCATCAAGGCCACCCTCCCTCCACCTCCAAACCCATGCTTCTCTCATAATCAAGAAGAACAAAGCTTGGCCAAGAAAGCTGTATGATGGTGGATAAGCCTGGACCATTTATCATGTTACCTGCCTGGCCTTAGTGTGTGATGCACTGATCTAACCTAACCTCCGGTTATGTGTGAGGATCCTGGGGCCCAGAGAAGGGAAAGAGCTAGAACGAAAGACTCTGGCTTCAGGTTAACATTTTTCTCTCAGTCTCCTAGTATGGAAGATCCATCGTGGATGAAAGATCCCTGTCACCCAGGCTGCGTGCCCAGGAGAAGTGCTGCTTACTGTGCCCCTTGTATCTGAAGTTGAAACAGGCATTGCTTTTACTGAAGGTCCTCTAGCCAGAGACCATGATGCCTGTCCACATCGTTGTGGCCTTGCATGGTTTTTGTGGCAGCACAGGCTGGAAGTTCCATCTTGGTTTTATGGCTGAGACCAGCGCTTCGGTTTTGACATGGCGCCGGCAGAAGTAACAGGCTCTGAGCTGGGGAAGTGATGGCCAGTACCATCTCCTCTCCTTGTTCTAGAATTCCGCAGTTTTCTTCTGGCCACCTAGGTAGTGAATGTCTTGCTGAGGACTTCCCAGGCCTATGAAGCCTACTTGTCAGAAGACTCTGTGATTCCAGATTTACTGATATGAGAGTCTTGTAGGCGCTCAAAGCCTAAACATTAGCATTCTGAAGATATAGAGCCTTTCTCCTTCTCCTTGATAAGCCTTTGTCAGTCTGTCTCAGGAGAAAAAGAGGTGGATGAGATTGATTTTGGGCGAGATTGATTTTGGGCAAAGTCAAGCTCATTCTCACCCAGTCCCTATGCGACTGCACATTGTTAAAAAAGAAAATCATTTCCAGTCTATTTCTAGATACAGAGTAAAGCTTACAAATGACATGGTTTCAAAATTTTTGCCATGAAAAGCCATCTTTATTCTGAAGATGAGGTAGAAAGGGGAGGAAGTGTTTGACAGAATTTTCAGTGGGAAAAGCTGTCTTCAGCAGGGCGTTTTGCTGTCACGGCAGCTGGCTGAAACAGGTACTCACCCACCAGACACTGACATTTCTGTGCAGAAATGAAGAGTTGGGTTAACAGGCTATGATTGTTTTTCTGCTTCTTGAAACTTGCTTTGGTTTTGATCTTATGTTGTCTTTAAACTTTTAAAAAGTTTATTATTTCGCCTGTTTAAAAACATCATCTACTCACGAGTTTAAAATGGGGAGTATAACAAGAAATAGTATATAAAAAAAGAAAAAAAAAAGACCCTACGTTCCACCAATTCCTGTTGACATTTTGACATATGTCCTTCTAGAACTTTATAGGTGTTATGGAAAATTTAAAAAAAAGGAGTTGTAATCATATGTATCTACATCTTTTTGCCACTGTTCACTCCTAAGTCCTTTACCTGTATTATTCTAGATACTTCACACATACCTTCAGGGATGTCTCCATTCCTACCTCCCACCCCCTTATCCTCATCTTTTGGATATTTAAGCCATTTCTGCTATAACGTGATGTCTGTGTCCCTACGAATCACCCTGCTATGCAAAATCATGCAACAAAAACTAGAGGGCATACAGGGAAAATGGGGCACAACACTCAAAATCTTCATGAGTGGCACATTAAAAAAAGATAACCTAATAAAAATAGCAGCAAAAAAAATTTTTTTAATATGTTAAGTGGATAAGAAATGCACAAATACTACAATCAATGTGGCATCTTCCTGGGAACAAGACCTGAAGTTTGCTTTGTGGCTGGAAGGGCTGCAGTGTGTGAGTTATTGTGAAGTGGGGGGAGGAGGGTTCTTAGAAAGTAGATGGAAAACTTGTGCTGCCAGGTGCAGAGCAAGGTGTTTCCTAGGTAGGTGAGAGACCTTTGAGGTGTGGGCTGTGCGCATTTGGCATATCCTTGGCGGCTGGGTGCAGCTTTCAGCGCTCACCTCGTTTCGCGTAGACAAAACTGCGCATAAGCAAGTGAGGAATTAGGGTGATGATAAAATCGTCCCGTAACCTGTCCGTGGAGCTGGAACGAGGTTTATGCTACTAGTTTTAAAGCCTGGGTTTCCGCTTCCTCACTCCTGGTGCGCCCCCTCCCCCTCCTCCGGAAAGAGCTCTGCCCCCAGGCAGTAACCTTATATCCGCTCAGCTGAGTATTTTTAAACCGAAGTCCTTGCTATTGTGAGTGGGTTCCTGACATGGTTCTAAAACGAGGGTGGTCTGAGCCTTCCTGGGGAGGTGCCTGCCTCATGGGTCCCCTGGGGGGTTTGGCTGGACTCCACAGGGCTGACTGGGTAATTTAGCACTTGTCCACTGAGAAGGATTCTGGCTGGCCCCAAAGAAGCCAGGGTGAAGTGAGCTAAAAAACCACCCCCAACCCCCAACCCCAGTCCCATCTTGGACCTCTGGGGTTCCCTGGCCTCCCGAGGTTACCCAGACTAGGGGGAATCCCTAGAGGCTGCCACCCCATAGCCCCCCCACCCTCACCCCATCCCAGAACAGCCCAGGATGGTCGCTCCTGGGCCCAGCTGCTGCTGAGGGCAGTAGATCAAGTGGTTGAGGGAAGAGAATTTGGGGTTCATAGGCTCTGGGTTCCAGTCTTGGCCGTGCCCTTTCAACTCCAAGCAGATGGCCTCCCAGAACTGCAGCCTGTTGTTTGTGAAGGAGGTGATAGGAGGTGATGCAGTTAGGATCTGCTCCCCACCCAGGAAATGCTCAGGAAATGAAAAGTGTGTATTATTGTTGATGCTCTTGCTAACAAACAGGAAACATTCTGGCCAATTATCATGACTTAGGACAAGACAGAAATACTTTAGTATTTCCCAGGGATTCTCAACCTCGGCACTGATGACATTTTTTGGGGCCGTCCTGTGCATTGTGGGATGTTTAGTGGCATCTCCTGGTTTCCACCCAGGGTAGATGTAAGTAGCAGCCATCTACCCCCCCCCCCCCCCCCCAGTTCTGACAACCAAAAATACCTCAGACATTGCCAAGACATTGCCAGATGTCCCCTGGGGGCAAAAATCACTCCCAGGTTGAGAACCCTTGCCTCAGATGAACGCCTTGATTCAGTTCAGCAAACAGTGTTTGTTTACCTACTGCTTGCTTGTCAAGGCCCTGGGTGTGTGATGAAAGACTCAGGCCAGGGTTTGAATGCTGGCTCTCCCACTGACAGGCATGTCATGTTGGGCAAGCAGCTTGTTTCTGAACCTCAGTTTCCCCTTGTATACGATCAGGCTGATACTCAGACCCACCCCACAGAGCTGTTGGGAGAATTAAACGAGCAGCTCACCCAAAGGGCTTAGCAAGTAGCCCATAGTAGGTGCTCAAGATAAGCCAGCATCCTCCATTGCTGAAAGGAAAGCACAAACTCGGCAGAGAGAATTGTTGTGGTACAACCAGAGGGTTAAGGGTAGGTCTCTCGATAGAGGGGAGGACCTGCCTGGCTGGGCAGGTGCTGTGGCCATAGGATGGTGAAGAGAAGGAAGTCTGGGTGTGCTAGTTTGGATATATTATGTGCCACCAAAAGCCATATTCTTTGATGCAATCTTGGGGCGCAGATGTAATAGTGTTGATTAGATTGGAACCCTTTGAGTGTTTCCATGGAGATGCGACACAATCAACTGTGAGTGAAACGTTCGATTGGATAATTTCCATGAAGGTGTTACCCTGCCCATTCAGGGTGGGTGTTAATTGAATCACTGGAGTCATATAAAGGAATTCACAGACAGAAGGGCCTCAGAGCAACTGAGAGTGGCATTTTGGAGAGGAGCTGCAGCTCACAGACATTTTGGAGATGCTCTGGAGAACGCCATTTTGAAATGCTACCTGGGAGCAAGCAGATGCCAGCCATGTGCCTTCCTGGCTAACAGATTTTCCGGATGCCAATGGCCTTCCTTCTGTGAAGGTACCTGATTGTTGAGGCATTACCTTGGACACTTTAAGGCCTTAGGACTGTAACTTTGTAACCACATAAACCCCCTTTATGAAAGCCAATCCATTTCTGGTGTTTTGCGTAACCGCAGTATTAGCAAACTGGATCACCGGGCCAGGAGAGGGGCTGGACAGTGCAACAACGTGTCCGGCTAGTAGCCCTTGAGCCATGAGCCACAGACAGCTTTGTGGGGCTCCCACAGTGGCTGAACCCAATTTGAATTGATTCTCAGTATTTTGAAATTAGGTGATTTCACGTAAAAGCCTAGTTTCCTGTCTTCTCTGCAAAACATCATCAGATAAGCTGGTACCAATGCCTGCTTTCCTGCAGAAATGTGATGTGAACCACTTAGGGGATTTAAAATTGTCTAGTAGCTTCATTAAAAAGAAGGAAAAGCTAAGCAGTAGAAATGAACTTTAACAGATCTAATTTAACCCAAATGTACCCAAAATATTGTCATTTCAGCATGTAATCTTTATGGAATTAGTGAGATCATTTATGTTCCTTTTCTTCATAATAAGGCTTTGAAATCCAGTGTGTGTTTTGCACTCAGAGTGCATCACAGTCTGGACTAGCTGCACTTCAAGTGCTCAGTAGTCATTTGTGGCTAGCGGCTTCTGCATTGAACAGGGCAGGTTTAGCCTGCTGTTTGCTGCCACCCCATGTCCCCACCATCCACTCCACCTATTTCTATTGCCTCCACTGCCCCGAGGTCAGAGGGTTTGGGAGCTGGGCCTGGCCTGGGGAGTGGGGGTGGCACGGGGGCTGGCCAGGGTGGGAGCAGATCTACAATAGTATTTGGGGACCAAGTCAAGAGGGTCTTGGAAAGCCAAGCTGAGGAATTCGGACTTGACAATGCTGACCTTAGCTAATGCCCTTCCAGCCCCAAGCTCCCAGGACCTGGCCAGGTCAGCCTCATGTAGTGGTAGAGAGGGGACATGACCAGAGAGGGTGGCAGTTTGCCCAGTGCCACACAGTTGGGAGATGCCCAAGCCAGGTTTCCTGGCTGTCCAGGGTCAAGGTGACCCATGAGTGAAACCAAGACCAGAGCAGCTATGCCCTGGTAGCCAGAGCTGGTGGTGTAGGAGGGAGAACCCAGAACCCAGGGAGGGCAACTGACAGATGGCAAGCGACCAGCCTGAGAAGGACATGCCTTATATAAGGGTGGGAGGGCTGGAAATTCTAAGGTGTGGTGTGGTGTGGTGGTCGGGAGAAGGAGGGAGAGCAGAGAGGTGAGACAGCAAGGGGTGCTTATGATTGCCAAGGACCAGAGATGGCACTGGATCCTGGCTGAGTTCCTGGAGTTCAAAGCCTGGCCCTACCTTTTGCAGGTTGTGTGATCTTGGGACAATGGCTTTAGTTATTTATTTGTTTGTTTGTTTTTCACCTGCGTTTTATTTTATTTTAATTTTAATTTAATTTTATTTTGGAATATAACACATTTACGTAGAAGTGATAACTTTCCAAGTGCAAGTTAACAAGTAGTTAGCAAATTTCAAAGAATGTTATGGATTACAGTTCCACAGTTTCAGTTATATCCTTATTGTGAAATAAAATATATATACAGAAATGTGACAACTTTCAAAGTACGATTTAACAAGTAGTTTTATACAGGAAATTCCCAAAATGCTATGGATTACAGCATCATAGTTTCAGTTCTTTCCTTATTGTGAAATATATATACAAAAAAGTGATAACTTTCAAATTATAATTTAACAAGTAGCTATATAGCAAATTTCAAAGAATGTTGTGGGTTACAATTCCACCATTTCAGTTCTTTCCTTCTGGCTATTCTAGTACCCTAGCAACTAAGAAAAAAGGAAATTATATAGAGATTCAGTATTCATAATCCTTTGTTAAATTCCATCTTGTCTGTTGCTACCCCTTCCTCTAGTTTAATCACTTTCTTAATCTTCAGGGATATCTAGGCAGTGACCACCCTGACCTGTTCATGTTGAAAAGGGGTGTCAACATTATGGGAAAAGGGGACACAACTGGTTGATGTTTTTGAAGAGGCTGTTGCCTCTGGGATTTGGAACTTAGCTGGCATAGGGGCTCTTTGGAGGATTTAAGTTTCTGAAGAATAAACTTAGTGAGTGCAACCTTTATAGTCTCAGATAGTGATCCGGATATTCTTTAGGGTTTTTGGGACAACTGTTGACTTGGGCTTATCATATTATGGCCATTTGTCATATCTAGCTGAAGTTTGCATAGGAGTAACCTCCAGGACAGCCTCTTGACTGTTTGAAATCTCTTAGCCACTGAAACCTTATTTGGTTGCCTTTTTTTCCCTCCTTTTGGTCAAAAAGGCATTCTCAACTCCTCAACGGAAAATAGTTTTATTTGTTCCTCAGTTTCTTCAGCTGAAAAATGGTGTTTTTACTTCGTAGGGTTGGTGGTGGTTGAAATGAGATAACCCATGTAATCCACTTGGCCCAGCACACTAAAAGAGCTCAGATAAATGTTTGCATTAAAATAATTATTGAACACCTACTGTTTGCCAGGCACTGTGGGTTTCCAGGTGAACAAAATAAATGAGAATGGAATTGACTTTTGTTCAGTTCTGATTTCTCCGTCATTTATTCTTCTGTTATCCCCATGAAGCCAGGGGTTGGTATCCCTGCCCCACATCTGATGAAACAGAGGCCCAGAGAAGTGCAGGGACTTGCTGAAGGATGCACAGCTTGTCCATGGCTGGGTGGGACTTGAACCCAGACCTCTCTGGCCAGGACCCTGTGCCTTTCCCACTGCACTGCGTGGAGGGAAAGACAAAGGGGCTTGGAGAGTCTGGGTCACTTCAGATAGCATCTCCCTGCAGTCTTGTCATTTCTGTGCCCAGAAATGTGACTCTTCTACCCAGGCCTGCCTTAGCAGGCTTGAGCCTGGGGAAGGAGTGGTGGCCTCACATGCAGAGGAAGTGGTGACGGGGGGCGGGGGGCAGGCAAGGCTAGGAGAGGAAGTGGCGGGGGAAGAGGGCAGGCGTCAGGGAGGGGTAGCTGGGTGCTCCTGGGGCCCTGGTGGGTGTGGGGCTACTGGCACTGGTTTGTCCTAGAGCAGAAGGTGCAGGAAGGGACAAATACCCAAAGAGACACCTCCTCCCTTCCCCTTTTTTCTCCCCCAGGCTCCCTCCCTCCCCTGTACTTACCCTCTACTTCGCTTTACTCATTCTTTTCTCTCTTCCCCTTTCTCTCTGCTTTCCCCTTTGTGGCATTATTTTTCTTTTCCTTCCCGTATACCTCACTAAGAGGCTATACCGAAGCCAGAACTGAGGCTCTAGGACTTGGAGGAGGGGGAAGTTGGGGAGGGGTTGGCCGGTGCACTGGTGACTAAAGGGTTAACCTTGGTAAGCCTCTGTTCTGGTGGGGAAAGTGGGGCCACAGAGAAGTTGAAGGAAGCACAGCCCGTTTCTGCCTCAGGACCTTTGCACTTGCCGCTCCCACTTCCTCTAACTGTGGGACCAGCTCCTTCTCATCCTCTGGGTCTCAGCTCAACGTCCCCTCGTCAGTGAGGCCTGCCCTCACCACACCTCCCTGGTCACGGCAGTGGCTCCCTGTTGATTTCCTTCAGAGCTCTTGTCACAAACTGGGATTCTCTTGTGTCTCCTTGTTTAATTTCTGTCTTCCCTGGCATGTGTAAGGTCCCCAGGGACAGGGAGTTATCTGTCTTTTGTGTCCCCAGTTCTGGGAATAGGGTCTGCTCTTGCTCATGATAGATGCAGAGTTTAATATCTGCTGAATGATGAATGAATGAACAAATGAATGAGTGAATGGAGACCCGGCTTCCTCCCCTTCGCTAGGCAGGCCCAGCATTGTGTTTATGAGTGCAGGTGCTGGAATCAGTTTTGAGCTTTCTGCTGACTTCCCTGCTACCTGCTGTGTGACCTTGGGCAAGTCACCTCACCTCTCTGAGCCTGTTTCTTAAGCTGCAAGATGAGGATCAAAATAGTGCGTATCTCAGAGAGTTGCATGGAGATTGAAATGTGAGAAACCCTTCACATCCTGCCTAGCATGGAGGAAGTGAGCAGTAAATGTGACTTCTTAATATTGTGATTGTTATTATTTCTGATGGTTGACTAGACTGGTTTCCTGAGGATGGATAGAGACAGATTCCCTTGAGGTTGCTGACCCCCCCACCCTGGCTTATTATACTGGGGGATGCTTCCGGATGGATGCTGGTATGTAAAGTCCCTAGGGATCAGCCTGAAATGTATTGTTATCATGTTGGGTTATGAAGCTAAATGAGATTTGAGAATGCTAAAGAAGGCTCCATCCCAGCCTTCGAGAAGTCTGCTGCCCTGCAAGGGCAGTGAGGTGCAGGGTAAGTTGAACTTGGGTGCATGTAAGGCCCCAGCTGTGTGCCTGCTCAAGGTCATGGTCAGTCCAGGGTAGCCGAGGGTGCCCCAAGCAGCTGGAAGAGCAGCATCCGAGCCTTCGAAGGAGACGTCCAGGCTGGTGCCCCGCTTCCTTTCGACCTCCTTCCTGGAAAGCTCTAGCTTTTCTTGTCTGGGAGCCCAGGCCCAATTCTTGGCCCTCTGCAGTGGTTGTCATGCTGAGGCGAGAGCCGCAACAGAGTGGGCATACCTCCATGCTCAATCCTGAGAGTCTTCCTGCCCCTGTTTTGCATTTTAGTGGGCTCCTGTGATGGGTCACGAGGCCCTGAGCTCTTACTCAAGCCTCTAACTGCTCCCTCAAGCCCCCTCTCCACGCCTCCCTCCCTTTGAGGTGACAGGAAACCCACCTTTGGGGCTGAGGAGTGTTTGTGGTTTGCCTTTGTGAACAAAGGGCTGGAGTTCCAGGCGCTGGTGCTGGCCTCTGACCCTGACTGTGTGACTATCTGTGGGGGGCCTGTGACGCCCACCTGAAGGAGGCCTTTGAAGCACCCCTACCTCCCCCTCTGTGGAGGTCCTGGCTTGGTGATGCTGTTCATCCCCCAAATCCCACTCAGCCACTGGCCTTGCTGTGTGACCTCGGGCAAGTGACATCACCCCTCTGAGCCTTGGTTTCCTTGTCTGCAAAGTGGGGACAATAGTACCTCTTACAGAGGGACATAAGGTGTCTTCACACCTGTAGTATCCGGAAGCCAGTAACCAAAGACATACAGAACTGACCCAAGCACAGGGTCACTTCTAACCGATGGCCGGTTTTGGCGAGGGCCTGGGGTGCAGCCAGGGAGGGTGCAAATAGGCCCAGCCATTGGGAGACCAGTTTGGCAACCTGTAAATCAGGTCCTAGGCTCTGGATGCAGCCCCACCTGCCCAGTACTGAGTGGCCAGACAATAGGGTAAAAGGTTCAAATAAACGATGGCCCCACCATCCAGTGGAAGAGTTGACAGTGGTTGGAAAGGCTGTTGAACAGTGCTTTGTGACCCACAGGGCTATCCATGGCATGTTGTTAAATGAGAATGAAAATGACAAATCAGTATGTACCATTTAATCCCATTTTTATAAAGTAGAGAATACTGTCTGTTGGGAGAGAGACAATAATAAACAAATATTTGCCTTGCATTTCCTGGGAACCCAGCCCTGTTCTAAACACCTTTGAAGTACTCACTCTTTGAAGGCTCCCAACAGCCCCAGGAGGCAGGAACTGTCAACATCTGTATTGTACAGATGAGGAAACTGAGGGACAGAGGGGTCACCTGAGTCCTTCCTCATTCAGCTGGGAAGTGTTAGAGCCGGACTGCCAAGCAAATTCAGGTACACCCATGTTGTAAAATCCTAGGAGAAGGTGCTCCAAAGTGCTAAAGGTGATTATCTCTGGGATCACCAGTGGGTTTGATTTTCTTCTTTGTGTCATTATATTTCTAAGATTCCCTGTGATGAATGTGTGTTACTTTTAGAATAATTTTGAAAAAGCACAAAAAGTACTTTTTACCAAAACACGGGGCTACCTTAACCCTTCTGAGCTTTGGGACTATCCTGGCTGATAACAGGATACATCTTCAAAGACTGTGATGAAGGGTAAGTGAGATAAAGCTGAAAAGGTGGGGACCCTGGAAGGCCCTGGAGAAAAGTGCTTCTTCCTTCTCTCCCTCCTCTGTGCTCAGGGTTCCTGTCCCCTCTTGTTACTTTCCTTTCTCCTCCAAAACTCAGTCCCTCCTCTGGGGTACGAGGGAGCCTGGGAAAGTTCCGAGCAGCAGCGGCCACAGAGAAGTGGAGCCCACCTTCACCTTTCCCGCCTCCTTCATCAGTGATAGGCGGGTTGGATTCCCTGTCACTCTTGAGGCACTGAGAGCCGAATTCTCCCACATCCCTCGCCAAGTTGGACAGGCTGCCTGGGTTTTCGGCCAAGGCCAAGGCTCGGTATCTTTGGGGCCAGTCCCGTTCCGGTTTTCTATTTTCATTTGCTGGCCCAGAAGGACTTTGGAGGCTCAGCCTTTCCCTGCTCAGCCGGGAGAGCATGCCAGGCTTCTCCTCGCCAAGGGCAAGCGTATTAAGTGCACGTCTTTGGAGGGGGCGGCGCTTCTCTGCTTTTGTGCTTTGTAATCTTCACCATCCTTAAGTATCACTTGTTTCGAAACCCAGCCGTCTCGTTTGTCATGGGGCTGAAACTTGGCACGGCAATTATTGATCTGGAAGTGGTTTCTTGCCACTTGGCAGTGCTCGTAAACTGTGTGCCACCTGACCCCAGCCAAAGAGCATTGCCTTCTTCCAAAACGGGAGCTAGAGATTCAGAAATCTAAGTATTTTATGGAGAAAATCGATGTCTTGTTACTTTCCTTTCTCCTCTTAGGTGGAGTGGCTCATTTCTCTCTATTTGCAGAGAGACACAAACACCAATTCATTCATTCATTCATTCATCCATCCATTATTTTAAAGTATTATTGAGTGTATACTATGCCAGACAGAGAAATAAGGCACATTGGTAAAAAGATAAGCATAGTTTTAGGCTTTTGAAAACAAAACAAAACAAAACAAAACAAAACAAAACAGAAAATACACAATTCCAGAGAGAACGGTATCACCCATTAGTCAACTGACAAATCCACGAGGCTTTATTAAACTTTCTCATGTGTCACTAGAATTATCTATATCTCCATTAGGAAACTAAGGCCTAGTTTCCTGGCTTCCCCAAGGGCACTTAGCTGGTAAGTAGTAGAGTAGGGACTTGATCTTAGGTCTTTTTATTTAAAATTCTGTGCTATTTCCATTCAAGAAATTGCTTAATGGAGATCTGTCCATTTCTGAATTTGCCCTGATGGGGACATTGGCTCTTGTGGGGTAGGGACTTGTAAACATATCTTTCTGGCTTCAGTATTGAGAGGAGACAGGCTGGTGTTCTAGAAGTTGGCAACAAAGTTGACTCAAGTGTATTTTGGAAAAGAGAAAGACTTCATGATTGTCTTTTCTCTGGATATACCTTTCATTCCTTTATCCCTGTTTTGGTTTGCTAAAGCTGCTAGAATGCAAAATATCAGAAATGGATCAGCTTTTTCGATGGGGATTTATTAGGTTGCAAATTTCCAGTTCTGAGGCTGTGAAAATGTCCAAATTAAGGCATCAAGAGGTAGATACCTTCCCTGAGGAAAGGCTGATGGCATCTGGGGTTCCTCTGTCACATGGGAAGGCACATGGCTGGCTCTGCTGAGCCTTTTCTCCCTGGTTTAGCTTCTGGTTTTGGTGGCTTCAAAATGTCTCTGGGCTTCTGTCTTAGCTTCTCCTGGAAGCAAACTCTGGATTACGTATCTTAGCTTCTCTGAGCTCTATCCAAAATGTCTCTGCCTTTTATCCTCTCACAGAGGACTCCAGCAAGGAGATTAAGACCCACCTTGAATGGGCTGGGTCACATCTCCATTGAAACAACCTATCAAAAGTTCCCACCCACAGTAGGTCTGCCCCCACAAGATTGGATTAAAAGAACATGGCTTTTCTGGGGTACATAATAGATTCAAACCACAATCCCTCTCTTACATCCATCTGTTCTCACATCTACCCCCTCATCTCCCTACATACCCACTCTCCCAGCCATCCTTCCAGCCAACCATCCCCTACCTTTTCTTTCATTTTCCTGTCCATTCATCTACCCTTCCATTTACCCGTTCACCTATCCACCCATCTACCCATCTACCATTCAGTCTGCCCATGTGTCTACTCACCCACCCACCCTCCCATCCAGCCTGCTCCATCCACCAGCCACTCACCCATCTTCCATCCATCCACTGATGTCTCCACCCATCCTTCCATCCACCCTGCTGCCTACTCATCCATCTGCTCACTCATCTTCCTACCCACCCATCCACTCTCCTGTCTTCCCACCCTCCCATCCATGCACTGGCTGCTCTGTGCCAGGCTCTGTGGGGTAGACCACGATGAATCTGACATGGGCTTAGCCTTTCCAAGCTCACAGCCTGGTCAGATAGAGAAGCTGTGAACACAAATGATTGTAGCACCAGGCAGACTGTGGAGAAATCCCTAATAAGGTGTGAAGAAATTCTGTTAGGGAGTGGAGGGCAGGTGGGATTTGGGGGACGTCTTCATGGACTTTGTGGATTGCTTAAACATAGGTGTGAGAAAGTTCTCCAGGTGGAGGAAAGAGCATGAAGAAAGACCTGGGAGTTGGATGCATAGGTAGACTGGCTGTACGTAGCATGGGGTGGGTAGGGGGAGTGGCAGGGGCCAGATCATGACTTTATCTTGTCTGCAGTGGGGAGCCATTGAAGGTTCACCATGAGAGTGTTTCTGGTCAAAGCAATGGGGAAGAGATGGGGAAGGAGTTCCGGCACCAGGAACAACTGGGAGGGGGACCCTTGGAGATGTTTACCCTGTGGGCTGCTGAGGGGAAAAGGCACTGGGCAGAGAGCCAGACCTGAGTTTGAGTCATCACTGCTACTTCGTGGCTGTGTTGACCTTGGACAAGCTACTTTCTCTACCTGGGCCTTCATTTTCTCTTCAATAGAAAGAGGTGGCCACCCTGCATACCTCATGGACTTGTGAGGCGCAGCCCAGAGCCCGTCCCTTCCTGTGCTGCATAAAGGTGGGGGGGGGGCACAGGTGTCACCTTCTCCTTCATTTCAAGGCCCACAAGGACCCAGCTTCCGGAAGGCCGGGCCTGTGGAACTTACAGCTCTACTCCTAGACTGACTTGTGCCTGCCAGCCAGGGATGTTAGCAGAGTCTGACCCCAAGCCCCTCCTTGGCCACCCATCCTGGCCCCACGTATGCTACCCTCAGACCACCCGCCTTGAATTTGTGCAGGGCCCTTCCCTGGCATATAACTGGTTCTGCTGAGAGCCCGGCTCCCTCTGCGGCCAGATTTCCTCTCTCCCTAATAGATTCAGAAGGCTTTCCTGCGATTGGCAACTGTTGCCACCAACCAAGCAAAGATAAATGGGTCTGGGCAGGGCCACCGCAGCTGTACCTTTTGTGGAAAACAGGCCAAGCCCCTCCTGGAATTCCAGTGGCCTGAACTGTATTTGACACATGCCTGGCACAGCCGTCCAAAAGAAAGAGCACGGGGAAAATAGAAACCTGTAGCCTTGACTTCTCTGTTCTTTGGCACTGACCCATGCAACTCGGCTCTTCATTTGACAGGTCGGCTGGGAGCTCTGTCTGAAGCCCTGCTGCCAGGCCAGGTTGCTAGGAGACTTCATTAGCAAATGATTGCCTGCGAGTTTCTCTACCCACTCTCCCTTTTTTTTCCTTCCCAGCAAAAGAAATATTTCTGTGACTGCGTCTGGGATGCCAGGGTGAGTTTTAGAGTCTCCCTCACCTCTGTGAGGAGGCATTTTCCACCAGGGAGTTTTAGCTCCTCTAGTGCAGTGCTGCTTAGTAGAACTTCCCGCAGGGACGGACATGCCCTCTCTCTGCTCTGTTCAGTCTGGTGGCCGCTAGCCACATGTAGTTATTAAGTACTTGGAATGTGGCTAATGCAACTGAGGAATTAAAAATTTAATTTTATTTAATCTCTAATACTTAAATCAGCCACATGTGTGGTTAGCGGCTCAAGTGGGTTCCGAGAGGTCACGGAAGCCCATCTGCAGAAACATTTAAGACGAAGGTAAGGATGAGGCAGTTGCTTTCTGGGCCGGAGCTTCCTTTGCACCAACCCTAGTCTATCCTCCCCGGGAAGCCTGTGGATAATTTGCCAGATGTGGTTGGATGATAACAACCCTTATAAACCACCTGCCTTCCTTTTGCCAGGTTTTCATCTCATCCCTGTCTATAGACGTACCCATTTTTTCCAAAGCTTTAGCTTAGCTACAGTTTTATTATTCTGCCTTTTTACTTACTATTATGGTTTAAATATTTTTTTCTCATACCTCTATTATCTTTCAATTTATCATGTTTAAGGATTGCCTAATATCCCATTAAGTTAACCTTTTTCCATTATTACAGACTTACGTGACCATCTTCTAGCTCGTTTCTTTCGTTGTTCCTTTTGAATTATTTCCTGGTCCTGAATACTCAGGAATAAAGGGATAATTGCCTTAAAAGGTATAACTATTTTCAAGGCTCTTAAAATCCTTTTTTCTTTCACTCTCTAAAAGGTTGAATCAGTTTACATTGTTTTCATTTTACCACATTGTCACCAACACAGGGAGTTGTCATTATTGCTTGTTTTTGCTAATTTAATAAGTATAGCATGACATGATTCACTCCACTTTTTTTTTGAGGAAGGTTCTTATATCAGAAGAATCCTGTGCTTTCTATTGGCCTGTGGCCTGTTGATAACCACATTTTCCTCCTAGGTTCCCCAGATCTTGGATAATAAGCCAGGTCTTCTGTGAGGCTTCAGTGAATGTCCCATCGTGCTTGGCTGTGAGGTGGCATGGTGAAGCACTTCCATGGATGTCTGCTCTCTGCTCAAACAGCCCCCGGAAACAGGGAACTCATTTCCTCTTATATTAGTTAGGTTGCTTTTGGTGGCAAGTGACAGATGTCCAAAAAGGAGTTTATAGGCTCATGTAACCAAAAAGCCTAGGGATAGGTCTGCCTTCAGGAATGGCTAGCTCCAGGTGCTTCACAGAATCTTCAGCACCCAGCCTTCCTCCTCGTGGGCCCTGCTTCCCTCTGTCATGGCCTCATCCTCAGGCAGGTTCTCCAAAGATGTGGAAAGAGGTTACAAGACCATTCTACCAGTTGAGCAACCCAGGGCAGGGAGGTGGGGCGTGGGGGAGGGCAGAACTTCTTTCATGATGACTTTAGCAAAAATACAAAAGAAAACAAAAAAAAACAAGCACTCAAGTACACCTCTGTTGGCTGGGCCGTAGGTCTGTAGGTACAGTAGAGTTGACTCTTGAATCCCTTGGGCTGAGAGTGAGGAAGAGGTGGTGCCCAAAGGAAACCTGGAGTTTCAAGTCCACAAGGGGGAGTGGATGGTGGCCAGGACCCCCTTCCTGCTTCTCCCACCCCACTTTCAGCATTCCTTCCCGACAGCTCCACCTGCTCTCAGACAGAAGTGGGCAGTGCTCTGCTGAACAGGCTCCTCCACGCCCTTTGCCTCTCTTATCCTCATGTATTCTTGTTCTTCTGTTTTACGGATGAGCACTTGGGTCTGTATTCACCTCTGTGGACTCAGTTTTCTCATCTGCAGAGTAGCGATTGGGGGGTCCAGATTTAGGGGTGGTGGCAAGAGTTCATTCTTGTTCCTAAAGATCTATGTTTTTGGCTGTTTCCCAGGAGGAGGAGGAGGAGGAGAGAGGGATGCAGACATCAGCAGGGAGCTGGGAGTAGAGAGGAGGATCTGGGGGCTGTTCCCTGCTGGCTGCTGACTGGTGGGAAGCCCCCAGCCCCTGACTGGGCTGCTTGGGCCCCTTGGGTGGGGAGGGCTCCAGGTTGGGAAGATTGTCCCCACTTCCTCGGGGCTGGGCCCTGTGCGTGTTGCGGGCACAAGGGGGAAGATTGTTCCCACAGAGGGGCTTGCGCCAAAAAACACAAGTGGCCACTGTGTGTCTGCTCTCGAGGGTGTGGGCTGAGGCGTTAGTCATTGCCGGGTGGCAGCGGAGGGCCAAGCAGGGGTTCCCCCCACCCTTCACTGGACCCTGTCCTCGCCTAGGCTGGTGGGAGAGACAGACGTCAGAGGCTACAGATAGCCACTTGTTCTTTATATAGTGCCTTGCCTGTCAGTTCCCACGTGCCCCATCTACTGGGACCACCCTTAGCTTTCCCAGATCCACCCCCTTCCCCTAGAGCATGGAGAGAGCTGTAGCATCATTTTCCTACCCTCTTACTCTATAGAGGGGAACTGAGACCCAGACTGGACCTTTACAGAATTTAAAAGCACCTTCTGGGGAAGCTGTCAGGTACATGGACTTTCAAGCCACAGAAGTCCGAATTCAAATCCCAGTCCTGTTATTTACCTGCTGTGTGACCTTGGGCAAGTGACTTAACCTCTCTGGGCATGCTTTCTTATATATAAAATGAGACTCTTCATGGTACTTCACTCACAGAGTTGTAAAAATCAGTTGTGGGAGACATAGGGGACTGGTGGTTTGATGGGTTGAGCCCTCTACCACAGGACTTGCCCTTGGGAAGACTGTTGCTGCAAAGGAGAGGCTAGGCCTCCCTATAATTGTGTCTAAGAGCCTCCTCCTGAATGCCTCTTCGTTGCTCAGATGTGGCCCTCTGTCTCTCTACCTAAGCCAACTTGAAAGGTGAAATCACTGCCCTCCCCACTACGTGGGATCAGACACCCAGGGGAGTGAATCTCCCTGGCAACGTGGAATATGACTCCCGGGGAGGAATGTAGACCTGGCATCGTGGGACGGAGAACATCTTCTTGACCAAAAGGGGGATGTGAAAGGAAATGAAATAAGCTTCAGTGGCAGAGAGATTCCAAAAGGAGCCAAGAGGTCACTCTGGTGGGCACTCTTACGCACAATATAGACAACCCTTTTTAGGTTCTAAAGAATTGGGGTAGCTGGTGGTGGATACCTGAAACTATCAAACTACAACCCAGAACCCATGAATCTCAAAGACAATTGTATAAAAATGTAGCTTATGAGGGATGACAATGGGATTGGGAAAGCCATAAGGACCACACTCCCCTTTGTCTAATTTATGGATGGATGAGTAGAAAAATAGGGGAAGGAAACAAACAAACAAACAGACAAAGGTATCCAGTGTTCTTTTTTACTTTAATTGCTCTTTTTCACTTTAATTATTATTCTTGTTATTTTTGTGTTTGTGCTAATGAAGGTGTCAGGGATTGATTTAGGTGATGAATGTACAACTATGTAATGGTTCTGTGAACAATCGAATGTACGATTTGTTTTGTATGACTGCATGGTATGTGAATATATCTTAATAAAATGAAGATAAAAAAAATCAGTTGTGGGGATCAAAGTGTCCTCTTACGCCCTCTCTCTACTCTAGTACCTCCATTTCTCTTCTGTCTCTGAGCTGGTTTCATTGTCAGGCTCCGCTTGGTTACAGTAGTGGCAGGCAGCTCCAGGCCAGGGGCCTCCCTTCCAGCAATGGAGGAGGGCTTGCGCAATCTCAGCAGTCTGCAAGTCTGTGGTTCTGAGGTTGCATGTCATTGGCTCACTTGATCACATGCCTATCACTGAGCCAATCACTGTGGCCAGAGGAAATGCGGTGTTCTGATTGGCTAACATGAGTCCACCACTCACTTCTGGATTCTTTGTAGTCCACTCCTTTCCCTTAAAGGAACTGAGAATGAGGGTGGTTGGCCCTTCCTAAGAAAAATCAGGAAAAGACGCATTCTATGTTCCTATGTGCGTATTCTTGCTCTAAACAAAAGCTGTTTCTCTAGTTCACTGGAAAAGTGCCTCACGCATAATATGGGCTCAATAAATAATGGGTGAGCGAGTGAGGATTCCTCGAGCTGGTAGTGAAGAGAAAACTGGCTGGGAGTCAGGAGACAGCTACAGGGCACTGTCCTTGGTGGGTTCTTATACTTTTCTGAGGCTCAGTCTCCTTGCTTGGGAAATGGGCATGATGGATAATATCTGCTTTAATGGCTTGTGGGCCGGTTAAATTCTGGCAGCCTGAGCACCCTGCAGCTGCCCAATGCTCTGCGGGTCTTGTTAGGGAACAAATGCGTGGTTCTCTGCCAGATGCACAAAACAGCCAATCCATAACACAGGGGTCTCAAAGAGAGAGAGAAGTTATTGCTACCTGTGAAGCAGGAGATCAGATGGCCTATCAGCCCCAAAATCTGTCTCCCTGAGCCTAAGGATTTCAAGGTTTTTATGGATTCAAGCAAGGGGAGATGGAATTGTTACCATTACAGTATCAAGTATACACAGGGCTGAGACTAGTTGAGTTTCCATAATTTCAGGTATTAACTTCTGCCTGTTCTACAATGCAGAAAGGAAAACATCTGTATAGTGATTCAGTAATGATAATCATTTATTAATTCTTAATTTCTCAGCTACAGCATGAGTGATTGCTGTTGGTTGGCTTGGTTGTCATTATCTTTAGCAAAGGGACATGCGGGTAGCACTTGCCAAGAAAGTCCTGTTGGGAAGTGATTTCCTGCCCAGGTTTTCTGAGCCACCCCAGGCTTGCATTTGGATCCAGCCTTCAACACCCACTTGCTGTGTGACCTGAAGCAAGTTGCCTGGCCTCTCTGAATCTTGGTTTCCTCATCTGTAACTTGGGAATGATAATATCTGTCTCGAAGGGCTGTTTTGAGGATGAAACGAGAAATCCAATTTAAAGCCTGCACTGATACACAGTGAATGCCCAGTCTTTGTTGGCTGTTTTTATCATCAGCAATTATTACATCCTCTCCGGCTTCAAGTAATGGATTGCTGCTTTAACTGGACTTTTAAAAGAATTTAATTTTGGCCAAGTCACTTTATGGGCCATGTTTTCTGCTAATCCCTTTCTGGCAGGCGCTGGCCTCTGTGCAGTTTGAGGGAGGTGCTGGGCAGCGGATGTTCCTCAATATTGACATTGGCGGGAAGCTGGCGCCCGGCTGGAGGCCCAGCCCTGTGCTCAGCGCTGCCTTTCAGGGTGGCTGCAAGGCAGGTTTTGTGCCATTCTGGGAAACTGTCCCTGCCTGGACCTCCCCCACCTCCAGGGGAGAACATCGCTATCTAGGAAACCCAGGAAGAGGTGACGTGCAACCTCCTTCACCAGGTCTCTGGAGCAAAAGGGAGAGGATAGCTTTTGTCCAGCTCACCTCTCTCCTCTTGCCACTTGCTCTCGCTGGTGGCTGGGGAGAGCATGGTGACGTGGTCCTTGCCTTGGCCCCTTCCATCCTCCACACCTTTTCCTTAAAGGAGCAGGGTGGGTCTTAACTTCCCTTCTGAGTTGGGAGAGGAGGAATGGTGTACAAATGTGAAAGTATGCTTTATCTTTTTTTTTTTCATGTGGTTGCATATATAGAACTTCAAAATTTCCACTTTAACCATTTTTTAAGTGTACAGTTCAGTGGCATCAATTACTTTTATGGTGTGTTACTGCTATCACCATCATCCATTACCAAAACTTTTTCATCATCCCAAACAGAAACTCTGAACCTTTCAAGCAATAACTGCACATTTCTGCCTCCCTGACCCCTGGTAACCTCTATTCTACTTTCTGTCTCTATGAATTTGCTTGTTCTGCATATTTCACATAAGTGGGATCATATAATAGTTGTCCTTTTGTGTCTGGCTTATTTCACTTAGCATAATTTTCTCAAGGTTCATCCATGTTTTAGCATGGATCAGAGCTGTATTCCTTTTTGCGGCTGAATAATATTCCACTGGGTGTACATATTACATTTTGCTTGTCCGTATATCTGTCGGTGGACACTGGGTTGTTTCCACCTTTTGCTCTTGTGAATGATGCTGCGGTGAACACTGGGGTGCATGTTTCTGCTTGAGACCCTGTTTTCAGTTATTTGGGGTGTACAAGGATGCTTTATCTTTGTTCCTTTGGTGGGATCATGAAAAATCATAATAGGTACATAATAAGTTAACTGTGAGTGAGTGTGTGTGGGGGGGCATGGGGGCCAACAGAGCCTGACTAATTAATTGATGGGTTTCTAGGGTATTCTCAGACTGGGGAGCTGGATGGCCCTGCATTCCAAATCCAGCTCTGCCACCTCACTCGCTCGGTGCCTTTGCCTCAGCCTCCCTGTCTGTCAGTGAGATCATGGCAGAAACCTACATCGTAGGGTGTGCCAGTTTGGATATATTATGTTCCCCCAAATGCCATGTTCTTTAATGCAATCTTGCGGGGGGCAGACGTGCAGACGTATTTAGTGTTGATTAGGTTGGAATCTTTGGATTAGGTTGTTTCCATGGAGATGTGACCCACCCACCTGTGGGTAATACCTTTGATTAGATAATTTCCATGGAGGTGTGGTCCTGCCCATTCAGCCTGGGTCTTGATTAATTTACCAGAGCCCTATAAAAGCTCAGACAGAAGGAGCTCAGTACTACTGCAACTTAGAGAGACATTTTGAAGACGGCTGTTGGACACTGACATTTTGGAGAACACCATTTTGAAACACAACCTAGGAGCAAGCAGACCCCAGCCATGTGCCTTCCCAGCTAACACTGGTTTTCCAGATGCCAATGGCCATCCTTCAGTGAAGGTACCCTATTGTTGATGCCTTACCTTGGACACTTTATGGCCTTCAAACTATAACTAGAACTTTGGAACCAGATAAACCCTCTTTATAAAAGCCAGTCCATTTCTGGTGTTTTGCAAAACAGCAGCATTAGCAAACCGGAACACAGAAGATACATGAGTTAGCACATGGAAGAAGGATAGACCGGTCCCCGTACAGGGGGAGTCCCTGGTAAATGTGAAATGGTCACCGGTTATCACTGCAGTGGGACCCTAGGGAGTTGACAGCTCACTTAACAGAAACATTTACCTAAACTGAGAATAAATTTACAAAAAGGAAATGAACATAAAAGTCGCCTGTTTGCATCACTCCCTCAGCGTCACTTCCTTCCGGAAGGCTCCCTGGTGGAGTTCGGTGCCCAGTCCCCCAGCCCCCCATCAGAAGCACACTGTGTCAGCATAGTCTGTCTGTCCAACTAGCCCGTGAACTCTGAGGCTGGGCAGAGGGTCACTCTGTCCCTGTACCCTGGGTGCCCTGTGCAGGGCCAGCCCGTCAGCCCCTGTAAGTGTGTGTCAGCAGCTCATGTCAGTCTCAGAGGCTCCTGGGTTCTCAAGATTACAGGGAGGAGACTCTGCAGGAGTGCAGAGAACCTTTGAAGTTAAAGGACCCAGATTCAAATTCTGGCACCACGACTCTAGTTCCACACGCCCCCACTTTAAGCCTTGACTTCCTCCTCTGCAGAATGGGGGAAATGGGGAGATGCTGGTCCCTGTGATGATCGCACCAGGCTGAGTGAATGCTCTTGGTTGTCCCTGTGGTGCTGAATACACAGAGTAACCCCACCACTGGGCGTTTCCAGGGAGGTGGGTTCCAGCATCCTCAGGTCTGGTGAGGGTGGGGCGTGATCAACATCAACCTGAAAAGCCCGTAGGAAGGTACTACTTCGGAGACCAACGTGGTTTTCCTCGAGCCCAGTGGAGCCCGGGTCCCCTCTGCTTTGCAATTGGTTGCTGTACCAAGGCTCCAGAAGCAGCAGCTCGCTTTGGGGAGCCACGCTGAGGGACATGTATTCTTTTAAAATATTGCAATCTTGCTCCAAGCTCACAGCAGCACCGTCTCCCTCCCCCAGGCTTACCCGACCACCCCGGGGAATGGCGGCTTCTCATTGAGTGGAGGAGGGGTGGAACTGCTTGCACTATTTACGGCCCTCTCTCGCTCTCCTTTTCGTCAAACAAGAAACAGTTGCTTTGCCAGGTAAAATGCATCTAGGGAGCAAGTTCTCTGTCATTGATGAGGTGCTTCCTTAAAAACCAGTTTTCATCCCTCTTTTAATGTATATGAAACAATGCAAATAAATGCATGAAAACATTCCTATTAAAACTTTTTTAAGCAATAGAGTGAGAGTGTCCTTTACTCCCCTCCCCACTTCCGGCCCTGCCCAGCCTGCTGTCAGGTTGCTGGTGTCTTTTTGCAGGGTTTTTCCATGCTTTTACGTACTCTCGTGAGCAGTTAGGAAAAGTGGAGGTTTCCATTTTTTCTATAAGAAGTATCCTACCCCTCTATTGTTCGGCGACTTGAGTTTTTACTCAACAACTCAGCAGCCTGTCCATGTTGGTGTTTGTAGAGCTGTCCTGTTCTTGCATTATTTAAATAGAATTATTGTTAATTGTGTTAGGTTGGGAATGGTATTGTGGAGATTGTTTCCTTTTTTTTCTTAATTGAGTTGCTGGTTGCTTTTGTAAGTGTGAAAAGGTATTCATGTTCTCATGAAAGAATTCCATCTTTTAGAAATGCTTTCTTGATTGTCTGCTTTTTAAAAAATTTATTGTGGTATATGTATATTATATAAAAGATAAAGTTTGCCATTTTAACCATTTTTTAGTGTACCCTTCCATGGCATTAATTACATTACCATGTTGTCCTACCATCACCACCATCCCTTACCGAAACTTTTCATCACCCTGAATGGAAACCCTGCCCCCATTAAGCAGTAACTTCCTTTACCCCTCCCCCTAGCCCCTGGTAACCTCTAATCTCCTTCTGCTTCTACGAATTTCCCTATTTTAGTTATTTCATATAAGTGGGATCGTATAATATTTGTCCCTTTGTGTCTGGCTTATGTCATTGGACATGGTGTCTTCAAGGTTCACGTTGTCACATGTATCAGAACTTCATTTGCTTTTATTGCTGAATAATATTCCATTGTGTAGCTAGACCACTGTTTATCCCTTCATCTGTTGACGGTCACTTGCGTTGTTTCCACCTTATGGCTATTGTGAATGAAGCTGCCGTGAACACTGGGGCACACCGTGTATCTGTTTGAGGCCCTGCTTTCAATCCTTTAGGGTATATACTTAGGAGCTGTTCTTGTGATTTTATTTATTCCATAGTCTGGATGTATCATGCATCTTTTTCATAACAGAACATTGTTTCTCGTGCTTCTCTGTGCTAATGCAATGGCACTGGCCATTGTCATACTGAACAAGTATCTCCTCGTTCAGCTTCTCAATCCTTGTCTGGACACATGGCCTCCGTCTTCACACCTGTTATCCACGCCTGGCTCTCTGGGTTGGTGTCCAAGGTCAGTTTCCCACCAGGCATGTCTTGTTGACCTTCCGTGTCTCTGCTTTGCAGGCCAAGAACAAGGAGACCGGTGCCCTGGCTGCGGCCAAAGTGATAGAGACCAAGAGTGAGGAGGAGCTGGAGGACTACATCGTGGAGATTGAGATCCTGGCCACCTGCGACCACCCCTACATCGTGAAGCTCCTGGGAGCCTACTTCTATGACGGGAAGCTGTGGGTAAGGGTGCTGCACTGTTGCCCCCTCTCCACCCCCACAACATGGGGGTCTGGAGCTCCCTGAGCTTGGTCCTGAGGTCGTCACCTCTTTCTAAGCATCTGCTTTGAGGGCGAGGGCGAGGTGAGGAGAAGGTGAATTTGGTGGGGTTCTGAGTCCTCTGCCTTCCCCTTCCCACAGAGGCTCCCCACCCTTATGTATCAGGGCAGTGGCTCTTAACAGGAACCCTAAAGCTCTACCACCTGGAATTGAAAGCCAGCTCTGCCATTTACAAGCTGGATAACCCTGGGCAAATGTCTTGGTTTGCCAGTGCTGCTATAACAAATATCACGCAGTGGCTTAGCTTCAACAACAAGCATTTATTGTCTCATGGTTTTGGAGGCTAGAAGTCCAAAGTCAAGGTGTTGGCAAGGCCATGCTTTCTCCCCAGAGTCTGTACTGTTTGGGTGCTGGCTTGCTGCCATCCTTGCAGTTCCTTGGCTTACACCTCTGCCTCCCATCATCTGGCAATCTCTCTCTCCTTGTTTCTGCTGTTCCTGTTTTTGTTGGTTTCTGGTCTCTCTCTATAAGGCCTCCAGTAATATGTTTTAAAGCTCACCCTGATTCAGTTGGACCACACCTAAATAGGATTTCAGAAGATCCTATTCATAAATTGGTCCATACTTTAATAATGATAACATCTTCAAAGGCTCCTAATGCAGATTAGGAATGTGGATTAAGATTAAGAACATGTCTTTTGTTGGGGGATGTGATTCAATCCAGCACAATAAGTTCTTAACCTCTCTTTGCCTCGGTTTCTCCATTTATAAGGCAGGGATGATAATCATACTTAGCTCGTAGAGTCGTTCTGAGGATTAAATGAGTTAATTCATGTTTAGTGCTTGGAACGGTGCTTGTCCCAAGTAAAAGCTTATTAAGTTGGCTATTTTATTAGTAGTAGTAATAGTCCCTCCACTATCACTGCTGGTACTGTTTCCTGGGGGTTCAATAGCAGCAGTAAAGAAGGGACCCTCTAACATCCTCCCATCCACTATTAGTAATCTCATCCTTTGATTGCACAATGCAGATACAGCTTCAAGGCCCACTGTTCAACCTCAGCATCACTCCTCAGCTCCTATAGAAAGACTCTGGGGTGCCCCCTGGTTTTCACAGGACAAACCTGCCCTGCAGATTGTCTTCACTGTCAGTATTCTCGTAGCATGAATGCTTCTGGCTCCATAAAACCCAAGCCTCCTGGGACATGCATAGCTCTCCAAAGCTTTTTTTTTCCCCCAGCTGATGTTTCCTATAGAAAACATTGTTCTTTATAGAAAACATGTATCCCTATGTCCCCAAAACTCTGTTCAACACTTGTAACAAAATGATGCACAGGAAAAATCCCACGTTCCTTGTAGATGCACTTGGAAGAATGTAGAAGTCACATGTAGATGTTTTGAAAAGGAGCTGAGGGTTGGCAGGGCCTGGGCCTCACAGATGTCCCTGGAGCCAGGAGAGTCTCTCCAGAGTCATGTTACTATGCATAGCTACAGCCTGTTAACAACCCGAATAATTATTTAGCAACCGGGAAGGAATATTTTAAGCATTGTACGTCATACTATGAGAGTCTATCATGTACAAAGAGAGCTTTACTATGTTGTAGTTACATTTTAGGATATTGGTGGGGAGTTTGAAGTTGACATATAGTATTTTAAAGTTTTTCCCACTTAAAATAATGGGTAATAGTCTCCCAGTTGGCATTTTGCACAGAATGCCTGATTTTTAGGAACAGAACTGGTAACACTAAATGTTGCATTTGAGAAAAGGATAGTGATGCTTAAGAAAACCAAAGGAAAGGTTAGAAATCACAGTTGAAGTTCATCTCTCTCATTTCACAGACTGGAAAACTGAAGGACAGAGAAGGGAAGCCAGGGGCTAAAGGGGGGTGAAAACTTGGACCTCCTGCCCCTGCCCAAAGCTCTGATCACCAAACCTGGCTGCCCACACCTCTCCCTAACCCCCCCAGATGGAGGCCCACTTTCTTCTGCTTGTGAGCATCTCCTTGGGGAGCCTCTTAGACAACAGTGGGGGACTAATACACCACCACCTGGCTGTCAGTTTCATATTTCAAAGCCCATCTTTCTCTGCGCTCTCCAGGAACCTTGGGAGTTGAGCAGGGCAGGGATAGTGATTACCCTTTTCCAGAGGAGGAAACAGAGGCCCAGAAAGGGTAGTCCCCTTACTTGCAGTCACACAGCAAAGGGCAATGCAGCTAAGAGTACATGTTTCCTTTGTCATAGTTCGTGAAGCTGCTTTTAAGAAACTACACAAATATTATATATAGGGTCATCAGAGAAAAATGAGTGTATTGAACATTTTTTTTTAAAAAGATGGAGATCATCCATACTTTTGTCACCAGAGATCACTACTGATAACATTTGTAGTATATTTTTCTAGACTTTGTCTCTGCAGATTCTTTGTTCTATATTTTAGACTCACATATTCTGTGTTTTAGAAGGAAGTCAGGCTGGCGGTAGATACCTGAAACTATCAAACTACAACCCAGAACCCATGAATCCTGAAGACGATTGTATAAAAATGTAGCTTATGAGGGGTGACAATGGGATCGGGAAAGAAAGCCATAAGGACCACACTCCCTTTGTCTAGTTTATGGATGGATGAGTAGAAAAATGGGAGAAGGAAAAAAACAAACAAACAAATAAAGGCACCCAGTGGTCTTTTTTACTTTAATTGCCCTTTTTCACTTTAATTATTATTCTTGTTTTTTTTGTGTGTTTGGTAATGAAGGTGTCAGGGATTGACTATGGGGATAAATGCACAAGTATATAATGGTGCTGTGAACAATCGAATGTACGATTTGTTTTGTATGACTGCATGGTATGTGAATATATCTCAATAAAATGAATTAAAAAAAAAAAAAGAAGGAAGTCAGGTTTCAGGGGATGAGAGTAAAAGCACTGAGGCCAGCTAGGGTGTCGTAAGGGTAGATTGGGCCAGAAGCCCAGGGATCTGACGTGGGCACGTCATCTGGTGAGGAGAGCCTTCAGAGGAAGGAGGGGCCCAGCAGTCTGTGTGTGTGTGTGTGTGGGGGATCTTATACCAGACCTGTTGCTTTCCTTCTTACTCTTTTTATATAGAGTGTATTAACATCTAGCCACATCAGTAAAGAAACACCTGCCTCTTCATTTTTCATTGTTCCAAAGAATTCTATCTACTGCCTATACCATCCTCTATTTTTGGACATTTAGGCTACTTTCTGTTTTCTGCTATTACATGCTAGACATCTTCAAGTTTTTTGTTCTTGTCGAAGAACTTCTTTAGGACAAATTTGTATATGTGGCATTTTAAAAGTTTTTAAGTGTCTTTGCCAAACTGAACTGCTCTGACAGAACCTCTTTTGATAGTAAATGAAGTTTTCCCATAAGCTCAACCGCCACATACCCAAACACTCACCTGCCCACAATATCCATCCTCTCACTCACCCACCCATTCATCCATCCATCTATCCATCCATTGATCTGTCCATCTATCCACCCACCTATCCATCCACCCATCTGTCCACCCATCTATGCAACCACACACCCATCTATCTACCCACCCATCTACCAATCCGCCCATCTATCCATCCATCCATCCACCCACCCATCCATTCACCCATCCATCCATCGATCTGTCTATCCATCCACCTACCCACCCACTCACCTTTCCATTCACCCTTCTATCCTCCATCTACCCACCCACCTGTTCATCTACCCTTCCATCCATCGATCTGTCCATCCATCCACCCACCTATCCACCCACCCATCTACCCACCCACTCATCTATCTGTCCACCCACCTACCCACCCATTTATCCACCCACACACCCATCCATCCACACATCCATTCATCCACCCATCTCACCCACCTATCCATCTACCCTTCCATCCATCGAAGTGTCCATCCATCCACCCACCCACCCATCTATCCATCCATCCATCTATCCACCCATATACCCATCCACTCATCTATCCATCCACCCACCCACCCACTCATCTACCCTTCCATCCATCGATCTTTCCATCCATCCACCCACCTATCCATCCACCCATCTATCTACCCATCCATCCACCCACCATTCATCTTTCTATCCTCCTATCCGTTCATACATTTATTGAATTGCCAGTTGTTTGCCCATTAAGAAAACTCCTATTACGTGTTCATTTGTCATCATTGATTGCGGTTGTGTACCAAGTCCATTGTTTTCCAAGGTCCAAAGATAATGCCAATAATGGCCAGTGTTTACTGAGCGCTTACAGTGGGCTGGGGCTCCTGCTATGCATTTTGCTTGCATTGTGGCCATTTAATCTTCATTCTGTGAGGTTGTTACTTTATCCCATTTGATAGAAGAAAATTAGAAATGAAGAGGCTAAGTAACTTGCCCCCCAGGTCACACAGTCAGAAAGTAGCAAAGCTGGAAAATTGGGTAGTGAAAAACTGGATTGTGACTGTTGTGGGTTTGTTTAAATAGAAACACCAGAATTTTCTGTCCCAAAGTTGTCACTTCAGGCTAGCACGTGCTTATCCATGGATGCTGCTCTGGCCAAGAACCTTTCTCACCCTCCTCTTTTGCAGCTGCCCCTACAGCCTAGGTTTGCTACTTTAGAGACCCTTAAAGGTGTTTTTTTCCTCATTTTTGAGGATTTGGCTTTGAGACATTGTGATATCAGGGAAGGTGGCACTAGAATTGAGTTCTGAAGGAATTTAGTGAATAAAGAAGGGAAGGAATTTCCAGCAGGAATTGTAGGATGGGTGAAGGTGTAGAGTCATGGAAGGTGTGGCATGTTTGGATACTGGTTAGTCTAGGATTGGGGCGCCGCACATGCTAGAAGATGAGGGCAGCAAATCAGTTGGAGGCCACATTACAGAGAGCTTTGATTGCTCAATTGAGAGTTTGCACTTGATATTTTAAATCAGTGGTTCTCAAAGTATGTCCCCAGACCAGTAGCATCAGCCTCGCTTTATTAGAAATACAAATTATCAGGCCCTACATCAAGACTGACTGAATCAGAAACCCTGGACTGAGTGAGACCCAGCAATCTGTGTTTTAAGAAGCCTTCCAGGTGTCTCTGATGCTTGTTTAAGTTTGAGAACTATTTTTTATGTAACAGAAATCAGTGGAATTTTCCCCAGGGGAGAGTCATGTATTCTGTGTTTTAGAAGGAAGTCAGGTTTGAGAGATCAAGAGTAAAAACACTGAGGCCAGCCAGGAAACTCTTAAGAGTAGACCAGGTCAGAAGCTCAACGATTTGATATAGGAACATCATCTGGTCAAGAGAGGCTTTAGAGGAAGGCACATTTGAACTGGATCTTGAAGGATGAATGGAGTTTTCCGGAGGGATAGGAGAAGTAAAAGGACCAGCCCCTGCAAAAGCACAGATGGTTGAAGTCTTGTTGTTCCAAGGGCAGGGTTGAAGAGTTTGACCAAACCTTTGGTATTTCCTTCTCAGGAAATTTCCTTGTGGCCAGTTCATGTCTGCTGTATGGCCCTAGGAATAAGCTTTTCTGAGTGGAGTGTCTTTTACAAAAACGTCTTGGACCCAGGGTCTGTTCTCAGGAGCTGGTCTTTGAGATGAGAAACTGGTTGTTGCCCAAATATCCCGGGCCCCTTGCCCCAGCCATAGCAGCCAGGGTCCTTGAAGCTTTTCTCCTGGGTGGGGTACAGGGCATTCACTAGTCCCTCTGCCACTGCCTCCTGCAATCTGACAAAATTAGCTCCTTTTCTTCCAGAATTTGTAATCTTAGCAAAATCCTTCCAGTGGTTTCTTTTCACCACTTCTGCTTTTGTATTTCAAATGGTACAAGTAGGGGGAGGAGAACAACCCAAAATGCTCTAGACCAGTGCCGCCCAATAGAAATATCATGTAAGCACATATATAAGTTGAAATTTTCTAATAGTCACATTAAAAAAAGCAGAACAAAACAGGTGAACTTAATTCAGATAATAACCCAGCATATTGAAAATATTATCATTTTGACATGTAATCAATATAAAAATTTATGAATGAGATACTTTGCTTTTTTTTCATATGAAGTCTTCAAAATCCAGCAGCCCCTACCTCACGCCATATACAAAAAAAAAACAACTCAAAATGGATCAAAAACCTAATGTAAGAGCCAGAACTATAAAACTCCTAGAAAAAAAACATAGAGAATCATCTTCAGGACCTTGTGTTAGGCAATGGTTTCTTAGACTTTATATGCAAAGCACAAGCAACAAAAGAAAAAATAGATAAATGGGACTGCATCAAAATTAAAGCTTTTGCTCCTCGAAGGACTTTATCATGAAAGTAAACGACAGCCTACACAATGGGAGAAAATATTTGGAAACAGCATATCCAATAAAGGATTAATATCCAGAATATATAAAGAAATCCTTCCACTTAACAGTAAAAAGACAACCAATTAAAAAATGGGCAAAAGACTTGAACACACATCTCTCCAAAGAAGATATACAAATAGCCAGAAAGCACATGAAAAGATGTATAATATCGTTAGCCATCAGGGAAATGCAAATCAAAACCACAGTGAGATACCGTTTCACAACCATTAGAATGGCTGCTATTAAAAAAACAGAAAATAACAAGCATTGGAGAGGACACGGAGAAATTCATTGCTGGTGGCAGTGCAATATGGTGCAGGCGCTGTGGAAGACAGTTTGGCGGTTCCTTGGAGAGCTAGGTATAAAATTACCATATGACCCAGCAATCTCACTACTAGCTATATACCCAAAAGAATTGAAAGCGGGTGTCTCAGTTGTCGTCATAAACACATATTGGTATGTGTTTATAGCCACAAAGAGGCTAGAGGCTCCTGGACTGGACAGCACAGACAGGGCCACTCTGGACGTCCACCCAGGCCCCCAAAAATGAGTGAATGAATGCAGGAATCCCTGGGCAGCTGGCCTCACAAACTTCCCCTGCTTAATAACCGGCCCCCATCTCCCAGACCTGAGCCAGATTTTGGCTTCTGAGAAAGTCTTTCAAGGGTTGGATCTCTTTTCCAACATGTATTACAAGAGCGGGAGAGAGTGGTATCTGGTAAATGCTTGACAATTAGTGCTCCAGGAAAAAAAGCCCTGATTTCTAGCATTTGCCACTTTCTGTGGTGTCAGTGTCCCCACCATGGTTGACTTCAAGCAACCCATGCAGTGTCCCTAATGCACTGGAAAAGAAGGGCAGTAGCAAGCCACTTGAGTATTTCTGCCATTCAGATGCAATACATGTCAATAACCTAAAGAGCACAGATAACAGTAAAATCTAGTAAAATAATTAGGGAAATGATGAGTTTTGAGTATTTCGTATCTTTGCTTTTAGTATAATTTTTTTAATTGAAAGATTGATATAAGGTAATATTTAATAATGGCTGTGTTTAACCGCTGGCTCACAAAATTCCTGAAAATCTAACAGTCGGCTCCAGCACATCACTGGAGTCAGACCAGAGAAGTGTTGATGAAACCGCAGAATGCGACAGCTGGACATTGTGCAACCAGCCCACTCATTTGAAACATGACACAACTGTGAACCAGAGAGGGACTGGGGTTCACCCAAGGTCACACAGCAAATAGTCTCAAGGTGTCCTCAAAGACCGTGAATGAGAGACCCCACTCGTGTCACACTCTCCTCTGACAAGCCCTTCTGAGGCTCCCAGGGCCCTCAGAACATATTCCAAACCCATCAGCCCAGTACACGTGCCTTCCTGGCCTGCCATCTGCTGGAACCTTCCCAGCACTCTCTGCTCCACTTGTTTTCTTTCACCCTGCCAGGAATGGTTTAGAGTAACGATCGGGCTGGGCGTGTCTGTCCTCCGCTGGACAGATGTCCCTCAAGGGCCTTGGTCCTCGCCCACAGTCTGGTCCCAAGAAGGTGCCCGGGGGAAGGAATGAGGGTGCAGGTGGTTCCTTGAAGGCAGCCAAGGCTGTTTGGGGCCGTCCCTGCCCTGGGGAGCCTGCAGTCTGGGAGTGGCCTGTCCTGAGAGCCGGCAGGAAGGGACGGGGGCCTGGTCATTTCTTTGCCAGGAGACTTTGGGAGACCCCTCGTGATCGGTTCCTGACTGCTGGTCTGGCTCAGCCTGTTGACAGGTCAGCAGACCCTGAGTCTTCATCTGTTATCTCTTCACCCCAGAACTCCTGGCCCTTGGGTAACCTTAGGGGATTCGAGCCTGCAGCTCTGACAGACAATTCTTCGTGTCTTCGTATAAGCACGTATCTGTGGATGCCTTCCTTTGTGCCAAGCCTTGGCCTAGGACAGGGGTACTGAAATAAATAAGACAGGCAAAGTCCCTGACCTCGCTGAGCTCAAGGCCTAGTAGGAGAAACAGATATTAAGAAAGCATGAGAGGACTTCAGCGAATAATAATTATGCAGAAAAATAAATGGTGAAATGTGATAGAGGATCCTAAGGTGGGGGTCAGCAACAGGTGCTTTAGGTAGGATGGACCCAAAACACAAGGTTGGCGGCAGTCTTGCGAATGTTTGGAGGCAGCAGGTGCCAGACAGAGGGAGCGAGGTGCAGTGTAGCCAGTAGAGGACAAATAAAAGCTACCGTGGCTGGAGCATGGCAACAGGAGAGAGGCAGAGAGGAATATGAAATGGAGCCAGAATGCCCATGGCTCTGAACCCTGATTGCTGAGCACCTACTATGTGCCTGTCCCTTTTAGGGGCTCGGGATTCAGCAATGAACAAGAAAGACGCCGTCCCTGACCTTGTGGAGTTTCCAGTCTGGTGGGGAAGGAGTCAATAAACACACGAACAAATAATTCAGCTAATAATGACCATGATGGGTTTAAAATTGGGAGGTGTGGCCCAGGGACCAGAGAGTCACCTTTGGTTCTTAGGGAGGACTGTCTCTGAGGAGGTGACATGTGGGAAGGAGCTAGTCCAGGGAAGGTGTATTAGTTAGGGTTCTCTAGGGAAACAGAACCAACAAGAAATATCTGTAAATACAAGATTTTACAAAAGTGTCTCAGGCAACTGTGGGGATGCACGAGTTCAAATTTCATAGGGCAGGCAGCGAACTGGCAACTCTGATGAAGATGTTCTGTGAACTCCTCAGGAAACACTTTGCTGGCTAGCCGAAGAAGAAGGGAAGGTTCTCTCTCTTTCTCCCTTAAAAGTCTTCAACTGATTGGATTAAATCCAGTTGATTGCATTCTCTCATTGAGGAAGTCATGCCCTTCGCTGATGTAATCAGTCATGGTTGCAGTCAATTGACTGATTATCTAATAAACCAGCCTTCTGGTTTATTAACCAGCCACAAGTGTCCTTGCAGTAACAGTTAGGCCAGTGCTTGCTTGACCAGACACCTGGGCACCATCACCTGGCCAAGTGGACAAGTGAACGCAACCAGCACAGAGGTCCGAGTGAACAGCAAGCATGAGAGCCTGAGGCAGGAGCACACTGACTGCATTCAGAGGAGGCCAGTATGGCCAGTTGTGGGGGCTGGGGGGTGGTAGGAGCTCGAGTCGGGTAGGTGGGAGTTTGGATCTTACTGTAGGGGTTGGGAAGCAGGGCAGGGTCTACCCTCTTCCTTGGCCAAGTCCCTTTTCTGATTCCTCTTCCACTTCTGTCTTGTGTGTCTCCTCTCCTCTTCCCTGCCCTGGAGTGGAGGAACTGGGTCTGGTCCTGGGTCTTGGCACCAACCTCTGAGTCTCTGTTGTTTCACCTCTAACATGGGGGTGATGGAAAAACGTAGCCCGTAGCTTCACTGGAAGGACCACAATGAGGCCTGTCAGTTGGGTGTGAGTGGCATTAGGTGATTAGGAAATGCCATGGCCCCCACACCCCACTTGCCCCAGCTCTTTCTTCCCCTCCCACTACCCTCTCTGACCCCCCAGTTTCCTGCAGCCTCTCTCTTCTGGTGAGGTAGACAGGATAACAGTCCCTAAGATGTCCCCATCCTAACCCCCAGAATCTGTGAATATGTCACCTTCCAGGACAAATGGGGCTTGGCAGGTGTGATTACCTTAAGGATCTAGAGATGGGGACATTACCCCAGATTATCCAAGTGGACCCAACATAATCACAGGGGTCCTTGTAAGAAGGAGGCAGGAAAGTCAGAGTCAGAGAAGACGATGTGACAACAAAAGCAGAGATTGGAGTGATGTAGCCTCAAGCCAAGAAATGTGGGCAGCCTCTAGAAGCTGTAAAGAGCAAGAAACACTTTATCCCTTAGAGCCTCCAGAACGAGCCAGCCCTGCCAACAGCCCTGAACTTTACCACTGTGGGTGGTGAGGGAATAACTTTGCGTTGTTTTAAGCCACTGCGTTTAAGGTTTTAAAGTAGCCCCAGGAAATGAATACCCCTGGCTTCTCTGCCTTCCACCCAGTGCAACTTCCAGAGGCTTCTCTGTTATCCTGTCACCTCCAGGCAGTAAGAAAGGTGACAGGGTGGCAACAGGGAAGAACATCAGCCCAGAGCAAGGAATGGCCTGGCCGTCCCTGGCCTGCCCTGGAGAACCGGGCACAGGTCACGTTCACAAGTCCCTCCGTCCCTGGGTTTCCTCTAGTCAGAAAGGTTTTTTGCAGCAAGTTTATCTGCCTAGGAATCTCCCTGCCAACTACCAAAGAACCGACTCCTTTACCTGGCACTGAAAGCCCTCCAGTAATCTTGGAGTCTTCCTGGACTTTTCCCCTTGGTATGAACTTCTTGTTCTCATTGCTAAATATTGGCAGTAACGGTGTGCTTTATAAGACACCCTTGGCTGGGGCTGCCTGTCCCAGACCTTATTCATTCTTCTACCTCCTTAATGGTTAATCTGTTTTTAAGGTGGCTCACTTTTCACAAAATATACATTTAATTACAAAGAAATTTTGCGTCACTACCCCTAAATGGAAATCTGGGATCCACTTGCCATACATAGAAATAAAACTAACCAGTTCTGCCAAATTCTGGCTTGAGCCCATTGCCTGCCAAAGGTGTCAGCCTGGTCACCGCCCTTCCTTTGTTGAAAAAAGATTATCACAAGTGAGAGATGCATGTGCACGCACGCAGGCACGCATGTGTGGACACACACACACACACACCGCTCATTAGCACATTAGCACCCAACTGGGACTTGGAGGGATGACTGAGAACTGAGGAGGACGGTCCCATCCCCCCACCCCATCTCAGGGCCTCCCCTGGGGGACGTGCAGAGTGGACTCTCTTGGATGGGACTTGTGGGCCTGGCCAGTGGGTGGGGATGGGCCTTTTGCAGGATGAGGCGGAAGGTTCAGAGAGACTTGGACCCACAGCTCAGCTTGAGGCCTGTGGTCTTGCCCTCCACCTCCAGCTCACACCTCAACTCTCGCTGTCTACACCTGGGTATTTCCAAAACCTTTAGCTATGGAATGCTCCTCTGTTGAAATCTTGACAGAAGTCCTTGCGGAAGATGAAACAGCGGTTGCCCTCATTTGGGGTGGCAGGTCTTCCCCCAACCCCCGACTCCTGCCGTGGCCCCTGGAGCAGCCCCTAGGCCTTTTGGGTTCTGTTTGTTCTCTGTTGGGGTTTCTCAGCCTCGGCACTGTTGACATCTTGAGCATACTTCTCCCTCGTGCACATTGTACTGAGATTTGGAGGATGTTTAGCAGCATTGTTGGGTTCTTCCACCTTCCCAATCCCAGTTACCACCACCCTCTAGACATTGCCGAATGTCCCCTAGGGGGCAAAATCACCCCCAGTTGAGAACCACTGGTTTCTACCACTCAAACCATAGTTAGAGATTTGCCTCTTGCTGCTGAGGGTGGGAGGGTGTCCTCCAAACCTGAAAGGCTGAGCCATGGCTCCCAGCCTGCGTGTGTGGTTCCTTGGAGCAGAGAATGCAAATTGGTGATCCCAGGCCAGATCAGGCCCATGGCCACGTTTTGTTTAGTGTGCACGGTGTTTTTAAAAATTTATTGCTGCCATGTTGTCAGAAGATTTTATGTAAAATTCTGGCATTCTGGCTTTTCTTGGGCAATCTCAGGTCACCTGGCTGCCCTTTGGTGGGGATGTGATCTCCAATTAGCCTCAGACCTCACAACTCACCAATGATCCCCAGTGCCAAGGCTGAGGGCTCTTGTTGGCATGTGCCACCGTTTTCCTTAAAGTTGAGTTGTGAGGGAAGTGGAATATCATCACCCCATGCCTCTGATAAAACTGAGGAGAGTTTTGTTCCCAGAAAAGTGTGTGAGAGGACATTTTTTCATATACTCAGCCTGCTTCACCCCTATAAATTAGCTACCCTGACCAGGTGGGCATTTAAGTCAGGACTCCTGCACCCTGGGAGTCCAAAAAGAGGCTTCTGAGAGATCTTTAAACTTCGGGAGATTGGATGCCAGGTTCTGTGTGTGTGCAGGAGGCATGTGGTTGAGGGGGTGCAAGTGGGGGCTGGATCTTTGCTTTAAAAAGTGTACAGGTCTGTCTCTGAGGCTGCTAGTTCAAATTCCTCCTTGCTTCTTAGCAACCGTGGAACCCTGGGCAAATTCCATCCCTCCTGTGCCTTGGTTTTCTCAACTGTAGAATGGGGATCTGAGCAGTCGTACCTGTAGGAATAAATGAGTTAATACTCATTAAAAAATAGAAAAGTTTTATAACAGGGCTTAGCACATAGAAAGCCTTCAATAAATGTCAGCTGTCATCTTCATCATGCCTTCGCTTTCTGTCTTTTTTTTTTTTAGCTTTTATCATGGTAACATATATATATGATACAATTTGCCATCTTACTCATTTTTTAATTCAATTTTATTGAGATATATTCATATACCATGCAGTCATACAAAGCGTACATTCAATTCTTCACAGTACCATTATACAGTTGTGTGTTCTCATTTTTAAATGTACAACTCATTGGCAATAATTACATTCACAATGCAGTGCGACCATCACCACTATCCATTACCAACACTTCTTTCATCACACCAAACAGAGACTCTTCCCATTAAGCAACAACTCCTTATTCTCTGCACCTCCCCCACCCCGTAACCTGAAATCTACTGTCTCTATGAATTTGGTTATTCTAGATATTTCATATAAGTGGAATCATAACGTGTCCTTTTGTGTCTGACTTCCTTCACTCAGTATAATGTTCCCAAAGTCCATCCATGTTGCAGCATTATTGGAGCCTTTTTTATGGCTAAATAATATTCCATTGAATGGATAGACCATATGTTGTTAACTCATTCATCTAACAAGGGACACTTGGGTTGTTTCTACCTTTTGGCAATCAATACTGCCGCTGTGAGCACAGGAACACAATATCTGTTTGAGTCTCTGTTTTTACTTCTTTTGGGTGTTTACCTAGGAGTATTGCTGGGCCATATGGTAATTCTGTGTTTGACTTTGAGTCTCCTTCACTTTCTGCTATCTGTGGCTCTTAGCACTTTCTGCTATCTGTGGCCTGGCATCAAAGATGTCCATGGTGTATGTGCAGAGGAAGTGAAAGGAGGCAGGGCAGTGAGTGCTCACCCGGGAGGGGCAGGTGCCCGGTCTTTGGGGGCCTCCAAGACCTCCTTTTGGGCAGCCCAGCCCAAGAAGGCTGCTGCAGACCTTCTGATGAGGACGTTGGCTGGGGTTGTGCTCACCACAAAGAAGTGACCTCGGGTCTGCATTTTGGAAAGAGGAAGTGCGTGTCCCAGGGTTGCAGAGCAGGGTGTGGCGGGAAGGGCCCACTGTCCATGTGTGACCTGGGGGGTGCTAACAGGTGGCCACATAACTGCCAGGGTTTCCACGGCTTGCCCTCTCGGGCCCTGTGGCCAGCCCCTGGGCACTGGCAGAGATTGCATAACTGGCTTTTCAAAAAAGCCAAAACTTCAAATAGAATGTGACACTCGGAAGTAGCTAACAGTGCTGTGCATATCTGGGAAATTGCTCCATGTGGCAGAAGCACCAAGGTCAGAAGACCTGGTTCTACCTGGATCTGGGGCAACTTGCTGTGTGACCTGAGGCAGCCACCTTTCCTTCTCTGGACCTCTGCTTCCTGATCCATAATGGAAGGGGCTTGGAAGGATTGATCTCAAGGAGGTCTCTCAACCTGAGTTGACTCATTTTGTCCTGGACCACACATCTCTAAACCTGTGAATTCTGGATGGCATGTGGCAGCCCCTCCGGGCAGCTCTGGGGTCCTGGTCCTCCTGGGGCTCCCTGGCATCCCCCAACCCCTGATCTCTCTCCAGATTGGGCCAGCAGAGGCACTCAATTGTTGGGGTGCAAGCACACATGTATCTAAAACAGCACTTTGTAAAGCACTTTAAAGTGTGCATGGGCTTCTTGGTCCTTTAAGGGGTGTCACAGCCATCCCCGTTTCCTAGTGGGCTGCCCGAGGCTCAGGAAGGAAAAGCAAGTGAGGAGGTTCCAGGCTTCTTGGCTTAGAAAAGGGGGTGGGGATGAGAGGGAAGAGCAAGTAAAGTGATCAGAATAGCTACATGGAATTGTCATATGGCCCAGCAATCCCCACTTATAGGTATGTACCCCAAAGGATTGGAAAACAGAAGCTCAAACAGACATTGCATACCAGTGTTCATAGTGGCATTACTCACAATAGCCAAAAGGTGGAAGCAACCCAAGTGTCCGTCAACAGATGGATAGATAAACAACATGTGGTCTGTCCATTCCATGGAATATTATTCAGCTGTAAAAAGGAATGAAGCTCTGATACATGCTGCAACGTGGATGAGTCTCGGACACATGCTAAGTGAAAGAAGCCAGACACAAAAGGACAAATAGAGTACTATTCCAATTTTGTGAAACATCTAGAATCAGCAAATTCATAGAGATAGAAAGTAGATTAGAGGGTACCAGGGGTTGGGGAGTTATTGCTTAATGAGTCCAGTTTCTCTTTGGGGTCTTTGAGACTGAGATGTCATCAGCCCTGTTTTTTTTTTTGTTTTGTTTTCTCTTTTAATTAAATTCAGTTTCATTGCGATATGTTCACATATTTTACAGTCATCCATGGTGTACAATATGTACCATCATATACTTGTACATTCATCACCCCAGTCTATTTTTGAGCATTTTCCTTACACCAGAAAGAATAAGAATAAGAATAAAAAATAAAGGTAAAAAAAGGACACCCAAAACATCCCCCCATCCCACCCTATTTTTCATGTAGTTCTTGTCCCCATTTTTCTACTCATCCATCCATACACTAAATGAAGGGAGTGTGATCCACAAGGTTTTCACAATCACACTGTCACCCCCTTATAATCTACACTGTTATACAATCGTCTTCAGGAGTCAAGGCTCCTGGGTTGGAGTTTGGTAGTTTCAGGTATTTACTTCTAGCTATTCCAATACACTAAAACCTAAAAAGGGTTATCTATATAGTGCATAAGAATGCCCACCAGAGTGACCTCTCGACTCCATTTGAAATCTTTCAGCCACTGAAACTATTTCATCTTATTTTGCATCCTCCTTTTGGTCAAGAAGATATTCTCAATCCCACAATGCTGGGTTCAGATTCATCCCTGGGAGTCATATCCTGCATTGCCAGGGAGATTTACACCCCTGGGAGTCAGGTCCCACATAGGGACGAGGGCAGTGAGATCACCTGCCGAGTTGGCATCAGCCCTGTCTTATAGTTGTGGAGACCGAGGGTCAGAGAGGCAGAGCGACTTGTCCCAGGCCTCACAGCCTGGCTCCCACTAACATCTGCCCAGCTGCACAGCCTCCTCTGCTCTGCCCTGCAGTGCCCATCTCTGGGTCCCAGGCCCTGGGGACCACCGGGAACAGTTGAAAGGACACAATCTGTGACATCCCTCCCCCGAGGAGCACATCGTCCTGCAGAATGTTTTTTGGCAACACCTGGTGAGGAGGAGCCTGTGGCCAGGGAGTGCAGCCAGCTTCTTCCTTGGGTGCATGGCACCCTCCCCTGATGCTGTGATGTTCCCTGTGCAGGAGCAGGTGGGGTGGTGTAGCTGAGGGTGGCAGACTAGGCTAGGCTGGGGTTTTGCCTGGAATCCTGCTTTGGGGATGGAATCTCCTGTTCCCCTCTGGGGGCCCTTTCCCCATGGTTCTGGCTCATTCATCTCTGTGTCTGGCACTGGGCCTGGCAGAGCTGGCTCTAGGGAGTGGTGGATGGACAGGTGGTCAAATGGGTCAAAGTGTCTGTGCAGCCCAGACCTGCCTTTGGTTCCCACCCTGGAGCTGAAAGTCCAGTTTGCATCTCACCAGAGTGTGCCCAGCCCTGATCTAATCTCGGTCCCTCCTGGAAGGTGGTGTGTTGTGATGATGGTGGTAACGATGATGATGATGATGATGATGAGAGTGACTGACAGATACCAGTCACCGTGCATGTCATTTTTACACGTGTCCACTCATCTGATCTCTCAAGACCCCATTCAGGGTAGAAATTGTTGTCCCTATTTTACAGACAAGGGAGTGGTGCTCAGAGAGGTTAAGCACATGGCCCACAGTCACCCAGTGGCAGCTCAGGGGACTTTGACCGTGAAGCCAGTGCCCTTGACCTCTGGGGCCCAGAGAGTCAGGCCCCCTGAATTTTGATCACCTCAGTTCCAGCTCACAGATGCCTTGCGACTTGGGTAAGAATGTGTGGATGTGGAGCCACCTCAGTCCCTCATCTGTGAAATGGGGGGCTAAGTGGTCCCCACTCCCAGGATTGTGGTGAAGGGACTGTGGAATGTGCTGGGCAGGATTAGCAGAGGCTCACTTTATTTGTAGTTCCTCACCCTTTGCCTTGGCAGAAATGCCCTTCCTTCCCCCCCACTTAGGGACCTGGAGGTCATCCTCTCTCTGCCCACTCCCCACTTAGGGACCTCGAGGTCAAACCCCCACACACACACTTAGGAACCCCAAGATCATCCTCTTTGCCCCCTCCACTTAGGGATCCCAAGGTCACCCCACCCCCTTAGGAACCCCAAGGTCATCCGCTCTGCCCCCTCCCTACATCAGAACCCTGAGGTCAGTCTCTCTGCCCTCTCCCCACTTAGGGACCTTGAGGTCATCCTCTCTGCCCCCTCAGGGACCTTAGGGACTCTTGTGGGGGAGCTCAGTTCACACAGGCTCAAACAGAGTCCGGAATTCCTTCCCCAAGGTTTCTGTGACTGGTGGGTGGGGCTGGGGGTGGAGGAACAAGACCCAGTGTTTATGAAAGGCCTGGTGGGCGTGGGACTTCCCCTCTCAATAGCCCCATTGTTTGCCTGGAGCTCCGAGGTGGGGAGGTTCTGGGGCTCCACCTACGGGGACAGGCTGCTGATAAGCTGGGGACATTTTTTGTGTTGACTCCCGTGGTTTTGGTGGCTGCCTCCGTGGACTTCCTTCCACAAACCTCAGTTGAGTGAAACTTGTGTCTTCTGTGCCGATGGTGTGCAGGGCAGACTGGGGAGGTCCCCAGCCCAGGCCCAGGGGACAGTTCCCAGGGGACGGTGCAGGGAAGCCTGGGGGCTGATGGCAGTACCTATCCCTGCTTCCACAGGAAGACACAGGCTCAGAGAGGGACAGGGGCTGGCACGTGGCCACACAGCCCACAGTCTTTGTGTGTTGGAGTCAGGTAGACCTGGGCTTGTACCCTGGTTCTGCCACTTAGGATCTGAGAGGCTTTGGGCAAGACCCTCCCCACCAAACCTCGGTTTCCCCATCTGTAAGAAACAGTTAAGTATTGTATCTACCTCCCAGGGTTTCCTCACAGGTCTAAGCTTGTAGAAGGCTTAGTCCAGGGCCAAATATATACTAGGCACTCAATAATGGCAGCAACATCTCTTCTGTTTTGGGTGACAAGAAAAGGAGGGACTGGCTTGGGTTTGTCCAGGTTTTTAGAGTCCAGCTGTCACCTTTGGCTGTTCTGCCTGGATTTCTGCCCCAAGGCCGTTGAAATGTTTCATTCATGTTCATTCGTTTGCCTGTTCATTCATTCATTCAACAAACACTTATTGATTGTGTACTAGGTGCCAGGCTCTGATCATGGATGACGTGAATGCACTTTTACAGATATAAATTGTTTATTCACTGATAAGGTGACTTCACTCTCCCTGATGTTAAAATATCAGTGTTGAAAATGACATTCGGATGTTGAAATCAAGGTGGGAGAAGGGTGAGGACAGCCCCACAGGAGGACGGTGATAGATCTGGATTACATCCAGGCCTCCTGGCTGTGGCTTATTTCACCTTGGCTCCAGGAGTTTTGCTGACATTTAGTTATTGAGCACCTTTTGTGTACACAGTACGTCCTGTTGGCCTCTGGAATGGCCAGGGAGGTGAGGGCACCTTGGTGCAGGGCCTTGTGTGGTCAGGTAGTGGTGGAGGATCTCTCTGAGCTTCAGGTTCCCCATCTGTAAAGTGGGAACAAACAGATCACCTACTGCTGATAACGATTGTTAACATTTGTCGAGGATTTATGCACCATGCGCCAGATGTTAAGAGCCGCCTGGCATGCATTATGTTGTTTAACCAATAAACCTCAGGACTCAGAGGAATTTTTTATAGGGCACCTGCCTCATAGAGTGCTTTTCAAATAACCCATGCAAAGCAATCAGCAAAGGGCCTGGCATGAAGTAAACTCTAATCCATGTTGGCTGTCATGGATGGGGAAACTGAGACTGACCACGGTTAACTTATCTTCCCACACCTAGTAATTGCCTGCATTGTGGGGAGGTTGAGGACATGGAGTGGGACCATATACGATTTCCTTCCTGTGTGTTACTTAGAAGGGTGGAATTGGGCCAGCCCCAGCAGTACCTTGGTATCAGAGTTCAGTCCTCAAGGGTTGATCTGGTAGAGAAGGGAGATTTTAAATTTACGCTTTCTCATTCCTACACAGTATCACAATAGCCCAAAGCTGGAAACAACTCAAATGCCCATCCATAGATGAATGGATGAATGGAATGTTGTATATGCATACGATGGAATATTATTCAGCCATAAAAAGGAACGAAGTTCTGATATATGCGACAACACGGGTGAAGCTGGGAAACATGCTAAGAGAAAGAAGCCAGACACAAAAGATCACATATTGGATGATTTCATTTGCATGAATTTGCACAGCCCCAAAGAAGTTGCTGTAGTATCCCAGTCCCAAGGTAATGCCCACCCTGGCAGCTTAGAGGTGGGAGGGAGGAAAACACTGGGCTGGACCAGGCAGAGGATTACTTCTTCTTTTTTTTTCTTTTTTAAAAATTCAGTTTGACTGAGATATATTCACATACCATACAGTCATCCATCGTGTACAATCAGTATTTTATAGTACCATCATATAGTTGTGCATTCATCACCATAATCTATTTTTGAACATTTAGAGGATTACTTCTTGAATTGAACCTGTGTGGGGCTGGTGCTGGGGCTGGGGCTGGGGCTGGGGCCGGGGCCAGTGCTGGGGCTGGGGCACTCCGTGTGCCATCTCGGTGAATCGGCAGGCCCCCTGCCATGTGGGGATGATTATCCAGACCAGTAGCTTGGCTTCCTGAATGCCACCTCCTGGGAGCAGGGAATGGTTTTTCATCACTGTGTTCCCAGTGGCTTAAATAGTGCTTAAATAGTTACATAGTTGAATAGTGTTTAAATAGTTCATGGTGGGTGCCCGTAAATTCTTGCTACAATGGGTGAATGTCTGCGTGGATGAGAAAACAGAGGGCCAGGCGGGTGATATGACTTCCCAGGATCACGTAGCTGGTGGCAGGGGCAGGTGTAAGGCCCTGACCCTTATCTGCATCATGACAACTGCTTAATCTAAACTGACTGGGGAAGCAAAGTAGTTTTCCAGGTTCCTTTGGCTTCCAGCCAGAGAAGAAAGCCAGCAACTAACAGCTATCACACAGCCCCCCATCTGGCACCAGAAGGAGCATATGTATGGGCTGGGGTTATGAGGGAAAACAGGAGGTTGCACAAGCAGCCTGCCTTCTTAACATTGGGCACACTGGTCTCGGGGCCTCACAGACCTGGGTTTGGATCCCAGCTCTGCCTGCACCAGCTGTGGGTCCCAGGCTGGGTCTCTTTGCCCCTCTGACCCTCGGTTTCCTCTTCTCTCAAACGGGGAGCAATTCCTACCTTACAGGTCGAAATGAAACCCCACGTTAAAGATGTTCGGGTGCCTGTAGGGATGGTAGCTGATACTTCATAAGACCAGAAGGTCTAGATGGTCCAGGAAGAAGTTGAGCGCAGGGATTGAATGTGAACTCTCCAGTCAGTGCCTGGGCCCAAATCCTGGCCTCCCTTATTTGTTGGGGATTCTTGGCAAGTTACTGAATCTCTTTGAACTTTAGTTTTTTCATTTAGAACAGGGTTTGGCAAAGTGCTACCCGAATTTGTAAACACATTTTTATCGGAACAGAGTCATGCCCATTTGTTCACTTATTATTTGTGCTGCTTTTGTGCTATGACGGCAGAGCTGAGAAGTTGTGACAGAGGCTGTGGCTTGCAAAGCCAAAAATATTTACTACTTATTTCTTTACAGAAAAAGTTTGCTGACCCTGATCTGTAAGATGGGATTAATAAGAGAGTTTACCTTACAGGACTATTGTGGGGCTCAAATGAGCCTATGAATAAAGGGCTTAGGACACAGTGCTGGGCACATATAAGCTCTCAGTAGTTTCTGAGCTGGAGACGGGTGGGCTCACATTTTAAGAGCCCACAGTCTGCTGCTCCGTGAACCCCTGCCCCCACCCCCTGGGGCTTTCTCAGATTGGGATCTCTTGTGTCTGACTTCTTTGCTTATACAATGTTTCCAAGGTTCATCTATGTGGTCGCATATATCAGAACATCATTCTTTTTTGTGGCTGAATAATAGTCCCTTGTCTGCATATACAACAATTCCTTTATCCATTCCTCTATTGATAGACATTTGGGTTGTTTGCACCTTTGGGCTATTGTGAAAAGTGCTGCTACCAACATCTGTGTACTAGTTTTGTGCAGACATCGGTTTTTACTTCTCTTGGATATATATCCAGGAGCAGAATTGCTGGGTCATATGGGAACTCTACATTTAACATTTGGAGGAACTGCCAGGCTGTTTTCCCAAGTGCCTGCCTCATTTTCCATTCCCACTAGTGGTACATGAGAGTTCTGGTTTCTCCACATCCTCCCCAGCACTCGTTGTCCATCTTTTTGATCCTAGCCATCCTAGTGGGTGTGAAGTGATATCTCATAGCGGTTTTCATTTGCATTTCCCTAATGAATAATGATGTTGAACATCTTTTCATGTACTTATTGGCTATTTATTTCTCTTTTTCAGAGACATGTCTGTTCAGATCCTTTGCCCATTTTTAAATTGGGTTATTTATCCTTTTATTGTTGAGTTATAAGAGCTCTTTATGTATTCTAGGTACCAGTCCCTTATCAGATATATTATCTGCAAATGTCTTCTCCCATTAAATGGGTTGTTTTTTCACTTTCTTCATAGGGTTCTTTGACACACCAAACTTTTCAGTGTTGATGAAATCCAATTTATCTATTTTTCCTTTTGGTTTGCTTGCGCTTTTGTTGTCATATCTACTCACCTGATTTTTTTTTTAACTTTATGAATCAAAAAGTTAAAAAACAGACAATAAAAAATGTTTCAAACAAAACCAAAACAAAGGAATAAGAAAAACAAATAACCTAAAATAACTACATTGCTTCCAACATGTTCTTACCATACCCCCCAAAAATTAACAAACCATAGTTGTTCCTGAGCATTCCCATACCATCACCTGATCTTTACTAGCCCCCAGGAGTCCCTTTGACATATATTCAGTGGCCTTCAAAGCTTTTTTAAAGGTGGGAAGATAGTTAAATAATGTTATTTACATTTTTTTTTGAAAATTCTCATTGAAGCTGACTCCTGTACCATCTTCAGTGATGTAAATCCCCAAAACCACCTTTCGACTCCCCAGGCTCCTCAAACCATCCCTTGGTAAAGGCTCACCAGGATGAGCTTGCAGTCCACCAAAGCCCCCAGCTCGGTTAAAGGCAGAGAAGAAAAGGATGACTGATGATGAAATCCAAGTTAGCGAGGAGCGTAAAAGTGATGATAACCCTGCCGGTTTACCCCAAGATTTCTCTACCCTAGTCTTCCACTGCATTTTGTCAGGAGGAGAGACGTGGCGCCGTGGTCCTGGCCTCTTGCTGCTCTGTGACTCCCTGTAGAGCAGTGGTTCTCAGAGTGGGGTCCAGGAGCTGGAAGCAGCAGCATCAGGCACTTGTTCCAAAGGTGTATTCTCGGGCCCCACCCCAGACCTCCTGAATCAGAGACTGGGGTTGGGGTCCAGTCACCTGGAAAAGGTTCATACTTTAAGAGGATCAAATTCTAGTCCCATTTTACCTTTCCAGCCTGATCTCTTCCCAGCCTTTCTGAACCGGCTGGAATGTTCCACCTTTTATCCCCCACCCACACTCTTCCATGCTTCCCTGCCTCCACGTTTGCTGTTTTCTGCCTGGAATGCCCTTGCCCTTCTCCACTTGGCAAACTCATCCTTCAAAGACCCACCTAGAGGATGTCACCTCCTCTGGGAAGCCCTCCGGGGAAGCCCAGGTGGGCGAATCACTGAGTCCATGGTTTTCGGGGGAACACATTTGAGGTGTGTTCACCCCACTCATCTCTGCATCTGCCTTCCCTGGGAGACTTGGGGCAGGGACTTGTCTGATATGTCCCGGGTCCCCAGTCCTCAGGCTTGGCACAGACTAGGAACTCAGATGATGTTTGTTGACTGAATTCTACTTTTATGGCCCCCTCTGTGCCCAGCAACCCGAGGCCCGTGGTAAACCCTCAGTTGATATCTGCTTGGGGCCCTGGTAGACCCTCACTTGATACCTGTCAGCAGATTAAACAGACCACAGCCTTGCTTTTCCAAATCCTGAGAAAACCCTGAGCCGCCTACAGAACCCAAAATGCTTGCCAGCTCTTTTGAGGGAACATGAAGGACAGGCCTCGGAAGGGTTCGAGAAGTCAGTCCCGGGCACTCGGAGCTATTGGATTTGGGGGTTGATGAGGGCTCAGAGGCTGCAGCTTTGCACCCAGAAGCCCTCCATCCTGAGGAGCCGTCCTTTGTGCCAGGAAGCTGTGGGGACAGCATGCTCAGGACTTCATCATAGGCAGTCACACGTAATGCATGTACAGCCATGGGTTATTTTAGGCCAGACAGTTCAAGAAAAAAAAAACAAACCATGTTTATTTCTAATATAAAAGATTGTATTGGGGATTGACTCATGTCTTCCACGAAAGACATATTCAAATATTAATTTGTGGGTGTGAATCTATTTGTAAATAGGACCCTTTGAAGATGTCAGTGTTGGTTAAGTTGTGGCCAAATTGAGTCAGGGTGGGTCTTAATCCATTTGACTGGGAGGCCTTGTAATGAGAGGAAATTTGGATGCAGCCAGTCAGTGGAAGCCTAAAGTCAGAAGCCCGAGAGTGAAGAGTGAGAGATGGCCATGAGACGAAGGACAGCCATCACCAGGACACAACCCAGTCTGGGAGAACGCATGGCCTTGCCACCATTTTGATTTTGGACTTCTAGCCTGCAAAACCATGAGACAGTAAAAGCTTGTTGTGTAGCCCAACCCATGGTGTGGTTTTTGTCGTAGCTACTCTGGTCAACAAAGTTTATAGCCCAAAGTCTTCAAATCAAATATGGAAAATATGGATATTGACAAATGTGCTTCCATTCTTTTTTCTAAGCATATGTATTTAGTAACTTCCAAAGGCACTGAGGTTTATTATTTTATTAATTAAACCCCATGTATTTCTGTGAAAGCCCTGAGAAGTTTATAATCCAAGCCCCCCAAAACCTTAGCACTGACAAGCTGAAGGTAAAAGCATGAGACCCATGAAATGAACCCCTGAAAGAACCATTTAATGAAAGGGACAGCTTTGGGTTTGGAAATAAAATCCAGGCTAAGGAAAGTTAGTTAGTTCAGCGCTTCCTAGTAACCAAGGCAAAGCAAAAATAAAATAAAATAATAATAAATAAATAAAAGCAAAGTGCAAGGGGTCATGGGGTTCTTGAACTGCGGAAGGGAAAGCCAACCAGATTGTCAGAATGCACGAGCTTGCTGAGTGCTGACCTCTGGAAGGATGTATCATGGGCCTTGTGTAAGGGGTGTTGTGTAAGTGTTACTGAAAGATGCAGGAACCACCAATACTTGGCCACTTCTCATGCTGACTCTTGAAAACAGCTGAGGGCATGTTGATACACTGTAGTTCCGGGAAGGCGTATTTTTGTAAGAAACCTAAATAGCGTCATCTGAGCTTGCAGCCTTCTGGTGATTTCATTTGATAGGGATTCAACAGATGCATGTCAATCGGCATGGCCACCATCTGCTTTCATGTTGGGAACCTCATTTGGTGTCTTCGTGACTGATATTGGAGGTAGAAATTATGAGTGCTGTTTTACAGATGAGGACATCGAAGCTCAGGGTGATTATACGGCTTACCCAAGGTCACGGAGCCAATTAAGGGGCAGAACCCCACCTTTTCCTTTCCCTCTACACCCTGTTAGGGAAGGGGAAGGGATCTGTTCCTGTTTGCTAATGCTGCCCGTTATTCAAAATACCAGAAATGGATTGGCTTTTTATAAAGCCCATGCTGAATGGGTGGGGCCATGCCTCCATGGAAATTATCTAATCAGTTATCACTTACAGTTGGGTGGGTCACATCTCCATGGAAACAACCTAATCCAAAGGTTCCAACTCAGTCAACACTAATATGTCTGCCCCCACAAGAATGCATTAAAGAATATGGCATTTTCTGGGGGACATAATATATACAAACCGGCACAGGGTCTAACTCTATTGTGTATTCACCGTGCATCAGGCCTGGGCCTGTTGCTCTACAAACACCATTTATCCAATCCTTACAGTAATTTTGGGAGGTACATGGTATTTTCCCATTTTACAGAGATCACTGCCCAAGGCTACACTGATGTTCCTAACCTGATTTTGGTGATGGGACTTCATGGCGTGCAAGAATTCAATGGAAACATTTGTTTGTATTTACATTTTTCTGGGCAGGAGGAGAAAGATAGCTTTCACGGAGTCTCAGAAAACAAAAATATGAACCACAGAGCTCAAGGAAGGAGTCGTCGTAGCAGCTTATGTTGACAGGGTCCCACCAGGTGCAAGGCCCGTTCCTATGAGCCATGGGTGTGTATCAGCCTCACCTTACAGCTCTCTCAGCCAGCAAATAGCCTGGCAGGATCTAAGTGTTAGTTCTTTTCTACCACGGCCTTTTGTGGCTGGTTTTTTTTCCCTAGCATTTAGTCAGCTTGGGATTCTGTCCTCTTTTGTGGAGCTGAGAATTATCAGGAGGCAGAATGCTCTGCTGTGCTTCAAGATGTTGACACCTATGCCCAAGTCACTTCCTTTTCCTCCTCTGAGATCCTTGCAAACAAAGCCTGGGTGGTTAGCAGTTGGTGAATGAATGAACAAATGAGTGAATAAGTGAATGAGTGAAAGGAAGAAGTACCTCTTCCTCAGTGCTCTGGATCGGCAAGATACTGACCTCTCTGGTGCGTTATTCGATGGTAACGGATCGCTGTGTTGTTCGAGAGAAGTCTTGGGCCTCGTGCCCTGATTGCCAGGCAGAATCGGAGAGCCTGGAGAAGCTCAGAGGCCCATGCCTCCCCACCGTGAGCTGGAGGGTGCCCCCTTGCACAGCCCTCTCCCACAGCCCTCCACTTCCACAGCAGGTGGCAGGGCTGTCTTCTGCCTCAGTATCCCTAGACCTAGTACCTCGAGTGTCCTGGCCCAGCTTCAAGCCCCTGTTTGACCTGCTGTGGTTTCTCGTATCCAGGCATTCGCTTGTCCTCCCCAAATGTAGCCCAGTGCTGGGACCCCAGCCCTTCAGAGTCAGTGTCGGCAGCCTTGTTTTGCAGCTGAGGAAACGGGCTCAGACAGTTGAAGTGACTTGTTCAAGGCCACACAGCTAGGGAGCAGGGGAGCTGGGATATGGGGCCAGCGCTGGCTGCCTTCAAAAGCCATGCATCTCCCCGCATCCTCACATTGACATCACTCCTGCGTGGAGGGGCGGGTGCCTTCTTAAAGGCCGCCAGGCAGCCGCTGCGCCTCTGCTGAGCTTCGTGGGAGGGACTTCACAACGCACAGGGACCAGGAAGAGGATGCTGGAAGGTGATTCCCAGAATGTGCCTTGAAGTTCCTGAGGCTCTCCTTCCCCATCCACCTGTAGCCCTACTTTAAGAAAAAAGAGAAAGCATCTGTGCACATAAGAACCCAAAGTGGGTCAGAAAAAGTAAAGATGGGTAATATAAACCCGGGAGGGCAGCCCCTGTGTCGGCATCTGTGGCATTTTTGCCATAATGGTGCCCTTCTCCATCCCCTGCACTTGCCTCAGAGCACTTGAGGGGCTGGGTCTGGTTGTTCTCCCAGGGCCGGCTACCTATTGGATGCAGAGTAGGTGTACATTGAATGAATGAATAAATGAATGAGTGCTTGCCCAAATGACCCGGGAGTGAGGAAACCTGCTTTCCAGTCCACGACCTGCCACTAACTAAACAACTGTGTGGCTTCGGTCATTCACAGCTCTTCTCTGGGCCTCAGTTTCTCCATCTGTCAATTGAGGACATTAGGTGAGCTGAGCTTGAAGGCCCTGATGTTCTGAGGTTCTGATCATCGAGGGGCCCGGGCGCCGGAAGATGGAGAGGTGGCAAGAGATGGGTGCTGGGATTCTGTGAGGACTTAGCGGGTTTGTGGGGAGCAGGAGAGGCGTCCTCTGAGGCTCTTGGCTGTGGCGTGTAGGAAATGAGGGCAGGCAGGGCTGAGTGCAGCCAGCCAGGAAAGGGAGAGGCTTGGCTGAAAAGACTGCTCTCTCAAGCTTCGGGTTTCCGTGACAACTGCGTTTGTTTTTTTTTTTTTTTACAAGAAATAGAGCGCACCCAAGCAACTCTTCTGGGTGTTAGAGCCTCCCTTGAGGGTTGGGGCCAGATTGGGGTGTGAGTGGGGCCGCCGACTGGACAAGACCCCTGAGGCAAGAGGAGAGGAGGCAAGGAGCTGGGGCAGCAGGGGTATTGGACGCCACCAAGGTTGGGGAGGGCCCCAGGGGTCTCCCGTCTCTCGGGCTGGGCACCCCACTCATTGCTAACCATGCCTTGTGTCTTCTGTAGATCATGATCGAGTTCTGTCCCGGAGGAGCCGTGGATGCTATCATGCTGGGTGAGTCTTCCTCCATCCCACGCTGTGCAGGGGGTGGGAGACACGTCTGGACCCCAGCTGGACCCCGGACGTCCTTCATTCCCCACTCCAGTAACTCACATGGCCTGTTTGAGCACCTCTCTGCTCTGTCTCCTTCAAGGGCTGGGGTGAGTTCTTGGAGAGAGCACAGAGCCCTCCTTGGAAGACTGACACTTCCCTTTTTAGAAAGCCACGTGCCGCTGAGCTGGTCCCCGACCCTCTCAAGCCTCCTCGGCCATAAAATGGGGCTTGATGCAGCCTCCACCCCACAACTCTGTCAGGAGGTTCAAATGAGACAACCGAGGGAGGTTCTTTGAAAAGTGAGGGAAATACACAACCATTTTGTAGGTGCTCAGTGGGGATGTTTTTGGGTCTTGACGTCCAGAGTGAGCTTGCCCATAACAAGAAACCCTAATAATCACCACTCTTTTGTGAATAGTTGCTCTAAGCCAGAGACTGTGGAAGTTGCTTTCATGGACAGTATTTTCATTTAACCCTCACACATAAAATCAGAAAGAGGCTCTTTGTTTTATTTGTGACCAGCCAGACATGTAGGGAGGTTAAGGAGCTTGCCCAGAGTCCCACAGCCAGTGAGCCCAGGGCTGGCTCACCCCTGCTTTTTTTTTTTTTTAAATGCAATTTTATTGAGATATAATCACATAACGTACAGTCATTCAAAGTGTACAATCAGTTGTTCACAGTATCGTCATATAGTTGTGCTTTCATCACCACAATCAAACTTTGAACATTTTCATTACTCCAAAAAATAAAATGAAAATTAAAATAAAAAAGAATATCCAAAACATCCCATCCCGCTCCTACCCCCATTGTTCATTTACTTTTTTTCAGTACAGTTTAATTGAGATATATTCATACACCCTGCAGTCATCCACAGTGTACAGTCATTCACAGCACCATCAGACACTTGTGCATTCATCACCAGAATCAATTTTTGAATCTTTTCCTTACTCCAAAATAAAAATAAAAGCAAAAAGGAACACCTACATCTTTCCATCCCCTCCATCCCATCCTATTCTTCATCTAATTTTTGACCCCATTTTTCTACTCATCCATCCATACACCGGATAAAGGGAGTACGATCCACAAGGTTTTCACAATCCCACAGTCACACTGTGCAAGCTACATAGTTATACAGTCATCTTCAAGAATCAAGGTCAGTGGGTGGCAGTTTGACAGCTTCAAGTATTTCCCTCTAGCCATTCCAACACGCTAAAAACGAAAAGGTGATATCTATATAGCACATAAGAATACCCTCCAGAGTGACCTCTCGACTCTCTTTGAAATCTCTCAGCCACTGAAACTTTATTTTGTTTCATCTCTCTTCCTACTTTTGGTCAAGAAGATCCTCTCAGTCTCACAGTGCTGTCACCCCCGCTTTTAACTGCTGCCTTGGAGAGTCATTCTAGAAGGAGGGAGGCGGGGGTGGGGGTGGGCGGGAGCCAGCTTCAGTGCATGAGTCTTACGGAGAAAAATAACTAATAATGAGATCATGTAGGATGCTTGAACACAAGAATGTCATCTTGAATTCTTCTCCCCCCCTTCCCCCATCATATCTAATGGTGTCTGCCACTTCTACCTCCTTGATCCATTGAGTCATGAGCCCTTCCTCTTCACCTTCACCTCCACCCACCCTAGACCAGCAATGGCCTCTGCTGGCCTCTCTGCACCTGCTCATGCTCCCCAGCCATCTCTCCATTCCATCCAGCTAGAAGGATTTTTTTTTTTTTTTTTCAAATACATAAGTCAGATCGTGTCTCTGTTTCGCTCAGAACCTCTCAGCGACTACCCATTGTATTTCAAATAAAAGTCAGCCTCCCCTCCATAGCCTGTAAATTCAGGCCCTGCAGGCCCCTGACCTCTACTCTCTTTCCCCTCATCCTTCTCCTGCAGCCACGCCAGGGTCCTTCACACATGCCATTCCTCCATGTGGAATCCTCTGCCTCCCACTCCCACCCACTCGCACCTACTCAGCCTCCAGGCCCCAGCTCACTGCCACCACCTCTAGGAAGGCCTCCAGGAAGAAGGGCCCGCCGGCTCTGAGCAGAGGCCGAGCTGTGGGATGCCCGTGTGTCTCTCTCCCCAACTAGTGCATAGGAGGCCCTTCGCAACCAGCCCATCTGTCCTTCCCAGCCCTTCCACACCTCCTGGCAGCTGACCATTTCTTCAACACCAGCTCCTTCTGGCCCTTGCTTCTGTTGGTTCCTTAGCCTGGAATGTTCCTGCCCCTCCTTTTACTCCTCTTAAACCCCTTTCCTTTCTTCCAGATACAGCTCAAATGCCCTTTTCCAGGAAAGCCTCCCAAATCTTCAAGGCAGAGGGAGTTGCTACCTGACTTAGTTTGTCAGGGCTGCTATAACAAATATCTCAGCCTGGTTGGCTTAAACAGCAGGAATTTATTGTTTCACGGTTTGGGAGGCTAGAGGTCCAAAATCAAGGTGTCGACAGGCCATGCTTTCTCTGAAGGCTGTAGCATTCTGAGGCTGGCCTGTCATGAGTCATAACTCGAGCTCTGCCTCCATCCCACGGTTGTCTCTGTCCCCATCTGCCTCTTCCTCTCTGTGACCAATTTCCTGTACTTGCAGGGACTCCAGTCATACTGGATAAGGCCCACCCCCATTCAGCTTGTCTCAGCTTAACCAATAACATCTTCAAAGATGTCATTTACAAGTGCCCTCACATCCATAGCCCCACGGTCAGGACTTGAACTTATCTTTGTGGAGGATGTGATCCAATTCATATAATACTGCCCACCCTACCCTCCCACGGCTCCTGGGTCCCCCTCCATTCCAAGCCTCAGTCACCGTTCTCACGTCTGTCCCTGCATCTGTACCCCAGGCAGGGAGCCTGGCACATGAAAGCGTCCACCCCATGCCTGCTGCTAGACAAATCTCTGAACCCCAGAGCTCTGAAGCCAGGCTGTCTGGTTTGAATCCCAGATCTGTGACTTCCCACTTGTGTGACCTCGAGCAAGCTCCTGAGCCTCTCTGAGCCTCGGTTTCCCCATCTGTAAAACGAGGGTGGTGCCTGTACCTGCTTCTGAAGGCTGTCATGAGGGTGGAATGGGTCAGTAGGCATAAAGGCTTCCAAGCAGCCTGGCATGCAGGAAGTGCTCAGCAACGGTGGCGGCTTTTGCTATTTCTCATTCCTGGCCTAGGCCTGACAGTCGGCACAGGGAGCATCTGCTAAATCGACGACATCTAACTGGCCTCCTGTCTGTTTCTAGAGCTGGACAGGGGTCTCACCGAGCCCCAGATTCAGGTCATTTGCCGCCAGATGCTGGAAGCCCTCAACTTCCTCCATGGCAAGAGGATCATCCACCGGGATCTGAAGGCTGGCAATGTTCTGATGACCCTCGAGGGAGACATCAGGCTGGGTAAGGGGTGGCTGCGGGTGGGGAGGGCGGAGCCACAGGGCACCGGCCTGGGTTGCCTCTGCAAGTAGGGGAGAGTTTCACCCCTCCTGGCCGTGGGCCACAGGCCATGTCCAATCTCCCTTGGCTCAGTGGTTCCCAACTAGGGCCAACTGGGCCCCCCAGGGACATTGGGCACTGTCTGGAGGCATTTTGGTTTGCATGACTTGGCGGGGTGGGGGGGGGGGAGGGTGTGCTACTGGCATCTAGTAGGGGGAGACCAGAGATGCTGTGTGGCATCCTACAGTGCCCAGGACAGCTCCCCACCACAAAGAATGATCCAGCCAAAATATCAAGAGGAAACCCTGGTCTAAGCCCTTTGCTTGTGCTCCAATCCCAAGAATTCAACTGACAGGGATGGGCTGGAGAGACGGCCAGTGTCCATTCCCCTACATACAACAATGAAGCAGTCACATGTATGCACCTTATTTTTTAACGTCTATTCTTTTTTTAATAAGTTTTTTTTTTTAAACAAAAATGACACGGGCATGTGTTTCTGCTCTCATCACTTCCCTTCCTCCTCCTCTTTTTTATTTTTATTTTCATTGAGATATATTCACATATCATACAGTCATCCATGGTGCACAATCAGCTGTTCACAGTACGATCATATAGTTATGAGTTCATCACCCCAATCTATTTTTGAACATTTTCCTTATACCAGAAAGAATAATAAGAGTAAAAAATGAAAGTAAAAAAGAACACCCAAATCATCCCCCCATCCCGCCCTATTTTTCATTTAGTTTTTATCCCCATTTTTCTACTCAAGGCTACTGGGTTGGAGTTTGGTAGTTTCAGGTATTTGCTTCTAGCTATTCCAATACACTAAAACCTAAAAAGGGTTATCTATATAGTGCATAAGAATGTCCACCAGAATGACCTCTCGACTCCATTTGAAATCTCTCAGCCACTGAAACTTTATTTTGTTTCATTTCGCTTCCCCCTTTTGGTCAAGAAGATGTTCTCAATCCCATGATGCCAGGTCCAGATTCATCCCCAGGAGTCATATCCTGCATTGCCAGGGAGATTTACACACCTGGGAGTCAGGTCCCACGTAGGGGCCTCCCCCTCCTTTTTGCTTCTTTTACTGGTTTCTTCTCAGACTTACTTCTGTGTTGCTAAATCATGTGCCTGTAATGGTGTTTTTTAAGTATTGTTTTTTACCGTTTGATGAAATACTAATACCTGCTTTTTATAAAACATTGATGTAGTAGAGGAGGTTTTAAAGAAGAAAGCTAGCCAGTACCTCTGATCCTATTATCCAGAAATGTTGCCCAACAGACGGTGAGCCCTAGGGTGAACCATGGATTAGAGTTAATGGTACAATTATAAAAAATGTGCTACCATCAATTGTAACAAGTGTGCCACACCAACACAAGTTGTTACTAATAGGGTGGTAGATGGGAACACTGTACTTTATGCATGATTTTTCCATAAACCTACAACTTCTCTAATAAAGAAATTTTCTTAAAAAAGAATAGTAATTGAAGAACCCTGGAATTAAAAATTAATTACACATTGAATGAGCAACTGGATCCCAGGTCTGGTGTGAACAAATGTTTATTCCTGACAAAATGGATCTTGGTAGAAGTACTGAGATGTTACTATGTGGTAGGCTGGTTTCACGGCTGAAAGTTTTGCCTCAAATTTGGGGCTTTTTATTAAACTTGGTTCAAAGAAAAACTTTTTCCTTTTGGCTGTTAGCTCTAGGCTTGAGATATTACCATCTCTATATGAGTTTGATTTATGTTTGGCCTAGAAACACAGTAAGAGAAGCATTTTTAGGATGTTAAAAGTACACATATTAGTGAATGAAAGTTGGAATAAGGATGCTTTTGGATATTTATATTTGTTGACAGAAGCCACATGATGCAATTTCATGCTGTATTGATGATAAGGTCGTCATTAGACATGATTAGAATTTGTGTGAAAATGGGATAGATAGGTATTCCAGTTTGCTAATGCTGCCGTTATGCAAAATACCAGAAGTGGATTGGCTTTTATTAAGCGGGTTTATTTGGTTACAAAGTTACAGTCCTAAGGCCATAAAAGTGTCCAAATTAAGGCATCAACAATAGAGTACCTTCACTGAAGAATGGCCATTGGCGTCTGGAACACCTCTGTCAGCTGGGAAGGCACGTGGCTGGCATCTTCCTTCGCTCCCAGGTTATGTTTCAAAATGGCTTTCTCCCAGGATGTTTCTCTCTAGGTATCTGGCGCTATTCTCTTAGTTTCTCCCAGGTAAACTCTGGAGTAGCAGAAGTCTACTTTCAATGGCCATCTCCAAAATGTCTCTCTTGGCCGAAGCAGCGAGCTGTTTCTGTCTGAGCTCTTATATAGGACTCCAGTGATTAAATCAAAGAACCATGCAGAATGGGTGGGGCCACATTTCCAGGGAAACATTCAGTCAAGAGGTCACACCCTAATCAAAGGTGTCACTCACAGTTGGGTGGGTCACATCTCCATGGAAACACTCAATCAAAAGGTTCCAACCTAATCAACACTAATACATCTGTCCCCACAACAGTGCATCAAATAAACTGTTGGTTTGAAAAAAGAAAAAAGGAATTTCCACTACATAGCAGCCCTGGTTGTCACCCCAGATCCCTCTGCTTGCATCTCTGTCAAGAGAAGGACACACAGGGAGAGAGGGACTTGAGAGAGAGAGAATGATGGTAGAGATGGTACCTCACTTGACTCCATTATCTATTAACATCCTTCTCTGATAGTTAAATAGGAAATGAACCTGGCCCCCCTTCTTCACCCTGTTTTCCAAACAGAGACCTGTCACTATTTGTAGTTGCTCTGCTAGTTTCCTCTGTATCTTTAAGGGACATTTTAATTACTTACACAAGAAACTGCACCACTGCTGAGACCCTGTGATTGAGAGCTGCAGGGATGGAAATGAGGTTGGAACGGAAATGGGTGGCACGCCGTCCAAAACATCCTCTGCAGCAGGAGGGGTGGTCTCGGCATCCCTGCTTTGATGGCGGTCACAGAGCTAGCAAAGATGAGCCAGGGCTGACACCCAGGGGTGCTGGCTCACTCCTCAGGGCTCGCCCACCTCCCAGCACTGAACCCCGTAAGTGCTTCGAGCTGATGGGTTAGGGTAGGGCTGGGCCTTGCAGATGGATGCTAGGCTAGGGGGTTTTCAGACTTCAGGGTCTCAGCATCCCCTGGAGGGCTTGTTAGCTCAGATTGTTGGCCCGCCCCCTGAGTTTCTGACTCGGTTGGTCTGCGGTGGGGCCCGAGAATTTGCATTTCTGATGAGCTCCCAGAGGATGCTGCCAACCTGGGGACCACACCTGAGAACCACTGCTCCACACCTTTGCTACCCAAAGTGTGGTCAGGGGCAAGATTAGTAGCATCTGGGAGCTTGTGAGAAATGCCCAATCTTGGACCCCAACTCCGACCTACTAAAGCAGACAAGACTCCAGGTGATCCCTGAGCTCGTTCAAGTTTGAGAAGCTCTTGCTTAGGGGATGGGGCTGTTTCTGCCCTAAAACTAGCAGTATGAAGGGGTTCCCCCGTACCGGGCATCAGCAGAGTCCCATGGGGATCATCGGCCAGCCCGTCCTCCTCCTCCCCAACCCCGCTGTCCTGAACGCCTGATACTCACAGGGTCTGTAAGCCAGGAGTTCAGCTCCCGTCCCCTGTACCCATGTGCCTTCGCCTTATTCCCCCTCCCCACTGGAGTGGCTTAGAGCTCGCACTCTGGAGTCAGAGAGACTCAAGTTCAAATCCCAACACTGCCTCTAGCTCTGCAGCCTTAGGTAAGTCCCTGAATCCTGCTGCCTTCAGTTTCCTCATCTGTAGAGCAGTGATAATACTCACTTTACTCAGAGAGTTGATGTAAGCAGTGTCTTCCCCATTGTTGGCCCATAGTGAGCATTCCGTAAGGATCTGCCGTGATTACTGTTGCTTCACCCGGTGTTTGCTGTGTGCCAAGCATTGTGCTGGGCTGGGGGATGGGGAGGTAAACAAGACCCCAGATTTCCTCCTGCAGAGTTCCCAGGCTAGCAGGGGGGACATGTGGAAGCGTCAGAGCAGGAGGGCTGCATGTGCTGGGGTAGGGAGTGTACAAGGAGGGGTGGTCTGTCCACCTGGGTGTGGGGGTTGGGAGTTTAAAGGCATCTTCATGGAAGAGGAAAGTGGGCTGAGGTCTGAAAGACGGATGTGTTTTTGACAGATAAACAAGGTTGGGCAGGGCAGTCCAGGAAGAGGGAGCCTTGTGGGCAGAGCCTTGGAGGTGAGAAATAGCAGGGCATCTCGGGTGGGTGGGTGGGGGAGGTGACAATAAAAATAATGGCGCACACCAATCAGGTGTTTGAAGCACCCAGTGGGTGCCATGCGCTAGACAAAGCCCCTTCTATCCATCACCTCATTTACCCATCATTCCAGGGGCATTCTGGGGAGTGGGGACTGTGCCCATTGGACAGTTGAGAACACTGAGGCTCAGAGAGGTGCAGTGTGATGCCCAAGACCATACCGGGAGGGAGGAGAAGTAGCAGAGTTGGGACTCGGGTCTTTCTGGCCCCACAGCTGTCTCATTCATGGGTACAGGGTTTGGTCAAAGAGGAAGGTGGCCAAAGAGGGGCCGAAGTGGGGAGAGCTTTGAGTTCAGGCTCTGGGCATATCCACGGGGGGCTTCGGCTTGGTCTTCAAAAGCTTATTGAGTGGAAGAAGCAGGACACAGAAAATCTGGGTCAAGTCCAGCCCAAAGGTTGGTCAGAGCAGGGAAGTTCAGGGGTGGACAGGGATACGGATGGTCCCCAGGGGCTTTGGGCTGATACGTGCCCAGTGGCCCCCCATTTCCCATATTCTCCCCAACATCCAAAACCTGGAGGGCACTGACATGCTCAACAGACTCCAGAATCTCACTTGACCCAGCAGAGGGTGGGACCACCAAGGCAGATGGGTGCATCAGGTTTCAAAATGACTTGGCATATCCAGTTGAGAAAACCAGGAAGCCAATTAAGACAGAAGAAAAGTTCATGGAGAGTTGAGTGTGCGAGTGTTTATATTTACACAATCACCGCTGGGACACAGGAGCTGCAGCGTGGATGCCTGCCGAGGCTTGTTCTGTTTTGGAAAATCCTCCTCCCTCCTGGGGCCCTGAATCTGTGGCCTGATGTCAAGTAGGGGAGGCCCGGGAGACTGGATGTCTGTCTGTCTGACTCTTCCGATCTTCCTGGGACCATCTTGGGCCCCTGGAGACACCTCCTGTGTCCTCATGCAACTCAGGGATGCAGCAGAGGATGGCTTTAGCAGATCTTTTTCCCAGGCAAGCAGAGAGGAGAACTAGAACGAGAAGTGGCGGGATGAGCCGAGTGAAGGGTGGCTTCTGGATGCAACAGGCCTGGTTCAAATCCTTGCTCTGCCAGTCTGAGCTGAATGGTCTGGAGAAACAGATTTAACTTCTCAACCCTCAATTCTTTCTTCCGTACAATGGAGATGACAAGAGAGCATCCTCAGGATCACTGTGCTAATTGGGGTGAATAAATAAAAGTACAAAGTGCTCAGGGTTCCATCTCCCTCTGTTACCAGCCATTTGGCCTCTTCCTTGTGTTAAGTGTTTACTTCTGCCTAGGATTTCAAACTTCCTCTGAGATTTCATTTGATGGTTGCAAAATAAAGCGCAAGTTCTAGCTTCAGATGGGTGTGAAGCAATTTTCAATGGGCCGCTGGGAATCCATTTGTGCAGGAAGGGAAAGGGAGAGCCCCTACTGCCCTGAGGCCCTGGGATGTTAAATGGGGTGTGGAAATCTGAAGATCTGGATCTACCAACCGGGTGACCTTGAACAAGTTACTTAACCTTTTTGAGCCTTGGTGACCTCAGACTCCAAGTGGGGGTGATAGTTCCCCACTGCATGGAATTGCTATGACGATTTATTGAGCGAATGCAAGCAAAATGTCTAGGAGATGCACAGCCCATTTGTAGGGGCTCAGCAAATGCTAGGTTTCCTTCCTGGGGTGAGGAATGATTCAGAGCAGCCGCTACCAAGATGGTGCATCCCCCATTCTCCAGAGGTCCATTTCCCCAGAGGCCTTTCGCTGAAGATATGAGGTGAACTTCACAACTTTGAGGGTCCTCCAAGTTTCAAGCAGAGGTCTGAACTGGCTTAAAAATCAGTGTGTGTAGCAGAGCCTGGAACACAGTAGATGCTCGATAAGTAGTGGTTCCAACATTCCCATGACTGCTTCTCTCTGTGATTATTTCAGGATCCCTAATTCCCAAGGCTCCCCAGTGAATGGAAAGCCTGGCAGACAGCATGTCAGGAACCAGCCCCCCACCCCCTCACTCCCCCATTTCACCTCTCCCCACCCCTACCCCTCAATTCAGCAGTCCTGTTTCCTGCTCAGAGGGCAGGGATCCTGGTTCTTTAGCTACCACATACTGAGCCAGATTTTGGTATGCATTAACTCCTTTAACCCTCAGATATCACTGATAACAGAGGAGGGATTTGTGGCCTAGAGAGACACAGCTGGATTCAAATCAAGGCATCTGGCTCCAGAGCCCATGTGCTTAACTGCTACCCTCTTTCATACTCATCTGGTTGCAAATGATAAACACCCATCTTGCATGACTTAAGACAGGCAGGAGAATGTGCCTATCATGTAACGAGATTGGGGGAGAGAGACAGCTGGGCCTCAGGGGTAGCCAGGACCTGGTACACAGGTGCTGCCAAGACTCTGTCTCTTATGTCTGATTTTCTGTGCACGTTGGTTAGACTCTCAGACCCCCTCCACAAAGCTTCTGGCAAGGCCTAGTTTTGCATTTCCCAGCATCACCTGCAGAATGAACTGAAACTCACCAATTCGGGTCTCAGTGTCAATAATCCCATAAGAGCTCCAACTGGCCCAGCTTGAGTCAAGTGCTGATCCTTGGACCAGTCAAGTGAGGCCCAGTAAGGAGGGGTTCTCTGATAGGCCCAGCTTGCAGCCGGTCAATGCCAAGGAGGGTGGGGTCCTATATTAATATGGAAGCCCCTCCCCACCTCCTCACCCTGATAACAGTGTGGCTGGGGTGGAAGAGAAGGTTTTCTAGAAGAGAGGATTTGGGCTGGCCAGAAAAACAAACCATTGCCCAACATAGACTGGCACAGCCTGTGGGAATAACACCCCCCCCCCGCCCCCAGAGGGGGAATGAGCGAAGCAGAAATCATGAGGGCTGGGAAACAAGAACAAAGGACTGTATTTGTGGTCGACGATGAGGTAAAGTGCCAGAAAAAGGCAGGGTTATGTGGGGAGAAGAGAGCGGGAAACGGAAGGCAGTGGGAGTTGGAGGCCAAAGATGAAGGAGAACGAATGGGAAAACAGCGACTTCGTTAGTGGCAGCCTGTATCTAGTTGCCTGAAAAACAAAAGAAAATAAAAATAGAAACCTCACAGTGGTAGAGCAGTTCTTCAGTCTCACATTTCCTGCTGCTTACTATGATCCCATTTAGCAGATGAGGAAACTGAGGCTCAGGAAGATGAAGCAATTTGTCTTAGATCATACTAGAATCTTCTCACTTCCCTGCCGGTTCCTGTTTCCATGACACTCTTGCCTCCCAAGGCAGAGCATCCTGGTGATGAAGAGAAACCACTTGGGTGCCCTGCTGGGAACTGACCCTTAATGAGCCCAGAGGCACTGGTGGCACCGGCTGCTGTCATCCTGTGGAAGGAGGCCCCTGGGACTCCAGGGCCATGCAGGAAGCCCTAGCTTTCTCCTCTCCCCACACCAGTGAAAGCAGGTCCCGTGCCCTCTCTAGACCTCAGCTTCCCCACCTGTCCCATGAGGGGCCTGGCTCGTTTTTGTGTTGGCATTTGGGGCGGGGCAGTTTTCAGTGTGCAGCGTCCCTGGCTCTCAGTGGCTGCGAGCAGCTCTTCACCCATTTGTTTTGCCAACCAGACCACCTGCTCACCTGGGGACTCCTGGCAGCCCCCTGGTGGAGGGCCACCTGAAAGTTCTGTCAGATCTAGGATTCTGGGATAAGCCCTGCCCAAGCTGGCCTCGAGGCCAGGGGACCAGCTAGCAAGACTAGGAAATGAGAGGTTTGGAAATGCAGTTGGGTGGTGGTTTGGCTTTAATTGGCCTGGAATTGTCTGGGACAAGAGGCTGCTTAACTTGGATTCTTCTGGTCGTTTCCAGTCAAGGGGACAGATAAGAGGGTCTCTTGTGCATCTTTGTACGTTCAAAGTTCACAGTGCGTGTGGCTGTATAATATGCAGTGCATTTTACACTGTGTATGTGATTGATTTTCTGATTATAGAAGTAGTATGTGAAATTTCTACATGTATGCAAAGATATGTATGGAGATAATCATTGCAACAATGTAATGTTTGTATTAGCAAAAAATCAGAGTTGACGCTAGTGCACTCCAGTAGAGGTTTAATTAAGTCATGGTTCAATTGTACAGTGGAATCTTTTTCAACTATTGATAATTAAGTTGTAGGAAATGTATGCTCTCTTGTAAAGATGTGTAATGCATCCTGTGAAGGAGGGAAATCAGGTTGGAAAATAGTATGTTTAATCTGATTTCAGTTTTTAAAGTAGCAAATATATAAAAATTATAGATATATATGTGTGCAAATATATGTTAATATATGACATATAGAAATCTGGAGCCATAAACAGCAAACTCTTATGTGTTTGTTTCTGTCAGGATGCTAGGGAATTTTTAATCTGTAATGTTTGAATCTTTAATGAATAGCATTGCCTTTGCAATGAGAAAAGCATATATATATATCTTTATTTATATATATATATCTTTATATATATATATAAAATAAAGATAGTCCTGTAGACAATTTGGAATGATCAGACCCACAAAGAGGAAATTTAGTCACTCCTTCTGCTGGTGAGAACAGCTGTAGGCTTCCTTCCAGTCTTTTTTCTGTGCACAGAAAGGTAGGACCATATAGTGGTAAAGAATATAGACTGGGCATCACTTGTCCTCCTCCAAGCTGGTGACCTTTCTGCAAGTTACTTAATCTCTCTAAACTTCAGTTTTCTCATCTGTAAAATGAGGACAAGAATATTCCCTGCCCTAGAGTGTCATAGATATAAAGGATATACATATGATATGTAAATGACATACAGATGAAACTATAAATGCTATGCATAGGGTTTTTTGCACAGTGCCGTGCATCTGGTAAATTCTCAGTAAATATTTGTTATTAGATGAACATGTATTTTTTTTTAATTTATTTTATTTTTTTATTAAATTCAGTTTTATTGAAATATATTCACATACCATACAATCACCATGGTATATAGTCAAGTGTTCACAGTATGATCATATACATGTATTTTTTTTAATGGGATCACAGTATATCTACAGTTATCTAGTCTGCTCTTCAAATTTAATAATATCTGCACATTTTCTCTGTGATCTTAAATATTCTTCAAAAGCATGATTAATTTGATTTTTTTGGTATTCCATCACATGCAAAATCATAATTGACCTTCTTTATGAAGCCCCTTAAAGTTGGATGTTTAGGTTTCCCATGAGTGTTCACTGCATATATAATGCAATAATGAATGTGCAGGTTCCTGGACTTTTGGGGCCCTTTCTATAATCAGACTGTTAGGAGGAATTCTCAGAAGTGGAATTGTTGGGATGTACCATGGCTAAGGTTTTTGTAAACACTTGCAGCCAGTGTGCCCTTCAGGCTGGCAGCCCAGTTCACACTCCCGCCCACGGGTGTGAAGCCTTTTCACCACTTCCCTGCCTCCACTGAGTTTTACCTAGAAAAAGAGAAAAACAAAATTTAAAAAACCCACAAAAACAAAACAAAACAAAAGTTCCCATATGCATTCAATTTTCTTAAACCATAAAAACAATGCCTTCTCTTTATTTAAATACATTTTAAAGAAGAAAAGCACCTCAAGTAAAAAAAAAAAAAAAAATGTAAGGTCCCCTCTGTCTACTGCCTTCATCAAAATCCCACTTCCAGAGAGCGGATGAATGTCAGTCTGATGTGCCAGCTTCCAGACATGATTCTGTGTTTGCGTGCATTTTCTGTGTTTACATGCATATGCACCCAATGATATGCATAGACTGTCCTATTAAAATACAACTGGAATCATACTGTGCATTCTGTAATATTCATCCATCCGCAGCGTGTCGTGCACAGCCTCAAGTTAGTACTTACAGAGGCAACCTCATTCTTTTTCGGAGCTGTGTGTTATTTCGTAGCTGGGATGAGCCGTAATTTATCAAACCATTTGCCAATCAAGCTCTGGCAACAATTTAAGTCATGCCCAATTTTTCACTCTTTCAAGTAATGCTTTAATGGGCATCTGTATGTAGTATAAATCTATTTGGGGGGGATCTATTTCCAGAAATGTACTGTCAGGCATATTTTTTAAAACCTGGTTTGGTTCTTTTTTTTCTATACATGGATGGGAGGAAACGCATTCCGGAAAAATTGTCCATTCATTTATGCATCCCATTCATTCGATACATGTGTGTCAAGTGATACAGGCTCCAGAGCAACAGTATGGACAAAGTAGAAATGGTCTTTGCCCTTATAGCGTTACAGTTTGTAAAGGGAAATTTCCTACATCCCCACTGATGTTGCCCCTGATTCATGTTTTAACATGGAAGAGGGAGAGGGGGCACTGTTTTCATCAGAAGAGGCTGCCTGGCAAAAATCCCTTTTGTATTGGGGCAGTAGCCCACCCAATAGAGGAAACCCTTCCTAGGCCCCGTGAAGGGAGCAGCTCAGGGCCACCCTTGCCCCAGGCCAGAGAAAGCTCTGGTCTCTGGGCCTTTTGATCCTAGGCTGTGAGGAGGGGCAGCCTCACCCTCCTGGCCAGGCCCTTCTTGTGGGGTGGGAGGGGAAGAAGCAGCTATCCAAAAAGCCAGCTCAGGGCTTGCCTCAGGAAGGGCTCCGGACCACTCAGTGTCATTGTGAAAGTTGCAACAGTCACTGTTCCCAAAAAGATTTCCTGAGATGACTGTGCTGGCTGTTGTTGGTGTTTGCAAGGGAGCCAGGCTTCCGTGGGGCCCTGGCTGACCCAGCAAGAAAAGGGGCTGAGCCCAGCCTCCCATCTCACCCAGGAGGCCCCAGGGACCTCCTGCCTCCATGTGCTGGCCAGACTGTTCCCCTGCAGGCTCTTATCAGCTCAGGGAGCAACCACTGTCCCAGTTAGCATTGCCCGGGGTACCGAGACCAGCTTTCCTCACCACTCCAAGAGGGAGGTCTGGGGCCAGCCTCAGTCTTACCCCAAAGAGGCGGGGCTGGCTCACGTGCCCCATGGGATAACACCATCCCCTCGTTTACCATCTCTGCCAGGAACTGGGCTTGGAGCAAGGTTCTCATGACCACTCTGTAAAGTGGCTCTACAGTGTCATTATCCCCGTGTCACAGATAGGGGAGGTGAGGGTCAGATGTTGAATTCTTCTGGCCCCTGCTTGCCTCCTGCCTTATCTCCTTCCGTTCCCGTCCCTCCAGCCACACTGTTCCCCTCCTGGCCCGCTCCGCCAGCTCGTTCCCAACCCAGGGCCTCTTACTATGCTGGCTGGTTCTGCAGCCTTCAGATGCTGCCCCCAGCCCCTGACCTGTCTGCAATAGCTCCCCCCACCTTACCTTATCAGTGCCCCCCTCAACTAGGGAATTGTCTTGTTTGTGGATGTGTTTATTGAGTGCCTGCCTCCCCCACCAGAATCCAAGCCACATGAGGGTGAGAATCTTTTTTTTTTAATCACTTTTTTTTTTAATTAGAGCATTTGAAAGTTTATTAAAAAAATCATGCGGAAAGTACAGAATTCTCGTCTCATTCCCCACACAGAGTTTTATCTATTATGAATATTTTTTCAACTTCCAATCTTTATTTTTCTTTGAACCTAGATACAGTTAACTCTCAGTATTGCTATAACTACACAAAATTCAAATTCTGTATGCAACACATGGCCTTTATTACAGAACATGGCCTTCTCATAAGGTAGCTTATAAACATTACAAGTTACTCTTTGCTTTTCTGTCCTAACCAAGCTTTGCAACTAACAAACCACTCCCGTACACCTTTTACTGTGTACTTAAATCAATTTAAGTGATGATCCCTCCCTCCTCCTAGTCATAGGCCAAACAAACAACACAACACAGCACCTCAATTCTTGTCCTAAAAAAAAGATTTGCTCAACCCTGAGTTATCAAATTCTTCTCATAGTTCAGCAATGGAAAACCATGTATAGATTATGGGCAACTCTGAAGTCTTTTGCTTAAACAATTCAGGGTTGACCTTTCCAAAGAAGACACAGGTTTCTCATTAAACTTTGTTTTAATGGGTCCCAAATTCTGTGACAGGTATTTGGCTAAGTTGTTAACATTTAAAAAGTGCTGGTTTTAAAAATTAATAACGTGCAACTGCCACACAAGAATACACAAATGATTTGCAAAACACTGCTTTCCTTCTGAAGATTGTTATTATTAAAGAATCTTTGACTATTAAACCTAAATGGCCAATTGGGACAAACAGTTCTTCCACCGCTGATGAAGATTGGGGCAGCAGGTGTTTGGGAATATTCGCTGAGCTTTCAGAGCTTCTTAGGCAGACTTGGCGACCTGGCTAGCTGTCATCCACTGCCTTGATGACATCCACGGCCACTGTCTGTCTCATCTCTCTAATGGTAAAATACCCCAGGGGAGGAGAGTCAGGGAAGCTCTCGACACACATGGGCTTGCCGGGAGCCATTCCAACGATGGTGGCATCACCAGATTTCAGAAATTTGGGGCCATCTTCCAATTTCTTACCTGCACAGTGATCAGTCTTCCACTCAGCAACATTGCAGGCAGTGTGAGCCCCTGTTCCGGTTTGCTAATGCTGCTGTTATGCAAGACACCAGAAATGGATTGGCTTTTTTAAAGGGGGTTTATTTGATTACAAAGTTATGGTCCTAAGGCCATGAAAGTGTCCAAACAAAGGCATCAGTAATAGGGTGCCTTCACTGAAGAACACCGATGGCGTCCGGAAAACCTCTGTCATCTGGGAAGGCACGTGGCTGGAGTCTGCTTGCTCCCAGGTTGTGTTTCAAAATGATGTTCTCCAAAATGTCAGTGTCAGCTTTCAACAGCCGTCCTTAAAATGTCTCTCTCAGCTGCAGCAGCGAACTCCTGTCTGAGCTCTTATATAGGACTCCAGTGATTAAATCAAAGCCCACACTGAATGGGCAGGGCCACACCTCCATGGAAATAATCTAATCAAAGTTATTACCCACAGTTGGGTGGGTCATATATCCATGGAAACAACCTAATCCAAAGATTCCAACCTAATCAACACTAATACATCTGCCCCCACAAGACTGCATTAAAGAACATGGCATTTTGGGGGACATAATACATCCTAACCAGCACAGCACCTATGGGACCTGGCAGCTCAGGATGGTTCCACTTCCACTGGAGGTCATGTTTGCTGTCACCAGCCACGTTGCCACACCGAACATTTCTTATAGACACATTCTTACCTTGAAGCCTGCGTTGTCCCCAGAAAGAGCTTCACTCAAAGCTCCATGGTGTGTTTCAGCAGACTTTACATCAGTTGTCACACTGATTGGCACAATGGTGGCTACCATGTCTGATTCGAGAACCCCAGGCTCCGTTCAGCCCCCAGGGACAGTATTGATGCCACCAATTTTGTGGACATCCCACAGGGGCAGACGCAAGGGCTCATCAGCTGGACAAGTAGGTGGCGGGATGTGATTCAGAGCTTCAAGCTCAGGGTTCCTCTGCGATTGCCATCCTTAGAGGTGACTTTCTATCCTTGAACCAAGGCATGTGAGCATCTGGCTCCAGTACATTGTCTCCGTTCCAACCAGAAATTGGTGCAAATGCTACTGTCTGAGGGTTGGCACCAGTTTTCTTAGTGTAGCTTCTGACTTCCTTAACTACTTCCTCATCTCTTTTCTGGCTGCAGGGTGGCTCAGGGGAATCCATTTTGTGAATATCAATGATTAGTTGTTTCACACCCATTGTGTAAGCCTGAAGGGCATGCTCACCTGCTCACGAGTCTGCCCATTCGTGGAGAGGCCAGCCTCAAATTCGCCAACACGGCAGCCACAGTCAGGACAGCACAGCCTGAGGTGTGCCTGTGATCATGTTTTTGATAAAGCCTGTGTCCTGGGGCATTCCCCATGATGGCACCTAATACTTGCTGGTCTCAAATTTCCCCAGGGAGGTATCAGTGGTGATACCAGGCTCACGTGCACCTTTCAATTTAATTCAAGACCCAGGCATGCCAGAAGGAGCTCTTCTCCATCTCAGCAGCCTCCTCAAGTTTTTTCAATGGCTCTTTTGGTGATACTACCACATTTGTAGATCAGGTGGTCAGTAATGGTGGACTTGTCCATATCTCGGAGTCCAGTGACAATGTGGAAATGAATCTTTGTTTCCCATTTTGGCTGAAGGTGTTAGCAGTGGTTTTCTTGACACCTGTGTTCCGGCAGCAAATCTGTTGTGAAAAGAAAAAAAAAAGCTGTTAACATTTTTGCATTAGCCTGGTACATTTGTTACAATTTATGGATCCGTATTATTATATTATTAACTTTAGTTCATAGTTTACATTAGGGTTTACTCTGTATTTTATTTTTTTAAATTTTGTTCTGGTAACATATATATAACCTAACAATATCCCATTTTAACCACTTTCAGGTATACAATTCAGTGGTGTTAATTACATTCACACTGTTGTGCTGCTGTCATCACCATCCATTACCAAAACTTTTCCATCACCCCAAACAGAAATTCTGTATCCATTAAGCATTAACTCCCTCTTCCTTGAGGATGAGGACTTTGTCTGGTTCATTCCTGTATCTCAGCACCTGGCACGTAGTAGCTGTTGAGTTAATATTTGCTGAATGAATGAATAGCTCAGAGCCACTGACTGTACCTCCCCAGCCCTTGCTGCTTCCCCTGATACTCTCTCGAGGGCCTGTCCCCCTGCTGTAGACTCTGCTAACCCTGCACTGCCATCTTTCCATCCCTTTACAGTTATGATTAGACGTGTATTTGTGTTTGTTTGATTGCTATCTGCTTCCTCCTCTGCTAAACTTTGAACTACCGGAGGGCAAGGATTTTTGGTCCCATTGTGTTCTCTGCTTCCCCTCCTGTCTGGCGCTAGTGATAAGGACTTGAATAGAAGAGAGAAATACTGAATACATGCAGGAACCAAAGAAATGGAAGAGCAAACTGGAGCCCAGTTCTCTCTTATTTAGGATATGTTGAGTCTGTGTGAAACAAAGCAGCCGTCACCCCCCATCCTGGGCCAGCTCATTTTGAGACCCCGCTGCTCCCAGAGCGGCTGACAGTTATAACTTAGCAGTGTCTTGTGGCAAGGGACTGTTAGCTTCAAAGTGAGCATCACTGGTTCTCTCGAGGTGTCAAAGCCTCCTAAATTTATTTTTTAATCAAGAGGAAATTTTGCCCCTGAAGAAAGGAGCACCGAGAAAATTTCTCTTTGTAGCACTGGCCTCTTCTCTAAGCATTGGGTGTGTGAAGCGAAACTGGTAGTGTTGAGTGTGTGTTTAAAGATAAATTAAATTTGTTTATTTTTTGTTGATCCTGAGTGTAACACGTTCACCATAGCAAATGTATGGAATTCAAAAACGTCAGGAAAACCTCGCCTAGTCTTAACCACCCATAGACCAACCACTTAAGCCATTTGGTGTATTTTTTCCAAGTAAGTTCAACATATTTTTGCCCTTTGTTTGCAGGGGCGGGGTGGGGAGGCATAATTATGACCATATAGTATATTCAACCGGACATACCCCTGTTTTCCCTGCTTATCTTTATAAAATAAATGTTTTATGTGTTATTAAAAATGTCAAAACTAATTTTAATGCCTATAAAATATTCCCTGTTATGAGGGTTGTATCACCCTTTTCTTACTTATTCTGTTCATCTGATTCACCCTTTTTATTATCTTTCTTATCTTGTAATCTAGAAATTAAGAATTAACAAATGATTATGATTACTGAATCATTATATAGATATCTTTCTTTCTGTATTGTGAATAGGCAGAAGTTAATATCTGAAATTACGGAAACTCAACTAGTCTTGCCCTTTTTTATATTTTTGGTAACCACTTCATCCCCCTTTGTTTGAATCGGTAAAAACCCTGAACTCCTTAGACTTGGGGAGACAGATTTTGGGGCCCACAGGCCATCTGATCTTTTGCTTCGTGCCTAGCATTAAACTCTCTCTCTTTGAAACCTGGTGTCATAGATTGGCTGTTAGGCACATTGGGCAAAGAACCCATTGCTTTTGCTTGGTATCAATTTCTCCTAATTGATCTCTCTGTATGTGTTTGATACACGATCTTAAATCCTTTTTGGAAAAGGCAGGATATACTACATATTATATATATAAATTTTTGGTAGTTTTTAATTTGCCCCTATTATAGTGGTACTCCAGGGAACATATATATGCATACATCTTTTGCATGTGTATTTAGGAATATTTCATCAGGGTACATTCCTAGATTTGAAATTGCTGGGTCATAAGAGTATGGATATTTTAAAAGTCCTGCTACTTATTGCCCAAACTGATTTTCTGGAGGCTCCTGCCAGTTTACATTCTCATTAGTATGTAGGATTGTGCTTATCCCAGTGCCTCCTTATAGCGGTAGATAACTCTATTTTTAATGATCACTAACTTGCTGGATAGAAAATGGCCTCTGTTCATCGATTTGGAATGTATATCCCTGAGTCTGCAATCATGGGCTTTTCTTTTTAATGCAATTTTATTGAGATAAAATCACATAACATACAATCATTCAAAGTGTACAGTGAGTTGTTCACATTATCATCATATAGTTGTGCATTCATCACCGCAAACTTTGAACATTTTCATTACTCCAAAAAGAACATCCAAAACATCCAATTTCCCTTCTCCCTGCATTGTTCATTTATTTTTATATGGTTTTATTGAGATATAGTCACACACCCTACAGTCATCCACAGTGTACAATCAGTTATTCACAGCACCATCATCTGTGTTCATCATCAGAATCAATTTTTGAACCTTTTCCTTACTTCAAAATAAAAATAAAAGCAAAAAAGAGCACCTGAATCTTTCCATCCCCTCCATCCCACCCTATTCTTCATCTAATTTTTGCCCCATTTTTCTACTCATCTGTCCGTACACTGGATAAAGGGAGTGTGAGCCAAAAGGTTTTCACAATCACAGTCACACTGTGCAAGCTACATAGTTATACAATTGTCTTCAAGAATCAAGGTCAGTGGGTTGCAGTTTGACAGCTTCAGGTATTTCCCTCTAGCCATTCCAACACACTAAAAACGTAAAGGTGATATCTATATAGTGCATAAGAAAATCCTCCAGAATGACCTCTCGACTCTATTTGAAATCTCTCAGCCACTGGAACCTTATTTTGTTCCATCTCTCTTCCCCGTTTTGGTCAAGAAGATCCTCTCAGTCCCACAGTGCTGGGTTCAGGCTCATCCCCAGGAGTCATTTCCCGTGTCCCCAGGGGGATTTACACCCTTGGGTGTCACGTCCCACTCGGGCAGGGGGGCAGAGCAATGAGTTCACCTGCCAACTGGGCTTAGAGAGAGAGAGGCCACATCTGAGCAACAGAGAGGCTCTCTGGGGGGGACTCCTGGGCACAATTGTAAGTGGGCTTAGCCTCTCCCTTGCAGCAACTAGCCTCACAGGGAAAGCCCCCTGATTGGAGGGCTTGGCCCGCTAAATTGGCAGTAATCAATGTTTGCAGGAAAATCAGCAATAGCCCAGGTGGGGAAGTCCAACGTTTCTGCATTTCTCCCCAGTTCCTCGGGGGGGGGGGGGGGGGGGGGGGGGGCGTGGCAAATACACTTATACCCTCTGCCCATATCACTCTGGAATGTGTCGGAATTTCATCCCAGCTGGTACAGACTCACCAAATCCCACTTCCCATTCACCGCTCCCTGCGCCTATAGTGTACAAACAAACTGATCATACAAGTTAAATTATCTAGTGTGCTACAGAAAATATAGATTCTGCACCAGATAAACATCTCTTCTCGTGGTCTCACACAAAAGTCACCATCATGGGCTTTTAACCCAGGGCCATGGGTGGGGGAATGAATGTCCATCAGATTCTCCATCTGAGATTTTGTCTTGCAGCTGACTTTGGTGTGTCTGCCAAGAATCTGAAAACTCTGCAGAAACGAGATTCTTTCATAGGAACGCCTTACTGGTGAGTCACAGGGCTTCTGAAATCGGATGGTGGGCTGAAGGTTAAACCTAACACCCCCCGAGGGGCTCGGGATCCTGAGTCAGCCTAGTGGGTTTGGGTCTAGCTGAGGCCACCTACCAGGGGTGTGACTGAACAAGTCGCTTGGCTTCCCCATGCCTCGGTTTCCTCATATGTAAAATAGGGACATGCCAGCAGCTACTTTATAGGGTTGTTGTGAGGATTTAATGAGATAATGCACATAGAAAATGCTCCTTTAACTGTGACCCATGACATTCTTTCAGATTTGGTCTCTACTTGTGAAATTGTACATTGAATGTTATCACTATTATGTATATATGTTAAAGTTCACAATAAAGAAAAAGGAAGGAAAAAAAAGCACACGTGAAACTCGATACACTAAAAGAAAAAGAAAATGCCCCTTTAATGATAACTGAACTGGAAGCCCTGAAACACGGTTCAATTCTTCATTTATTCAACAAGTGTTTATTGAGGGGGCTGGGGCTGGGAGACTGTAAAGAAGATCGAAACAAGCTCACCCCCCACCCTAAAGTGTAGTGTCCCTGGAATTCCCCAGTCCAGTCTATAGCGTTTCCTCCTTGTTTTCAAAACTACCGCTTTAAAAAAACCTCTCTCAATTTCACATCTATATGCTTTCTGTTTTGTCTTGTTCCTGTAATTTTTTTTTATGTGCATTACTTCCATCTCCTGTTGTAGAGTATAGGCTCCTTGCTTGCTTATTACTCACTCGTTTCTTTCTCTCTGCCCTTTTATTCCACTTTCTCCTTCTCTCTCCCCTTCCCTCTGCACTGCAGTGTTCTCTCCGTCCCCGCTGCCCCCCACCCACCCCTTCCTTAGGACTCTGTGTTCTGGATTGTCGCTGCCATCTGGTGGTAGGCGTCAGGAACTGCAGCAGGCCGTGGAGGTGGAGCTGCTTTGAAGGCATTTTTCTGTATGAAGATGCTCCCAAGGAACCCAGTGGGATATAAAGTAATGCAAATAAACGATTCGTAAATGCCGCCAACCCCTGACATCATGGAGGTCCTTGATGCTGAGTCTCTGAGCAGCACCTATGGAGACCAGATTCTTAGCCCCCTGTTGTCCTTGCTTGGTTCAGGATGGCCCCTGAGGTGGTGATGTGTGAGACCATGAAGGACACCCCTTACGACTACAAAGCCGACATCTGGTCCTTGGGCATCACCCTGATCGAGATGGCCCAGATTGAGCCCCCACACCACGAGCTCAACCCCATGCGGGTCCTTCTCAAAATTGCCAAGTCGGACCCTCCCACGTTGCTCACGCCTTCTAAGTGGTAAGTGGTAAGGAGCAGCAGGGCTGGAGGGCCAGCAGGCCCGGGATAAGGGGCAGGTACAATGGGCGGGCTCTCCGGCCACTAGGGCCCCAAAGTGGGAGAGAGGTCGTGGCCCAGGAGTTGTTGGCCTTTCTGAGATCACTGGGCCCTCCTTGCCTTTTTCCTTCCACCAGGTTCTCACCATGGGATCCCCATGAAAGGAAACTGGGTAACCCAATGAGCCAGGCATCATCAGGGAATGAGAGCCCAACCTGAGACACACAGCCACGTGGGGGGGAGTCGGGGGCTTGGGTTAAGATCTCGGCATTGCCGTAACAGTGTATCACCCCAGGCATGCCCCTGCCCGCTCTGATTTCCATTTCCTAATCTGTACAATTCTTGGGTTGGAGAAGGTCAACCCGAAGACCTTGAAAGAGGTGACGTTTTAGTTTGTGAAGGTGCCCTTTGTCCTTCGGGGTGGGCGTGTTTGGGAAGCTGTTGGGTCAACCCTCCCTGGGAGAGTGGAGTCTGTGATGTGAGTGTTGTCCCAGCTCTCGCCTGCTCAGAACTGACTGCCAACACCTGTCCTCCCAGGTCTGTGGAGTTCCGAGACTTCCTGAAGATAGCCCTGGATAAGAACCCAGAAACCCGGCCGAGTGCTGCACAGCTCCTGGAGGTGAGTGGAGTCTTCTTGTTTGGGGGTGGGCTACTTCCTCCTCTCTACATTGATCTTCCTTTGAAGTGGAAGGGTCCTGGAGAGTGGAAGACAGACGAGGTCATCAGTGGGCTGGAAGCTGAGTGCATTCCTTGCTTAGCCCCATGATGTACTGATCCAAGTTTGATGCACTGATCAAGGTTCAATGCTCTGATCCAGGTTTGATGAACTGGTCCAGGTTTGATGCATCGATCCAGGTTCAGTGCACTGATCCAGGGTTGATATACCGATCCAGAGTTGATACACTGATTCAGATTTGATGCACTGATCCAGGGTGGATGCACTAGTCCATGTTTGATGCATCAATCCAGGTTCAGTGCACTGATCCAGGATTGATATACTGATCCAGGATTGATACACTGATTCAGATTTGATGCACTGATCCAGGTTCGATGCACTGATCTAGGGTGGATGCACTACTCCAGGTTTGATGCACCAGTCCAGGTTCAGCACTCATCCGGGTTCAGTGCACTGATCCAAGGTCAAGCCTTAAGAAAGGTGGGTGCTGGGTCTTGGGCCTGGCTTTGGCCTTGCTGCTGAGTCTGACTTCTAGTGGGTCCAGATTTGAGTGGCCAGAGCCTTGACTGTGGGTTCCAGCACTTGCAGTGAGTTCAGTAGATATTGCTTAATGGGATGATTGACTGCAAAGAACAGAAACCCCTTTAGCCTCATGCAGGCAAAAGGGTATATTGAAAATACCTAGAAGCATCTCACCAGCCCTCTTGGGAACTGAAGCTGGAACAGACTGGATGCTTGATAAGTGTTTGTTGAAGGAATGAATGGAAAGCTGTTAGGGACCAAGATGGCTGTTCTGGATCTCTCTCCTCACCATCTTCATTGATCTTGGAGGCCAGGTCTGGTCAAAGAGAAGCCAGAATCTGGAACAATTATCCCAGTAATTCATTTACAAATGATGCCTGGATCCCAGTCCATGTTGACTCCTTAGGGATCAGTGGAGCAAGTGTTTCAGGGTTGGGCTGTGCTGGGTTTGTTGGTGAACTTGAGCCTGTCACTTAGCCTGTCTGGGCCTCAGTTTCCTCATCAGTGAAATTGGGACAATATTGCCTGTGTCATAAGGTCACAAGGATTGAACAAGATGATCCATGTAGAGTGTGTAGCACAAGAATATTGCTCAAGGAAAGCACTCAAGGAATTTGACCATTATCATCACCCAAACACACAAGGCATTAAAACTACCTGTAAAACATATGGGTGGTGAAATCAACCTCTTGACTACCTTCTCTCATTTCTGGTTCCTCCCATCCCTACCTCAAATTTCTGAAACATTTTTCCATCAGTAAACACTGGTTATAAGGCAATAATTGATTCCCCAGCTTTTAATAACTCAAAGACCTCAAAGTCGGAAGGTCTGAAGAGCAGGAGGGGAGCTCCCTAAAAACACTAAACAAATGTGATTCCAGATAAAAGCAGAGAAACATCAGTTCAACAAAGATTTCTTGAGGGTGTTCTCTTATGCCAAGCATTGAGTTGATGAGAAGAAACTCAGGGAGCAGGGGGCAGGTATTGCCCTCCAGTGGGGGCTGGGGGGAGCCAAACCCCAATTGGGGTCTTCAGGGACCAAGAGGAAGAACATAGGGCCCCTGAGGAACTACTGATGGGACAGGTGGAACATCTGAGCAGCATTCTGAAAGCTAAGTATGAGCCAGACAAGAACATTGAGAGAGCTAACTGAAAATGAGGCAGAAACTGTCATTTATTACTCAACCAGTAGGCACAGAGCTCTTTCCTGGGGCAGTGCTGCGGTGAACAAGATCCACCTGGAAAGACCCTGTTTCCAAATAAGATCACATTCTGAGGTCCTGGGGGTCAGGATTTCAGTGTACCTTTTTGGGGGGCCATAATCCAACTCGTAACAGGGCTGATCGTGTGGGTATCTTCTGCCTGGCACAGACCCAGATTCTAGGCTCCCACAAGGAAAGCAGGTGCTCAGTGTAAACTGTATTGTTTGTGAAGACTGTAGGTGCAGAGAGCTGCTCATGCCAGTTTATGGGTGGGGGGAACCCTCCTAAAATCCAAGGTCCTGGGTGCCAGCCAAGGGCCAGCCTTGGTAGAAGACCTTTCGAAAGATGGTGGGCAGACCTGCTGTGTTGACTCTTCTCTGCACACCGAGCCAGTCTCATGAGGCTCTGCAAACCGTTCCCAGGACTTGGGCTTTACTCCTGGTGGAATGGGGCATCTGGGGTGATATGAAAGCTCAGGAGTCACCCTGTGGAATCAGGGAGATCAGCCCAGGTTACAGGCAAAGCTCAGCAAGTGTCTCTGAGCTGGCCATACAGCCTTAGGATGGTTCCCTTGAAGCATCTTTTAAGGACCAAAGTTATTTGCTGAGCCACCTTCCATTGGGTTCGAATCCCAGCTCTGCCACTTACTGGCTTTGACACCCGGGCAAAAGGCTCTCTCTCCTGTTTCTGAAATGAGGATAATAACAATGCCCCCTTATAGGGTCATTGTGAGGATTAAATGAGAAGACACTGCTAAGTGCCATGCTCTATTAAGGTTTGATAACGTTGAATGGAATTATTTAAAAATGAAAAGAAACTAGGATTCGAGGTTGGAGGTATCTTTCTGCTGGGGTTGGAGGGAGTCTTGACTGTTCCTTTTACATTTCTGCAATGTATTTGAAAGCCAGTGCCTGAAGTATGCCAAGGCTTTATTTCCTGGGCATTGTATTTGGTGGGGGGGGCAGCGTGGAGGAGGGGAGGCGGGGACGGGGACAGCTGTCATTGTCAGATGCAAAAGCTCCGCTCAGCTTGGGGCTGATTGTTTCCTCTAAGCCATCACCTCCTGCCCTCACACATCCAGCCTCCAGGACATTCAACGGGGAGAGGCCAGCTGTCCTCCATCCCGGCTCAGCAGCCCCAGAGCCTTAGCCTCAGCCAGGAATTTCCGTTCTATAGCTGGAAAAAATGTCCTGCCAGGGGAGTCTTAAGAGTAGGACAAACAGGGCTACGGAATAAAGGGGAGATCTCTGAAGATAGATTTTCTAGGGCAGGAGCTGCTGTGAGCTTTTCCTGGGAGTCTTTTCATGTCTGAGTTTGGTGGGTTAGGAGCGTTATTACCCCCTAAAGATGAGTGCCCGAGGTCACCTTGCTTTAAGTGACAGGTAGGCCCAGATCTTGCCTTCCCAGCCCCACCCCACCTCCCTCCAGAGCTGCTCAGGCCCCTCACCTTGGCCCTGGGGTCTGCTTGGTTCCAGAAGCTGACTCATGCCCCTATTGGTCTAGGATTCATTCATTTACTCATGCAGATATTCTTTGGGACAGTATCACATAGTAGTTAAATAGCCCAGGCCCTGACACCTGGCTGACCTGCACTGGAATCCAGGTGATTCTCATCCTGTGCCTCGGTTTCCTTATCTGTAAAATGCAGACACTACATCACAGGCTGCTGTGAGTGAACGAGACCTTTTAACATGCCAGCTGTCACATCTCAGGTGCTCAGGGCGTACTTGTTGCATTTGTCCCTACTTCATCGCAGCTGTTCTTGTCGAGGCCGCTGGCAGTGTCCACATTGCTGAATGCCATGGTTGGATCGGGCCTTGCCACCCTTCTCCTGAACCCACCAGTGATGCCAATCGAGGAGGGGGTGGGTAGGGGAGGGAGCTTTCTGCCCGATGCACTCAAGTGACCAATTACTGAGACACCAGGGTTTCAAAGAGAGAAAGAGTTTATTGCTAGGGATGAAACAGGAGATCAGACAGCCTATCAGCCTAAAAATCTGTCTTCTCAAACTGCATTAACACTGATGGTTTTATAGTATCAAAAGATAGGCAGATTTTAGGATAACAAGCACAATGGCTCAAGCATAATGAGGTTAGAGCTGATCTAATTATTGAGCATGTACAGATTGATTTACATGCTTAGTCATAGAACATACGTAATGAAGTGTATGCACTTGTAGGTTAAAATTTAAGCTACGTCACCTACAGGTTAATGTCTAAGCTACTGTGCATGTCAGATGGGCCCATTTTGGTTAGATTTAGCTCTGTCTAGCAAGATAGCTTTGGAACTGGGGTGAGTTCTGGGCTGACTCAAGGCCTTTCATTAGTAAACTTTAGGGGCTGTCTTTAGTGACCATAAGATTCTAAAGTTGAAAAATTGGATGAAATGGGTACAAATGGGGGTCAGTCACAAGATTTTTGCAATCACAAGATAAAGTATATAGTTACACAATCATCAGAGATCAAGGCAGTTGGATTATAGTTCAGAAATTTCAGGTATTTCCTTCTGCTATTGGAATATACTAGAAAGTAAAAAAGAAATATCTGTATAACAATTCAGTAATCATAATCATTTCTTAAATCCTGACTTCTCAGTTACACCAGCAGCAGCTGTGGTAGACCCTCTTTTCTGGTTTGCTAGTACTACCATTTTTTAAAACACCAGAAATGGATTGGCTTTTATAAAGGGGGTTTATTTGGTTACAAAGTTACAGTCTTAAGGCCATAAAGTATCTGAGGTAAGGCATCAACAATAGGGCACCTTCGCTGGAGAAAGGCCATTGGCATCCAGAAAACCTCTGTTAGCTCTGAAGGCACGTGGCTGGTGTCTGCTTGCTCCCAGGTTGCGTTTCAAAATGGCATTATCCAAAATATTGCTCTTGGGGCATTTTATCCTGTCTTAGCTGCAGCTTCTCTTTAAAATGTCACTCTCGCTTGTTCTCCGCTCCTCTGTGAACTTTTTATAGGACTACAGTGATTTAATGAAGACCCACCCTGAATGGGTGGGGTAACACCTCCATGGAAATTATCCAACCAAATTATCTTGCCCAGTTGATTGAGTCACTTCTCCATGGAAACACTCAATCAAGGATTCTAACCAAATAGCGCTAATAATATGTCTGCCCCCACAAAATTGCATCAAAGATAATGGTGTTTTGGGGGAAGTAATACATCCAAACTGGGACACCCTCTCTCCTTTCCACTGTCAGCACTCGGCTTCCAGGTCTCCATGCTGTCTTATCCTCTTTCCTTTTCCCCTGTCACTCCTTCTCAGCCTCCTTTACTTGCTCCTCTTTTCTCCAATGAATCGACAGGCAGAGGCACCAGGTCTCCTCCATCCGCACTTGCCTTGATGAGCTCATTCAGTTGGCAAAGACTCCCCGGTTTATACCCCAGCCTAGGCCCTCACCCGGGACTGGTTGTGTACTCCCCAGCTCCACTTGGCGTCCTGTCAGCATCGCATACTTAACCCGTCCATACCTGAGCCTCCCCGACAGTACTCCAATATTTTCCACCAATGGCTCTCCCGGTTTTGGTGGATGGCACCTGCTCCTCCCCAACCCTACCAGCAAGCGGCTCAGTCCCCAGCCCTTGCGAGCATCCTCGATTCCTCTCCCATTCTCTCAGGAAACCCTGTCATCTCTGCTTTCAGAACATATCCAGAGTTGAACACTTCTCACTGCCTCCATTGCAACCACCAGTTGAGCTGCCATCACCTCCCTCTTGCATTAGTACCACCGCCTCCTCGTTCATCTCCCTGTCCTCTCTCAGTCTGTTCTCAACCCAGCAGCCAGAACTCACCCCATGTCCCTCTACTGTCCAAAGCCCTCCAGTGGCTCCCTGCTCAGGTGGAAGCAGAGCTCGGTGGTTTCTGAGGCCCTGCCCGATCTGCCACCTCCTCTCCCGCACCCTCCCCCATCCCTGCGCCAGCCGCCCCGGCCTCCTTGCTGTTCTTCCAGCACGGCACAACACATTCCTGCCGCAGGGCCTTTCCACTGGCTGGCTGCTCCGTCTGGAATGTTCTTCCTCCAAATACCGCCATGGTTGATTCCCTCCCTCCTTCAAGTCTTTGCTCAAAAGTCAGCTTCTCAGTGAGACCTCCCCCAGCCACCCAATTTAAAATTGCAACCCTGCCACAGCCCCCACGCTACTAATTCCCTTGCCCCGTTCTACTTTTAATTCTTCCGTAACACGTAGCACTCCACACTTTACAATTTGCTTTTGTCTTTCATTTATTGTCTGCTTCCCCAAGGGTAGCAATCTTTGTCTTTTTTGGTTCATGGTGTGTCCCAAACATCCAGAACAGTACCTGGGACATAGTGGGACCTCAGCAGATAAATTAATACATCAATTTACTTATATTTATTTGATAAACTGTTAGATAACCCTTTCTCCATGTGAAGGAGGTGTATTATTTAGCTCTCCATTGAACCAATGGTGAAACTAAGCACAGAGAGGTTAAGGAGACTGCCCAAGGTCACCCAGCTTGTCAGTGACAGAGCTGGGATTCTGATCCTGGATGTCTGGTTCCAAAGTCTGTTCTACTGACCACTCTGGCAAGCTACCTCCAAAAATGAATGAAGGAGGGGAAGAAGGAATGAAGGAGAAGAGAGGGAGGGAAGATTAAAGGAGAGATGATGGTATTTCAAAACTTGAAAGCCTGCTAGGTGTTTTTTAAAGCCAGTCTCCAAGTGTTAGACCCTGGGCTGATGGTGGCTGAGCACACTGAGGACTGTTTAGGAAAAATGGGCTTAAGTTCTCAGAAAGGATGTCTGTTTGGATGACAGGAGTTGTGCCAGTTGGTGAGCTGAGTGATGCTTTCTGCCCTGGCATCTCAGGGCTCCCCACAGAGATGGCACTGAACAGCTGTTTTTCTCCGGAGGGAGCAGACAGTTGAATTCCCGTTCAATTCTGGCCTTCCACTGGGCACCCAAGCACCCTTCCGGTGACCGCTGTGCCGGCACACCTCCCGTTGGGTCACCCAGGAAGTTCATGTGCCCTTCCTTGCATTTTAACCAGGGCTTTGTCTCTTTAATGGGGCTTGGCGGTTTGAGGGAAAGTCTTTTCTAAATACATCCCTGGAAGCAGTGGGGCTCATGAAACAGGGAAGGCAGTCTTTGCTTTGTGTCCCAGAGCAGTTTACAAAACAGTGTTCTGGGACTAATCAGCCACAGGAGTAACTGCACCATCTGCCAGCCCTGCTCTCCCTGGGATTTGAGGAGCTTGGAGTCCAGGGGAACTGCCCAGCTGATCTGCCCTCCGCCAAAGACTTTCTTCCTCATGACCTCCCCCTTTGCCTCCTTAAGGACCCTGAAGTGCTCAGGGAGGCAGTGGAGCAAATGATTCAGTCTCAAGAAAGTGAGGCTCCTGGCCATGCTAGAAAGCCACTAATTTGGTCAGTGCGTGCTGTACCCTGATGAAAAGCTGGTATTTCCAGAAGTCTCTGCCTGCATCATTTGTTTCTGCCACGTCTGCTTCAGGCATGACAGCAAAGTGTCTCACGGCTTCTTGATCAGGTGCCCATGTGTGAGGTTGTGCTGTGAAGCTCAGGAATCTGCAGGGTCTGATTTCCATCCTCTGTTCCAAAACTCTGTGATCCACAGGGGTATAGGAGGGGATAGGGATGGCTGTGGGCTCAAAACAGGCTTCTTAAAGTCTTCTCTGATGGTAGTGATGATGGTGGTTGTGATGGTGATGGTGATGATGATGATAGTGGTGATAGTGACAGAAGGTTGTAATCATGGTAATGATGATGGTGATGATGGTGGTGATGGTGATGAAGGTGGTCTTGATGACAGTGTTGATTATGATGGTGATGGTGGTGGTGATGGGGATGATGGTTGTGCTTATGGTGGTAATGGTGATAGTGATAATGGTGATGGTGATGGTGGTGTTGATGGTGATGGTGGTGGTGATGATGATAGTGATGATAGTGATGGAAGGCTGTAATGATGGTGATGATGGTGGTGATGGGGATGATTGTTATGCTGATGGTGGTAATGGTGATGGTGTAATGGTGATGGTGGTGTTGATGGTGGTGATGATGACAGTGGTAATGATGATGGTAATGGTGATAATGGTGGTGATGGTGGTGGTGGTAATGGTGATGGTGGTGGTGGTGATTTTGATGATGGTGATAATGACAGTGGTAATGATGATGGTGATGGTGATGATGGTGGTGGTGGTGATGGTGGTAATGGTGATGATGGTGGTGGTGATGATGACAGTGGTAATGATGGTGATGGTGATAATGGTGGTGATGATGGAGGTAGTAATGGTGATGGTGGTGGTGGTGATGGTGGTAGTGGTGATGGTGATAATGGTGATGATGATGGTGGTAATGGTGATGGTGGAGATAATACCGGAGATGATGATGATGATAGCCACCGTATTTTGAGCACATAATGTAATGCTTAGAACAACCACACTATTTCCCAGTATACAGATAAACAAACTGAGGCTCAGAGAGGTGTGTGACCTGCCCAAGTTGTTGGTGGAAGCTGGATTTCCTCCCAGGTAGCCTGGCTGTAGAGCCTAGAGTCAGCACTCCTAACTCCTCTGCTGCCTTGCCTCCCATGATTAGTAAACCCTTTTTAAGGCCCCATTCAAGAGCTTTTGGGACCACAGAGTGGCATCTTTAAAGGGTAACTGTTAGCTGTGTCACTCCTCTGCTGCAGCCTTGTGGTGGCTTCCAGTGTACCAAGAATAAAATCACAGCTCCTCACCACAGCCCAAGAACTCTGCATGTACACCCCATCCATGTCTCTCCTCTCCTCTTCTCCTTCCGTTCCGTATGTTCCTGCCGCCCTGGCCTTTGAGCCGTTGCTCCAGGACCTCAAGCTCAGTCCTACCTCAGGGCCTCTGCACTTGCTGCCCCCTCTCCCTGGCATTCTCTGGACCCAGATCCTCCCCCTGGCTGCCCCCTTCATATCCCTCGGGGCTAAGCTGGAATGGCACCTCCTCAGGGAGGCCTCGTGGATCACCCACGTGGTGGCCCTCAGTGGTGAGCCGGGCTCCTGTGGTCCCACTAACACCTTCTGGAATGATTCTGCTTATCATTTGGTTGCATTATTGCCTCTTCCACTGGATGACAAGTTCCTGAGAGCAGGGATTCTGTCTGCCTGGTCGCTCCACCTTATTTCAGCACGTGGTATATGGACATCTCAACGTGTGGGTGTAGAATGAATCACTGAATGAATGAGAAAGTGGGAAAGAACTAAAAGGCATGAAAAAATTTTAAATCTTTAAAATCTCTTAAAATGAGAGGAAGTCAGAGTGGTTTAGGAAAATCTGAATGAAGTTTACTTTTTAAAGAAGTGAAGTTTCTTGCTTTTAGGTGTACAAAGTAACTTGGACAGGCAAATAGGGTGTTGCCTAGTGGCCTTCCATAAACTGAATGTTTTTTTGTGAACAAACAGATAAGAATGATTTGTGGTGAGCTTATTAGTTGTTAGTGTGTTTTCAAGACTCTAGACGATTTGTTCACTGTAGCCACTTAAATACTTCCCCACAATCTACTTGGCACTGTTCCTCTGCTGATAAATTTCCTGATAGCCAAAAGAGTGAACTTCATCAGTCTTCCTATAAATCTCAAACCACCAAATTCCAATTTAATGACAAACCCACCCCACCCTAGCATTCCTTTTCCCAGCGGCCCTGAGTGAGTGTGGCTCACACCCTGGGGTTCAGGGTAAGATGCCTGAAGACAGCCGTCCACCAGGGGCACACCCACACTTAGTTTAACATCCACCAAACCTTAAAAGCTTTGGTGTTTTGGAAGGTCTGTAAAAGAGCACTCCATTTTAAAGATGTGACATTTCAGAAAAAGCCTAGGAATAGAGCATGCCTCTGTCTCAATATTTTGTGTTTTCTTTCTTAAAACCAAACACTTATGTCCATTGAAAGACATATACAAGAATATTCATAAACAGCTTTAGTCACCTAAAACAGGAGGCAACCCAAAAGTCCATCCACAGCCGAACGGATAAACAAGCTGTGGCAGATTCATACATTGGAGTACTACACAGGAATGAAAAAGAAACAAATTAACAATTCACATAGCATCATAGATGAGTCTCAAACACAAGAGGTTACATGCTATAGTGATCCTGGGTATAGGAAGTTAAAAAACAGACAAAACTAGTCTCTAGTGATAGGCAACTGTGAGGAGTAGGATTGACTGCAAGGGGATATGGGGGAACTTTCCAGATGATGGAAACATCCCGTGTCTTGAGCTGGATAGTGGTTACACCGGATGTATATATATGTAAAAAGTCATTAAAAAAAAAAAAGTCATGAAGATGTACCCTTAAGTTTTGTGAACTTTGTGTTCACAAAAAAACGTGTATGTAATATATTAAATATATATATATTAAAACCTTAAAAAGGAAAATAAAGTAATACACAAACAAACCCCCAAACATTGCTTGAACTCCTTCTTTGGCTAAACACTTTCACACTTTCATATGCATTATTTCTTTTAATCCCCGCGATCTCCCTGTGGGTTTGACACTATTGTCGCCACTTCAGGCAGGAGGAGCCTGATACTCAGAGAGGTTAAGTGACATGCTCAGAGTCACACAGCTGGTGAGTGGCAGAGCCAGGATTTGTGCTCTTTCCACCACACACAGGAATTTTCTGAGCTGCCTGTGGGCCTCCCTTTCCAAGTTCATGTCTACATTTTACTTGGGGCTATCTCTGGCCTTATCTTCCCAAAGGGTCAGCTCCCCCAACCTTTGCCTGCCCTGCCCCCACCTCGGTGTGGTTCTGATCCAGCTGTGTCTTGCCCCTTCAGCATCCCTTTGTCAGCAGCATCACCAATAACAAGGCTCTGCGGGAGCTGGTGGCTGAGGCCAAGGCCGAGGTGATGGAGGAGATCGAAGACAGCCGGGATGAGGGGGAAGAGGAGGACTCCGTGGACGCCACCCCTGTAAGGCTGGGAAGGAGGGGGCTGGGGAGGGACTGGACCCCAGCAGGCCGGGGCTGGGGTGGGAGGGGGGCCCAGGGGAGGCCCCAGAAGGATTTGCTCTGTTTCTCTCCAGCTCGGAGATTGCAGACTTCCCCTCTGCCCAGGGTGAGGCAGTGGGGCTCCTGGCCAGATCCTGTAAGTTTTCAGGAGAATCCAGGACTCTGGTTTTTCAGATGGAATCTTCCAGTTTTTAAAAGTCAGCAGCTAATTCAATGCTTCCCCAACGCTTTTCACATTGTGACTCAACACAACATGAGAATGTTTTTTCCCACACTTTGGGATAAATGGACAGAGGTGACAGGTCAGGGGCTGTGGCCACTCCAGGCCCCATCTGCCTGTCCCAAAACACTGAGGGGTCCCAGGGCCGGGTACATCTGTGACTCACTTGCAGCTGCAGCACTTGCTGAGAAGCTCCGAGCTAATTTAAATTTTTCATAAAAACATCTGAGCCAGGCAAGACATGTCTATGAGCCAGATTCTGTTCTGAAGCTATTGTTTTTATGACCTCTGGCCCAGCTGTTTGGGAAGGGCCCCTTCTGGGAGTGGGGGTTTCACTATCTAGATCGTATCTAGAGAAGCAGGGGCTGAACTTGCCTGCCAGGGGATGGAGACACCCCACATCCTTGTGCCACCGACAGTATAGTGGCTTTCTCAAGTTTAGTTCGGTCATGAGAGGAGCCTGAGGCTGGTGCATATCTTCACCAGGATGAATAAATGAAGCTGTGAGGAGGGCGAGCCAGAATTGGTGCAGTAACCATTGCAAAGCCCTGGGTTCACTGCCAGCCCTGCACCTGGAGCATTTCCGATCCCTACAATTCTCACAGGGAGGAGCCCCAGCTCCATTTTACAGATGGGAAAATGGACATCTGGGAAGCGAGGTGGCTGGCTGAGCTGATGTGGGGCAGAGCCAGGTGTGGGAGGGAGTAGGGGACCCCCGGTGGGAGTGGGAAGCAGCCTGTTGGGGTCCCGGTCCCAGGAGGCGGCAGCCGGCCGGTGAGGCCAGACAGGACATGCCAGGCCTCACTCTCCGCAGACAGGATGTCGGTCATCTTAAGGGAAGTGGGGCCATTGGAGGGTTTCAGGCAGGGACTGGGTGTTGGTGGGGTGAAGACAGGGTCAGACCCGAATTGTGGAACCATCTCTCTGGGTGTCCAAAAGGAGGTGGCTTGGAGCTGCTTCCGGTAGCTGCCATCTCCAAGGTCAAAAGCCAGTGGCCAGCAGGACCCCAAAGAATACTTGCAGTGCGATTCTTTTTATATGACGTTTAAGAACAGATAAAGCCAGCGATTACAGTACTTAGAGAGGGAACCTTGTGCCAAGCGAAGAGGGGATGACTATAAATATCAGGGCAGAGATTGTGTCGGGGCGGGGGCTCGGGCTCAGTTCCCTGGGCTGCGGCAGGTTCCCCTCCTGACCTGGAAGGTGATGACGGGTGATCGCTTTACTCATTAAGCTGGTCATTTATGTTTTATCCACATAGATGGGTGTTCTGGTTCATGTTAGCGATGCTTCCTGTGCTCTCCACCTCCCCAGAGTTCCAAAGAACAACAAGAAAAGCAAAACTCAAAATGAGGTGGCTGGTGGATCGAATCCAGTTCCCAGATAGGTTCTGTTTGTATGTGATTTTTTGAAAATGTGAATGAGTTGTCATCTAAAAGTCAGGAGATGTCATGTCAGAATCCAGATTTCCAGCTTGTCTTGGAAAATGGGAAGATCTGGACCCATTTCCCCACATCTTTGCAATTGGTTGGAGCAGAATAGCCGCTCTACCCCTTGGACGGGGCATGAGCTGTCCAGCTGGCCATAACCGTCTCCGCTCTTAGGAGGAATAGAATAACAGCTATTAGATTAAGATTAGAGACAATCAGGAAATTCCTATTCCTTAAAACAAGTAGTAATTTTATTGTTGGGTAGGCAATAGGGGGTAGGCAATAGGGGGTAGTGAGGCCTGTGGCTTACCTCTAACCCCTGGCTCTGGTCTACTTCACGTTATAGGCATCTGACTTTCTAACCATGCTGCATCACTGACTCTTTCCTTGGACATGCAGGAGCATGGCCTTGACTATCTTTTTTTCTCCTTCCAAGCCTCTGGGGAACCACACTCTGGAATCTTCTGAGGTGAGTCAGCCGAACCTCAATGACGACAAGCTCCCCAAGGCATCATCTTCCACCCTGCTGCCTCCCAGCCAACCCCAGGACAATGTGAATGGGCCCTGCAGCCAGCCGTCTGAGGACAGATCCCCCAAAACCACAAGCCCCCCAGATGCAGCCCGTGGAAATGAGAATGGCCTAGCTGTGCCCACACCCCTCCGGAAGACCCGGCCAGTGTCAATGGATGCTAGAATTCAGATCGCTGAGGAGAAGCCAGTCGCCGGCCAGGGTGGGGACCTCAGCCCGGCAGCCAGCAGGTCTCAAAAGGCAGCCCAGAGCCGGCCCAACAGCAGCGCCCTGGAGACCTTGGGTGGGGAGCAGCTCGCCAACGGCAGCTTGGAGCTCCCTGGCCAGGCAGCCTCAGGCTCGTCCAAGAGGGACTCAGACTGTGGCAGCCTCTCCACGTCCGAAAGCGTGGACTACGGGCCCTCCCTCTCGGCCGACCTGTCCCTGAACAGAGAGTCGGGCTCTTTGTCCATCAAGGTAACTGCATTTTGCACCAGAGTCTTGGGCATGGTTGCAGGATGTCCTGCTGCAGCATTCAGTGGCTGCCTCCTATTTGCAGCAGTTCGTGAGGATTGTTTTTTCTTTAGTTTGATTGATGGTTTAATCTCTAAAATATCTGAGTTCAGTGTGGGATATAGTAGCATGGAGCGGTTGGTTTGGGTTTAAATTTCAAAGTCTGGTTAAAAGCCCTTGTAAAATTTGGGAGAGAGAATTCTAGAAGTGGCACTTCTCTCACTTGGGGCCTTTGGGGATCACACGCTAGGTCAGCCATGTGGTTGAGCTGGGAGATTCAGTGAAAAGAAATAGGCCCCAGGCTCTCTTCCTTGGCTTGGTGGTCTTTCTGGAGGTGGGTGACACTGCAAAGGACAATAACTACCCTGACTGAAGGCTCAGCTTGACACAGACACTGCACAGAGTGCTTCCAAAAGAACAAAGGGTCACCGTTATCAGCCCTGCACACAGGTGGGAGCTAGCTGAGGCCCACGGCGGTAGGAGGAGGGGAGCTGGGATTCAGAGGTGGGGAGACCCTCCCTCTGTGCTCTGAATCTCTTATGCCATTCTGCTTTCCCAGTGGAAGGCACGGCCTCCCTCTCCTTCCCCCGCCTGCTCTCCTAAATTCCAGAATGTTCTTAAACTCACCGTTGCTTCCCTGTCTGTGGCCACGCTGGGGCCCCCAACCGAAGCTCACTTTTGAGAAGGAACTGTATCTTTTTGTTTTTTCCTCCCATCATTTCCCCAGTGAAAAATGCACACTAGATACTCAAAAAAATATTTGCTAAATGAAAGGAAGAGAAGGAGAAGTAGCCGGTTAGCCCAACGATTAGCTTTGGAAACAGAAAGAAAGGACCAGAATCCTAACAGTTCACGAGAATGGGTGTGGACAGCAGCAGGGGGGCACATCATCATCCCAGGGCCGGGTGTTCCTGTCCCTACTTTTCTTAAAAAGATGCTAAGTATAAAAAATTTTAAAAAAGGAATTTTTCTCTGTGATGAGAGCCAACAGGGTCCACGCCTCTTGGCGGGGGATGTTGAGAGCAACGAGCCAGGGAACATGGATTCTGCTAAGGGTCCGTGGCTGTGGCAGTGCCCCTTGGCATGCAGTGGGAGCCCGTTATCTCAGGGACGAGAGGCCCGGTGACCAGGCACAGGCCCTGGGACCACCACCTGGGCCCTCCTTTCTTCCCCTCCACTTCTCACTGCGAGTCTGACCCACCTTGAATTGAGTCTCCAGCATGTGAGCCACATGCCACAGGGAGATGAGAATTGTGCGGGATGGCCTGTGCCCTGGGACGAAGTGGAGGACAGCAGGGACCCTCAGCAAACAGGGACCATCGGCTGGCCCCAAGTGGCAGGAGTGGAGGGGTCAGAGCAGACCTGGAGGACAGAGACCGGCTGCCTGGGGTCACGTGGGCCACCGCAGGAAGGGCCTCGCCAGCCCAGGGCTCGGGGGCAGTGGGCAGAAGGGGGGTGCCTCCGAGACAACACTACAGGCCCTCCCCACTATCAGGACTCAGGATGTTCTAAGGGGACCAAACCTCCTCTCATTCCTCCGGGGCCAGGCTGCTCTCTAAGCAGCCCCCTGTGGAATGTGCACCCATCCACAGAAAAAGATAAGGGTGGTGAATAGTCCCACCTGGGTCTGAGCAGGTGTTGCCACTGGTGGAATTCAGGCCAGATGATGGCTGCCAGATCAGTTATGAAACGACTTTGGTTTTGGGGGCCTCTTTGGATTTGGGGGTCGCAGACAAGGGATTGAGGTCTCCATAACAATGCATGTCAGAAACAAACACTCAGGCACTGAGTGCTTGGCGTGAGTCAGACGCTGTACCATGTGCCCTTCATGCATTGTCTCTGTGACTGTACCATTGTTATCCTCGTTTGGCAGGTGAGGAAGCAGAGGCTCAGGACAGGGATTTGCTCACAGAGCCAGTAAGTGGAGAGCCAGGATTGGAACCCAGCTCCTCTGACATCACATCCTGCTGTGGGGACGGGGCCAGCAGTGATGTGGGGAGGTGCTGAGGCCGTATGTGAAGGCCGAGTTCTGGAAAAGGAGAGGGATTAAGCCCGGATATTCAGACGCCCCACTTGAGGGGTGAGAGAGGGGAAGATGGACAGTCACGTCCTCCCTGGGGGCAGGGGATGCTGTGTCTGGGGGCCATGAGGCTCCCCCCTTAGTCAGCCATGGATTCTTTCCTTTTTTCTTGCTCTTTATTGAGATACAGTCACATACCATACAATCATCCATGGTGTATAGTTAGTTTTTCACAGTATCATCGTATAGTTGTGCATTCATCAACACAATAAATTTTTGAACATTTTTGTTACTCCAAAAAAAAATTGTAATAAAAAGTAAAAAAGAATACCTAAACAAACCATCCCCCCCATTCCCCCCTATTATTCATTTACTTTTTTGTCCCCATTTTTCTACTCATCTGTCCATACACTGGATAAAGGGAGTGTGAGCCACAAGGTTTTCACAATGACACAGTCACACCATGTAAGCTATATAGTTATACAGTCATCTTCAAGAGCCAAGGCTACTGGGTTGCAGTTCGACAGTTCCAGGTATTTCCTTCTAGCTATTCTAATACACTAAAAACTAAAAAAGGATATCTGTATAATGCTTAAGAATAACCTCCAGAATGACCTCTCGACTCTATTTGAAATCTCTCAGCCACTGAAACTTTACTTTGTTCATTTCTCTTCCCCTTTTTGGTCCAAGAAGGCTTTCTCAGTCCCACGATGCTGGGTCTGGGTTCATCCATGGGAGTCATATTCCACATTCCCAGAGAGATTTATGCCCCTGGGTGTCATGTCCCATGTAGCGGGGAGGTCAGCGAGTTCACCTGCCAAGTTCAGCCGTGGATTCGTAGCTGAAACACTGAGCTTACCTAACGATTTTCCCCGGCCAGGATTCTAGGCTGCACAATAAAACCCTCAAGCGGACACGCAAGTTTGTAGTGGACGGCGTGGAGGTGAGCATCACCACCTCCAAGATCATCAGTGAAGATGAGAAGAAGGACGAGGAGATGAGATTTCTCAGGCAAGTCGTGAAGGGCCACCGATGGTGGTGACAAACTAGGGCTGCAGTGAGTGGGATGGGTACAAGGTCCTTTTGTTTAGAGGGCCATCTTTCTGTCTTCAGCATGAAGTGGGGGGTCAAGGAGACAAAAGGAAACTGGTTTTGATTGAGCTCTTGCACCTCGCTCATCCATCCATCCATCCATCCATCCATCCTTCTATCCTTCCATCCTCCTTCCTTCATCTATCCACCACCCTCCCTTCTTCCTCTCTCCCATCCATCCATCCACCTACCTATCCAGCTATCCCTCTATCCATGTATCCACCCATCTATGCTTTTTCTTCCACCCTTCCTTCCTTCATCTACTCACCCAGTCTTCTTTCCTTCCTTTTAACCATCCCTTCACCCAGCTACTCATCCATCCATCCACTCATCCTTCTGCCCATCTATCCACCCTCCCTCCCTCTCTCCAGCCACCCACTCACCCACTCATTCATCCCCTCCTTCACTCAAAACATAAACACTGACTGACCCTCATGACAGGACATCATTGTGCTGGAATTGGGGACATGGTAGTGACCCAGACAGGTAAGGCCACTGCCCTTGTAGAACTTACATCTAATGGACCGAAGCATAATACACAAGATAATTTCCAATTGTGGTACATGCTGTGGAGGCAGTAATGTGTGATAGGACAGCAAGTGCCTGGGATAGGGGTCATCTGCTCTGAGGGAAACTCTCAGAGCCGAGCCTGAAGGGCAGGGAGGGCTGGCTACAAGCAGACATGCGGGAGCACAGAGGGGGCTGCAGGTGCTGATCCCCCGAGGCAGGCCACTGGGCTTGTTGAAGGAAAGGGAAAAACGAGGCTGGAGTGCACGGGGAAGAGCTGGAGGGAGGAGGCAGGGCCATGGTCAGTGGGGTGGGCAGGCCCAGATCCTATAGGCCCTGGGGGAGGGGGAGTGAAATGGTTGAGAGTGACCAACTCTAATAGCTGCTGGCCAAGTCTGGGCTGTAGTGGGGGCAAAGACTGGACGCAGGAAGCCTCATCCAGGACTGGGGACCTGTGGGCTTTGGGCCTGCAGTGGTGCCTTGGGAAAGGGAGGAAGTGGTCAGAGTCGATATTCATTTTGGAGGCAAACCAGAGAGAGGGATTGGACCAGAAGGAAGATATGATGCAAAGCACTGCGCTTTGCTCTCTCCATGGCCCTGTCCCTCTAACAGCCCCACTTAGGGAGACCCTGTTCCCACCGATTTGTAAATGAGGAAATGGTGTTTCTTGGCCATGAGGTGATTTGTCCCAGGACACCCAATTGGGAATGGGTAGAGCTGAGGTCTGACTACGTGTGTCTACCGGACCAGGGCCTTCCTGGTGGCTGGCTGGGGAGGGAGGCCTGGGAGCCATGGAGCTCCTGTGGGGCCAGGGCTTCTGCAGGGTCATTTCATTATTGGTTTGGAGCAGCTTTCTAGAACCTCAGACACATTCTCCTCTTTAGCACCACAAATATCTCAAAGCCAAAGAGAAGCATTTTAGAATGTTTTCTGGGATGCTTTTCCCTTCTAGGAGCCCAGGAAGAGGGACAGATTTTTTTAGTTGGTGGCATTCATGTGCGTACACACACACACACACACACACACACACACACACACACACACACACACAGCTGTCCTCATGTGCGTACACACACACACACACACACACACACACACACACACACACACACACACACACACACACACACACACACACTGCTGTCCTTGTCTGGGAGGGCTGGGGAGAACTGGGCAGAGTTGTTCTTGCCAGGTGACACCACCTTCGTGTTTAATGGTCACATGGGAGTCACCTTGTAACTCTTCAAGCTTCAGACCTAAAGAGCAGGGTCCCGTCGTCTCCTGTCTGGGCAGTTCAGGGTCCCAGGATGGGAATTCCATGTTCACCACACCCCCTTCTAGCCAGGCTGTCCTCTGGCCCCGGCACTGGGCCTCTCCCTCCTCCCAAGCAGAGGAGCTGTGCTCCGCTCAGATGCAAGAGGTGAGTCTTGGTCCCGGTGAAGAAGAGGTGAGATGCACTCATGAAGAGCAGGGCTTCCCTCATTTGCCCATGATGGTCTGAGGGTTTCTGAAAGCTGGCCAGGCCCCCAGGCTGCAGGGATGTGGGAAATTCTGCTCTGTCCGCTGGTCCATGCCCCTGGTGATGCCCAGATGCCAGGATTTCCCGAGGACTGGCTCCCTCGCAGGGTTTTGAACCATGTGACTGAATGCCCAACACTCTCCCAGGTGGGGGCTTCCGGGTATGTCCCTCCACCCACCCCACCCCAGTTCATCCCCAACACTGCTTGTGTCAGTTCCTTCTTTCTAAGACGTAGCCGCCTCTCTGTCTGCCTCCCTTGTGAGAACTCACGAGATCAGGGAGGTGACAGTAGAACCAGGCTGCCTCCTTCTTTCCATATCCCTTTAGTTGCTCACCCATTTGTCGATTGTTTTCTAAGCCTTGGTGTCTCCTGAGTCCGTTTCTTTGTTAACACTTTCTAAAATCTCCCCCTGCTTTCTCACTTCCCAGAAAAGAAGAGGGGCAGACAGGAGCTCCTGTGCATGGCTGCAGAAAGTGCCTCTCCAGAGACACGGGCAGCCATGGCCTCCTCTGCCTCTTGTTCTCCGACAGTGGCCACTTACTGAGCATTTGCCCTGAGCATCTCACTTAACCTTCAAAAAACCAGACAGGGAGAGATTATTGGCCCCATTTTACAGATGAAGAAATGGAGGTCCACAAAGATTGGGGAGTGCCCAAGACACACATCTGGAAAGCTGACAGGGCTAAGGAAGAGTCGGTCCCTCTGACCTCAGAGTGTTCAGAAGCATTGCAGGGACCAGCCGCTCCTCATGTGGGCAAGTTCAAGGGCAGCTAGACCCACTCGGGGCCACAGGGAAGGTTGGCTGGGGTCGGAGCGGGCGCTTCACTGTGGGTGTCCCAAGGTGCAGACTGGAAGCCAGACTAAAGCACAGGCCTCGTCAGTCCTGTCCCGAAAGGGAGCCCCGAGTGCACAGTCAGGAGGCCCACTCTGCAGCATTTAAATTTATTTTTTATTTTCTTTTCTAGTTACGTAAATAATACATGCGAATTTCTAATGGAATGGTCCAGGAAAAAACACAGTTAACACTTTGGGGTTTATCTTCCCAAATTTTTGTGTGTTTACATACAGCTGGGCAATATATACATTATAAACTTAAGGTACACTGTGTGGTTTAGGCTGAATATTTATTGTATTTATTTTTTGAAAAGCATCTTGCTTTTTTCACTTAGAGATCGTTCTCTATGAACAACCATAATATCGTGGTTCAAAATTGAAAAAGAGGAGGAAGGTAAACAGGGAAAAATCTCCCTTCCTCATTTTCCCATCAGCCATACAGTTCTCCTCCCTGTGTTAATATTTTTTGTGTGTATCCTTCCAGAAATACTTGCTGTTTAAATGGGAAAGTAAACACACACATACATATGTGCATACACATATATTGTCAAGTCTCATTAGGTGAATTCTGTGTTTGCAAATTTGCCTACTCACTAAAATTTATCTGTAACCCCAAAATCAGTATCCTTGGCACTTTTGTGGACATTTGTGGACATGCACAGAGCAGTGAAAAATTTGAGTAACACAAAATGCGTGTGCCCAGCTAAGGTTGAACAAAGCAACACTCTGCCCTCTTGCTTCAGCTCTCATCCTGTAAACAAGTGTCTTTTTGTGGTGTATTTAGTGGCACATTTTCCACATTTTTTGTGCCTTTTCTTGGTGCTTTTGCTGTTTAAAATGCCCTCCAAGCGTAGTACTGAAGTGCTGTCCAGTGTTCTTTAGCACTGGGATGCAGGATGTGCTTTATGGAGAAAATACATGGGTTAGATAAGCTAAGCTTCCTTTGGGTGTAAATTATCGAGCTGTCGGCTGTGAATTCAGTGTTAATGAGTCAACAATATATTTTAATATGGTGTCTTTAAAGAGAAACACACATAAAACAAGGTTATGTATTGATCAGTTGGCAGAAACATTACAACGTGAGGCTGGTGGGAACCCATTTCTGTATTTCCCCTAGGAGATGTGGTCCAGGATTTGCTAATTCAGTGTTTGGGACAATTTTATAGGACATAGCCACCATGAATAGCAAAGATTAACCATATTACCTTTTTTTTTTTAACAGAGATGGTAGGATAATATAAAAGACACAGTCTTCAGCATCTTGCTTTTTTCACTTAGAGATCATTCCATATGTGTCCATACAGAGTTGTATTTTTAACAGATAGTTCCACATGTAATTAAATGTTTCTAAAGCTTGATTTTTTAATTGTATAGAATTCCATCATGTGGATATATTTTAATTTAATTAGACCTATATTGGTGGACATTTGTTTCAAATTTTTTGCTATTATAAATAACATGGTTATGAGCATATTTATTCTATTGTGTGGTGCATCTGTGAATATTTCTTTAGAGTCAATATCCAGAAGTGGAACTACTATGTTTATAAATATATTGCCAAATTGTCCTCCAGAAATGTGGTACCAATTTATAACTCTCCAGAGTGTATGAAAGTATCAATTTCCCCTGTACTCTGGCCTATTTAGTTAATGAAAATGTTATTTCTTTTTTTAACTTGCATTTCATATCCATACAGGTAATTTTTTATTTCTTTTCACCTTTTGTTTCACATCTGTTCATGATCCATGCCACTCTTTTGTTAGGATATTCCACTTTTTCTTATTGATTTGTAAGCGTTCTTTGTATATTTAGGCTTATTAATGTTTTGTGTATCCGTAAACATCAAGTGAAGCCTGAGTTCTAGCTGTGCCTCTGCCCTTGACTTGTGTGATGACTCTGCTCCGTGCTCCAGCCCCCAGGGTCCCTGGTTTGACCCAGAGAACCATTTTCTGTCTGTGAAATGTCCACATCCTTTAACCCTTCAGGCGCCAGGAACTCCGGGAGCTTCGGCTGCTCCAGAAGGAAGAGCATCGGAACCAGTCCCAGCTGAACAGCAAGCATGAGCTGCAGCTAGAGCAGATGCAGAAACGTTTTGAACAAGAAGTCAACGTGAGTGGGAACAAGATGGGCCCAGGGGAGGGTTCTGGCCTCCATGTTTTCTTTAAGGGAAAGCTGCAGAGTGAGAATGATTGTGCAGTGGAGAATAGTTAATGACAGTTGCCCGATTCTGTGGTTTCCCAATTTTATTAGGCATTGCTTTATAAACAAAATCACACAGGAGCATCTCTAGAGGGAAAATAATCTTTAATGAGCAGCAGACAACAACCCTGCAAAGTAGATGGTCTGGTCTGCCTTTTGCACATGAGGAAAGTGAGATTCAGAGAGGTTGAGTGACTTGTCCCATATCTCACAGCAAGGAAGTGGTAGAGCTGGGATTCAAACCCAGGTTTGAGTACAGGCCCTGGGCTCTCCCATCCCCTTCCCAGGTATAAAGTGACTCTGCTGCATCTCTCTTTTTGTTCCTCCCAGGCCAAAAAGAAGTTCTTTGACATGGAGCTGGAGAACCTGGAGCGTCAGCAGAAGCAGCAGGTGGAGAAGATGGAGCAAGACCACGCCATTCGCCGTCGTGATGAGACCAAGCGCATCCGCCTGGAGCAGGAACGGGACCACGCCCGGTTCCAGGAGCAGCTCAAACTGATGAAGAAGGAGGTGAGTGTACTCTGGGTGGAGGCAGGGGCGTCTGGGAGCATTAGGATTCTCTCTATTGTATGTGATAGAAACCCCAGCTCCACCTCATCTCAGGAATAGAGGGAATTTGGGGGAGCTCGTGTGACTGAAAAGCTCACGTCCAGGCATGCTGGCTCCAGATGTGACGTCAAGCTGCTTCTCCAGGGGCCACTTCTCCATCCTCTGGAATCCGTTTTCCTCTGGGTTGACTTCGCTCACAGGCAAGCCCTCACCATGTGGCCTCAGGCAGCTGCCTCACATCCTGCCGGCTGAGCATCCTGGCTGGAGGAGAGCAGGGAAGAAGGAAGGGGTGGGGGACCTGGAGGAATTTGAGATTCTAGGGAAGTGGGTGCTGGTCGGCAAACACGAGTCCTCCACACCCTGTGCTCTCTTCTCCCAGACCACCAGTCCCCTAGTTGGATCCATGTGCCTCTCCTTCCTCTTTCCCTCCCCAGCCGGAAGAGGAGGTAAAGAGGTAGGTGGTCAGGAGACAAGGGGAGGGAGTCACAGTCGTTCAGCCTGCTCTAGGGGGAGAGAGGGGGCTTCTGAGCCCCAAAGAGCAGCCCACGCCTCCCTCTATAAGCAAGACACCCGGAGGCCGGGCCATGCTTTCCTTCCTGGGCTCTCAGGTGGAAGGAAGGAGACCAGGGCTAGGGGAGCCCCCAGGACAGTGGCACTGATCAGGCCACTCCCACTGTCCAGATGGGAGGAGGCTGGGAGCAGCCTCCAGAGGTGAGTCACGGTGCTGATGGACTCAGGTAGAGAGCGGCTCCCGGGCTTTATCACCGTGGGCTTGACATTGGGTCTGTCCAGAAGGCCTCAGACAGCCTCCCAGGGCAAGAGTAAGGCAACCGAGGTGCTTGCCTCGGGTGCAAAATTAAAGGGATTGTCAAAAAACTCAGCAATCAGAAGTAAATACCTGAAACTATGAAGTTGCAACCCAGTAGCCTTGACTCTTGAAGATGATTGTATAACAGTGTAGCTTACAAGGGGTGACAGTGTGATTGTGAAAACCCTGTGGATCACACTCCATTTATCCAGTATATGGATGGATGAATAGAAAAATGGGGACAAAAACTAAATGAAAAATAGGGTGGGGGAGATGATTTGGGTGTTCTTTTTTACTTTTATTTTTTACTCTTATTTTTATTCTTTCTGGTGTAAGGAAAGTGTTCAAAAAATAGATTTGGGGTGATGAATGCACAACTGTACAATGGTACTGTGAACAGTTGATTGTACACCATGGATGATTGTATGGTATGTGAATATATCTCAATAAAACTGAATTTTAAAAATACTAAAAAAAAACCCCTCAGCAATCAAGATAGATAATATTTTAATGCAATATTTAAAAGTCAAAAGTCATGCAAAAAAAAATTCATGATGAACAGAATATCAAAAAGGGGGAGGTGACAAGGCCGAGTCGTGCAGTTAAAGGGCTGTGTCCCATCCTCATTTAAAATGTTGATATGTTGTTCAGCATGGGTGTTTTGCATTAATTTTGATTTTTTAAAAATATTATTTATCTTTACATACATAACTTGTCTTGCTTATAGTTTTTGATGTTCCCTTAAATTTTGTGCCCTTGGTGAGAGGCACTTCCCACTCCCTGTTGCTGGCCCTGATGCTGAGAGGTGGGCAAGTGGGCTGAGGGGGTGGCTTGGAGGAACCAACACTGAACACATCCCCAGCTCCTATGTGGGGAGCACAGGCTTGGGAGTCAGGCCTGGTTTCAAGTCTTAGCTCTATGGATCACCATCTCTTTGGCTTTGGACAAGCTACTTCCCTGAGTCCCAGTTGCCTTTTGTCAAAATGAGAGTTAGGCAGTGTTCCAGTTTGCTAATGCTGCCATTATGCAAAATACCAGAAACGGATTGGCTTTTATAAAAGGGGTTTATTTGGTTACAAAGTTATAGTGTCCAAGCTAAGGCGTCGGCAATAGGGTACCTTCACAGAAGAATGGCAATGGTGTCTGGAACACCTCAGTTGTCTGGAAGGCAAGTGGCTGGCGTCTTCTTCCTTTGCTCCCAGGTTGTGTTTCAAAATGGCTTTCTCTCAGGACTTTTCTCTCTAGACATCTGGGGTATTCTCTTAATTTCTCCCAGGCAAACTCTGGAGTAGCAAAAGTCTGCTTTCAATGGCCATCTTCAAAATGCCTCTCTTGACTGCAGCCAACATCAGGGGTCCACAACTCCAAGCATATCTAAGCATCATTGTCAACAAGCATCTGGGCCTGTGTGGCTCTCTTTTAAAGTACTTCAGAAATTAAATCAAGAACCATGGAAATAATCTAATCAAAGGTATTACCCACAGTTGGGTGGGTTACATCTCCACGGACACAACCTAATTCAAAGATTCCAACCTAATCAACACTAATATGTCTGCCCCCACAAGATTGCATTAAAGAACATGGTGTTTTGGGGGACACAATACATCAAACCGGCACATGCAGCATATGCAGCACCTATTTTATTGAGCATTTACTTGTGTGGCACTGTGCCAGGTGTCAGGGATACTGCAATGACCAAAATAGACAGTACCCCTACCGTCAAGGAGCTGTTAATCTCTGGGGAAGCCAGGAAAAAAGCCATAGATAAAATAACTTATAACTGTGTACCTGTCGTGAGAGCAAAAGGGCTGGCACACTAGAGAACAGAGAGAGAGAGTGCTTTGGAGTGGTCTGGGCAGGCCTCTCAGCATATGACATTGAAGCTGAGGCTGCCAGGCAGGAGGGTCCCAGGAGGGTCACACAGCCTGTGGAAAGACCCTTTGGCACAGGGAGTGCTTGGAGTGTTCAAAGAGCTGAGAAATGATCAGTGTGGCTGGTGCTTAGGAACTGAAGGAGCAATTAGGCAGATAGAGGGGGCCAGATACTATATGACAGTAGGCCATGGCCAGGGACTGCTGTTTTACGAACTGTTGTTAAACATAAGTGGCTCACACAGATGCAGGTTAAGTGTTAGATCTAGTATTGGCCCCAGACTAAGTGCTTGGGGGACACCAGTGCACTTGGCCCCTGTTCTGGTTTGCTAATGCTGCCTTTTCGCTGAACACCAGAGATGGCTTTTGTAAAGGGGGTTTATTTGGTTACAAAGTTACCGTCTTAAGGCCATAAAGTGTCAAAGGTAGCACATCAACAATTGGGTACCTTCACTGGAGAAAGGCCATTGGTGCCTGGAAAACCTCTGTTAGCTGGGAAGGCACGTGGCTGGTGTCTGCTATGGAGTTCTGGTTTCAAAATGGCTTTCTCCCAGGACGTTCCTCTCTAGGCTACAGCTCCTCAAAATGTCACTCTTAGTTGTCTTGGGGCATTTGTCCTCTCTTAGCTTCTCTAGAGCAAAAGTCTGCTTTCAACAGCCGTCTTCAAACTGTCTCTCATCTGCAGCTCCTCTCTTAGCTTTTGTGCATTCTTCAAAGTGTCCCTCTTGGCTGTAGCAAGCTCACTCCTTCTGTCTGAGCTTATATAGTGCTCCAGGGAACTAATCAAGGCCCATGCTGAATGGGCAGGGCCACACCTCCATGGAAACTATCCAGAGTCATCACCCACAGTTGGGTGGGTCACATCTCCATGGAAACACTCAATCAAAGAATTACAGTCTAATCAACACTAATACATTTGCCCACACATGATTACATCAAAGATAATGGTGTTTTGGGGGACATAATACATTCAAACTGACACAGCTCCCTATCTTTACACATATGGACACTCTTTGGGTATATTATGGGGGCAGGTGGAGGAATTATGGGGGATCAAAAAGTGGAAAAGAGAGGAGAAGCCTGGAGTGTGGGATATTTCAGGGGATAAAAGCTCTTCACCCTTCACCAGAACCTGCCCTTAACCCAGGAGGAATTTCTCCTTGTTAATGGGATGCCGGCAAGCCTGTGGAACTCTGTGTCAGTGTGTGGGCTCAGGTACTTGGGGTTCTGCTCAGCCTTAGTCTCAGATTTCAAATTTTCTTTTTCCCTGGATGTTTATATTTTTATTCAAAAAGGTTTCATGGCTCTAAACACTTGACCTCTTTCACCTTCCAGCTTTTTGAGGAGGCTGTGGCTTCTGCCACTTAGTAGGGTTGTGTTCCCGTTGTTATTCTTCCAGGTAGGTGAATCTGTGACCTGGTGGAGCCAGGCAAAGTATAGGTTTGGGTTTACCTTTAGTTCCCAGAGCTAACTGTTGGGGTTTCGTTACTTGATTCATTAAGAGCTCCTGCTGTCTACCAGGCCCTGTATTAGGCATTGATGAGCAAATCCTACACAGCCCCGTCCTCAAATTTGCCATTGTTTAAGACACTGTCAATATGGAAAGAGTTAAGTGGTTGTGAAAAGCTTGAGAACCTCCTGCTGCATGGAGGGCTTGAAAGAGGAAGACTGTCTGCAACTCTTAAGGAGAGAAGCATGCTTGGTTTTGCCCTCCTTTTGGGACAGCAGTAGGTTGGTGTGGTTGTGTGGACCCTGGGGTCAGAAAGACCCGGCTGTGAACTCAGTCGGGCTGCTTAATTAAACTCACCGAGCCTCTGTTTCCTTCTCTGTAAAAGCAGGTAATGACAGAATTTACTGTATGAGGCTGTTCTGTAGACGAGGTGACAGGAGGCAGGAAAAGCCTCAATATATGGCAATGCTTTTAGTTACTCTTAGGACATATTAGCACTGTTATTATCAGTTTGCAAAGTATGGCCCAGGGATTCCAGCTTGCAGAAAGCCAGCAAAGGGCTTTACTTTGCGGTTCCTCCAGGAACCCCAAAATTCCACTGTCCTGCCACTGCTTACCCTACAATGCCAAACTTTCCTTCTCCATTCCCAAAGGTTACCTCCGTGAGGGCCGTGGGGTGCTGGGTGAGGCCCAGGTAGGAATGGGAGGCCTGGTTAGGGACCGCTTGTCCATTGCCTTTGGGTTACTAGACAGGATGCACAAGCAGGGGCAAAAGATAATGTTGGCCGAGGTGTGACCCCCAGGCGAGCAGCCGCTGAACTACCCACAGATGCATTAGCCAGCCCCGCGCTGTGTCATAGAAGTCTGCAGTGTGGACGGAGAAAGGAAGGCCAAGCATGATGCCACGTGGCTTTTTTCCTTGACCCAGCTCAGAGAAAAGAAGGGCTTACCTTGTCTGTTTTCCTTCAATCCACTGAATGTGAGAAAGCATGTCAAGATTTGAATTCAGGCATGGAAGACACACTCAAATAATAGAGAATAAAATTTGAGATGCCTCACGGGGCTTTTCAGGGTTATGGCAATTGGTGTGGAATATTTATTGTGCCCTCACCTTCTTGCACCAAGGAATTATACAGGTAGGGAAAACCATCCTTAATAAGCTAGTTGATGAGGAGCATATTATTTTTCATTGTCAATTTCAAATAATTAGCTAAATCTAATAATGTGTGTATACATATATACATCTATAATATATTTATACACTCACAATTCTATAAGAATAGATTGATGGTCGTCTACTCGATTCCTATATATACAGAAATATTTCACATTCATGAGAAGCTTGCTTAACAATGACAGCTTATTTCTTAGATCACCTAAATTAGAAAATACACTTTATTCTTTCCAGAGCACTTTTTTCTACCTCCCTAGCCAAAATTCATTAAACATAATTGAACTGTTTCTTAAATAGTTTGCATCTCCATACAACCACAGAATTGTATTCCTGGAAGTATTCCTAAAGACATTTTAGTTGAAAGCCAGATCATCTTTCTTGAGGAGAAAAAAGTGAAACTCTGACAAGTTCCGTGACTTTTCCAAAGACATGTAACTGGCCTGGAATCCAGATTTGCTGTTGTCTGGTAGGATACAATTCCCTGCCTCTCTCTCTGGTTCTCAGCCAGAGCACACTGCTGGCATTTTGCTGTCCTCAGTTACTGACATGTGTGAGCCCTTGTGCCTCTTTGCTAAGTGACCCCACGTGACTGTACTTTTCCTTGTTCTTTCATTGCTCTTTGCCTCCTTCCTCCATTGTAACATTTCTTGCTGTTTTCAAGTGCCTTTAGCAGAAACCTTCAGACCCCTTTCCAAGCGGCTGCTTCTAATCTTCTGTCCTGGAAAACTAAAGAAGCTCGTAAAGGCACAGCTCTCAGCTAACGAGGCCTTTAAATTGTATGATGCCGCAAATGGCGCTGTCGAAAGGCATTTTGGCAAACACCCCAGAGCGCTGCTGGATTAAGGTTATGTACCATATCCAAGGCAGCCCTTTGTATGGAACCAGAGATGGTGCAAATGAGATTTTTGAGATATTTTATTAGGACGTCTATCTAAGACAGCAATTCTCAACCAGGGGCTGTTTTACTCCCTAGTGAATTTGTGACAATGTCTGTAGACATTTTTGATTGTCACACCATTGGGGCGAGGGGGCAGGGGTTCTGCTGGTGTCTAGGGAGTAGAAGCCAGAGATGCTGCCAACTGTCCTACAATGCAAGGGATGACCCCCATAACAGAGAATTATCTGGTTCCCAAAGTCAACACTGCCACGTGTTTGAGACACCTTGATCTAACAAAGACCATGAAAGCCAAAGAATACAAGAGCAAGATTCAGATGATGAACCTAAGACCATGAAAGAAAACATCCAAGAAATGGAAGGGGAGATATAAAGAGCGGCTGGTGGGATTTTGGAGTCATAGGGTAAAATGAGTTATTTAATGAATATTTAATTTTATAAGGAACTGCCAAATTTTTCCAAAAAGGCTGTACTTTCTTACGTCCCCATGAGAATGTATGAAAGTTCTAGTTGCTCCATATCCTCACCAGTGCTTGGTGTTGTTAGGTTTATTATCTTATTTTAACCCTTCTAATATAGGTGTGTTGTATAATCTCATCATGGTTTTTAATATGCATTTCTCTTTTGACTAGTGATATTGGATATCTTTTCATGTGCTTATTTGTGATCTGTGTAGCTTTTCTGGTGCAGTATCTGTTTACGTCTGTTGCCCATTTTTTTTTTAAACTGGATAATGCATTTTCTAATTACTGAATTTGATAGTTCTTTTTATATTGTGACTACAAATCCTTTGTCAAATATGTATTTTGCAAACATTTACCCCCAGTCAGTGGCTTGTCTTTTAATTCTCCTAAGAGTATCTTGCATGGGGTAGGATCTCTTAATTTTGGTGAAGTCTAGCTTATCTTTATTTTTTCTTCTAGTGATTGTGCTTTGATGTTATATCTAAGAAATCTTTGCCCAGCCCAACGTCCTGTGTTTTCTTCTAGAAGTTTTACTATTTTAGGTTTATATTAGATTTATAATACATTTTGAATTAATTTTTATGTATGAGATATGGGTGCAGTTCTTTCTTTTTTTCCTTTGCCTGTGGACGTCAAAATGTCCTTGACATTTTGAATGTCATATTCTGTGAACTCTGGTTCCTGTTATAATCTTTTGGAGAATCTTGACTTTTTTTGTATATTAGCAGGCAGTCAACCCTGTTAGGTTCAGACCTCAAGTTCTGTCTTATCATCAGTGGGTATTTCCAATCTCAGTTTAGTTTTCAAAGCCTCTGCTCTACTATTTTGGGTCTTGCTCAGTGTTAGAATGAGGAGCCTCTCTTTTCCTTCTCTCTCCTCTCTGGGATTCTCGGCACACTCTCCGACCTGCACAGACCCCTTCTCCCAGTTCTCTGGCCAGAAAGGTGGGGTTTCTTGTGGAGTTTTAGCTTTCTGTTTTGCTACCCTCCTGTACAGGACCAGAATGGGAACAAAAGCACAAGAGCAAAAAGGAGGGGAAAAAAAAATGACAAACTCGCCCCCTGTATCTGTTCCTTCTCCAAATTTTAACCCCCTTTCACAGTCACCTGCTTTTGCTTACTTTTCAGGATCCTCAGGTAATTGCTTTTTATAACTTACCCGAAGTTTTCATTGTAATTATGGGAAAGATGGGCTGTGTCAGCTTATCCACCATTCCAGGAGTTAAACCCCTCTGGAATGCTGTTTTTTTTAATCACGGACAGTATTTTACCCCCCCCCCCCCGAGCTGGCTTCTAAGTGCCTTCTGTCAGGCAGTGCATGTTTTGGGTTGTTAGGCCCCTGGGAAAGTGTGTGTTCCTCCAAGAGGACCGTCCAAGGAACTCGGGGTTTCTAAGAGAAATGCCAGGAGCCTCCTTCCCCTCCTCCCCACCATGCCAGGTGCTCGGCACATCCGTAACACTCCTGTCTAGATCAAAACTGCAACTCACAGTGGAAGATGAGGCTTTTCACAGTCACAATTTCCTAGAGGAACCTCCTTTCTCACCTTCGTAGGACTGTGCATCCCCAGGAGTCTCTGGGCTGTGTGGCAAATGGTGGATGGAGTTCCAGTCCAGTTCTGCTGCTTATTAGCTGGGTGACCTCGACCAACTCCCAAGCATATCTGTATACTCTTTTCTACTGTGTAACCTTTCCGTGCCTCCATTTCCTAATAGTAACTACCCACAGAGTTGGAGTGAAACATAAATGAGTTGTTACATGTATGCCAATTTAAAACTGTTATGGACCCCAGAAGAGCTGTGATCTCTTAATCCAATCTTGCTGGGTGGAACCTTTTGATTGAGTGTTTCCATGGAGATGTGACTCACCTAGCTGTGGGTAAGAACTTTGATAGGGTTATTTCCATGGAGGTATGAACCCCGCCCATTCAGGGTGGGTCTTGATTGGTTCACTGGAGTACTTATGAGAACTCAAGAGCTGACACAGACACTGATGCTTGGAGATGCTTGGAGATGCAGACAGAAGAATGTTTGGAGATGCTAAGCTGAGAAATGAAGCCCAGAGTTTGCCCTGGAGAAGCTAAGAGAGGACCCCCAGATGCTTAGAGAGCAACTCCCAGAGAGAAAGAAGCAAGGACACACAGGAGGTGAGAGAGCGGAGCAAAGACAGAAGCCCAGAGACATTTTGGAGAAAGCCATTTTGAAACACAACCTGGGAGCAAAGGACCAGCTGACGCCAGCCACGAGCCTTCCCAGCTGACAGAGGTGTTCTGGACACCATTGGCTGTTCTTCAGTGAAGATATCCTCTTGTTGATGCCTTAGTTTGGACACTTTTATGGCCTTAGAACTGTAAATTTGTAACTTAATAAATCCCCTTTATAAAAGCCAATCCGTTTTTGATATTTTGCATAATGGCAGCATTAACAAACCGGAACCATCCCCATATATTACTTCTCTGTATAATCTTCAAAGGCAGATACATCCAAGTGTTTCTAGTATCTGTATTCCTTTCTGTTGTCCTTTCTTACTGTTTTTATACGAACTTCTTTTCAAGATGGTTGGTCTGAAAGGATAAAAAGATGTGTCATTAACGGAGGCTCTGTTTACACTTCTATTGTCCAGTTTAATAATTGATCTTAAAAGGGTTTGGCTGTCTTTGTGGAAGACCTTGGATCGATGAAAATGAACTTGAATTCCCACAAGACAAATGAATGTGAGAGAGAAAATTGTCCCACCTCACTGCTCACTGCAGCACCTCAGGCTCAGCCATCACTTGCTAATAACCGATGTGGTCACAGAACATCTTCTAATGGCTTCTTAGCCTTGGCGCTGTTGACATTTGGGGCTGGATAGTCCTTTGTGGTGATGGTGGTGGTGGGGTTGTTGTCCTGTGCATCGCAGGATGTTGAGCAGCCTCCCTGGCCTCTACCCAGTAAATGCCAGTAGCACCCCATTCCCCAGTTGCGATAACCAAAAATTTTCTCCAGACATTGCCAAATGTCCCCCAAGGGGCAAAACCACCCCCAGTTGAAAACCTCTAATCTAAGTCAATAGATTGTCCAACAGGGATGGAAACAGAGTCCTAAGTTAAGGGCATATGTGTTGCCCATCCCATGCCCACCCCTGTGGCACGGATATGGTGTACACCACCCTCTGCTGCTTGGGGCCTGAATCTCAGTGAGGAGATGCCTTTTCAGGTGTCTGAAAGCCCAAAGAGGATGAAAAACCCGCCCTAGTGGCTGCTCCGCACTGAGGACAAAGAACTGCGTAGTTCATTCCTTATCTTCCTGTCCCTGCAGCCTGCCCCTAGCCTAAGTGCTCAGTAGCTTGATTCAGAGCAGGTAAGTGGCTTAGTCACCTGCACCCTGCACAGACTGCAGAAGTTCTAGCTGTGCAGTGGTGCTAAAGCAGGAAGCCAGGCCTGCAACTGGGGGCTACTGGAATACAGCCCCCCAACCCCCGGCCCCATAGGGGGTGGGCAGAGCACAGCTTTGAAGTCAGATGGCCTTGCTTACAATCTTGGCTGTGCTCCTTACCAGCTGTGCAACCTCTAGTGACGCACTTCACCTCTCTGAGCCTCAGGTTTCCCATCCATAAAACCAGAAAGTCACAATCCATCAGTATCTGTTGACTGTCGTAAGACAGGAACCTAACTACAACTGACTTAAGAGGAAAGAAAACTTGTTGAATCTAACCAGGAGGGCAGCAGTGTCACCAGAATCTTTCTCCTCTCCTAACATTACTTCCCTGGGTTGGTTTCATCTCAGGCAGTCCCTCTCCAAAGGATGACAGGGTGACCCTTTCCAGCTCTTGGCCTAGATCTCCCGAGCTTAGCAACCCCAGAGGAAAGAGTACTTTGCTTCTCTGCAGTTCCTGCCAATATTGTGACTCTCCCACTAGCCCATGGAGGGTCACAAGCTCATCTCTGAGCCAATCCCTGAGGCCGGGTAGATTGGCCAGCATGGAGCTGGAGATGAGGGCTGGAGGGTGTCTTCCTACCTGAACCTCAGGGACTGAGAGTGGGTGGGTGGTTCTCTAAAGCATGTGGTCTCAGTGGGGGCGAAACGTGTCTTAGCTGTAACAATGGTCTGTGTCCTTCTACAAGGCCCCGGCACACAAACAGACATACAGTTTATCTGTGGAATTGGTATTTCATAAGGGATGGAATGCATGGGAAAAAAAATGTCTAAAAGGGCTTTCTTAGGGGGCAATGATGAACCAAAGGCTGAGGAACATGGTCCTAAAGGAAACCAGGATCTTTTAGAGGGAGAATGGATACCAAGCAGCCCAAAACAGTCCCTGTGTACCCTGGAGGAGTCTGGGAATTGGAATCAACAGCAGACAGGAGACCAGTAGTTGCCACCTACCAAACGGGCTTGGTAGAGGATGGAGGGGTTGGGGAGGGATAGGGCCTGGAAAGCTGAGCCTTTGTCTATGTCTGCATGGCCAGGAGTTCTGGAGTTAAAGACTTCATTTTAGGAAACCTGGGGAGGTCTCCTGACCCAGCCTCTCTGTTGTCTCTGCAGGTGAAGAATGAGGTGGAGAAGCTGCCCCGGCAGCAGCGGAAGGAGAGCCTGAAGCAGAAGCTGGAGGAGCATACGCAAAAAAAGCAGGTTCTTGTAAGTTCACCTCCTGAGCCCACCACCTTGGAGAGGAGGAGCTGGGAGGTCCTAGGTTTGAGACCCTCTATGTAACAGCCCATAGTTGCCCCCCACCCCGTCTTTGCCCATATCCTGCCCTTCAGTACCCATATCTTCTTCTGCAAAGCTTAAGCCAGCCCATCCTTCATGGCTGTCTGTTGTCACCTCCTCCATGCAGCCTTCCCTGACTGCCCTTACACTGGCCGGAAGTGAGCTCTCCTGTCTCATCCGTGGTGTAAAATCAGCTGTTCACGGTACCGTCATATAGTTGTACATTCATCACCCTAATCTGTTTTTTGAACATTTTCCTTGTACCAGAAAAAGTAAAAATAAGAATAAAAAATAAAAGTAAAAAAGAACACCCAAATCATACCCCCTCCCCACCCTATTTTTCATTTAGTTTTTGTCCCCATTTTTCTACTCATCCATCCATATCCTGGATAAAGGGAGTGTGATCCACAAGGTTTTCACAATCACACTGTCACCCCTTGTAAGCTACATTGCTATACAATCGTCTTCAAGAGTCAAGGCTACTGTGTTGGAGTTTGGTAGTTTCAAGTATTTACTTCTAGCTATTTCAATGCATTAAAACCTAAAAAGTGTTATTTATATAGTGTGTAAGAGTGCCCACCAGAGTGACCTCTCGAATCCATTTGGAATCTCTCAGCCACTGAAACTATTTTGTTTCATTTCACATCCCCCTTTCGGTCAAAAAGATGTTCTCAGTCCCACGATGTCGGGTCCAGGCTCATCCCTGGGAGTCATATCCTGCATTGCCAGAGAGATTTACACCCCTGGGAGTCAGACCCCACATAGTGGGGAGGTCCTGCCTTGTTTTAGGGTCATTTGTTCATACATCTCATCTCCTTGACCACTGAATATATCCATCCACCCATTTGGTGTCACTTGGAGTCTCAGAGACATCAAACCCGGGATTTCCCAGACCCAGTCCTCTTCTCTGAGGGGGCACCATCCTCCATTCTCTTGTCAGGCCCAGATATCTTGACATTCTGAGACCTCCTTCCCCCATCCCTCCATTCCTTCAGTACCTCCTGAAACCCGACCTTTTTTTTTTTTCATCTCCCAACTATCTCCTGATCCATCAACTTGTCAATAACTCCTAGTCCAAACCACCATCATCTTCTGCTCAGACTTCTGCAGGAGCCTCCCACCTCGTCTCCCTGCTTCCTCTCTTGCTCTCCTGTGGTTCTTTCATACCAGTGAGTGAGTGTGCAAATCTGATCAAGTCACCCTTCCCCCTGTGACCTGGGTCTTAAAACACTTCAGTGGCTCCTCCTTTTGTCAAGAGGATAAAGACCAGCCTCCTCACCGTGCAAGACCCTGTGGTCTGGCCCCTGCCTGCCTCTCCATGCTTGTCTCTGTGCCCACTGCCCCAGCCTTCTTTTCATCCCTTGTCAGTCTCAGGCTCCCATTTTCTCCCACCACAGGGCCTTTACACATTCTGCTTCCTCTGTCCCCAAAGCAGAGAATATTAGAGTCCATACTTACAAATGCATCTTTGCACTTGATCTGATTTAGCATTTGTAGCTTACCAAGGTGGATGCCATTTGCTTTCCTATTCGCAGAGGAGGGAACAGAGGCTCAGGAAACTGACACTGCAGAGCTCATGGTGGGGGTGCTCAGTGGGAGTCCAGACCTCACGCTCTGTCTGGGACATTGTCATACCTCCCTTCCACCTGCCCCATAATTAGAAAAAGAGTGCAGGGATGGTGAGGGTGGGGGCAACAGGCTCTCATCCCTGGGAGGGAGAGCGGATTATGTGCCCTTTAGGAAAGCTATCTGGTCATTGTATCAAGAGCCTCAAAAATGTGCACATCCTTTTCTGCTTCTCAGTCCTAGTCCTGAGGATGTAATTGCAGAGGTTCACACACATGGAGCTACCAGAATGCCGTGGGCAGCACCATCTGAAATAGAGGAAACCTGGAAACAACCTATTATTTATTTGGTAAATAAGTTAGGGTCTGTCCATACCATGAAATATTTCAGCCGTTAAAACTCAGGTGATGGAAGATTACAACATGGAGAGGTATTTTAAATAATTCCTGTGAACCACCAATAACAAATAGACATAGATACACTTGTATAGATATACCACAAATAGTTGCTAGCCTTGGATGATATAGGATTAGTGGGGAATTTTAGTTTCTTCTTACGTGTTTCCTCATTTTTAAATTGTAGTCTTTTTTTTTTTCTCTTTATTATAGAAAATATCTGTTTTTAAAACACAGACAGATAGATATAATGATATAATGAGCCCCCACATACCATCACCCAGCCTCAATCATTATCAACTCATGTCCATTCACTCCTTACCTTCCTTGCCGTATTATTTGTTTGTTTGTTGTTTTTGTTTTGTTTTGTTTTCCATTCTTAAATTGAGATATAATCACATACCATACAATCATCCAAAGTGTACAATCAAGTGTTTGCATACCATCATATAGTTGTGCATTCATCACCACAGTCAATTTTTGAACATTTTCGTTACCTGCCCCCCTAAAAAATAAAAATAAGAATAAAAATTAAAGTAAAAAAGAACACCCAAAACATCCCATCTCCCCATCCCACCTTATTATTCATTTAATTTATGTCCCCTTTTTCTATTCATTTGTCCATACACTGGATAAAGGGAGTGTGAGCCACAAGGTATTCACATCACTGTATTATTTTGAAAACAAATCCCAGGCATTGTAACCTTTTACCCTTAAATATTTCAGTATATATCTCTAAAAAAAAGAAACAGCACAATGTCATAAATACACTTAAAAATTTTAATAATTTAACAAAAGTTGCTCAGTACCGTCATATTTGCGGTTAAGTCAGTATTCATGTTTCCATTTGTCTCATGGAGTCACATTTTACTTATTTGTTTGTGTTTTACAATGTGTTGTTTGAATCAGGATCCATCCAAATAAGGTCCACATGTTTCTGTTGGTTGATGTTTCCCTAAGTTTCTCTTAAATTTCCCTCTATAGGTTTTCTTTTTTCTTTTTATAAATTTTCTTTACCAATCATGATGATTTCTCTTCTGGAATAAAAACTACAGTTGAGACGCTGACACAAACCCTGTGTAAAGCTGTGCCCTGCTCCCCTTGCCCGCAGGACCGGGACTTTGTCAACAAGCAGAAGGAGGACCTGGAACTGGCGATGAAGAAGCTCACGGCCGAGAACAGGCGGGAGATCTGCGATAAGGAGCGAGAGTGCCTCAAGAAGAAGCAGGAGCTCCTTCGCGGTAGGGGCCTGTTCCGGTTTGCTAATGCTGCCGTTACATGAAATACCAGAAATGGATTGGCTTTTATAGAGGGGGTTTATTTGATTACAAAGCTACAGTCTGAAGGCCATGAAAATGTCCAAATTAAGGCATCAACACGAGGATACCTTCACTGAAGGAAGGCCAGTGGATCTGGAAAACTCTGTCAGTTGGGAAGGCATGTGGCTGGCATCTGCTTGCTTCCAGGTTGCGTTTCAAAATGGCATTCTCCAAAATGTCAGAGTCAGCTTTCAACGTCTGTCTTCAAAATGTGTGTCTCAGCTGCAGCTTCTCCAAAATGTCACTGTCAGCTGCTCTGAGCTCCTTCTGTCTGTGAACACTTTTATACGACTCCAGTGATTTAATTAAGACCCTCCCTGAATGGGTGGGGTAACACCTCCATGGAATTTAGCCAATCGAAGGTCTCACCCACAGTTGATTAAGTCACATCTCCATGGGAACACTCAATCAAAGAATTCCAACCTAATAACCCTAATATATCTGCCCCCACAAGACTGCATTAAAGAACATGGCATTTTGAGGGACATAATACATCCAAACTGGCACAGTGCCTGAGAGTGGGTGAGTGCCGGGGCCCAGAATCCCTGCAAAGACATCGCAGCCCTGGGAAGTGGCATGGGCAAAAAAAAAAAAAAAAAAAAAACCCTGCTAGGTCTTCTCCATCGTAGAGACTAAACATTATCCTTAATGGGGAGACATTAGACAAACTCCCCCTGAGGTCAGGAACAAGGCAAGGATGCCTGCTATCCCCAATGCTCTTTGATGTTATTCCAGATGATTTAGTCAGTCTAGCAAGGCCAGAAAAAAAAAGCGGAGGAAAATTGTAAATAAGTGAGCTGGATTAGTGGGGTGGTGGCCTGGTGGGCAGTGCTGAGAGCCCACCTTAACGGCATCGGATATTGGGTGACTGCTGTGCCAGGCAGGGGGCAGTCAGCGTCCATTCCATAATCTCATTGATTCCTCACCTGAACCCTGGGAGGCAGGTTCCATTGTTATCCCCATTTTATAGATGGGGAAGCTGAGGCTCCAAGAGTTAACATTCTTTGGCTGAGTGGTAGAGTTGGGCCTTGAATATAAATTTCACCTCGAAGCTGAGCACTTAGCTACAACCCATTTGGTGTAGACTGGCAAAATCGGGTCCTCCGTTTTCAGATATAGTGCAGATGTTTCAGAAGCCCTCATGGCTATTTATCTATCCCACGATATCCACTTATGAGAGCCAATGACTTGGAAGACAACTGAGGTACTGTAGGTAGATTCCAGTGTTCACAGAAAAGGGATGCAATGAAATGAATGACATGTTGGGAGGGAACTGAGCACAGCCTCCTTTGTGCATCTTACAGGGCCTGGGGTTCTCAGTCTGATGCCAGCCCCCCTGCCCCTTTGCTGCACCCAAATTTTGGTCAGTAGGGGACTGATGTCATTGTTCTGATGGCACGTGTAGGTTCCTCCAGGGAAGAATTGGGCCCCACCAATTTTTCAAAGGAGGAAATAGTGACAAGAGTACACCCTGTTTTCTTCAGAAGAGCCATTTTCACCTGCCCCATGGGGAAAGTAGAGGTGCAGTGTTGATGGCACTTAAAAGCTCTTGTTCTGGTTTGCTAATGCTGCCGTTATGCAAAATACCAGGAATGGATTGGCTTTTATAAAGGGTTTATATGGTTACAAATTTACAGTCTGAAGGCCATAAAAGTGTCCAAACCAAGGCATCAACATGAGTATACCTTCACTGGAGAAAGGCTGTTGGCATCCGGAAAACCTGTTAACTGGGAAGTCACGTGGCTGGCGTCTGCTGATCCCAGATTGTTTTTCAGAATGGCGTTCTCCAAAATGTCTCTAGGCTTAGCTTCTCAGAGCAAACTCTGGGCTGGTATCTCCAAAGTGTCAGCAAAAGTCTGCTTTCAACGGCCATCTCCAAAATGTCTCTCTTGGCTACAGCTGGCTGTAAGCTCTTTCATCTGAGCTCTTATATAGGACTCCAATGATTAAATCAAGACCCATGCTGAATGGGTGGGGCCACACCTCCATGGAAGTTATGAGTTATCACCTACAGTTGGGTGGGTCATATCTCCATGGAAAGGGCTTAATCCAATGATTCCAACCATCAACACTAATATGTCAGCCCCCACAAGATTGCATCAAAGAATATGGCTTTTTCTTGGGGACATAATATATACAAACTGGCACAAACACTTTCTGCCATGCCACACTGCTGGGAGCTATCGTCCCCTTAGGTTTTGAGGAAGCTTCTAGGAGGTGGCTCAGTCTGATGAGCAAAGTAGTCTAATGGGGTAACAGGTGTGTGGCCATTCCCATGTGCTCAGCAGGTTGGTTACCAGCTGCAGAATGAGGGGCCTGGTGGAGGGGAGGTCCCGGTGGGGGAGGGCCTGTCAGCACCTCACCAGGTGGCATGTCCTCCATAGAACGGGAGGCGACTCTGTGGGAGATGGAGGAGCACCAGCTGCAGGAGAGGCACCAGCTGGTGAAGCAGCAGCTCAAAGACCAGTACTTCCTTCAGCGGCACGAGCTTCTGCGCAAGCATGAGAAGGTAAGCTGCCAAGCCTGAGTGGGGCGGTGGGGCCTGCTGCTGGTAAGACTTGGAGGGCTGTGAGGTGACACTGTGGTGAGGCACCTCTTGGTACTGTCTGTGCCCCCAAGAGGATCCAGGTGTAGCCACAGCAAGACCCTGGAAATCAGGTATCAGGGTAGTCAATTAGGACAGTCAAGCCTTTATGCCCCTACTGGAGCAGTGCAAAGAGGAGGCAAAAGAGAGGCACTAGGTCCCCAGTGTTCTGTTTTCTCCTGTGGAACAGCACCGGATGAAGGTCAGATGACGTGTAGCACAGGGAATTGTGTCACTACTGAGATGCCCCGAACAGAACGTCCTTGCCTGGTTTATAGACCTGGGGGGCCAGGAGGATGGAGGAGGCCGAGGGCTAGGGGTGGAAGAGTCCTGGGTCAGAGTGGAGAGTAGTGCCTCAGCCAAGCCCCCTGATAGGGTGGTCTCGGTGGAGGTGTCCGGGAAGTGCCCAGGTTGAGGCCCCAAGTAAGGAGGCCTCCGAGTGGAGGTGCCTGGACTAGGGATGTGGAAATGCTGGGGGGTGCTGAGTCTTTGCACTTCCTTCCAGAAAATTGCAGTACACTGGCTGTGCACCAAGTGTGGGGTGGGGAGGGCAGCTTCTCCCAGGCAACCCTGTCATGCAAAGCCGTGCAATTGCCTAGGATCAAGCCTGAATGAGCACACATAGGGTCTTGGCCTGGGTAAGGGAAGAGGCTGGGAGTAAGGGAAGCCATGCAGTGCCACAGACTCCCTCACTGACTTAGACGCCCAGTGTGTGTATGTCTCTCTCTTTCATTCTTTTTCTTTTTCTCTCTTCCCTTTCTTTCCATTTTCTATATTTCTCTCTTCCCCATTCATTCCCTTAGAATACTTTTAGGTCTCAACTTAAACACACCTCTGCCAGGAAGCCTTCCCTAAATCCCCCAGGCTTGGCAAGGACCCCTGCTCTGTGTGTGGTCAGAGCTTTCTGAACTTCTGTGGTAATTGTCCGTCTCGCTTCTGTCCCCATAATGGGAACGGAGATGGGTAAATCGAGGCCTGGACACTAGCAGGTGTGGCTCATTTCAACTCCTAACCCAGCAGAGGACTGTGGGGGTTCAGAATAAGGGCACTGAACCCAGCTGGGAAATCAGGGGAGGCTTCTTGGAGGAGGTGATGCCGGTGCTGTGTTTTGAAATACAAGTAGGAGTTAGGGGAAGGAAGAAACTTCAAATGTACCAAGTCTGTTTAAAACATAAGTTTTATGAGCTGCCAACAATAATGATGAACCATTCCCTTAGTGTAAATTTTGACTCCAAGATACTAGCTAATGGTAGCTTCTGTTGGATGAGAAGGTCTTTGAGAAAGGAAGCATCCAAAACCTTATGAACGATCATTTTTCAAGTGAGAAGAGAAAATAAAGTGAGAGCAGCAGTAAAATAATGCGAGCCCTGCCCCAGAGCCTCCTGGGGTCCCGAGTGGAACTGGGCCCTGGGCTTCCAACCACCGCCCTGCGGCGGCCAGAGTGCAGCAGGCCTCAGCCCCAGGTGGCATTTTCTCTCAGGAGCGGGAGCAGATGCAGCGCTACAACCAGCGCATGATGGAGCAGCTGAAGGTGCGGCAGCAGCAGGAGAAGACGCGGCTGCCCAAGATCCAGCGGAGCGAGGGCAAGACGCGCATGGCCATGTACAAGAAGAGCCTGCACATCAACGGCGGGGGCAGCGCCGCGGAGCAGCGTGAGAAGATCAAGCAGGTAGGGAGGCCGGGCAGGGGGTCTGCGGGTCTGGTGGGGGGGTGCGGTGCAGGTTTGGGGGAGGGAAGCCTGAACTTGATACAGTTGGGGGGATATAGAAGATAAAATGCAGCCCAGGGCCTTGGAAGGGGGCCTGTTTGCCTCAGGGTGGCTCTGACTCCCGGGGAACCGAGGAGGGAGATTGGCAGATCTGAGCTTTCAAAAAGGAAAGAGAGCTTTATTTTATTAAGAGTATATGATGCTGTGAATTGGGCAACATCAAGTAAAAGCAGATATTCCAAAGCATTGGGGGGTCGGGGGTGGGAACTGGGAATTTATAGTCCCTAAAGAAAGGGAGATGGTGATTGTTAGGCAAGTTCTGTTCTACCGGCTTATTGGAGCATCTAGGCTGAAAGAAACCTGACTGAAAGGGATGGTCTGAGCTTAGGTCTCTTTTTCTTGTCCTATTTCCTGTAAGTCTCTATCTCTGAGCCCTGCATTCCTGAAGTCTGATTGCCTCAACCCTGGGCGTCCACTAGGTGCCTCCTTTTCGTGGGGCTGTTTTGTTTTGTAAGGAGGGTGGAGGTGAGCCTGAAGGTCAACTTCACTTTGAATGCCTTGAAGAACTTCCTTGCTTTCTTATGCACCATACCCTTTCATGCTCCCACGCTTTTATCCAGGCAGCCTCCTCTGCTGGTAAACCCCTTCCTCTCATCCATCCAAACTCCCCTCATGGGCTGGGGCTTCCGGGAGTCCCGTGGTTCACCTGGCTGTCCTAGCACAGGCCACATCACAGAGTCATATCTCTGCACTTGTGTCCGCCACCAGCCTGGGGGCTTCTCCAGGGCAGGAGCGGGCTCTTAGCTCAGGGTGAGGACTCCAAACGGGGTCCCAACCTGAGGGGATGCTGGACTGTGGGGCTGTGCACAAAGCAGCCCCTCCGATGGGGGTTTCTATCCACCCAGCCAGGCGCTTGGCCTCTGAGCACCCACCTGCTCTCTGTTGCAGTTTTCCCAGCAGGAGGAAAAGAGGCAGAAGTCGGAGCGGCTGCACCAGCAGCAAAAACATGAGAACCAGACACGGGACATGGCTGCACAGTGTGAGAGCAACATGAATGAACTGCAGCAGCTGCAGGTACTCCCCCCCACCACCACCACCAGATTGCCTCAGTTTCCCCAAGGCAGTCAGCTCCAGCAGGCCAAAGACACCACGAACAGGAAAGGACCCTCATCAGACAAGCCCAGGGTGGATTGGTTCCAGTCCTTGGGCTCTGTAACTTTTGCAAGTTATACACCATCCTTCCAAGCTGCAGTTCCTACATCCATAAAATAGGCATGAAATGGGGGTAATAATTTATATTTTGCAGGAGTGGGGTGAGAATTTCTAAATGCGATGACAGAGCTGAAAGTGCCTTGTCCAGGGCCCGGTAGTGGGCATGCTGCTAAATTTCTCTATCATCCCTGTGTCTCTGAAAAAGGGTATCACTGAGCCCCCTGGTGACTGCTTTCAGGGAGATCCCTGACCTCTTCCAGTTCCCTGGGTTTGTGCCACACCTGGCCCAAGAAGCTGGTGCCTGGCGCCCCCTTGTGGTGGAGCTAGGTATTGCCATACCTGGGGCATGGGGTGGTCTCACGCTTCTGTGGACCCCTCTGAAAATGTCTGGAGCAGCAGGAAGCTATGGAGGAAACCTCACAGGTATTGAGGACTGCCAGGCAAGGGTTTCACTGTTTCCCACCCTGTGATTTCAACACCCAGTCACTTGCCTTCTCCATCTGTTTTTCCATTCCTGCCTCCTGGAGTTACTGTAAGATCAACTGAAGAGAGCCCCTATAACGTGTGAGCACAGCTCCTAGTGAGTCATAGCTACTCAGCCTGCTATGAGCTTCATTCCCAATGAAACCAACTTCTAAACTCCCAGAAGCCTTTAGCTTGAAACCCGAAATAAAAATCCTCCAAGGGGTTCTACTCTTCTGGCCCAGCTAGGGTCGTAGTATCTAGATAAAGGCACTTTTCCCCTGCTTCTCCTTGTAAATCCGAAGATTGGTTCCCTGCAGGGATTCAGCAGGGACTTGTCACATCTGCCTACCAGACAGATGCCAGGCAAGCTTTGGGACGCAGGTAACTTAGAGGGAGCAATGAGGCTGAGACGGCCTCAGATGCTCCGTTGGTCCTCATCCCTTACTGAGGAAATGATACGCAATGCAAGCAAATATTTATACACACAGATGTCCAACACAGTGTTATTTATAATGGTGGAAATTAGAAGCAGTATGTCCAAAAAATAGGGGAATGCTTCAGTAAATTTGGTGAATTCATACCAAATTTATGAATATTCTGCAGGCATCAAAAATGATGATTATGAAGAATGTTAATTCTTTGGAGAAATGTTTACATTATAATGTTAAGTATGGAAAAAAGCAGGTTTCGGAATAGAATATGTAGAGTGAGCTAAATGGTATTTAAAAAAACAGCCCATTTTATGGATGTAGGAGCTTAATTGGAGCATGTATATTGTATTTGTTTATTGTTAAGAGTCTCATGGTTTTGTTAAAATTATATGTGTTCATTTTGAAAAAGTCAAACAATGCACAAAGCACAAAAAGTCAGAATTACTGCAAATGCCACCACACATTTAATAAGCTACCATTAGCATTAACATGGTGCACATGTAGTTATAGGTATATAGTTTTATATAAAAGGGATTTGAAATCAAGGAGGAGTAATAAATGAACAGGCTCGTGCCTTCGTGGCTACACCATGAGGCATCTCAGCTCTTGGCACCTCTGCCTTCTGATTTTCTCACCCATTCTGCCCGGAATGTGTTCTAGAATGAAAAGTGTCACCTCTTGGTAGAACACGAAACCCAGAAGCTGAAAGCCCTGGATGAGAGCTATAACCAGAACCTGAAGGAATGGCGAGACAAGCTTCGGCCACGCAAAAAGGTAAGCATGGTGGGCTCTGCCCCACGTCATGCCACAGGTGTCTGCCCAGGACAACTTAGGTCTTCTCATTTTGGTGGCCTCTTGCTTTGTGGTATCCATAAAATGGGTCTCCAGGGAGAAGACCTTTCTAACCCTTAATGGGTGACTGTTGTGTGGCTTCCACCATCTGCAGTGACAGCTTTCTTGCCGCACTAGTCCAAACACCTTTATTTAGCTCCCTCCCGTAGACTGAAAGACTCTTGCTACATGGTGGCCTCAGAGGTGAGTAGGTGTAGCTCTGCAGCCAGGCCAGAAGCCCAGCCTGTGAGGATCTTCTCTTGGAGGAAGTCATTCCTGAGAAGTCAGAATCCAGGATCAGCTATCAGCTACTTTCTGAATTAGTTCTTTATTGCTGGGTAACAAATTACCACAAACCTGACAGCTTAAACCAGTGCCCATTTATTTATGGCATAGCCTTGTAGGTCAGGCGTCTGGGTGGGCTACACTGGGTTCTCTGCCCAGGGCCTCACAAGGCCATTGTCAGCTAGGCTGGGTTCTTATCTGAGGATCTGTGGGAAAGCTGTTTGCAAGCTTATTCAGGTTGTTGACAGAATCCAGGTCCCCGAGCTGTAGGTTTGAGGTCCTTGCTTCCTTGCTGACTGTCAGCCAGGGGCTGCTCTGTCCCTAGAGGCTTGTCACACGGCCCCCTCCATCTTCAAACAACTGTGGTTAGCCTCACCAGATATCTCCTTCCCCCATATTCACAGATTCTACCCCTACTCAAAGGGACGAGGATTATACTAGGGTGAGGATCATTAGGGGTCATTTTTAGAATTCTGCCTACCGTGCTTTCACATTTCAAAAATACACGTATGCCCTCCTTCAGTCCTGCATCCTTCTTTACTGCCCTACTTCTCTCTTCTCTTTCATGACCAAACATTTAGAGTAGCCCACACTCCCAGTTTCACTTTCTTCACCCCTATTTCTTTCTCAACACACTGCAGCTGCTCTGGCCAAGGTCAGGAACAGCATCCTTGTAGCTAAATCCCATGGCTACATTTAGATTTATCCGACTTGACCTCCCTGCAGCAGCCACCACTATCGATCACTCCCCGCCGCTCCTTTGTCCTCCTCCTTGCTCCTCATTTCCTTCTGCAGCTTCCTTCCTTTGATTTCTGATCCCAGAGCTCTGTTCTCAACCCTCTGCTTGGTCTAAATTCACTCCCTGTTTGAGCACATTTGTTCCCACGGCTTCATCCACAGCCTCTCACCTGTGTCCCCCAAATCTCAGCCTCCCAACTAGACTGCCCTCCTGTCCAGCACATTTGAGTGGTCTCCTGGATCCCTCCACCTGGGGAAAGGTCACGCCGGCCCCTCAGTCATGTCCCAAACTCAGCTCACCCTCTTTCCCCACTGTCCCTTCTCCCATCTTCCATGGCTTGGTGATTGGCACCTCCATTTACCTGGATGTTTAGGCAATGAACTTGAGTGACATCCTCAGCTCCCTTCTCTCCCTCCCAACCCTCCACCCCTCAGGTGAGCCACCTGGCTCTGTCCATTCCCCTCCTCAGTGATGCCGTTTCTCCCTGACGAGGCCTCATTGCTTCTCACCTGGTTCACCTGAACCACCTTCTAACTGGGCTCCTTACACCTGCTCTGGGTGCCCCCTCCCCAGGCTCTCCCCCCATGGCCCTCTGGTAACCAGTCAGCTAACTCTCTAGTCTGTTGTTCTCCAGCTTTTGGCTTTGGGACCTATTTACACTATAAAAGTTACTGAGAATTCCAGAAGAGCTTTTGTTTATGTTGGTCATGTCTGTAGATATTTACCATATAAAAATTTTAACTGAGAAAATAACATACCCATTACATGTTTACACAAATGACACATTTTTATAAAAATCACTACGTTTTGCAAAGAAGACAGGCATTGCTTTGCATTTAGCAAATCTAATTTCTAAAAAGAAGACAGCTAAATTGTCTTATCTCCGACATTCTATCTGTTGTGATATGTTATTTTAGTTGAAGTTTATGAAGAAAATCTGGTCTCATAGAGATATGTATTTGGGAAAGGGAGGAGTAATTCTAGGGACTTTTCAGATAATTATGGATATTTTTCTTTATATTGCACCATAACTCAACAAGTGATAGTTTTTTTAAAGGTTAGCTGCAGTATGGAACTTGAAACATGTCAATGAACTTTCCATTGTCTGTTACATTAAAATTTACTTGTCTGTCTTGCACTTTGAATGCGTCTTTTACCCAGGAAGGATCTTATAACATCACACATTGGTCATTTGGAAAACACTGGTGTACCAGTTTGTATATTTATGTCCCCCAGAAAAAGCCATATTTTTTAATGCATTGTTGTAGGGGCAGACGTATTAGTGTAGATAGGGTTGGAACCTATTGGTTCAGTGACCATGGAGATGTGACCCACCCAACTGTGGATGATAACTCTGATTGGATAATTTCAATGGAGGTGTGGCCCCGCCCATTCAGCATGGGCCTTGTTTAGTTTACTGGAGCACTATATAAGCTCAGACAGAAGGAGCTCATAGCTAGCTGGTAGCTGAAACACACATTTTGAAGACGGCCGTTGGAAAATGATGCAGACATTTTGGAGAAAGCCATATTGAAATGCAACCTGGGAGCAAGCAGATGCCAACCTCGTGCCTTCCCAGCTAACAGAGGTTTTCTGGATGACAGTGGCCTTTCTCCAGGGAAGGTACCCTGTTGTTGATGGACACTTTATGGCCTTAAGACTGTAACTGTGTAACCAAATAAACCCCCTTTTGTAAAAGCCAGTCCATTTCTGGTGTTTTGCATTCCGGCAGCATTAGCAGACTAGAACAAGTGATTCACTGAGTTATGCAGCTCTCCCAAATGTTGGCACCTTTCGTTATACAATAGTAAAAAAAATCACATGCATTAGTATATCACCAATCTCATCCCCCCAAAATTCTTTAAATATTGAAAGGCTGTCCAGCTCATGGGGGTGGGCTCAAGTTTTCCAAAATTATACTTTTTGCTTGAAAGCTCAATTTTGTCCTTGGCAATAAATATTGTTAGTCATTTCCTTTGAAATGACAGCCTACATTCATTTTCAAGAAAATGTCTGTCAAATACCCATGGTTTGTCCATCATTCTTTTAAGTAAAAATGAGATTCTGTGAACAAAGTGGCTGGTTCAGCGCCTAACTCAAACGATTCTACAAGTGCATTTCCTCTGGACAACCCGTTATACCATTATGCTTCAGCCAAAGGGCTTGTTATGTGTACTTCCCATTTCGTCACACAGAATATTACAATATGTGTGCTCGCAGGCCAAGATTTAATAAAATTAATCATTTGTGCTGCTTCATCAAGGATATTCTATCTATGATATATATTATTCCAGTTTGCTAAAGCTGCCGTTATGCAAAAATATCAGAAATGGGTTGGCTTTTATAAAGGGGGTTTATTTGGTTGTAAAGTTACAGTCTTAAGGCCATAAAAGTGTCCAAGCTAAGGTGTCAACAATAGGGTACCTTCACTGAAGAATACCGATGGCATCCGGAAAACCTCTGTCAGCTGGGAAGGCACGTGGCTGGCATCTGCTCCGGGGTTCTGCTTTCAAAATGGTTTTCTCCCAGGATGTTCCTCTCTAGGTTTCTGGGGGTGTTCTCTTAGTTTCTCCCAGGCAAACTCTGGAGTAGCAAAATTCTGCTTTCAGAGGCCATCTCCAAAATGTCTCTCAGCTCCAGCAGCAAGCTTCTTCTGTCTGAGCTCTTATAGAGCTCAGGTAAAACTAATCAAGACCCACCCTGAATGAGCAGGTCCACACCTCCATGGAAATAATCTAATCAAAGGTATTACCCACAGCTGGGTGGGTCATATCTCCATGGAAACAACCTAATCCAAAGTTTCCAACCTAATCAACACTAATACGTCTGCCCACTACAAGATTGTATTAAAGAACATGGCATTTGGGGGGACATAATACATCCAAACTAGCACATATATGTTTATTTTTCTACTATATAATATATCTCTCTAGATATATATAAATATTCTACTGAATGGCAGGGAAGAATATTTGTACAGGTTGGTACCATTTCTTACCTAAGGCTCCAGAAGTTTTACCCATCATTAATACTGATGTCAAAACAGTGAGAAAGGCAAATAAGCTATTAATATTATTATAAAAATAGTTTTGACCTTGCTGGCTACCCACCCCCACCCCTAAAAGGGTTTCAGAGCCACCAGGGGTTCCCAGACCACACTTTTTTTTTTTTTTTTTTTTCCCCTCACATTAGCAATTTTTTTTTTTTTCATTTTTATTGAGATTGTTCAGATACCATACAATTATCCAAAGATCCAAAGTGTACAATCACTTGCCCCTGGGTACCCTCATACAGCTGTGCATCCATCACACTTAATTTTCGTTAAATTTTTAGAAACTTTTCATTACTCCAGACAAGAAATAAAGTGAAAGATGCAAAAAGAAAAAAGAAAAGGAAACTCTAATCCTCCCCTATCCCTAACCAACCCCCCTCAATTGTTGACTCCTAGTATTGATATAGTACATTTGTTACTGTTTATGAAAAAATGTTGAAATACTACTAACTGTAGTATATAGTTTGTAATAGGTATATATTTCTTCCCTATATGCCCCTCTGTTATTAACTTCTAATTGTATTGTCATACATTTGTTCTGGTTCATGAAGTGATTTCTAGTATTTGTACAGTTGATCATGGACATTGCCCACCAAAGGATTCAGTTTTATACATTCCCATCTTTTGACCTCCAACTTTCCTTCTGGTGACATATATGACTCTGAGCTTCCCCTTTCCACCTCATTCACACACCATTCGGCGCTGTTAGTTATTCTCACATCTTGCTACCAACACCCCTGTTCATTTCCAAACATTTAAGTTCATCCTAATTGAACATTCTGCTCATACTAAGCAAGAGCATCTACATTTCTTCCACAAGGCAGAAGGGAGAGTCAAAGAAGGTAGAGAGGCAAAAGAAAGAGGAAACAAAAAAATGACAGCTAGGAAGCAGCAAAAGGAAAAATAACCTTAAATCAAAGTAGAATAAAGAATCAGACAATACCACCAATGTCAAGTGTCTAACATGCCTCCCCTATCCCTCCTTCTTATCTGCATTCACCTTGGTATATCACCTTTGTTACATTAAAGGAAGCATAATACAATGATTCTATTAGTTACAGTCTCTAGTTTATGCTGATTGTATCCCTCCCCCAATGCCTCCCCATTTTTAACACCTTGCAAGGTTGACATTTGCTTGTTCTCCCTCGTAAAAGAACATATTTGTACATTTTATCACAATTGTTGAACACTCTAGATTTCACCAAGTTACACAGTCCCAGTCGTTATCTTTCCTCCTTTCTTGTGGTGTCTCACATGCTCCCCACCTTCCTCTCTCAACCGTATTCATAGTTACCTTTGTTCAGTGTACTTACATTGTTGTGCTACCATCTCCCAAAATTGTGTTCCAAACCACACACTCCTGTCTTCTATCACCCTGTAGTGCTCCCTTTAGTATTTCCTGTAGGGCAGGTGTCTTGTTCACAAAGTCTCTCATTGTCTGTTTGTCAGAAAATATTTTGAGCTCTCCCTCATATTTGAAGGACAGCTTTGCTGGATACAGGATTCTTGGTTGGTGGTTTTTCTCTTTCAGTATCTTAAATATATCACACCGCTTCCTTCTTGCCTCCATGGTTTCTGCTGAGAGATCCGCACATAGTCTTATTAAGCTTCCTTTGTATGTAATGGATTGCTTTTCTCTTGCTGCTTTCAGGATTCTCTCTTTGTCTTTGACATTTGATAATCTGATTATTAAGTGTCTTGGCGTAGGCCTATTCATATCTCTTCTGTTTGGAGTACGCTGCGCTTCTTGGATCTGTAATTTTATGTCTTTCATAAGAGATGGGAAATTTTCATTAATTATTTCCTCTATTATTGCTTCTGCCCCCTTTCCCTTCTCTTCTCCTTCTGGGACACCAATGATACGTACATTATTGTACTTTGTTTCATCTTTGAGTTCCTGGAGACGTTGCTCATATTTTTTCATTCTTTTCTCCATCTGCTCCTTTGCGTGTAGGCTTTCAGGTGTTTTGTTCTCCAGTTCCTGAGTGTTTTCTTCTGCCTCTTGAGATCTGCTGTTGTATGTTTCCATTGTGTCTTTCATCTCTTGTGTTGTGTCTTTCATTTCCATAGATTCTACTAGTAGGTTTTTTGAACTTTTGATTTCTGCCGTATACATGTCCAGTGCTTCTTTTACAGCCTCTATCTCTTTTGCAATATCTTCTCTAAACTTTTTGAATTGATTTAGCATTAGTTGTTTAAATTCCTGTATCTCAGTTGAAGTGTACGTTTGTTCCTTTGACTGGGCCATAACTTTGTTTTTCTTAGTGTAGGTTGTAATTTTCTGTTGTCTAGGCATGGTTTCCTTGGTTATCCAAATCAGGTTTTCCCAGACCAGAACAGGCTCAGGTCCCAGAGGGAAGAAATATTCGGTATCTGGTTTCCCTGAGGGTGTGTCTTAGAAAATTGCTCCACCCTTTGATGCCTCAGGTCGCTGTGCTTTTCTGCCCAGCAGGTGATGCCTGTTAGCCTGTAATTCTTGACTGGTGTGAGGAGGTATGGCCGTGTTCCCCCAGGCTCTGGGGTCTGGTTCTGAATGGAAAGGGCCCCACCCCTTTCCTCCTAGAGAAGACAGACCCCTCAGGTGGAGGTCATTAGCATTTCAATGGTCTCGCTCTCTGCTTGTGGTGTCTCCACCCTTCCCAGAGTCACAGCCCTGGAAACTGAAAATGACTGGGGCTTTCTCCACTGAGCCAAAAAAGAAACAGATAGTCCCCTTCAGACCCAGTCCAAGGCAACCCTCCGGCTCTCCCAGGTCAGTCGTCACCCAAAGCCTCTGTCTGTTTTTTGGGGCTGCGTACCTGTAGTGAGCAGTTCACACTGGCTATTTAAAACCCCAGTTGGAGCTCAGCTGAGCTGTATTCGCTTGCTGGGAGAGAGCTTCTCTGTGGCACCACGCGGCTCCGCAGCTCGGGCTATGGGGGAGGGGGTCTCCCGACCTGGTTCCGCAGGTTTTACTTACAGATTTTATGCTGTGTTCTCGGGCATTCCTCCCAATTCAGGTTGGTGTATGATGAATGGATGGTCTTGTTTGTCCCCCCGCAGTTATTCTGGATTATTTACTAGTTGTTTCTGGTTTTTTGTAGTTGTTCCAGGGGGACTACTTAGCTTCCACTCCTCTCTATGCCGCCATCTTGCCCGAGTCCTCCCCAGACCACACTTTGAGAACCACTGCTCTAGCCTCATTTCCTGCAAGTCCCACTCATGCTCCAAACAGACTTCAGTACCCAAGTAGCTCTCCCTACCATGTGCACTTCCCTCGTTCCTGCTGGGCCTTTGCCTGGGCTGCTGCTCCATCTGCCTGGAATTCTGTGCCCACCAGCCTTGGCTTGGCTAGTTTCTGTTTGTCTTCAGGACTTGGGCCAAGCGTCACCCCTCAAGGAGGTCTCCCTCCCTTCGGCTGGGTGGGTGGGCACCTCCTCTGGGCTCTGACAGCTCCGTGTCCCTGTCCTGGGAGTACCACTGGTCTGCCATCATCAGCTCGGTCGCTCAGTCATTTATTTTTCATTCATTCATGTATTCTTGTCACAAGTATTTTTCAAGCACCTACTACATGCTCCATGCTCTTTTAGGCACTGGAGATACTGGACTGAACAAAACAGACAAGTCCCTGCCATCAGGGAGCAGATGTTCTAGTGGAGGGAGGTGGACAGGGAACAAATAAGTAAATAGATATCAGCTAGAGTGTCATGTGCAGTGGAGAAGAAAAGCAGCAGGAAATGAGGCATTGTGGGGGTGGGAATGGGGGCTACTTGAGACAGGGTGGCAGGAAGGCTACAGAGAGCATGGCATCTGAGCAAAGACCTGGAGGACACGAGGGCAGGAGCCAGGCAGATACCTGGAGGAACAGCATTCCGAGCAGATGGAACAGCAGCTGCAGAGGCCCTGAGGCAGGAGCACACTTGCCATGTTCAGGGAACAGCAAGGAGGCCAGTGTGAGCAGGGCACAGTTGGGGGGGTCCATGTAAAGTCTGGCTTTGACTCTGCATTGGAGGATTTTGAGCAGAGGAGGGACATGCTTTGGCTTTATGTTTTAAAAGGAATGCCCCTCTGGCTGCTGAGGGACAAAGTAATATGAGTATTGCACAAAGTTATGCAAAAAAGTTGCCAGTCAGTGGTGCAGGCTAAGGGTGTACTCATTTCCTTCCACTCCCTTAAACTCACTGAGGACACAGCTGTCCCACCTGTCCTGCATCCTGAGGTTTGTTCTGCCATCGTATGTCAGTTCTGCTTTTACTTACTGTGGTCTGGACAGGAGGCAGCTGCTCACCTCAGCTATGTAATGGCCTTGGAAGTCCTTGAATTGAGGCTTTTCACCCCATGCTAATGGAGCTTTCTGGCTGGAAGCTGGCCAGGCTCCCAGATCTTCCTGTTTGCAGGCCCATGCTCATCAGTTTCTGCAACCAGGGCCTGCTGGGACTTGCGATAACTCGGCATTCAAATCAATTAAAGCTTTGCTGACGTAGGTTGATGGTGGCATCAGGAAATACACATTTACCTGGTGCTCTGAACTGCAGGTTCTGTACCCTGGATATGTCCGGAGGGTTTGAAAATGAAAGATCAGATTGCTTCTAGCAACTGTCTCATCTCCCAGATTGCTTCAAGGGGTTCTGTGGGCCCAGAGAAGGCACTGCCATTGTGTGTTTGGGGAGCTGGCAGTGGATTTTGCCAGTGGGAGGCTGCCTCGCTCTAGAATTCTTCAAAGAATGCTTCTGTCATTAGTTGGCTGCCTGCGTTAACTGTTGGAACACTGACCCCGAGGCAACGATTTTCATTTCGGAATAAATGTTTTACACTATTTGCACTGCAGTTAGCCTCATCCCTGAGGTCTCTCCCAGGTATGAAAGTGGTGAGATGATTGCACTTCATGGAGTATTTTTAGGAATATTCAGATTTAATTTCTTTCAAGTAAGGACAGGATATCTAGTAGGGGCATTAAAGGGTTACTTGGGTTTTAGTTAGCACAGAATGTGGCCTCAGAAAAGTCAAGTCTTCCCTGCTGAACCTTGTTGTTTGGAGCTGTAAAGGTAGATAATATTTCATTCCTTACAGCTGGAGTTGGCAAACTAAGGCTCACTGCCTGTTTTTGTAAACAAAGTGTTATTGGTCATTCATTTACGTATTGTTTATGTCTGCTTTTGTGTGGCAACAGCCAAGTTGAGTAGTTGGGACGGTGATACTGTGGCCCTCAAAGCCAAAAATATTTACTATCTGGACCTTTACAGAAAAAAGATTGCTGACCCTCTGCCTTTGAAGACTATATAGAAAAGTAATATATGGGGAATTGTTCCAGTTTGCTAATGCTGCTGTTATGCAAAATACCAGAAATGGATTGGCTTTTATAAAGGGTATTTATTAAGTTACAAATTTACAGTTCTATGCCCATAAAAGTGTCCAAACTCAGACATCAACAAGAGGATACCTTCACTGAAGAACGGCCGATGGTGTCCAGAACTCCTCTGTCAGCTGGGAAGGCTCGTGGCTGACATCTGCTTGTCCTTTGCTCCCAGGTTGTGTTTCAAAGCGGCTTTCTCCAAAACGTCTCTCTCAGCTGCTCTGAGCTCCTTCTGTCTGTGAGCTCTCTTATAGGGCTCCAGTGATTTAATTAAGACCCACCCATTCAGGGACACAGCTCCATGGAAATAATTTAATCAAAGGTTTCCACCCTGATCAACAGACTAATCAGTCTGCCCCCACAAGATTGCATTGAAAATTATGACTTTTTGGGGGACATAAGATATCCAAACCAGCACAAGGGTAGAATAGAGTAGTGTTTAAGAGCACAGGCTTTGGAGTCAGACAGCTGTGGGATAAAATCCTAGCTCCCCCATTACTAGCTGGGAGACCTTTTGCAAGTTACCTAAACCTCTCCGCACTCCAAAAGTGATGGCTATTATTATTAAATTGGTGTTGCTACAGCAGAGATCATAAACTGGTGTCCTATTGGCTGGAATTGGCCTACAGATATGTTTGGCCAACATAGTGATTTAAATTTTCCTTGAAATTTGCCAACCTTTAAGTATTGGGAGATTTATATAAAAATCTGAATTTCCAGCTTCTTTTGAAAACCCAGGGGGCTCTGGCAACACTGGGCCTGTCATACCACATATCACTCAGCTGGAGCTGAGAAGAAACTGTCCCCTTCAAACAGAGCATGTACTCTTCAGTTTGCCACAGTCCCCACCACTCCCTGCTGCCTCACATCTGCTCTTTTCACTCATTTAATCCACCTGGTTGGCTCCCCTAGGCATTGGATTTTGCACTCTCTGTTACACAAGTTTAACAGTCCTACTTTTATCTTGCTTATATACAATGTTTGCTTGCCACAAACACCTTTATGATACATCCAACAAAGGAGGGAATTTGAGTCAGGAATCTGTGAATTACCATACATTTCGAGTCAGTCATTTCCAAGATGAAGGTATGACATCAGATACCTTGCCTTCCCTTACATGGATGTGCAGTAACAGGTTGGAAAAATTGGTGTTGTGATTGAGTGTCCTTTCTCCATCTCTCTTTAGATGCAGAAAAAAAAACTCACTAGAATTTCATACCATTGAAGGAATGAGATCTTATAGGGGGGATTTGATAATGAAATTCTTTGTAGAGGCTGTTTCAGGGCATCCAAAGAACAGTCTTAAAAGGAGAGACATAATAGAATGCCAGTCAAATCCTAAGAAAATAGATACTTCCAGAGTGAAAATGAGGAAATCTCTAGGCCCTGGCTGATGGTCAAATGCCTCTTAATAGTGAAAGCTGCTTTGGGGCACCTCCTGTGTGCCTGGCTTTGCAGATATCATCTGGCTGAGAAAGAGTGGAGCACAGTGTTCCAGGGCAAGTGACCTAACTTCTCTGAGCCTCAGTTCCTCTGTCTATAAAGTGGGGATAATAACAGTATCTACCTCACAGGACTAAGATTAAATAAGATGTCATGCACTTAGCATCATAGTTCCTGCCATGTGGGAAGTGCTCAGTAATTGCAATCCATTTTTTTGAAACTCAATTCGCACAACAGCCCTGCATGGTAGGTAGTGACAATGCCTTTTACAGATGGGGAAACTGAGGCTCCTAGAGGAAAGGCCACAGCTGGTAATAAAGCCTGGATTCTATCTGACTGAAAGCCTGTGTTCTTTGCACCACACTCGGCTTCCTTTCTTAATTGAATGCTTGTTATTGGAAAACCCCCCAAGAAATTTTTCTGGTAGGAGGCATTTTATCTAGAAAAACTTTGCATGTGCCCAAGGGGGGCTCCTGCAGTGCTTCTCAACTTGGTGAACCCCTTGAAGTCACCTGATGAGCCTTTATAATATAGAGACCCCCTGGCCCCTACCTCAAATCTTCAGGACCAGAATCTCAGGGATTGGGGCAAAGGCACCTGTATTTTGAGTGGGGGGCAATGGAGGGGAGGGGGTACAAACCTCCCCCATGATTCTGCAGGACGTGTCCTGGTTAGTTCCACTGTGTAACTGACATCTCGGCTCCCCTTGCTGTTAAACTCTTCGTTTTCTGCCTCGGGTTTTCCTTGACTCACTTGGCTGTCTTCCCTGACTCATTTGGCTGCTTTCCTGCCAGCAGATTTGCATCTGTTTCTTTTCCCGCCCCATCTAGATTGGCATTTTCCCAAGCTCTATTCCTTGGCATGCAGGAAATTCCTGAGTGGGTGTGGCAAGAGGAAGACGGAAGTGATTCTTACCTCCCGGGAATTGGGCTCTGGGAAGGAAACAGGGAAGATGGAGTTCCCCGAGAGGGAGGTTTCCGGAGAAGGCATGTCGGTGGGGGTTCTAACGGGGTGTTGTGCCTGGGAGACTGTGCCTGCGGGGTCAGACAATGCTCCATCTGCCCACTCTCTGTTCTAGGCTCTGGAAGACGATCTGAACCAGAAGAAGCGGGAGCAGGAGATGTTCTTCAAACTGAGCGAGGAGGCAGAGTGCCCGAACCCCACCACCCCAAGCAAGGCCACCAAGTTCTTCCCCTACAGCTCTGCGGATGCTTCGTAACAGCCACCCAGGGCTGTGGCTGGCCAGCTGGGGGGCCTCCAGAGCCCTCCCGTTCTCTGTGAACAAGTAACTCAGGACTCACTTTCCCTCTTGCTTCTGTGCCAGCTCAAATCAGCCCCTTGCCCTGTGCCATCCAGCTGGGCCCGACAGCTCCATCCCAGTGTTCCTGACTTCTCGCTTGCTCGTGGGGGGTGGGGGTGGGGATGGGTGGTTATTGTATGTCATCCGATCCTAATGTGTGTTCTAGTTGAGCCCAGATCCCATCAAGCTCTAAGTGATCTGGGCTGCTGGTGGGAGGCAGGGTCCAGGAGGAATGGGTATTCTGTGGCCACTCCTGTGTGCCAAAACATCAGTTCTGCCATCAGTGGATACAAAGCGCTGCCGCCGAAGTCACCGTGGGCTCGTTTATATTGTAATTCCAGGTGGTTTGTCAGTGCTTCCCTGCAGTGTCAGGCAAGAATCACAGCCCCTAACAACCACTGCGGTTCCTAGTGGAGTCTGGCCTGCAGCCAGCTGCTTGGGGACCACTGTCACCCCTCCATCTCCCCCAGGTTGTTTTCCACTTTGCAGTGAGGCCATGTCTACAACCAGGGGAGGGTGCAGGGAGGATGTGAGATGTTCCTTCTGCTGGTCCTGTGTGTTTTGTACCATTTCGTGTCCCCCCTTCCTGCACACATGCAAGGCCCAGCTCCTGAGCACACACAGGCTTCCCTCTCTGCCCCAGGCCCTCTTGTGCCCGGGTAGGTTGGAACATGTTTGCTGCCTGAGCCTGTGCTCCTGAGCCTTCAGGTGGAGCAAATGGTAGAGAGAGTACTGGGGGGTGGCCCTGGAGGCACAGAGAAGACACAGGCTCAAAGCCCATCCTTAATTCATTTTGGCCCCCACCCAGGATTAGGGTGGGGATCATTTATCAGGGATAAACTCTGCTCACCACACAAGACTCTCCCAATACAGGCTACTCCTGTCTCATGCTTGCCCACCCTATCCACGAGTGATATGGGAAAGCCATTTTCCCCTCTGCCCTGTGCCCCTCCTAGTTCAGGAGTATGGCCTGATGTTTCAGCCTGAGGCTGGCTGTCACTTGAACTTCTCTTCAGGAAGAAAAAGCATCAGGGAGTCACATCTGCCAGAAACATGGCAGAGGCCAAGTTTCTCTATATTTTAAATGGAATCCTGGGCCTTCAGATTACTCAGTTGGTCCTACAAAGACGCTGATCCCTACAGGCTACAGATTATATATGTATATATCCCAATAAAAGGAAATGCTCACACCAGCACTCAGTTTATTTACCATGAGACCTTTTTTTTTGCCTTGATTTTCTAATTGTTCCATTGAAACAAATATGAAAATGTATGGCTTCTTCCAGAAGATACCTGCTTTAAAAAAAAAAAAAAAGGAAACACAAAAGTGATGATCTGTTATAGGAGTCATAAGGGCATATTGAATCGGGTACTATTTTGGGTGATTGAGTGGCTGAGACACCCCAGGGAGACTTTCTCATCCTTCCTTCCTAAAGGTTCAATACTTTGCTTTCCTAAAGCAATTCCCTGGAAGCTTTCACAGCATTGGTTGTGACTGGATCCTTGGAAAGGGAGGTGCCGCCACTCAACAAGTAAAGGGGATTTGGAGACTTGGGGTTCCCAAGTCTTAACTCGGCAGCCAAGATGCTCTGAGGGGCGGTGAGGTGGACAGTGGTTCTTTTAGGTCAGCGAGCATTCAGCTTGAGTCAGTGTTTGACCCAGATGGGCCATTTGTCAGGCCTCATGCACATGAGACAAGGTAAAGAATTGCCTCCTTTTATTCTCTGGTGTGTAGCTGCTGGGAAAACGTGGAGCCAGCAGCTGTGCCACTGCAGAACTGACACCCAGTTCCACCGAGCAAGGCCGGCCACTGGCGAGTGGTCAGCAGGGCTGATTTGGGCTTTGTTTACAATATTTCCTTTTTGCAGCTGGGCAGTTTCCCGGTTCAGGTGAAAGTGTTCGATGGTTCATTTGGTCATTCATATTGGAATCCCTTCCAAAGATTTGCTGCTTCTCTGCTCAGTGCCGCCCTAGCCCTGATGGCTTGCCTGTGCCTTTTATTTTTTGGGGGGCAGGGTGGGATGGGGAGGGTCGGGTCAGCTCTCTAGCCTCATGTTTGGGGCAGCGTGCAATGCCCATCGCAGAGAAGGCCCCGCAGTATTCCTCGTGCCCTGTGCTAATAGGTTCCCTGTGAGGCACAGGCAGAACTGTTTCTTATTTTCATTTCATTTTTAGCAGAGTAAATGTAACTAACTTATATTTTCCCTTTATGAAGGCTAGAAGTTGTTTTTTATGTAGTTTCCAAACTTTCTACAAAGCTTTTGTAAATGTTCTCTGCAAAGTTAATGTCAAAGAATGTAAATATGCTTCTAATAAAATAACAAGATGAGAAACTATTTGCCCTTGGGGTGTTTTTTGGGGGGTTTGGGGTGGAAAAAACAGGGCAGACTTACATTTGCCTGCTTCTTGCCAGTTTCCTGTCTTCTGAGTGTTCTGGGTGCCTCCTGGGCAGGGAGCAGGTCAGACCTTGGGGTGTCCGTTCAGAGAGAAGTTACACTTGGCTGAGTGTGTCTGCATGTGTGCACAATTTCTACAGACATTTAACATCATTCTGATGTTCTGTCAAATATTAATTTTCACATGGTAACTTATTGAATCCTTTCAATAGCTCTGAGAGGAAGGCACCATGATTTCCACCTTATAGATGAGGAAATGGACACTGGGCAAGGTGAAGTGTCCAGCAAATCTCACGACGCTGGTGAGCGGTGCCCTGGGATTCACGCTTAGACTTTCTAGGGGTGATGCCTCCACCACAGCAAACCTCTCCCCCACGGAACTCCCCGTCGTGCTAGTCAGGAGTCCCACAAACACTTAGCTGCTAGGCATCTCTGCCATGCCTCTAAAGCACCATTCCGGTTCTTAACCTGGGTCCATGCACTCCGACCTCCCTGCCAGGTAAAATTCAGGGGGTCTTTGTACCTGGATGGGAAGATTTGGTTTCTTATTTCACTAACTTTTAAATGCAATTAAGCGTTTCTTTTCATTATGAAGGCAGTGAACAGACTAATAGTATTAGTAGTACCTGTACCTGTTAGAGTAGTAGTAACTACTACCACTAACTAACTAGTACTAACTAACTATAGGTACTACTGTTAGAATCACAGAATCAACATCTATGATATTACAGTACCATTTTATATTTCATATTACAGTACCATTGTTACAGACATCTCCAAATATTTTTGTTCATCACCACTTTGAAACCATGGTAGTTACTAGACCTATCAGATCTTATTTAATTTGATATATAGATAGATCTGTAGATGTCATTATATATACATATGTGTCATGTATATGTATTTTATAATATTTTGGTTCCTGTATTTCATTAAGATTGGTTTCCTTTGTATCACTATGTGCTTTACTTTGGGCATCTGAAAATATTAATTCTGAGGAGGGATTCATATTCTTTGTGTAACTCCAAAAAGTCCATGGCACAAAAAAAAGAATCCCTACTCTATCTCTAGCGCTGAGCTGCGTTGTGTTAGGAACTTCCCACCAGCAGGTGGCAGTGCACAGTCACGGGGCCATGGGGTCTGAACTCGTGGCAGTGAGGACACAGCATTGATTACTGTCTGGGGGATGCAGGTGAATAAACAGCTGGCGTGTCTCCCATTAGGGACTGGAAAAATGACTGGGCATCCTGGGGAAAGGAATTCATGAGACTGGAACAACAACAACAAAAAAGAACTACAATGCATTAAGGGGTGAATGCAACTTGGGAAATGAGATTAAGCACCTATTAAGCACCAAGCACTAGGGCTGCTGAAGTGACTAAGACATTGACACTGCTTTCAAAATGCTTGTCCTAATGGGAAAACAGACCCAGAAACAGAGTGTCAGTTCAGGCTGACATAGCCTGGGAGAATCAGGGAAGACTTCCCAGAGGAGGTGATGCTCCATCTTGAAACTAGTAAATGCAAAAAACACATGCATTCAGAGATTGGGATATGCTTTTAGAGCAAATGGTTTATGGGTTATGAAGCTGGACAGACGGACAGGGCCAGGCCAGGCAGGACTGTGCATACTAGACTAAGACTGACTTTTACCCTGAGGGCAGCGAGAAGGCTGGGAAAGACTTGAATCAGGGGAAGGATGGTTGAAATCGTGACCTTAACAATTCAAGAGACCAGCTGAGGCTGGAGAGAGTGGTGAACGGGAATATTGGTCCACAAAGGTTTGAGGCTTCAGGAAAGAAAGGTGTACTGCAGGCTCCATGAGGGCAGGAAGTGAGACTTTTCAAGCTGATCCCCAAATTACTAGAACCTTGCATATAGCAATGTCAGAGAGACCCAGCCTGGGCTCCTTATGCCATAGATAGTCTGCAGAGGGAGTGAGGGGACCTGGGGGCTGCAGAATGGATGAATAGTAACCCTGGGTGGTAGCCGAGGTGTTTTCTGAGTCTCATTCACAAGTACGTTTTTAGCTAAAAACAAACCAAGGGAACCTGCACTTCCAGTGATAGCAATCTAAGTCATTCAGACTGGTTCTGGACAGAAACATTAAATATATCTGTTTGAAGGCAGTGAAGAATTACTGGGTCAGGATTTAGGGGAGGATGGGGGCCTAAGGAGGCAATTCTGGTATTTTACTCTGAGAATATTTGCTGATCTCAGAGGGGATAACAGAGATATGGAGCTGAGCTTCTGACAGCCTCCCAGGCTACGAGTACAGGGAATGGAACCCAGGGTGCCAAGGGCAGGGTGGTGGGGACCCAGGGGAAACCATGCCCTTTGGGCTGGGATCCCAGAGGGCTACACCTCATGGATAAGAGTAAACCTGACATTTACTGGACTAAACAGGGACTGAAGTTGGGCTTCAAATAATTGAAATCTCTGAGACCAGACTGGGGTGATCCAGGAACGATTGTGCTCTGGCAGAAGCAAGGGTAAATCCTCTATGGAGGAGGAGGACACCATCTTAGGCTTCAGTTATTTCTGCAAACAGTTTTCCAAATAAAATGGCCAGCACACAATTAAAAAATAAGGCTCACAGGGAAAAAACATGAACTGAAACCAGCAGAATCAATGGACATTAGAAACAGTCCCACAGGGCCTCCAGATACTGATGTAATCTGACTCCAATTTAAAAATCATGATGGTTACTATGTTCGAGGAGATAAAGGACATGATTTGAAAATTTCAGCAGAGCTAAAAACAAAATTTTTAGAAAGAACCAAGTGTTCTAAAATTAGTGGTGATGGTTGCACAATTCTGAATATACTAAAACCTGCTGAATTGTACTTTTTAGTAGGGTGAATTTTAGTTGTTATTAAAAAAAAGAATCAAGTTAAAAGTCAAGAAATGAAAAAAAAATAGCCAAAGTTAGTACATTAAGTACTCAACTGGATGGGCACAGCAGCAGACAGACATACTCAGAAGCCCCCGTTCACCATTAAATTAGTCAGGAGCTTGATGCTTCCTAACTCTGCCTGTCCATGATTCATCACTTTGGCTGGAAACATGGGGCTTTGAAAGAGTTTGCAAAAAATTTTCTTTATCGATTCCGTAAGGACACGGAACCTGCAAGAGACTGATAAAACTGTAGAACCAGCTAGATGGTGGAATCGTCCTTCAGGACATTGAGAAACCAGTAGGGAAAAAATCTGAATCAACCAGATTCTCTGTCTTGGTTATTTGAACCAGGTTGTCGTCAGAGAATAGGCCTATTAGGAATGGAAATATCACAACATCTTGAGGAATCAAGGAGGCCAAGATGAAGTTAGGAAGGAGCTGAAACTCAAGGATGATTCCCAAATTTCTGGCTTTGCTGAATGTGTAGGTAGAGGCATCATTTACTGAGAAAGAAAGGATCAGCATTGGACAAAACCCAGTGTGGTGAAGGGAAGAATCAGAGGTACAGTTTTTCAAGTGAGAGCTCCAGTAAAATGTTAATTTTGCATTTGTTAAATTTGAGATGCCTGCGGACATCCAAGGAGAAATGTCATGTGTCTACAAATATCCAGAACTTAGAGGATATATCTGGGCTGGGATATAAATTTGAGAATAGGGTATGAGGTGGGTGTTGAGAAAAATGAAGTTGGAGAGTGTAGCGCCTTAAAATAATATAGGGGCTTTTCCCACCATCATGCTGTCTCAGCATCTCCTAGCTGACTTTGTCAACTCTGTCAGCTCTGTCGATGTAACACAGAAGGGCTTTTGCTTGGTCATATTGCCTTGGCATCTAGTCCCTTAGGTCCCTCAGTGCCCACCCCTGGCACTTGCTTATAAGCAGCTTCTCCCTCTCCTCCCTGCATCCTATCTGGGTTTGTGCCCACGCCAAAGTCCAATACAAACTCCCTCATCCCTGCTCTTGCTTGACCAACCCCCATGGCCCCCCTACAAAACATCCTAAAGGCACTGTCCCCACGTCCCCTTCACCCCTGCTCCCACCTGCTCAGTGGAGCCCTCACCCCTGCTGTGGTGTTTCCCCGTGGGACCCTGTGGGGCCTGCTGCACCTCTCCTTTCTAGGATCTGTGGGAAATAACCAATTTCTCTTTCATACATCTCTGGGGTCCCTGGTCCTCTCCACACCTGACTATTTAAAGATCCTTATAGCACAGAGAGTTAGGCATGACCAGAGAGAGGGATACGTAAGCCATGACAAGGAATTTGGATTTTAACCTGAAGGTAATATACAACAGCAGCTTCATAATATAGCCAAGTGTAGGGAACAGACTGCAGGGACAGACACTGGAAGGATCTTTTACAGAAATTTGGGCAAGAGATTGGAATTCTCATATATGGTTTTATACACACACACACACCCTTTTTTTTTTTTTTTCACTTCCATTATATTGTGATCGTTTTACAATGTCACCAAAACCTCTCCGGCAACACAGTTTTAAATAACTGAATAACCTATCAGTGTATGGATGTACATAATCTACTTCAACCAGTACTATATTGTTAGGCATTTTGGTCATTTGCAGTTGTTTAGTAGGAACTTTATTCTTTTGCATCATTGTCTACCCTTCATGCCTTGGTGGGAAAATTTCTGGTAAATCTCATAGTTCTTCCAAAGCTATCTGGTCTAGTCTAGTCACCAAGATTTACTTTCTCATTTGATTTAACACTTTTTCTCACCCAGCTCAAGCTTGACCTGAATTTAGAGGGTTAGGCACGGTTGGGATATTGTTCTCAAATGTGCCATTTGATCTCCCACATTTCTGGTTCCCCTATGGAGCAGAGTCCCCAGCCAATCTACACAGGGCATGAGGCATAAGCAAAAATTAACCCTTATTGTGAGAAGCCACTAGGATTTTAGGGTTGTTTGTAATTAGTGTATAACCTTGCCTATCTACTGGCTTCTTCACCACTTCCACCTCTTTGCTCTTCTCCAATCACTAGGTTCCATCTTTCTCCTCCAGGAGTAGAAGGATGAGAAGGGAGGAAGGGAGTGGAGGGAAGGGAAGGAGCATGTAGTGAAAACTGTTGATTCTCCACCCAGATCTCCTTTTGTGGTTGCTGTTTGTTGCTCCTCCAGGTTCTGTGGCCTTTTGCTTCTAACAGTCTACACCTGAAATCCTCTTCAAAGACCTGCTCTTGGGTTACTGGAGCCACTTTGTCCATGGGCACGGAGAATCAGAAGTGCCTGGGAATTTACATCCACCTACCTTTGGCTAACGACTGACTGTTGTGGGCATATGAAAGCCCAGCTCCCTTGCAATATGTCAGGACAAACTCTGAGGCATAATTTATATTCCAAAGTTCCCCTGTGGGATCGGGCTGAAGCTACCCTCCATGGGTAGCTTCATTTTCCTCCCCTATTCTCTTCCCCTACTCATTTCCCATTTTCTCCTGGGAGCATTTCCTTGATAGAGTACAGCCACACAAATTCTCATTTCAGAGTCTGCTTCTGGAGAACCCTACCTAAGACATCTGGACCTAGCGGTAGTCTCAGGTAATAGACTCTCAGGATGAGATTCTGGAGTTTAATAACTTGCTGGCCAGGTGGCAATAATGACTCCTATTACTGAAGTAAGTGTAGTGCTCTCAGCGACGTTGTATCCTGTAGCATTGCAATTACTAAAATATCCACCAGTGGTAAATTGGCATTGGATTCAACTGAAAGGGGTTACATTGGCTTGTGCAATTACAGAGGAAATGTGATGTAAAGGACTGTGGATCGGTTTGTTGTTGCCGGGTGCTGCTGATACATTGAAGAGAGAAAATGACAGCCTCAGGTCAGGCAGTTATTTAAGGTAAAGTGTGAATGTCGGAAGGCCTCTTTAGCAGCTCTTAAAAAGACTGTCATCTCCTGTAGCTGGAAGGCAAACTGTGCTGAAGACCAGGGAGAAGACTATTTAAGAGCAGAACTTCAGAGGTGGCTAACTTTGCAAGTCTTCTACACCAAAATCAGACCCTGGGAGGGAAGGAGTGAGACCCTGAGACTTGAGTTAGCCACCCATCACTGGGAAGATACACCCAAAACCATTTCATCTCTAGATGCCCTTGGAACTCTCTGGGCATGCAGAAGTGAAACAATGCCCCTTGTTAGAGGACAGCAGAAGCCCCCTCCTTGTCTGAAATTATGTAGAGGCCTCAACTGAGGTAGATGCCCTGGAAAACAATTCTTGCCTTCCTCAATATCTTTCCTTTGGTGGTTTGAAGCTATATGTACCTGGAAAAAATCTAATCCTTTCCTGTGGGTGTGAATCCATAGTAAGTAGGACCTTGTGATGAGGTGTCTTCCTTACTTTAAGGTGTGTCCCATCTCAATCAGGATGAGTCTTAACCCTATTACTGGAGTCCTTTTCAAAAGGAATGGGGGGGGTGGAGAAAGAAGAGAAAGAGGAGAGAAGAGGAGGGGAGAGGAGACAGGGAGAGGGAGAGAAAGAGGGAGGGTGGGAGGGGGAGAGAGAGAGAGAGGGAAGGAGAGGGAGGGAAAGAGAGAGAGCAAGCCACGGAAGCAAGAAGCTGAAAGCAATGAAACTTGGAAGAGAAGGGAAAGAACAACAGACACTGCCATGTGCCTTGCCATGTGGTAGAGGAGCCGAGGATCACCAGCAGCCAGTTTTGGAAAGAAAACATAGCCTTGATTTGGACATTTTCCTGGCCTCGACCGTGAGTAAATATATTTCCATTGTTTAAGCCAACCCATTTCATGGTATTGCTTTGAAGCAGCCTAGGAAACTAAAACATTTCCCATCCTGGTCAATAACTAAGGGTGGAAAGGAATTATTGAGCAAAGGAACTGCAGAATCAGGCTACTATGTACCAGCAAGAACCAGGAGTGCTTGCTGCTGATGTTTTCTTGAGGGTGCTGCCCCAGGGATTGGGCTGGTGAAATATTGTCGTTTAAAGGTTTGTTTGTTGATATGGGGGCTGTCTTCCATGACTCAATATTTAACAACCTGACAAGGGGCCCTGCAACTGATCCTAGTAGTGAGAGAATGCTTATATACTTAGAAAAAATGATGGCCCACATTAAATGAGGTGACGTGCCAGAATCACAACAGAGTGCTGAGGAGCAGATCAGAAGTTCCAAAACTAAAGCATCATCAAAGACCCACCATGACAGTAGGGATGTTGGAGGTCAGGCAAACAAACATGGTCCTGACCCAGGTCTTTCTCCCAGTGGGTTCCAAGTCTCCACAGATACACCTGATAATCATTTCCTTGGTATCCAAATATGTAATTAAGTTGCATGTACTTTGAATATGGGAGATCCCTCACGTTAGTTCCTTTACCCCTGGAATAAGGATTATTGTAGTAGGAAAGGTCAAGTGAAAGCTCTGAGCTGCTTCCCTCCCTTCCCCTTCGCCAAATCTGGCTAAAATAGTAAATTACAAACAATACTGATTCAAAGACTTAAAGGATGCAAGGATGGTAGTCCCCGTACTCTCACATTTTAATTTACCAGTCTGGCCCCTGCAAAGACTTTGTGGATCATGGCAGGTGACAGTGGACTATTGCAAACTTAACTAAGTGCTAGCCGCATTGCAAATGCTGTGCTGGATGTGGTATCTGTACTAGAATGAAGCAAACTAGCCTCTCTTATACTGTATGTGGCTACTAAGCTAATGAATGTGTTTCTTTCAATATCCATCAGAAAGGAGGATCAGAGGCAGTTTGTATTCACCTGGGATGATCAAGAGTAAACATTCACAGTCTTCCCCTAGGGTTCTCCTGTTCTCTGTCAAAATATAGTCTGAAATGACCTGGATTTTGCTGGACCTTCCACAGAATATCGAATTGATCCATTATATTGATACAGCATGTTAATTGGACCTGATGAGTGAGAAGTGGCAATTACTCTATATGCACTGGTAAGTCTGTGTGTTCCAGAAGTTAGGAGATAAATCCTTGCTATGCCAATGTAGTTCTGAAGTGTCCAGTGATCAGGGCATGTCATATCTTTAAGGTATAGGACCTATTGTACTTGCAACTCCTACCAGTAGCAAAGGAGCACAGCATTTAGCAGGCCTCTTCCATTTTTTTTTTTTTTTAATAACCTGACTACATTTCTGCCAACTTGTTCCTACCATGCCCCCCCCAAAATCAACAAACCATAGTTGTTCCTGAGCATTCCCATAAAATTAAGTTTACCCTCCATAACTTATCTTATCTGTTCTTATTAGATTATTGTTCCCCCTTCACTATTTGCTGCCTATCGCTACTTCCCCTACATTCTACATTATAAACCATTTATTTTATATTTTTCACAGAGTTCACATTAGTGGTAGCATACAATATCTCCCTTTTTTGTGCCTGGCTTATTTCACTCAGTATTAGGTCTTCAAGTTTCATCCATGTTGTCATATGTTTTATGACCTTGTTCCTTCTTACTGCCGTGTAGTACATCATAGTGTGTATATACCACATTTTGTTTATCCACTCATCTGTTGAAGGACATTTGGATTGTTTCCATCTCTTGGCAATTGTGAATGTTGCTGCTATGAACATTGGTGTGCAAATATCTGTTCCTGTCACTGCTTTCAGATCTTCTAGGTATATACCAAGAAGTGAAATTGCTGGATCGAAGGGTAACTCTATATCTAGTTTTCTAAGAAACCACTAGACTGTCTTCTAGAGTGGCTCTACCATTATACAGTCCCACCAACAATGAATAAGATTTCCAATTTCTCTACATCCTCTCCAGCATTTGTAGTTTCCTGTTTGTTTAATGGTAGCCAATCTAATTGGTGTGAGATGGTATCTCATTGTGGTCTTAATTTGCATCTCCCTAATAGCTAGTGAAAATGAACATTTTTTTCATGTGCTTTTTGACCATTTGTATTTCCTCTTCAGAGAAATGTCTTTTCATATCTTTTGCCCATTTTATGATTGGACTGTGTGTGCTATTGTTGAGTTGTAGGATTTCTTTATATATGTAAGATATCAGTCTTTTGTCAGATACATGGCTTCCAAATATTTTTTCCCATTAAGTTGGCTGCCTCTTCACCTTTTTGACAAATTCCTTTGATGTACAGAAGCTTTTAAGTTTGAGGAGTTCCCATTTATCTATTTTTTCTTTTGTTGCTTGTACCTCTTCCAGGTTTAGGGATAGCACATCCCGTACCTTGGAATATTGCTCCAACTCATTTTTTGGGTAACTTAATGGGTTGCCAGTTTTGAGTGGGGTCTGTTACTCTAATGCCTCTCTCTTAGCTGACATCTATGGCCTCATTGAGGGAGAGGATTCTCTATAACCAGGTGATGCAGGGGGAAAAACTTGGGTATATTCTGGCATGGCTGAGGAAGATCCTACTGGATCAACATTCCCACAGATAGCAACTATAAATCTGGACCAAATGCACGACAAAACCCAACACAATAAGGCAACTATCTGAAGACACTGGAGAGTGAACAGAAACAAGTATATACTGAGGGAAGTTAAAACTTAAGAGAAGGAAAAATTCGAAAGATGGGAGCAATATGAGGTGAGTTTCCAATGTTGGAGGCTTTTAGCCCGAGGGTGGGGTGCCGTGGGTTCTGTGCAAGGGAGCTAAAACTCTGATAAAAAATTCTCAGTCTTTCTGGCCTTAAAAATCAGAGGACATCACTGTTGCTCAGATGTGGCCCTCTCTCTCTCTAGCTAAGCCACCTCGGCTGGTGAACTTGCTGCTCTCCCCTCTATGTGGGACCTGACTCCCAGGGGTGTAAATCTCCCTGGCAATGCAGGATATGACTCCCGGGGATGAATCTGGACCTGGCATCATGGGATTAAGAATATCTTCTTGACCAAAAGGGGGATGCAAAATGAAACGAAATAGTTTCAGTGGCTGAGAGATTCCAAATGGAGTTGAGAGGTCACTGTGGTGGGCATTCTTATGCACTATATAGATTATCCTTTTTAGTTTTTAGCATATTGGAATAGCTAGAAGGAAAGACCTGAAATTGTCAAACTCCAACCCAGTAGCCTTGACTCTTGAAGACGATTGTATAACAGTGTTGCTTACAAGGGGTGACAGTGTGATTGGGAAAACCTTGTGGATCACACTCCTTTTATCCAGTGTATGGAGGGATGAGTAGGAAAATGGGGACAAAAACTAAATGAAAAATAGTGTGGGATGGGGGAAGGGAATGATTTGGGTGTTCTTTTTTATTTTTATTTCTTACTCTTATTCTGATTCTTTCTGATGTAAGGAAAATGTTCAGAAATGGATTGGGGTGATGAATGCACAGCTATGTGATGGCACTGTGAACAGTTGATTGTACACCATGGATGATTGTATGGTATGTGAATATATCACAATAAAACTGAATTTAATTAAAAAAAACAAACAAACAAACCAGAGGACAAATTTAGGGCAACCATGCTGCTGTTAAATGCTCCAGAAAGGAAAAAGCCAGAGAGGAGGAGTCCCGAATTGTGTCTATAAACTCTGCCCCAAACTCTAGCTGTACAGGGAGACTACAAGCAGCCCAGCTAAGGATAAAGAATGGTATTGAGACTTGAGCTGATGCCCTGGAGACAGTGTTTGCAGTTTGAATCCAACCAAAGTAAATGCCTGTTTAAAACACACACACATACACACACACAAATACACACACACTCTCTATAACAGAATCCAATCTTCACAGCAAAACATGCAGAACATCATGGATATAGTCCAAAATTACTTAACATACAAGAAACAGGAATATGTGACTCTCCAGAGAAAAGACAGTCCATGAAGACCAACTCTGAGATGGCTGGGATGTTGGAATTTTCAGGCAAGGATTTTTAAGAGGTTGTTGTAACTATACTTAATGATATAAAGGAAAATATGTGTGCAATGAATGAAAAGTTAGGAGTTAGCAGCAGAGAAATAGAAGCTAGAAAAGAGAACCAAATGCAAATTCTAGAACTGTGCCTTGCCATGTGTCAGAGGAGTCCAGAATCACTGGCGGCTGGTCTTTGGGGAGAAACTATTGCCTGATAATGCCTTGATTTGGATATTTTCCTCAGCCTCAAAACTGTAAGCTTGTGAGTTAATAAGTTCCCATTGTTAAAAGCTGACCCTTTTCATGGTATCTACATTTTGGCAGCCCAGTGACTGAAACAACTACTAATAATATACTGGATTACAGATCCTAACATTACAAGAAAAAGCTTGTCACCATATTTTATAAATTTTTAATTTGAAATAATATCAAACTTACAGGGCACTTGCAAAAATAATTCAAAACTCATACAAGGACTCCAATATACTATACTCCCCATTCAAGTATCCATATCCACCAACTTTTTTTTTTTTTTTTATTAAATTCAGTTTTATTGAAATACATTCACATACCATACAATCATCCATGGTATACAATCCACTGTCCACAGTATGATAACATAGTTATGCGTTCATCACCACAATCTCTCTCTGAACATTTTCCTTACATCAGAAAGAACCAGAACAAGAATACAAAATAAAAGTGAAAAAAGAACACCCAAATCATCCCCCCATCCCACCCCATTTGTCCTTTAGTTTTTATCCTCATTTTTCTACTCATCCATACACTAGATGAAGGGGGTGTGATCCACAAGGTCTTCACAATCACACTGTCACCCCTTGTAATCTACATTATTATATAATTGTCTTCAGGAGTCCAGACTGCTGGGTTGGAGTTTGGTAGTTTCAGGTATTTACTTCTAGCTATTCCAATACATTAAAACCTAAGAGGTGTTATCTATATGGTGCATAAGAATGTCCACCAGAGTGACCTCTCTACTCCATTTGAAATCTCTCAGCCACTGAAACTAATTAATCTCATTTTGCATCCCCCTTTTGGTCAAGAAGATACTCTCAGTCCCATGATGCTGGGTCCACATTCATCCCCAGGAGTCATATTCTGCATTGCCAGGGAGATTTACACCCCTGGGAGTCGGTTCCCACGTAGGGGGGAGGGCAGCGAGTTCACCTGTCGAGATGGCTCACTTAGAGAGAGAGAGGGCCACATCTGAGCAACAAAGAGGTACTCAGGGGGAGACTCTTAGGCACCATTACATGCAAGTTTAGACTCTCCTTTGTGGTAATGAGCTTCATAAGGGCAAGTCCCATGCTCGAGGGCTCAGCACATCAAACCGCCAGTCCCAATGTTTGTGACAATATCAACACCAGTCCAGGTGAGGATGTCCAACACATCCGCACCTTCCCCCAGATCCTCGGGGCTGAGGAGAGGGAGACTGTAAATATATTTTTTATTATCTGCCCAAATTACTCTGGGAGGTGTCATTATTTCACTCCAGCCTATACTAACCTACCGTATCTCACTTCCTATTCAAAGTTCCATGCAATTGTGGTGTTTGAACAAATCGACTGTAGAGTTGTACCATTTAGAATATTTAGATCCTGTACCAAATAGATATCTATTCCCTTGGTCTCATATGGAAGTTGAAGTTTTAAAACACAATCAGGAGGCGGGGCAAGATGGCAGACTGGTGAGCTGTATGTTTTAGTTACTCCTCCAGGAAAGTAGGTAGAAAGCCAGGAACTGCGTGGACTGGACACCACAGAGCAATCTGACTTTGGGCATACTTCATACAACACTCATGAAAACGTGGAACTGCTGAGATCAGCGAAATCTGTAAGTTTTTGCGGCCAGGGAACCCGCGCCCCTCCCTGCCAGGCTCAGTCCCGTGGAAGGAGGGGCTGTCAGCTCTGGGAAGGAGAAGGGAGAACTGCAGTGGCAGCCCTTATCGGAAACTCATTCTACTGATCCAAACTCCAACCATAGATAGACTGAGACCAGACACCAGAGAATCTGAGAGCAGCCAGCCCAGCAGAGAGGAGACAGGCATAGAAAAAAAACAGCACGAAAAACTCCAAAATAAAAGCGGAGGATTTTTGGAGTTCTGGTGAACATAGAAAGGGGAAGGGCAGAGCTCAGGCCCTGAGGTGCATATGCAAATCCCGAAGAAAAGCTGATCTCTCTGCCCTGTGGACCTTTCCTTAATGGCCCTAGTTGCTTTGTCTCTTAGCATTTCAATAACCCATTAGATCTCTGAGGAGGGCCCTTTTTTTTTTTTTTAATCCTTTTTTCTTTTTCTAAAACAATTACTCTAAGAAGCCCAATACAGAAAGCTTCAAAGACTTGCAATTTGGGCAGGTCAAGTCAAGAGCAGAACTAAGAGAGCTCTGAGACAAAACGCAATAATCCAGTGGCTGAGAAAATTCACTAAACACCACAACTTCCCAAGAAAGGGGGGTGTTCGCTCACAGCCATCATCCTGGTGGACAGGAAACACTCCTGCCCATCGCCAGCCCCATAGCCCAGAGCTGCTCCAGACAACCCAGTGTGACAGAAGTGCTTCAAATAACAGGCACACACCACAAAACTGGGCATGGACATTAGCCTTCCCTGCAACCTCAGCTGATTGTCCCAGAGTTGGGAAGGTGGAGCAGTGTGAATTAACAAAGCCCCATTCAGCCATCATTTCAGCAGACTGGGAGCCTCCCTACACAGCCCAGCAGCCCAGAACTGCCCTGGGGGGACGGCACTCACCTGTGACATAGCACAGTCATCCCTCAACAGAGGACCCGGGGTGCACAGCCTGGAAGAGGGGCCCACTTGCAAGTCTCAGGAGCCATACGCCAATACCAAGGACTTGTGGGTCAGTGGCAGAGACAAACTGTGGCAGGACTGAACTGAAGGATTAGACTATTGCAGCAGCTTTAAAACTCTAGGATCACCAGGGAGATTTGATTGTTAGGGCCACCCCCCCCCTCCCTGACTGCCCAGAAACACGCCCCATATACAGGGCAGGCAACACCAACTACACACGCAAGCTTGGCACACCAATTGGACCCCACAAGACTCACTCCCCCACTCACCAAAAAGGCTAAGCAGGGGAGAACTGGCTTGTGGAGAACAGGAGGCTCATGGACGCCACCTGCTGGTTAGTTAGAGAAAGTGTACCCCACGAAGCTGTAGATCTGATAAATTAGAGATAAGGACTTCAATTGGTTTACAAATCCTAAAAGAACCCTATCAAGTTCAGCAAATGCCACGAGGCCAAAAACAACAGAAAATTATAAAGCATATGAAAAAACCAGACGATATGGATCACCCAAGCCCAAGCACCCAAATCAAAAGATCAGAAGAGACACAGAACCTAGAGCAGCTACTCAAAGAACTAAAGATGAACAATGAGACCATAGTACGGGATACAAAGAATATCAAGAAGACCCTAGAAGAGCATAAAGAAGACATTGCAAGACTAAATAAAAAAATGGATGATCTTATGGAAATTAAAGAAACTGTTGACCAAAGTAAAAAGATCCTGGACACTCATAGTACAAGACTAGAAGAAGTTGAACAACGAATCAGTGACCTGGAAGATGACAGAATGGAAAATGAAAGCATAAAAGAAAGAATGGGGAAAAAATTGAAAAAATCGAAATGGACCTCAGGGATATGATAGATAATATGAAACGTCCAAATATAAGACTCATTGGTGTCCCAGAAGGGGAAGAAAAGGGTAAAGGTCTAGGAAGACTATTCAAAGAAATTGTTGGGGAAAACTTCCCAAATCTTCTAAACAACATAAATACACAAATCATAAATGCTCAGCGAACCCCAAATAGAATAAATCCAAATAAACCCACTCTGAGACATATACTGATCACACTGTCAAACACAGAAGAGAAGGAGCAAGTTCTGAAAGCAGCAAGAGAAAAGCAATTCACCACATACAAAGGAAACAGCATAAGACTAAGTAGTGACTACTCAGCAGCCACCATGGAGGCAAGAAGGCAGTGGCACGATATATTTAAAATTCTGAGTAAGAAAAATTTCCAGCCAAGAATACTTTATCCAGCAAAGCTCTCCTTCAAATTTGAGGGAGAGCTTAAATTTTTCACAGACAAACAAATGCTGAGAGAATTTGCTAACAAGAGACCTGCCCTACTGGAGATACTAAAGGGAGCCCTACAGACAGAGAAACAAAGAAAGGACAGAGAGACTTGGAGAAAGGTTCAGTACTAAAGAGATTCGGTATGGGTACAATAAAGGATATTAATAGACAGAGGGGGAAAAATATGACAAACATAAACCAAAGGATAAGATGGCTGATTCAAGAAATGCCTTCACGGTTATAACATTGAATGTAAATGGATTAAACTCCCCAATTAAAAGATACAGATTTGCAGAATGGATCAAAAAAAATGAACCATCAATATGTTGCATACAAGAGACTCATCTTAGACACAGGGACACAAAGAAACTGAAAGTGAAAGGATAGAAAAAAATATTTCATGCAAGCTACAGCCAAAAGAAAGCAGGTGTAGCAATATTAATCTCAGATAAAACAGACTTCAAATGCAGGGATATTTTGAGAGACAAAGAAGGCCACTACATACTAATAAAAGGGGCAATTCAGCAAGAAGAAATAACAATCGTAAATGTCTATGGACCCAATCAAGGTGCCACAAAATACATGAGAGAAACACTGGCAAAACTAAAGGAAGCAATTGATGTTTCCACGATAATTGTGGGAGACTTCAACACATCACTCTCTCCTATAGATAGATCAACCAGACAGAGGACCAATAAGGAAATTGAAAACCTAAACAATCTGATAAATGAATTAGATTTAACAGACATATACAGGACATTACATCCCAAATCACCAGGATACACATACTTTTCTAGTGCTCACAGAACTTTCTCCAGAATAGATCATATGCTGGGACATAAAACAAGCCTCAATAAATTTAAAAAGATTGAAATTATTCAAAGCACATTCTCTGACCACAATGGAATACAATTAGAAGTCAATAACCATCAGAGACTTAGAAAATTCACAAATACCTGGAGGTTAAACAACACACTCCTAAACAATCAGTGGGTTAAAGAAGAAATAGCAAGAGAAATTGCTAAATATATAGAGACGAATGAAAATGAGAACACAACATACCAAAACCTATGGGATGCAGCAAAAGCAGTGCTGAGGGGGAAATTTATAGCACTAAACGCATATATTAAAAAGGAAGAAAGAGCCAAAATCAAGGAACTAATGGATCAACTGAAGAAGCTAGAAAATGAACAGCAAACCAATCCTAAACCAAGGAGAAGAAAAGAAATAACAAGGATTAAAGCAGAAATAAATGACATAGAGAACAAAAAAACAATAGAGAGGATAAATATCACCAAAAGTTGGTTCTTTGAGAAGATCAACAAGATTGACAAGCCCCTAGCTAGACTGACAAAATCAAAAAGAGAGAAGACCCATATAAACAAAATAATGAATGAAAAAGGTGACATAACTGCAGATCCTGAAGAAATTAAAAAAAACTATAAGAGGATATTATGAACAACTGTATGGCAACAAACTGGATAACGTAGAAGAAATGGACAATTTCCTGGAAACATATGAACAACCTAGACTGACCAGAGAAGAAATAGAAGACCTCAACCAACCCATCACAAGCAAAGAGATCCAATCAGTCATCAAAAATCTTCCCACAAATAAATGCCCAGGGCCAGATGGCTTCACAGGGGAATTCTACCAAACTTTCCAGAAAGAACTGACACCAATCTTACTCAAACTCTTTCAAAACATTGAAGAAAATGGAACACTACCTAACTCATTTTGTGAAGCTAACATCAATCTAATACCAAAACCAGGCAAAGATGCTACAAAAAAGGAAAACTACCGGCCAATCTCCCTAATGAATATAGATGCAAAAATCCTCAACAAAATACTTGCAAATCGAATCCAAAGACACATTAAAAAAATCATACACCATGACCAAGTGGGGTTTATTCCAGGCATGCAAGGATGGTTCAACATAAGAAAATCAATCAATGTATTACAACACATTAACAAGTCAAAAGGGAAAAATCAAATGATCATCTCAATAGATGCTGAAAAAGCATTTGACAAAATCCAACATCCGTTTTTGATAAAAACAATTCAAAAGGTAGGAATTGAAGGAAACTTCCTCAACATGATAAAGAGCATATATGAAAAACCCACAGCCAGCATAGTACTCAATGGTGAGAGACTGAAAGCCTTCCCTCTAAGATCAGGAACAAGACAAGGATGCCCGCTGTCACCACTGTTATTCAACATTGTGCTGGAAGTGCTAGCCAGGGCAATCCGGCAAGACAAAGAAATAAAAGGCATCCAAATTGGAAAAGAAGAAGTAAAACTGTCATTGTTTGCAGATGATATGATCTTATATCTAGAAAACCCTGAGAAATCGACGATACAGCTACTAGAGCTAATAAACAAATTTAGCAAAGTAGCGGGATACAAGGTTAATGCACATAAGTCAGTAATGTTTCTATATGCTAGAAAGGAACAAACTGAAGAGACACTCAAGAAAAAGATACCATTTTCAATAGCAACTAAAAAAATCAAGTACCTAGGAATAAACTTAACCAAAGATGTAAATGACCTATACAAAGAAAACTACATAACTCTAATAAAAGAAATAGAAGGAGACCTTAAAAGATGGAAAAATATTCCATGTTCATGGATAGGAAGGCTAAATGTCATTAAGATGTCAATTCTACCCAAACTCATGTACAGATTCAATGCAATCCCAATCAAAATTCCAACAACCTACTTTGCAGACTTGGAAAAGCTAGTTATCAAATTTATTTGGAAAGGGAAGATGCCTCGAATTGCTAAAGACACTCTAAAAAAGAAAAACGAAGTGGGAGGACTTACACTCCCTGACTTTGAAGCTTATTATAAAGCCACAGTTGCCAAAACAGCATGGTACTGGCACAAAGATAGACATATAGATCAATGGAATCGAATTGAGAATTCAGAGATAGACCCTCAGATCTATGGCCGACTCATCTTTGATAAGGCCCCCAAAGTCACTGAACTGAGTCATAATGGTCTTTTCAACAAATGGGGCTGGGAGAGTTGGATATCCATATCCAAAAGAATGAAAGAGGACCCCTACCTCACCCCCTACACAAAAATTAACTCAAAATGGACCAAAGATCTCAATATAAAAGAAAGTACCATAAAACTCCTAGAAGATAATGTAGGAAAACATCTTCAAGACCTTGTATTAGGCGGCCACTTCCTAGACTTTACACCCAAAGCACAAGCAACAAAAGAGAAAATAGATAAATGGGAACTCCTCAAGCTTAGAAGTTTCTGCACCTCAAAGGAATTTCTCAAAAAGGTAAAGAGGCAGCCAACTCAATGGGAAAAAATTTTTGGAAACCATGTATCTGACAAAAGACTGATATCTTGCATGTATAAAGAAATCCTACAACTCAATGACAATAGTACAGACAGCCCAATTATAAAATGGGCAAAAGATACGAAAAGACAGTTCTCTGAAGAGGAAATACAAATGGCCAAGAAACACATGAAAAAATGTTCAGCTTCACTAGCTATTAGAGAGATGCAAATTAAGACCACAATGAGATACCATCTAACACCGGTTAGAATGGCTGCCATTAAACAAACAGGAAACTACAAATGCTGGAGGGGATGTGGAGAAATTGGAACTCTTATTCATTGTTGGTGGGACTGTATAATGGTTCAGCCACTCTGGAAGTCAGTCTGGCAGTTCCTTAGAAAACTAGATATAAAGTTACAGTTCGATCCAGCGATTGCACTTCTCGGTGTATACCCGGAAGATCGGAAAGCAGTGACACGAACAGATATCTGCACGCCAATGTTCATAGCAGCATTATTCACAATTGCCAAAAGATGGAAACAACCCAAATGTCCTTCAACAGATGAGTGGATAAATAAAATGTGGTATATACACACGATGGAATACTACGTGGCAGTAAGAAGGAATGATCTCGTGAAACATATGACAACATGGATGAACCTTGAAGACATAATGCTGAGCGAAATAAGCCAGGCACAAAAAGAGAAATATTATACGCTACCACTAATGTGAACTTTAAAAAATGTAAAACAAACGGTTTATAATGTAGAATGTAGGGGAACTAGCAGTAGAGAGCAATTAAGGAAGGGGGAACAATAATCCAAGAAGAACAGATAAGCTATTTAACGTTCTGGGGATGCCCAGGAATGACTATGGTCTGTTAATTTCTGATGGATATAGTAGGAACAAGTTCACAGAAATGTTGCTATATTATGTAACTTTCTTGGGGTAAAGTAGGAACATGTTGGAAGTTAAGCAGTTATCTTAGGTTAGTTGTCTTTTTCTTACTCCCTTGTTATGGTCTCTTTGAAATGTTCTTTTATTGTATGTTTGTTTTCTTTTTAACTTTTTTTTCATACAGTTGATTTAAAAAAGAAGGGAAAGTTAAAAAAAAAAAAAAAGAAAAACAAGGAAAAAAAAGATGTAGGGCCCCCTTGAGGAGCCTGTGGAGAATGCAGGGGTATTAGCCTACCCCACCTCCATGGTTGCTAACATGACCACAGACATAGGGGACTGGTGGTTTGATGGGTTGAGCCCTCTACCACAGGTTTTACCCTTGGGAAGACGGTTGCTGCAAAGGAGAGGCTAGGCCTCCCTATGGTTGTGCCTAAGAGCCTCCTCCCGAATGCCTCTTTGTTGCTCAGATGTGGCCCTGTCTCTCTAGCTAAGCCAACTTGAAAGGTGAAATCACTGCCCTCCCCCCTACGTGGGATCAGACACCCAGGGGAGTGAATCTCCCTGGCAACGTGGAATATGACTCCCGGGGAGGAATGTAGACCCGGCATCGTGGGACGGAGAACATCTTCTTGACCAAAAGGGGGATGTGAAAGGAAACGAAATGAGCTTCAGTAGCAGAGAGATTCCAAAAGGAGCCGAGAGGTCACTCTGGTGGGCACTCTTACGCACACTTTAGACAACCCTTTTTAGGTTCTAAAGAATTGGGGTAGCTGGTGGTGGATACCTGAAACTATCAAACTACAACCCAGAACCCATGAATCTCGAAGACAGTTGTATAAAAATGTAGCTTATGAGGGGTGACAATGGGATTGGGAAAGCCATAAGGACCACACTCCACTTTGTCTAGTTTATGGATGGATGAGCAGAAAAATAGGGGAAGGAAACAAACAGACAAAGGTACCCAGTGTTCTTTTTTACTTCAATTGCTCTTTTTCACTCTAATTATTATTCTTGTTATTTTTGTGTGTGTGCTAATGAAGGTGTCAGGGATTGATTTAGGTGATGAATGTACAACTATGTAATGGTACTGTGAACAATCGAAAGTATGATTTGTTTTGTATGACTGCATGGTATGTGAATATATCTCAATAAAATGAAGATAAAAAAAAACAAAACAATTTGGTGGAGATTTATGAAAGAATGTTTTCTTGACCTTGCAGGGTTTTATAAAACAAGGAATCATAAATAAATAACATTAAACTGCAAAAAAAAAAAAAAAAAAAAAAAAAGAAACACAATCAGTTTCAACCTTTACCCTTTGGCCTGGCTTGCCCTGGTCTTAACCAGACCTGCTTCATTCATATCACTAATTGAAGTCTGGGCTCTTTTTCAGCTTTTTTTTTTTGACAGCATATCCACCAACTTTTAATATTTTATCATATTTGCTACATATATATGTATCTATCTGTCCATCTGTGGTGGTTTAAGGCTGTATATAACCCAGAAAAAAAAAACATGTTTTCAAATTTAATCCATTCCTGTAGGTGTGGACCCATTGTAAGTAGGACCTTTTGAGGAGGATACTTAAGGTAAGATTTGACTCATCACATTCAGAATGGGTGTTAATCCTATTACTGGAGTCCTTTATAAATGGAATGAACACAGAAAGAGAGAGAGAGCCGCAGAATCAAGAAGCTGAAATCAATGAAACCCAGAAGAGAAGGGAGAGACCAGCAGATGCTGCCGTGTGCCTTGCCATGTGGCAGAGACGTCAAGGATCTCTGGTGGTTGGTCTTTGGGAAGAAAGCATTACCTTGATGATGCCTTGATTTGGACATTTTCCCAGCCTCCGCTGTAAGTGAATAAATTCCCATTTTTAAAGCCAACCCATTCATGGTATTGCTTTGAGCAGCACAAGAAACTAAAACAGGTTTTGGTACTAGGAGTAGTGTGCTCCTACTGCAAATACCAAAAATGTGGAAATGGCTTTGGAGTTGGGTAATGGGTAGAGGCTTGTGATGCTTACATTCATGTTTCAACTTGGTCAGGTGATCATGTCCAGTTGCTTGGTTAAGCAAGCACTGGCCTGATTGTTACTGTGAGGACATTTCATGGACTTAAATCATCAGTAAGTTGATTGCACCTATGGCTGATTACATCTACAGTCAACCTTGGAGATTGCTGTCAGCAATGAGAGATGTTTCATCCAATCAGTTGAAAGCTTTAAAGGAAGTGATGATTTCAGCAGTCAGCAGAGAGAATTTTTGTCTCTACTTCAGCCAGTCAGCTTCTCCTGGGGAATTCATCAAAAAACCTTCATTGGAGTTCCCAGCTTGCAGCCTGCCCTACGGAATTTAGACTTGTGCATCCCCACAGACATTTGAGGCAATTTTTATAAAAATCTCATAATGTTTACAGATATCTCCTTGCAGTTCTGTTTCCCTAGAGAACCCTGACTAATACAAGTCTGGAAGAATTGTGACACATTTGAAGAGACTGTTGGTAGAAATATGGATGCTAAAGGTACTTCTGATGAGGCCTTAGAGGAAAACGATGGATGTGTTATTGGAAACTGGAAGAAGGGTAATTCTTGTTTTAAAAGTCAGAGAACTTGGTGAAATTGAGTTCTGATGTTGGATGGAAAGCAGAATTTGAGAGAGATGAACTAGGATATTTAGCTGAGGAATTTTCCAAGCTAAATGTGGAAACTGCAGCCTGGTTTCTCCTTGCAGCTTATAGTAAAATGTGAGAAGAAAGGAGTAAGCTGAGAAATGAGCTGCTGGGTACAAAGAAACCAGAAATTGATGGTTTGGGTAATTCTGAATTTCTGGAAAGCCAGTCCCTAGAGAGTAGTGCTCCATGTGAAGGTTAAACTGAACATGGATCCAGTTAACCATTTCAGAGCAATTCAGGATGGGAGGGGCAGTTACCCAAGAAGGATCTGTGGAAAGTTCTACTGTCCGATGGTTTGGATCCCTGTGTACTACAAGAAAAACCAACAAGTTTTTTGTGAGATCTTTATGAATGGAAACACTGTCAGCCTGTACTAAAAGGGACAGAAAAGGGACAGTTGGAAGGACAAATTGCTTCAAGGGCAGAACCATGGAAGCTGAGGTCTGTACCAAAGACATCTTCTCAGGCCAAGAGAGCAGGCCCACCCGTGTGTGGAAAGGGTAGTCTGTCCTGGTGCTTGGAGAGGGCAGGCCTTCTGCCTGTTGTTCAGGAAGAGTGCTGGCACCCTACTGTTCCGAGAGAGTGAAGCCTGTACTCTGGAGATCGCAAGTTTGACAAGGGTGGAGCCAATTCCCTGGGGATTGCAGAGAATCTGGCTACTGCCCCAGTGTTCTCAGAGGGTTGCTCCATCCCAGTGCTTGAAGAGACTGGAGCCTTCACCACAGCATTTGGGGAGAGCATGGCCACTGCACACATACTTGGAAGGGTTGGGGCTGCAGCTCTATCAGGCCCAGAGGACAAAACTTTTTTCCATAGATGACCTCAGACCTCAAAATCTGCAGGGTTTTGGAATTGTTTGGGATCTGTGACTCCTGGTTTCTTTCTAATTTCTCCCTACGGAAATGGGAATGTTTATCCTATGACTGTCCCTCCTTTGTATACAGGAAGCAGATAACTTGGTTCTCTAGGTTTCCCAGGTCCATAGACAGTGGAATTGTACCCCAGGACAGACCATACTTATAACAGATTTTGATGAGATTTTGTACTAAGCATTGTTACTGAAATAACTTAAGGCTTTTGGGATGTTGTGATGGAATGCATGTATTTTGTTTATGGAAAGAACATGACTTTTTGAGGTCTAGCAGATGGAGTGTGGTGGTTTGAAGCTGTATATACCCCAGAAAAACATGTTCTTAAATTTAATCCATTCCTGTGGGTGTGGACCCACTATAAGTAGGATCTTTGGAGGAGGCTACTTCAGTTAAGGTGTGACCCACCACATTCAGAATGGGTGTTAATCCTATTACTGGAGTCCTTTGTAAATGGAATGAATACACAAAGAGAGAAAGAATACATGGAAGCAAGAAGCTGAAAGCCACAAAACCCAGAAGAGAAGGGAGAGACCAGCAGACACAGCAGACACTGCTACATGCCTTGCCATGTGGTAGAGGAGTCAAGGATCACCAGCAGTCAGTCTTCAGGAAGAAAGTAATGCCCTGATGGTGCCTTGATTTGGACATTTTCCCAGCTTCAACTGTAAGTGAATAAATTCCTGTTTAAGCAGCCTAGGAAACTAAAACAGTCACCTTATTTGGCATAAGGGTCTCTGTAGATTGTAAGGTAAGGCTCTCGAGATGAGATCATCTTGGATTAGGCTGGGCCCTAAATCCAATGGTGGGGGTCCTTATAAGACACAGACACTGAGGAGAAATAGATACACTGGGAAGAAGGTGACAAGAAGACAAGATGACATGACATGAAGACAAGAAGGTGACATGAAGTTCCAAGATTGGAACTATGCTGCGTGTGCTGGTTTGCATGTATTATGTCCCCCAAAACGCCATGTTCTTTGATGCAACCTTGTGGGGGCAGACATATTAGTTGATTAGATTGGAGTCCTTTGATTGAGTGTTTCCATGGAGATGTGCCTCAGTCAGCTGAGGGTGATAACTCTGATTAGATAATTTCCATGGAGGTGTTACCGCACCCATTCAGGGTGGGTCTTAACTGAATCACTGGAGTCCTTTAAGTGTTCATAGACAGAAGGAGGTGCTGCAGCCAAGAGGGACACTTTGAAGATCACACAGGAGCTGAGAGAGGAGCTGGAACACAACCTGGGATCAGCAGATGCCAGCCATGCGTCTTCCCAGATAACAGAGGTTTTCCAGATGCCACTGTCCTTCCTTCAGTGAAGGTACACTTGTGTTGATGCCTTAACTTGGACATTTTCATGGCCTTCAGACTGTAACTCTGTAACCAAATAAACCCCCTTTGTAAAAGCCAATCCATTTCTGGTGTTTTGCATGATGGCAGCATTAGCAAACCGGAACATGGAGTTACATGATTAACATTCTTTGGTGCTACTGGCGGGTAGAGTGAAGCTACTCAGGGGATGAGAAGTGGGGCAAATGGATTGGGTATCTATTTATTATTTTTAACTTCTATGTCTTTGGTTATTAGTGAGGGGAAATATTTTCCAAATCCAATTCTTTCACATCTAGGCCAAGGACTTTTTTGTAGATATCTAATTTTCTCCAAGATTGCAGACTTCAGATTCCAGGACTAGGGTCTTGCCCTGGTGTTACCACAGGCCCTTTCTGCTGTCACTATAGTGCTCTAGAGCAGTAATCTTTACCTTTTTTGGTTTGTGCACACCCCAAAAGAATTTTGAAACATTATGTAATTGCCCATTTCTTAAATTGACATCTAAAATTTTCAGCATAAATTTAAACAGTTGAAAAGAATAAAACTTCCAGTGTAGTGTAAATATCAACAATTAAAAACAAAACTGTTCCATTATTCTTTGCAATGCAATCTAAATAGCAATTTTATACCATCATCCATTTAAAGTATACATGAACAAGCTCTTTGCTAATAGGTGAGAATTTTATGTAATTCTTTTTCTTTTTCCCTCAACTCATATTTCCATTCCTATTTCCCCACAAAACTTTATCTTAATATATCCTTATGCTTAAAAATAATTCTCTTCTGTGTGTTGTATTATAATTTTTATTTTCTATGAGCACAGGCTCTAAATATTAGCCAAAAACAATCCTTTTGGATTGAGTTGTCATTATAATTACTAAACACAATTAGTCAAACAATAAGTTGAACAAGAGGATTGTGATGGTTTGAAGTTGTATGTACCCCAGAACAGATCATGTTCTTAAAGCTTATCCATTCCTGAGGGTGTAAACCTATTGTGGGTGGGACCTTTGGATCAGGTTATTTCAGTTGAGGCATGCCCCAGGTGGATCTTAATCCTCTTACTGGAGTTCTTCATAAGAGATGAAAAGCCAGAGAAGCCGAGAGAGAAAAGACAGAGAAGCTGAGAGAAAAGCAGACAGAAGCTGCAAACAATGAAACCCAGGAGAGAAGAACCACCAGATGCCAGCCATGTGTCTTGCCACGTGACAGAGGAGTCCCAGATCACCAGTAGCCAGTCTTTGGGGAGAAAGCATTGCTTGATGAGGCCTTGGTTCCAACATTTTCACAGTCTCAGAAGTGCAAACTTGGAAGTTAATAAATCCCGATTGTAAAAGCCAACCCATTTCTGGTATATTGTATTTTGTCAGCTTTAGCAAGCTAAAACAAGGACTGTGGGGAGATGGCAGAGTGGGAAGCTTCGGGAATCGGTTATCCTATGAAAACAGCTATTAAACTGGTAGGAACTGTCTGAATTAACTATTTCGGAACTCACAAGCCTGGCAAATTAGTGCTGGTTGTTGGTAGGCAACCCTAGTTCCTCACCATGGGGCTCTCTCTATAGGACTGTTTCCGTGCCCCAATGTCATGGTGCGTGTTTCATCTTATGAATTTGAATATGTTGGAAACGAAGTACCCAGAAGAAGAGAAAAATGAGACATCCTCCATTTTTTCATTGGATTCATGCTTTCTTCTAAAAGCCATTATTTTATAACATTTATGTTATTTAAATATCATTGGGTAAATTTGAACTCCATGGGATTTTTTCTGTGGGTTCAGCTTCTGTTGCATGACTAGCTTCATCTCCAGTTAGTCTGCTGGTTCAGACAAATGGGTCATTCCTAATGCATTAGATTATCAAAAAGTGTAAATTTGCTGTGAGTGGGGTTGGAAGTGTTTGTGTTCCAAGATGCATGGACTCTTTGGCAAAGAAACTAAAACACCAAAATTTGCAAGCATTTACCCTTCTCTGTCTTTAATTTGCTGTTTGAAGAAAAATATTTTGATAGTGTAACTAGTAGTTACCTCTGGGCCAGGTTGCAAATGAAATAAATTTTTAAATCACTAATACTTGCCTAAAAAATCATCTTATAAGAACAAGGTGTGTGTCTCTGACAATGCACGGCACATCTCAATTTGATCATTCATGATTTTATCTATCCTGCCTTTGTATTGAAGAGTGGCAAAAGTCTGAGACACCTGCATACAGGTGTCCCATATATTCCCACAGCGGGACATGACCCAGTCTCAGACTCTTATCATTCCTGTACATGTAGGTCTCCGTGAAGAAGCTGGGACTCATTCACATTTCAAGTTCCAATTTCTGTGCAAACAGTGTGAGCTTAGATCTTCTGTAAATGAAGGGTGATTTTGCATTTTTAAAATTGTCTCCAACATGGATTCCCAAGCATTTTCAGCATCAGATATGAAAACATTGATGAATGAGGAGCAATCACAAAGCTGTGTGTCTGCATACAGCTCTACACATGTATGTTGATACCAAGTCATTATTTAAAGCACATGCCAGGGAAAGAGACCAAATTTTGAGGTCTTTTACATATAATGACGAGGTACTAAGGCGAGTTAAACTCCTACTGCTTCCTCTGAAGATTAAAAAAAAAATGTTATAACTTTATACAACTCATGACTGAGTCTGGCAAATTATGTACACCTCTTATATTGATCCATTTTCTTGTCAATGGAAGAAGCCCTTCCATGGGTATGCACGTGGGAGATGAAAATCTGCATTTTAAAAGGGCAAACAGTGAATTTAAGCATGGGTGGCCTTAATAAATAAAAAGTTGTCTTTCTTTGCTGCTGTGGAAAGGATTCTAAACAGAGATTTCCGAAGTCTTGCATTGAATTTAGTTGTTGTTCGTACTTTCTTAAATGTTGGTGAAATTAACTCTGGATCTCTCTCATGAGCCACAGAGATATTTAAAAGACACCTTATTTGTTGCGGAAAACGAAACCGTCTCTGAGTTGCACTGTTCATTCTTGTTGTGTTAGGAGTAATATATTCAAGCAGATTTCTTGCTTCTGGCTTTGTTCTTGTTGTCAGTTAAGTATAGCCAAACTATGTAAAGCTTACCTGTTGCATAAACAATCCAAATACATTCACGTTTAAAAGTTTGTCTTTTAACTATCAAAGGGATGTAGTTCTTGGAGATGCAAGCAGAGTTTTTTGCAAACATATTTAGCACAATTTGACACAATGTCACACTGAAAACCCAGGCCACAAACATGTCCCCACGAAGTTTGGGTGTCTTCAAATAGGTGACCATCACTCCCTCCTATAGCCAGGTCTTGACCTGAACTCTGCAACTGAATACTTGAAGTAGGACATCCACTAGGGGAAACAGGGTCCTCAAAACGAAAAAAACAACTGTGTAGAGTTGGCTGTTTTACTTATGTGCAAATTTTTTCACAGGTATTGTTTTGGGATCCTCTCTTGCCTCAGTTATGTTGATTAAAAGTATTATTGATCTTACCTTTATGAGAGTCTATCATCTAGTCTTTTAAAATGTTAAAACTCTGTCTAACATAGCATCTTTTCCCATTTCATGTAATATTCTCTGATGCTTGGGGATTACAAAGAAATCCTATTAAAAATAGTCTCTGGGTTTACAACAAACACTGTGATGTTGGGAATAGATTTCCTTTGTGCAAACTTTAACAGGTCCTCTTTAATCATAATAAAATTTAAACAAGTTTGGGCTAAGATTTAGAAGTTTGTATTCTTTGTGCAGAAGCAGGTTGGTACTTTATACCCCATTCAATTTTGATGCACTGTCTCAATTTTGCATTTAATGATTTTTATGTATCCAGTATGCAGGTTAACAGTATGTCAACTTTCATTTGAAAGTGAGTTTCAGTTTGTTTTCGAAACAGTGTTTATGACGAGACCTCAAATGTGTTGACCTAAGTTCTATCTGAGTTGTTTTTGTGTAAAGTGGCATTTGAATGCTGCTAGGAGTCAGTGTATCTAATTTTCCAAGAGCTGAGACCCTTGTTTGATAGTGTTTCTTGTAATATTTCTTCAAGTGAGTGGTATGTGGGTTGTGATATTGATCATATGATTATGAACATCAATATAAAAAAAAACAAAACTAAGGAATGCTCAGAAACTACCAGTGGGCATGTATTAATCAGTTGTTGTAACCTTGTGTTTAGTAGAAGTACAACATATAAGGTATGTATAGTTCATAAATTTGTTATCATATGTATGAAAAGTACTTTGTGCTGATCATCTTATTTATATTTATCAAATAAACTTTGTTTCTTTAAAAAAAAAAAAAGTCATGTGGAAAAGAGACCCTAGAAGATGAGAAGCCATTTTGAATGAGCTCCTAGCTGAATGCATGTTAACAGCATGAACATACCTTACCTTGATGTGGTCTAGAAGCACTGCCTGGCTGAGCCCAGTTAAGCCACACAGTTGTAGAAAATAATAGACATTGTTATTTTAAGCCACTAAGTCTTGGGGTGGTTTGTGATGTGGAAATAGGTAACTGAAACAGAGGTCATTTATTCTAACCCCCTTGTTTTACTAATGAATATCCAAGGTCCAGAAAGGGAAAAGAACCTGGTGAAATTCATATAGCAATTCAGTGGCAATACCTTTCTAATTCTGTGCTCTTTCTTCCTACTGATTTCTTTCAATTCGGTAGAGGGAAAGCACCAGATAAAACTATGCAACTTCAAACCCTACCCACAGGAACTTGTACTGCATCCTACATGCATACAAATTACTGTAATAACTTGGTCCTTGGAAAGGGAAAGATTCCTTAGGTCTTCCAGTCCCCTCTCCTAATAGGTTGCAGAGAAGGCAAAAACATTGGAGAAAGAGAAAAGCAGCCTCTAATAGTTGGAAGCTGCGACTGGTACAATTTAGCCAGGCTGTAACGTTACTAGATTATAGTCTGGCAATCCCAGGTAGGCCTTGTGTTCTGTTGAACCTACAGAATATGAGCATCAGATAAGGCCTCTCTGTAACCATGTTAGATCAAGACAGAAACAAGACCATTCCATAATCATGTCTGAACACAGATAAAACAAGAACATTGTCCAAACCACAAAAATGACTGAACAGCCCCCATCTTGGCTAATAGGAGGGTCTGCTGCTGCTTCATCAATTCAGCTTTTGCATCAGTCTAGTCTTCCATCCTTGCATATAAGTTTTATTGAGATGCCCAGTCATAGAATTAACCTCATTTCTTGACAGCATCCAATTCGGAGGAAAGGCCCTGCTTCCTTAAACCCTCCCCCAAATCACCTAAAACAACTTTTACCGAGAAGCCTTGCATTTCCTTCCCGTGGGCAGACCCCTTTGTTGCAACTAGTAATAAACCCATTTTTCAACTATGAGTGAGTTCCTGATGGTCTGTGGCTAGAGAGCACTAACAGACCTGACAAAGTACACACAGAGTTGGAGGCAGAGCTCACTAGGAGTCTCCAGGTCTCCAGCTATCTTCTTTCCTTTAGCACTTCTCACTCTTTTGTTTCCTGTGTCCGTCCCCCGATACCCCCGAATTAAGCTTCATGAGAAAAGGCCCTGTCTGTCATGTTTAAAGCTGATTCCCAGTGCCTAGAGTGGAGCTCAGTAGAGGCTGATAGTTTAAAAAACTGGATATTTTCTGAACGAATGAATGAGCCAGCGAGGATCAATATACACAGGTTCCCGTTCATCTCTCAGTTTCTTCCAGTTCGTATTGTATACAGCTAGCACCACAGCACATCTTCATGAACCTTCTCGTCCCAAGTAAATCTCCAAATCCCTCACTCCTACGATGGCCAAGCTCCCAGAACCTCCTCTCTCGCCTCAGCTTCTCTCGCTCACCAGTCCCTCCCACAGTTGAACCCCAAGGCCAGCATCCTTTTCCAGCGTATTCTAGAATAATTTTGTCTTCAACATCTGTTCCTAACACCTCCCACGCCAGTGGACCTGCCGCCCGGCTACCTAAGCGTGCAGCGGGCACTGCGACCACCGAACGCGCATGTGCGGAAATCGGGCGCTCACGCAGGATCTCTGACAAGTGAAGAGTTGCCCCAGAGTTTCCGTCCCGGTCTGGGCAAGCCTTGGGCTGCCAGGAAATCAGGAGAAACTAGCCGGAAGGAGGGGCCCTACGCAGGGCTTTCTGGGACATGTAGTCCGGTGCCCCCAAGGCTCTACACGGAGTGAATTCTTATTCCTCAGGTCTGCAAGTCTCGCTTCACAGTCCAGCGCTACTTTCAGCTCGGAATTCACCTTTGGGCTACTAGGAGACTTTGGCCTGGGGCCGGCTTCCTGTTCCCACAACGCTCTGCGGAGGCCGCGGCGCCTGCTGGGAGCTGTAGTTCCCGCTCTGTGTACTGCGTTCGCGAAGGGGGAGGGCGGAGCTGCCGGCGGCCCGGGCGGGCTGGCAGCTAGAGTGGGTGCGATAGCCGCCTCCGCCTCTGCCGCCTCCGCCGTCGCCTCCTCCGCCGGAGCCGTTCGCTGCTGCGCGAGGAGAGCGAGGCGGGGCTGCCGGGGCCGCCATGGAGCCCGACTCGGTGATTGAGGACAAGACCATCGAGCTCATGGTGAGTGCGGCCCGCTGGACCGTCCGTTTTTCCGTCCGTCCGTCCCCGGGACGGGCCTGCCCATCTCAACGTCCGGCGCGAGGCCGGCCCTGGTCCTTTTCCGCTGCTTGGGCCCCGACTTGGGCTGCCCAGCTTTTCCTGGCATCGGGCCCTGCGCGGCTCCTCGGAATCCCTTGAGATCTTCGGCCGGCCCTGGCCGGCCGCCCTCGATGCCGCTTAGTTCTCCCCCTCCCCTTGTCCCATCTCCGGGCCCATCTGCGGGAAGACCCTCGCTCGCGTTTGCTCTGGCCTTAGCTCGCATTCGCCCTAGCATCTCGTTCTCCTTCTCTTGGAAGGGGGATTCCCCCCCCCCCCCCCATTTCTCCGGCCCAGGCCCGCACTGTGCTTGAAAGCCCCACTCAGGCCGAGTGAGTGGTGGTGGGAGGGGGTACGGAGGAGACGGGTCCGGGCCGCCTCGTCTCTGCGTCCTGGGAGGGTTCTCAACATCTCCCCAGTCTGGGGCCGTGTGGATGCCGGAATAGGCCTTACGGGGCTGGGGGGTGGGGAGCTGTCGGGTTTGAGGCTGTGTCGGATAGGCGGCCTCTTTCCCGGGCTCCTGTGGTGTCCGGCTTCTTGGACAAAGGGTTTCCTACCCTGCCGAGAGAGATGTATGCATGGCAAGGCCCCAGGTACTCAGGATTCCATTCTCCAGGAAAGGAAAACCGTAACTTTACGTTTTCCGGAGCTGCTTTGTGATTTGGGAGGAGGGGTCCGTCCTTATTCCTGCCGCCAGTTCCCCCCCCCAAAAAAAAAATTAATTAAATAAAAAAAAAAAAAAGGGAGAGTCCTTGGCCGCTGGGGAAGTGCTCACTCTTCTATTATAAACCATTTGTATCCAGGTCAGACTTCCTGGCCCATGGACACCTCCAACCCCTTTCTGTCTTAGAAGGGGCTTTTAGGAACGGGACCTTGAGAGAGTGGTTAGTAGAAGTGAGGAATTTGCTTATTGGTCGATGACTTGATGGAAGAAATAAAACATGGCAGGTATTACCTGCTAATCTGAACATTAGGGAAATCAAACTGGGCTTTTGGAGAGTTGGGGGCAGGAAGTCTTTGCTTCAGCAAATGGACATGCCCAGGGTTTCTTCCTCTGGAAACCTTGACAGTTTCTTTGTATCTCTTCTAACACGGTAACAACTATTGCAGGGTTGGGAGGAAAGGTGAAAGAATCTACTTAACCCAGCAGAATATTTTCCTAGCCAGATTTTCTCCAGTGTGAAAATGTTTATTGAGTCAGTGATTCCACTGGGTAGGGTCGGTGACATCAGAGCCACTTCCCCCATTTAATGCTATAAATAATAAATGGTGACACTGAAAGTCTGTTGGGTAGCTGCATGGTTTCTGTGGATGATGGTATCTGGGGAATTGAGATGCACGTTTTAAAAATGGAAGTACAATAGCATAAATACAGAGGCAGCTTAATATTTGCTGTTCTTTGCATAATTTACAGAACTGGACTTCCCCAGCATTCTTGAAACTAGAAAAAAGATTAACCCTGGTAGTTTCTGATATTTGTATGTGTAGTTGATTGTTTTCAAAGGAATACTGTCACTTGTGAGTTTTTATTTTATTTTCATTTGTAGAGTAATTTTTCCTTTTCAGGATAATTTATCTGACTATTGTAGTCAAGTCCTTGCTATTTTGCAGCCTTTGTAGTGGATTATTTTGGTTAATTTGGTAAAATATCTTAAATGGGATTACATATATGGTATATTTTCTTAAGGATGTACTTACATAATGTACATACTTACAACAGGAGGAATACATTATGTTGAAAAATTGTATCATTGGTACTTCTTTGAAATTGTCTATTTTGAGCTTCCATTTTCATTTATTAAAAAATAACAAATTTCTTTATTTTTAAAAGAATGGAAGAAATATGGTAAAATGCAATTCGATGTCTTTGAGTGTGTGGAAAAAAAATTCAGGCCTAAATTTTCTGGCTTCCTATGCTCATAATTTAAAAAGTTTTAATATTACATGATAGTACTTGTTTCTGATCTGAAAACACATTTCAGCCTTTCAAGGACATTATAAACTGGAATTCTTTGAAAATTAAACAAATAGCTTAGTGGTTATGATCAGTTCTAAAATGTCTTCTGTCAGTTTAGATCCTTAAACAACCCTTCCCATGAAGAGATAATGTAGATAACACAAGATGTTTAACTGCTGATTAAGTATAGGATCTAATGCAGGAATGATAATGCCTTAAAAACTAATTGCATGTGGTTTTCTGTATTCACTGCATTTTAATTACAGTTACCAAAACTAGGTTAAAAAAAATTTTTTTTTACATTGGATTCAAAATAACATGATTGAAGGAGAGGAAGAGGTTAAACTGATGGTATTTTGAGAACCTAAAGCATGAAGTGTTTTAGATTTTATGAGTCATCTTCAATGCTCAAATATTTGTGATTGTGCTGCTTGTACCAGTTCAGTACTTAATAGTTAACAAGGTAACTTCTATTTGATATTCAGGAGCATGCTGTATTAAAAGAAGCAAACAGACTTTTTGGGTATCTCCAGCTCTTAATCTTCATCCCTCTACTTCCTTTGATTTTGGTTCCCATTTTTTCTTGCACTTTTGTTAAGTACTAAGAAATAAAGCTGGTGATGGCAGAATAATTAAATCTCCAAAACGTAACTCCTCTTGTGACTACTACTCCTACTTAAGGCCTGGGCCCACAGAGGGTGCTTCTCCATTTGACCTGCATAGGGTTGAAACTTTAACAAAGGCTATTATCTCTTGATTGAGATGACTGAATATGCCCATTGCTGATGATGAATAATTTAACTACTAAATGACCTTCATGACCTACCTAGTTAGTGAGCCTGGTTTTCATACTTACAGTTTTTGATAAAAGCAGCCTTATTATTAATGAGGTAGAAAAGTAGTAATCCATTTTAGAAATATACAAAGTTTACCAGACCACATCTAATACAGTAGACTCACTGGAAAGAGTGAAAACTCTATATTTCATACCATACAGTATTTATTAATTTTCAAGTTAAGCATATCAGTTGATGTTCAGGCACTCATCACTGGAAAGCACTCATGAGAGCTGTTGATTGGAAGAGAAAGACGGTTAGTCCCCCCACTAGAAGATAGCCGGGTGGTGATGTTAAAATCTTAGAAAAGATAATCCTGCTCCTCTCTGGGCATGAGGGAGCAAATTAATGGGCTGTTTTATCCTGTTGTTAGCTGTTGAATGAGTCCCCTCTTTACTAAGTGACATTGAGCAAGTCATTTTCCTCCTGTCTTATCTCTAAGCAGCAATATTACTTGTTGAAAGAAGTAATATAGGTAAAATACATATGGCCTTATTAAGAAGATGTGATAAAATGTTATTTTTAGAGCCATTGGAGTACAGGCAGGCAACAAGGCCAAAAAACTAAGTGAAGTTATTGGAAAATTTTCTCTTCTTTTTCTTTTTGGATCTTTCTTCCCCCTTCCTTTAATTGAATTTTTTTTTTTTTAATGTAGGGTAAGTGACATTGTTAAATGACTCCATCAAGAAATTGGTTCTTACTTTGTCACCATTACTTGTCCTCATCTGCCTCTAATGATGTGCTAATTTACCAAGTGTAGATTAAATAGAAGCCAATCTAAGTAGAGTCCAAGTGAAATGTGATAGCAGATACCATCTTGTTTTTATAACTATAGCACTTCCTACATGATAATCATTTTTAAATGAAATCAATGAATTTTAGCTCTTTGTATTTATCTTATGGCACTTAACACATTCCAGGCTTGTATTATAGTTACCTGTTTGTCTCCTCTATTAAAAGATAGACTCAAGGGAAGGAATGGTTACTCATCTTCTCATGGCATGCAGCTCCTTCACACAGTGTCTTTTTGTATGTAGTAAGGTGGTCAGTAAGTGTTGAGTTGAATTTTCCTGTTGATTGTTTTTACACATTTTTCTGTCTGTATCTTAACCATCTCCTTTTCTGGAAATTCTTACCCACTCTCTTAACTCTCACAATACTCTGTTCCTAGTTCTTGTGGGACTTACCATAACTTTCTGCTTGTTATTAAAACGTGTCTAACCTTCCTTTCCAGAGGCTGTATCTGATTGCTCTTTGAATCCTTCACAATGCCTTGCATGTGGGTGCCCAATAGATTTATTGATTAAATTAATGTTCGGTGTTTTTTTCTTGCTGTGAACCTTTTTAAAGATTTCCCTTCATTTAACCTTAAGGCAAAGGTGAAGAGGAATAGAGGAGGACTGGTAAGGGGGAAGAGGAGGCTTGGTGTGTGGCACATACCCATAGACATTTTAACCATTATTTGCAGACCTTTATGTATGTTCAGATTAATTGGCATGCATCCCAGAGTGCAAAGTATTGAGGAGACTACATTCCTTTCCTATCTGCTGGTGTGCATTTTCCAAGCAGTTGATAGGTTCTAAGAATTCTATTACCTTAGAAAAGTGTGACTTAGAGAGGGCCTGGGCTTTTGTTTAGAGTTGAAACACCTAAGTTTGTATCCCGTCTCTTATCACTGGCTAGCTGTTTGATGTTAAGAAAATTAGCCTTTCCTGAGGTATGGTTTCATTTTCTGTGAAATAAGACAATTTAGGGATTGTTCTGGGTTGTTGGGAGAATTATGAGAGACATATGGGAAAGGACCTTGCAGAAGCTTGTCTTTCAGCAAGTGCTTGCCATTCTAACTTTCCCAAGTATAGGGACGTGTTTTGTAAAGCAAAAACAAGACAGATGGTGTGAAAAAGGTTTAATTTTTTCCCCTGAGTTGTGGATGTATTTATTTGTGAAGCTTTACAGGGGACTAAATTCAGTAGCTTTCAGCCATATATTTAATGAGCCGTTTTTGGAGGAAATGATGAAATCTTACAGAATCAGTACTGTATTGGAAAATCCAGGACTTGCTGGTAGAATTACTAATAATTACCAATTTATTTTAATTATACTTGTACTTTAACTGCAGACGGAACCCACCCAGCCCTGTTTTAAGTATCCTCGTAGAAGGACTGGTCATTAGTTGATGTTAACATTGAGCATTGTGATTTGTGTTTGATTGGTTTAGGTTAGACTGAGAAATGATGGTTTTTGAATTTTTATTCTTGTTTTAACACAGCTGATGATTTTGAGCTTTACCAGAATAAGCAGTGAGTATTGATACAAGATTTCCTCCTGAGTTGTTTTGTTGTTCATTGAATTAGTTGACAAAGGGGGACCAAACCTGTTGGTCAAGAATGTGCATGTTACCTTCTGCTAAGTTTCTGCTGATCACAATTGCTTACCAGGAAGTTTGTCTTTGTAGGCAAATGAGGCAGACCAGGAAGACCTGACAATCCAGTAGGGTATCTCTAAGCTGTAATGTATTATTGTTTTAACAAAACTGAAAGATTGCAGAGTTCTGTGATGTCAGCAGGAAGCATTTTTAGGAAATTCCCTCTCAGGGTTACTCAACAATGAAGACCTTAACAGAATGGAAAACTGGAAAGTAGAAACAGTGGGGCATGAACATGAAAAATGGAAAGAAAAAAAATCTTTGCTTGTGAGATGTGCAAATATAAGTGTAATGAATGCAGGGAGCTGTTCCCTAATAGAAAGCCTCTGATCCACAACAGAAAAAGAAAAATCAAGTGAAGGTTCTTCTCTTAAAAAAAAGGAACCTGAGTATTTATTTATTTATTTATCTATTTATTTATTTGTAAATTGAGAGCATTTAGCTAGTCTTGGAACTGATAATAAAATTTATTTTGGTTCTGTGAAATGACACTCCTGGTTGGGCATCTCTTAATCTTTGTATCTCTAGTTTAAGGCCTGCCACCTATTAGCTATTCCATAAATGTTTATTTGTAGGGAAGGGGGAAAGTTAGATCCACTAGTACAGGGAAAGGGCCTGAGCATTCAAGAGGTCCAGAAGTGGGTCCATTAGTTTAAGTTGTGTTTTGCTATAACTTGGTCTGCATTTTGGTTATAAGAGTAAGTTATACTTTGAAAAGCAGAGTATTGTTTTAGCAGTTAGCTGCTAGCCACAGCTCCCTAGCTAACTTTTATCAAATTTGGATTTCCAATTTATTCTTAGTCTCCAGAATAATATCGCTTAATGGGAAAATCTTGAGCCCTTGTTATTTGCTTGGGATTTTACTTATGTGATCTCTCTTAAGTTGTGGGTGTTAAAATACTTCCATCCAGTTGTTATGATAAGGCTAATCATAGGCTGGTATTTTAGTCACTTCAGTTGCTTTACCTACAATGTGAAAAATCAGCATCCTTAGTCATCGCCTGTGTATTGTTAACGAATCTTGAAATTTAAAAATTACTTGGTTGGTTTCAGTTGTATCTGAGATTATCATGGACACAATCTTTGTTGCTAAACACAAAGACTGCTTGAGTATCATTGTTGTGTGTTTTGTTTCAACGTTAATATTGTGGGTCTTAGAATTACATGACTCTTTGTCAATGAAATACTTTTTTTAAGGGGCCAGATCTACAGAGTTAGCTCTTTAAGAATGACTCAACTGTTCAGTTGTGTTTTAGTTCGGCTAGGCTGAAATGGGTCTTCATCTGTATTTTTGTAGCTCTCCATTCTGATGTTAATTAACTTAGGAGCTTTTAGTGTGAGGCTTAGTTCTCCTGCCCCAGGAATCATGCTATTTCTGACCTGACTTTTGGATTTGGGAGATAGTAGTGATCTTTGAAAAGGGCATGGGCTCCTCTATCACTTAGTAGATGTGGGACTTTGGGCAAGCTTTTTTTTTTCCCTTTCATTTCTCTTTTGAGAATTAATAGGGGAAGTGAATGTAAAAGATCTGGTTCATTAGTACATTAGTAGCTCTTCAATAAAGGTAGGTATTATTATAATTACTGCAGGGGCACTTTGGCAGTAGTGTGTAAATTGAGGAAGTAGCAAATTAATATGTAAATAAGTTCACAGTCTTGATTGAAAAAAATTTTTTAATCTTTGCTGTCTCGTCTGTTGAATGCTTTTTTTCTCTTCCTTATCGCTTAAAATTTGCAAATTATAAAAGTTGGTATGGTAGAAAATGTTGATACAGTGTGGACTGGGCTTATGTATTTAAAGGTGTTAGCTAGTAAATTGTTTTTTAGTGTTGTTATTTTCCCTAGATTACCCAGTGACTGGTTATTGTGGGGGATTAGTCTTTACCAAATCTGAAGTTCACTCTTAATTTCTATCACGTGTTTCAAAATGTCTGATGTTTCAGCTCAGAGAAGAGGATTTGGGTAATGTATAGATTTGAAGTTTTATATGTAGCAAACCAAAAGATTTCTTGTTAGGTACTTAAATAAGTATCTCTTTTGGTAGACTTTTGAGTCCTCCCATATTAATTTTGGGTGACACACTATTTTTGGAATGGTGGATGAACTGTCTTAGAAAATGGAAAAGGAAGTTCACTGTAGCTGAATAGCCTGGGACAATTTATTTGGATGGTAGGGTAAGTTTTTAGCTGCTCTCCTTTGTAAATTGCATGTTATTTATCATGAATAAATATTATATAAGGGATGTTTCATTCTTTGCTATGTAGATTTTCCTAGTCTTCTCTCAACATAGAGGTGAGGAATATAGACACAGACCTTTTATGCCAAATGTTTGACTTAGGGGTTGTAACTTCTTTTCTGTGCCTCAGATCCACCACTCCTCAGACCCTTCTTTCCATTTCTTGGTGGCTGTCCTTTGCCGCTGGTGCCATGGTGGGTGTATGGATTGCTTTCTGTCTTTCAACAGTTGCCGAAGTGCATGTTTGGGATTTTGTTGAAGAAAGCTGGCTACAGTAAACGGAAAGAATCTTGGAAGATGCTTGACTGCTGTCTTTTCTCAGACTAGTCTGAAAGGGAATACACCCATTCATTCTGGATTGGTGGATCTGAAGTACAAAATATTTTCCAGGTAAGCAATTACCCTGTATTGTTATGTTTTGTGGAACTCAACTCACTGAAAGAAACTTAAAAAAAAAAAAAAAAAAAAAAAAGTCTTTTTTTCCCCCACTAGTAGGGAAAGGAAAATATCATAGATTTTGTACCTAGTGTTCATGGTTGTTGTGGAGTAGTGAAAGTATATGTGGCAGAATTGCTAGTACAAACTTTGTTTCGGTGTAAGAAGTGCAGTTATTTTTTATGTAGGCCCAAGTGGTTTATAGGCATAGTCTAATAGGAATGCAGTAAACTAGGATATTTTGTTTGGGGGATAGCTTGTAAAATATGGAAAACATAGTAATTTTGAGGCATCATCTTATATGATTTATAGTTGATATCTGGTCAAAATTTTTTTGTAGCTACCATGTAAAGTAGTAGTCTTTTATTCTTAGGACTCTTGGAGGGCCTTCTCAGGAAGATTTACTAATGGTATGCAGCAACCTTTATTGAAAATCTGCTATGTGTCAGGCACTGTTGTAGGCCCTTAACATATAGTACTTACTTAATTGGCAGAATGCTTTTACCTGCATTTTACAGATGAGTGAAATGAAGCTCATAAGCATTAAGTAAGTGCTAGTTGCCCAGGGTCAAGTTTCAAGCTTGGGTCTGTGTTTCCCCAAGGTTCCACACTTTCCATTTTACTATATATGCTGAAGTTTGTACTTGATCTTCTGGATTTTCAAATTGCCTATCTGCAAGAACAATGCGTAGTTATCTAAAATGGGTTTCCACTTGAAGAACACATGCTGGTCCATTGTTTGGCGTGGTGTTGGCATGGCATAATGTCTGGTGCTCTGCTTAAATGAAAACTCAGATCTTCAGACAGTTCATCAAGTGAACTTAAAGGTAACTTTGGGAGTGAAGGAAAGAGAATGCATTTAAATGTCAATACATGGGAAGTTTGATTTGGTCTAGTGAACTTGAACCTTTGTCTTTTCAGTTCCTCCTTTGTATTTGTTGGTTATTTAAATAGCACTGTAGCTCATTATGTAGATTTCTTTTGACTTGTGGTCTGCTAGCCTTACTTGTAAGACATTGTCAGGCAACTCTCCTTCAAAACATGACTTCTCTTTGGTATTTAATATTCTCTCCTGATTACCCACTCCCTTTGATCTTAATTTTTTTTAACTTTTATTTATTTTGTATCATAGACTAATTTTCTGAGTATGTGATCCTTGTTTTAGCTTAATTCGTTTTTATTTGCTAATATTTCTCCTAGGTGAGCATTTTTGACACTTATCTGAAGGGCTGTTGGGGTGGTGGTGGTGGCAGCAATCGTAGTAGTGAATGTCATAGCCGCTAACACTTATTGGGCACTTATACTCTGTACCAAGTGCTATTCTAGGCACTTTGTAGGTATAAACTTATTTTATTCTTATAGTAACCTGGTGAGATAGGTACAGTTTTCTTCCACTTTACAGATGAGAAAACTGAAAGATAGACTAGTGAAATAATGTGATCAAGGTCACATATCTAGTAAGGGATGAAGATGAAGTATGAACCAGGCAGTCTGGATTCAGAGAATGTGCCTCTACCCTCTGTGCTATACTGCCTCTAGTTTAGAGTATCATCCAGTAATAAATAGAGGGGCAGAAATCCTGAACACTTATTGTATATTTAGATTTCAAGAAAACATTGCAAAGGGAAAGGAAATAATTGTTGAATATCTACTTACCTTATTTAGAAAACAGTCTACCTCTCAAGTAACCATCCAGGGCTACCTGCCAGACTGTTTCCCAAGAGGCCTCACAGGACTATTTTGAGGTTATCTTCCAGAACAATGCTGTCCAAAAGAGCATCTTTGATGACAGGAATGTTCAATATTTGCCCTGTTCAGTATGGGAGTCACTAGCCACATAAACCTGTTCTGGAATGTGACTCCATGACTGAGGAACTGAATTTTAGTTTTACTTAATCTTAATTAATTTAAATTGCCACCTGTGACTAGTGGCTACCATATTATAGAGTGCCATTTTAGAACGTACCATCATCCTAGGTCTGATCCTTGGGTTAGCACCTTCAGAAATCTGATTTGGTCACCATGCTAAAAGCAGCGTCTTATCCCAGGGTTGGACTCACATTAACTAGGCTTACAAGATTATGTGTAAAACCAGAATGCCAGTTTATTGATTTACAATGATTTATTTCTGTTGACATGATTAGTCTATTCTTTACTGATAGGCATATTTGCTTTCTAGGTCCTAATGAATATGCCAGTTGATTATTACATTTTTTCAAATAAGAAATAGGAGTTAGAGGAGCCTAAATACTCAAGCCAAATGAATGGAACATTCTCTTCATGTAGGTAGAACCTACCTATCAGGTCAGAGTGTAAACAGGTGGCTTGGTTAGTATGGACTCAACCAGAGAAGTGAGATATGTGATGACGGGGACTGAGACCCACACAACCTCATTCAGCCTACTTTAGGGATGGATGGTTTTTCCCTATGGCAAGATGTCTTCCTTCAGCTTCTCTGCTTGCTTTTGTTTCCCAAATCCCTTTTTGATTAAGGCATTCGTTTTTAGATGCATCATTATGTTCAGCTTGAATGTACTCTTGACTTATAGGTCTCGGTGGCCCTTTGATTTCCTCAAAATGCCTTTACCACTCCTACAATCCATTATGTATTCATTTTCAATTTTAAGAAGGCAGTTGAATTTTCCTTGCTTCACTGTAGCCTCTTTCTACTGAAAACACGTGTATTAGTGTCTTTAATTTCGTCACATGATATGTGGTGGAATAGGAACATAGGTCTGCATTACATCATGCTATTAAATGGAATTTGCTTTTAGTTTACTATATCATTACATTGGGACCTGTTCTTGCTTCTGTTCTTGATGTAGAAAGAGTGACATAAGCAAATTCATAGTTTAGGAAATTAACTTTAGCAGATGTGTGCAGGATGAACTGAATGATGGAAGTCAGGAAGACGAGGTAGTTCAAGCAAGCAGTGATAAAAGCAAACTGAGGTTGGCAGTAGGGATAATGGAAGGGGGTGTGTGTGGGATGAATTTAAAAGAGATGTAAGTGGTAGTATCTGCTGACCTTGGGGATTGATTAGAAGAGTGGGAGAGGGAAGGAATCTAATATAAATTTTAGGTTTTGTTGGTAGGCAGATGGATGGATGTTTGTTCTCTTTTCCAAGTGTCTTAGTTTCCCAGCTGCTAAAACAAATATCATACGATGGGTTGGTTTCAACAACAGGAATTTCTGGGCTCACGGTTTTGAAGTCCAGAATCAAGATGTCAGCAAGGAGTTGCTTTCTTCCTGAGGACTATGGTGTTCTGGGGCTGCTTGCTGATGATCCTTGGGTCCTTGCCTTTTCTGTCACATGGCAGTGCACATAGTGACATCTCATTTCTTCTAGGTTATATTGACTTCCAGCTTCTACTTCTCCCCTGGTGGCTTTCTTCTTGTGGCCTTCTCTATAAGGCCTCTGGTAATAGGATTAAGACCCTTCCTGATTCAATTGGCCATACCTTATCTGAAAATAACATCTTCAGAAGGCCCATGTACTCTGAGTTTAGCCCACAGGAATGGATTAAAATTAAGAACATGTTTTTCTGGGGTAGTTAATTCAACCTACCACATCAAGATAGGCAAAAGTAGAAGATCAGGTTTGGAGGAGAAAGAATAGGTTCATTTTGGGTTATAATGAGTTTGAGTTGCCCATGGGTGAGTCATCCAGAAGAACTTATCTAGTAGGAATATTGGTCTGGAACTCACCAGAGAGGGCAGGGTAGAGAGAAAGATTTGGAGTTTTTAGCTTCAGGAGTTGCAAAAGATTATCAGGAGTGTTGATTGAAGAATGCATATGTTGGTATATGAGCATACCAACATAAAAGAATGGGCTGCAACTAAGGTCACAACCTGAGGTAATATGTAATGATGACCAAGAGGTGTTGTTACCATTCTCACCTTTCACCATGAGCTGCAAATTCTGTTTTAGCCAGCTAGTACCTATTCCTAGTCTGCAAATCAGCCCATTATGTTTGGGTTGTGATTTTCCCTTTCACTTCAGTGGTTTAATTAACAGAGGCACAGTTTTGAAAACATGTTTTTAGAAACTCAGTGTTGTCACTTCACATTATCTGTACATTTATGTAAATCCAACTCTTTGCATCTGAGACAAAAATAAGAGAAAAATAACCTAAACATTAAAGGTTCTGGAGTGAGTGTGAGATTTGGGAAGTGGAAATCTACTCTACCTTCAGCCTGAAGCTTGAATGCTTCTCATCTAGCTGTTATGAGTGAGTGCAATTATGGTATTTTAAAGACATTTTAAACATTATAACATGAGAGCTTACAATATTATGGTATTATAAGTGAACTATTTTATCTGGTAGTCAGTTGAAGAAATAGTGAGCTAACTGTTCCAGTGCTAGAGAAGAAATTAATTATGTTGGAATTATTGAGATGGTGTGTTGGTCTCCAGTATGGCATAACCTTAAGGGATTTTTGAGGCAAATTTTTACTTTATGCTATTTGTACCTTATGTGCTGACTTTTGACCCTAACTCCAAGGTAAGACGTCACTCCACTATAATTAATTTTGGTAATGGAAGCATGAATCGTTTATTACAGCTCCAGTCAATACCTATTTTTTTTTGGAATAAGTTATATATGTCTGTGGTACAGAATTCTTAAGGTACAAAGGGGAGGCCATAGTTAAAAACAACAAAAAAAAGTTTCCCATTCCCTCTAGCTCCTGCCATCCAACAAGATTCTTATGTAGCCTTCCTGTGGGGGTGAGGGGGTTTGGGGTGAGGATGACACATTCTTGTGTACCTTGATATTTTTATGTAGGATATAACTTAGTGATCTTTTGTATCAGTTCCTAAAGACCACCCAAACATTGAAAGCAGATAATTTAAAAGATGCATGCAGATTTATTGTACAAATGTGCCGTAATTTGGGCAACCAGTCCTACCTGATGCATATATAGGTTATTTCCAGTCTTGCTATTAGACTTAAGGCTATAAAGAGTAGCTTTGTACATATGTCACTTCACAATGTAGTGGTTTATCTGCAGGACAGATTCCTGGTAATGTTGGATTTCCTGGATAGGTGATTTTAAAATCTGATAGACATTGCTGCATTGCCCTCCAGTCAGGTTGCAACAATTTATACTCTCATAGGCTTTGCATGAGTGCTTATTTCCTGATAATCTCACCATGTTGTTATATGTGTTTTGAGTTGGTCGCTCTTTTCCTTTGTCCCTCTTAACTTTTTTTTTTTTTAACTTTTTATTTTGAAATTCTTTTAAACTTACAGGAGAGTTTAAAAGGTAGTAGAACCCCATACAGAGAACTCCAGCATACCTCTACCTCCCCAAGATACCCAGATCCAACAATTATAACATTTTGTCACATTTGCTGCATCATTTTGTCTGTTTGTCTTATCTGTCAGTTCGTTTTCTGAACATTTGAGTGTAGGTTTTATGCATCATACTCCTTGAATAGTTAATGCTACCATGTACATTTCCTAAGAACAAGGATATGCAGTTTTATAACCACCATAATTACTGTTACTAGTAAGATAAATTTAACATTGATACAAAGCTTATAGTCTATATTCCAGTTTTTTCATATGTCTCAGTAATGTCCTTTTGAATCTTTTCTCTTCCCTTGCTAGATATCTTCCAGGATCGTGTATTTCATTTCATTGTCATTGTCTCTTTAGTTTTTTCTTTCTTTCTTTTTAATTATGGGACCATGCATGTAACATAAACTTTCCCATCTCAACCACTCCTGAGCATACTATTAATGGGATTAATCATATTCACAATGTTGCAGTATTGTTACCACCTCCTTTCATTACTACAACCTTGACATTGACAGTTTGGTAATAATGTGCCACGGTGTGGATCTATTTGGGTTTATTTTATTTGGAGTTCACTGGTGTCTTGGAAGTGTTTTTTCATGTCTTTTGTTAAATTTGGGATGTTTTCAGCCATTATTTCTTTGAATTTTCTCTTTGCCCCCTGTTCTCTTGTTCTTCTCCTTCTGGGACTCCCACAATATGTATATTGGTATTCTTGATGGTATCCGATAAGTTCTTCAGGCTCTGTTCACTTTTCTTTTTTTCTTCATTCTGCTTCTCAGACTGAATGATTTCAGTTGTCTGATCTTCACGTTCACTGATCCTTCTGCCAGCCGCAATCTGCTGGACCCCTCTAGGGGTTTTTAATTACTGTTACTGTGGTATTCAGCTCTGTTTGGTTCCTTTTCATAATTTTATCTCTCTTTTGCTATTCTCTTTGTGTTCATCTACTGTTTTTCTGATTTCCTTTAGCTCTTAGAATATACTTAGGACCATTTTAAAAAAGTCCTTGGTATGTCCCAGATCTGTTATTCCTCACTGGTGGTTTTTTATTTTTTTATTTTTTTAATTTTTAAAATTATGTTTCTTTGTCAGTTTTTTTAATTGAGATATATTCACATACCGTACAATCATTCAAAGTGTACGGTTTTTCACAATATCATCATATACTTGTGGATTCATCACCACAGTGTTTGAATTGATTTTCATTACTCCAAGAAAAATAAAAATAAGAATAAAAATTAAACTTTAAAAAGAACACACAAAACATCCCATCCGCCCATCCCCACCATTATTCATCTAATTTTTGTCCCCATTTTTCTATTCATCTGTCCATACACTGGATAAAGGGAGTATAAGCCGCAAGGTTTTCACAATCACACAGTCACACCATATAAACTATATAATCTTACAGTTGTCTTCAACAGTCAAGGCTACTGGGTTGCAGTTCCAGTTTCAGGTATTTCCTTTCAGCTATTCCAGTACACTAAAAATTGCAAAGGGATATCTCTGTAATGCATATGAGTAACCTCCAGAATGACCTCTCCACCATTTGAAATCTCTCAGCCACTGAAACTTCATTTTGTTTCATTTCTCTTCCCCCTTTTGGGCAAGAAGTCTTGCTCAGTCCCACAATGCTGGGACTCAGCTCATCCCTGGGAGTCATGTCCCACGTTGCCAGGGAGAGTTACACATCTGGGAGTTATGTCCCACATAGGGGGAAGGCCTCACTGGTGATTTTTAATGCTTTAACTTTCTCCTTTGCCTGGGCCTTCACTTTCTGTTTGTTTGTATGTTTTGTAAACTTTTGTCAAGACCTAGACATTTGTATATTTTAATGTGTGTTATTGCTGGAATTTAGACCCTGAGGTATGTGTTCCTTAATCTTATATCCAGCTGGTGGTGTGACAGAATTTTCCTTGAATGACAGGAACTAACAAAAACAAAACAAACAAAAAACAAAACAACAAGAAAAGGGAAGGGATAAAAACAAACAAAAATGCCTTTCATAGTCTTTGCAGATTGACCTGTGAAAGTGCTTTCTTTTAGGGTTTGTGCACACAATGAGTTTAGAGAATAGCTCAAGAATAAAGCATAAGGGCTTCCTGATCCTTTCTGCCCATGTGTGTTTTCTTGGGCATGTGCATATGGCCCTAGGAATCTCCCTGTTTACATGGATACACATGTCCCCTCTTCCCTAGGAAAATTTCCTCATGGTCCGGGGCACTGCTTTGTGGGTCCTGCAGCCAGCAGTCTCTTGCCTCGGGCAGCACTTGACCGTTCTCCTGCAGCTTTCTGTAGGGGAGTTCTGTGAGCTGCCTTCTACATCAGAGTAAGTTCTGGATCACACCAGACAGATTGGGTTCCCAGTGTCTGCATGAGGGTTACTCTGCTCCCTCCCGAACCAGGATCAGGTATCTGGACTGGGAGCATGGGCTGGCTCAGTGCCCAGCTGGTGAGAGGTAGGGAAAGGGCCAGTTAGGGTGCCACAGGATCCTACTGCTTTTAAGTAGCCTTTTTCTTGATCTGGTGCTTGTTGTGTTAATGCAGTCCTTTAACTGTTTTTTGGAGCTTTGGGAAAGATGTTTCTACCAGTTCTTGCTGGTTGTTCAAAGCTTCTGTGGGGAGATGGAGCCCTAAAGTGGCTCACTTGCCATCTTGAATGGTATCACAATTTTCATACATATATAGTTTCAACAATTGTTAATGTTTTGCCATTATTTGGGCCATTTCTCACACCTTCTTCCTCCCTTCTTCTGCTTCCCTTTCCCTCTCTTTCTCCCTCTCCCAATCCATATCCTTTTGTTGTTGTTGTTGTTAAATAATTTGAAAATAACCTGCAAACATTATGACACTTCACCCCTTATTATTTCAGCATGTTTCTCCAAAGAATGACAGTATATATGTCATTCATACATACATACTTACATACATACATGTACAAAACCACATGTATAAAAAATCATATATTTTATACATACAGATAAAGCCACAGTACTATTTTCACATTTAAGGAAATGAAAGTAATTCCATAATATCATTGTATCAGGTATTCATTTAAATTTAAATTTCCCCAGTGGTCTCGGGGCTATCTTGTACGCCCTCCATCAACTTCTTAAAAAGCAGGATCCAAACAAAGTACACCATTTGTATTTGGTTGTTATGCTTCTTTAATCTCTTTAATTTATAATAGCCCCTCCACCCTTTTTTTCCTCCTTTCCTGGCAGTGACATCTTTGTAGGGTCCAGGCAAATTAGTTGTCTTATAGGATATGCATTTTTTGAGTATTTCTTCATGGTGTCATTTAACTTGTTTCTCTAGCTCCTGTGCTTCCTGTAACTTGAAAGTTAGGTGTGAGGCTTGATTACATCCAGGGTAAACATTTTGACAAGAATACTTCATCATAGGTAAAATGTCCTTGATAATGAGTCACATTGGGAGGCACTTAATGACAGGTTGTCCCATTAGGAGCTACACTAAATTTGATCCTATGGTTAAGGTGGCAACAGTACGATTCCTGTATTATAAAGGTACAATTTTCTCTTCGGCTATGAGAAAGTAGTTTTTGGGACAATATTTTGGCACTTTGTAAATATCCTGTTCCATTACAGTCTTTCACCCAATGGTTTTAGCATCCTAATCCTGAAATTGGTGTTTTTTTTTAATATTCATTTTATTGAGATATATTCACATACCACGCAGTCAAACAAAACAAATCGTACATTCGATTGTTCACAGTACCATTACATAGTTGTACATTCATCACCAAAATCAATCCCTGATGCCTTCATTAACACACACACAAAAATAACAAGAAAATAATTAAAGTGAAAAAGAGCAATTAAAGTAAAAAAGAACACTGGATGCCTTTGTCTGTTTGTTTGTTTGTTTCCTTCCCATATTTTTCTACACATCCATCCATAAACTAGACAAAGTGGAGTGTGGTCCTTACAGCTTTCCCAATCCCATTGTCACCCCTCATAAGCTACATTTTTATACAATTGTCTTCAAGATTCATGGGTTCTGGGTTGTAGTTTGATAGTTTCAGGTATCTACCACCAGCTACCCCAATTCATTAGAACTTAAAAAGCGTTGGTTATACTGTGTGTAAGAGTGCCCACCAGAGTGACCTCTTGGCTCCTTTTGTAATCTCTCTGCCACTGAAGTTTATTTCATTTCCTTTCACATCCCCCTTTTGGTCAAGAAGATGTTCTCTGTCCCACGATGCCGGGTCTACATTCCTCCCCGGGAGTCATATTCCATGTTGCCAGGGAGGTTCACTCCCCTGGGTGTCTGATCCCACGTAGTGGGGAGGGCAGTGATTTTACCTTTCAGTTTGGCTTAGCTAGAGAGAGAGGGCCACATGTGAGCAACAAAGAGTCATTTGGGAGGAGGCTCTTAGGCACAATTATAGGGAGGCCTAGCCTCTCCTTTGCAGCAACAGTCCTGAAATTGGTTATTACAATAAGGGTTACAAAATTGTGGTTTTTTTAATTCTGTTTTTCCTTCTTCATTTATTAGGCAGCATTCACAAAGGGTACTCCCTCTCCTCTCTCCTTTTGTATATCACCATACTCTCATGGACTGACTTATTTATTCAGTGTGTTAAAAGTCAACTACAGTTATTATTTTTATTGATACTCAAATTATCTTGGATTTGGTGATTGAGAGCCTTTTCACACTAGCTCCTCCTTCCTCTTGACATGATACCATTAGTCTTGGCATGTTTCTTTGCTTTTTTGGCATAAGATATCCCAAACTTACCTTGTACTTTCCCTACAGATCAGGGATCAGTCATTTCACAAGAAGCTCTCTCTGGTTTCTTTTAGTGGGGAATGGTATTTAGAAACCAAAATCATTGCTTTGGGGTTGTCATTGCTTCTTGACTCTTTCAGTTGACAGAGCTAAGAAACATTTAAAAAATATCATGAGTTCATGTAATTTCAGATTTGAGTTGAATATTATAGGAATTTTTTTCCTTAAATGATAGCCTTTTGATTTTCCAAATCAAAGGGACCATATTGGTATAATAGCTATCGAATTAAGGTACACATTGTTATGTAAATAGGCAGATAAATAGTTTCATTCATTCATTTTTTTAACACCTACTCTGTGCTAGGTACTGTGCTAGGTATGTGGGGGATATAGAACAAAATCAGATGTGCACCTTGCTTAAAGAAGCTTGCAGTCTTTTACAGAAATAACTAGTATAACGTAACAACTGATAATGATCATGAAAGATTGTCAAGTACGGTGTTGTGGGAGTTAGAAAAGGAAGGAAATTTCATAAGGAACTTTTTTAAAAGTTACCCTTTGAGGCCTGAGCATAATTTAGATGTGGATGCATTAGAGCTGGGGAGGGCTTTCATAGTAAAGGAAGCCGAATAAATAGAGGCTGGCATGCAGTGTTATGTATTGTATGTTGAAAGAGATAAATAAGTGGTTCTGTGGATTATTGCAGAATAGCTGTGTTAAAGGACTGAAGTAGATAAATTTGGAAAGACAGAATGTAACTAAATCTTGGACTTCATTAATACTATAGGCCAGAAGTTGCAAATTAGTAGCCTGTGAATAGATAGGGCTCCACAGGCAAATTTGATTTGCCCTTCACAATTTAAAAAATTGAAACATTTCATGTCAAAATGCTAATGTCTGTTTTTGCTTGAAAATTGGAGCTGAGTAGTGGCTACTCTTTTGCATCAGGGCTTGGTACTTTCCTGTTCAACGTAGCCCCTATACAAGACAGCCTCACTCTCCTTGTCACTATATGCTTTTCAGTTTGTCACCTTGGCAAGAATTGGCAGAGGTGGGAAGTGCGATTTAAGAGTGGAGGTGATTTTGAAGGTGTAGGAACAAGATCTGTGCTTTAGCTTTAGAAAAATCACTCTGGCAGTCAGTTCGGAGGATGCTTTGGAGCAGGAGAAATGGGAGCAGAGACCAGTTAATTAATAGACTGTTGAAAGATACCAGGGAAGAAAAGACAAGGTAGTGACAGATGGTATGAAGGAGGAGGAAATAAGACATTTTAAATGTAGAATGGATAGATTTTGTAGATGTATGTGTGTGTGTATATGCAGTTGGCAAGAATGTAAATCTAACTATTAAAACATGGGGTTCTGTTTCTAAAAAGCTTTGCATCCATAAATGGGTTTGTGGATGTTAACCACTTGTTTTTTTTGTAATCTGTGGGTCAGTTTTAGAAGACAGTAGTAATAGTTTCATAAATTGATGAACTGTGTAAAGTTTAACTTTGCAATATGCAGATAACATGCTTTGCTAATGAGTATAACTCTGACTTTATTTCTGAAAGTTGTATATAAAATGATTATTTGTATTGCAAAATTTTAAAAATCATTTATCATTTTATCACCTTATAATTATAGAGTTTTATTTTCAAACATAAAAAAATATTAGCGATGCTGTATACTCATTTTCAAAGAGCTAACTACTTTGCTTGTGTTTAATTTTTCCACAGTCTTCACAAGAAGTTAATCAAAAGGATATGAATCTACAAGGTCCACCAGGTTCTGCTCTCATATACTTAAAATTACACATATTAAGACCGTCTGTACTGTTGAATAGCATTTTGTTGGGAATTCTTCCTGTTTGCCTGGGGTATGCCTTTATCCAGTCCCATTACTCCGGATATTTAGTAAAGCCCCCCAGCTTAGATCGTCTGAGGGAAATAGACATGAAGAACACATAAATGAGTAGACTGGAAGTGAGATTGACTCACACCAAAAGAAGCTGCATCTGGCTACCCTGTAATAAACTTCCAGCCTCTAGGGGCTGAGCATTTGTATATCTTTTTGTTGTATATAACTCATATACAGCAAAGAACATACATCATAAGTATACAGCTCAGTGTTGCTTATGTTTACATCATACTTGGTAACCACTACCCAGGTCAAGATAGAGAACATTTCCAGTGCCTTTGCCTAACCCAGTCAGTAAACCCTCAAAGTTCTATTCTGACCTCTTTGAGTATAGATTAGTTATGCCTGTTTTTGAATTTTACATAAATGGAATAACACGGTATATACTCTTGTGGTTCTCCCCACCTCTCCACCCTCCACCCTCCCACACTCATTATTGTATCTGTGAGATTCATCCATTTTGTTGCATGTAGTAGTTTTTTCCCCTTTCTGTTCATTATTCCATTGTGTATATATTTAGTACAGTTAGTTTATTTTACTGTTGATGAATACTTGGGTTATTTCCAATTTTTGGCTATTATGAAAAAAACTTATAAGGTGGACATAAGCACTCATTTTTATTGGGTGTAAAAATCCAAGAGCAAAATTACTGGGTCATGGAGTAGGCGTATATTTAGCTTAAATAGATACTGCTAAACCGTTTTCTAAGTGTTTGTACTGATTTACACTCACACCTCTAATGTAGGGCATTTCAGTCATCACTTGGTATTGTCAGTCCTTTTAACTTTAGCCATTCTATTCTGATGGGTGTGCAGTGGTATCTGCGTTGTGGTTTTTGTTTATTTAATCAGCTTTATTGAGGTATAGTTTACATGCAGTAAAATGCATCCATTTTAGGTGTACTGTTTGAGCTTTGAGAAATACATACTCATAACTGCTAACACAATTAAGATATAGAACATTTCCACCCTCCTGAAAAGTTTTCTCCTTCTCTTTTGCAGTCATTCCCACCTCCTTCCCCCACCCCTGGCCCCAGGTAACCAGCTTTTTGTCGCTGTTGATATGCCTGTTCTAGAATTTCGTATCAGTGCAATCATTTTGTTCCGCATAATATTTTTGAGATTTATCCTTGTTGAGTATATGAGTTTCATTCGTTTTTTTTAAAGTACAATGTATTTTTTTAAAAATTGAGATTCTTCACATACCATATAATTATCCAAAGATCCAAAGTGTACAATCAGTTGCCCACAGTACTGTCATACAGCTGTGCATCCATCACCACAATTAATTTTTTTTTCAATTTTTAAAACATTTTCATTACTCCAGAAAAGAAATAAAGACAAAAAAAGGGAACTAAAATCCTCCCATACCCCTAACTAACCCCCCTCCATTATTGATTCATAGTACTGGTATAGTACATTTGTTACTGTTGATGAAAGTATGTTAAAATACTACTAACTGTAGTATATAGTTTGCAATAGGTATTTATTTTTCCCTATATGCCCCTCTATTATTAACTTCTAGTTATAGTGTCATACATTTGTTCTGGTTTGTGAAAGAGACTCCTAATATTTGTATGGCTAATTATGGACATTGTCCACCGCAAGAGTCACTGTTTTATGCATTCCCATCTTTTAACCTCCAACTTTCCTTCTGGTGACTCTGAGCTTCCCCTTTCCACCACATTCACACAACATTTGGCACTGTTAGTTATTCTCACAACGTGCTACTACTGTCACCTCTGTCCATTTCCAAACATTTAAGTTCAACCTAGTTGAACATTCTGCTCATAGTAAGCAACCGCTCCCCATTCTTTAGCCTCTTTCTATGTCCTGGTAACTTATATTTCATGTCTGTGAGTTTACATTTTATAATTAGTTCATATCAGTGAGACCCTGCAATATTTGTCCTTATGAGTCTGACTTATTTCACTCAATATAGTGCCCTCAAGGTTTCTTCATCAGCCCATTTGTTTAGACAGTTTTGTTCACACACCATACATTCCATCCTAAATAAACATTCAGTGGTTCCCTGTATAGTCACGTATTTATATATTTACCACCATCACCACTATCTATATAAGGACATCTCCATTCTTCCACAAAAAAGGAGGAGAGTCAAAGAAGGTAGACAAAAGAAAGAGAAACAAAACAAAACAAACAAACAAACAAACATGACAGCTAGGAAGCAACAGAAGGAAAGATAGAATTAAACTAAAGTAGAATAAAGAGTCAGACAACAACCTCACCAGTGCCAAGAGTTCCATACCCCAGCCTTATGTCTCCCTCTTATATGAATTTAACTTTGGTATATTGCCTTTGTTACGTTAAAGGAAGCATAAGACAATGTTTCTGTTAGCTACAGTCTCTAGTTTGCATTGATTGTATTTTTTCTACAATACCACCCTATTTTTAACACCTTGCAAAGTTGACGTTCATTTGTTCTCCCTCATGTAAAAACATATTTGTACATTTTATCACAATTGTTGAGCACTCTAGGTTTCACTGAGTTATACAGTCCCAGTCTTTATCTTTCCTCTTTCTTTTTGTTGTCCCACTTGCTCCTAAGATTCTTCTTTCAACCATACTCACAGTCATCTTTGTTCAGTGCACTTACATTGCTGTGCCACCATCAACCAAAATTGTGTTCCAAACCTCTCACTCCTGTCTTTTCCTATTTGTAGTGCTCCCTTTAGTATTTTCTGTAGAGCAGGTATCTTGTTCACAAACTCTGTCATTGTCTGTTTGTCAGAGAATATTTTAAGCTCTCCCTCATATTTGAAGGAAGTTTTGCTGGATATAGGATTCTTGGTTGGTGGTTTTTCTCTTTCAATAACTTAAACACATCACACCACTTCCTTCTTGCCTCCATGGTTTCTACTGAGAAATCCGCACATAGTCTTATCAAGCTTCCTTTGTATGTGATGGATTGCTTTTCTCTTGCTGCTTTCAGGATTCTTTGTCTTTGATGTTCGATAATCTAATTATTTAAGTGTTTTGGCTTAGGCTGTGCTTCTTGGATCTGTAATTTTATGTCTTTCACAAGAGAGGGGAAATTTTCATTGATTATTTCCTCTGTTATTGCTTCTGCCCCTTTTTCCTTCTCTTCTCCTGGTACACCCATGACACATACAATCATGCTCTTCATGTTGTTGTTCAGTTCCCTGAGACATTGCTCATGTTTTTCCATTCTTTTCCCTATCTGTTCTTTTGTGTGTAGGATTTCAGGTGTCTTGTTCTCCAGATCCTGAGTGTTTTCTTCTGCCTCTTGAGATCTGCTGTTGTATGTCTCCATTGTATCTTTTGTCTCTTGTGTTATGCCTTTCATTTCCGTAGATTCTGCCAGTTGTTTTTTCAAACTTTCAGTTTCTACCTTATGTTTGCTCAGTGTTTTCTTTATACCTGTCATTTCATTTGCCATATCTTCTCTAAACTTTTTGAATTGATTTAGCATTATTTGTTTCAATTCCTGTATCTCAGTTGAAGTATAAGTTTGTTCCTTTGATTGGGCCATAACTTTGTTTTTCTTAGGGTAGGTTGTAGTTTTCTGTTTTCTAGGTGTCTGGTTTCCTTGGTTACCCCAATCAGGTTTTCCCAGATCAGAACAGGCTCAGGTCCCAGAAAGGGGAAATATTCAGTATCCGGTTTCCCTGAGCGTGTGCCTTAGAAGATTGACACACCCTGTGAGGCCTCTAGCTGCTGTACTTTTCCCAACCTTCCCAGCAGGTGGCGCCTGTCAGCCTGTCACTCCTGACTGGTGTAAGGAGGTGTGGACCCCTTAGTTTCTGTTTTTGCTGTTTTCCCCCAGGCTCTGGGATCTGTTCTGAACGGAAGGCCCATAGTAGAGCTGGGCACCACCTCCTTCCTCTTAGGGAAGATACACCCTTAGGGAGTTATCATCTGCATTTAACAGGTTCTTTGTCTCTCTGACTCTGCTGTCTCCACCCCTGTCTGAGTCAGAGTGCTGCAAACTGAAAATGGCTAAGGTTTTTTCCTCTGAGCCCCTCAGGTTGAGAGAGAGAGAAAGGGACTGAAAGCCCCCTTTCAGAGCCAGTACATGGCCCCCCAGTTTCACTCATCATTCAGAGATAGCAGTTGGTCTTCTGGGCTCCCCATCCCGGGACAGAGAATTCTTCTGGCTCTTTAAGGTCAGTCATCACTAACAGCCTCTGTCTACTTGTTGGGGATTTGTAGCTTGTATTGAACAGTCCACATTTGTTAATTAAAACCCAAGTTGGAGCTGGACTGAGGTATGTTTGCTTGTTCAGAGAGTGTTGCTTTCTCCCACAGTGAGGTTTTGCCGTTTGGGCTGCGGTGGGGGGAGGGGGCTCCCGGCTTGGCTCTGCAGTTTGTACTTAACAGATTTTATGCTGCAATCTCAGGCATTCCTCCCAGTCCAGGTTGGTGTATGATGTGTGGGCAGTCTCGGTTGTCCCCCAGCAATTATTCCAGATTATTTACTTGTTGTTCCTGGTTGTTTATTAGTTGTTCCAGGGGGACTAACTAACTTCTACTCCTCTCTATGCTGCCATCTTCTTGGTCCTCCATCATTCATTTTTATTGCTGAGTAGTATTGCTTTTTATGAGCATACAACAGTTTGTTTGTCCAGTCTTCTGCTGATGGACATTTGGGTTGTTTCAAGTGCTTGTCTATTATGAATAAAACTTCTATGAACACTTGTGTTTAAATTTTGTGTGCATGTTTGCTTTCCTCTGGGTATACCTAGCAGTGGGAATTGCTGGAATATAGTGTAGATATATGTTTGAATTTTCCCTAAAGTGGTTGTGCATTCTTGCACTCCCTCCAGTGATATATGAGCATTCCAATTGCTCTACATCCTTGTCAGCACTTGGTATTGTCAGTTTTTAATTTTAGCCATTTTGACAGGCGTGAAGTGGTATCTCATTTTGTTTTATTAGACTTTCCCTAATGACTGATGATGTTGAGCATATTTTCATTTTTTTGTTGGCCGTTTGAATATCCTCTTTAGAGAAGTTCCTGTTAAGAGCTGTTGCCTCTTTTTAAAAATGGAATTGTCTTTTTCTTATTGATTTGTGGGATTTCTTTATATAGTCTGGAAATGAGTCCTTTGTCAGATACATATGTTGCAGACGTCTTCCATTTTGTGGTTTGCTTTTTCATGGTCACATGAAGTTCTTATTCAGCAATCTTTTCTTTCATAGTTATTATTTTTCATGTCCTATTTAAAATTTTTTTGACTACTCTAAGGTCTTGAAGATATTCTCCTGTTTTCTTCTAGAAGCTTTATGGTTTTACCATCTCAAAGTAAGGTGTGCCCATTTTTAAAAACATGTACATTTTATATAGCCAAAGATTTTACCCAGTCTCTACTCTTACATATATGAACACTATAGGACAGACCATATTCTATGTATGAAAGTACTTTTTTCTCCATGTTTATGCCATTTTAGGGTATTAATAATTAAAAACAATTCCCAGTTTGAGTAAAGGTTTTTTTTTTAATTATTTCTTTAATTACTAGTGATATTGAACAACTTTTTCCTTATATCTGTGGTTATTTCTGTTTTTTTGGTGTGTGAAGAAAAGGATATATTTAGATTGGCCATAGTTCTCCTTTACTGATTCTAGATCCAGGGGCATTTGGGGGAGTGAGGTGGAAGGAAATGACCATGGTGAGAAACTTGTGAGTTTGTTGTGACTGGAGCTGCACTGCCTTTTTGTGATTGAAATGTCCATTTTTGTTAGAAGCCAGTTGCTGAAGTGTCTAAGTGTCTTTGCTTTACTCAACATACTGTCCATATCATGCATGAACCAGGTCTCTTTGCCGGGTAGACCTTGGCTCTTGATGCTCTTTACCGAAACACTTCAGGATCAGTCATGTTGGCCTCACTGACAGTGTCAAGGATACGCACTCCCTACCACGACCAGCCTCTGCTGCTTTGAGCTAGGAGAGAGGATTCTGCTGGAAATTCCTTCTATTCCCGGGTGGGCTTTTTTGTTGTTGTTGTTTTGTTTTCACACAGTGAACCCTATTTCCAGTCCAGGTTATTTTTTCCTGTATTTTATTCTGTAGAAATTTCTTGAAATGTCTTTTGTATGTGGAAGTTACCCTTGCTGAGTTTCTGATGCCAGTGTAGATTGTCTTTTATTTTGATACTCATTTCATGATCCCACTTGCACCAGATAGAAACCCCAACCATGACACCTTCCTTTTCCTTCAAAGTCTTGTCTATTTTTGCTTTTTCACCCTACCTTTCTGCACTTCAGTCACAGTGGTTTTTTTTTTTTTTGGTTGTTGTTTGTTTTGTTTCTGTTCCTCCATTGCACCAGATCCTGCTTTAGGGACCTAACAGGTATTATCATATGTTACCATCAAGTTCTCATTATTGTTATCAAGGAGACTTCACTCCTTCCTCCTTTCTTACCATCTTAACTTTGCTTATCCTTCAGGTCTGCACTTAAGCATCAATTCCTCAGGGTCTGGGTCTGGGTCCCCTAGGATACCCTTCAGGTTAGGTACCCTTGTTATACTCTCACAGTACTTAGGTCTTCTCCTTCATAACTGTTAACATAATTGTATTTGATAAATGTATTGCATAATCTCCCTCTAGACAGTAAACTTCGTTACTAGAATGCAATTTCCATGGGGCGAAGAAGCAGGTTATATTCAATACATAGCCTATTCCCAGCATCTAGCACAGTGCTTGGTGTAGTTAATTGCCCAGTTGAATGAGGGAATAAATTTGGGAGGGCAGATGGGAGTTACCATGTGGCAGCAGAAGTCTGTATGTACTTTGTAAATTAATCAGTTCCTATCTCCTTAAGCTCTTGGTGTTCTCTCTCTCCTCAATCACTATGTATCAGTGATTAATAGGATCATTATTCCTGTGAATTGCTTCCTGTGGTCAAGTAAATGTAGTAAATGTTGCATATAATCTCCTCTTGGAGATTCACTGTCATTTTAATAATGTGTTTCCCAGCATTTCATAAACTTCCTGTCCCCAGACTACTCCTCCCCCTTTATTTTGGTTCAAAACCTATGCAAACCAAGGGACACGCTTTTGGGAATGCTGTTCCTCCCAACTCCTTTCATTTCATTCCAACTCCTTTTTGTGCATTTCATCTCAACTTCTTTTATTCACTAGGATTTTCTTGATCACTCTGCCAAAGTAAGGAGGGAGGGAACTAGCACTTGTTCAATACTTACTTTATGCTAGATTTACTTCCATTATTCCTTTCAGCCTTCACTATACATGTGAGCAGATGGGAGCTGGCGAAGGAGATTATTTTTTTGCTCACATGCTCATAGGTCACATAGCTAGCAAGATGATTGGATTTTTTTCTTTTTTTCAATTGCAAAGTCTGTGCTCTTTCTCACCCCAACCTGGGGTATAAGAAAAACTCTAATGATTATTTTAGAGGCTATGTACTCCCAGCTACCCAGTCTTAGTGTGAGGAGTGTCAGGTGGCAACTTGGGACTCTCAGGAGAGCCATAGGCTCAGAGCAGCAGGATCTCCAGGCTCTGGGTGGGCAGCAGTATTGGGGAGGGGGTGATTTGCAGTTTGAGAAGTAAAGTAAAGACTACCCCTGCTCAAACTGCCTCTGTCAGCCCTCATGCCTCCTTTCCTCCCTCATTTCAGGCTGAACTCACACTCCTCAGGTTCAGTCTTTTCTGCTGGCAGATGGCTCCTTTCTGGGAGTCTTAGGATGACTTTTGTCAATACTGTAGTGGTAGCTAATATTTATTGGAAGCCTGCTTTGGATGTACAGGGGTGGTATACCTCTCTGACCCTCTGAGCAGCAAGCTCTTAGGTTATGCAGCTTGCTTAAGGTCACATAGTATTGGACTTGGAATCTGCCCATTGTTTTTATTTTTTTTATTTTTATTTTTATTTTATTTTATTTTTTTTTTGTTCTTTTTTACTTTAATTGCTCCCCTTCACCTCAATTCCCATTCTTATTATCTTTGTGTGTGGCAACGAAAATATTCAAAAATTAATTTTGGTGATGAATGCACAACCATACAATGGCACTATGAACAACTCAATGCACACTTTGTATGACTGCATGGTATGCGAACATAGCCCAACAAAAATGAATTTTAAAAAAACAAAATCCAAAAAAAATAAAATAAAATATACATTCTGCTAATCTCCCCTTTTGTTTAAAATAATTACTGATAAGGAAGGATTTACTTCTGCCATTTAGCTATTTGTTTTCTGTATGTCTTATATGTTTGTTTCTTAATTACTCCATAGCTACTTTTTAATATTTAGTTGTTATTTGCAGTGGGCCATTTTAATTCCCTTCTTTCCTTTTGTGTGTATATTTGTTAATTTTTTAATGGTTACCTTACTGGCAGTTTTTTTTTATCACTTTAATATGTCATCCCACTGCCTTCTGGGCTCCATGGTTTCTAATGAGAAATCGGCTATTGGTTTTATTGAGGATCTCTTATGCATGATTAGTCACCTCTTGCTTGGTGCTTTCAGGAGTCTCTCTTTTGTCTTTCAACAATTTGAGTATAATGTATCTCAGTTTAGATCTCTTTCAGTTTGTGCAGTTTTGAGTTCATTGAGCTGCTTGGATGTGTAGATTTATGGAGTTTTCAGCCATTGTTTCTTCAAATATTCTTCTCCAATCTCCCATCCCCCCTGCCTCTTCTCCTTTTGGGACTCCCACAATGTGTATGTTGGCATGCTTGATGGTGTCCCATCAGTCCCTTAGGCTCTCTTCACTTTTCATTCTTTTTTCCTTCTATTCCTCTAGCCTGGATAATTTCAATTGTCCTATCAAGTTTGCTGATTCTTTCTTCTGTCCACTTGCATCTGCTGTTCAATTCTTCTAATGAACTTTTTGCTTCAGATATTGTATTTTTCAAGTCAAGAATTTCTATTTGTTTCCTTTTAACAATTTATATCCCTTTATTGATTTTCTCATTTTGTTCAAGCATCATTTCCCTAGTTTCCTTTAGTCCTTTGTCCATGATTTCCTTTAGCTCTTTGAACACATTTAAAACAGTTGATTTATAGTCTTTTCCTAGTAAGTCCAATGTCTGGGCTTCCTCAGGGACAATTTTGATTTTTTCCTTTAATTGGGCCATACTTTCCTAATCCTTTGTACGTTTTGTGAATTTCTGTTGTAATCTCATTGAAATATAACAGGGTGACTCGGAAAATGAGATTCTTCACTTTCCACAGGGTTTGCTGTTTGCTTGATTGTGGAAGGCTTAGCTTGTGTTCGGCCAGGGTTTTGACAAGATTTCCTTGAATATCAGGAGCTGGATGCTGACGGTGAGGGTGGATGGCTCCTGGCACAGCATCGTGGCAGCAGAGGGAACCAAGGAATGCAGATCCAGGGTAGGCGGCAGCAGGCACGTCACTCACACAGGCCTAGGAAGCAGGGGTTCCAGGGCAGGGCCCCAGTCCTGTCAGCTCCATGTCTGCTTCCGTGGGCTGAGCTCTGAGGCTGGGCATGGCCAGGGCCTGGAGACCAGCAGGGATGCATATGAGCTTGCAGGAGCCAGCTCCCAGGACCAGGCCTCCCATCGGGCAGGGGTCTCCTCTTCTACCTGGTAGCCTGAGACCTGAGGAGGGCCTGTGCCATCTGCCCCGAACCTTGTTATGCGGGATTTTGGGTCCACCTCAGGACACTTTTGTGGTAGGCAGAATGCCTCTCTCCCCACGCCCACATCCACATCTTAGTCCCTGGAACCTGGGGATACGTTACCCGCCTACCCACCTCCCTGCCCATTGTTTTTAAGCTCGATAAATTTATTCTTAAAGGAAATCTGCCCATAACAATTAAAATCTGTGAAATCTTGGGTTTGATGTGCTGGTTATTTTTTATAATTTAGATTTAAATAAACATGTAATTATTAAACTTTTTTTTAAAAGGCCTTCATGTACTATCAGAAATCACTGAGTATCAAACTTTGGGAAACATTGCTCTAGCCTGCCTCTGGTCTACCCTCTAGTTTACCCTCTATTCATCCACCCCCATGAATACTTCACTATGTATCCAGAAGAGATGAGTAATCAAAAACAAAATAAAGGTTCATTAAACATTACACACAATTCCATTATTGTACCTAAAAAATTAACAATAATTCCTTAATATCAACTAGTCAGTGATCATCTTTGCCTAACTGTCTCATAACATTTTAAAATTAATATACTTTAAGAATAGTTCTATATTTACAGAAAAATGGAGCAGATCATACAGAGTTCTTGTTTACCCCCTCTTCCTGTTATTAACATCTTGGTTATGTTTGTTAAAATTAATGAACCAACATTGATAATGTTATCATTAACTAAACTCCATAGTTTATTCAGACTTTATATAGTTTTTACCTGATGTCCTTTTTCTGTTCTAGTATCCCACCCAGGAAACTGCATTACATTTAGTTGTCATGTATCTTTAGACTCTCCTTGTTTTTGATGACCTGGGCAGTTTTGAGGAGTACTGCTTAGGGATATTGTAGGATGCCCTTTCTTGGACTTTGTCTGATGTTTTTGTCATAAATTTTTATTTTGTAGTTAGTTTTAAAATTCATAATCCAGACTTGGTTGATAGTCTGTTGAATCTCTTTTGCTTTATGAAAATTGCTTCTCCCATTGTTTATTCTTATCATTTATTTATTGAAGAAACTGGGTTGGTCATTTGTTCTTGATGACTTTCCATATTCTGGATTTTGCTGATTATGTTCCTGTGAGGTCTGCATAATCTGTTGTTCTTTGTATTTCTTGTAAATTCTTACTTGGGTCTCGAGGCTTGCTGGATTCAGATTCAGTGTATTTCTGCCTGAATTAAAAAAATCAAACCAAACAAAAAACCCATGCTCTTTTCACTGTGCCATTGTGCTTTCTTACTTTTGTTATATTTTCCATCCTTTCCAAGTAAGTGATCCTTGAAGAAATATGTGCTATGCTAGTGTCCGAGTTAAAAACTGCACAATTTGTTGATGGTCGATAGTGAAGCAATAACTCGGCTGCAGGAAAATCCTCATGTGGTTGTCACTTTTTCCAAGGACAGGGATGACACATTTTATGGCCCTGACAAATCAGAATATTAGCCTTAAAGTTTTAAAATTTTCGTCGTCTTTGTTTTTCTCAGCTCAGAAATGTGAACACTTTTGCTACTTTTAATATATACTTAAACTTTACTACAAAAAATGATTTGAGTGATTACAGTGACATATACAACATGGGACAATAAAAGTAAAATAAGTGGGAAATTGAAGATAATGTAGGAAAATAGCAATTCATGGGCAAAGTTATACAGAATGCATAGAGCAAGGTTGGTTGGCAGGAGGGACACAGATTAGGCTTTACTTATAATGGTAGTGTTCTTTGTCTGCAATAGTTTGCAGGACTATTGTAATTTTAGATGATAAATATATTCCTTTCTCTAAGGTTATTTACCTATTTAGTTGGTGTTTATACTTGGTAGTCTTATTGCTTAGTGGGAATGGAGTACCGTTAAGACGTGGGCCAGGTTACTGAGTATTTGGTTGTAAGAGCTCTTGGAAAAATCAGGACTCTCATTTTTCTTTTGTGCTTTCTTTCTGTGGTTTTTGTAAGAGTTTTGATTAGTTTATTCTCTTACATATTTTTTTCTTTCTCTAGTGTCTATGACTCGAGCATGAATGGACTATTCATGGGATATTCTTGGAACATTTAGTTTTGAATACCTCTGTTTTGTCAGACTTTTCAGTACTTAGAAAAGTAAATATAACTTAAGAATGTTTCATCCACAGAATACTATATCTTTATAACTTTGTTCATGCCAAGTATCTTTTTTTGGGTTTTCTCTATTTTATTTTAACTAAATATTTAAGGTTTTCATTTTTCCATTTGGAAGTGACAGAAAACTCAATTCAAATCAGTCTTAAACCAGTAAAGAAGATTTATCATATGAAAAATCCAGAGGTAGTTCTGAATTCAGGTTGCTTCTTCAGATTTGATGTGGTTACTGGTTGTACCAGCCCCAGGCTCTCCCTTTTGGTAGCACAATGACATCAGCAGCTCCAGACTTCATCCCCTCATGTTTAAGTTCAGTAAGGAAAGAGATTTCTTTTCTTGTGGCTCCCATAGAAGTCCTGGGATTCAGTTTGAAATGTGCCCATTCCTGAATGAATCACAGTAATTAGGGAATGTGACCAAAAACAAATGTCCATAAGCCCCTTAAAATTATGACATTATGTTCTTCTATAGCCTCCTAATCAAATTTTGCTCTATATGTGAACTTCTTTGGACTTTATGTGTTAATTATTTGATAATTCAGCAAATATTGGTTGCTCCCTTACTGTGCTAGTGTGTTACAGTGGCTCTATATGGACCTGAAAACATTAAATTGTAAATTGGCAAATTTTTACCAATTGCTTATAAATTGCTTTATTTCTTATAAATTGCTTTGGAAATAAAACACCCAGTTAAGACATATAAGAGCAATTACAGCTGTTTTATTACTTTAAGTATTCTTCTGTGGTTTATAGACACTTCTTGCTTTTTGAATTTATTTTCAAATTAAGAGTATTGTCACCCTGTCAACCCTGCCACCCCTCTCCCCATCTCCCAATCTTGGAGGCTGTTTCTATTCTTACTTTATAGACTTTTAAAAACTCATCAATTAAAAGAAGTTTGGATTATGGATTGTTTTACTCTCAGATGCAGCATGAAATGTCTCCATGAGATTTGTCCTCTGATCCTCCACTCAATTCTGTATTCTCCCAGACTTTATGAAAATTTTATCATGGTGACATCTGTGTTCTGTGTTGTCTAGAACATCTTGATTGATTCTTATGTTCAAGTCGTTCCTAAAGTTATTAAAACAAGGGAGTTATCCAGGGGTGTAAATCTCCCTGGCAACACGGGTCATGACTCCTGGGAATGAGCCTGGACACAGCATCGTGGGATTGAGAACATCTTGACCAAAAGGGGGATGTGAAATGAAACAAAATAAAGTTTCAGTGGCTGAGAGATTTCATATGGAGTTGAGAGGTCAGGTCACTCTGCAGGGCATTCTTATGTGCTATATAGATATCACTTCTTAGTGTATTGGAATAGCTAGAAGGAAGTACCTGAAGCTGTTGAACTGCAACCCAGTAGCCTTGATTCTTGAAGACCATTGTGTAACTATATAGCTTACACGGTGTGACTGTATGATTGTGAAAACCTTGTGGCTCCTACTCTCTTTATCCGGTGTATGGACAGATGAGTAGAGAAATGGGGACAAAAACCAAATGAAAAATAGGGTGAGATGTGGGGGATGGAATGCTTTGGGTGTTCTTTTTTTACTTTTATTTTAATTCTTATTTTTATTCTTTTTGGAGTAATGAAAATGTTGAAAAATTGATTGTGGTGATGAATACACAACTATATGATGGTACTGTGAACAGTTGATTGTGCACCATGGATGACTGGACGGCTTGCGAATATACCTCAATAAAACTGAATTAAAAATAAAAAAATACAAAAAAACCCACAAGGGAGTTAAACATGTCTTTTGATAAAAGAACTTGATATGCAGTCCACTATCTCTTAAATTTATTTTGGGCCTTTATGTCAATGACTTCCTTACCTCCTTTGTGTGAGGAGATCCAGAGTGTTGTATATTGTCCTTATTCACTTGCACCCATGCAAAAATAATCCATAAATTTATAAGTTGACTTTATTGTATCATATATTTAGCAGTAATTATATGGTTTTGAGAACAGGTGCCCTCAAGGGGGTACATACCAAAAGCACCATGCAAGAGATTTAGAGGACCTAGGCTAGTAAAATATTTTAAAACATGGACAGAATTAATGAAAAAATGTCTGGCTTCAAGCAATGAAGACTCCCCTTACCCATTTGCCTGCAGGAAGCAGTGTGAATAGAATCAAAGACATTCTCACTGTGCGGCAAGCAGCAGGAATCCCTGACCAAGGCTGTCTTAGCCCCTGGCTAAAAGACAAATTCACTTGTTCTTGGAGCCTGGTGGACTGTAAGGAACACATCTTCATTCTCAATTGAGAGCCACGTCAGTTTAGTATATGAGGAACAATGAGATAGAAGAGCAAGTGTAAAGTTTACTATAAATATAATTAAAGGGTCATAAAATGTGTCCCTTTCTATCTAGTAGCTTTGGCAAGTCACTTTTTATGCTATTCCTAGCTAAAGGAGTAAAATTTGATTGTTAGTGATTTCTGCATCGGTGTGTGTGTGTTGTGTGTGTGTATAAAATTTTAAACATTGAGACTCTCCCAACTTGGAATATGTGTTTATTTGGGATGAGTCTGGTAACATCTCTGAAAATAAATATGTATTCAAGAAATGAGCAGTGTAAAGAAAATAGTAGAGGGCTTGTTAAAATGTTGTAAGGTTTAAGTTGAAAAGGTTTCTTAGGGCCAAATTTCGTTCTACAGGTGCTTATTTAGAGCTTGCAATGAGACAGTATGCTAATGGAGGAGCTTTGAAAGTCTTTGGAAGTGATAAATCTACAAAGGACTTTTCTAAATCCCATTAGTTGAGTTTAAGTATAATAACTCTTGAAAGCAGTGAAACTACATTTCTTTAAAATGTTTTATACTCTTTCAGGAATTCAGCCAGCTGTTTCCCTTTAGTGAACTGGAGAATAAAATAGCTTTATTTGCAGAAATAGGTTTGATACTTTAATATTTGGTTTTGAAAATTCTTATGTTGTCTATAGAAACATATAGTATACTGGCATGTTCAGTAAACTTTTTTGACTAAATAAGCAGTTCAAAATGAAAAAGTTTAATAGGATTATGAGATCTGACTATACTTGAGTCATACCTTTCTGAGAGTAAATAAAATAATATTCCTGAAGTCACCTTCCTGAAAGTGATAACTCTTCCTAGAAAAAATGAGAATGTTCAGTTTATCAGGGAAAAGAAAAAGTTTTTGCTTTCAATATGTTCTAATATTCTTTAAGAACATGGTAAACTGCACTCCCTTACCTGAAGTTAGGGAAAGGTTTTTGCTAGATACATTGGAGGATAATCAGATGTTGTGCAGATACTTAGAGAAATTCTCTGATGAAAGTTTTTTGGCTTGTGAGGCCAGGTAGGAGGACTAGGAAGGGACATAGCCAGTACCTGTGTCTGGGAGAGTAAGGAAGCAGAAGTCGGACTAACTCAAGGGTAGAGGCAGGGGTCCTGGGATAGGTACTTAGAGCAGATGTCACTCAGTTCTCAGATGATGTCAAAAAAGCAAGGTGGGATTTTATCTCTCAGCTGCAAGTCCTTCAGGTGTCATGCAGTATAGAATATGGTTTGGCAGATATTTAGAAGGGGAGCTTGATAAGACAATACCTTTTCTTAGAAGCTTTCTGGCTGGGTATTCTCATTGAGAAGGCAAAGACATTGACATGATTTTAGGATAGTGTCTTTGTCACCTCAGAGTACAACTAGACTCCAATAGCTATCTTAACCCCACCTGCTCTCCAACTTCACTGAAGGAGAATGGCCTAGAATCAAGGGGGCAGTTTGCTAGGACCAGACATATACCCAAGTAACAGAGCAACACCTGTGTGTCAATGCCAGTTACTCTGTTTTGAGATGACCTGGAAGGAGAAAGGGTTGAGAAGTGTGTGTATTGCCGTTTATATATTGGCAGCATCTGAAAAAATATGGTAGACAAGAAGAATAAAATAAAAATCACCTGTATTTAATTTTGGATATTTTATATATATTAAATAAAAATAGCTCCACAATGTTAAGTCCTGCTTTGTAGCCTTTATTAATGTTTCTTGAATTCTTTCTGTGTATTGTAAACTTTCTTCTGTCATTGAATATACTCCTACAACATTATTTTTATTTGGTGACCATATAATATTCTGCCTTATGGATGATCCATAATTTACTTAACCAATCCCTGTTGTTGGGCATTTTTCCCCTTTGCTATATAAAAACAATGTGATGAACATCTTTTTAATGTATATTTTTGCATCTATATATTTTTTCCTTGTCATTTTCTACAAGCGAAATAGCTGAGACAAATGATGTACACATTTTTTCAAGACTTCTAAATGTGTTTTGGAAAAGTGCACACCAGAGAGGTTGCACCAATTACATTCCCATCAGCAGTGTAGAAGAGTGACAAGTAGATAATATTTGAAAATAAATCAGGAGAACTTGCTGCTTTTAGGACATTTAATGCCATGCAAAGGAAGTGACAGGCAGTATAGTTTAGGGAAGAAAGCAGGGATTTTGGAGTCGAAGAAGGCAGGGATTTTGGAGTCAGATAAAATTGCACTTCTGCTGTGTTTGACCTTTCGGCAAATTACTGGATGTCTCTGGTCCTCATTTTCCTCCTCTGTAAAATTAAGGTAATACCTATTTGGCCAGAGGTTGTGTGAGAAAAACTGGGATTACAAGAGCCCTAACGTCCCTAGTACAGTGCCTGGCACATTGTAGGCATTCTGGAAATAACAATTGACACCACTCTCCCAATTTATCCTTTTTTTTTTTTTTTTTGTAAATTTAGATATCATTTAGTACTGAAAAGCAGGTTCAGCTTACTTCGTGGGCTTCCCTCCTTCTGAACATTCCTAATTGGACCACAGGTGCTAACTGACAAAGGGCCAGATGTTCCTAATTTAACTGTTAAATTCTCTCCAGTCTCAGGATTTGTGGATCTTGGAACCCCACTGGGATTGGGTTCTGACTGATCTGACCTGGAGCTTGCTGTGGGAATCTGTTTTTCCTTGGCAACCAATTCTCAGACTGGTCCTAACACTGAGGACCCATGTGGCTATGCCGGAAATAGATTATTTTGTTACATCCTGTTCTCTGTCATGCTTCTTAGAATAGAGATTCTGCTTTCCGCCTCATACATCTAATCCTTCCCCTCTCCAGCTCTGTGAGAGCTCTGAAAAAACAGATGACATTTTTGAATCATGGGTGGAAGATCTGAAGTGGACAGGATGATTCCCCCCCCTTTAGAGTTCCTCAGGAATAACGCCTTATTTCGATGTTCACTGCTATTTCACAGGGTCACTAGGTCAGACATCTTTTTAGCACTTAGCATTTTAACACATTTTAAACCAGAGGTGTTTAAGATGAACTCAGAATTAATTCTTGGGAAAATGATTTGTTTTTATTACTTTAAATTGTCACTACTATTTATAATTAAAACAAAAAAATCACTTAAAATTTCACAAGGTAGTATTAAAATATTACACAAGTGCTAGATGATATTGGAGAAAAATCAGAAAATATGAATGAATACAAATATAACAAGAAAAAATTATCCTTTTTTTCTTTACCGGAGATGACCAGGAAGATCCATTTTTGCTTAGTTATCATTTGGGTTCTGATATCTTATCTTAGATAATCATTCAAAATGAGATGATCAGACATTAAAAGAATTAAAAAAAAATTGTTATTGCGTTTAAGTACAGTTTGGGCTCAGACTTTGAAACCTGATTTCACTATTTTTTGGCTCTGTTTAAATCTCTAAAACTTGCCAGAGAGTAAATTTTAGTTTGTCCCATTCTTCTCATCTGTTTTTTTGTCTCCCCCTTCTGCTGCTTCCTCCTTCCCATCTCCTTTTCTACCCTTAGTATATATCCCAGCCTGAAAATACTTTGTAGAGTATTATCTCTGATAAATAAATATAAAAATTATAAAATAGAGTTGCTAAGAATTAGAAAGTGTCAACTTTCTTGGCTATATGTCACATGCTTACTGTCAAATTCTGTAATAGTAAGATACCATTATAAAGAAAAGAAAGTCTTTAACACATTAATTCAGTTCTTTAAAAGCTTTGGAAGATATCTTTAAATTGTGAATTAACTTATATTCTGCAACCTAATTAGTGTTTTATGATTCTTGGTTTTAAAAACAAAACGGTTGTTTTGGTGAGAGTGTGCTATTTCTTTATAGGTTGCCATCAAACATTTTAACCGCAGAAGCCTAGGTTCTGAATCTTGGAAGATTCTTATAAAGCTTTGTGGCCCTGTTTCGCTACAAATACTGCTACTTCTTGTAAAACAATAGTCCGTGGAATTAGTCCCAATAGGGTAGTTCCCAGTTTGGATTAACTTTAATGCTTGCTTTATTTAGCTTGAGGTGAGGACCGCCTCCAAGAGGACTGAATGAGGACTTGGTAGCTCTCAAACCCATGTTGAGAGAGCTGGGGTTACATACATTCCTTGAGCCCACCTACTGTATGATTCTGCAGAACTGAGTCCCCATCCCTGGTAGGAGTCCCAGTGGGGTAGGTGTTACCACCAGATGGTTACCATAAAATGGATCTTTTGTTTCATTCCTTATGTTTCTGGGTGCTCCCATTTTTGTCCTTAAGCTCTTTGTTTTATATCCTATCAGTGGGGCATGGTGGAAATTTATGGGAAAAGAAGGGCGAGTATGAAAGTTAATTGGCTTTAGACCATGTTCCAAAGGGAAGTGCTAGCCCTTGTGTCTACTTTTTGAAGCCCAGCTGAAAGAAATTTGCATGTTGTAAAAGAGAAATGAGAGAATGTCCTGTAGGTTCACTAAAAGACTTTTCTTTAAATCATGTTTCACTCCAGCTGCTAAAGCGTCATTCCTCAGCTTAAAGCAGTTTAATAGCCATCTCATCATTGCCTCTGATAGTGGTTTGAATATTAAAGTTTTCAATGTCTCACTTGAAGGAATGAAAAAATTCAAAACACTCTTATTAGTCTTTAAGTATAATAACATTTCACAGGATCTATAAAAACAGCCATTCCATTGGGTTACTGTTGAGCAAACTTCTTTTCTCTCTTGACTTTGCTTGTGGCAAATGTTTCTCCACTGTTCTAGAAAACAGTATCTCTCTTTGATGCTTGAATTGGCTTGGCTTTGGCTTGATATTTTGCTTCACCCCTTAGTCTTAGTTTAAGAACTCCCTTGACCCCCCACCTATGTGTTGCATGACCTGTTAGAATTATTTTCTGTTAGTTATTGTTGAAATAGTTTACATGCTAAGTTGCAGGAAAAATTCTTGTATATGTTGATATAAAATTGGATGGCATACCTGGGAAGAATTGGCTGTTTACCAGTGGGCTTTGGCACATAGTTGAAGAGTCCTTGCTATATAGGATGTAGTCATAGAGTGCCATAGGGAGTCCTCTGTGATTGGCCCGTTTCTATCTAAGTTTTCCTTATCTTTCACTTAATTCTTTAGTATTAAGCAGATCCTTGCTTAGGATGTACCATTTCTTAGCTTTTTAGCTTTGCTTATGCTATTCTGCCTGGAATTTTTTTCTCCCTCTTTTTCCCCTGGCTGCCTCCTACTCATCCTTCATGGCTTAGTTCAAGCATCCTCCTCCTTTGGGGGTGGGGTGGTGGTGTTAAGTTTCTCAGTGTGTATGTGTGTGTAGTTATATCGCACGTTCTCAAGATTCCCTCCTATGAACTCCTGGAGGATAGAGAATATGTCCTAACTTGCATTTCTGTTTGCAGATGCAAGTTCAGATGAGTTTTTTTTTGTTTTATGGAACTTATATTTAAGCCACTCAACTTAGTTATCACTGTGCATGATGATGAGTTAGAAGAGGCTGATAATGATTCTGTGGGAGCTGGTTTGAAGAAAAAAAAATGTGTATGTTGTGGGTGTGTGTAAAAAACTTGAAATAAGGTAGATTTCTAAATCTGAGTGTCATTAGAGAGATGATTAACACAAAATACCCTCTATGATAGCTTTAAAAAGAATTGTCTCTTTGAGAAAGAATCAGGGCAGGAGGTTCAAAGCCATCCTATCTAGAATTAGATAGAAATTAGTTTTTTGTGGATCTTCTTAAAGCCAGCCACTTGGAAGACAGGGTGCCTGCAACCACTTTTTCCTTTTGATTTGTGGTTCCTAAGGCAGTAGGAAGAGTGCCTAGGACATTTCTCTTCTGCCTCTGTTAATATTTTTTGTTTTTGAAGAATGCTGAAAGCATTATTCTTTTCTTTACTGATTTGATGTTTTTTTAGTATAGTGGCCCTGATTTTGTTTTTTGATTGTACAGTGGATATGACAAAATTAATAAGCACTATTAGTTTTCTTGGCTAATGTTACTTTGGCTATAGAACCTACAGATGTAATCAGTCTAATTGCTGTTAATATCAGAACCAGTGTGAATCATTTCCTGTTCTCTATGAACATTCCTAAGTGAGAATATTGGTCATTATAAGTAGTTAAATGTGATATTAAAAAAAAACATATCTTGGAGTTTTTCCATTCCCAAAAGTCATCTCTTAAGTATCCCCAGTGTGATCCTTCTGGGTTTCTCTTGAGCACAAGGCTGAAGTCTCAGGAGGAAAGAGGCTCAGGTTGTATGGTTGTTAGCTTAATAAGAAGGCCAATAAGTGTTTCTTAAAATTGGTAAATACTCATGGGTTTCAGGGTAAGTTTTTGAGACATATTTTAACAATTAGATAGTGTTCCAGAAACTTGAAGATAAATTGCTGTTAACTTTTAATAAGAGAGACTATAGTCTTTGTTGTGAATATAGCTAATATAAGAATCTTTGCATTACTCAGCTAAAGAATGATGGAGAGTGGTTATTCCAGAATGGACAAGATGGGGTTCTGACCAGGTCCGTAAATTTAAAATCAGAAGTTTCAAGAATCGGTTAATGCTGTGTTCTAGCTGCATTTTCATGCTCTTTGGTTGATGAATGTGGACCTTTTATTTTTATCCTTTTGCGAGTTTGATCAGTATCCTCCTGGTCTGGTAGACCTAATGGGAATCTTGTTCAGACCAGCAGGTACAGACTTCCTTATTAAAAATTAGGTCTGTTTCCTAGAGAAGTCTCTTCTATTGAGTAAAGACTATTTTTCAGCAGTGTGGTTGGGCTCTAGCTCTAAGGTAATTGAGTGTGAAAGTAGGGCAGTTCTGATACCTTTTAACTACCACTGTGTTTACGCTTACCAAATGGATAACACTGCAGGTCTTGAAACTGACCTGATAGTTGCGACCTCTGATTAATAGATTTTGGCAGTTGTATCACTTATCAGTTTGGATGATGCCCAGAATCAAGCTGTCCCTTCTTGTGTTCTATTCTGAAGCAAATAATGTAAAGGGACATAGTGAAAAGTGACTCTGGCTCTAGACCTGGATTTAAATAAGCCCAGCACTTAATCACTGTGTAACATTATACACATAAAGTATTTCATCTCTTGTGAGCCTGCATTTTCTCTTCTGAATGCTGAAAGAAGTGACTCCTGTGTGTATGATTATTGTGAAAATGAGATGAGATATCCCTTATAAAGAATTGAACACAACACTGGCACCTAGTAGGCCTTTTATAAATATTGGCATCATTCTCTATACCCCACCGTATCTTCCACATATATTATAAAGATAAATTCTTGGAAATCAGACCCTCAGAATACACATTTAAAGGTCTTTTCCTGAAAATACAGGTTCAATATCAAGCTTTAAAAAGCACTTGTAATAAATGTTAATATTTTGAAATTAAGAAAAATTTTCATTATGTTGTTTCCCATATTTTTCTAAGTATTGATTAGATACTAACTGTTCTAGTTTGCTAACGCTGCCGGAATGCAAAACACCAGAGATGGTTTGGCTTTTATAAAAGGGGGTTTATTTGGTTACACAGTACAGTCTTAAGGTCATAAAGTGACCAAGGTAACACATCAGCAGTTGGGTACCTTCACTGGAGGATAGCCAATGGTGTCTGGAAAACCTCTGTTAGCTGGGAAGGCATGTGGCTGGCATCTGCTCCAAAGTTCTGGTTTTAATATGGCTTTTTCCCAGGACGTTCCTCTCTAGGCTGCAGTTCCTCAAAAATGTCACTCTTAGTTGCACTTGGGGTATTTGTCTTCTCTTAGCTTCTCCAGAGCAAGAGTCTGCTTTCAGTGGCCGTCTCCAAAATGTCTCTCATCTGCAGCTCCTGTGCTTTCTTCAAAGTGTCCCTCTTGGCTGTACTAGCTTGCTTCTTCTGTCTGATCTTATATAGTGCTCCAGTAATTTAATTCAGACCCGCCCTGAATGGGCGGGCCAACACCTCCATGGAAATTACCCGATCAGAGTCATCACCCACGGTTGGGTGGGGTGCATGCCCATGGAAACAGTCAAAGATTACAATCTAATTAACACTGATTTTGGTTGGACCACCTTACGTTTTTTGCGTGGTTATTGATTCTGCCCACACAAGATTACATGAAAGATAATGGCATTTGAGGGTACATAATACGTTCAGACTGGCACACTAACCGTTAGATGATTAGGAAACCTTGGGAAAATAATTTTTCCTCTTTAGGCTTTAGTTTCTTCACCTCTAAAATCAGAGATTGGATTAAATGGTCTTTAAGGTTCCTTCCATTTCTCATAGCACATGATTCTTTGATTTATTGAATGTGAAAATTGTCTTCTTCTTTTTTAATTTTAAATCCCACGTTATTAGCAAAATCTAATCAGGCTATGATACCAGCTGTCTTCATGGTTTTTACCCTTCGAGGCAAATTACATGTTAAACCTTACAAAGGGAAATTGTCTGTTTTTACTAAATAAATGAAAATTGATATACTGTTGAGCTGTGTTGTTAATTTGATATTAGTTGCTGGATACAGGTGTAATCCTTAAACTGTATCCTTGACTCTAAATGATTCTGTGATTTGGATAACTACAAATATTCCAAAAAGAATTGAACTACAAGGATGTCGCTAGTTTATTTAAATTAAATAATCCATGTAATTTTCAATAGGTAATGTGTCTGGGCCTTTCTCTGTCCATGCACTTCTGAAACAAGCTGATGTAAATGCTCTTTTAATAAGCATTTACTAGAGTATCTTTATGGATAGAGACTCTTGCAGTGGAAAGAAAACCAGTTTGTTTTAGAGTCAGATAGGAATATCTTCTAGTCCTACTTCTGCCATCAATTAGCGCTTGTTTCCTTGCAGCTTGGACAAGTTGGCTATTAACAAACCACGTTCCCCTTTTCTGATCCAGTTTTCTCATCTGTAAAATGGGAATAACCTATCTTACAAGGGTTTACTATATCAGCTGTCTAGCACGTAACAAGAACTTAATATATGATAGTTTCTTCTATTATAATTTGCAAACATTAAGCATCTTCTGTGTGCTTGGCAATTGCTGAAAGTGTTGGGTTGACAAAATATGTATGTCTAGATTATAAGTGATAACCTTCTGCAGTATTAGTTGTGGTAAGCTTTGGGATAATAACAAAAATTAGAAATATATGGCATTTTCATAATGTTAACTAGAAAGTTGCTCAATTTGTTAATTCCATTTGCTTCCTCTGATTATTTAGAAAAGACATTTAAAGACGACATAATATTCCATTACATTTTGGGTGACGTGAAACTATTAAGTAGCAGATGCTGAATAGGAACCTGGGTCTGTTTGATTTCAAGGAAGCTGGGTTTGTTTATATTACAGTTAGGGTGACCATAGAATTGATTCACCAAACAAGAACACTTGTAAATAAGAAAGTTATGCTGGGACAAATGTAAACCAGGATTATCCCAGGCAAAGGAGGGTGTTTATAAAGTTGGGTCTAAGACTCCTGGAGTATTTTGGTTGGACCACCTTAAGTTTTTTGCATGATTATTGATTTTGCCATGGTAAATTAATTGGTCAGATCTGAAAAAGTATTTGTTGAATAACATAAATAATCTAATAGTTATTAAATACTAACCATAATATTTACATTCATTTTTATATTATACTTTTTTCTTTATACGCTTAAGATCAGCAAGCTTTTAAAAGAGGATGGGAATGGGTAAATGAAATAAGCTTTTAATTTATAGTCATGTCATATGAACTTGGTAAACAAAATCCAAAATGAAAATCACACTGTTCCCAAGTTTTTACTTTGGGAAGGTAGAGATGTGGATGTCACTGAAAATCAGATGTGATTTTAATCAGCTCTTTTATTTGCCTGAATCCATCAGTCTTATCACTCATCTTTCTTGTTCTTTTGCCTTTTGTCTCTAGGTCTCCTGTGACTTTGTTTCAGGGAAATGTAAAAATGTACTTTAAAATTTGGGTTAATCAAAGTTTTTATAAGAGGCATCATAGTCTGTGGGTTTGGTAGCAGACAAAACGGTTTGTTTTTGGTTCTCCCTCATTTGCTGTGTGTTCTTGTGCAAATCACTTAACCTCTGAGCCTCGGTTTTCTTAAACTGTGGTGTGAGGATTAGAGAATACATATAAAATGACTGGCAAATAGTAGGTTCTTAAGCAATGATGGCAATTATGATTATATGAAATAGACCAGAAACCGTAACTTTTATGAGGTTATAGTCACAGTCTCACCCCTAATTTTGTTTTGCCCTCAGATTTTCATAGTTCCTTTTAGTGGGTTTTTATTGAAACACACTCTCTCTCTCCTTCTTAATTCTGTTCGCTGTATCCTGAGAAATTAATGGGTAGTAGCAGGACAGAAAGGACAGAAAGTGGGTCCCTCTCCAAAGGATTTCAGTAAGCTGTCTGGGACTATCACTGATTTCCAAACTGGTGCACCTCCCTCCCCAACTAACATTCAAGATGCCTGTGTGAAGGAGTGATTTGTTGCGGCCTCTAACTGCTTCTTCTCTTCCTTCCTTTTTGTCATCCTGCAGTGTTCTGTGCCAAGGTCTTTGTGGCTAGGCTGCGCCAACCTGGTAGAGAGCATGTGCGCACTGAGTTGCCTGCAGAGCATGCCCAGTGTCAGATGTCTCCAGGTGCCTCTCTTCTTTCTTGTTGTAAATGTGTTTTTTACGTATGCCATGAACATTTGTTGAAACTTGCAGTAGTGTGTTTAATCCAATGTTAAGTCTGCTAAATGTTCTGTGTAACCCTCTGCTTTCCTCCAGCCTGGGTGCTCCACATGGAGGAGTTAGGACCAAGAGGGGCCTTTCTGAGCAAATGGGTCTTTGGCTGGGCCCTATCTCCTTCCCCTTTTTCTGCTCTTGCTTTTTATAAACCCTTCCCCTCCTTGAACTTGTGATTCTCATGTTTAATAGTTGTGCATGTGCCAAAAAAAAAAAAAAAAAAAAAAAAAAACCTGGCAGTTTCCATTTGGCTACCTTTAATAGTTCTTTGTTGAGTTGGGAGGGTTTCATAATTGAAGTGATGATGTTTCTATTTTGAAACTTGTCCTTTTGACTTGCTTTTTCTCTTCCCCCCTTCAAAAAAGTTGGGAGATGGGGGTGGATAGAATCACTAATAGTATAAAACTCAAATTGAAGTCTTTAAAGATCATAGCTTTATGCTGCTAATAATGGTCAGTTTGGGCCATTTCCCAAAGGCCAGATCTGACAGCTATCCTCAGGATTCACCCGGTTTTCCAGGCCGAGGCTGGCAGAGAATTCCACAGAGAAAAGTAAAACTTTTGGGGGGCTGGATGTGGAAGGGGGAGGAGGGATGCTCAGGAAAATACTATTAGCTGGAGTGCAGCTGGACTGACCTCACCTATTGGATGGGTTCTAAGGGAGCCAAGGCAGAAAATATTGTGGCTTTATTTGGTATGCTCTATTTTAAGAAAGCATGTGTTTAATTAAATATGGTTTCAATAGCAATATTTTATTTTCATCACTCTATATATTCCAGACAGTTTGATATATCTTTAAAAAGCAGTATTGAATTCCCAGTGTCCTGTGGAAACTTCCCTTTTTAAGAAAAGTAGTGTATAATTAGGAAATGAGTAGAGGGATATTGTTGATGGCATGGGTGATTTAATGTTCTCAAGCTTATCTTTCTATTCATGTTTACAGTCTTTAAATGGAGCTGAGTACCAGAAAGGAGGAAAAATTTCCTCATATTGGGGTTGTGCATTTTAATTTTTTTAGTTATTGACAGACATTCTGACCAGTATTGATGTAGTTATTGATTCAAATTGCTTTATTTAGCAAATTGTACTGGAACCTGACTATAATACAATTAACTGGCGAATGAATTCAATTTAAGGCCCAGTTGTCTTAGATTCCATGTAAAAAGGTGGGTTACAATCTTGGGATCCAAGAATTGGGTGCTTCAGTGAGGCTCCATTGTAATGGGTATTTATCTTTGGAAAAACAGCTTCCTTGCATGCAATGGAACTTTTACAAAAATTCATTGAAATAGCAGACATTATTGCATATTCTCTCCTTGTTGCTATATAATGGATATTTGCATTTTTCTGAAAATGCTTACTAGACAATTAGAGTTGCTGAATTTAGTGGGCTGCCCCTGTTTTTTCTAGAACTGGAAATTTAAGTAGGGTAAGAATTGTTCATAAGGTCTGGAAGTGCAGATTCTTTTTATTGCATTCAGTTAAAAGTAATTGACCATTGGAAGACACCATTTTTTTTTTTTTTGAAGTATAAGTATTGTGAATTCTCTGTTTGGAGGCGGGGGGAGTGGGAGGAAGTATTGGTTCCTACCTTGATGAAAATGGAAATCCAATGTGTTAAAAGTTATTCAACTCGTCTCTCCAAGTGAAAAACGTTTAGGAGAGAAAATTGCAACTCTACCTTGAATTGAACCTTATTTTAGTGAATGAAGCAATATTGACTTCAGAGGTGTGTAGGGAATTTTGTTTACTTAGGTTTTATTTTTCCTAGTATACAATTGAGGGTATGTAGCACAGTAAAATGAAATGTGTACTCAGCTGATTGGTTTAGCAAATCATTATTCTGTTTTGCTCCATGTGTGAATGAAAAGTAAACATATATTAATGAACCTGGAAACTCCCTTCCCAACTCATTTGTTTTATGTGTTATTTAATGCCAGTGTGTTCCTTTCTCCCTCCAGTCTCCAAACAATGCTAAATTTACTGACTTAATTTGGATTTGGGCTTTTAAGGAATGCCTGTTATTTATATATTTCATCTTTGTCTTATACAAAGGGGACTGACTATTCCTTGGCATTGTGCCCCTTCTGTAAACTTATTTTAAGCAGGCCTAAAAAGAGAGGGAACAGGCTAACTGGAAAGGGCAGAGTCTGATTGCCTTTGTTTGGGCTCTGGAGTTACATGAAAGCGTCCCCCTTAAAATTGTCACACTGGACCCACTGATAGTTGCAACTTCAGCCAAATAGCTTATCTCTGTGACTGAATTATTGTACCTTTTGTAAAGCAAGAGCAAAGATAGTAGTTGCCTTTAGGCATAATACAACCACTTCAGTTTCTGCCCTCTATGAGAAGGGTAGAGGAATAGTAGAAAAAAAAATTAAAAAAAAAAATCACCTTCCATGGACTGTACTTAGTGCTTTATACACTAGCTTTGTGACAACCCTTTAGGTAGGCATTATTATCCCCATTGTTCAAATGTGGAAATTCAGTCTCAGGCGATGTGTGTGATTTGACCTCAGTTAATATTTGCGTAGTTGTTAAGTGATGGAGCTGGGATTTGAACCCCATATTTGTCTGATTCCAAAACTGGCTTTCTTTCCTTTACACTGGAATGTCACTATTTCTAGATTTTTTCACCTTAGTTTTGTTTGTGGAACCTGTACTATTGATATCTGGTGTGTGGTTTGGTTAGTCATTTATTTGGAAATAAAAAAGAGAAAAACTTATGAAATATCTATAGGGAAAAAAAAAATTGGAATTCTCTTTACCCAAATGAGGTAAAAAATTGGAATTCCCTTTGCCCAAATGAGGTTCCTGAATATCCTCTCTGCAGTTTAATCCCACGAATGTTGACTGGGCAGTTGGTACGTGCCAGGACCCATCTTGGTGCTGGGCATATAAAGATGAATAATACAGACTTGTTCCCTGCTCTCAAGGATGACCCTTTTATAGTGTTTAGGATGTATTGACCCTTCAGTGATTTGAGTGAAGCGAAGCTACGAAATCTAGACTGAACCACAAATTAAGTCCGTGTGTGTGTGTGTGTGTGTGTGTGTGTGTGTGTGTGTGTGTGTATAATAAAACGCTGAAGTTAGCCAAACCTATTGGTGCTTTCAAAAAAATATAAACCAGTTTAAACTAGAACTAATCATCTACATTTTTTAGAACAGTTGAACTGGAATATCCAGATGTCTCTGAACCAAGCTGAACTGAATCAATATTTCATTTGGTTCAGATACTTGTAGTTGATTGTAACCTCAGGTAATCAAGAGTTCAGACCGTGACGTGTAGGGTATTGATTTGCCAAGGCTTCTGTGGCACAAGAGTAACACCCATATTAGTAATATTAATTTGTGTAATATTAATTAATGTTAATGATAGTAATATTAACATTTGTTTTCTACTTTCTTTGTATCAGGCTCTAGGCACTAGGTTATCTCATCTACTCTTTTATGGGGAAGTTATGGTTAGCTCATGTATTCTTATATGGAGAAGTTATTTTTCATGTTTCCTTTGTATACAGAGTCATAGAACTGAATTGATTTGCCTAAGGTTACATATATATTTGAGAGGCAGAACTGAGCTATGAATTTAGGTCTGGATAACCCCAAAGCCATTGCTCTAGTTATGATGCTGTAATAACATTTAACTTGGCAACGTTCATTTTTAGTTGATGCAAGTTCTTTATTTTCAGTGTTAAACATTTCAAAGCTAATGCACCTAGCATGTAGAGTTGCTGTGTAGCAGACTGACAAGTTTTCTTGGGAATGCCATTTGCAACCTCTCAGTGGGGAAGAGTATTAGTGATAAGCTATTTTCAATATTGACAGAGAGGACCATGTGAATTAAGTTTTAGTGCCTCTATCCCAGCTCCAGTGTGTATGGCATTGGGCAATAATGCAACTTCTTGATAGCTGCTTTTCTTGTTTGTTTTCTTACTTTCACTGATCATGAGGGTATAGTGAGTTGTAGTGGCCTAAGAACACTATACTTGGAACTTATAGCTACCAACATAAAAAGATATGTTGGTATCTAGAGAAGGGAGATAACTTGGCGGAAAGAACCCTGCTTTGGACCAGACCAACCATGATTCTAGTCCTGTTCCCACTACTTAATAGCTCTGAGATCCTGGACAAGTTACTTTACTTTCCTGAACCTCAGTTTCCTTATCCTTATAAATGGAGGTAGTCGTATCTACGTTGTGAAATAGAGGAAGTTAATAACTACTACTTCTGTTTGCCACAGGAGACAAAAATTCATTTCTTTCTTTACTTGTTCCTGGTTCCTTATTCAAGAAAAGGGAATTCGAAGCTTATAGGCTTCGATTCCAGTGTTCAGATTAATCTAGTAGGGTAAGGATAAGTAAAAGGCTATATGTTCTCCTTTTGTCCATAATGTAGTGAAGGTAAACTGAAGCCAGGACCTGTCTTCTTAGGGCAGGCATATCTGTCCCAACTCACTGCCTTTATCTATTTCTTAATAAGCACTGAGGATTTTTCATTTCCTGTTGATTATCCTGTTGCATTCTGGGTCCAATAATGTGAAGGCTCTGAGTAACCTTTTGAGTTGCTCGGTGAGAGGAGTCCATAATATCTTATGCATATTAAAAGCATGTTTTTTTTCTTTTTATTAAAAAATTTTGAAAATATGGTTTTTGAAAAAAAATCCGCTAGTAACCTTACCACCCAGAGTTGCTATTTTAGGGTCTGTCTTCTTCCTGCCTTTTGGGCAGGGAGAACTCCTTCACCTTGTGCAGATTCTTTATGTGGTTGTGGTGATGATGATGTTAATAGTGGTGTTTTAAATATTCCATGAAATCCTGAAGTTTGGCTCTGGGGGTCATTAGAGGGATAAAGTAGGGCCTAGCATAGTGCCCCTTCCCACTTCTACTTCACCAGAGTAGCTCTGGATCTGTCTGTTTTATATAGAGGAACTCTCAGTAAGATGTTATTTGAAAAACTTTCTACTGTGGAATTTCAAAACAAACACAAAAATAGAGTATCATTCAACCCCACCTTCAACAATTTTCAAAATCATGCTATTCTTAGTTCACCTTTCCCCTTCCTCCAACTTTGTTTTTTCTGGAGCATTTTAAAGCAAATCTAAGATGGCTTAATAAAAAAGTGTTTGGCTAATCACTGTTTTATGTCATCATTTTAAAAATTTCAAACAAGGTTCAAAAAATAAAAAAATTACACAGTTGTTACTGAAGGATACAAAAGGACACAGAATGTTTTCTTTGACCCCAGATCTCACTTCCCAAAATATCAATTACCAGCTTCTTATTGTTCTTTCAGAAAAAAAGCTTTTAAAAATACAAATAGAACCATACTATGTATATTAATTTTATTTTAAATTGATACTACATGTTGATCTCTTTCCATATCAGCAAAGATAAAAATCGACTTTATTCTTACAGCTACAATAGTGTTCCAACTTATAGTTATATCATTAAAAAAAATGCAACTAGTTCTCTGTTGATGAACCTTTAGCCTTCAGTTTTCTTTTCTTTTTTTTTTTTTTTTGGTATCATAAACAGTTAAGTAATTTCATTGCACATAAATCTTTAGACTTGCATGATTATGTCTGTAGAATAAATTCCTAGAAGTGCAGTTGCTTGTCAAAGAGTATCAGTGCATTATTAATTAATTAAATAATCTGTATGCAGAAAAGTTTAATAATCTCTCCCTTCTTCCATTCTTATTCTCGAAACAAATGTTAACAATACAGTTGGTTGTCTATCCCTGCATAATTGTTCTTCTTTTGTTCGTAGGAATATATGCAACCATATAATTACTGGGATTTTCCCATTTTTTTAAATAGGAAAAATTTACTTGCTTTATTTACTTAACACACACACATTGCATACATGTCCCCAGGTCAGTACATAAGGGTCTAATTTTCACCACTGGTACTTTTATCATCCATAGTTTTTTGTTTTTGTTTTTGTTTTGTGGGGGGGAAGGGGCTTTTTTTTTTTTTTTTAAGTGTAACATGCATATAGAAAAGTGCAGAAATCTTAAGTGTACACCTCAGTGATTTATCACAAAGTGAACAGTGCTTTCTTTTGATAGGTGTGGCAAATTTGCTTTCATGGAAGGTGGACCAGTTTATATTCTAGTTACTTCCATAAGCACTGAACGTCATTTAAAAATGTTTAAGGTTTATTTAAAAACTGTCTTTAAAAATAGCACATGCTTGTCAAAATTAAACCAACAAAAAGTGACAACTAGTAACATGAATAAATACTTTGTACCCTCATTTAAAGTCACTGCATATTTCATTTAATAGATACATTATTGATTTAAAGAAACCCTCCCTTCTATATTAAAAATGCTTCCCATTTCTGAGACATTTTAAGCCATGTTGAATTGAACATCATTGTAGCTAAACATTTGTATACTTCTGTGGTTATTTCCTTAGGTAAAAGGTTGTGCACATTTAAAGACTTAAGGTTGGTAAATTGCACTTTTGAGAGGCTAGGTCAAATTACACTTCTAAAAGCTGGGTAGGGAAGATTCCTTTTTCGCTTGCCTGGCTGACTCTGGATATTTTAATTTTTTACTTCTTTGCCATTTTAATGGATAAAACTGTGAAAATGGTATTTTGACATTTATTTGATTGCTAGTGAGGTGGAATACATATATAAATATTTATTTACTGGCCGTTTTTACTTCTTGTTTTATGAGTTGCTTCTTAATGTCCTTTCTCCATTTTTCTGTTGATGTCTTCATTAAAAAAAAGAATTGTAGGGTCTCTTTATATATTTATTTAGTATAGTAAGTCTGTTGTTTATTGCAAATATTTTCTCCCGTTTGACATTTGCCTTTCAGTTTTGTTTATAATACTTTTTGCCATGAAGAAAGCTTTGAAAAGATATTCTATTTATGTAGTCACATTTATTCCTTTCCTTAGAGTGTCATGCTTAGAAAGATGGCCTTCATCCCAAGATTATGTATTCTTCTAGTGGTTTATGGCATTATGATTTCCATTTAAATCTCTCAGTCTCTGTAATTTATTTTACTATATGCTGTGAATTAGGAATCCATATTTCTTTCTAAATGGCCAGTCTGTTTTCTGTATGCTATTTACTCTTCTGTTTTTTTCCCATAAATTTGAAATCCTCCATACATGTTTCACTTCATTGTATCCAGATACAGAAGTCTCTTTCTCATTTTTATTCTTCTTCACATCCCTATTATCATCATCAATCATTAGTCATCATCTATAGGCTCATGGTCCACATGCCATATCATGCTGTCTTTTACATGTGCTAATATGAAGGTATTTTGTTAATGAAGATAGGCTTTAAAAAAAGTTCTGTGCCAAACAGAGACTCTTTAAAAAACATTTTTCTAAAATAATGATTTTCTCTATTCTTTATCATTTTCACATCATATTTTCTGAAAGCAGCAAGGGTGACTTGGTGATCTAAGAATTTGAAGCAGTAGATGAGCAGTAAGTAATTTAGTATTTTAGAGAAAGTTCTAGTGATAACACAATGCCAGGCATGTGGACTGGTACTCAAGAAAGCACATATGGAAGAGAGCCTTTAAAGCTATATCTTGCTTTATCAACAGTTATAATTTATGGTTTCCAAAACAGTATGCATGGATAAGGTTTAACAGTGTAATTTGAGGATAGGGAAATGGGCCACATTAAAAAAAATCTTTACTGTTTGAATGAAATGATTTCACAAAGCTTATACTATGGACATTAATTATGTAGATTGTAAAAATGCTGGTTTTACTCATTTGTATTGACATATTTACTGTTTGTTCTTGTGAAAATAACACTTTCCATTGCAAAAATTTTAGACAGTATTTAAGTATAAAGGAGAAATTACCCATCAGCCATAATCTCACTTCATTTTGGGGTCCATTGTTTTTTTTCTCTTGATGTTTTATTTCTATATATGTTTGTGTGTTTATATATATATATATATATATATATTTATTTGTTTGCATACAAGCTCATTCTATATATACTGAATTATAACCAGATTTTAAAACTTAAACAGTATCATGAACAATATGGTTCATATTAGTAAACTTAGGTCTGCACTCTTAACTGTGTAGAGTTTCATTATGGGGGTCTATAGGAATTTAATCAGTTTTTTTAATCAGTGGATGTGTTAATTCATAGTTAATTTCTTAGGTCTTATTTTTGATTGGCAAATTCTGAGTCAAAGGATATGAACTTTTTTAAGGTTTTTAAATTTATCCCAAATTGTCTTCCAGAAAGATTATCCTACTTTACACTATCAGCAGTGTATGGTCATAATAGAAATAAATGCACAATATAGAAAACTGGAAAATTTGTAGGAAAACACAAAGAATAAATTAAAAATCGCCCTTTTTTTCATTCATTTTTCTCCTTCAGTCAACAAAGATTTATTATCTTCTTACCACGTGCCAGGTGTTAGCAAAGGTGCTGGGAAAACAGGTGTGCACAAAATGGCCAAAAGCCATACTGTCTTGGAACATGCATTTTAGTGAGGAAGAAGGGAAATTAGGGAAAAACATAATTTGTTAAATAGATGGTAATATGCACTTTGGAGGAAAAGGGGGATATGGTGTGCCAAGGTTTGGGAAAGGGCTTCAATTTTAAATGGGATGATCAAGGAAAACCTCCCTGAAAGGATGGCATTTTTGCAAAGACCTGAAGAAAATGTGGGGCAAGCTGTGCTGATATCTGGGGGACAGAGAATCCCCAGTAGAGAAAGCAACAAGTGTAAAGGCCCAAAGGTAGGTATGTTCCTGGTGTGTAAGAACAGCAAGAGGGCAGATGTGTGGCTGAAGTGTGGACTGAGGGAGACAGGAGATGAAGTCAGAGAGGTAAAACAGGACAAATTGCGTGAGGCTTGTAGGCCTTGGTAGACTTTGGCTTTTATTTTGGATGAGGTGGAAGTCATTGGAGGATTTTGAACAGAGGAGTCATCTTTCTGACTAACATTTTAACAGGATTGCTCTGCCTGCTGTGTAGACAGTAGAATGAAGAGGTGAAGCAGTTTGCAAGCTGTTGTAGTATCAATGTGAACATCAGTATGTATCAAGGTGAGAGAAGATGGTGGCTTGAACCAGGGTAGTAGCAGTGGAGGTTGAGAGAGAAATTGCCAGATTCTGGGTATGTATTAAAGGTGGACCTGTAAAGATTTTCTGAGGTAATACTGTTATTTTGGGAGTTCATTTATTGATTCAGAGATTAGTCATATTTACTTTCGAATAGTTTTAATCCTACTCTAAGGTTGTCTGTTCACTGGGGAGAGGTCACACTGTGGTATGAAAACAGAGGCAATTCATGACAGAATGAAGAGAGAAGAGGAGATGAGTGTGACATTAGTAGAAATGGTATCAATCTTGTCAAGCCAGTAATATCATTGATATCACCAGTATCTATCAGGAATTTAATCATGAGATGATTTGGATTTTGGAATCCTGGAAGATAAAAATATGATATGTTTGTCTACTTGCAATAACGAAATAGTGCTTTATGAAGAATCATTCAGTATATGGCACTCATTTTGTGGAAGAATAGAGCATATGTATGGAACACATTTAGAAGAACACAAATATTTAGGGAACTCACAATTAGTGAACACATATGCCAGATGAGGCACCAAGCTCTTTCTCATACATTATCTTCCTTAATCTTTTGAACAACATTGTAAACTAGGTGGCATTATGTCTGTTTTATGCATGAGAAAGTCGAGACTCAGAGAGAGTGAACCTGTGACTTGTTTAAGGGTACATATCCGATCCAGTAGGTGGCAGAGCCAGGATTTTAAGTGGTCTCTCTATTTCCAGTATATCTTAATGCCTTTTAAAGTAGAAACTATTTTAATAGATGTGAATATTGTATTTTAATATTTGACTTTTCCGAATCTTAAAACAATTATGCAATAGGGATGCTATTTATGTTATTATACCAAGATTCTGGCCTTTTTTGTCTTCCTAGACTAAAATAGTTTCTTGCTTTCCATTCTATTCCTTTACCCTACGTTATTTTTTTCCTCACAGCACTTAGCACTGCCTGAAACTATATTTCATGTTTATTTAGTTTTTCTTGTCTGTTGTCTTCTCTCCCACCAGAATGCAAGTTCCATGAGAAAAAGTGTCATGTCTTCTTGTTCACTGCTTGGTAAACACACTAGTTTGTAGAATAGTTCCTGACAGGTGGTAGATGCTAAATGATTAGTATTGAATGAAGAATAGGCATAATAAACTGGAATGTGAAGGAATGGCCATCTCTAAGTTTTGTTAGGAGTCTGTTGTTCAGTGTTATTGGCTATTATAGTCAGGACTACTTTGGACTTCTCTCAGTTCTGTGAATCCAAGTATTGATGTGAGCTGAAAGAGTGTATTGAGTAAAAATTGATTTTGCTTTCAACTTCAACTTTATTTTTGTTTTGCTTTAGAAAAGTACTCTTTTCTGATTATAAAAAATATATCTATATCTATATCTATCTATATATGTCTTTTACAGTTGTTTTCCAGAGGGTTTGCATCTCATTGTACCCTCAGCATTGAATATTATTATTTTGAAAGTTTTTAGTAAGCCTATTGCTCTGTATGATTTAGTAGCATACCCTAAATACGTGTCCACAAACCTCTTCACAAGTGGCGACTCTTCATTGAGTAGTTTGAGTATGTGTCAAGTTAGCTAAGGCATGGCCTTCTAAAAGAAGATCTACTATTGGATATGCTAGGCCAAGGAAAAGAACTCCAGAAACATTTTGAAACACAGAACAACTGTTTGAGCCCATGTCTTCTATCCCAATTGCCTGGGTGCTATTGATTTAAAACTGGGATCATTCATTTAGAATGATGTTATTCACTGAATACTTAAGAAAGCATAGACTCACTCATACATCTTGAGTGTGTTTACTGAGCACCTACTATGTGCCATACCCTATCCAATAACCTGGTAAATCTAATACTAGCTGCCAATCTTGATAGAAAGATTGCATATAAAGACACTTTAATCTAAAGCAGGCTTTTGATACTTCCTCCCCCCTTTAGAAAACCAGGAGTCACTCACTTACTGAAGGTCTTGCAAAATCTCTAAAATAATGCTTCTTAATTACTGTTTCAGTTTGCTAAAGCTGCTGGAATGCAATATACCAGAAATGGGTTGGCTTTTTCAATGGATATTTATTAGGCTACAGATTTACAGTACTAAGGCCAAACAAATGTCCAAATTAAGGCATCAAGAGGAAGATGCCTTCTTGGAGGAAAAGCTGCTGGCATCCAGGGTTCCTCTATCATATGGGAAGGCACTTGTTGATGTCTGCTGGTCCTTCTGTCCTGGGTTGGTTTCAAATGGCTCTGTCTCCTCCAGAGGCTTTTCTTTGGATTTCATCTCTTAGCTTCTCTGAGCTGTCTGAGTTTCTTCTGTCTTTTATCCTCCCATAAAGGATTCCAGCAAGGGGATTAAGAGCCACCTTGAGTGGGCTGGGTCACATGTCCATGGAAACAACCTAATTAAAAGGTCCCACCCACAAGAATGGATTAAAAGAACAAGACTTTTCTGGGGTACATAACAGCTCCAAACCTGCAGTTACTTTATTTGGAGTAAAAAGCAAATGTTAAGTCCTTCATTTTTAAGCAGACAGGAAATGAAAAGGATTAGAGTAATGCTAGCTGTGATGGTAGATAGTAAGAAACTATCATCTAATTAATTTTGAAGAAAAAGACTGCCTAGAGATATATTGCCGAACGAGTTCAGTTAGAGTTCACAGGAAAGGGAGAGATGGATGAACCCCTTATTGTTGACCAGTAGTGAATGGCTTGGAGAAGGCACATAACCTGCAGTGTCTTCAGTCAGTATTGTTTGAGATGTTTGTTAAGGTCATCTGACAGAGGTGGTAATAAAGGGCACAGAAGATTACAGTGCATTTATTTCTGGGGATATGAATCCACAATTTGAAGTGTAGGGTATTAATTAGTACAAATCATTGAAAGATCAGTTGTTTATTTATTTTGCAACAGTAGCAAGCTTACAGAAAAGTTGCGACCATTTGAAAGTAGCATTGCTGTTTGAATGCACCATCATACTCTAATACTTCAGTGTATAGTTCTGTTATGTCTCCCACATAATCATAATATGATAATCTAACCAGTCAGTTAACATGGATTCATTACTACCTAATCCTCAGTCCCTATTTTAAGTTTTGCCAAAGTTCTGAATATCCTTTTTAGTAAAGGAATCCAGTTCAGAATCATTAGTTGCCTTTAGTAGTCATGGCTCTTTAATTTCTTTCACTGTGGCACAGTTTCTCAGTCATTGGCTGACTTTCACGACCTTGACACTTTTGAAGATTACAGATCAAGTTATTTTGTAGTAGTTCCCCCTCAAACTGTGTTTAATATTTCTTTCTGATTAGATTAAGTTGATGTATCTTTGGTAGGGATATCACAAAAATGATGCTTTGTTCTCATTGCATCCTAGCAGGTGGTGCCTGATTTTGATTTGTCCCATTAGTAAGGGTGATCACTTTGATCACTTGAATAAGGGGGTGTCTAGCAGCCTTCTTTATGGTACAGTCATCCTTTTTCGCTGTGTATTTTGTGGGGAGATACTTTGAAACTATGTAAATACCTTGTTTTCATCAAACATTTATTATTGTGTCAGTGGACTCATGGTTTCTTATTTTATTCAGTGGGTTATAATCTGTTTTCATCATTTTGATGGTCACATTGTTCCAAGTTTGGTTAGTTGGTGCCCTTTCAAGCCATCTCTTTTGTCCTTTTGATCTGTCCTCATAAGTCTTTAAGCACTTCCTTACTTTCACTTGCAACAAGATATTCTAGGCTCATCTTTTATTTTGCCCTGGTTCTTTTTAGTGAAGAATGGTTAAATTTAGATCTGGATGGTAGGTGTGCTTAGTACCATTGGATGTCATTGCTTTTAGGCCCTCTCAGTAGCCTAAGCTAGGAAATATATATACATACACACACATAATTTGTCTCCCTCCTTTTCTATGTATTAAAAACCATGAGTTCACACCTGTATCTCGAATTCCAGTGCACCCCCACAGATTTCATTCTGGTCTGCCTTACAACTCTCTTCTCTGACGGTCAGTTACCTAACTTGGCTCTTATTTTCTACAATATATTTACTTACTTGCTCAGTCCTAGAATATATATTAAGTTATTTTAGAATTGCTCTTCTACATCATTGAAAAGAAATGTTCTAACTATATGTGAATATTTCCTTCTTTCTTTTTAAATCTTTATCCTGTAGCTGTATAGTCCAACTATAGAATTGGAGTCACTTGGCTTAGTTTTTCACCCTCACCATTAAGTGTGGTTTTGTTGCTTGTTTGATATATTTTAGGTTCATTTGTTTCTGCTGATATTCCATCCTTCTCTCCCAATCGTTGCTGATTTTATGTTGTATTTAAATACAGAAATCATTTAACGTGGTTCTAAAAGTCAAAACAATACAAAAAAGTATATACCCATAGAAATGTGAGTACCTCTTCTCCTTTCTATTGTGTTTCCAGTCATCCCCTTTAGATAATCAATCTCATTAGTTTCTGGTTTATCCTTCCTGAGTTTCTTTATGAACTTCAGGCAGGTACATGTAAATTTTCTTATTTCTCCAGTTTTCTTACACAAAAGGTATTGTACTGTAGATACTCTCTTGCACTTTGTTTTTCTGCCTAAAAATGTGTGCTGAAGATTATTCCATATCAGTTCAAAGAGGTCTCCCTTATTCTTTCTTATGGCTGTATCATACTCCATTATATTGATGTCATTGTTTATTCAGCCAATCTCCTATTTTTAAGCATGTTGGTTGTTTCCAGTTTGGCATCACCTTAACTGATAGGATCTTTGAATAGCCTATTAACAAATGAGTTTATTACCCTATTTCTCCATTACTCTGTTAACAAATGAGTTTACATTCACAAGATCAGGGGTTAGGACTTGATCAGGCATGTCCATGTCCAGTTACCATGAAGGCAATTGATGGATAATTTTCTTTACTGATAATGTCACTCCTTAGGTTTTGGTGTCGGGGTTGTCTTCATAAAGTGGGTTACCTTCTCTGTGTTTTGAAAGTGTTTGGGACAGATTGGTGTTATTGCTTCCTTAATTGTTTAATAGTACATTCTAGTGAAACCATTGGGACCTTGAGTTTGCTTTGTGAGAAAGTTTTTGTTTTTGTGTAACAGCTAATTTGTTTTAATCAACTTTATGATGTATAATTTATGTACAATGTAATTCACCAATACTATGTTTACTTTTCAGTGAGGGTTGGCAAATGAAGGTAGTATCACTACAACAATCATGATATATATTTTTTTCTTGTAATATTTTTGCTGGGTTTTGGTATCAAGGTAATGCTGGCCTCAAAAAATGAGTTGGAGGTATTCTTTCCTACTTTCTGTAAGAGTTTTTATAGCATAAGTATTATTTCTTAAATATTAAATAAATTCACCATTGAAGTCAATTTCTTTAACAGATACATTACAGTTAACCATTTCTCCTTGTGTAAGTGTTGGTATCCTTGTATCTTTTAAAGAATTTGTCTCTTTCCCCTGCGTGGTGGAATTTACTGGTATAAAGTTTGTAATATTCCCTTATTTTCCTATAATGTCTGTAGGAGCTGATTGTTGTTCCTGCTTTTATTCCTGATTTAGGTAATTTTTGTCTTATCTCATTTTTTCAGCCTGACTAGGGTTCTATCAAATTTACTGATTGTTTCAATGACATAGAAATGTCAATGACTTATTTTATGGCCCAGAATCACATTTATCTTGGCGAATATTCAGTGTGTGTTCTTGAAAAGAATGTTTGTTCTTTTTTTATTGGGTAGAGTGTTTTATATAGGTCAGTTAGGTCAAGTTGGTTGATAGCATTGTACAAGTCCTCTATACTCTTCCTCTTTTTAAAAAATCTACTTTGGTATTAACACAGAATTGGTAGATTTCCTTTGATTAGTGATTGCTTAGTATATCTTTTTCCATCCTTTTACTTTTAACCAGTGTGCCTTTGTGTTTAAAGTGGGTTTCTTATAAACAGTTAGTTAACGTCACAATTTCTGCCTTTTAACTGGGACATTTTGATCACTTACTTTTAATTAATTATTAATATGTTTGGTTTTGGAGCTTCTGTCTCATTATTTCTTTTTTGTTTGTCCCCTCTGCTCTTCTTTCATTTTTTCCTCTTTTTCTATCTTCTCTTGGATTAATTCAGTTTTTAAATGATTCTATCTTTAGCTCTACTGTTGGCTTATTAACTAAACCTCTTTGCTCTGTTATTTTTCATGGTTGTCATAGGATTTACCATTTGTGTCTTAAAGTTATCACAGTCTATCCTAAAATAATATGTGTATTGGAAGAAAGATAACAGTATACTTCCATTTCCCTCCTCCCATCCTTGGTGCTATTGATGTCTTACAGTTTACTTCTGCCAAGGTTATAGACTCTACAATCCGTTATTAATACTTTGCTTTAACTAGCCAATCAAATTTTAAAGAAATTAAGAAATAAGAAAAATTATTTTATATTTACCCTGTTTACCGTTTTTAGTGCTCTTCATTCCTTCATTAGACCTAAGTTTTCTTCTGGCTTCATTTTCCTTCTGTCTAAAGAACTGTCTTTAACATTTCTTGTAGTGGAGGTCTGCTGTCAACATAGTCTCTCTGCTTTTTTTCGTTATTGTTAGAAGTCTTTATTTTACCTACATTTTTTGAAAGAAGCTTTTGTTGTATATAAAACTTTAAGTTGATCTTTTAAAAAAATTTCTTATTGTATATTTCATCTTAGAAGTTCCACTTAATGCTTTTATTATTGTTTATCCTTTTTTTCCTGTCTCCATTGTATTTGTTTTCTTTCAAATACTTGCATATGGAACATATTTATACTGTTTTAAAATTCGGTTCCCCTAACCCATCAACTCTATCATTTTTGGGTCTTTTCTGTTGACTGGTTTTTGTCCTAGATAAGGGTCATAGTTTCCTGCTTTTTAGCATGTGTAATAAATTGATTCGATGAAGCACATAGTAAATTTTATGCTACTGAATGCTGAATATTGTTGTCTTCCTTCAAAGAATGTTAGACATTGTTGTGGTGACAGTTATGCTGCTTAAGAATCAGCTTGATCCTTTCTAGGCTTATTTTCTTATTGTCTGTTGTTTTAATCTTCTGTCTATCCCTATTACTAATGCACAACTCTTTTAAGGTCTCTACTGAATGTGCCTCATGATCAGTGAGAACTCTCCACTCTGGATGCTTGGAACTTAAATGTTGCCCAGCTATTTGTGCTTTATAGGGATTCTTCAAGTTGCATCTTCCTAGTTGTTCTTTGGCCTTGTGGAATGTCATATACACATGCTTAGTTTGGTTTTCAGCACTTGACTCAAGAGTATCCTTACGTGGATTTCTGGAGCAGGCCCCCGCCCCCCCCCCCCCCCCCCCCATGTAGCTTTCTGCTTTTCAGCTCTCTGCACCACAAATTCTAACTGCTGAATTCTGATCCATGTCTTCTGAATCTAGTGATATCCATGTGACCTGCTTTGCCTACTCTCTGGAATCACAATCGTCTACTTCCTGTTTTCCTGTGTTTAAAAAATGTTGTTTCATGTATGTGTGAATACACACACACACACACACACATATGTATGCGTGTGTGTATTTCCATTTTCCTAGTTTTGTAGAGATTAAGTTTGCTTTTAGTTACTTGATCGTGTCTAGACATGGAAGACATTAAATTTTTCATTTCCTTAACTTTTCTAAGCTCTTCTAAGAACTGGAAAAATTTCTTCAAAGTACTAGGAGAAAAGCAAGTTTTAAATGCAAGGATTCCTCCCCCCTCAAAAAAAAAAAAACAAAAAAACAAAGCACATCTGTGTCCCCAAAGTTTGCACCTGCCTTCATTGAGATAAAATAACTTCACTTCATGTTGGATTTCCTCACCTGGACTGGTGTTGATGTTGTCACAAACATTGGGACTGGTGGTTTGATGTGCCAAGCCCTCGATTGTGGGACTTGCCCTTATGAAGCTTGTTACTGCAAAGGAGAGGCTAAACTTGCATATAATTGTGCATAAGAGTCTCCCCCTGAGTACCTCTTTGTTGCTCAGATGTGGCCCCCTCTCTCTCTAACTGAGCCACCTCGGCAGGTGAACTCACTGCCCTCCCCTCTACGTGGGATCTGACTCCCAGGGGTGTAAATCTCCCTGGCAACACAGGATATGACTCCCGGGGATGAATCTGGACCTGGCATTGTGGGATTAAGAATATCTTCTTGACCAAAAGGGGGATGCAAAATGAGATGAAATAGTTTCAGTGGCTGAGAGATTTCAAATGGATCGAGAGGTCACTCTGGTGGACATTCTTATGCACTATATAGATAACACCTCTTAGGTTTTAATGTATTGGAATAGCTAGAAGTAAATACCTGAAACTACCAAACTCTAACCCAGTAGTCTGGACTCCTGAAGATGATTATATAATAATGTAGATTACAAGGGGTGACAGTGTGATTGTGAAAACCTAGTAGATCACACTCCCTTTATCTAGTGTATGGATGGATGAGTAGAAAAATGGGGTGAGTGTTCTTTGTTTACTTTTATTTTTTTACTCTTACTCTGATTCTTTCTGATGTAAGGAAAATGTTCAGAAATAGATTGTGGTGATGAATGCATAACTGTATGATTGTACTGTGAACAGTTGATTGTATACCATGTATGATTGTATGGTATGTGAATATATTTCAGTAAAACTGAATTAAAAAAAAAAACTTCACTTCAGAAAAATCCTTGTGAACTGTAGTGTTTAAAAATCCACAAGTTTGACAAGCATAGTTAACACTTTATTTTTTGAACTTCTCCTCATATGTTTTTGGTATATATATGTCTTCTCAGCCTAATTAAATTCAAAGGTGAGAATTAATTGTTAATTAGGTCATCAAATATTTATTACATACTTACCAGGAACCAGGCACTGTGCTATGTATTGGGATGATTCAGTAAATTGAAACAAATAGAATCTCTTATTCTTTTGAACTTGTAGTGGAAAAGATGGCTGCAATACCAACTTTCTAGTAAGGTCAGTAATTTATATGCATAACATTCATCATAGAAAGTGTATCTTCATTTTTCTAAGCTTGACAGCTCTTCCTCGTAAACCCCTCTGTTGGTTGAATTTGATATAATTTCGTAAACCCATGTTGATGACATCACCCTTTCTCAGATGTTACACAGACCTTCTCATATAATCTCATAAACCCCTTCTTGCTTAATTATATACATAAGTCTCTGACACATCAGTCTAGTTTTGGATTAATGGTCAATTTTTCAGATTTCCTTTCTTTTCTCTGCCCAACTTTAACCCCCAAGATAGGTAGCATCTGGTTGTTTATTTCAGGGTTTTAATGTGTCCTTGCAGGGCTGGGGAAGCTGGTAAGGGCTAGAAGGGTGCTGTCCATACTGAAGGGTTTCAGCAGCCTGGCTGTTAGTGACATCTCTAGCTTGTGAACTTATCTCCCCCCTTTTGACGTAGTTGGGGCTGTTAACTTCCTTGGTTCTTGGTGGAGTTAACCAGTCCTCGAATTAGCTCCAACTCATGTTGATTACTGACCTCTGTATCCTCAATGGTAACTTAATCCTTTGTGATCTTACCAGCCATAGAGACCCATGAAAACTAGAGTTAGGCTCTTCCTTTTTCTAACCACCCCTTGATTTGCTTGCATAATAGGAAATAAACCCAAAGCCTTTCTCTACCATCTTATAATTCCTGCTACCTTGTATTTTTGCATAGAGTGGTTAGAAGCCACAGAGGAGTCTTATCTGCTTCCTCTTTTTCCTTCCTCCCACAATCCATCAGGGGCCTTGCAAGTTAGGTATGTGCTATCTTGGGTCGCAAATACCATGTATTTTATATTCCCTAAATTATATACTTAGAAGTTATCTCTTGAGGCTGATTTCTTAGATTGGCTGGCTCCAGGATTGGTCCTAGTCTTTCTTTCTCAATCCCAAAATGGTGCTGGTAGAAAATTGTAAGACTGTAGAAGTGGTAGAAAATCTGAAGTGCCTAACTTAATAATTAGAAAAACCAGAAAGAGAATTTATTCTTAAAAGAATATAGGGGAGACCATGGTGATTATCTTCTAATTTTATTTTCAAACCAACATAGATACAATTAGATATATCTTTGTGTTTGTAAATAAGCTTTCTCAGTTCTTGTTTATGTTGCCATGTTGATGACATCACTCTTTCTCAGATCTTATACAGACCTTCTTCTACCCTGATAGCCAGTGTCCAGGCTATGGTCATTATTTATTTTAACCCATTCAGAAGCCTATTTTTCCATATTCTTCTTGGTTACTTCTATAGGTAAAGGGGGAAAGGGAGACCTTACTTTTTTTTTTTTTCTCATTCAACTTCAAATTTTATTTTCATTACATTAGATTTGGTGAAGGGAAGGAACCTGGAATGAATGCATGGATCTGAGATATTCTGTTACATCTCAAACAGAATGGGGATCCAAGTTCAAGTTGTCTTAAAGACCAACATCTGCGTCAGTTAAAGGCGGTCGACCACTGCTGCTGGGGGGTGGGGTCTCCTGGGAGAATGGCAGGATACAGGTATGGAGGTGACCATACCATGGAGGGCTTGGGGTCCAGGGTGCCCATCCTGGCATCTGAGGGTTCTCCATGTAGATCACATGTGGGGAAGTCCACATCTGCTCTTCAGGGCGCACAAAGATGGTGCAGGCCTGGAGCTGGAACTCGGGAGGTGAAAGGTTGGCCATGCCTGCATGGTGGCAACCTGAGGAGGCACTGTCCTCCCAGTTATACTCCATTATCCTGTGTAGGGCCTCTCTGTAAGGACAGGGCAGGGATTCAGTCCTTGACTTCTGGTTGGCCTCATGTACAGTCCAATATCAGTCCGTCAAACTTATCAACAAGTGGAGACACTGTCACCAGTTCTTCTTTATACCCCTCTTCCTGAGCCCCTGGGCAGTTGATTTCGACAGCATGTAATTCTTTTTCTTCTGAATGGGATACATCGCATGTTCAAGGGATTCCCATTCCTGAAGGAAACTCCTGATTTCCTCATCACTCCAAGGAATATTTAGCTGGCCTGAGGGCTTCTCTGGTTCTTGAGTGTCTTCTTCCTCTTTTACTTCCTGGAGATTTCTAGTAATTTCAGGCTGAAGCATCACTTCCTCCATTTTTATCCTTGAGTTTTCACCTGAGACTCTTTTCTCTGCAGCCGTAGGGCCTAATCCAGGGCGGGAAGAACTGGCACAGTGTTGCAGAGATTCAGGTAGGTATGGAGGCCCTGAGTATGGAAATGTGTTTGCTTCTCCGAGACCTTACTTTTTAAAATGCCCATTATGTACCAGCTACTGTGCTCAAGGCTTTCATTATTTAATAAAAATCTTGCCTTTTCTATTTACCACCCAAATTACTACTTTCTAGTACCTAAGCTAATTTGAAATTTATCCGCTGGATTCCCTGATTTATAAATTGCTTGTGGTACATTAGAGAGATCCCTTGAATGGGAGATACAAGTTTGAGCCCTTGTTCAGCCACGGTTGCCTTGGACACTGTCTTACCCTGTCTCACAGAACCTTCCTTCTCCTGCCCCCTTTTTTGGTCTCAGACCCAGTATCATACAGGTGATCATGTATAATTCATAATTTCAATAAATATTGAATGCTTACATTGTGGTGGGCATTGTTGTATGTGTTGGGGGTGTGATACACAAAACAGACAAAATTCCCTGTCTTCATGGAGGTTATATTTCTAGCAGGGAAGACAGACAATAAGTAATAGATGCAAAATCCATAATATATCAGATAATGAGGATAAATATTATGGAGAAAAATAAAATTATAAATAAAGAGATGGGAAATAGAGATTGCTAGTTTGAGGTTTCAATTTTAAATGGGATGGATAGGTAAGACCTCATTATAGAGTGACATTTGAGCAAAACTTGCAAGAGGTGGTGAGGGAGTTAGCTTTGGACATACTTGGTAGAACAATGTTCCAGGCAGAGGAAGCAGCAAGTGTACAGGTCCTGAGTTGGGAGCATACCTGGAGGAACAGCAAGAAGGCCAAGATGGCTTTAGCAGAGTGAATGAGAGGGGGAGTGCCGGAAGATGGGGAGGTCTGGTGGGCAGATTCTGTAGCGCTTTGCATGTTTTTGGCTTTTATTTAAAAGATAGATAGCCATTAGAGGGTTTTGATCTGAGAAGTGACATGACCTGACTTAAATTTTAAAAGGATTGCTTGGGCTGCTATGTTGAGAATAGAGTGAAGGAGACACTGCTGGAAGCCGTGGTGGCATGGACCGGGATGGTAGCAATGGGTGTGTTGTAAGCAGAGAGGTAAGACGAGAGCTAGATGAGCAAAGAGTACTAGAAGCCAAGGGAATGAAGTATATCAAGTAGGAGCGGGGTGCTCAACCTTGTTGATAGGTCAAGAAATATGAGAAATGAGAATTTACCATTGGATTTAGTAACTTGTAATATGAAGACTGTTCCGGTGAAAATAAATAAATCAAAGGAAATGAAATTCTCTTCAGTCACCCATTTATTAAATGCATATTCTTATAGACCCAGAAATTCTAGGAATTTAACCAAAAGAAGTAGGCATGAAGATTCATTGCAGTGCTGTGTATAATAGCAAAAAGTCCATTATTACCTCTATTGAACACGTGAATTATGAGATGAAGTGAACTCTGGTCATTAAAGACAAAGATGTAGATCTACAGTAGCATGGAAAGATGTCCATGACACATGGAAAAAAGCAGTTACTAAGAATCGTGTTTTAAACAGTTTCCATATTCATATCTTTTTCTCTCTCTATCTATAATTGTGTTATCTATTTCATCTATGCAGTTTTCAATCTGTGTACCAAAATGCTAATAGAGGTTTATCTCTTGTTGGCAATATTTTGGTTGATTGACTTTTCTTTTTTCAAATTTCTTTTGGATATTTTCTTTTGTGAAGTGCCTGTCTTTTGCCAGTTTTTCATTGTTGGGTGTTTGTATGTGTGTTTTTTCTTTATTGATTTTTTTGTTTTTTAAAAAATATTGTGGATGTATTCTCTATCTTCTCCCACCTGTGGGTGCCTTTATTTTTTTTTTTATTATTATTTTTTTTAATCATCATTTTATTGAGATATATTCACATACCACGCAGTCATACAAAACAAATTGTACTTTCGATTGTTTACAGTACCATTACATAGTTGTACATTCATCACCTAAATCAATCCCTGACACCTTCATTAGCACACACACAAAAATAACAAGAATAATAATTAGAGTGAAAAAGAGCAATTGAAGTAAAAAAGAACACTGGGTACCTTTGTCTGTTTGTTTCCTTCCCCTACTTTTCTACACATCCATCCATAAACTAGACAAAGTGGAGTTTGGTCCTTATGGCTTTCCCAATCCCCTTGTCACCCCTCATAAGCTACATTTTTATACAACTGTCTTCGAGATTCATGGGTTCTGGGTTGTAGTTTGATAGTTTCAGGTATCCACCACCAGCTACCCCAATTCTTTAGAACCTAAAAAGGGTTGTCTAAAGTGTGCGTAAGAGTGCCCACCAGAGTGATCTCTCGGCTCGTTTTGGAATCTCTCTGCCACTGAAGCTTATTTCATTTCCTTTCACATCCCCCTTTTGGTCAAGAAGATGTTCTCCGTCCCACGATGCCGGGTCTACATTCCTCCCCGGGAGTCATATTCCACGTTGCCAGGGAGATTCACTCCCCTGGGTGTCTGATCCCACGTAGGGGGGAGGGTGGTGATTTCACCTGTCAAGTTGGCTTAGCCAGAGAGAGAGGGCCACATCTGAGCAACAAAGAGGCATTCAGGAGGAGACTCTTAGGCACAAATATAGGGAGGCCTAGCCTCTCCTTTGCAGCAACCGTCTTCCCAAGGGTAAAACTTATGGTAGAGGGCTCAACCCATCAAACCACCAGTCCCCTATGTCTGTGGTCATGTTAGCAACCATGGAGGTGGGGTAGGCGAATACCCCTGCATTCTCCTGTGGGTGCCTTTAAAGATTTTTAAAAATTCTTTAAAACATATTGAAGCATATTTTGCATATCATAAAATTAATTCATTTCAAGTGTTCAGTTCTGATGCACCATTACCATAAGTCAGTTTTAGAGCATTTTAGTCTCCCCGGTAATGTGGGTTGTTTTTTCAATCTCTTAAATAGTACATTTAATGAACAGAAGTTTTTTTATTTTAATATAATTCAATTTATCAAAACTTTCTTTATGGTTAGTATTTGTGTCCTATTTAAGACAGCTTTGTCTAGTCCATGAAGATGTGCTATGACTTCTCAAAGCTTTATTATTTTACTTTTCATATTGAGATCTTCAATCTATCTAGAATTGATTTTTACTGACAAGACCATTTTCCCGCATCTGCACTGAAGTGTCACCTTGGTGTTAAATCAGATGAACTTATATGTGTGGATTTGTGTTTGGATGCTGTTCTGCTCTATTGATTGTTTGCCTACCTTTATGCATTTATAACATTGTCTTAATTATTATAGCTGTATAATAGATCTTGATGTCTCATGGTGTAAATCCTCTAGCTTTGTTTTTTCAGATTGCCTTTGCTATTCTCAGACCTTTGTATTTCCATATTAATTTTAAAATCGGCTTCTCATTTTGGTGGTGGTGGGGGGTGAGTAGCCTACTGAAATTTTGATTGGGATTCTGGTGAATTTATTTTAAGTTTTTGGTGGGTTTACAGTTTTCTTTTCCTGGTTTTCATTAAATGAGATAATCTCTGACAGGTGCTCAGTAAGCCATTGCTTTATAATCTCTTGGGTAAGTTTTATTTATGAGTCTTAGATGAGTCTGTCAAGTAAAACTTGAATATGGTAATACTAGAAATGATTGTAATGTGGTATAGTATTTCTCTAGCTTTGCTTTGACATCATTGACAGATATGTTTCTTTTAAAATGATTTATAGTAGAAGCAAAAGACTAAAGATGTTTTTCTGGCTTTATTATTTTTTTCCTCTGTGGACAGAGTTACCTTATGTGTGTTGTGCATTTATTATTTCTATCCAAACAGTGTAGGTAGTGTTAATCCTGTTTTATAAAAGAGGAAGCTCAGTCTTAGAGTGGTCTAGTAACTTACTTGAAGTCACGCATTTTATCATTGGTAGAGCCTGGCGTTTGCCTTGGATATGCCTCCCGCCAAAGGCCTGTTCTTTATACATCAGCATACTGATGCCCTCCTTTGTGCCATTCTTCGACTTGGTGTCCTTTCACTGGTTTTCCATGACAGCTTCTAAAAGCACCTACTTTTCTGGCTTCCTTCAGAATTTTACAAGTTTTACTTTTAAAGCAAAGCACCCCCCCCCCCCCCAGTATAAAGTATTTATTTAAACTCAACAATTAACAGAAAACCTTCCTTTTAGTTCCATTTTTACAGTAAATAAAATGATATAGCTCCCTCTTCCCATGCATGATTGCTGTGTATTAGTCTATAACTTTTATTTTAACTGTGCAAAAATAAAGTGTTTCCCCCTTTTATAATTATCCTGGTAGCACTAGGAAGTGCTTTGCACTGGGAAGAATCAAAACACACATCATGCCACCCCATGTCTTTTTTCTCAGGGAAGATATTAGCAGACTTGTATCTATCCTTCTTGTGGAACTTTTCAAACATGCAAATAATTAATGAGGTATTCGTCTTTTACCTGGGTAACTGAATACATTGGGGGTGATAAGGGTGACTACCTTTCTGAAAATAGACTTTCTTATCACCTTTTGTAGGGACCAGAAATGGTGTTGAGTGTTTTCCCCCTACGTTTTAAATTCTAACTCATTGCAGACAATTTGGAAAATAAGAGATAGGAGTAAGCAAAAACAGCATTACTATTTTTTGCGCTACAATTAAAAGGAAGATTATAATAATTATAGTTAATATTAATTATCAGCAAATGTTTATTATACTTATGTAGCACACCAGGAGTTGTTCTAAGTGCTAAGGACATAGAATGATCAAAGCAGCCAAACAGCTCTGCATGTGGAGCTTTAATTTGATCAAGGGAGCCCTTGCTAAGTGCCAAGATGATTTTAACTTCTCTCTCTCCCTGTAAGGGAAGCCCTGTTTTCCCCTCGATTTTATGGGTGAGGAAATAGGCACAGAAAGGTCAAAAGCCATGTGAGAGGATCTGACTTCTCCTGAAACTTTCAATTACTAGTTTCTGATTTCCTCTCCTAGACCGTATATATGGGTTCTTGGCTTGTATCTTTTACTTTTTTGAGTTTAATTCTAAAAGCCACTTTGCTCTATATTAAAAAAAGAAATCTCTGAAGAAAAGTTAGTATATGTGAGCAAAAAAAGTAAAAAATACAGAAATAATGGTTAGAATTTTAGTATGCCTTTTCTAGTTGCTTTTCTAAATAACTAAATATTTAAATTTGATTCATAAAGATGATATCATACAGACATTTCAGCCTGCTTTTTTCCCCACTTAGCATGTTGTTGAGACTTTTTTACATGTCACTGCTTTCTAAAATAGTATTTAAACGGTTTTAGACAGTTGACTACAGCCTTCACAATTTTTGACATATCTCCATATAATTTATTCTTTGATCTTCTTTACATATTTACAATATCCGCTTTCTTAGGTAATCAGAAAGGAAACTGTGTATCACTGCATAACTGGAAAAATCCATGGCACTTGCTGAAATAAGTTACTGTAAAAATAAATACCATAAAAACAAAACCCATATGAAATTCTTCTAGCCAGATACTATCTTTTACAGAAGACTGAGTTGGAGTTCTTCTCCTTTTGTTATAAACAAACCATTGTAAGTATTAGAGAGATGTAAGAATTTCTTTTGATGTAATTAGAAGAATTGAAAGAAAACTGAAAAGTTGGTAACTTTTGCACTATGGGATTCATTGTACTCTGATACCTTAGCCATAGACTTTCAAATGTTTTTAACTATTTTCACAGTGAGAAATAAATTTTATATCAGACCTAGTACATATGAGCATGTGTGTTTATATGTGCATGTGTAATTTATATATACATGCGTATGTATTGATGTATATGTATATATATTTGTGTGTGTGTCTCATATACATAACAAAACCACACACCTCAACCCTGTCTCTATATATACTGTATTTCATCATACGTAAGACGGCATCAGTTGTAGAGGCACTGTTATTTTATACAGCATTCAGAAAAAGCACTGCCAATTTTAATTGTGAGATGCCATTGATTATAAAAAAAAATCCCAACTTAAGATTTTAAGATGTGAAAACTGACACAAGTGGTGTGTTCTTTTCTATGTCAGTTCTTAAAAAAATGTTGGTTATGCATTGAATTGATATTATAACCCATACTGAATTGCAATTTTCAGTTTGAAAAACATGGACTCCAAATTGAGAAATTTGACTCTTGACTCCTACCTTACATAAAAATCAGTATAGATGGATTTTTGATGTAAATGTGGAAGGTTCTTTAAAAATTCTAAGATATTACATGGGAGAATGTCTTTTTAACTTTAGGAAATGAAAAAGTTTTTAAACAGGACACAGAAAGCACAAACAATAATGCAAACAATTGTTAAATTAGACTTCATTAAAATTAATTACTTCTTTTCATCAAAAGATACCATTAAGAAAATGAAAAATTAAGCCACAGATTCAGAGAAGACTTTCAGAATAAATATATTTGACAAGGGCTTCATTTCAGAATATATAAAGAATTTCTAAATACGTAAGAAGAAGACAGGTAATTAAAAAATGGTCAGGCAGTTTTAACACTTCTATCCCTATTCCTCATTGGCTCCCAAGAAAACCGCAGGGACTTAGAGGAAAGTGTTGGATCAGTCCACATATTTGTGTCTTGTGGATTATAATTTACTAGGTTAGATTCTGGTTTTACCCAGATATTGGGCAGGCTTTAATGACAACCAGAACATTCCTGATTTGGATAGGGATGGGTGCCTTGCCAAAAGGATATGGTACTTGTCCTCTAGGAAAAGACAGCTAAAATCTTGATGTGGATTATCCTAAAGAAAAAAATCAGACATAAATCAAGAATAAGAGGGAAGATTAAAGTTTGTTCTGGATCCCAGAACTCAAACCATATTTATAAATGTATAATTCAATTAGTGTTTGACTTAAATAGGCTTGTTGGGCTAGCCTGGGAAGTGTTATTTTTGCCATTTTCTGCAGAGCAAATATTTTCCAATTTACTTATCAAAAACAACTCAGTGTACTTTTAAAATACAACCCATTTTTAAGTTGGAGGCTATCTGTACAGTGGTTCTTCATCATAAAATGTTTTTACTGTAAGGTTGTGTTAACATATAAAATACTGCTTTATTTCATAGTAAAAATATTAGTACTAAATAAATTTATTTTTTAAAAATGGTCAGAAGCGTTGAAGTTCACAAGAGGATATCAGAATGGCTAATAAATTTGTGAAAAGGTGCTAAACATCATTAGTTATCAGGAAAATGCAGATACCATAGAGAGATACAGAATGGTTAAAAACAAACAAAACTACAGAACGCATGCCTGATGAGGAACAACTGGAACTTACAAACCACTGCTGGCAGGAGTGCTTGTTGGTCGAGTTACTTTGGAACAGTGAAGTGTATACTTTTATCACCTAGCAAATCCACTCCTAGATATAGACCCAACAGGAATGCATACTCATGTTACACCAAAAGACATGGCTGATTATTTTTCTTAGTTTTTAAAAAATTTATTTTTACTATTACATTCTATATGCACCAAATATCAAGCCTCCTCCCCCCTTACACCCCTTCCTCATCCCCTGATAACCTCTAATCTACTTTCTGTCTAATATATAAATTTGTATTTCTAGATATTTCATATAAGTGAAATCATGATATTTGTCTTTATGTGACTTGCTTATTTCGCTCAGCTTGTTTTCAAGGTTCACCCATGTTGCAGCATGTGTCAGAACTTCATTCCTTTTCACAACTGAATAAATATTCCATTGTGTGCATGCACCATGTTTTGTTTATCCATTCGTCGCTGGGTACTTCTTGTTCCATCTTTTGACTATTGTGAATAACATTGCTGTGAACATTGGTAGACAATTACCTGTTTGAGTTCCTGTTTTCTTTTCTCTGGACATATGCCTAAGAGTTGAATGGCTGGGTCATATGGTAATTCTATATTTAACTTTTTGAGAAGCTGCAATGCCGTTTTCCACACTGTCTGCATCATTGTACATTCACACCAACAATGCACAGGGTTCCTATTTCTCCTCATCCTCTCCAACATTTGTTATTTTCCATTTTTAAAATAATAGCCATCCTAGTAGGTGTGAAGTAGTTATCTCCTGGTTTGAGTTTTCATTTCTCTAATGACTAATGATGTTGGGCATCTTTTCATGTGCTTACTGGCCATTCGTATTATCTTCTTTGGAGAAGTCTATTCAAGTCCTTTGTCTATTTTTTTAAATGGGTTGTCTTTTTATTTTTGAGTTGTAGCAGTTCTTTATATATTCTAGATATTGAGCCCTTATTAGATAAATGATTTGCAACTATTTTCTCCCATTCTTTAGGTTGTCTTTTCACTTTCTTGATAATGTCCTTTGATGCACAAAAGTTTTAAATTTTGATGAAATTGTATTTGTCTGTATTTCTTTTGTTGCTCATGCTTTTGGGATCATATCTAAGAATTCTCTTGTGTATCCAAGGTCATGAAGATTCCCCCCTTTGTTTTCTGTTAAAATTTTTATGGTTTTAGCTCTTTATACTTAAGGTCATTGATCCATTTTTTTAATACTATTTTTTAAATTGTTTTGATGTATCAAGTAGAAGGAAAAAAGTGAAAAATAGATATTTTAAGTGACATAAGAATATGGTATCCCATTCCAGCCAGATCCATGCTTAGATTTTTCATAAGTTCCATTCTAGTCATGGTGTTAAGCATAAACACAAATCACAAATGACATGAAACAGTAAAAACATAAAGACTTATTTGCTTTTGGAAAACAGCTGAGAAAAAACAGAAAATTCTTTGAGAAATGCACAAAATCCTTTTTTTTATAGTAGCTAATATGCCTCCCTTAGGCATTGGACACATTTTTGTTTAAAACATTAATAATGTAGCCATACTCTTATATAAAAAAGTAAAAATGGTATTTACCATACTAATCGTTAAATTCCTTCACTAAAAATGTAGTTATAATATAACACCAATTTCTAACCTCTCAGAACATTCTGCACAATAGATTTTAGTCAGTGGAATTAATAATTTCTCAGAAAAGCAACACAGTTTCAACTGCAATATGATTTGGTAGACAACCTTCTTGTTTTCCAATAAAAAGATATAATGAGCAGAAACACTGGACTCTCTGAGGTTTCATCGATCAAGAGAATGTTTCTGAGCAGCTTCTGAGCAAACATTTCTCAATAGGTTCATCACAGATCTGGGGTTTTCACTCCTCATAATGGCACTGCCAGACACAATCATGTTAGCTCCTGCCTCTGCACATTTATGGACAGTGTCAGGACCTACTCCACCATTGGCCTCTATGTCTGTGCCGGTTTGAATGTATTGTGTCCCCCAAATGCCATTATCTTTGTGGTTTTGTGGGGCAGACATTTTGGTGATGGTTGGATTTGCTTGGAATGTGCCCCACCCAGCTGTGGGTAATGATTCTGATGAGATGTTCCCATGGACGCATGGCCCCGCCCGTTCAGGGCGGGCCTTGATCAGTGGAGTTATATAAATGAGCTGACTGGGGGTGGGGGAGGGAACGGAGTGCAGCTGGGAGTGATGTTTTGAAGAGGAGCAAGCTTGCTAGAGAGGAACGTCCTGGGAGAAAGCCGTTTTGAGGCCAGAGCTTTGGAGCAGACGCCAGCTGCCTTCCTAGCTAGCAGAGGTTTTCCGGACACCATTGGCCATCCTCGGGTGAAGGTACCCGATTGCTGAGGTGTTACCTTGGACGCTTTGTGGCCTTAAGACTGTAACTGTGTAGCGAAATAAACCCCCGTTTTATAAAAGCCTATCCATCTCTGGTGTTTTGCATTCTGCGGCATTAGCAAACTAGAACAATGTCCAAAGACGGGAACTGGGTCCTCAACTGGTGAACCTTTGGCATCATATCTTCCATGAACTTCTGCCCTCCAAACCCGGGTTCCACTGTCATAACCAAGGCCATATCTATCTGATTAGCCCATGGTACCAAATTCTCAACTGTAGTTCCTGTTTTGATGGCCAAGCGAACCTTCATCCCATTCTCCTGAATGTCTTTGGTCAAAGCTCCTGGGTTCTTAGTAGCCTCAAGATGAAAGGTATATTGATTGGCCCCTGCTACTGCCATCGGCTTTTACCCACTCAAAGAAAGGTTCTGTGCATGTCAAAGAAAGGGTCCTGGCCTAGCTGCTTTCAGAGGCTTTCTACCACAGGGTGACCAAAGGTGATGTTGGGAACAAAATGCCTTAATAAACTCTGTCTGCCATAAGACTGGGAGGGGGCAAAAAAGATTTCTTGAGACCCCTCCCATTATGATAAATTACTAACAGGTATCAAGTCATTCACTCATCCATTCAACCAGGTATAATCTTGTCTAGTTGCTTTACCCGTCCATTACATCCAGGTGCAGATAATCGGCCCTGGAGTCTAGCATCAGGAGGCACTCTGGGGGCCAGGTTGCTGTTGAGGACAGATGGACCAATCTTGCAGCCGGACGCCATGGTGCTGCATTGATCCATTTTGAATTAATTTTTGTATATGGTGTGATGTAGGTGTCTATGCTGGTTTAGATGTATTGTGGCCCCCCAAATGCCATTATCTTTGATGCAATCTTGTGGGGCAGATTGAGTAATCTTTTTGATTAGAGTGTGACCTTTTGATTGGATGTTTCCATGGAGATAATAACCCACCCAACTGTGTGTGATCACTTTGATTGGATAATTTCCATGGAGGTGTTACCTCACCCATTCAGGATGGGTCTGAACTAAATCACGAGCCATATAAATGAGCTGACAAACAGAGGGAACTCAGTGCAGCTGAGAGTGACATTTTGAAGAGGAGCTACAGTCAAGAGGGACACTCTGAAGAATGCCCAAGAATGGAGAGAAGAGCTGCAACTTAGACAGTTTGAAGACGGCCATTGAAAGCAGACACCAGCCACATGCCTTCCCACCTAATAGAGGTTTTCCGGATGCCATTGGCCATCCTCCAGTGAAGGTACCTGGTTGTTGATGCCTTACCTTGGACATTTTATGGCCTTATTGTAACTTTGTAACCAAATAAACCCCCTTTTATAAAAGCCAGTCCACTTCTGGTGTTTTGCAAAAAGGCAGCATTAGCAAACCAGAACAGTGTCCAACTTCATTCTTTTTTCATGCAGAAATTAGTTTTCCTGGCACCATTTGTCAAAGAGACCATTCTTTTCCAGTTTCACGTACTTAATGCCCTTGTCAAAATCAATTGTCATAGATATGTGAGGCTATATCTGGACTTTCAGTTCTATTCCATTGGTCTGTATGTCTCTCTTTATTCCAGTAGCACACTGCTTTGATTACTGTAGCTTTGTACTAAGGTTTGACATTGGGAGTTGTTATTCCTCCAACCTTGTTTTCCTTTTTCAAAATTGTTTTGGCTCTTTTGAGACCCCTTAAAATTCCATACGAATGTGAGGAAATTGGCTTTTCCATTTTTGCAGAAAAGGCTGCTGAAATTTCTGTAAGGATTATGTTGAATGTGTAGTTTGCATTAGGTTGCATTGACAATAGTATTGTCTTCTAATCCATGAAGATGCGATATCTTGCCCATTATTTAATTCTTACTAATTTTTTCAGCAGTGTTTTGTAGTTTTCAGTGTACAAGCCTTGCATCTTGGTTAAATTTATTCCTATATATTTTATCATTTTAGATGTTATTTTTTTTTTTTTTTTCCATGTTAGCTTTTTTTTTTTTTTTTTTTAAATCATCATTTTATTGAGATACATTCACATACCACGCAGTCATACAAAACAAACTGTACTTTCGATTGTCTACAGTACCACCACACAGTTGTACATTCATCACCTAAATCAATCCCTGACACCTTCATTAGCACACACACAAAAATAACAAGAATAATAATTAGAGTGAAAAAGAGCAATTGAAGTAAAAAAGAACACTGGGTACCTTTGTCTGTCTGTTTCCCTCCCCTACTTTTCTACACATCCATCCATAAACTAGACAAAGTGGTGCCTGGTCCCTATGGCCCTCCCAATCCCACTGTCACCCCTCATAAGCTACATTAGATGTTATTTTAAATGGAGTTATTTTTAAAATTTCCTGTTTGGCTTGTTCATTGCTAGTGTTATAGAAACCCAGTTGCTTTTTGTGTGTTGATGTTATGTCCTGAAAGTTTGCTGAATTTGTTTATGAGCATTAGTAGTAGTCTTGTGGATTTTGGGGGATTTTTCTATATATAGGATCATGTCTTCTGCAAATAGAGATAATTCCCTTCTTCCTTTCCAATTTGGATATTTTAATTTAATTTAATTTAATTTTTTTTCTTCCCTAATTGCTCTGACTAGAACTTCTAGTCCAATGTTGAATGCCGTTGATGAAAGCAGGCATCCTTGTCTTGTAGCTGCTATTAGGGGGAATGAAAACTTTGTCTTTTACTATTGAGTATGATGTTTGCTGTTGGTTTTTCACAAATGGCCTTTATCATGTTGAGAAAGTTCCCTTCTTTACCTAGTTTCCTGAGTGTTTTTTTTAATTCAATTTTATTGAGATATGTTCACAAACCATACAGTCATCCATGGTGTATGATCAGTTGTTAACAGCACCATTATATAGTTGTGCATTCATCACCACAAACAATTTTTGAACATTTTCATTACCACCAACAAAAAAGAATAAGAATAAAAGTTAAAGTGAAGAAGAACACCCAAAACATCCCATACTCCTCATCCCTCCCTATTATTCATTTACTTTTTGTTCTCATTTTTCTCTTCATCTGTCCATACACTATGTAAAGGGAGTGGGAGCCACAGAGTTTTCATAATCATACATTCACAGTGTAAACTACATAGTTATACAGTCGTCTTCAAGAATCAAGGCTACTGGGTTGCAGCTCAACAGTTTCAGGTATTTCCTTCTAGTTATTCCAATACACTAAAAACTAAAAAACTATATCTCTATAATCCATAAGAATAACTCCAGAATGACCTCTCGACTCTTATTTGAGATGTCAGCCACTGAAACTTTATTTTGTTTCATTTATCTTCCCTTTCTTGGTCCAAGAAGGCTTTCTCCGTCTCACATTGCCAGGGCCAAGCTGATTCCCACAACTCATGTCCCACATGGCCAGGGAGATCCATACCCCTGGGACGTCCCACGTAGGGGGTAGGGCAGTGAGTTTACCTGCAGAGTAGGCTTAGAGAGAGAGGCTACCTCTGAGCAGCAAAAGAGGTTCTCTGGTAGTGGCTCTTAGACACAATTTTAAGTAGGCTTAGCCCCTCCCTTGCAGTGACAAACTTCATAAGGGGCAAGTCCCAAGATCGAGAGTTCAGCCTTCTAAATTGGTAGCCCCCAATGCTTGTGAGAATATCATTAATTCCCCAGGTGGGGAAATTTAATATTTCCACATTTTCACCCAGTCCCTCAAGGGGGTTTTCAAATACATTTTCATTCTCTGCCAAAATTACTCCGAGAGGTATTGGAGCTTCACACTAACCTGCACAAACCAACCAGACCTCACTCCCCTCTCAGCGCTCCATGTAGTTATATTGTTTGAATAAGGTGACCACGCAAGTCAAATTATATAGTGTGTTACAAAAATATAGATTTTGCACCTAATAAAGATCTCTTCCTTTGATCCCACACAGAAGCCGAAACCTCAGAAACACCGTCAGTATCATCCTTTATCCTTCAGTCTGCTTTACCTTAGTCCTAACCAAGTCCATATCTCTAATTGAAGTCTGATCTCTTTTTTTCAGACTCTTTAATATTTGCTGTATGGAATAATACTGACGTTCATAGCTGCTGGACTCTGGCTCTGAGTCTCAGGTGTCACATAGATACCCAAAGTTCCAGAGATCGACCATGTGTATACACAAAGATCTCAGCCTCTCAGAATTTAGAAATAACCATTACAAGTCAGGAATAGATGTAACTGCTCTAAGAGCTTACAATCTAGGAAGCTTTACACTAAGCACTCCCCTGATAACCTATGCTCTGAGATTCAATTCTCAGAGTTTGCACATTATATTTAGTCTATATTAGTGAGGCATTATAATGTTTTTCTTTTCATTTCTGGTTTATTTCACTCAACATACTGTCCTCAATATCCATTCACGTCACAACTTCACTCCTTCATGTGGCAGCTCAGTATTCCATTCACAGTTCACCATTCCATTCATCAGTCAGTGTACCCTTAGGTCACCTCCATCCACTGCAAATTGTGAATACTGATACCATAAACCCCACTGTGTAAATGTCTCTTCATGTCCCTCTTTTCAGTTCTTTCAAGTATATACCCAATAACCAAGTTGCAAGATCATATGGCATCCCCATGCTTAGCTTCCTGTGGAACCACCACACTTCCCTCCAGATGGGCTCCACCTTTCTGCTTCTCCAACAGTGGTGATTAGGTATATCCCTTTTTCCACATTTTCTCCAGCACTTGTATCCCTCTCTTTATTTTTCAGATGGTGTTATTCACACACCATACATTCCATCCTAAGTAAGCAATCAGTGGTTCCCTGTATAATCACATAGTTACACATTTACCACCATTATTTATATAAGGACATTTGTATTTCTTCCACAAAGAAAGAGGAAGAGGTGAAAAAAGAAAAAAGAGAAAGAAAAAAGTGACAACTAAAAAGCAACAAAAGAAAAAATAAAATACAAAATAAAAGGCAGACAATAACACCAATGCCATGATCCCGTACTCTCCCTTATATCCCTCTCTTATAGACATTTAGCTTCGGTATATTGCCATTGTTACAATTAGTGGAACCATTTTACAGTGTTACTGTTAACTATAAACTCTAGTTTGCATTGATTGTATTTTTCCCCAATAGCACCCATTTTAAACACCTTGCAAAGTAGACATTCATTTAATTCTACCTCATGTAAAAATATATTTATACATTTAATCAACATCATTGACCACAATAAGTTATATAGTTCAAGTCTTTATCTTCTGTGTTTCCTTCTGGTTTCCTACATGCCTCTAACCTTTCTCTTACGACTGTACTCACAGTTGTCTTTGTTCAGTGTACTTACATTATTGTGCTACCATCACCCAGTATTGTGCTTCAACCTCTGTATCCTGTCTTTTCCTATCTGTTTGTAGTGCTCCCTTTAGTATTTCCTGTAGAGCAGGTATCTTGTTCACAGACTCTCTCAGTGTCTGTCTGTCAGAGAATATTTTAAGCTCTCCCTCATTTTTGAAGGACATTTTTTCCGGATATAGAATTCTTGTTTGGCAGTTTTTCTCTTTCGGTATCTTAAATATATCATACCACTGCCTTCTTGCCTCCATTGTTTCTACTGAGAAACCCACACATAGTCTTATTGAGCTTCCCTTGTATGTGATGGATTGCTTTTCTCTTGCTGCTTCCAGAATTCTCTCTTTGTCTTTGACATTTGATAATCTGATTATTAAGTGTCTCGATGTAGATCTGTTTGGAACTCATTCTGTTTGTGGTATGCTGTGATTCTTGGATCTATAATTTTATGTCTTTCATAAGAGATGGGAAATTTTCATTGATTATTTCCTCTATTATTGCTTCTGCCCCTGTTGCAGTTTGCTAATGCTGCCAGAATGCAAAATACCAGAAATGGATTGGCTTTTGCAGAAGGGGGTTTATTTGGTTACACAGTTGCAGTCTTAAGGCTATAAAGTGTCCAAGGTAACACAGTGACAATTGGGTACCTTCACTGGAGGATGGCCAGTGATGCCCGGAAAACCTCTATTAGCTGGGAAGGCACGTGGCTGGCGTCTGCTTGCTCTCAGGTTGCATTTCAAAATGGCATTCTCCAAAATGTCTGTCTCAGCTACAGTTAGCTGTGAGCTCCTTCTGTCTGAGCTTATATAAGGCTCTAGTAAACTAATCAAGGCCCATGCTGAGTGGGCATGGCCACACCTCCGTGGAAATACTGAGCCAATAGGTTTCAACTTAATCCACACTAATATTTCTGCTGCTACAAGAATGCATTAAAGAATATGGCTTTTTCTGCGGGACATAATATATACAGACCAGCACAGCCACTTTTCCTTTCTCTTCTCTTTCTGGAACTTCTATGACATGTACATTCATGTGTTTCATGTTGTCATTCAGTTGTCTAAGATGCTGTTCATATTTTTCCATTCTTTTCCCTATCTGTTCTTTTGTTTGTAGGATTTGAGATATCCTGTCCTCCAGTTCTTGAATCTTTTCTTCTGCTTCTTTAAATCTGCTGTTTTATGTCTCCTTTGTGCTTTACATCTCTTGTATTGTGCTTTTCATTCCCATAAGTTCTGCCAGTTGTTTTTCACACTTTTGAGTTCTTCCTTGTGTTCATCCAATGCCTTCTTTATATCCTTCAGCTCTTTTGCCATAGCCTCCCTCAACTCATTGATTTGATTTTTCAATTGATTTAGGAGATTTGTTTGGTTAATAGTTGTTTCAGTTCTTGAAAGTTTGTTCCTTTCGGCCATGTTCTGGTTTGCTAATTCTCCCGTTTTCAAAACACCAGAGATGGGTTGGCTTTTATAAAGAGGGTTTACTTGGTTACACAGTTACAGTCTTAAGGCCATAAAGTGTCCAAGGTAAGGCATTAGCAATAGGGTACCTTCACTGGAGAAAGGCCATTGGCATCAGGAAAACCTATGTTAGCTGGGAAGGCATGTGGCTGGTGTTTACTTGTTCCCAGGTTGCGTTTAAAAGTGGCATTCTCCAAAATGTCTCTCTATCTGCCTCTTGGGGCTAACTCTGGGCTAGAACCTCTAAAGCGTCAGCAAAACTCTGCTTTCAACAGCCATCTTCAAAATGTCTCTGTAAGTTGCAGCAGCAAGCTCCTTCTCTCTGAACTCTTATATAGGGCTCTAGTAAACTAATCAAGGTCCATGCTGAATGGGTGGGGCCACACCTACATGGAAATTACCTAAATCAGAGTTTTCACCTACAGTTGGGTGGGTCACATCTCCATGGAAACACCTAATCTAAAGGTTCCAACTTAATCAACACTAATATGTCTGCCCCCACAAGATTGCATCAAAGAACTTGGCTTTTTCTGGGGGACATAATATATACAAACTGGTACAGGCTGTATCTTCATTTTTCCTAAGGTGACTTGAAATTTTTTGTTGTCTAGGCATCTGGTTTCCTTGATTACCCCATTCAGATTTTTCCAGACCAGACAGGCCTAGGTCTTAGGAGGAAGATGTAATCAGTATTGCGTTTCCCTGGGGATGAAATCCAGTAGGTTGGTTGACTTTCCCATGAGGCCTCTAGACACTGTGCTTTTCCTTTCCTGCCCAGCAGGTAGCACTTGTCAGCCTGCAGCTCCCCACTTCTGTAAGCAGTGTGGTCCCTTTAATTCTCTGTGGACCCTGTCCTGGCCAGGGGCTGAGGGTATCAGAAGCTAAGCTTAAGTTGTTTCTGTCCCCCCTCCCCCAGGCCCTGGTGTCTGAATTTTCTGAGGAAGGGCAGCTACTTGAGCAGTGTCTCACCCCCCCCATTTTCTTAGGGAAGATACACCCTATAGGGAATTATCTTCTACACTTGATTTCCTCCTTTGTTTCTCTGACTCTGTTAACTCCACCCTCGCCTGGGTCAGCACTGACAATTGAAAATGCCTCAGGGCTTTCTCTAATGAGCTACTTGGAATGAGAGAGACAGGGAAAAAAAATGAAAAACAGCAAAAGCCCCCTTTCAGAGCCTGTCCCCAGACCCCCAGTTTCACTGGTCAACTGGTGTTGATACCCAAATCTCTGTGCCCCTTTTCTTGGGACACAGCCATTTTCCAGTGTTCTGAGCTCAGCTGTCTCCAAAAGCCTTTGATTTTATTGAGTTACGTATTTTTTTTTCCTACAGCCCTGCCTCCTCTCCTCAGGGAGGAACCTCAGATTCCTTCTTGCTCTGCATTTATAAGTGTTTGTAGCTTGTATTCAGTAGTCCAAATTTGTTGATTAAAACCACAGTTGGAGTTTGATTGAGCTACATTCTCTTGCTCCTGGCAGGGACTGCTTCTTTCTCCCGCAGAAGTTTTGCAACTCCGTTTGCAGTGCCAGTGAGGGAGGGGCACCAGCTCCGCAGTTTTGGGAGCTTTACTTACAGTTCTTATGCTCCGATCGCAGACATTCCACCTATTTCAGGCTGGTTTTTGATCTGTGAACAGTCATGGATATCCCCCAACAGTTGTTCCAGACTGTTTACTAGTTTTCCTGGCTATTTACTAGTTGCTCTAGAGGACTCACTAAATTCCACACCTCTCTATGCCGCCATCTTGCCCTGCCTTCCTGAGCGTTTTAATCATGAAAGCGTTTTGGATTTTGTCAAATGCTTTTTCTACGTCAATTGAGATGATCACATATGTTTTTTCCCTTCATTCTGTTAATGTGATGTATTACATTAATTGATTTTCCTTTGTTCCACCACTGTTGTATTCCTGGTACAACCTCATTTGGTCAGTTTTACAACCCTTTTAATATGCTGTTGGGTTTGATTTGCTAGTATTTTGTTGAGGAATTTTGCATTTCTGGCCAAAGGGAAATTTGTAAGTTTCCTTTCTTGTGTTGTCTTTACCTTTTTCAGGATAATGCTGGCCTTATAGAATGAGTTAGGAAGTGTTCCTTCCTGTTCCATTTTTTGGAAGAGTTTGAGAGGATTGGCATTAATACTTCTTTAAATGATTGGTAGCATTCTCTAGTGAAGCCATTTATCTGGTCCTGGACTTTTCCTTAGGCGGGTTTTGATTATTGATTCAATCTCTTTACTCGTTATAGGTCTGTTGAGATTTTTATGTCTTCTTGGGTCAGTTTAGGTAATTGTGTGTTTCTAGGGATTTGTCCATTTCTTCTAGATTTTCTAATTTATTTCCCTACAACAATTGTTCATAATATTCTCTTATAATCTTGTTTTTTTTTCCCCTATGGCCAACTGATTTATTATTACAGTTGTTGTTATTATTGTTTTAATTAGAGCAAAATCATGTAAAAATACAGCATTCCCATATATCCCCCTATTGTTAACACTTTGCATTAGTGTGGTACCTTTGTTACAATTGATGAAAGGATACTAAAATAATACTATTAACTATAGTCCATAGTTTACATTAGGTGTATTTTTCCACATACCACGTTATTATTAACACCTTATATTAGTGTCATCCATTTGTTATAATTCATGAAAGCAGATTATTATACTTGTATTATTAACCCCAGTCCAATGTCCACAACAGGATTCAGGTGTTATACAACCCCATGTTACATCTTTACTTTCATTTTAGTAACATACATGATCCAAAACTTCCTCTTTCAACCACATTCACATACATAATTCAGCACTGTTAGTTACATTCACAATAATGTGCTACCATCACCATCATCCATTTCCAAACTTATACAATCAACCTAAATAGAAACTCTGTACAAATTAAGTATTAGCTCCCCATTCTCTACCCCCAGTCTATCCCCTGGTAACCTATATCTTAGATTCTAACTCTGTGAGTTTGCTTATTATACTTAGTTCATATCAGTGAGATCATACATTTGTCCTTTTATGCCTGGCTTATTTCACTCAGTCCTCAAGGTTCATCCATGTTGTCACATGCATTGGACTTCATTCACTTTTTTTTTTTTTTTTCCAGTTTTATTGAAATACGTTCACACACCATATGATCATCCATGGCATACAATCAACAGTCCACAGTATGATAACATAGTTATGCGTTCATCACCATAATCTATCTCTGAACATTTTCCTTACATCAGAAGGAGCCAGAACAAGAATAAAAAATAAAAGTGAAAAAAGAGCACCCAAATCATCCCCCCATCCCACCCCATTTGTCCTTTAGTTTTTATCCCCATTTTTCTACACCCCCTTTATCTAGTGTATGGATGAGTAGAATAATGGGAATAAAATCTCTTACAATCTTTTATTTCTGTAAAGACCACAGTGCTCTCACCAGTTTCTTTTGTGATTTTAGGTATTTGCATCTTTTCTCCTTTTTTGTCAGTCTAGCAAAAGGTTTGTCGATTTTATCGATCTTTTCAAAGAAACAACTTTGAGCTTCATTAATTCTCTTCATTGTTTTTCTGTTCTCTTTTATTTATGTCAGCTCTAATCTTATTTCCTTTCTTCTGCTAACTGGTTTAGTTTGGGCTTCTTTTCCTAGTTCCTCAAGATGTGAAGCTAGTTATTGATTTGAAAGCTTTCTTCTTTTTAAATATAAGTGTTTATAGCTATAAATTTCTCTCTGAGTGCTGCCTTCTTTGCATCCCATAAGTTTTGGTGTGTGGTGTTTTCATATTCATTTGTCTCTTAAGTATTTCCTCATTTTCTTTTGATTTCTTCTTTAAGTCATTGGTTATTTGAGTGTCATTTGATTTCTCCCTCGTTACTGATTTCTGCCTTCATTTCATTGTTGTCTAAGAAGATGCATTTAATTATTTCAACAGTTTTAAATTCATTGAGACTTACTTTATACTCTAACATGTGGTCTGTTCTGGAGAATGATCTATGTGTACTGGAGAAGAATGTTTATTCTGCTGTTGTTGTGAGAAGTGTTCTATATATGTCTGTTAGGGTTAATTGGCTTGTAATGTTACTCATGTGCTGTTGCCTTCTGTCCTTATATTCTATCTGTTAATGAAAGTGGCATATTGAATTCTCCAACTATTAATTAGGATTGTCTATTTCTCCCTTCAGTTCTATCAATTTTTGCTTCATGTATTTTGGAGACATGTTGTTAGGTACATATATGTTTATAATCATTATTTATTCTTTTAATTGACTTTTAATCTATAAAGTCCCTCTTTGTCTCTCATAACAGTTTTTGACTTAAAGTCAATATTGTTGGACATTACTATAGCCACTTCAGCTCTCTTTTTGTTACTATTTGTATGTAATATTTTTTTTACTGTCTTTTCATTTTTAACATCTTTGTGTCCTTAGTTCTGAGGTGAGTTTCCCGAAAGCAGAATGTAGATTGATCATTCTTCTTTACTCATTCTGTCAACATCTCTGTTTTGATTGTAGCGTTTCACTCATGTGCATTTAAGATAATCACTGATAAGGCAAGACTTCTGCCTTTTTGCTAATGTTTATGTATGCCTTATACCTTTTTGTCCCTCCTTTCCCCTATTACTGCCTTCTTTCTGTGTATATGATCGTTTGATGTGAACCACTTTAATTATTTTTCATTTTCTTTTGTGTAAATTTTTTAGATATTTTCTTTTGTTTACTTTGGGGATTACATGTAACATCTTAAATCTATTGCATTTATCCTAAATTTATTACATTTTGTATTGATAGTAATTTACCCTCAGCAGCCTACACATGCTCTGCTCCAATAACCCTCTGCCCCCTTTTATTTTTATTTATTTATTTATTTATTTATTTATTTTTAATTCAGTTTTATTGAAATATATTCACAAACCATACAGTCATCCATGGTATACAATCAGCTGTTCACAGTATGATCATATAGTTATGCGTTCATCACCACAATCTATTTCTGAACATTTTCCTTACATCAGAAAGAATCAGAATAAGAATAAAAAATAAAAGTGAAAAGAGAATACCCAAACCATCCCCCCATCCCACCCTATTTGTCATTTAGTTTTTACTCCCATTTTTCTACTGATTTTTTTTCAATTTTTTAACTTTGTTTATCAAAAAATTAAAAACAAACAGGCAAACAACAACCAAAAAAACCCCACAACATTTCAAACAAAGCAATGGATTAAGGAAAACAAATAACCTAACATAACTACTTTGCTTCCAATATGTTCCTACCATACCCCAAGAAAATTAATAAACCATGTCCAAACAGAGGAGTAAGAAAAACAAATAATCTAAAATAACTACATTGCTTCCAACATGTTCCTACCATACCACAAGAAAATTAACTACCCCTAAGAAAACAAAGGAATAAGAGAAAAAAAAAAAAAAACTAAAATAACTCTATTGCTTCCAACATGATCTTACTATATCCAAGAAAGTTTACAAACCATAATCATTCCTGAGCATTCCCATAACATTGAGATTACCCTCCATAGTTTATCTGTTCTTATTAGATTATCATTCCCCCTCCACTAATTGGTATCTCTAGGTCCCCTACAATCTACAGTATAAAACATTGTACATTTTTCACAGAATTCACATTAGTGGTAACATACAATATCTCTCTTTTTGTGCCTGGCTTATTTTGCTCAGCATTATGTCTTTTTTTTTTTTTTTTTTTAATCTTCATTTTATTGAGATATATTCATATACCACGCAGTCATACAAAACAAATTGTACTTTCGATTGTTCACAGTACCATTACATAGTTGTACATTCATCACCCAAATCAATCCCTGACACCTTCATTAGCACACACACAAGAATAACAAGAATAATAATTAGAGTGAAAAAGAGCAATTGAAGTAAAAAAGAACACTGGGTACCTTTGTCTGTTTGTTTCCTTCCCCTATTTTTCTACTCATCCATCCATAAACTAGACAAAGTGGAGTGTGGTCCTTATGGCTTTCCCAATCCCCTTGTCACCCCTCATAAGCTACATTTTTATACAACTGTCTTCGAGATTCATGGGTTCTGGGTTGTAGTTTGATAGTTTCAGGTATCCACCACCAGCTACCCCAATTCTTTAGAACCTAAAAAGGGTTGTCTAAAGTGTGCGTAAGAGTGCCCACCAGAGTGACCTCTCGGCTCCTTTTGGATTCTCTCTGCCACTGAAGCTTATTTCATTTCCTTTCACATCCCCCTTTTGGTCAAGAAGATGTTCTCCGTCCCACGATGCCGGGTCTACATTCCTCCCCGGGAGTCATATTCCACGTTGCCAGGGAGATTCACTCCCCTGGGTGTCTGATCCCACGTAGTTAAAAAAAAAACAAACAGACAATAAAAGAACATTTTAAAGAGACCATAACAAGGGAGTAAGAAAAAGACAACTAACCTAAGATAACTGCTTAACTTCCAACATGTTCCTGCTTTACCCCAAGAAAGTTACCTAATATAGCAACATTTCTGTGAACTTGCTCCTAATATATCCATCAGAAATTAACAGACCATAGTCATTCCTGGGCATCCCCAGAATGTTAAATAGCTTATCTGTTCTTCTTGGATTATTGTTCCCCCTTCCTTAATTGCTCTCTATTGCTAGTTCCCCTACATTCTACATTATAAGCCATTTGTTTTATATTTTTCAAAGTTCACATTAGTGGTAGCATATAATATTTCTCTTTTTGTGCCTGGCTTATTTCGCTTAGCATTATGTCTTCAGGGTTCATCCATGTTGTCATATGTTTCACGAGATCGTTCCTTCTTACTGCCGCGTAGTATTCCACCATGTGTATATACCACATTTTATTTATCCACTCATCTGTTGAAGGACATTTGGGTTGTTTCCATCTTTTGGCAATTGTGAATAATGCTGCTATGAACATTGGTGTGCAGATATCTGTTCGTGTCACTGCTTTCCGATCTTCCTGGTATATACCGAGAAGTGCAATCGCTGGGTCGAATGGTAACTCTATATCTAGTTTTCTAAGGAACTGCCAGACTGACTTCCAGAGTGGCTGAACCATTATACAGTCCCACCAACAGTGAATAAGAGTTCCAATTTCTCCACATCCCCTCCAGCATTTGTAGTTTCCTGTTTGTTTAATGGCAGCCATTCTAACTGGTGTTAGATGGTATCTCATTGTGGTCTTAATTTGCATCTCTCTAATAGCTAGGGAAGCTGAACATTTTTTCATGTGTTTCTTGGCCATTTGTATTTCCTCTTCAGAGAACTGTCTTTTCATATCTTTTGCCCATTTTATAATTGGGCCGACTGTACTATTGTCATTGAGTTGTAGGATTTCTTTATATATGCAAGATATCAGTCTTTTGTCAGATACATGGTTTCCAAAAATTTTTTCCCATTGAGTTGGCTGCCTCTTTACCTTTTTGGGAAATTCCTTTGAGGTGCAGAAACTTCTAAGCTTGAGGAGTTCCCATTTATCTATTTTTTCTTTTGTTGCTTGTGCTTTGGGTGTAAAGTCTAGGAAGTGGCCGCCTAATACAAGGTCTTGAAGATGTTTTCCTACATTATCTTCTAGGAGTTTTATGGTACTTTCTTTTATATTGAGATCTTTGGTCCATTTTGAGTTAATTTTTGTGTAGGGGGTGAAGTAGGGGTCCTCTTTCATTCTTTTGGATATGGATATCCAACTCTCCCAGCCCCATTTGTTGAAAAGACCATTATGACTCAGTTCAGTGACTTTGGGGGCCTTATCAAAGATGAGTCGGCCATAGATCTGAGGGTCTATCTCCGAATTCTCAATTCGATTCCATTGATCTATATGTCTATCTTTGTGCCAGTACCATGCTGTTTGGGCAACTGTGGCTTTATAATAAGCTTCAAAGTCAGGGAGTGTAAGTCCTCCCACTTCGTTTTTCTTTTTTAGAGGGTCTTTAGCAATTCGAGGCATCTTCCCTTTCCAAATAAATTTGATAACTAGCTTTTCCAAGTCTGCAAAGTAGGTTGTTGGAATTTTGATTGGGATTGCATTGAATCTGTAAATGAGTTTGGGTAGAATTGACATCTTAATGACATTTAGTCTTCCTATCCATGAACATGGAATATTTTTCCATCTTTTAAGGTCCCCTTCTATTTCTTTTAGTAGAGTTATGTAGTTTTCTTTGTATAGGTCTTTTACATCTTTGGTTAAGTTTATTCCTAGGTACTTGATTTTTTTAGTTGCTATTGAAAATGGTATCTTTTTCTTGAGTGTCTCTTCAGTTTGTTCATTTCTAGCATATAGAAACATTACTGACTTATGTGCATTAACCTTGTATCCCGCTACTTTGCTAAATTTGTTGATTAGCTCTAGTAGCTGTATCGTCGATTTCTCAGGGTTTTCTAGATATAAGATCATATCATCTGCAAACAATGACAGTTTTACTTCTTCTTTTCCAATTTGGATGCCTTTTATTTCTTTGTCTTGCCGGATTGCCCTGGCTAGCACTTCCAGCACAATGTTGAATAACAGTGGTGATAGCGGGCATCCTTGTCTTGTTCCTGATCTTAGAGGGAAGGCTTTCAGTCTCTCACCATTGAGTACTATGCTGGCTGTGGGTTTTTCATATATGCTCTTTATCATGTTGAGGAAGTTTCCTTCAATTCCTACCTTTTGAAGTGTTTTTATCAAAAAGGGATGTTGGATTTTGTCAAATGCTTTTTCAGCATCTATTGAGATGATCAATTGATTTTTCCCTTTTGACTTGTTAATGTGTTGTAATACATTGATTGATTTTCTTATGTTGAACCATCCTTGCATGCCTGGAATAAACCCCACTTGGTCATGGTGTATGATTTTTTTAATGTGTCTTTGGATTCGATTTGCAAGTATTTTGTTGAGGATTTTTGCATCGATATTCATTAGGGAGATTGGCCGGTAGTTTTCCTTTTTTGTAACATCTTTGCCTGGTTTTGGTATTAGATTGATGTTAGCTTCATAAAATGAGTTAGATAGTGTTCCATTTTCTTCAATGTTTTGAAAGAGTTTGAGTAAGATTGGTGTCAGTTCTTTCTGGAAAGTTTGGTAGAATTCCCCTGTGAAGCCATCTGGCCCTGGGCATTTATTTGTGGGAAGATTTTTGATGACTGATTGGATCTCTTTGCTTGTGATGGGTTGGTTGAGGTCTTCTATTTCTTCTCTGGTCAGTCTAGGTTGTTCATATGTTTCCAGGAAATTGTCCATTTCCTCTACATTATCCAGTTTGTTGCCATACAGTTGTTCATAGTATCCTCTTATAATTTTTTTAATTTCTTCAGGATCTGCAGTTATGTCACCTTTTTCATTCATTATTTTGTTTAAATGGGTCTTCTCTCTTTTTGATTTTGTCAGTCTAGCTAGGGGCTTGTCAATCTTGTTGATCTTCTCAAAGAACCAACTTTTGGTGATATTTATCCTCTCTATTGTTTTTTTGTTCTCTATGTCATTTATTTCTGCTTTAATCCTTGTTATTTCTTTTCTTGTACTTGGTTTAGGATTGGTTTGCTGTTCATTTTCTAGCTTCTTCAGTTGATCCATTAGTTCTTTGATTTTGGCTCTTTCTTCCTTTTTAATATATGCATTTAGTGCTATAAATTTCCCCCTTAGCACTGCTTTTGCTGCATCCCATAGGTTTTGGTATGTTGTGTTCTCATTTTCATTCCTCTCTATATATTTAGCAATTTCTCTTGCTATTTCTTCTTTAACCCACTGATTGTTTAGGAGTGTGTTGTTTAACCTCCAGGTATTCGTGAATTTTCTAAGTCTCTGATGGTTATTGACTTCTAATTGTATTCCATTGTGGTCAGAGAATGTGCTTTGAATAATTTCAATCTTTTTAAATTTATTGAGGCTTGTTTTATGTCCCAGCATATGATCTATTCTGGAGAAAGTTCCATGAGCACTAGAAAAGTATGTGTATCCTGGTGATTTGGGATGTAATGTCCTGTATATGTCTGTTAAGTCTAATTCATTTATCAGATTGTTTAGGTTTTCAATTTCCTTATTGGTCTTCTGTCTGGTTGATCTATCTATAGGAGAGAGTGATGTGTTGAAGTCTCCCACAATTATAGTGGAAACATCAATTGCTTCCTTTAGTTTTGCCAGTGTTTCTCTCATGTATTTTGTGGCACCTTGGTTGGGTGCATAGACATTTACGATTGTTATTTCTTCTTGCTGAGTTGCCCCTTTTATTAGTATGTAGTGGCCTTCTTTGTCTCTGAAAACATCCCTGCATTTGAAGTCTATTTTATCTGAGATTAATGTTGCTACACCTGCTTTCTTTTGGCTGTAGCTTGCATGAAATATTTTTTTCCATCCTTTCACTTTCAGTTTCTTTGTGTCCCTGTGTCTAAGATGAGTCTCTTGTATGCAACATATTGATGGTTCATTTTTTTTAATCCATTCTGCGAATCTGTATCTTTTAATTGGGGAGTTTAATCCATTTACAGTCAACGTTATAACCGTGAAGGCATTTCTTGAATCAGCCATCTTATCCTTTGGTTTATGTTTGTCATATTTTTCCCCTCTGTCTATTTATATCCTTTATTGTACCCATACCGAATCTCTTTAGTACTGAACTTTTCTCCAAGTCTCTCTGTCCTTTCTTTATTTCTCTGTCTGTAGGGCTCCCTTGAGTATCTCCAGTAGGGCAGGTCTCTTGTTAGCAAATTCTCTCAGCATTTGTTTGTCTGTGAAAAATTTAAGCTCTCCCTCAAATTTGAAGGAGAGCTTTGCTGGATAAAGTATTCTTGGTTGGAAATTTTTCTCACTCAGAATTTTAAATATATCGTGCCACTGCCTTCTCGCCTCCATGGTGGCTGCTGAGTAGTCACTACTTAGTCTTATGCTGTTTCCTTTGTATGTGGTGAATTGCTTTTCTCTTGCTGCTTCAGAACTTGCTCCTTCTCTTCTGTGTTTGATAGTGTGATCAGTATATGTCTCGGAGTGGGTTTATTTGGATTTATTCTATTTGGGGTTCGCTGAGCATTTATGATTTGTGTATTTATGTTGTTTAGCAGATTTGGGAAGTTTTCCCCAACAATTTCTTTGAATACTCTTCCTAGACCTTTACCCTTTTCTTCCCCTTCTGGGACACCAATGAGTCTTATATTTGGACGTTTCATATTATCTATCATATCCCTGAGGTCCATTTCGATTTTTTCAATTTTTTTCCCCATTCTTTCTTTTATGCTTTCATTTTCCATTCTGTCATGTTCGAGGTCACTGATTCGTTGTTCAACTTCCTCTAGTCTTGTACTATGAGGGTCCAGAATCTTTTTAATTTGGTCAATAGTTTCTTTAATTTCCATAAGATCATCCATTTTTTTATTTAGTCTTGCAATGTCTTCTTTATGCTCTTCTAGGGTCTTCTTGATTTCCTTTATCTCCCGTACTATGGTCTCATTGTTCATCTTTAGTTCTTTGAGTAGCTGCTCTAGGTGCTGTGTCTCTTCTGGTCTTTTGATTTGGGTGCTTGGGCTTGGGTTATCCATATCGTCTGGTTTTTTCATATGCTTTATAATTTTCTGTTGTTTTTGGCCTCGTGGCATTTGCTGAACTTGATAGGGTTCTTTTAGGATTTGTAGACCAATTGAAGTCCTTATATCTAATTTATCAGATCTACAGCTTCGTGGAGTACACTTTCTCTAAGTAACCAGCAGGTGGCGTCCACGAGCCACCTGTTCTCCACAAGCCAGTTCTCCCCTGCTTAGGCTTTTTGGTGAGTGGGGGAGTGAGTCTTGTGGGGTCCAATTGGTGTACCAAGCTTGCGTGTGTAGTTGGTGTTGCCTGCCCTGTATATGGGGCGTGTTTCTGGGCAGTCAGGGAGGGGGGGGTGGCCCTAACAATCAAATCTCCCTGGTGATCCTAGAGTTTTAAAGCTGCTGCAATAGTCTAATCCTTCAGTTCAGTCCTGCCACAGTTTGTCTCTGCCACTGACCCACAAGTCCTTGGTATTGGCGTATGGCTCCTGAGACTTGCAAGTGGGCCCCTCTTCCAGGCTGTGCACCCCGGGTCCTCTGTTGAGGGATGACTGTGCTATGTCACAGGTGAGTGCCGTCCCCCCAGGGCAGTTCTGGGCTGCTGGGCTGTGTAGGGAGGCTCCCAGTCTGCTGAAATGATGGCTGAATGGGGCTTTGTTAATTCACACTGCTCCACCTTCCCAACTCTGGGACAATCAGCTGAGGTTGCAGGGAAGGCTAATGTCCACGCCCAGTTTTGTGGTGTGTGCCTGTTATTTGAAGCACTTACGTCACACTGGGTTGTCTGGGGGCAGTTCTGGGCTATGGGGCTGGCGATGAGCAGGAGTGTTTCCTGTCCACCAGGATGATGGCTGTGAGTGGAGACCCCCCTTTTCTTGGGAAGTTGTGGTGTTTAGTGAATTTTCTCAGCCACTGGATTATTGCGTTTTGTCTCAGAGCTCTCCTAGTTCTGCTCTTGACTTGACCTGCCCAAATAGCAAGACTTTGAAGGTTTCTGTATTGGGCTTCTTAGAGTAATTGTTTTAGAAAAAGAAAAAAGGTTTAAAAAAAAAAAAAACAAAAAAAAAAACGGGCCCTCCTCAGAGATCTAATGGGTTATTGAAATGCTAATAGACAAAGCAACCAGGGCCATTAAGGAAAGGTCCACAGGGCAGAGAGATCAGCTTTTCTTCGGGATTTGCATATGCACCTCAGGGCCCTTCCCCTTTCTATGTTCACCAGAACTCCAAAAATCCTCTGCTTTTATTTTGGAGTTTTTCGTGTTGTTTTTTTCGTATGCCTGTCTCCTCTCTGCTGGGCTGGCTGCTCTCAGATTCTCTGGTGTCTGGTCTCAGTCTGTCTATGGTTGGAGTTTGAATCAGTAGAATGAGTTTCCGATAAGGTCTGCCACTGCAGTTCTCCCTTCTCCTTCCCGGAGCTGACAGCCCCTCCTCCCACGGGACTGAGCCTGGCAGGGAGGGGCGCGGGTCCCCTGGCCGCAAAAACTTACAGATTTCGCTGATCTCAGCAGTTCCACGTTTTCATGAGTGTTGTATGAAGTATGCCCAAAGTCAGATTGCTCTGTGGTGTCCAGTCCACGCAGTTCCTGGCTTTCTACCTACTTTCCTGGAGGAGTAACTAAAACACCACCACCAGTCCGCCATCTTGTCACCTTCCACCTTGTCCCGGGAATTAGGATGGGTATTGGACGGTTTTCAGCACTTCTTGGCTGTGGATGGCATCTCCAGATTCCGAGTCGTCCCCCCACCTCCACCTCACGAAGACACACCCCTGGCTTTCATGCTCCTAACTCTGGGTAAGAGTAAAAAACTACTGGCTAATCTTTATTTCTGCCTGCTGATACTTGCTGTCCAACACCTCTTTCAAATTTTTCAATTCAGTTATTGTACATTTCTGCTCTAGAATTTCTGATTACTCTTTATCATCTTTATCTGTTTATTGAAACTGTCATTTTGTTCATGTATCATTTTTTATCATTTCCTTTAGTTCTTTTACCATATCTTCTTCTTTTTTAATCATTGATCCTATTTAAAATAATTTATAAAATGTTTTGATTAGTAATTCCAGTTACTGGTCTTCCTCTGAGACAGTGTCTGTTAAATTCTTTTTTTTCATGTAACTGGGCCTCCATACTTTCCTGCTCTTACTATGTTTTTTTTTTTTTTTTTTTTTTTTTTTTATAAAATTTTATTTTTAAAAAAGTTGCAAACAAGAAGAAATGCACTTGGCCTTGGCTATATTCAGTGTCCTATAGTTCTTTTAAAGTACAGTATTATGATGCTTTAAAATAAGATTCTACATTATCTTATGCCTAGTAATACTGATATTTATTACTTTCAACTGCCTCATAACTGTTGATTTTATGATTGGAGTAGATGGAGTATAATATGATAAGGAATTTTTAAAATGACAGCATCAATGTAATAATACATGGTTTAAAATCTTCAAAAGTAAGATAGTTATAATCAGTTGTCCTCCATTAGTCGTTTGAAATTAGTCTTTTTTTTTTTTTTTTAATCATCATTTTATTGAGATATATTCACATACCACGCAGTCATACAAAACAAATTGTACTTTCGATTGTTTACAGTACCATTACATAGTTGTACATTCATCACCTAAATCAATCCCTGACACCTTCATTAGCACACACACAAAAATAACAAGAATAATAATTAGAGTGAAAAAGAGCAATTGAAGTAAAAAAGAACACTGGGTACCTTTGTCTGTTTGTTTCCTTCCCCTACTTTTCTACACATCCATCCATAAACTAGACAAAGTGGTGTTTGGTCCTTATGGCTTTCCCAATCCCATTGTCACCCCTCATAAGCTACATTTTTATACAACTGTCTTCGAGATTCATGGGTTCTGGGTTGTAGTTTGATAGTTTCAGGTATCCACCACCCGCTACCCCAATTCTTTAGAACCTAAAAAGGGTTGTCTAAAGTGTGCATAAGAGTGCCCACCAGAGTGACCTCTCGGCTCCTTTTGGAATCTCTCTGCCACTGAAGCTTATTTCATTTCCTTTCACATCCCCCTTTTGGTCAAGAAGATGTTCTCCATCCCACGATGCCAGGTCTACATTCCTCCCCGGGAGTCATATTCCACGTTGCCAGGGAGATTCACTTCCCTGGGTGTCTGATCCCACGTAGGGGGGAGGGCAGTGATTTCACCTTTCAAGTTGGCTTAGCCAGAGAGAGAGGGCCACATCTGAGCAACAAAGAGGCATTCAGGAGGAGACTCTTAGGCACAAATACAGGGAGGCCTAGCCTCTCCTTTGCAGCAACCGTCTTCCCAAGGGTAAAACTTATGGTAGAGGGCTCAACCCATCAAACCACCAGTCCCCTATGTCTGTGGTCATGTTAGCAACCATGGAGGTGGGGTAGGCGAATACCCCTGCATTCTCCACAGGCTCCTCAAGGGGGCACTACATCTTTTTTTTTTTTTTTTTTTCCCCTTGTCTTTTTTCTTTTCTTTTTTTTTTTATTTTTTTTAACTTTCCCTTCTTTTTTCAAATCACCTGTATGAAAAAAAAAGTTAAAAAGAAAACAAACATACAATAAAAGAGCATTTCAAAGAGACCATAGCAAGGGAGTAAGAAAAAGACAACTAACCTAAGATAACTGCTTAACTTCCAACATGTTCCTACTTTACCCCAAGAAAGTTACATAATATAGCAACATTTCAGTGAACTTGTTCCTACTACAACCATCAGAAATTAACAGACCATAGTCATTTCTGGGCATCCCCAGAACGTTAAATAGCTTATCTGTTCTTCCTGGATTATTGTTCCCCCCTTCCTTAATTGCTCTCTACTGCTAGTTCCCCTACATTCTACATTATAAACCATTTGTTTTACATTTTTCAAAGTTCACATTAGTGGTAGCATATAATATTTCTCTTTTTGTGCCTGGCTTATTTCGCTCAGCATTATGTCTTCAAGGTTCATCCATGTTGTCATATGTTTCACCAGATCGTTCCTTCTTACTGCCGCGTAGTATTCCATCGTGTGTATATACCACATTTTATTTATCCACTCATCTGTTGAAGGACATTTGGGTTGTTTCCATCTCTTGGCAATTGTGAATAATGCTGCTATGAACATTGGCGTGCAGATATCTGTTCGTGTCACTGCTTTCCGATCTTCCGGGTATATACCGAGGAGTGCAATCGCTGGATCGAATGGTAGCTCTATATCTAGTTTTCTAAGGAACTGCCAGACTGACTTCCAGAGTGGCTGAACCATTATACAGTCCCACCAACAATGAATAAGAGTTCCAATTTCTCCACATCCCCTCCAGCATTTGTAGTTTCCTGTTTGTTTAATGGCAGCCATTCTAACCGGTGTTAGATGGTATCTCATTGTGGTCTTAATTTGCATCTCTCTAATAGCTAGTGAAGCTGAACATTTTTTCATGTGTTTCTTGGCCATTTGTATTTCCTCTTCAGAGAACTGTCTTTTCATATCTTTTGCCCATTTTATAATTGGGCTGTCTGTACTATTGTCATTGAGTTGTAGGATTTCTTTGTATATGCAAGATATCAGTCTTTTGTCAGATACATGGTTTCCAAAAATTTTTTCCCATTGAGTTGGCTGCCTCTTTACCTTTTTGAGAAATTCCTTTGAGGTGCAGAAACTTCTAAGCTTGAGGAGTTCCCATTTATCTATTTTCTCTTTAGTTGCTTGAGCTTTGGGTGTAAAGTCTAGGAAGTGGCCTCCTAATACAAGGTCTTGAAGATGTTTTCCTACATTATCTTCTAGGAGTTTTATGGTACTTTCTTTTATATTGAGATCTTTGGTCCATTTTGAGTTAATTTTTGTGTAGGGGGTGAGGTAGGGGTCCTCTTTCATTCTTTTGGATATGGATATCCAACTCTCCCAGCCCCATTTGTTGAAAAGACCATTATGGCTCAGTTCGGTGACTTTGGGGGCCTTATCAAAGATCAGTCGGCCATAGATCTGAGGGTCTATCTCTGAATTCTCAATTCGATTCCATTGATCTATATGTCTATCTTTGTGCCAGTACCATGCTGTTTTGGCAACTGTGGCTTTATAATAAGCTTCAAAGTCAGGGAGTGTAAGTCCTCCCACTTCGTTTTTCTTTTTTAGAGTGTCTTTAGCAATTCGAGGCATCTTCCCTTTCCAAATAAATTTGATAACTAGCTTTTCCAAGTCTGCAAAGTAGGTTGTTGGAATTTTGATTGGGATTGCATTGAATCTGTAGATGAGTTTGGGTAGAATTGACATCTTAATGACATTTAGCCTTCCTATCCATGAACATGGAATATTTTTCCATCTTTTAAGGTCCCCTTCTATTTCTTTTAGTAGAGTTATGTAGTTTTCTTTGTATAGGTCTTTTACATCTTTGGTTAAGTTGATTCCTAGGTACTTGATTTTTTTAGTTGCTATTGAAAATGGTATCTTTTTCTTGAGTGTCTCTTCAGTTTGTTCATTTCTAGCATATAGAAACATTACTGACTTATGTGCATTAATCTTGTATCCCGCTACTTTGCTAAATTTGTTTATTAGCTCTAGTAGGTGTATCGTTGATTTCTCAGGGTTTTCTAGATATAAGATCATATCATCTACAAACAATGACAGTTTTACTTCTTCTTTTCCAATTTGGATGCCTTTTATTTCTTTGTCTTGCCGGATTGCCCTGGCTAGCACATCCAGCACAATGTTGAATAACAGTGGTGACAGCGGGCATCCTTGTCTTGTTCCTGATCTTAGAGGGAAGGCTTTCAGTCTCTCACCATTGAGTACTATGCTGGCTGTGGGTTTTTCATATATGCTCTTTATCATGTTGAGGAAGTTTCCTTCAATTCCTACCTTTTGAAGTGTTTTTATCAAAAAGGGATGTTGGATTTTGTCAAATGCTTTTTCAGCATCTATTGAGATGATCAATTGATTTTTCCCTTTCGAGTTTTTAATGTGTTGTAATACATTGATTGTTTTTCTGATGTTGAACCATCCGTGCATGCCTGGAATGAACCCCACTTGGTCATGGTGTATGATTTTTTTAATGTGTCTTTGGATTCGATTTGCAAGTATTTTGTTGAGGATTTTTGCATCTATATTCATTAGGGAGATTGGCCGGTAGTTTTCCTTTTTTGTAGCATCTTTGCCTGGTTTTGGTATTAGATTGATGTTAGCTTCATAAAATGAGTTAGGTAGTGTTCCATTTTTTTCAATGTTTTGAAAGAGTTTGAGTAAGATTGGTGTCAGTTCTTTCTGGAAAGTTTGGTAGAATTCCCCTGTGAAGCCATCTGGCCCTGGGCATTTATTTGTGGGAAGATTTTTGATGACTGATTGGATCTCTTTGCTTGTGATGGGTTGGTTGAGGTCTTCTATTTCTTCTCTGGTCAGTCTAGGTTGTTCATATGTTTCCAGGAAATTGTCCATTTCTTCTACATTATCCAGTTTGTTGCCATACAGTTGTTCATAATATCCTCTTATAATTTTTTTAATTTCTTCAGGATCTGCAGTTATGTCACCTTTTTCATTCATTATTTTGTTTATATGGGTCTTCTCTCTTTTTGATTTTGTCAGTCTAGCTAGGGGCTTGTCAATCTTGTTGATCTTCTCAAAGAACCAACTTTTGGTGATATTTATCCTTTCTATTGTTTTTTTGTTGTCTATGTCATTTATTTCTGCTTTAATCCTTGTTATTTCTTTTCTTCTACTTGGTTTAGGATTGGTTTGCTGTTCATTTTCTAGCTTCTTCAGTTGATCCATTAGTTCTTTGATTTTGGCTCTTTCTTCCTTTTTAATATATGCGTTTAGTGCTATAAATTTCCCCCTTAGCACTGCTTTTGCTGCATCCCATAGGTTTTGGTATGTTGTGTTCTCATTTTCATTCGTCTCTATATATTTAGCAATTTCTCTTGCTATTTCTTCTTTAACCCACTGATTGTTTAGGAGTGTGTTGTTTAACCTCCAGGTATTTGTGAATTTTCTAAGTCTCTGATGGTTATTGACTTCTAATTGTATTCCATTGTGGTCAGAGAATGTGCTTTGAATAATTTCAATCTTTTTAAATTTATTGAGGCTTGTTTTATGTCCCAGCATATGATCTATTCTGGAGAAAGTTCCGTGAGCACTAGAAAAGTATGTGTATCCTGGTGATTTGGGATGTAATGTCCTGTAGATGTCTGTTAAATCTAATTCATTTGTCAGATTGTTTAGGTTTTCAATTTCCTTAGTGGTCTTCTGTCTGGTTGATCTATCTATAGGAGAGAGTGATGTGTTGAAGTCTCCCACAATTATTGTGGAAACATCAATTGCTTCCTTTAGTTTTGCCAATGTTTCTCTCATGTATTTTGTGGCACCTTGATTGGGTGCATAGACATTTACGATTGTTATTTCTTCTTGCTGAATTGCCCCTTTTATTAGTATGTAGTGGCCTTCTTTGTCTCTCAAAACATCCCTGCATTTGAAGTCTATTTTATCTGAGATTAATATTGCTACACCTGCTTTCTTTTGGCTGTAGCTTGCATGAAATATTTTTTTCCATCCTTTCACTTTCAATTTCTTTGTGTCCCTGTGTCTAAGATGAGTCTCTTGTATGCAACATATTGATGGTTCATTTTTTTTGATCCATTCTGCGAATCTATATCTTTTAATTGGGGAGTTTAATCCATTTACATTGAACGTTAAAACCGTGAAGGCATTTCTTGAATCGGCCATCTTATCCTTTGGATTATGTTTGCCATATTTTTCCCTCTCTCTATTAATATCCTTTATTGTACCCATACCGAATCTCTTTAGTACTTAACCTTTCTCCAAGTCTCTCTGTCCTGTCTTTGCTTCTCTGTCTGTAGGGCTCCCTTTAGTATCTCCAGTAGGGCAGGTCTCTTGTTAGCAAATTCTCTCAGCATTTGTTTGTCTGTGAAAAATTTAAGCTCTCCCTCAAATTTGAAGGAGAGCTTTACTGGATAAAGTATTCTTGGCTGGAAATTCCTCTCTCTCAGAATTTTAAATATATCGCGCCACTGCCTTCTCGCCTCCATGGTGGCTGCTGAGTAGTCACTACTTAGTCTTATGCTGTTTCCTTTGTATGTGGTGAGTTGCTTTTCTCTTGCTGCTTTCAGAACTTGCTCCTTCTCTTCTATGTTTGACAGTGTGATCAGTATATGTCTCGGAGTGGGTTTTTTTGGATTTATTCTATTTGGAGTTCGCTGAGCATTTATGATTTGTGTATTTATGTTGTTTAGAAGATTTGGGAAGTTTTCCCCAACAATTTCTTTGAATACTCTTCCTAGACCTTTACCCTTTTCTTCCCCTTCTGGGACACCAATGAGTCTTATATTTGGACGTTTCATATTATCTATCATATCCCTGAGGTCCATTTCGAGTTTTTCAATTTTTTTCCCCATTCTTTCTTTTATGCTTTCATTTTCCATTCTGTCATCTTCCAGGTCACTGATTCGTTGTTCAACTTCCTCTAGTCTTGTACTATGAGTGTCCAGAATCTTTTTAATTTGGTCAACAGTTTCTTTAATTTCCATAAGATTATCCATTTTTTTATTTAGTCTTGCAATGTCTTCTTTATGCTCTTCTAGGGTCTTCTTGATTTCCTTCATATCCCCTACTAGGGTCTCATTGTTCATCTTTAGTTCTTTGAGTAGCTGCTCTAGGTGTGTCTCTTCTGGTCTTTTGATTTGGGTGCTTGGGCTTGGGTTATCCATATCGTCTGGTTTTTTCATATGCTTTATAATTTTCTGTTGTTTTTGGCCTCGTGGCATTTGCTGACCTTGATAGGGTTCTTTTAGGGTTTGTAGACCAGTTGAAGTCCTTATCTCTAATTTATCAGATCTACAGCTTCGTGGAGTACACTTTCTCTAAGTAACCAGCAGGTGGCGTCCACGAGCCACCTGTTCTCCACAAGCCAGTTCTCCCCTGCTTAGGCTTTTTGGTGAGTGGGGGAGTGAGTCTTGTGGGGTCCAATTGGTGTACCAAGCTTGTGTGTGTAGTTGGTGTTGCCTGCCCTGTATATGGGGCGTGTTTCTGGGCAGTGAGGGGGGGGGTGGCCCTAACAATCAAATCTCCCTGGTGATCCTAGAGTTTTAAAGCTGCTGCAATAGTCTAATCCTTCAGTTCAGTCCTGCCACAGTTTGTCTCTGCCACTGACCCACAAGTCCTTGGTATTGGCGTATGGCTCCTGAGACTTGCAAGTGGGCCCCTCTTCCAGGCTGTGCACCCCGGGTCCTCTGTTGAGGGATGACTGTGCTATGTCACAGGTGAGTGCCGTCCCCCCAGGGCAGTTCTGGGCTGCTGGGCTGTGTAGGGAGGCTCCCAGTCTGCTGAAATGATGGCTGAATGGGGCTTTGTTAATTCACACTGCTCCACCTTCCCAACTCTGGGACAATCAGCTGAGGTTGCAGGGAAGGCTAATGTCCACGCCCAGTTTTGTGGTGTGTGCCTGTTATTTGAAGCACTTACGTCACACTGGGTTGTCTGGGGGCAGTTCTGGGCTATGGGGCTGGCGATGAGCAGGAGTGTTTCCTGTCCACCAGGATGATGGCTGTGAGTGGAGACCCCCCTTTTCTTGGGAAGTTGTGGTGTTTAGTGAATTTTCTCAGCCACTGGATTATTGCGTTTTGTCTCAGAGCTCTCCTAGTTCTGCTCTTGACTTGACCTGCCCAAATAGCAAGACTTTGAAGGTTTCTGTATTGGGCTTCTTAGAGTAATTGTTTTAGAAAAAGAAAAAAGGTTTAAAAAAAAAAAAAACAAAAAAAAAAACGGGCCCTCCTCAGAGATCTAATGGGTTATTGAAATGCTAATAGACAAAGCAACCAGGGCCATTAAGGAAAGGTCCACAGGGCAGAGAGATCAGCTTTTCTTCGGGATTTGCATATGCACCTCAGGGCCCTTCCCCTTTCTATGTTCACCAGAACTCCAAAAATCCTCTGCTTTTATTTTGGAGTTTTTCGTGTTGTTTTTTTCGTATGCCTGTCTCCTCTCTGCTGGGCTGGCTGCTCTCAGATTCTCTGGTGTCTGGTCTCAGTCTGTCTATGGTTGGAGTTTGAATCAGTAGAATGAGTTTCCGATAAGGTCTGCCACTGCAGTTCTCCCTTCTCCTTCCCGGAGCTGACAGCCCCTCCTCCCACGGGACTGAGCCTGGCAGGGAGGGGCGCGGGTCCCCTGGCCGCAAAAACTTACAGATTTCGCTGATCTCAGCAGTTCCACGTTTTCATGAGTGTTGTATGAAGTATGCCCAAAGTCAGATTGCTCTGTGGTGTCCAGTCCACGCAGTTCCTGGCTTTCTACCTACTTTCCTGGAGGAGTAACTAAAACACCACCACCAGTCCGCCATCTTGTCACCTTCCACCTTGTCCCGGGAATTAGGATGGGTATTGGACGGTTTTCAGCACTTCTTGGCTGTGGATGGCATCTCCAGATTCCGAGTCGTCCCCCCACCTCCACCTCACGAAGACACACCCCTGGCTTTCATGCTCCTAACTCTGGGTAAGAGTAAAAAACTACTGGCTAATCTTTATTTCTGCCTGCTGATACTTGCTGTCCAACACCTCTTTCAAATTTTTCAATTCAATTATTGTACATTTCTGCTCTAGAATTTCTGATTACTCTTTATCATCTTTATCTGTTTATTGAAACTGTCATTTTGTTCATGTATCATTTTTTATCATTTCCTTTAGTTCTTTTACCATATCTTCTTCTTTTTTAATCATTGATCCTATTTAAAATAATTTATAAAATGTTTTGATTAGTAATTCCAGTTACTGGTCTTCCTCTGAGACAGTGTCTGTTAAATTCTTTTTTTTCATGTAACTGGGCCTCCATACTTTCCTGCTCTTACTATGTTTTTAAATTTTTGGTTGAGAACTGGACATTATAAGTATTATATTGTGGCTTCCTGGAAATCTAGTTTTCCCACTTCTCAGTATTAAGGGAACTCTGATTTTTACTGTTGACAACTGGAGCTGTCCATATATGACTTTTCCTTAAGGGTTCACCAGATTAAAGAAAAAAAAAAGAACATAAAAAGGGTGCAGTGCCACTTTAAGTTTCCTTAAAGATGCTGGTGACAAATCTCTGCTGCCAAGAGATCTGAAACCAAGGCTAGCATCTGGTCTGGTCCCTCAGGGATCTGCCTGACTGACCTTGACTTGTACTCCCAACTTTTTGGAGGTAAGGTTTCTATTGCTGGCCTCTCCCAGAATGCAGACCACTGTTACTGTATCTGCTGCTGTGGTGTGGAAGAATTGGGATGGTTGCTCACACTCACATGCCTTCATTTAAGAAAGCTTGTAAAGTTGGTATCTTTTACTTTTGTTTGGTAGTTCTTTGGTTGTTCTAAGTGTCCATTCTGGTTTCAGAGTTACCTACTCTGGAAATCCAGTCCCTTTTTCCAGCTTAGTCATTGTTCTGGTTGACGGGGTGATCTGCAGAGTTTCATACACCACCAATTTGTCCATCAACAAAGAATGAATAAGTAATTTTTAAGTAGTATACAAGAATGAGAGTGAATGAACTGCTGCTATACTCAAGAATCTCAAAGACATAATGTTAAGCAAAAGAAGTCAGACTCAAAGAGTATATACTAGATGATTGCATTTGCATAGGGTTCAAAAACAGACAAAATGAATCAATGGGAATAGTCAAAATCTAGTGATTACCTTGAGCATTAATAACTGGGGGGTAATATGAAGGAAGGGGTTTAGGGCCCTGGTAATATTCTTTATGTTCACCTGAATACCAGTTACACTCGAAAGCATGCTATTTACCATATTATACTTAAAAATGTTTTTTTAAAATAATTAAAAATTTCATCTCTCCGTATCGTATTTTTTATGATACATTATTGTTGGACATTTTCTTTTTTTTTCAATTTTTCCATGTTATAAATTGTTACAACTACAATTTTGTATGGGACCATAATTCCATAGGATAAATTGCTGCAAGATAATCTGTGTCATGTATTACAAAGTACTCTTAAAATAAATTAATTTTATTGAATGTATTCATAAACCATACAATTGTCTGAAGTGTACAATCAGTTGTTCACACCATCTTATAGTTTGCATTTAATTTTTGAACATTTTCATTACTACAAAAAATAAAAATAAGAATACAAATAAAAGCAAAAAAGAACACCCAAAACGTCTCATCACCCTTTCTCTACCCCTTCTATTCATTTACTTTTTGCCCCTGTTTTTCTACTCGTCTCTCCATACGCTGGATAAAGAGAGTGTGAGCCACAGTCACATGGTCACACTGTGCAAACTATATGGTTATATGATTATCTTCAAGAATCAAGGCTACTGGGTTGCAGTTCAACAGTTTCAGGTATTTCCTTCTAGCTATTCTAATACACTAAAAACTGAAAAGGGGTATATATGTAGTGCATGACAGTAACCTCCAGAATGACCTCTGACTATTTGTAATCTCTCAGCCACTGAAACTTTATTTTGTTTCATTTCTCTTCCCCCTTTTGGTCCAGAAGGCTTTCCCAATCCTACAGTGCTGGGTCCAAGCTCATCCCCAAGAGTCATGTCCCATGTTGCCAGGGAGATTTACAACCTTGGGAGTCATGGCCCACATAGCGGGGAAGACAGTGAGTTTACCTGTAGAGTTGGCTTAGAGAGAGAGAGGCCACATCTGAGCAAAAGAGGTTCTCTGGGGTTGATGCTTAGGCACAATTATATATAGGGTTAGCCTCTCCTTTGCAGTAATAAGCTTCATAAGGGCAAGCTCCAAGATCAAAGTCTCAGCCTACTAAACTGGTAGTCTCCGATGCTTGCAAGAATATCAGGAATTCCCAGGTGGGGAAGTTTAATATTACCACATTTCCCCCCCGAGTCTCTCAAGGGGGTTTTACAGATACTTTTTATTCTCTGCCCAAATTATTCTGGGATGTTTTGGGGCTTCTTCACACTAACCTATACAAATCAACCAGATTTCACTCCCTATTCAATGTTCCATGTAAATATGGTGTTCGAATAAACTGACCACATAAGTTAAATTATATACTATATTACAAAAAATATAGATTTTGCACCTAACAAACATCTCCTCCTTTGGTCTCACACAGAAGTTGAAATTTTAAAAACACTGTCAAATCATCTGTTACCCTTTAGTCTGATTTACCTTAATCCTAACCAAGTCCATTTCTTTCATATCTCTATTTGAAGTCTGATCTCTTTTCTCAGACTCCTTAACCATTTGCTGTATGGGGTAATACTAACATTCATAGATGCCAGACTCCGGCTGAGTCTCAGGTGTCACATAGATACCTGAAGTTACAGGGACTGACCAGGTTGTACACAAAGCCTGTAGCTTCCCACTAGCATATAGAGGTGCAGTGCCTTTCAGACCCTGTCCATGCCTAGGGCTGAGGGTGAATCAGAAGCCAAGCTTAAGCTGTTTTTTTTTTGTTTGTTTTTGTTGTTGTTGTTTGCTTGCTTGCTTTTTCCCCAGGCCCTGGCATCTGAATTCTCTGAGGGAGGGCAGCCACTTGAGCTTGGCCCTCCCCTCCCCTTTTCTTAGGGAAGATAGGCTCTTTAGGGAATTAACTCCTTTACTTGACTTCTTTCTTTGTCTCTCTGTCTGAACTCCACCCTTGCCTGGGTCAGTGCTGACAATTGAAAATGCCTGAGGCTTTCTCTCATGAGCATCTTAGAATGAGAGAAAAAGAAAAAGAAAAAGAAAAAGAAAAAGTAATCCCCCTTTCATAGCCAGTCCCCAGCCCCCTGTTTTGCCTGTCGATTGGAGTTGGTACCAGTTCTATGTGCCGCTTTTCTTGGGACACAGCCCTTTTACAGTATTCTGAGCTCAGCAGACTACAAAAGCCTCTGTGTTAATTTATTTTTTTTCCTGTTAGCCCCACCTCCTGTCTGCTGGGAGAGACCTCAGAGTTTCTTTCCTGCTTGCTCTGGGTTTGTCTGTGCTCATAGCTTGTATTCAGTAGACCAAATTTGTTAATTAAAACTGCAATTGGAGCTTGGTTGACAGCTACCTTCCCTTGCTCCCAGCAGAGATCACGTCTTTTTCCCACAGGGAAGTGTTCCAACTCAGTCTTCTGTGCCAGTGGGGGAGGGATGCCAGCTCTGCAGGTTGGAAAGCTTTACTTTACAGTTCTAAGCTGCTGTCTCAGCTATTCTATCCATTCCATACTCGTGTTTGATGTGTGTCTGGTCACTGATATCCCCTAGACAGTTGTTCCAGACTATTTTCTAGTTACTCTTGATTATTTAGTTTTTGTCTAGGGGACTAACTAAATTCCACATCTCCCTATGCCACCATCTTGTCCAGCCTCACAAAATACTTTTTAAAGTTACATATCTATAAATGTTCCCTGTAAGGTAACCATATATAACTGTACCAGAGAGCCCAATTTTTATATAGTATAGAAAAATAAGAGTTGCTAATTTGATAGATGAACAATTGCATCTCATTTGTTACTATAGGTGTTCATTTTTGGCAGCCATTTAAATTTCTATTTTGAAATATCTGTAGTTACCTTTTTGCTTCCTTGCCTATTAAGATATTAATTTTTTTGTTTCCTAACAATTTGTAAGTGATCTTTATATAGTAAGTTATTTGTTGTGCATTACAATATTTCCCCTAATGCACTTTAAGTTTTTGTTGTTTTGAACATTTAGGAGTTAAAAATTTCTTTGTTTAGTGAAATCACAATCTATTTCTTTGTTAAGTGTCATGCCTAGACAGTCTGTCTTTCAACAACTGTGGTTTCTTTTTTAGTTTTATGGTTTTGTTTTTTACACTTGATTCTTTTTGTTTGTAGTTTATCTTTTTATGTGGCATGATGTAACATATGCCTTTTATATTTAATTTTATATTTATATTTTATACTTAGTACTATTTATTGTGTTAATTATTCCCACCAATTTGAAGTTCTAACTTTATCATTCACAAGTTCATAAATGCAAATGAATCTGTTTCTGAGCTTACTCTTCTGTTTCATTGATCTGTCTTGCTTTACCAGGACCACACGGTTTTAATTTTTGTAGCTTGTAAGAATAAACCTTAAAATATAATCACACTGGCACATCCTTCTTTTAAAAATTGGTTCTGAAGCAAGGAATATAAACATTCCCCTATGTACATTCTTCCAGAATCTTGTAATATGATATCAACAACAACAAAATACCTGTTAGAAATTTGCATAGAACTACAATTTAGATTAAGTAGAAAAAAACTTATTACATTATAAAAATTCGTGTAGCAGCAGTGTCAACCAACTTCCCAATGGATTCAAATTTTAATGTTTATATTTTGATTGTATTGTAAGAAAAGAACAACTTGTGTGTTCCTTTATTTTTAGCATTTGGTTGGAGGAAGGAGATGTTTTCTGATTGAGGTAGGTTGAATGGTGGCTGGGGTCATTGCCTATATGGCTTTCTTCCTTCTGATTTGTCAGATTAGTGTGAGAGATAAGGACTGTTTTTGGAAAAGTTAGTTCTCTTTCCAAAGAATGCTTATATCTTTTCAGTGATTTCACTTCCCAGCACTGTGAATAGTAAGATTTAGGTTTAAGGGGAGGGTAAATACTTATAGACCTTAGGCTAGATTATGAGCTCAAATCCAGTTTACCAGAGTGCTAGATTAGAGATTAGGAACCCAGAGTGAATTAACAACCACAAAAGTTTCTTTACCTTTGCCAGTCATTGTCCTATGTGTTTATCTTTGGAATTTAGGGCAAGTGGTGATTGGCAGAGTATATTTATAATTTTTAAACATATAGCAATTTCATCCTGCTTTCTAGCTGTTTTTGAGATTTCTTCTGTGGCCTATGTTGTTTTTTTAAATGCTCCATGTAAACTTGAAAATAATGTATCATTTTTTTGTAGGGTAGAAAATTTGAGATATAGCTAGTAAATTTATTTTTATTTTTCTGTCTGAGCTGTCAAAGATGGGAAGGTGTTTGAAAAAGTAAAATATATTTCTAACTTTTTTCCTTGATGTACTTTATGGGATTTTACTCAGCACATGAAAGCAGATATTATCCTCTTTATAAATTTTGCTCTTTAGAGGTTTTTAAAACTCTTTATGTTATTCAGTGGTTTGACTTAAATGTTGCTTTCCTTGCAATAATGACTCTTTCCTTTTTATTTGAATTTTCCTATTATGTTTTTGTGTTCATTCCTTTTAGCCTTTTTGTGTGATTTTATTATGCCTCCCTCTGTGGGCAGGGGAATGCCCAGATTTAGTTTTATTTTATTAAAAAATGCTCATTGCAACCCATTAAATTGATCCCCTGGAACATAAAGAGCAGTTAGAAAATATCCTAGGTTTTTGTTTTTCCGAATTGAATCAACACTGACTTCTAAACAGAATAGACCTAGATGTGAGTCCTAAGTCATTTATAGCTGTGAATGACTCTTAACCAGTTGCTTAATTTGTCTGCTTCTCACTTTCTGCTGTAAAATTGGAATATCTACTTTCATATTTTTCAAAGATTAGACGTGTACAAACGTACCTAGTACAGAGACTCAATAAAGTTAGCTAATTGCATTTTGGATTGTATTTCTGTCTTAATGATTGTCTTAAGTTCAAAAATCTTTAAAACACAAGAAAATGGCAGAACACCCCCCAGGTTTTTGTTGCTTCCTTTCAGGAGTAAAGATGCGTTTTGTGTTAATATCTTAGATTGTGTAAGTATTTCTCATCATGAAACTCAAAATGCAGAATTTGTGGCATTTTTTAAAGTAGGGAATGAATTCCTCTTATATAACTCTCAAAGGCAGTGTATTTTCCAAATGAGATATATTCTCTGTTAGATGGGGGCACCTGCTGGCAAAGATATATCACTGCTTAGAGCCTGCTGTGCCTATACGTTAAGATAAAATGGAGGGTAGATTATTGGAACTAGCCTACCACTTGCACTGATCGGCATAACAATGGAAAGCAGAATGTGAAAAAGAGATTCTAGGATTAGTGAAACACTACAAAGAAAAAAGGAATCCTAGATGGAGGCTGAGATTCCATACCAGATGTAATGCTGCTCTACCATACTATCCAGCTGATCAAAATACTAGCTTACTTCTATCTTTCTTAACAAATTTTCAACTCACGATATTGTGAGTTTTTTGTTTGTGTGTTTTTTAATAATGGTACAGTGGGTAAACTTTTTGTCATTTTGTTTTGTTTTTAAAAAGAATTCACTTTAAGAAATGTACTTTACATTAGGGCTACCTAGAATGTGTTTGTTTATTAAGGGCAGAAATTTTTGCTATAGCAGCAGTGTTAATCAAAATGCATGGATAAAAAGAAAAGTTACAATTTGCTTAGGTTGTCACCATTTTCAAAGACTACCCTATATGTATTTTCAGTTGTTTTTTTAACAGCATTGTTGAATTTGATTATTCTTCAAATTAGACTCATTTGTGATTGGGGGTATAAAATTTCCAAATCTGACTCTGAGGATAATGGATACCTGACTAATTGAACTCACCAACCAACTAATTGTCCTTTGAATGGAAAGTTATAATACTCTGTTTTTCTCACAATGCCATTTTCGAAAACAGAGCCACCCCTTGTGCCTGTGTTCTCCTTTACAGTGGTGGAACAAGTGTTTTTAAATAAGATCAGGATCTTCGTCACGCTGCAAATAGCTATACATGCTACGTAACTGAGGAGGCAGTGTTGTGAAGATAGAGTGTAGATAGAAAGAGGCTAGCTTTGAATCCTGGCACTTATTTGCTGCATAACCACAAGGAAGTTGCATAAAATTTCTGAGCCATTGTTCCCTGTCTGTAAAATGGGGATAATGTGTACCATCTTTCAGGGTTACTGTAAGTGTTAAGAGATAATTATGTATAGTTTCTGACACAATGCCTGGCATATCATAGGCAATCATTAATTATTGTCATTTCTATTCCTCTATGGAGCTATTGGTTATAGTGTATGGTTGGTCACATTTTTAATGTAATTGACAGTGTTACTTGAGGAATATACCCAGGAACAGGTATTAGATTCTAGTGGTATTTGGTAACTCTGAAATATCATGAAGTAGGATGGAGTCTGTCATGTCAATGCAGCCATACTTAGGTTGATCCTACCACATGGGCAGTGATTTTAAGTTTAGAGATTATTAAAGTTACCAGGGGAATTAAAAAAACAAAAAACAAAAACCTATATATGCCTAAGCTTCAGCCCAGTCTCTCTGGTCAGTTATTTGGTCAAAGATGTGCTTTGCTATTTTCTTGCCTTTGAGGTACCTTTGGGAATCTAATGAAAGCCCTGGATTTTTCTGGAGAAATGCATAAACTAACTTTTGTATAGTTCTGTAATATTTGTAGCCCTCACCTACACCCCCAAGTGCATGACCCTGTAGTAAAGAACTTCCTTAAGTGAAAGTTTCTCAAGTATGCAATTAATGACATCTGTTACTTGCTCATGGTGAGATCAGGCTTTATTTGGACAACATCACATACCGTCACAGAGGCTGAGGAAAGAAGCCCAAGGAGAAAGAAAAATCAGGCCTGTGATGACTGTGATTTAATCTGTCTTTCAAAAAAGCCAAGTTTAGAAGTTCATGTGCCCCTAGAGCAGTGGTTCTCAAGAGGAGGGGTGATTTTGCCCCCTACCCTAAGGGGATCTTTTGCAATCTGGAAACATTTTTGGTTGTCACAGCTGGAAATGCATTGGGGTGTGCTGCTGTCTTCTAGTGGGTGGTGCACAGGGATGCTGCTGAACGTCTTGCAGTGCACAGGACAGTTTCACAGCAAACAGTTATCTGGCCCAAAATGTCATTAGTACCAAGGTTGGTCTGCTCTAGAGTCTAGCTGCTTCCTCCTGGATTCTAGCTTTCATTGTTAGTATTATCAGAACAGGAGGATCTGCATTTTTATCTGTTTACTTGTGATGCTTCTTTGGTAGGTGTAGAAGGAAAGAGAAGATGGTGAGAAAGTAGGAAGTGAGTAAGCTGGTATGGTATTTCAAAGAATTGCTTTTTCCCAGAAATGTTGGAGGATCAAAGAGGATTTCAGCTCTCTGATTGCCTTATCTCATGGTTTCACCTAAGAGTTGGGATGTAGAAAACAACCTTCCTTTTCTTTTGGAGGCTCATCATTTTTACTTACCTTGTTCTTGAACTTGTGATCTTTTGTCTGTTGCCTTAAGTCAAAGTGATAACAAAAAAAAGTTTTGTAGCTCCTGTAAGAATTTTCTATACTTGTCGTCTCTCACCCTCATGACCCCGTATAGCAGGCTGAGAAAGATGATGGGGAAGAGGAGAAGAATGTTTTGTATTTACCAAAGTGGGTGTTTCTTTTGTCTCCCAGAACTATTTATCTGGCGAAGTAGGAGGAGGAAGGAAATATGCCATGCAATTGCCTTAGTCCAGTGTTGCCAATATGTGCTGAGCTATTATTAATAGATATATTATAAAGAGAGTGGAGAGTGTCTGTGTCCAACAAGCTAGGGAAAGCTGAATTAAACTATGTTATAAAATAGCCTGATTTTTAAATTGTAGGGATTTACAGAGCCTTTAGTATCTTTTTTTAAAAGGCAATTATATCGAGGTATTTACACACCCTGCAGTCCATCTGAAGTATACAATCATTGGCTCACGGTATCATCACATAGTTGTGCACTCAGCACCATGGTTAGTTTTAGAACATTTTCGTTACTCCTGAAGTGTATTGTATCCTCTGAGAGAGTGAGCTAGAGTGTGTAGCATTTCTTACTTAGACCATGGGACCCTTTTTTCTCTGAACATCTCCTGGGGTTAGTGTTACCTGAAATACTCTTTGGAAATGATTCTCCTCTTAATGTAGCTTGAGAACAGAATTTTCCCTTTGGCATGCTTTCTAAGAGAGTTGAAAAAATATGTATGATGGTGGAGCTATTCCAGCCCCTTGAGGGTTTTACTAAATACAGTTCTATTAAACTGTACATCTTTATCCACTTTTATCAGGCCTTAAGAGAATAGTTTCATCAGAGGGATTATGCCTTGCCTTCTCAACCGTACAAGTAAACACCATTTCTTTCTTTTGGAATGAATGAAAGGAAAAATGAGATTTTCTCATTGTAATGACAAGTGCTTCTTGTGTCATCTCCAGGGACTTCTGACTTTTTTCACTTTCTCCCTCAGTGAGGAAAGTATTAAGGTAACTTGGGTCAGAATAACTCGGGAGAATTCCGACTCCTGTTTTTTCAAGAGTTTTTAGTTTAAAACATATATATATCCCTCATACATTTCCTGAGGTATCTGGGGACACGAGGGTGGGGATTTACTTCCCATCTGTCTTCCACTTAATTTGTCATTCCTTTACATGCTCACCTCTTATGTTTCCAGCCATTCTTCTTTCTCTCCTTGCCACCTTCTTAGAACCCAGGACATTGTGACATTGCATGGATGGCTTTGTAAATGTATCAGTCAAATCTGTGAGATGGTGTACTGAGTCACTGTCCCTACCTTGTTCATTACCCTAAGGAAACCTGCTGGGTTTATTAATCTGAAGGTCCTTTAAGCTGGCAGTAAAAGAAAAATTGTGTGGAGAAGACTTTATAAATGCTACTTTTATTCACTTATTCCTCATTCCCTTCTCCCCATTTGGGATTATTTACTGCTGCCGCCAATGTGCCCTGATTTAGACACTGGGTTCTTCCTGAATTCTGTCTGCTTAAATTCTTGTAGCTTAGCAAAGTCCAGGCAGAAACATTTAAACAAGGTTTTACTGAAGAACTTGGGAATAGCAAAAGGGAAATGAATACTGAGCAACATGAAATTTAGGTAATCTGGTTTATAAAGGACAATTTATCTCCTGTACACATGCTGCCTTCCTCTGTACCTCATGGTTGGCTTTCATATAGAGTCCCTCTCCATCCCTTTCCTACTGCAGACCTTGGAGCTATGGGGCTTAGAAGATTTTATTGAGGAAGCCAGTGGGTTTCCCTATAATTAGTCATCTGGAGCCCTTCTGTTCAAGTCTTTGAGTTTAGAAAGGTGGGAGAAGACACTTCAGGGGGGAAGTAGCATCTTCAAGGTAGGGAGTGAATTAATATTTTTGAACTACCCATTGTGCAGCAAGCTTTCTATGAGGTAGTTTCAATCCGCACAGCTCTCTGTGATTTATATTCATTACATGGGTAAAATAACTTCCTCAAGGTCACACACAGGCATTGAGTAAGTTACCTGACCAGAACAGTATTCAAAACCCTCACTTTGGTTCCAAAGCTTTTGACTTTCCTACTACATTAAATTGCATACTTGGTCAGGTAGTTATGTGACCTATAGAGCTACTAGTGTTCAGTGATGATTCTTCTACCATTACCTGTATTGGGTATTTTCACACACATTGTTTGGAAATACTGTATGGGTCCAAACATTTTAGGACTTGAAGAACATAAAGAAAAAATAGGAAAAATGTGAAGATGGGCTTATCCCCTAAAGGCAGTAAGCAGGTTCTTGTAAACATTGATAATTTAAACAGACCTTCAGGATCCTTTTGACTAATGCTATAGGATAAATGTTTTCTAAATTTTGTACTCCAATTTTAGAATTTTAGGGCTGGAAGGGATCTTAGAGAGATAAATGAGTTGTTACTCCTTTCAGAGCACAACTCTCCCACTTCCCCTTCTCATTAAGTTTCCATTTAGCCATTAGGTAGGAGCTTCAAAAGGGAAAAGCCAATCATGTATAATCTCCAGTTAATGGGCATCTATTGAGCTACTAGGTCACCAGAAAGAATAATTACACAGTGCCTCTTTGTGCAGTAAACACAAAAATCAAAAGCTAATGCATTCCCAAGGCAAGCCAGATTGTTACAGGCTAACAGCATCCTCTTCAGGGAAAAGGCTGGGGCACCCACCATGCTTGCTAGGGGAGATTGCAAAGCCATTCCAGAAAAACAAGGCTATCAAGAGAGCAAAGAGAAAGGCCAGGGGGCTTCCAAGGCTTTGTCAGTTTTAATTGCTGATGGTTGGGCTGGATTACTGAATAGCAGACAGTCTAGTAAATGTTTTGTGTAATCAGCGGGAACTTAGAGGGTCTCTGGGGCTTCTTGTCCAAGTAAAAGAATAACAGTGATGATTGAGGTAGAACTTCAGCCCTGCTTCTACAATTTAGCCTGTTTTCTAAGCACGCCCAACCTTTTTAAATAATAAATTTTGTCCAGCCGTTAACTATATTGATTTATGAGTGTTGAGTACAGTCCCTTTGACCCAAAAAGGCGTGTGTTAGCCACAAGCCAAAATAGCTCTTGGGTTCGTGTTGGTAGACCCTAGTTTGAGTTTTCAAAATTATATCTTGGTGTAGTTATTTAGAATTTGCAAAACTTGGCATAATTCAAATAACCTGTTTTTCCCCCCTTAGAACACTTCAGTTATGGAGGATCAAAATGAAGATGAGTCCCCAAAGAAAAATACTCTTTGGCAGGTAGGAATGACTGCGCACAGATAAGATAGCAATTGACTTAATGTAGATAAGGTGCTCCCTTAGCTAATGTCCTCAATGAGAACAAGAGCCAAGCATTTTTTTTTTTGCTTACTTTTATGCAGTTTTGCTGGTTTCAGAATCTACCCTAATTGGTCTTCTTTTCCTTAGGGAAATGTCTTCATGTCTAATAAAGAATGAAGTGTTTTGGGGTTTCATAAAGATTCTGAAGTGACTGTAGCCCAAAATGTTCTGTCTGTGGCCATTGTGGAAGCCAAAGATGAAAAATGGTGCCATCTTCTGTCACCTTAATGGCACCAGACTACATGCTAGTGTTTGCATTGATGACTTTTTCTCCGTTTGCCCTCACCCCCATCCCTTCTCTCCCATTTCTGATTGTTTTGCCATTTCCTTTTAGATTCACTTTCCTTCTTTCCTCACTCTATTTTAGTTTACTAGTTTTCTCCCAACCCCTCAGTTGTTTGTTTTTTGTTTTTTTGATGTGGGGAGTGGGAGGAAGAGGGTAGTCGTGTGATGTTTTATGATTTGGTATTTTCATCAACCATATGGCATACATAGTTTTTCCATTCATGAAGTCATGATTAAAGGCAAAACAAATCTAAATCAGGGGAGAATAATGTAAAGAAATTATCTGGGTTCATTTGATTTGAAGCTAAACAGGCAGGTTGGTTAGCAAGAATAAAGTGCCCCCAACAAATTTAAGATAAAATGAAACAAAGCAAAACAATACCAGGAAGATCTTTCTGGTCCAGGTGGTGATTGAAAACAGAATATTGAAAATTTGTTGTAGAACAGTGCACATGCCACTATTTTTTTTTTTTTTTTTGACATTTTGTGCAGACTATATTTTGTTCCTTCCTTCACATTGGTTATTTTGCAATAGGATTCTCTTTATTTCCTATTGATTTTTCAACTCACAGTGGTTATTAACACTTTAGCTTTCAATTTCTCTTTCCAGTCAACTTGTTAATGGTATACAAGTGCTCTGGGGAGCTTAGATGGTTAGGAATGTTTCTGTAAATGAAATAATAACACTTTTGCTTAGCAAATGAAATAATGGGTGTAAAAATACTTTGTAAAATATAAGGCGCAGTTACAAATTGTTACCATCATTATCTGGTAGCGTTTACTGGTTTTCTTTTTAAAGGCTATTTAACCAGTTATGAAAACAATTGTTTTGGCAAGTTATTGTGAAAAAAGTATAGAATGAAAAGGAGAAGGAATACAGAACAGCTTTCTTTCTCAAGTTTAGGCACTTTTAGCATTTTGATGTATATATATCCTTTAGTCTGTCTTGATGCGCTCCCCTTCATACAAGTTCTTGTGATCAAAATGCTATATAAAATTCTGGATCTTGCCTTTTTTTCTTAACATTAATTCCTAAGTATGTTCTCTTGTTATTAATCTTATTTTATAAACCTAATTTTAATGGCTACATTATGGCACTTTGTGTAGATGTGTTATAATTTGTTTTAACTATTTGCCTAACATTGGGCAGAGTTATTTCTCATTTTTCTCTCATATTTTGGTGAACATCCTTATGCTTAAACAGCAAAGATGTCCCTTACTTATACCTCCTGATATTCACCACAGCTGAGGATTCTCACTTCACCTCTAACTGTTTTGAACTCTTTATTTTTTTAATTTTTTTTTAAATTTGGGGATCTGTTAGATATGAATGTTCTACCACAAACAAGGTCAAATTCTTTTTGAAAAAAATCCCTGTTCAATGCTACCCCCTGGTGGTACGTGGTGTCAGTGAGTTCTCCCTCACCCAAGGTGAAAAACATTCTTAGATAATTGGGTAGTAAATACTTTCCTACTTGAGACCTCTAAATGTGGACATCAGGACTTGCTGTAGACATGAAAGATTTGTAAGGTTTTATCAAGGAAAGCTGAAGACTCCTTTGGATATTTTAGGGTGTCTTCTTTATGGGATGGACTCAGTCCACTTTAAGTCAGAGGACATACTGATAATGAAAACTCTTAGTTCTTTCTATGGAAGATGTCTGTGGTAAGTTTGTAATGAAATTAATAGAAATTTTCAGTGGGACTCTTCAGTTTTTCAAAATTCTCTTATATGTTTCTCCTTATGATTTTATACACTAGGAGCCTATTAGAGGAGTGATGGACAGATGGCTTGGCAAATGTTTAACACAAGTGTTGAAGCTCTCTTGGTTTTAAACAGGGAATTACTGAGCCTCATAGCATCAGTAGTAGTTTTTGCTTGAGTCTGGGGATTTAGATTATTTTTTATGCTATTTTTCGGATGCAGTGTGTGAAATTTGAAATTTTTTTTTTATATCCTGATTTTATCCAAGGACGTGGTGGGTAGATTTGATGAGAAATACATCACTAATATAGAAATTTATGGATTATCCATATACCATCTATACAAGATGAGGAACTTTATAGGTGCCTATGGATTTCCTTGGGTCACTTTTTGACAAGGTGGTTAAAAGAAGGGAAGGAAGGATTAAACCATATTGCCAACAGTTTAGCTGCACTGGGAAACAATATGGAGGGGATCAAAAATGGTTGGGTAAAACAAAGCTTTTTAGATTTAATTGCCTCCAGGTTTCAATACACAAGTTGCTTATCTTCTCCATTAGATAGACCAGTGGTTTTCAAAAATGTGATCCCTGCACCAGCAGTATCAGCATCACCTGGGAACTTACTAGAAATACAAATTCTTGGGCTCTACCCCAGACAGATGGAATCAGAACCTCTGGGGGTGGAACTCAGCAGTCTGTGTGTTAATAAACCCTCTGTGTGATTCTGATGTGCGCTCAAGTTTGAGAACCTTTGGAATACACTGTATCTAGCATTAACTTTCAACTTGTAGGCAGTGAAGCAAACTATTAATAGTCAATCAGTTGCCCTTTTGCCAAGTTGAGCAGTTCCTCTAAGATGGTTATTTCTAACTTGAGCTACCTCATAACAGCAAATTTTGGAATAAGAATTGAAAAATGATCATGTAATATACCATTTAACTTTAGAAATGTCTGTAACTTTGACATCTATTTACTTTAGTGACTGGTTTGAGGATTTGGGTCCTGAATACATTTTAAATTACTTCCCTAATGAATTAATAAAGGAATAAATTTGGCTTTTAAGATTAAATACCCAGGGTAAAAAATGTTTCTAATGAAATATTAATTAGATTTCTTTCCCTTGTCAAAACTAATTCTTTTTTCTTTTCCTGAAATAGATAAGTAATGGAACATCATCTGTGATCGTCTCCAGAAAGAGGCCATCAGAAGGAAACTATCAAAAAGAAAAAGACTTGTGTATTAAATATTTTGACCAGTGGTCTGAATCAGATCAAGTGGAATTTGTGGAACATCTTATTTCACGAATGTGTCACTATCAGCATGGACATATTAACTCTTACCTGAAGCCCATGTTGCAGCGGGACTTTATTACCGCTTTACCAGGTAACTACACTCGTCTTTAGCAAAGCTGAGCACTGGAAGAATGCCCAGGCCAAGAATTTGGGCAGAGCTGAGTAGATATTTGTGAAATGAATGAATGAGCATTGTGGATGAGCATTGTGTGAGACAACGTTTCTTTGTATACATACTGCATTTTAATCTGTGGCAGTTGAGGAGGAATTATAATTTAGCATCTACTTAGTAAGTGTAGTCAGTTTCTGCAATTTATAGTGTTCCCTGGTCAATACTTTTGCTTTATTTCATTTGTTAAATGAGTTAATAATATGCTTTTTATTTTAATATAGTCTGTATAGGGAATTTTTAAGTATATGACTGTTTTTCCTGTAGTATTGTTTGGGAAGTGTCCCAAACTTTAGGATGCTCAATTGTATATGAAATGACACTTAGCTAAATGGCATATACATTGCAAAAACTTACAGGATGACTTTATTACATTTCTCAAAACTTGTTTCTGCATCCTCTCCATTACCACCTTACCCCCATCTCTCTGTCACACACACATAGGTACATAAACACACACATACACACAGTCTCCTGGTTAAGTTTGTTTGATTTTTGATCACTCTTTTCCCTTTTTTTCCTCTCTCTACCTTTCTGTCTTCTTTCTCTCTTTCAGATTTATAATTGGTTAGGTATAGAGATTTCAACCCTGAAAAGAATGTTGGCCAGAACATTTCCTCTGTTGTGGTCAGTCTGGAGGTCACAACTGCCATGCGGGGTAGGCTGAGAAATAGCTGGGATGAACCAGCACCACTGTCGCTAACCCTGTCTTCATTAGCACCACTGGATGCCTCCTTAAAGAGAAGCTCTTCCCTTGGCCTTTCTGTGATTTCCATTTCTAAGTACTTATACAGCAAACCAACACAAACTTGGTCTCAGGCCTGAAATATAGGGCTGCAAATTGACAGACTAGCTTCTGATTTCTAATCCTCTCTTCAAAACTTATAAATTGACTTTCTACAATGGAAGTGTTTAAGGATTGTTGAGAGTTAGTTTAGAAATTGTGGACTCTCCTTTTCCTTTTATGCTGAAATACAGCACTATTTGCCCCATTTCTTCCATTAGTATCTCTGGAAAAGCAAAATACAAGCTCCCTTTTTCTAGAATCATAGTACTTAATTGCTGAAAGGGATCATGGCCGTCACTTAGTCCTGTTTCTCATTGTATAGATTAGGAAAGAGAAGATCAGAGAAATTAGGTGAAATGTCCAAGATCATGCATCGTGTGATGATGGGGAGGAGGTAGGATGGGTTGATTCAAAAGTTAGTGCAAAGGCTAAAATCACTTATAGTTAAGATCACGCTGAGAAAATTCCTTAAATTGGCCCTAAGTATAGAATATCTGATTTACAGCCTGTTTCAGTAATATTTGTTTTTAATTATAAGAGAGAGAAAGAGAGATGCTTTTAAGTAAGTGAGAGAGAGAGAGAAACAGAGAAAATATATGAAAATTATAGTTACATTGAAGTGAGATGAGTGCACATGTGGTGCGGCTCCTCTGTTTGTGCAGTGCCCAAACTCAGAAACGAAATCATCCAAGACTTTGTGAGAGACTTCATCTCACACCGAGAAAAGACGTGGTAGTTTTTTTAAGTTGATGATTGTTCTTGTTCCTTATAAGTGCTTTTAACTAAATGAGGTTATGGCTCCATGCTTCTCAAACAAATCTGTTTATTGTTTGATTGTCTGCTTTCCACTATTTTGGTTTTATTTGCTATCAAATATTTTAGAGTGCCAGGGAACGTATCTTGTATTTATAGAATATCCACAAGGTGGCACTGTTGAAGTTCTCTTGATTTGCAGAGTATAGATCAGAAGCAGCCCCTTCTCTTGGGGAGCGTATAGTCTTGGAGAAGAGACAGAACAGATGAACATGTGTTATGTATATAAATATGGTTAGTATAATTTCATACAATTCTGTTTTCATTATAGTGAATTTTAAGGTATTGTCCATATCTCTGTTAAAGTGGAATTCTGTGGTATTGGATATTACATGAAATGAATGGACCATTGGCTGGGACGTGGAAATATTTTTGTTAAAGTGGTATTTGTTTTAACAGGATTTGATCTGAACATGTATACACATGTCAGTATATATCATACATATGAATCTAATATCTGGGGACAAGCTGGCCTAGCTGATTGTGTTAGTTAGTGTCTAGCAGACTTGGATTAAACCTGGCATTAGTTGCTTAACACAGACCCTGCCTTAAGAGCATTAGGAGAAAAACAAGTCCATGTGTATGTTTTTACTTAGATTTAACAATGTGTGGGGTGACTTTATGAATCATTATTCTAGTTTGGTGTTTAATTATTACTGTAGATGATCTTGAACTTGAATTTTTACTCTATTGAAACTGATAGTCAACTGAAGACTTCTTTTGATTGTGAAAGCCATTAATTTTATAGAAATTATCTATAGTTTTGACTTTTAAATGTTTACTGTGAATATCATACCTGTCAGTAGAAAGAAAATGGAAAATGTTTGTGGTTTTTGGCTCCTTTTGGTTCAGTGGAAAAAGTGATAATTATGATATGCTTTTCTAAAAATCATGGTAAATGTTTAGTCTGCAATGTCAATTTCTGCCGGCAAAGTTTGTGGTTTGTAAGAACTGTTGTTAAAGGGGAAATTTATACCATTTAAAGTAGAGGCAGATCATACTTCAAAAAAGAAGATAAGCTTTGGTGGTCAGTTTAGTGAGGTGTCTAAGCAATTAATTTTGAAACACTTACCCTCCTGGCTATGGTTTATTCGGTTGTTTTACCAAGAAAGGATGATAAGCCATTATGCACTGTAAATGTGACAAAGACTAGATCAAAGGTCTTGGAAAATATTGAAGAGTATAGTTAAGGCTTCAGACTGGATGCAGGGTCAAAATCCCAGCATGACCAAGTGGAAAGAGTGTGGGTATTGGGTTTAGATAGCTCCTAGTTTTGAATCCTGGCCCCTGTCCTTAATAGCTATGTGACTCACGTTTTGGAGCCTCAGGTTCCCCATCTGCATGGGAATAATAATAATAATACTTCATGGGAATAATGTGAGGATTAAAGACAATGTATGTAATATGCTTGGTATCTAGTGGGTACTAGGAAGATAATGGCTTAAAAAAAAAAAAAAAAAGCCCAGTGAGGCAGGAAACACCTGCTTCTCTAGAGGTAATAAGATTTATTGCTAGGAAGTTTTAATTATTCACCCACTAATTTCCGAACTGATTCATCTTGACATCACATAGGTGTGTGTGCCTCTTTGTTGTTTTGTTTCCTGAATGTGTTAAGGAAAGAGATGTTGGACTTTGTGACCTGAGCATCTTTTCACTTCATTTCTGTTTAAATCCTTCGGTCAGTGTATTTCAATTCAGATATGTCCATTGATAGACTGTTGATATCAGCAATTGAAATGTTTTTCTTTTAAAAGTTTCTAACTTCAGATTTTGCAACTAGATCTGTGATTAGGAAGGAGAGGGAAAGGAGGCAGGGGTGGGTGAGGAAGGAAGTTTCTTTACAGCTGCTCTTTGAAACTCACTTCTAAAATAAAAGTTTCTGTAATTGTATGATCTAAGCAGCTGTGGTAAAACTGGCTGTAGTCAAGGGCATTGAAGTGACATTACACATTTGAATTTCATTTTGATACATTGTTATTTACATATTGAGCTTTGAAATTTGTGCCTTTTAATTGTTTTAATTTATTATTGAAAATTTTCCAGACCTTCATATGGTGCCTGTAATTAGCAACAGCAGCCCTTCTTCAGCACTCTTTGTGTAGTATTCTGTCCTCACTTTCTTAGGCCATAATGTTGTCCTCTTGTTGCCTTGGGTAGGGGGTGGTGGTAGGAGATGGGGGAAGTCTCTTCACTGTCGAGTAATGAGAGCCAGACATTGGTACTTAAGAAAAAATGCTTAGTTTTAACACCTCAAAGCACTTTTTAGTCTGGGCAAATGGACTACCTTTTTCAGAAACCTCTTTGTCCTGAATAGACTTGAAACCAGAAAGTTTCGTGGACTGCATGACTCCCTGGGGTAGCTACTCCAAGGCTCCAAAACACAGGTTGTGTGGTTCCTGTTCTTCTCAAAAAAATGAAAACCTTTAAGGAGGGTAGAGAATGGGGAGCGGATGCTTAATGTGTGCAGAATTTTTAACTAGGTTGAATTTAAATGTTTGGAAATGGATAGAGGAGATGGTATCATAATATTGTGAGTGTAATTAACAGCACAGAATTATGTGTGTGATTGCGGTTGAAAGGGAAAGTTTAGAATCGTTTCTTTCACTAAAAGGAAAGCTAGAGGATAAAACAAGGGACTGTATAACACAGTGAACCCTGTGGTGGACAATGACTGTGATTAATAGTACAAATATAAAAATGTTCTTTTCATGAGCTAGAACAAAGGTACATCACTATTACAAGGAGTTAATAATAGAGTGGTGTATGGGGAGAGTGCACCTCTGGCAAAGTATGGACTACAGTTAACAGTGAAATTCTAATATTCTTTCGTCAACAGCAACAAATGTACCACCCAATGCTAGGGGTCAAAATAGAGGAGGATATGGAATGTTTTGGGTTTTTGTTTTTGTTTTTGTTTTGAGTAATGAAAATGTTCTACAGATGATTGTGGTTGTGAATGCACAACTATGTGATGATACTGTGAGCTATTGATAGTATACTTTGGATGGATTTTATGGTGTGTGATAACTCAATCTCTTATTTTATCTCAATAAAACTGGTAAAAAAAAAATCCCACACATTTAAGGGGATATGGGATGCTGTTTCCGTTTGTTAATGCTGCCATTAAGCAAAATACCAGAAATGGATTGGTTTTTATAAAGGGATTTATTAGGTTACAAATTTACAGTTCTAAAGCCATAAAAGTGTCCAAATTAAGGCATCAGTAAGAAGGTATCTTACTGAAGAACATCTGATGGAGTCTTTAAAACCTCTGTTAGCTGGGAAGGCATGTGGCTGGAGTCTGCTCCAGGATTCTGATTTCAAAATGGCTTTCTCCAGAATGTCTCTGGGCTTGTCCCTCGTAGGTTCTTTGGAGCAAACTCTGGGCTAGCATCTCCAAACCATCAGCCCCCAAGCATCTCTCCAAAAGTCTCTCTCAGCTGCAGCACTGAGCTCCTTCTGTCTGTGAGCTCTTATAGGACTCCAGTGATTTAATTAAGACCCACACTGAATGGGTGGGGTAACACCTCCATGGAAATAATCTAATCACAGTATTACCTACAGTTGGGTGAGTCACATCTCCGTGGAAACACTCAATCTAAAGTTTCCACCTGACAAAATTGGGCTAAAAGATCATGGCTCTTTTTGGGGACATAATATATCCAAACCTGCACAGACGTATACCAAGATGTTAGAGTGGGCTTAGCCTTTTGCTGGAGAAGGTGTGTAGTATTTTCTCACACTGCATAGTCTCATTGACCATTCATATCAACTAAGGGGATTTGGGGGAGAGGGAAAGAAGAACAAAGGCTGGCATTTACTGAGTACTTGTTATGTATGTGGCCCCTTATAAACATTATCTTATTAACTTCTCTAACAAACCTATGGATTACTTCTCTGTAAAATGAGGATATTGAGAGTACCTATCTCAAAAGATTATTGTGTAGATTGTATGTGATAAATCTGTTTCAAGCATTTAACACAATTCTTATTTTATAGAAGACTAAGATCAGCAGAGGAAAACTTGATCTGTTTAAGGTCAAACAGTTAGCAGTTGACAAAACCAAGATGTAACCCATGTTATCTGATTCTCCATTTTCCACAAACTAGAACATGCTGCCTCCTAGAAGGATAAAGTAAATTTGAAGTATTAACCTAGGGAAATAAATCTAATCTCTTAAATATCATAGAGATGTTGTTTAACTGGACTGATGGCATGTGAAAAAGGAGTAATTATGTGTTAGTAAGGGATTTACTTGTGCAGAATCTCAATGATAGCCTAGTGGTGAGCATTTGGGGGTGGGGGTGGGGGAGTCAAAGAGAACTAGCAGAATTATCATTGCTATAAACCAAAGTTCCCAGCATGTCAAATTTTCTGGTGACAACTCTTAAAAATATAGATTTTTGGGGGCCTGGCCAACTTGAGACTAATTTAATTCAGTAGGTCAGGGGAAGATCCCAGGGATTTGTTTTTGTTGCTGTTGTTTTTGTTTGTTTGTTTTTAAAATCAGATGCTGTAGGTAATTCAGATGCATACCACAGAACCAGCTTGTAGACCTTGCGGCCAGGTGAGAGATTTGGATGCTGCGTTCCCATTTCATACATAGATGATGGGGCTTTTGGAGCCATTGAGTCCTGAAAAGCCAAATATCTAATGTATTCGTGTCTTGCTAGTTGCTTCATCTCTTAGAGAATAGAGAACTTAAGAGGGTAATTGGTTGGGGTTTATAACCAATAAGGAGAATTTGGTTTGTGGCATGGAAGTAATATAAATCTTGAGAAGTGATTGTTATAATAATTAAATGTAGAAAGTAGAAGAGGAAGATATATTAGCACCCCAGAATTAGAAAAATTCAGAGAAGAACTAAGTCTGTTAGCTCATGGCTAGAGACTCTAAAAGAAAATATAATTACAGAGGGCTGAGAGATTCTGAAATTTGAAATTCTGGTCAATAATTTGTCAATCCTAGCAATGGAGAGGCACAAATAGAATCTCATGGGACTGTTCTTGAACTTCCCTGATTTTGAATAAACATGATACAAGATAGAAGAAAGGGACACAGGATTGTGGAGATACACCGAAAGAGGTGGCCTGAATCTTTGAGAAATGTTGTCAAGAAGGGCAAAGCCTGAATAATGTAAAATTGTCCAAAGTGTTTAAGTAATCTGGGAGAGTTGAAAATGAACAAAATAATCAAAATACTTGGAGCAGGATGATTAAAAAATGAAGAGATAGTTTATTTGGAATTGATGGTATTATAGAGATAATAAAAAGAAACAGGACAGTTTCACTCTCATTTAACTTATCCTTTTTCTCCTTCCAGTGGTAATGCCTTTAAAACCAGGAAAGATGTGAAGATAGTTGGGAAACACATAGCTCCTGTAAACAAGTAGACCTAAGTACATTGTAATTAAAAACAACAGAATTTATTCTTTCACAGTTCTGGAGGCCAGAGGTCTGAAATCAAGGTGTTGGCAGGCTTGGCTTTTTTTGGAGACTCTAAGGGTGAATCTGTTCCATGCCTCTCTCCCAGCTTCTGGTAGTTCCTGGCAATCCTTAGTATTCCTTGGCTTGTAGCTACATCACTCCAGTCTCTGCCTCTTGTCTTTACATGGCCTTCTTTCTGGTGTATCTTGCCATGTCTTTGTTTCCAAATTTCCCTGTCTTCCTCTTATGAAGGTATCAGTCATTGGATTTAGGATCTCCGCTAATCCAGTGTGACCCAATCTTACCTTGATTACATCTGCAAAGCCTCTATTTCCAAATAAGGTACCATTCATAGGTACTGGGGATTAGGGCTTGAGTATATCTCTTTGGGGGCACAGTTAAACCCACTACAAATGGGTCTGATAAGATTTTGAAGGTGAATTATAAATTCCTGCCTACAGCAGTCACCTAACCTCACAACCAGCTGTATAAATACAGAATTAGGGGAATTTGTTTAATATATGTTCTTGGGTGAAAGGCCTAGGATTTTATTTTAACTTACTGCCACTTTATAAGTGGGCTGTGATATGAGTATTAGATGAAGGTGATGCAATCTGACTATATTAGCTGTAATACAATGGTGAGTGCAAGAAAAGATAGTAGTCCCAGTGTGGTCTTCATCATCAGTCTGTAGCTTGGGTATTAGATCTGGTTCAGAGTAGGAGAATTAATACATGTAAGGCCTGGAAACTATAATCAACATTGTAATAATAGTCATTCTTAGAATTGAATAAGATGTTAGTTTGTAATACAATGTTTGATGTTTTCAAAATAAGGCATAGATTATTCTGTCCCCATTTTATACAGATGAGGAAGCTGTGGCTCTGAAAGTTTAGTTATATACCTATATCCTGTTCTTTGAATACGGAGTTTAGTTCTACTATACTATGTTTATTTATCTTGTAAAAGAGAACAAATATTAACCTTGCATAGTGCTTTATTATCTTTAAAATATTTTCATAAAATTAATTTGATTCTTACAGATACAGTGTTGGAAAGGAAAGTTATTACTGGTTGTTTTAATTTCCTTGGCTGCTCAAGCAAATAGCATGCAGTGGGTTGCCTTAAATAATGGGATTTATTAGCCCATGGTCTTGAGGCTAAGATAAACTCCAAATCAAGGTGTCGTCAAGGTGATGCTTTTCTTTCTGAAGACTAGTATTCTGGGGTGGCTGACAGTGATCCTTGTGTCCTGTGTGCCATTTCTATCATATGGCAATGCACATGGCAACCTCTCCCTTCTTTTCTGGGTTCCACTGACCTTCAGCTTCTTGCTTCCTGTGGCTTTCTATCTGTCTGAATTTTATTCTACTTATAAAGGACCCCAGTAATAGTATTAAGACCCATCCTGATTTTGGTGGGCCACACCTTAACTGAAGTATCCTCATCAAAAGGTCCTACTTATGAGTGTACATCTATGGAAACGGATTAAGCTGCAAAACATACAGCTTCAAACCATCATACTAGTGATTACCATTTTATAGAATAGAAAACCAAGGCACAGAGATGTTTCAGTATGTATTTCATGTCAGTGGTGAAACTGAGACTTAAAAGTTCAGTTTTCTGACTAAATGCTCAGTGTTCACTGTACAGAATGGACTTGGGTATGAGCTTTATTTCTTGTAGCTGCAGAGGACGTGACCAGACCTGCAGGGTGGGAGTTTACAGGTGCAACTGTGCACTCCTTAGTGATCTTCGGCAGTGGCTGAGAGGACCCTTGTATTGTGTTTGAGTGGGAGGCTGAATCGAATAACCTCTAAAGTTCTAGAAGTTGTAGACATGCAGCTCTTGCTTTTGAGATTTTTACCATCTATTTGGGAATAGAAAATGGATACCCACAAGAAGATGAAGAAAAGATTGACAAAAATACATCTAAGTACAACTGACTTTAACTCTTGGATCATCATTTAACTTTTTTTTTTTTTTTTTTATTAAATTCAGTTTTATTGAAATACATCACACACCATACAATCATCCATGATATACAATCCACTGTCCACAGTATGATAACAGTTATGCGTTCATCACCACAGTCTATCTCTGAACATTTTCCTTACATCAGAAAGAACCAGAACAAGAATAAAAAATAAAAGTGAAAAAAGAACACCCAAATCATCCCCCCATCCCACCCCATTTGTCCTTTAGTTTTTATCCCCATTCCTCCACTCATCCATACACTAGATAAAGGGGGTGTGATCCACAAGGTCTTCACAGTCACACTGTCACCCCTTGTAATCTCTGCATTATTATATAATTGTCTTCAGGAGTCCAGACTGCTGGGTTTTAGTTTGGTAGTTTCAGGTATTTACTTCTAGCTATTCCAATACATTAAAGCCTAAGAGGTGTTATCTATATAGTGCATAAGAATGTCCACCAGAGTGACCTCTCGACTCCATTTGGAATCTCTCAGCTACTGAAACCATTTCGTCTCATTTTGCATCCCCCTTTTGGTCAAGAAGATACTCTCAGTCCCACGATGCCAGGTCCACATTCATCATCATTTAACTTTTCATCAACTTTTTAAGAGGTCATTCATTGTTTACCTTTTTTGCCTCCCTATCACCCAGGGATTCCATGTATTAATGGGATATGGTTTGTTTACTGAGACAGTGAATGTGAGGGGAAAGAACACAGACTTTGAAATGAGAGATCTGAGTCCCTTCTTGGCTTTACCACTCACTAATTGTGTAATCTTGAGTATTTTACCGCTCTGTGTCTCATCTGTAACACTTGGAGTCATTACCTTAGAAGGGTTTTGTAAGAGTTATGTGAAAAAAAAAATGAAAATAAGTCTTTTAATCATAGTCCTGACAATTATAGACCTGTCCAAGGTCAGCTTTTACACACAGAGAACAGTTGCCATTAATTGTTTTATGTTAAAAAATCAGAGCCAAAAAGAAGTATACTTGTTTATGTACTCATGCACTGTATATCTGTAGAACTTCTGATATTACTTCAGTATTTTACCTGGTTCAGGATATCTTTATTCCTTTTATCTTTAAGGAAATAATGGCTGATGTGTCTCCATCTGCTCTTCCCATTTCTTCATTGCCTTTTCTATTTTGTAGAGCAAGGCTTAGATCACATAGCAGAAAACATTCTTTCCTACCTGGATGCCAGGTCTCTGTGTGCAGCAGAGCTGGTTTGTAAAGAATGGCAACGAGTGATCTCAGAAGGAATGCTTTGGAAGAAGCTGATTGAACGAATGGTACGCACAGATCCTCTATGGAAGGGACTTTCAGAAAGAAGAGGGTGGTAAGTACTTGGGTTGCTTGGACCCTTGGAAAAAAGTTTATTGGGCACAGGGTCAGCTTGTTTACCCAAAAAGGCAATTATACTTTCACAATGTGTTGGCCTGTTTTAAACAAGTGGAAAAAAGGTGAGTGGTTAAGAGTTAAGGCAAAAAAAAGGTTAAAGCTGTTAGAATGTCCTCCGTTTTCCCTTCTGAAATGTATATTTTCTTTAAATTTGTTGAACATTAGGAAGTACCATACCATTTGTATGGGTGACTTGACTTTTGAAAACTGTGAGTTTCCCTCCACATTTTTCTTAATTATCAGAAGATAATTAAAAGAAAATATGAGACACCAAATAATGCCATTTTGCTATTTGTTGTTGCTCCAGGTTGAGGATTAGGGGGGCACTGGGGGTGGGGTTTTTCAGAGAAATACCATTAGCTTAAATGCAGCTTTATAGCTCTATGCAGGTCAGTGACCTGGCCCAGTTAGCACAAAGAAAAATGGAGCTACAGATGGCAGTACAGGTGGTGTGAGTGAGGGTTAGGAAAGTATTTTCTTTACTGGAGGAAGTTTAGTGAGTAAGGACTAAAGCTACATTAGCATTACATACTTTTTTTATTTAAAAAAAAACTCACTAGAATGAAAGGCTAGATTATTGTATTTTAGGTACAGTCACAAAATAAAAAGGCCAGGATCATGTTACAGAACTGTATGTTGAAGTAAATTTGCCTCTAACATAAAATTGTCAGAAATTAATTAATAGTCAGAAATACTGTTTGAACCACTAATACTCAATGCATGTCAAAAAACACGGGAGATACAGTATCTTTGTAAGCACCATGTTTAAGTAAAATTCACCCTTTGATGTGCAAAAATGTAACATCTGTTTGTTTTTATTTGCCAGGGATCAGTACCTGTTTAAAAACAGACCCACAGATGGCCCTCCCAATTCATTTTATAGGTCATTATACCCAAAGATTATCCAGGATATAGAGGTAACTTTATGATTTATCTGTTTTGTGGGGGCTTTGTGTCTTGTTCTCAACTTTTTATGTTGTCCTGGTGTGTTCTTTTTTCTAAAATTCATGGAACTAGTAATTTTTTTTTTTTTTTTAAGTTGAGCTGCTCTTGGAGCAACAGTGTTACAATCTATGTATAATCAGCAGTTCTTCAGAGTAGATAATGACTTTTTGCAAAAAATAATCTAAATTTCTAAAAGGTGAAATGTTTCTGCAGGGCTATATTAAAACCTTAATACAAAATTGACTTTTTCTAATTTGCTAAGCTTTCCACAATCCAAAGCTTTTCAGATAAGCATAGTCCTACATTTTGAGCCATCTCTAGAGAAATAAGAGAAGTCATAGTCTCAGCTTCCTCTATAAATTACCCATAGTTTTTCATAAAAATGACTGAAATATGATCTGAGCAATAGTCAAGTGGGTTTTTTTGGGCAAATTATGGTCCTGTTCAATTTTGGTGTTTGAGTGTACCTTCACCAGACCAGTAAAACTTTGTAAACTTGATGAGAAACATTGTAGATGTTTGATATTGTTCATGTATTTTAATTAGTTCGATTTTATTATTTAACCCCTTTCCTTCAACCAGGAAAGACATGCACAGGCATTTCTCATAAACTCTTTCACATGTGTTCTTGGCACGTCTTGGTTACTTCACTATTTCCTCCTTGGCAGAAAAGTTTAACCTTAACTAGGCAATGTTGTATCACCCATAAAGTTACACTCAGTTTCCCAAACGTGAAGTAATCCTCTCCCCCAGGTGATAGACATAAAAGTTATTGTGCCAAACTTCATTAGTGGAGAAACATCTGCTTTTTTGGAGGGTTCGCCCCTATTTAGGCAGATGTGAACTGATGGAATCATTCCATTAACAGTAAATCTGAATGTGACTGGAATATCATTATTTAAAACACAAACCCTTGTCTCACTTAATCTGCTTCTCTAAAATGAGCTATAAATTACCTTTTAAGGAGGGTTAAATAATTTAAAACTTTTGCTGGACAAATCACAAAGTTTAGGGATTAACTGATCCATTGGCAGAATAAATTGCCCCTACTGTGTTAGTAGTTGAGACATAATGTTAACTTTAATCTTAGTTTGCAGTGTGTGTATGTATGTGTTCTAGTTTGCTAATGCTGCCGGAATGCAAAACACCAGAAATGGATTGGCTTTTATAAAAGTGGGTTTATTTGGTTACAAAGTTACAGTGTTAAGGCCATAAAATGTCCATCAACAAAGGGTATTGATGTCTGGAAAACCTCAGTTAGCTGGGAAGGCACGTGGCTGGCGTCGGCTCCAAAGTTCTGGGTTCAAAATGGCTTTCTCCCAGGACGTTCCTCTCTAGGCTGCAGTTCCTCAAAAATGTCACTCTCAGTTGCACTTGGGATATTTGACCTCTTAGTTTCTCCAGAGCAAGAGTCTGCTTTCACTGGCCTTCTTCAAAATGTCTCTCATCCGCAGCTCCTGTGCTTTCTTCAAAGTGTCCCTCTTGGCTGTAGCTCCTCTTCAACGTCTCTCTCAGCTGCACTGTAGCAAGCTTGCTCCTTCTGTTTGATCTTATATAGTGCACCAGTAATTTAATTCAGACCCACCCAATGGGCAGCCAACACCTCCATGGAAATTACTGAATCAGAATTATCACCCACAGTTGGGTGGGGCGCATTCCAAAGAAACACTCAAAGAATTGCAATCTAATTAACACTGATAACATTTGCCCACACAAGATTACCTCAAAGATAATGGCGTTTGGGGGACACAATATATTCAAACTAGCACAGTATGTTTCAGAGGAGTGGGGCTATTTTTTACCCCTATGTAGAGTGGGCCAAGGCATTGTTTGTGCACACATTTAAGGAACTATAGTACCTTCTCCGTTTTCCCCCAAGTATCCTTTATAAAGCATTTCCAAATTTCTTAGAATAATTTTATCAAGTCCTTTATTGTAAAAAGGACAGTGTTTATACCCAATCATTAATAAGCAGGATCTCTGGAAGAACTTTGATCAGGTTGAAGACTTGGTGACCTGGATTATTTTATTTAATTCCTTCCTCATGTCTACTCTTATAATCGACTGTATGAACTCAGTATTTTGTGGCATGATGGTGTGCGACACCGCCTACTGTAACCATTTCCTCTGGCTAAAATAATATTTTAAAGTTAGTAGAGGAGGCAGATGTGAGGGAAAACAGAGTGATAGGGGAAAACCCTATTTGACACAAAACCTCTCCATCATGGTGGTCTACCCAGTGGTTCTTAAAGTGTGGTTTGGGGAAACCCACAGGTTGGCTGCAAGAGTCTCCTCCAGATTTTTGTGAGCTTGATCGCTTATTCTCAGGGGTGATATTTTTACTTTGGTATAGTCATTAATAGTAATAATGATAAAAACAATTTACCACTTATACAGCATTTACTTGTGCCAGATACTTTGTTAAGCCCTTTATAATACATTTTCTCAGTTAGCACTCTAAACAAAACCTGAAAGGTAGGTAATCTCCAAAGAAGGGAAGTGGCTTGCGCAAGATCACATGGCTAGTGAGTAATGGAGTCTGTGATCAACCTTACACTCTTCTGCAGTTAATAAAACTTTTTTTGTACTATATGTCACCGGCACCTCATCAAAATAGCACTTCTTACCTCTGTTTTGGGAGTATGTTTTGTTCTGTCCAGAGTAGCGTTACATGTAGAGTTCTTTCAGTGATCATGGATTGGAAAACTGAGAGACTGAGACCCACGGGCTTGGCTCTAGCCCATAAGGATGGTCTGGAACCTTCAAAAGCAGTCTATCATAATTACCAGGAACCACTTTTGTGCCCCGGCAGTATACTGTGATGTGTGTTGGTAATTTACATAAATTGTTGCAGGTAATTCTTACATGAGGTACATATTATTATCCCCATCTGTAATAGGAGGAAACCAAGACTGAGAAGTTTTAGAACCTGCCACATACGTAGAAGAAATGGGATTTTAACTGAGGTCTGTCTACTTCTAGGCTTAGAATTGTTGTTTGTCATTTTCAAAGTGAGGGAGAAAGAGGGACGTTGCTACAGATATCTCAAGGCTCATTCTTCTCCAATTGTGTTAATACTCAGTGTTCCTGACTCTTAGTTGAAAAAAAGTTTGAGTTAAGATAGGATTAGTTGGCCTCGATTCAGTCCGTTTATGGGAAAGATAGTGCTCTAAAGGGCTTTAAGCACGTTGCCAAAAGATAAATTATACCATGTATGTCAAGTGGATGTTTGCATCACTCCTCCTCAGTTTGTCCATATACAACTGCAGTCTCCATGTTTTTTCCCTAAAGTTTTGCAAGGTTGCCAGTTTACACCACCTTTTTCTTTCTTCTCTTCTTACTCTACCGTGACGGCTCTGGTTCATGTACTGGCTCCTCCATTCCCAGATTTGGCTCTGACAAGCAGAACAGAAATAGAAATGTTCATCCCTGAATTTGCCTTTCCACATTGACCCTCCAGAAATTAGATGATTTTTAAGGTAAAAGTAGAGTGTCTGGCTTAGTGTGACCAACTCTCATTATTTAGGAAATGAGGATATGAGAAATGAAGTCTGGGGAGAGTAAGTAAGAATTTTTAGCTTTCTGCAAAGGTTCATCTCTCATGGGTGTTCTTGCCACACACAGACTCTGAATTGAGAAGGAATTCTTGAAAAATCTGAGGTAACATTCTTAAAGAAGCAGCCGTATTCTCCTTTGCTAACTAGGGGCTTAGCTGTTGTTGTTGTTGTTGTTGTTATTATTATTAGTGAGTTTATTGCGCGATACTTTGCTACCGTGACTTAATTTAATCCTCCAATTTCCAGAACTGAGATTCTCACTCCAAAGGCCACGCTTTTTCACTCTATCATGTCCCCGAGTGCCCTTCAGCAGAGAAATGGGAGTTGTTATAATAGGTTTAAAAGTCAGAGTCCTGATGTCCCGAACTTGGATTTTTCTCTTTTGCCCTTTCAGAGTAACAGCAAACTCCTTCGTGTAATTTGCCTTTTTCCTCTTTTTATTCACTGGATTTAAGTCTTTGAAGCGCTCTCCTTGGAACAGACCACTGGTAAAATGATGGTATGTTGTATCGCACCTTTTAATAAACCACATTTTATTCAGGGAAAGTGGGGAGCTTTCTTGTGGTTTGCAAACTTGATATTAATTGTACTGACCAGAAAATGCTGAAACTTGCCCACCCAGCCAGTTGTGTTTAGGCTTCTAAAAATAATGTTATTCCTCCATATTCAGACATCTGTTTTTACTCTATTGCAAATTTAAATGCCGCTGTATACTCTGTGTATCATGGCTACTTTCCCAGTATTTTGAAAATTTGCGAAGGGTAAGGGGATTTTACAAGTTCTCAAAAACATGAAATATTCCTCTACAGTAGCCATACCATATGATGTTCAAGTGAAATGGCAGGTAGCCACAAACTGAAAGAGGTGCACCTGTATATGACCTGTATTCCTACTTCCAAAGTTAAGATAATAATTGAATTCCATTTGAAGATTGAGTCCATTCTTGAGAACATTTAGGGCAGGCTTAGGCCATCAGCATTAAGTATCAGCCTAGGAGACTGAGACAACAATTTCTGGCAGTTGGGTGAGATGATTTTTGTTGTTGTTGTTGTTGTTGTTGTCATAGCCCACAATTTTTGGTCAGTGTTCTCAACAAACAAGGGAGAGCATAACTGTTAGCATTTATAGGCACTATAATGGGCACTTTATGCATGTAATCCCATCTGATCCTTTCAGTAGTTTCAAAGGAGGGGAGTGGTGGATATTATTATTCCCATTTTTTACAGAGGAAGAAACTCTGCAGCTCAGATGGTCTTAAGTTATTTGCCAAAGCTGCTAATTGACCTGGGTACTTTCCCACTACACTGGACTGCCTCCTGTTTTTAGAGGTCTAGTTTTTCTAAAAAAGACGTGGCTTATGCATTCAAGTAAGAGTTGAGGCCATCACTCATGGTGGTAGTCTTTTGGGCAGTCCTAGTCAGCAGGAAGTGCCACTTTCTCCTGTGGGTGGCCCGAGCGATTGAGAAGATTGAAGTCTCAGGAATTACACTGGGTTCGTGTGCGGCAACGTGAATGACGTCCTGATCTGGTTCAATGTTGTTTTTGTGGCGTTTCAAAACAAGCTACACCTGTCTTGGGATTCAGGGACCGAATAATTTATAAAACAAGCCTAAATGGGGCTTCCTAAAATACCCATTAAAAATAACTTAGCAAACTTTTTCTTCTAAAATTCAGAAATGTATTTTAGAAAATTAGGATTTTTATAAGCATTGAGAAGCTAAGCCGTTACCTGCTAACTTCCATTTTATTTAGAATAATATTCTCATTTCTAGCAGGGTTTTGGGGAGATTCTGTTCTAGATCTTCTTTGAGGGTCAGGGATGGAGGTTATGACTCAGGTCAGGTTGTGGTTCTCTGTCCATACATCTCGGGGACTTTCTACCACAAGCTAACAGTGAAGCCTTTCAACTGCTCCCCTTTCCTGTAGTCCACTCTTCTGTAGCTTCAGGGCAATTGGGTCACCAAGTTCTAGTCACCAGTTCTTGAAAACATGTTAGAGTTGTGAAATAGCATACAGGAAATGCTTTTTGCTATGGGGAGTCCCCCACCCTCTCTTTTTTAAATAAAATTCTTTTGGGCAAACTCTTATGTAATAATAAATGTGCTGTAAATAATTGAAATAGAGTAACAAAGCTAGTTGCTGGTCCAGTTTTAAAGCAGTTGCATTTGTTTGAAAGCTAAGAACAGCCATATGAATTTTAGAGAGGACACCTGTTATATATGTAAGACATGTTGTGTATCTTTGTAATATTTTGGGTTCCTTTGGAGTCAAATTCTGCACCAAATTTCTGGGCTCCCAGAGGGTGTAGCCTGAACATTGGTAACCACTGCCAAGAGTAGCTGACCATGAATAAAACTTGTTACCAGTACACCTGCCTCTTAAGTCAGCATTTTGCTGGTATACTTGGCATGCTGAAGTGGCTCAGTCACTATGTAAAAATAAATTATTTCTGTAAATGATTCTACACATCGAATTCAGTTTAAGAAATTCTTTATATTCCAGATCCCTCTTTAAAAAGTTGATTATACAGACAGGTATGTTGTCTGCCTTAATAGAGGTAGAGAGGTGGAGTGAATTAGTGTTTTGGGTTCTGAAATGTGGGTTTATATGTCTGACATTTTACACAGTCACTGGAGTGATGAAGCTGGTAAGGAAGTTCGGACTTGGTGGCCGATGGGCAGGTGAGCATATGAGCATTTCCTTGCTCCTTATATCTCCACAGCACCTCCTTCCATCTCCTGAGTATTGGAAATATGCTATCCTGCCCTTTCTCAAGACTGTGTGTGGGAACGCTTGGAGGGCAGGGATTGTATTTCCAGTACCATTTTGTTAAGTATGGAGCCACAAATGATGGAATAGTCCTTCTTTTAAGTATAAATATATCAACCTTTCATTTCTTTTTTGAAAATTGAGAACAATAATTCCTGCCTCAGAGTTGTGATGATTAAATTAAATAAGCTTAAACTGTATAAAGCACATAGTATAGTGTTACAGTAACATAGTACCTGGCACATAGCAGACAGTAAATTTTAACATTTTGGAGCATACAGAAGCATACTTCCTTCAAAATAATGGGAAATGCTGTTTGTTAGATGTCAACAGAGCCGGTAATTTAAAGCCTTATTGGGAATAAAGATGAAATTTGTCTACTTTCTTCAACAAAGCAGCTAATAATTAGATTAAAAGCTACACAGAGACAATCTTTCAAAATATGTGCTGAAGTATAACCAGTTATTATAGTCTCTTATTGTCCCCTGATTTCAAGGATCAGGAATTTAGACCTTTGTTGTTATTAGTAGGAACATATCTTTTGATCCTAAAAAATCCGTCTCATCCACTAGCAGAAGTTAGGTCATTTAGTGCTCTGGGCATGACCCGCTTCCTCATTCAACTTTTCCCAGTGTCCCAGTCCATATTGTTCCTTTGGATGCTGGAGCTCTTCCATTTTTTACCACTCATTTTGCACTTACAGTTTATCTGGAATCGTTACTGATCTTTTTATGTTCTGTGTTTACTGCCTCATACTTCTTTATAGGCCCTGCATATTTTGATAGAAAAAGCATGGGCAAAGAATCAAGAAGAACTGGGTTTGATTTCCAGCTCATCCAATTATTAGCTTTGTGGCCTCAGGCAAATTTAACTCTGTTTTCTTGTTTGTTAATTGGTTAAAAAAAATAAGAATGTCCTCCCAAGGTTACTGTGTTGATCATTTAATAAAATAAACTTAGGTTTAGAGTACATCCAGGTCCAGATCCTGTGTGCCTAGGTGTTAAGAGTGGTGCCTCCCTTGAAGCAGCATGCTTCTTGTCAGTCTTTGTACCTCCAGTGCCTAGCACAGTACCTGGAATGTACTAGAATGTACATGTTGCGTGGATGATGGAAGAATGAGAATCCACTGCTGAAATGTACCTTTCTTACTCTAAAGGAGTTTCTAGTGTGGTGGGAGATTAAAAATAACAAAATTCTTTTTCAGTGGTGGACAGTAGTAGTTGCTCAGTATCTCAGTGATCAGAGCAGTGCTTTTAATAGATGCTTGTGTTGTCAGTATATGCTTGATGATGGTGGTACTCTTTGGCCATATATTGTAATTAGCATTAGGAAGCGACCCTATGAGTTACTATTTAGTTGTGTGTTTTGTGTGCAAATGGCATTCTTTAAACATATTGAATTTTGTCTGGGCCATTTTTCTCAAACCCAACCCTGTCTGTTGGAAATCCTATGGTAATTGCCAGACAGGCAGGAAAAGTTTGAGCGAAAACATTGCTGAGCCTAACGTCTTACTTGGAAGAAAGTGTGATTCCTCTTCACAGACACTTATGCAAACCAAGATCGGGATATCAGTGGTATGCTGTTTCTGGAAGCAGGGCCACTGTCTGAAGCCTAATACAATAGTTGATTCGCTAAAACTCATCTGTTGTCTCCTTTTTCCCCTAGACTATAGAATCTAACTGGCGGTGTGGACGACACAACTTACAGAGGATTCAGTGCCGCTCTGAAAATAGTAAAGGTGTCTACTGTTTACAGTATGATGATGAAAAAATTATCAGTGGCCTACGAGATAATTCTATTAAGGTGAATGACTGCATTTTGTTTGTATTATTTTTAGAATCATGGTTATGTGTTAGACACCAGATATGACAATCTCTCCATTTACTCCAGATTGGTTTTTATCTGGACCACTCAATCTTGGCAGCTCTTAGTGTGGTTCTAAAGAACTAGAGCCAGAGCTTTTCCTTTTAACTAACACCAGACCTCTGGACTGTCTCACTTCTTATCCTCCTCTAAGCATGTTCATATTCTGTATTCTGTTTAGGTGCAAATAGAAAATATCCCAGGACTCCTGATTACTTTGCTAGCTGGTGAAAGTGTTGCTAGCTTGCTTGTAAATCAAATCTGTTACCTTATATGGATTCTGAGAGGGCTCAGATGATAACACAAAAGAATGATAGAGCAATCCATATTATTTTTACTCACTTTTCAATAACAAACTGGATTATTTCTCTGTGTTGACATAATCTGCTTGACGGCCAGACCTACTGGTTTTATTTTACATTGCTTGTAGCTTATTTTCTCATGTTTAAGAAAACATTGGGTTTGTTTTTTTTTTTAACTTTTTTAAAATTTGAGGTATGATTTAGATACAGGAAAATTCCTTCTTTTTGATGTAAAGCTCTATGAAACAAACACATAGAGTTGCATAACCATTACAGCAATCAAGAAATAGAACTGCCCCATCATCCCCCCAAATTCTGATATGCTGCCTGTTTGTAGTCAACTCCTCCCCTACATCCCCCTAGGCTCTGGCAGCCACTGATCTTTTTTCTTTTCCTATAATTTTGCCTTTTCCAGAATGCCCTATAAAAAGACTCTTGCACTTAGTCTAGTGTATTTCAGATTCATCCATGTTGTGTTTATCAGTTCTTTCCTTTATATTGCTAAATAGTTTTCCATTGTATGTGTTCACCACAGTATGCTTATCCATTTACCCATTGAAGGAGATTTGTGTAGTTTACAGTTTTTCACAATTATGAATAAAGCTGCTATAAACATATGCATGTAGGTTTTTGCGGGAACCTAGGTTTTCAGTTGGGTAAAAACCTAGGAGTGGGCTAGATTAGTAAGTGTATCTTCCACTTGTTAAGAAATTGCCAAACAGTTGTCCAAAGTGATCGTACCATTTAACATTACCATCTCTAATGTTTGAGTTCCTTTTGTTCTGCATCCTTGTTAGCACTTGATGGTTTCAGGTTTTTTGCTATTAGCTTTTCTAATAGGTGTGTAGAGATATCCCGTGTATTTCCCCAGTGATTGATGATAGTGAGCATCTTTTCGCTTATTTATTTGCCATCTATAGTCCTTGGTGAAGTTTCTGTTACAGTCTTTTACCATTTTTTAAACGAGTTGTTTGTTTTCTTATTAATGAGTTTTGAGGGTTCTTTATACATTCTGGATACAAGTTCTTTGTCAGATGTCTGTTCTGCAAATATTTTCTTCCAATCTCTGGCTTGTCTTTTCATTTTCTTGATGATCTCTCTCATAGAGCAGAATATTTTAATTTTGATGAAGTTCAGTTCATTAAATTTTTCTTTTATGGGTCAAGTTTTTGGTGTCATATCTAAGATGTCTTTTGCTGGGTTTCTTAAATCTGTAGATTTATATCTTTCACCAAATGAAAGTTTTTGGCCATTATTTTTTTAAAATATTTTTCTGCTGCCATCTATTTCTCCTCTCCTTCTGGAACTCCAATTGCACAAATAATAGCCCTTTTATTATTGTCCACAGTTGTTTTCATCTTTTTTCCCCTCTCTGTTCTAGATAATTTCTATTGGTCTATGTTCAAGTTGACCAATTTTTTTGTGTTTCATTTCCATTTGACTATTGACCCCATCCAGTGAATTTTTTTTTATTTCAGATATTTTATTTTATAGTTTCTCTGTTGTGAACTTCTGTCTTTTTTTTTTTGCATCACATATGTTTATCTTTACCTCATGGAACCTAGTTATAGTAGCTGCTTTAAAGTCTTTGACGATGTCAACATCTGCATAATCTCCAGCTTGGCATCTGTTGATTGTCTTTCCCCCTGGAAAATGATCACTTTTTTTTTTTGGTTCTTGGTATGGCAGGTAATTTTGGATTGTATCTTGGACCTTGTGGGTGTTATGTTGTGAAGGCGGTGGGTCCCTTTATAATCCTCTGGGGGAGTGTGGATGAGTAGTGTTAAACAAGCATTCGTTCAGCTAGGTTCAGAACACAAGTTCTGTCTTGACTTCAGCAAAGAGGCGGGCAGGGGTGGGTGGGAATGGATGGGTTGGGGAGTGGTTCTAATCTATTTTCTGCTTTTCAAAGCCTTTCCCTGCTGCTTTGGGTCTGTCTTGGGCTTGTACCAGGTAGAGTTAGTCTGAGACATCAGCAGTGGTTTAAATATCAATTCACTCTTTAGAGCATTGACTGTGCTGGTTTGGTCTGTCCTGTGCGTGTGCAGCACAAGTGTGAACCCAAGATCTGTGCTATATGGGTTCTTATAGAGAACTAGGGGATCCCTTTTTCTGACTCTTTCCTCTTTGGCACTTCCCCAAGTCTCTTTGGGCCATGGGAACCCTTTTTCCTTTTTGGGATCTGCTTTTGGGTCAAAGTCATGTGAGGAAAAAAAAAAAAAACAAACAACAAAATTTCCTCATGCGTTCTTTGGCCCCCAAGGGGTCCCTTTTCTAGCCCTTTAGTCCAGAAAGACGGGTTTTTTCAGAATTTTAGTTGCCTGTGTTGTTCCTCCACTGCACATCTCCCTGATTGGGGCCTGCCTCTGGCCAAAGCTACAATAGAAAGAAAAGGGAAAACAACAAATAACGACAATGGTAAATTCAACCCCATGTGGGTTGCTTCTACAGATTATAACTCCTTGCCACAATCCGCCTGCCTTTTCTTTTCCCTTTTTTTTTTTTTTTTTACTTTTTGGAGTCCTCAGCTACTTGCTTTTTGTATTTTGTCTAGAGTTTTTAATTGTAATCAACTGGAGAGAGGCTTTAGTGGGCTTTCTCCATCTTGGCCAGGTTTTCTTTATTGTTTTCTTTTGGCTAAAGAAGTGTGTGTGTGTGTGTGTGTGTGTGTGTGTGAGAGAGAGAGAGAGAGAGAGAGAGAGAGAGAGAGAGAGAAACAGTGTAATTTCAGTAATTCAGATAACTAGGGCAAAGAACACTAAAATATAGAATTTAAAGAAACTGCTTTGTTGTTTTCCTACATGTATGGCAGTGTTTCTCAAAAGGTTGATGTGAATCTAAAGGTTGTTGATAGGCATTCTAGGCAAAAAATAATTCCCTTCAAAGAAGTTTAGAAAACACTGCATCCTATATTTCCATGTTAGAAATTCACAGGCTATAGTAGCTTGTAAAGGCTCCGAGAAGGCCTACAGTAGAGACACCCAGTGTCTCCCACTTCCCCAAATTTTATTTGACCACAGAACTCTATTTTTTATGTAATAACTTGTTGATAGCCCTAACCTGTGACCACAAATATACCCTAGAAAGAGTGACATACATTATTATTTAATTTTGATAATTCTACTTTAAGAGATAGATAAGAATGGTTTATAATGAGATTGTCAAAGCATAGGCTGACCCTGGGCTTGCCTTTCACTTGTGATTCTAAAGGAGTCATTTAAAGAAGCATACCCGTGTTTGACTCAGGCTTACATTTGATTTATAAGACAAAGAATAGTAGAGCAGAAATGCACTTTACAGAGTTTATCTAGTCTAGTGGTTAGAAACCTTTTTTACATTATTCTCCATTAGTCCTTGATTACTAATCACTCTTTCAAAATAACTCAGGCTCCACTAGGTCAGAAATTAAAAGCAAACCTTGGCTGTTATGGAAAGGCATTTAAATGTCTATAGCACTTGTAATATCTTTGCTATTTGCAGTAAACTTTAGGGACATTGCAAATTATGATAGTTTTGTTTCAGTAGTAAAGAAATAGGTCCATAGAGTCCATTTTTAACAATCCAGTTGTTAAAAAAAAATCACTTCCCATCCCCCATTATATATGGATAATACTGAAAATTTGGAGAACACTGGAAAGATAAAAAGAAGGGAGAAGAAGAGTACTCAGAGTACCCTAAAAAGTATTATTAACACTTTATTGCCCTTAATCTATTTTTTTCTTATTTTAAATAAACATAGTGGTGATGTCACTATCCAGACAATTTTTATTCTGAGTTTTTTAAGCTTAACACTGTAATGTAAGCATTATACTTTTTTCATTAAAAGCTCTTCATGGTTTACTTTGAAATTTTTCTGTAATGTTGAACATCTCAGTTTTCATTTTTGTAAACAAACATAATGGGTTAAGAGGTATGAAATTTTAAATCCTCTTATTAGATGTTTTCAAATTGTGTTCCAGAAGGTAAGCCAGCTCTTTTTACAGATTTTATTATTAAAAAGTTTCCTTTATAAGGCTTTTGGTAGGTGTAATGAGTACAGTAGTTAAGGATACAAAGTAAACAAAGGAGCAAATCTGTTTTGGCATTTCAGTATTGCCTCTTTTCCTTCTTGTCATTTCCCCCCTCTTGTGATTCAGAAGATAAGATGAGACAATAATATTTACCAAAATGTGTTACACTAAATCACTGTTTGTGGTTGATCTTATCTCAATAGATTTGGGATAAAACCAGCTTGGAATGTTTGAAAGTGTTAACGGGACACACAGGCTCTGTCCTTTGTCTCCAGTATGACGAACGTGTCATTGTAACCGGCTCTTCAGACTCTACAGTGAGGTGAGTAGTTTGGCTTCATTGGTCTGAACCTGTGTGCCTTCTCTGAGGAGACTGAGATTCACACCGTCTTGTGGCAGAGGCATGCACTTACTTTGCATATGTTTTGGTATGCTATATTTCGAAAACACTTGGGTTATTTTGTTTGATTGATTGTTTTGAGCAAAGTAAGCAGGAAAGTTAATTTTTGCTAACTGGGTCCTATTTGCCGTGGCATCCATTATAGAGTTGGCAACATGCTTTCCCAGAAAATGAAAGCACATTGCCTAGTATTTGGCTGGTTTTCTCCTCTGGGGAGATTGTGGGCCAGAGGAAAGAAAAGGAAGGCAGCAGGTGTTCTAGGAGTATGTGGGTAGCAATCTATGAATACTGGAAAAATCATAAGCAGATATTTGTAGAACCCTTTGAAAGACACAGAGAAAGTAAAATTTGAGAGCCAGATAGTGTGCTAGGTGTTTTTTGTAATGCTAGCCTATTGATTCTCCCTTCAACCTTTCAAAGTAGGTAGATGTCATCTCCTTTTTTATATAGCTGAATTAAGAAACTGAGACCAGAGAGGTTAAATAATTTATCAGTCACCTAGTAAATTTCAAACCTGGGATTTGTAGCAGTCAGTACTGTCTTCATATGATGTAGCCTTTGCATTAATGGAGGCACCAGTTGTCAGTTGCCACCTCAGGGGCATCATGATGAAGATGAAAAAAATGCAATGTTCTACAGTACAAGGAATGTATCTTCTGCTCTTTGGGAGTTGAGAGTGGAAAGGGAACATTGTTGAGATTCAATCCTAAACTGCTGGGGCAAGAACATTTCCCCACATAGGATGAGCTTTGGAATTGGGTGTAGTGATGAGCTCATGAGCCTCAAGATTGAGTGAAACCTCAGCTGGACAGCTGGTGGCTTGGGGAAAGCATGTGATGTGGAGGAGAAGCAAATGCCTCTTCAGGGCTGAGTCACATACTTTGGGTGTTTTATAGGAGCACCTTAGGGATAGGAAGAGTCACTCAGTCTGTTTTGGGGTTCCCACATTCTCTTCCTTTCTCTCCTCTCCTTGTGTTTGTTACTTTAGTACTTTTGTTACTAGTCTCTTTCCACATCCCTGGTTTCTTTCCCCATCCCAGCCTCTCAGCATGCCTCGTGTTCTTTTGCTGATGCTGTGCTTCTAGGTCACTACTTCTGTCATAGATCATGTCTCAGTCTTAGAAGCTTGAGTCTTTCCTCTTCTGCTTTGTGTGAACGTCTCCTCTTAGGAGACTGGGATTGCTGAAAAGCTGTGATGTGAAAGTGCTGCCCCAAAGAACTCCATGTTCCAAGGGTGAAGCAATTGGGAGGCAGTGGCTTTGTCTGTAAAACAGTTGGGTAAATAAATGAGTTTGGGATTTGATGAGACATCACAACTCACTATTTCCAGTTTTCATGGATAAATAATAAACTGTCAAAGGTCAAAAAGAACCTTAAGCTTGGAACTGTTGCTAATTCCCCAAGCCTCCTTCCTCCTTTTATTTCAAACTCATTGCAAAGCCCACCCACTTGAGGAATCATCTTTTGCTGTCAACACAGGCCTGCAAACACCATCCCTGAATACCTGACTGTCAGACCTAAGCCTGGGCAGAGCCAGAATTGGCCTTCTTTGAAAACACCTCAGCAACTTCTCAGCAAATAAAGAAATGGCTTCTGGAAGCTCCTTTTGAGCATGTCCTTAAATGTCAGCTCCCAATCCCCAAACATGAGTAGAGTCCACACCACCCTGGCCTATTAAGAATGAGCCCAGGGCTCAGACATCAGAATCTCTTCCTGGCTGTCTCAGTAAATAAGCACCATGCTTTTCTGTTCTCATCTAGAGTCTGGGATGTGAACACAGGCGAAGTTCTGAATACACTGATCCACCACAATGAGGCTGTATTGCACTTACGCTTCAGCAATGGACTCATGGTGACCTGTTCCAAGGACCGCTCCATCGCCGTGTGGGACATGGCTTCTGCCACCGATATCACTTTACGCCGTGTCCTGGTTGGCCACCGTGCTGCTGTCAATGTGGTAGACTTTGACGATAAGTACATCGTGTCTGCCTCTGGTGACAGAACCATCAAAGTAAGTCTGTCTGCAGTCCCTTTTAGAGCAGAGAGAGATCAGAGGTGGCTCCTACTAGTCTGGTACCTTGCAAGATAATAATTCTCTTCTCTTTGCTAATGGACCTCCATGAGGCCATCTCAACGGCATGCTCCTAGAGTCACAGGCAAGATGGGAGGACAGAGTTGTAGCTCAAGATAGAGAACAGTCTTCTATCCCATGAAATGACATTGTTGATAATCTTTTTAAGGGAAAGACTTGGGCGTGTTCTGTGTGCCAAGAGCGCTTTAGATTACCATCTCACTTGACACTCACTGTACTCCCGTGAGCTAGATATTGCCTCCATTTCCCAGAAGTGGCTCAGAGAAGTGAAGAACTGTTCTGGAGATCATAAAGCTAGTTAGTGGCAGAGATGAGCTTTGATTCATTTGCCTAATTTTGAAAGCCGGCATGCCATATACCCTGGGCTAGATACTAGAGATAGGATGATGAACAAGGCAGGTTCCTGCCTTCAAGAAGCTTCACACTGTGGGAGGGAAGGAGACTCGTGCTGAGCAATTGTAGTCTAGGGTGAGCCACAGCATATGGTCATTGCAGTTTTGATCCCAGTATCCATGTGAACTTTTAAAATTTCAGCTTTCTTATATTTTTATAATGGCTTTATTGAGCTATAATTTATATACCATAAAATTCATCATTTTGAAGTGTACAATTGAGTTGGCCTTTATAAGAACATTCATAATGTTGTGTGACCATTGCTGCTATTTAATTGCAGAAGATTTTCATCACCCCCTCCCCAGAAAACCCCATACCCATTAGCAGTCACCCCTTTACCACTCCCAGTCTCTGCAACCACCAATCTACTTTCTCCCTATGGATTTGCCTATTTTGGACATTTCATATAAATAGAATTATACCATATATGGCCTTTTGTGTCTGGCTTCTTTCACTTAGCATGGGTTCATCTATGGCATAGTTTGTATCAGTACTTCTCTTTCTATGGTAGAATAATATTCCACTATATGGATAATACCACATTTTGTTTATCCATTCATCAGTTGATGGACATTTGGATTGTTTCCACTTTTTGATGAATAATGCAGCTGTGAACACTTGTGTACAAGTTTTGTGTGGATATATGTTTTCAATTACTTGTGTATCTACTTAAGTGTGGAATTGCTGGGTAATGTTGTAAGTCTATATTTAACATTTTGAGGAATTGTTAACCTGTTTCCAAAGAGGCCCTACTATTTTCCAACCCTACAGAAAGTGTATGAGGGTTCCAGTTTCTATCTGTCCTCACCATCACTTATTATTATCTGTCTTTTTTATTATAGTCATCCTAGTGCATATGTAGGGATATCTCACTGTGGTTTTGCTTTGTGTGACTAATGATGTCGAGCATCTTTTCACGTACTTATTGACCATTTATATGTCTTCTTTGGAGAAACATCAGTTTAAATCCTGTTCCCATTTTTTAATTGGGTTGTCTTTTTATTGTTGAGTAGTAAAAGTTCTTTATCTATTCTGGATACAAGTCCTTTGTCAGATATATGATTTGCAAATATTTTCTCCCATTCTGTGGGTTATCTTTTTGCTTTCTTGATGTGTCCTTTGAAGGACAAAATATTTAAATCTTGGCCAAGTCCAATTTATTATTTTCTTTTGTCACTTGTGCTTTTGATGTCTTATCTAATAAGCCACTGCCTAATCCAAAATCATGAAGAGTTAACTGTTTTCTTCTAAGAATTTGATAGTTTTGGCTCGTCTATTTAGGCCTCTGAGCCATTTTGAGTTAACTTTTGAAAATGGGGTAAGGAAGGGGTCTAACTTCATTCATTTGCAGGTGGATATCCAGTTGTCCTATTTATGTTAATAGAGCTACAAATGCAGCTGGTAAAATAAAAATAATTTAGGGCACTCTGGTTGCTTTGGGTTTCTGTAATCAGCTTGTAATATAGTTAAATGTGTCAGTGAACATCTGAGTCTTGGAGATGATTTCATAAAAGGGGATTATTTATTCTGCATCCATAATATTAGGAAGGAGTGTTCAAAACGAATGGAGCTCTTAAGCTATCCTGGAAAAGAAGACGATATGAAAGGTGAAGCTTTTTTACATCAGTTACATTGGATTTGACATGTCTGCTGGAATAAAAACATAAAATCTGGCCCAAACTCTTCCCTCCAGGCAAATGAATGTCTAAACCATCCAGGAGATGTTCTCTTTGTGAAGTTCTCAAGGTCTGGAGACTTCAAAACTTCCCTCTGTATCTCATTCCAGTTCTATCACGCAGCAGCCAAGAGAATTTTATGCTGTCCAACCTGTCCCTCAGCTTCCCAACTTTGAGTTAGACTGCATTTCAAAATCATGTATTTGGGTCATTCTCAGACGCTCCAATTGTTAAAAAGGTTTATTATGGGAGGGCTTTTCTGTGTTCATTTCTCAAAAATATTGCTAATTTGTTATACAGGTGTGGAGCACGAGTACCTGTGAATTTGTTCGTACTCTGAATGGGCACAAGCGAGGCATTGCCTGTCTGCAGTACAGGGATCGGCTCGTTGTTAGTGGATCATCAGATAATACCATTAGGTGGGTAGATGGTGTGCTGACAGAGCAGGTTTTTTCCCATGGTGTTGACTCCTTTCCCAGTCCAAATGCTCAAAAGACTCAGAATAAATGGGATGCTTCACATAACAACATTTTAGGTACCTTTGATTAATCTATTTGGCTCTGCATCCTAAAGTGGGAAAATTGTGTACACCCTGAGTGTTCTTCCAAGATTCCCCGAGTGTGTAATGTTTTATAACCTCAACTCTACCCAGGATCACCTAGTACCAGAGCTCCTCAGAACAGGGTAGAGTGCTCCAGCCTGAGTCTTCTTTCCCTTACCTGTGCACTCTTGCCTCCCTCCCTAACAGAGCTCTCCCAAGACTGCATTACAGAATCATCTGCTCCTGTTTAATCATTTGTTTTACTTCCCTTTTTTCTTCCCAACAGTCTGTCTCCTTGCTTTCTAATAATGATGGCCATCCTTAAGCATTTTATTTCATATTAAATCTTCCTGTAGATATCTATTTAATTATCCCAAGTCACTCTCCCAACACATGGTAGCAGCTTTACATAAACGATCATAACCTGGAGATTCACAACCAAATTGCCTAATATTTGACCAAAATGAAGACATAAAGGTTATTTAAAAAAAAGTCAGTGAACCACAACGAAAGAGCTATAACTGTAAATTATCATTTTAAGTTTTAAGATATCATTAGAGTAGAACTTGAATCTTGTTTTGTTACATTCCTCATGCTTTGTGATATTACCTAATGTTTCAGCAATAAACAATCCTTAACTTTCTCATTGGATTCTCTGAGATTTTACAAAAAAATAATGTATAATGCTGTACAGCTGATAGAAGGGAACCCCTTTGGAGTCACCTTTACAGTGCTGAATGAATCTATTCACAGTAGATTACAGAAACTATCTCTGCTGACACTGATAAGACTTGCAGACGGCAGATGTGGGTAGAATATTCATTGGATGTATGACAGGAGTTCCTGTTGGAGAGGCTAAGAAAAGGTCATTATAGAATTAGTTTGCTAACTTTATTTTGTGCATACTAGTTTGCTGTGATTTCCTTTTGCAATTAATGTAGAAAAATCAGTGTAATGAAAAAAGAAAAAAAGTCTCACTTCAGAATTGTTATACAGATTATATGGAGAGAGAATGGCTGGATGTAGTCACTGGGTTTATATTTCTAAGACATTTCATATACCTAATGAGAGTTTCCCATTCTAACTTTGTAAACCAGACAATGCTCCCATACAGAATGTATCAAGGAAGGAGCGTCCCTAAGCCTCATCAGGAGAGAGACCACCATGCTGGCTCACCAGTTCTGACCTTAGCGGGCCTCATGGACTCCTGGCTGGAAGTGCCTGGGGTGGAAGCCGACCTCCCCAGCTACATGTATTGTTCCCACGCACCCCACCTTACTTGCATGCTCTTTCTCCTTTACTGCCGGTAATCCCTTTCTTCCTGAGAAAATCCTTCGTAGACCATTTTGGCAACATGGTTTCATCAACAAAGACATCAAGGACATGCCTAGGAACTAAATATAATCATAGTTTCTTGTTTGTTGATCTTATTTAAATATTAAAATACGCACATGGTTAAAAAAAATTTTGAACTGTATAAAGTAAGGCTTCCTTCCCAGTTATTGCTTATGAGCACAAAAGTGCTGTAATAGTACATATGTACATATGTACCTTGCATACGTGTAGTGTGTGGACCAGGAGTGAGATAGATTTAGAGAATTCTAGGAAGTGAAAATCACATATGGGACGGACATAAAGGAATTTAGGATAGTGTGACTCTTGTGTGGAAAGTCATTTCTCAGAGGTCCATTTTTCATTCAAGGCTATGGGATATCGAATGTGGTGCCTGTTTAAGAGTCTTAGAGGGACATGAAGAATTGGTCCGCTGCATCCGGTTTGATAACAAGAGGATTGTCAGTGGGGCCTATGATGGGTAAGTGCTTTAAACTTTCAAGTGCGTTGCTCTGACTGTATCAGGAAGAAAGAGACCTGCTGTATATTAAGCAGCTGTGTGTGTGCCAGGTCCTGTGCTAGGTACTTTCTTTGTAAATGGTGGATGGCAGCTGATCAGGTGAGGACACCTAGGCCCAGAAGGATGAACTGTCTTCCCTAAAATGACACAGTAGCAGAGGCATCATGACTCCTAAGCTTATGCTTTAGACATTGTTGTAAAATGAGGGTGTAACTTAGGCTGTAGGAGAACTCAGTTCTTTGCCTTAGCCCTAAATTAAATCAGGCTTTTTTCTTTTTTTTTTGGTCAAGTTAAAAGATAAATTTCTTCTTTTCTCCTTTTGGTGAATTGAGCAAATCTTCTAAATAAGCCTCATGATCTTTTAAATGAACAAATGGCGGTTGTAAACCTTTCAAGATGACCTTATATATACCTCACAAACAGTTTAGTTGGTCTGTTTATACTCCTGTTACTAACTTTCAGCATTTGCTTAGTTTGGAGAAAGGTATCTTTGGAATTTCACACAGAGCTCTAGCCTCTGTCAGCAGCACCTCCTCAGCCCCAGAGAGCCCCCTGATTAATGAGTTTGGTGACATAGATTATCAAGTCAGGACTTGAATTCACATAGTTAGAAGTTGTCTTCTTGTCTCCCTTTAAATGATATTGCAGAATTTCAGCAATTCTGAGAATGTGTAGGCCCTTATTTTTACCAAAATCAAGTGTAACAGGTTGAAAGAACATAAAAACATGAGCACATTTCCCATTAGCTTTTGTCTCAGGCAGTACAGACACACTTCTTTCTGTCAAGGAAATGCAGATATTTACAAAACTTTGACTTTTTCACTAATCTCAGTTTCATTTTCCTTTCTAGGAAGATTAAAGTTTGGGACTTGCAAGCCGCTCTTGACCCCCGCGCACCAGCAAGCACTTTGTGTTTGCGCACATTGGTGGTATGTGATCTGTGGGAATGGGAATGGGGGCCCTGTGCTGGAGGATGGCCATCTGCAGATGGGCCTGTGCATCACAAGAAGGCTTGTCGATTTCACGCCATGCCTTCAGAGAGATTCATTGTTGTGTCAATTTGTTTAGCTAAAATTAGAGGATATTTGACATTTATATTATCATGAGCTTTTTCCTAAAGAGTGTTAACTTAAAATATGAAAGCAGGCATCCTCATTTGTAGGTGGCCAGTTTTCCTCATAGAGCACATAGTTATTTCCTTCCTGTAAGTTTTTCTTAGTACTAATATCTGTATGCTTGTTATATATTTGTAACACGTATTTGTACTATTACAATGGAATTTCCTCTGATTTGTATTCTATGGATTATTGCTTTGACATATTGGCATACTTTTAGGTTGATGTGTTAATTTTGTTTTACCAATTTTATGGAACTTATTTCTTATAGTCTGGTTGAGTCTTGTATTTTTTAGGAGACAATCATTGGAAAATATTGATAGATTTTTCTCATTTTTAGTGGTTTTACCTTTTATTTTTATTTTATCACATCTTGCATTGACTAGAATGTGCATAACTATAGCTAGAGCCTTTCTTGTTGTCTTCATGATTATAATGGAATGTTTCTAATGTTTCAGCATTAATTTTAATGTTGGCTATGGCTTGAGATAAATATTCTTGGCCATGTTAAACTATCCTTCTGGTTCTAATTTTTACAGTGTATCAAGAATGCGTATTAAATATGATTGTTTACTCTGTTAAAGCCCTTTGTGAGATGATCACATAGTTTTCCTTCTTTGATATATTAATGGGCCAGGATTTAGGATACAAAGCTTAATGAAAGAAAAAATCTAGAAGGAAAAGAAAAATATTTGTTCCTGGGATGAAGGACAAAGCTCTGTAAGCTCTGGAAAATTATTTAGGAAGCCCATGTAAGCAGCTGCATTTTCAGCCTATGCTAAATCCCTGTGAGATATGAGGGATTATGAAGGTCTCATTTTATTCACTAAACTGTTGTAATTTCCTAGGAGCATTCTGGTCGTGTGTTTCGGCTTCAGTTTGATGAGTTTCAAATCATCAGCAGCTCCCATGATGACACTATTTTGATTTGGGATTTCTTAAATGTGCCTCCCAGTGCCCAGAATGAGACGCGCTCTCCCTCCAGAACATACACTTACATCTCCAGATAACAGTCTGCACTTTTACCCACTTCAGGTGAGTGCTGTCGAGCCTTTTGATTGTGCTGCTGTTGCATTCATATACCCTTTGGGGAAGTTTTGTGGCTTGGTTTCCTTGGTGATGGGATCCAAGGTGGTTTCTATTACGTGTGCCAACTTTTGTAGAATTCTACTGTAAGGCTAGATCTTTATGGTCATATCAGAATAAAGTCTAAAATCGAAATTCTGCAGATTGTGGGTTTCCACATTGACAGACAACACAGTTCCTGTTTTCTAAAACGGTTTTCCTAAGGTTTCCCAGGGCATATCAGTTAAACATCATTAGGTCCCCTGAGTCCTATTTTGGGGTTCAGAAATCTCCTTTTTCTCTTTTCTTCCTGTCTTTCAGTTCTGTCTTTTATTTTAAAAAGAAAATCACCACCAACAAAAAACTCAAAATTTACCTGCCCTCCCTAATCCCAACAACCACCATCATTCCCTAGAAAATGAATCGGCAGCAGGGTTATTTGTTGAAACACAGTCTTCGTCATGAGACACAACAGGTCCCTGAGAAGCAGTAAATCCTGTGCACATGAAACTGTGTAGATTGAATAAATAAGTTTTCATTTATTTGTAGTACCATGTGTATATGTACGTAAACATTGTTGCGATTAATAAAATTTGTATTTATTTCAAAACATGACTTAATTCTTAGTGGCTTTACATATCATTTTATATTTTTCTATTCATTGAATATTAAAAGTATAAAGAAGGTCCCTGTGCAGAATTGAGAAATTTTTTTGATGAAAAGATTGGGAGCCATGATACCTGGATCACCAAGTTACCATCGTTTCAGTACTCTTTATTCAAGATTCTAAGACCCAATAAATAGATCTCCTCTAGGAAATGGGGGACAGCAAACTATAGCCTGCAGGCCAATCTGGCCCACTGCCTGATTTTTTTTTTTAACTGCCCCCAAGTAAAAATGATGTTTACGTTTTTAAATGGTTGAAAAACAGTTGTAAGAATAACATTTCATGACAGAAAATTGTATGAAATTAAAATTTCAGTGTCCCTAAATAAAGCTTTATTGGAACATAGCCATGCTCATTTGTCAGTGACTGTTTTCGTGCTTCATTGACAAGAGTTGAGTAGTTGCAACAGATATGTGGCTTGATGGCCCACAACACTTAAAATGTTTACTCTCAAACTTTAAGAAAAAGTATGCTGCTCCCTGGTCTTGCCCCTGCTCCATCTATTAGTGATAAACCAAGGGTCTGCATCAGGAATGGCAAGTAAGGATTTTCTTCATGCCACCTCAGCTTGGATCAGTAGTGACTGGCTGGAGTGCTGCCTGCAGCAGGATTCTGGGACCCCAGGTGGACTCCAAAGGAATGAGTGCTGCGTTGGGTTGGCATTGTCTGCCTTCAGTTTGGGAGGCAAGCAGCAGTGGACTGAAAACCATATACAGCTTGCCCTTCTGTTCTCAAGTGTGTTCATTCTGTGTCTTGTGATGAGAACCATCTTCCTTGCTGCTGCTTTCTCTCTGGTAGAGTCTTTGTAAGTCAGTAGAAACTTCCATATGGCAGAAATACTACATTTATTGAATGGAGTCTTAAAGTAGACTTTATAGGGAATTACAGAGAAAGAAGGCAAGGAGCTCTCGAATGATTGCTTTCTCCCCCCTCCCCCAGAAAAGCCTAAGGAAAATATAGGGAAGGAGGAATTGACTCAAATAAAAACTGGTTTCCCTCCCTATTTTTTCCTTCCCTTCTTCAGCCCACCTCCCTCCTTCTACCCAATTAGGGTAATCTGAGCCCTGCCTTCCAACCTTCTGTGTCAGTCACTCCCTGTTGCCTTCAGGATCAAACCTTAACACTTAGGTTAGCTGACAGGAGTCTCACCATCTGCTATCACCTTCTTTCCCCTCTAAGCCACACCCCCACCGAATCTCCCATTATCCCTTCCAAAAATCCTGGGTTCCAACTAGACTGACTTATGTTTTATTTCTATCATCACACTTGGGTAGTGCAGTCCTCTACCACCTACTTCCCCTTGCTTGTGTTATTATGGCTACCCAGGTCCCCCCCAACCCCACCCCCTGCTGTTTACTTCACCTGGCTTAATTTAGTATTTAGTATTGAAATTGCCTGGCTCCGCCATAAGGCTGTGGTGCTCCTTTTATCATGAGCCCCAGTATATCATATAGTGCCTAGTGTGTTATAAGCATCCAGGGCTACCATAATAAATATATTTGTGCTCTTTCACCTAGGCCACACAAGAATTCACCCAAATAAAAATAAATGTCAGAATTCACCTGGATAAAAATAAATGTTATGAAGCCCCTGTGTACTTTAGCAAGTACAAAGATAATAACTTAGTAAAAACTTGAAACAAATTATCTAAATGGACACAGACAAATACCTGGATATATCTTCTACATAGAAAGGTTCCTAATTATATTTGTCTCCTTCTACCGTCCCCCCTCACCTTCACTATGCCCCTACATATGAAGGTATGATTTGTATAAAATGGTGGTTTCCATTTAAAGTGTACTGCTTAGTGGATTTTTACAAATGTATACAGCCCTATAACCATCACCACGGTCAAGGTACAGGCTTGACTCCTTAAAGTTCCCTTGTGTCCCTATGTAGTCAGAGCCTGCTCCACTTCACCCTTGGCCACTGCCAAGCCGCTTTCTCTCACTAGATGAGCTTGCTGCCTTGCCCACTATGGTGGGCACTAGCCACATGTGGCTCTTAAACTCATGCAATGTAGCTAGTATGACTGATCAACTGAATTTTTAATTGTGTTTAATTATAATTTGTTTGAACTTCAGTGTAAATAACCATGTGTGGGTAGTGACTACTGTGTTCTGTGTTCTGACATAGTTTTAGAAGTTTTATACTTTTAGCTTTTACATTTAGGTCTTTGATCCATTTAGAGTTAATTTTTGTGTATAGTGTGAGGTAAGAGTCAATGCTTTGTTCTTATTTTTTGTACAGCTCTGTAGTTGTTCTGGCACTCTTTGTGGAAAGGACTTTCCTCTTCCCATTGAAATACTTTGGCACCTATGTCAAAAAGTCGGTTGACTGCTTATATGTAGGTCTATTTCTGGACTCTATTCTCTTCTGTTATCTATGTGGCTGTCCTTTTGCCAGTACCACACTGTCTTGAATTATTGTAGCTTTATAGTAAATCTTGAAATAAGATCTCCGGCTTTGTTCTTCTTCTTCTTTTTTTTTTTTTTCCTTTATTTTTAAATAAATTCAAAGTAATAGGAGCAGTTACAAAAACAATACTAACCCCATACACAGAATTCCATCATACCCTGACCCCCTTCCCCCGATAGCCCAATCCACCAAATTTAACATGCTGTCACATCGCTATTTCCCTCCCTCCCTCCCTCCCTCCCTGTCATCCATCATCTATTGCTCTGTCTTCTGAACATATGAGAGCTACCTGCACATACCCTTGAACAAACACTATAATTCACATATACACTTCCCATGAATAAGAACATTCTTTTATGCAATCCTGTTAAGTGCAGCTAAGAAGTACAAGAGATTCAACAATGATACAAAGCTTACATTCTATATTTCCTTTTCCTTTTCCTGTGAGCCTCTGTCCTCCATCCTCCAATCCCATCCAGATTCATCCTTGGCATTCAATTGTCATCTATTTAGACTGTCTTTTTTTTTCAATTGTGGAAACATATATACAGCCTAAATCTACCCATTCCACCCCCTCCCTGTTCTTCTTTTTAATAATTGCTTTGACTATTCTAGGTTCTTTAAATTTTCATATTTTTTTAAATTTTTATATCTTTTGTTATTTTGTTATTTTTTTATTTCATATTCATTTTTAAATCAAATTGTCCAGTTCTATAAAGATGACTGCTGGAGTTATGGTTGGGACTGCTTTGAATCTAAAGATCATCTTGGGGAGAGTTTCCATCTAAAAGATGTTGAGTTTCCCAGTCAGAAACATAGGGTATCACTCTATTAATCAGGTCATCTTCAGTTTTCTTTTAACAATGTTTCTCCATTTTCAGTGAAGATTTTTTGCACAACTTTTGTTAAATTTATTCCAGTCTTAACTTTTTCTTTCTAATGGAAAATTTTAAAGCTATACATTTTTACCTCTATTTATTGTTTGAGCTGCATTGCATCCTGCTTTGTTTTTCCACAAAAGAGCAGCATGTAAAACAGAACATGGATGAGTATAGCTATAAGTGGTTCTGGAATGAATAGACTCAGGGGAGTAGGCATTTCAGGGAACAACTTAAGTGTACCTCCTTTGTGTTTTTGGTTAGCATTTGTTTCTTTACACTGTTTAAAGAGGCACATGGTAAAATCCCAGGCATCCATGGTATGGTGTTTTTTGTTTTGTTTTTTTTCTGGCATATTTAATATATAAATTACAGAACTTAGTAAACTTTCACGGTTGGGTAGCTTATATATATTACCTAAAAGTGCCCTGAAATAAAATTCCTATGGTTGAGAGATGAAATAATGACCACCAGTGTCCTTTCTCTCCTTGGCTGTGGTAGAAATGAAAGTGTGAAACAGGCCCTTCTTCCCACCCCCTTTTTTGGGAACCTAAGAACAACTGACTAGTTAGGATCACAATTATAAATCAGTGGGAAAATCTTATCTGCTTTGTAAGATAGTGGCTCTATGTATCCCAGCACAAGTAATGAAACCCCAAATGTGTTTGTCTCTTCAAAGTGAGTTACTTTTGACAATCCTGGCACTCAGCTCTATGGATTTTATTGCTCTTTTCCAAATTCTTTTCATTTATTGTAACATGAAAAAAATTATCACCATGTGACGCTGTAAGATTGATAAATAAACAAGAAAAACTACCCTAATGATGATTTAACCTTGCAGTAAAATATTCACCTCTGAAATATCAGGTAAGATCATCTCCAAGTCAGGAAATGAAGCTATAGATGTGTTTGCCGAGTTTTTTTAAAATTACTGACTCCTAAGGGCTGTATGTACAGGAGCTCAAAGTTTATTATTCTCTTTTTTCTTATTTCAAGACAATATTAGGATCAATATTAAGAAATTAGAAAAAATAGATGAGCTCAAAGAAGAAGAAAAAATCCCACTCATGGTTCATTACTCTTAAGTCCTTTGATACATCCTTTCAGGCTTTAAAAACTTTGGTTTTTAACTGTACATGTTGTTTTTTAAATGCCCTGTTCTTCTTTGTTGTGAACTTGAATGTCAGTAATGTTAGTTAAGTTTAGATAAACTTAACTATTCCTAATGGCCGATATGCCCTGTTGTTAGATATTTCAGCAGCAGCACCACCACCTCCTGCCCCCAGCTCTTAATTATTATGAAAAAACAGGGTCATGATCATTGTTTTCTCTTAATCTTTGCCCAGTCCTTTATTATTTTTGGATAGAAGTCTAGAAATGTCCGGAGTGTCGCGGTTAAAAGGGATAATTTTAAAGACTTCTGATACATACGGCCATGTTACCCTCCAGAGGAGTTCAACCAGTTAACACTCCCACCAGCAGTGCTTGAGAGTGCTCATTTCTAAACTCCTGATATTAGGATTTGCAAAATAATTCAGATACTGTTAAATATCCTTAATGGGAAAACAGTTATGAATGAAATTTCCCTTTCTTGAATTCTTTGAGAAAGCTTATTAGGATTCTTGATATTCCTGAAAATTGACATCCCTTTAGGAAAGTTACCTTTTAAAAACCCAAAAACTTTTTTGTTTTTTTTTAACCTTAGAACTTTAAACCTAAAGATGATTTTAGATCTTCTAGGCAAATAGTTTAGTGTAGTATGTGAAAAGGGTTGTGACACATTAGTGATTGAGAAATCATTTTAATGACTTATGACTTTGTTTTGATGAAATTTAGAATAGAAAAATGTCAGCCTGCATTATACATAGAAATGGTAAGTATTGTCTCATGAATGTTCTGTTTGAGGTGTGTGTATACTTATTTACATAACATGGATGAATTTAGAGATTGCAATTAAAATGTGTTTCTGACTCAAGGCCATGGTCGAAAAACTATGGAACAGTCAGTGGTCTTTCCCCCTACATTGTGTTGTCCTTTTACTTACTATTTATTTTAAAATGAAGCCATTTCTGATTATTAGCATTTTAATTTAGAAGGAATAATTTATTTATTCGCTTTGTATATTTCTGTTTCGCAGTGTGTGTGATAGATGAGGGCCCTTGTGAGGATATGAGACAGGTCCTTTGTAGGCCATGAATGTTGTAAAAGATTATGGTAAATGTAAAATCTAATATTAAGCATATTTTGTTATATGCATATTTTTTAGCAGCAGCACCGAGAGATGACAGGCTATAGGGTTAGACCTCTCTTTGAATTTCCTCTCTGTCACTTACTGGTTGACACTTTGAACTAAATATTTAACCTTTCTGAGCCTTAGTTCTTTTATTTGTGAAGTAGATATATTAATAGTTTCTATCTCATAAGGTTGTGAGCTTTAAATAAATATGATGTCTGGTATATGGTACACTCAAAACAACTGGCAGCTTCTACTTTTTGTTGCTATTTATTTGAAAATCATAATCTATTCTGTGTACAGATGTAAGTGAATGTGTGGATGTAGATGGTATGTGGTGTTATATATCCGGGTCTAATTAGAATATCCCATCCACACCCCCTTTGCTTTTTTTCAGGGTTTCCTAGTCTTGAACTACTGGCTACATGGCTACCAAATGCCTAAGGGAGTTCATTCACAGCTGAGTTAAGAAGCTGGAATTGGTTCTAGATGCTGGGTAGATGCAAAGCAGCCTAACTCTTCAGCACCGACATTTCTCACCTCTGATTCCCGGCCTCTACTTTGAGAAGGATACCTTAGCTTCACTGACTTCAAGTAGAACAGAAGCCCACTTTCCTCCCCCATCAGTGAAAAAAAATCTAATGCTTCAAATGTAAATTGTTCATATAAAAGGAACGTACAGTCTTGTTTTACGGAAGTAAATCAACTGTCAAGAGAAGACTTGGCCTCTAATTTATATTGCTTTGCACTTTGGTCTGATATTAAGGAACAGCATTCTTCTTCAGTGAAATTTTGGGTGCCAATCACCTACCCAGAATGTCCAGGGCTTTCCTTTTCAGCAATCGGCGTTCTCCTTTTGACCGTCCAAGTCATTATGAATTCTGACTTGTGTTAGGAGCATGTTGGACAACAGAAAAATCTCTCTGGATTGTTTTAGAAATATTTTTTGGAGTATACTTCCTTTCTGTACCAATTTCTTTTAATTTAAAGAACGATAAATCAGGTTATATTATCTCCCATCAGGTAATATAGCTCTTTTATTAACTGTTCTCTGTACCCCAACCATCTCCTGATACTTGGTAGAATAACACCTTTACATGTGTGCTTGCCGCCTAATTTAAGATACTGTATCCACATGTAGATAAAATGTACATAACAGTTCAACCTCCAGGTTGCCAGGTCAGGCCTGTGCCTGAGACACTAATAGGGAGTGTGTTCGTACTTGGCCTTGGGCTGGGCTCAGTGACCTGATGCCGGGGCTGATATGGATCACCTAGGACCCTTCCTGCAGTATTCATATGGTGTTTTTATTTTGTTGTTGTCATGTGTGTGTGTGTGTGTGTGTACACGTGTTTTTAACGAGAATCTTATTTTTAAATGCAATTTCTGAAATTTAACACAAAATGTTTTATTTGTTGTGCAGTATATAAATAGAGAGGTACCTTAAAACTTTTTGTTGTTCTCTTCCTCAGAAGTACTCCCGAGTACCAGTGGTCACTTCCCATAGTATTCATTTGGCCTTACTGTCAAAAATTGTATTCCACGCATTAGTAACCCTGGGAGGGGAAGAACAGGCCCTGTTGACTGGGTTTTCCTACCCCTAGAACCCACAGGCTGAGGCTCCATAGATAAGCAGAGCCTCCCTGAGTGTCCACGCCTGTCTTCTAGGTCAGTCTGTTGAGAGGCTGACATGAGGGGCAGGGTACTTCAAAGTGCGACAAAGCCTCAGGCTTGCGGGTCCCAGCCAGCTCATCGCTGGTGTCCCCTGCTGCTGTGGCTGATGGGTGCTCAGAGCTCCCGAGTGCACCACAGCTCCAGGGTGCGAACAGCCCGGCATCCTGAATGGGCACTGTGAGGACACTGACATCCAGTCTGCACTCCTTTCTCCTTGTTTGATACTAGGTTTTGATTTGTTCCTTGCCATTGTTTCCAAAGATCAAGGAATATCAATAACATGTTAAAGGACCAATGAACAACCTCCTACTTATGAACCTCTACCCGGGGAAACACGCTTGCAGTCCTACAGGGAAGGTCACTGGGCTCAGTTTTGTCCTTTGCGTTGAGAACGGTGTGGGGATCAATGTGTGTGTATGTGATTTGTTTATTGAGGTTAGTTTTGCTTTTTAGGTTTTTTTTTCCTTTTTTTTTTTAATACATCCTTTCCTCCTTTATGTCACTCAATTCATTTCTGTTGTTGAGAGGTTGAATCTCAAAGTGTAAAAATTAAACCTCCATTGTAAAGTGGATGTTGTATGCTTGACCATGGTTGAGAAAGTGATTTTTAACTTTTGCCACTCTTCATCTTACAGCTTTAATAGCAAACTGGTTAGGAAAGCCCAGGCAGGGGAAGGGGGGAGTGGGGAGGGGCGGAGGCAGTTCTGAAAGAATGGATTTCTTTTTGTTGTTTTTGCATGTTTAATATAGAAGTTCCTTTTTTTTCCTTGGGAGATCATGGCCTTTGAATATGCACACAACCTTTGAATTGTGCCTAGTAAATTATAGCAGGGGACTTTGGCACCCAAGGAAATCTGACTTTCTGGGATTATAGTAGTAATTCCCAGCCGTACTCTGGACTTTATTTTGCTACCATAATTGAGCAACTGTAAATTACTGCTATATTAACGTTTTAAAGCACTGGGATAGTCTAATTCTAACTTGTAATTAATTATGTTTGCCAATTATCTGTTTGAAATAAATTTGTGTCTGAACAGCTATTGAAACTGTTAAATTGTACAGATATTATTCATAACAGCTTTGTACCGTGGAATGTGCTTAATAAAAAACAAAAAGTTTGACCTTTGTCCAATAAATTGCTAAGTAATGTCAATAAATCAAGTATGAGTATTATGCAGTACACCTAATCTGGCTTTATGCAATTGTTACTTCAGCTACTAATTCAAAACCAATACTCTTAATAAAAGTGTTGCAATACTCTGATGTCCTGTTAAGGAATTTTTCAAGGAAACTGTTTTGTGCTATCAGTAATTCAGTGACATGCAATTAAAGTTTATAGATTAGAACAAACAAACAATCATCTGCTTTGTAAAATGAGGTTGAAGGAAAACTGCTTTCAGTCTACAGAACTTTGTGTAAGATTATGTGATTCCATGCGGTGGGGTCTTTTGCTGAAAGTTGTCTTTAATTGCAGGAGCTGGGGGCTAGTTCAAGACTCTTTTCTCTGCAAATGGCTAGTTCAAGACTCTTTCTCTGCAGATCTGCTTCCCACACATACTTAATTGCTTTACAAGTTACTGTATAAATATGAAATAGCCCCTTAAATGTCCCAGGTGGCTTCCATGTGAGAGTGGTGGTGGCTCATGCACCCCTCTGTCCTGAGGAAGATGGTGGAGGTCTGTGGGTGCAGATAGAGCCCATCCCACTTTACGCAGCAGCAGTGAAGTCCTTCAGTCTCTCGTGTTTGTAAATTCACACGTCACCTGTTGAGTAGTAAAGCAGAAAGAATACAGTTAGCACCTACAGGATTTTCCCCATTAATCAGCCAACTGTGGACTTCAGGATGAAATTAGACTATTATTTCTATAAGGCATTACTTACTTTTTTTATTTTTTAGAAAAAAAGGTTTACATTTACAAACCATCAGTAGATGGAGTGAAAAGTAATTCTCCCCTCTCACTCTTGACAACCTCAGTTGCCCAGTCATTGATAACTAGTTTCTTATCCTTCAACAGATACTCTATGTTCAGAAGGCTATGTTGCTTCCCCCTACCTCCCAGCATCAGCTGTGCATGCTGGCTGTACCTTGCTTTTTCATTTCATATTCTTTGGGAGATCATTCCAAATCAGTACATACAATTCTACCTCATTCTTGTTAATGGCTGTTGAGTATTTGGTTATCAAGATGTACTGTAATTTATTTAACCAGTTCCTTGATGGTGAAGTTTTAGGTTGTTTCTATTCCTTTACATAGGTTTTTCTATCCCTGCCTGTGCTAAACATAATTAACTATTCTTGATGATTTGGGCTGATCATTATGAACAGCAGATATTAAACCCCAGCATTGCTGCAGAGTGGAAAGAACAGAAGTACAGGTGTCAGACTGGTTCTTAACCTCTCCTGTCCTGTTTCTTCCCCTCACATAGTTGGTGAATTACTGCAAGAAATTCACAGCTACGAATGCATCCTGTATTCATTATGGAAAAATTCTAAGATAGATTTTGTAGAACTCCTTGGGTATATAATCAGAGGTTGGAGTGATGCTTTGCCATTTCAGCCTATTTGTTTTATAGTTAATGAGGAGAAAGGAAGTTATGCTATTTGGGTGAAAATCCTGTTACTAATCAGCTGTGTGGCAGTACCCCCTTTGCGATCTTAGCTTCCCTGTGCTCCAAAGGAGAAAGCTTCACTAGTGCAGGTCCTGGTGGGCACTTGCCCCATCTCAAGGGGACAGCTGGATGATCTGTTACTTAGGATTCAGACCAGTGATGCCAAGTCTGAATTTTCAAGAGAAGCTGGAAATCCAGATTATATAGAGAACCAGCTTCTGAAAGTTGGCAACTAAATTTTATTATTATTAATATTAAATAAATGGCTGGGGCATGAGTTTGCCATCTCTGAGCCAATATGATTTTAAGCATTCTTATTAGTGACCTGTTTAAGCATTCTGTCCAAGTTTGGCAGCTGCACTCTTGAAGAACTGAAGAAGTTCTAGAGAAAAGGGACATATTAAATGTCACATATCAAGGTGACCAGCACACACTAATCACTCAATACATGCTTGCTTATGAAAAATGACACCCCCCACCCCCACCCCCCAAAAAAAAGTTTGAAAAGAAGAAGAGGAGGGAGGAGCTGCCTGCTTTTGTGCTGAGTTGGAGCACACATTAAAGCAAGACAGAATTTAAGCCTAAGATCAGCCTTGCCTTCCAGCTGGGGAAGATTCTTCAAGTTGGTCCCTGGAGAGTTCCAAGAAGAACTCGGGGTATCTGCCTTGTCCGTCCGTCGCATAAAGCCCAGTCTAACACCGGGGAGCCACTCAATACATCTGTAGGATGACTGACTGTATGGCTGTCTTCAGATGTTTACCTGCTCAAAGATGGGGTATATATCACACACACCAAATGCACTGAAGTTTGAAAATGAGGTGCATCCACTTGAAAGAATTGTAGTACAAATCGTAAGTAATTGTTTTCTCAGTGCATGCAGGGTAACCTGGAAGACAGAATCCTATGAATGCAATTGTACTGTTGCATTGCTTTCAATTTTGTAGCCTAGTCATCCTGTCTCCAGGAATGGCTTGATTGCTCAAGAGTACATGGCCTGGGAGGACCTGGAGGTACAAAGCCAGAGACTTAATCTGTAGTGGGGACCTGCCCTAGGAACAGCTTAAACCTGAGGTTCCAAGGAGATCTCACTTAGTACAACTTAAGCTCCCTCTCCTTTTCGCCACCATCTCTGGATTCAACGGACCTGTCCATTCTTTGGACTGTATTTACACTCCCAAATCCTCTACAGCTCTGGCGACTGGGAGGGAATGCTCTTTGAACACTATGTCCTTTGGCTCTTGATTGAGGCCATCTCTTGGATGCTAGAGAAGAAAGAGGATGATCTTTGGGGCCAAGCAGATCTATCTCCAAATTCAAGTTCTGCCACTTGATTGGAAGCAGACCTCATGGGCAAGGGGATTTGCTTCCTCGAGCCTGAGCTTACTCACCTAGAAAGTGGAGACAACATCTCAAGATTATTGTAAAGATGAAATGATATGGTCTAAAGTACCTTGCACAGTGCCTGGTATATAATAGGCCTCCACCACTATCTGGGCCTCTTGGAGGGAAATATGAGAGTCGACACTCTTGAGGTGGGTACTGATGGCCCCCGTGAGGACTGGTCCCAGCGAGGGCTAGATTGGTGACCACGACCTGGCTGTTGGGTGGGAGAGAGGGATATGGGCCGGGGGGTTATTTTTGTTAACTTTGTTATTAAAAACAATAAAGCTTCTTAGGAACTCACCCCACAAGGGTCTCTGGGAAGAAGATGAGATCTGCACATGCAATTTGTAGTTTCTCCAAGATGGACAGGGGAGAATTCCACATTTGTGTGTGTGTCTAGATGATGGTAATGGGTAAAAGTCAACACCAACTACAGCCACACCAAGAACAGAAACATCTGCCACATAGTTGAGTGCCCGGCCTGCCACTTAGGGCTTGATGCATTCTCACCTCCTCATGATAACATCTGCACAGTAGATACTAATATTTTACAGTTGAAGAAACTGGGGCTCGGATCTCTCTGGCTAGTGAGCAGCTGAGTTTAGCTTTGGTTCCAGTCAGTCTTGGCAACCACCCTGACCTTGACCTTGACCCCCCACACCAAGCTGCACTAACGCCCCCTTCTGCCATGCCCATGGGAGCTTTGACCAGCAGTGCCTCCCCAAGCCACGCACTGAGCAGTCTCCTGGCACTAACAGACTGCACCCTCTTCTTCCCTCCCACTGGTGGGTCCCCAGTTTATGTTCTTCTGTCATTAACCACTGGGCACAGTATCTTCACCAGTGGAGGGCAAGGAGCTGCACAGGATGGGTGCCGGGGGGCCTGACTCTGGCCAGCCCCAAGGGCTATGCCGAGGAGTCTGGGCTTTCCCCTGAGGGTGGTGGGCAGCCAACAGATGGTTTTATGTTGGGGCTAGTAAGGCGGCTAGTGTCATGATTCAGGAGACAGATGTTGAGGTCTGGAACAAACCAGAACACTGAGGAGGTGAAGAGAGGGTGGTCTTGTGAGGTGTGAGAGGAGGGGTTGGGAATGGCACCCATGTTTAATACATGTCTCCTATGTGCCACTAAATATTCTACAATGGAAATCAAAATATGGACCCTGCCTTCAGGAAGCATAGACTCCAGCTGAAAAAATATATATATATACAATACCCATAAACTCATGAGTTAAGATGATTTCAGATTGTGCAGAGATTAAACTGGGCAATGGATTGGAGTGCCCTGGGGAACAATTGAGCCAAGACCTGAATGATAAGGAGGAGCCAGCCATGCAAAGAACTGGGGAAGAGAGATTTCAGGCTAAGGGAACGGAAGTGCAATGCAAAGGTCCTGGGGTAGGAAGGCACCTGGCGGGGGCCACTGGTGAGTGGGAAGAGAGCTGCTCACTCTCCCAGATAAGAAAATGAGGAGCTGGTTTGGATTCTAGAAGAGTGACACATTTGGTGCCTAGAGGATATCTACGTGGAGCCCACTCCAGCTGGTTAGAAGAGATAGGCAAGTGGGCAGCTTCAGAAAGAAGGCGGCCAAACACTGAATCCTAAGGAACAATGCATTTAAAAAAAGGGCACGGGGTGGGGGGGACAAGCCAGCGACAAAGGCAAAGAAGGAGCAGCCGGAAAGGTAGAGGTGAGATAACAAGCCGTCTTTTCAGGGGCTGTGTGATGCTCCCAGAACTTGGAAAACCCTCCTTGCCAAACGATTGCCTCCAAGCTGCCCCGGGGCCTCCTGGGGAACAATGCCTGTCCACTAATTTTGCCGCAGGACGCCTAATCCTGCTTCTCACTTCTTCCAAGACAGCACTGCACTCTCCCTAATGGCGAGGGCTCTGGCAGCAATAACAAACAGGCGCCCGGGAATAGCTTCCCCGCTCGGCCCTTGCCTGCTCCTTGGGAACGTTCCCTGCAGCCCATCTGCACAAACAGACGGGGGCCAGGTCTGCGCCTCAGGAATGAGGAGATAAAAGGGACCATCGGGGCTTTTTCCACCAAAGGCAAAATTATTTTATAGAACGGGCTGCGAGTTTTTGTTTCAGGAAATTTCATCATGTCTCCAAGAAGGGGAGGGGGAAAAAAAGAGAGAGAGAAAGAGAGAGGGAGAGAGGGAGAGAGAGAAGTTAATTGGCCTCAGCTTTTCTCACTCTCTTTTCATGTTGGTAAAACAAGGCGGCGAGGTCAGCCTCAGGCCAGCGACATTTGGGCTCTTTAGTGCCCCTCTGTGAATACCTCATTTCTGTAATAGTTTTTCCTTTAAAAACAGCTTTGCCTTCTTTGGCAGATGGTGACATTCCATTAGCATATGGAATATTTTTCAAAACACATCCGCAAGCATGTCTCTTACAGAGGAGACTGGGCAAAAGCAAACAAATGTTTAAAAAGTATGTTGGGAGCAACTCAACATTGAGCAGAAGGCTGCCATTCCCCGTCCCCCTTGCCCCCCAAAAGGAGAGGGGAGGATTTTCCCCAAAGCTTGGCCTGTTGGCTTTACTATGATCATCACAGTACACAGAGGGGAGCTGGAGAGGGCCCCAACTTCGAGGCTAAAGACCACGTTTCTTGGCTTGCAACAGAATTTGCCAAGCATTTGTGGATGTGCAGTTAGGGCTGGTGAGTCAAGCTTCTGTTCATTGAGAACCTACTGTGTGCCAGCTGCTGTATGCAACACAGTCTTGTCTTTCCTGCTGCAGACCAGCTGCCACACAGCAGGCAGAGTGGTTCCTTTAGCCCTAAGTCAGGTTCTGCCACTTCCCTGCCTAACCTCCTCCCATTGTGCTTAGAATCGAGTTCAAACTCCTCATTAGGATCCACGGCGATCTAGCCCCTGCCAGTCTCACCACTGTCAATTCCTCCTTCTGTCTCAGGGCCTTTGGAACTGCCATCCCCTTTGCCTTGCATGTGTTTCCCCAGGTGTTCTCCGGGCTGCGTCCCCTTCATTCAGGTCCCAGCTTAAATGCTCCATCCTCAGAGAAGCCTTCTCCGACCAGGCAGTCAAAATTTGTCAATGTCACTCTCACATCCTGAGTTTTATCGGCTCTATAGTACTTACCACTTTATTATTTTATTTGTTCACTTGTATTTATTCAAGACATTTTTTGAAGGCCTACTATGTGTCAGACACTGAAGTTTGCACTGGATATATAGTAGTGACGGGAGGCAGATGATAAATAATATATTTCCTGACTTCCCTCACTAGGAATGTAACCTCCCTGTAGACCAGGGCCTTGTCTATCTAGTTCAGAGACCATTTGGGGGCCTCATAATCAGAGCCTGGTAAATGAAGGACCGAATCCTCATTTTATAAACAATGGCATCAAGGTATCAAACAGGGAAGTGGCTTTCAGCTAGTAAAATGGAGGAGCAGGGCTCTGAAGCCAGCTCTTTCTGGCTCTGAAGCTGGGGCTCCACAACTGTCTGCCCACCCCAAGGCCTCTTAAAGGATGCCTTCTCCACTGCTTCTTTCTCCCCAGCCCAATATTTAAGTCCACCCCCAACCCCGCCTCCACACACACATCTAAGGCTACCTGCCCATGAGCCATTCCCTTAGCATCCTACTTTCTGTGGGGCTACAAGCTCTCTGTGTTGCCATAGATGATCCTTTTCTGAGCCTCAGTTTCCTCATCAGTAGAAAGAGAGCTTGAACCACAGTAGATCTGCTAAAGTTCTTAAGATTCTATTATCCTGCCTTCTGATCAATCAGTAAATTGTGAGCAATAAGAGATTGCAGCATGATATTGATTTCTACCTCCCTAGCTGAATAGTATCATCCAACGTAGTCTTAGCTGTTGACTCTTCTCAGACTAGTATTTCTAGCCCTCCACTTCTGTTCATGCTATTGATCCAGGATAGAAGGCCAATTCAATCTGGCTTAGGTAAAATGGGCATTTGTTGGCTCATACTACACGTGAGTCCAGGAATGGGGTTGGCTTCAGGCATGGCTGCATCCAGGGGCTCAAACTGTGTCCTCAACTCTTGGGTCTCACTCTGCCTCTCTGTCCTGCTCTCCTTTCTCATGGTCTTATCCTCAGGAAGGCTGTTTTCCCACATGGTGGGTAGATGGCTGCCAGTGCTCCCAGGAGCACATCCTACCCTCTGAGTTTTTCCAATGGGGCAAATCCCCAGCAGACTGAAAGAGTCCTGGAATTAAGCTTCCTTGGCTCAGATTGGGTTGTGTGCCCATCCTTACACCAAGCACTGTTGTCAGAGGAACATGATGCTCTGATTGGCCAGGTCTAAGTCACATGGCTGCCCCGGAGTTATGTCGGGGTCCATACAAACCACATGGACTGAGAACAGCAGAGAGTCAGCTTTGCAAAGGATGATCAGAGTGCTGGTGTCCGAGGAGAAAGGGGAATGGAGGCTGGGCAGGCAAAATCTAGGGTCTGCAGCTCCCACCTCCATGCATGCCTTTCCTCATGGTCAATGACAAATTTTGCATTATCTTCAAGGCTCCACTATAGTGACCACTCCTCCTCCCCTGTCCACTGAGCAGGAGCTAACTCCACAGCCCCTGAACTCTCCTTATGCCCTGATCACTTTCTCCTCGGTATTGTAGCTGTCGTGTGCAAGTTTGAGGCCCCTTGGTGCAAAGGGTAAAAGAGTATGCCTTTGGGGTTAGAGATCTTTGGATTCAGATCCCATCCCTGCTGTTCGCTGTTCGGGGCCCCAGGACAAGGCACGTCACCTTTCTCTCCGGGCCTGCTCTGAAAATTAAACGGGATAAAGGCTGCCCTGCCTGGGTTCACCAAGAGCCTCTAATTTCCTTTACACCTAGATCCATGCCCTCGTCACCTGTCACCTCTGTGTCTCCAGCCCTTATGGATCACAGATAAGAATAAGTGTGAGTTGAACTAACAAACCCGTGGATTCCAGAACTGACAGGGTGCTGTGGAGTCTCACAGTTGAATTGCATTCAGATTCTAAAGTGAGCCCTTCGGGTGAAAAATCATAGGGTCAAAGACTTGAAAAACCCTTTAAAATGTGAATTCATTATAGAAGCCAAGGTGTGTGCTGGATGATCCAGTGCAGTAATTCCTGTCCACACTTAGAGTTTGAGGACCACCAAGCGGGACTAAGGAAATCAGAGCAAAGTCTAAATGCAGGTCCTGGGGTCATTCGAATGATTCTTCTCTTCAGATAACTAGCGAGGGTGAAAGAGAGGCGGGATTTTAAATCGCCTGCAAGGCTCACTCCTTCCTGGCTCAATTTCAAGCCCTACTGTACAGCTTTAATACGTGTTAGAGCTTGTGTGTTATGGGAAAGCAATGTGACAATATTTGTAAATGCTTTCAGGGCAGGGTGTAGCAAGGAGCCGGAGCTCAGTAAATGTGGTGGGATTTGAATCAAGTTGTGCCTGGTGTTCTGACATACATGCCGTTCCCTGGGAAGATGCAGAGGCAGAGAAAGGTTGAGCCTCTGCTCCCATGTCTCCTGGCGGTGCATCCGCTGACGGACTCTCACCCCCATGCTCCAAGACATCGGTTGCTGCTCCTATGATGTGTAGGTCTCAAAGCAGGGTGGGTGGTGGGTGGATGGGACTCCAGGAGCATGTGACTTGTGTTGCTGCTGCTCTCCTCTCCATACTCTGGTGGCCAAGCAACAGAACTCAGGCAAGTGAAGTCAGCCTAAGCCCCTTTTCTGTGAGCCTTCTTTAGTATAATTTCATCTCGAGACAAGTATGTAAACTTGATCACCAACTACCCCATCAAGAAAAAATAAAAAGCCCCCAAACCAAGCCTGTCAAGAGGCTATTGGTAACTGCAGTGTGGCTTTTTTATTCCAAGAACATCCTCTGGTTGTGTTTTTGCAAATGCCCTCCATGGGATTTCTGGGACAGCTGGGTCAAAATTCTGAGTGTGACTTTAGCCATAAGATGGCATCACTGCAGGCTCCTTTGGGAAGAAGGCAAACTGTGACTTCAAAATGCTCCCAGCTGCAAAGGTGCCTTCAGAGGTGAAGGGGCTGCCTCTCGCTGCTAAAGCCCCAGGTCCACCCCAGCTGGCATTTGGACATGTGACCGTCACCACTAACAAGGCCCCATTTCCCCTGGCTGTGGGTTAAAGCAACCTGCTCTAAACCTGCCGTCTTTCCTTCAGGAGAGGTGAGGCCCGCAGTGACACTGGTTCTGGTTGCTGACCTAGGGGTTTGGAGCCTGGGCTTTGGGTCCACAGTCAGGGTCCACAATCAGGAATTTGGGTGGGGTTTTGCTCTTGGGTCCCTCAAAAGCCAGACTTCATGAATCTTCGCTCCATCACTTTGGGGTCCATTTATGTTCCTAGGGCACCTTTTTTTCCCTTGCCACCAATTTGCTTATTTACTCCATATTTTCCTGTTCAAATTGCGGAGGGACAAAGCCTGATCAGATCAACTACTTGGAACTACTGGGCAGGGCTTTTTGTTCCAGCCTCCTCACTGGTTACTGCACAGCTAATAGATGGGCTGCCCTTGAGCCACATGACCCCTTTTGTCCAAGCTACGGCCATCCCTCATTCAAGTGCAGCCCATTTCCCTTCACGGTGGCCTTGGGAGGGGAAGTTTCCCTTTGGAGAGTAATTTGGTGTGGCTGACACCATCATTCATTCACATCTCCAGTGTCACAACCTGCCAGGTGGGCTCTGCCTCCTTCACCCCCAAAAGCTGCCTGATAAACTTTTTATAAGGTCAGCATAACTGACTCATATGTGGGAATTGCATGATCCTGAAATTATTCAGGGGTTTTAACATTCAGTGTGGCAAGTGCCCCTATTCTCCGTTGCTCCTGGCACAGGTATGAAGGCTCATCAGAAAGGGTCTCCTTCATTTCTCTGCAGCAGTTTCTCCAAATTCTATCCACCTTGCAGTCTCTACTGGAGTCTGACTTAATTCTAAACCCCAGTATCTAGCACAATTCATGGTGCTTAATTTGCCCCCAAGATATTTTTTTTTTTTGGAGTAGCCATAAAAATATAAGGATGTTCAAATGAAATTAGATGAGCAATTCTGAGAGGCAGAGTTCTCAGGCCAAAGTGCCTTGGTCTGTTTCTACCAACACTTGGTTTCCCTGGATCAGCTTTTACATCTCCTTAGCATTTTATATTTCCTTTTCTCTCTACTTCCCTTGAAATGTTTCCCAATGTGTGTCCCGTGGGACAATAGTTCCATGGGGTATTAATAAGCATCGCAAGTGAGAAGGGATTCTGTGATCAAATAAGTTTGGGAAACATCAAGTTAAAGCAAATTAAATAGGTTTATTTACTGCGAGACTTATCAGAGCCTTTAATGTGCTAATGCACGTTGTGACAATCCTAGAAGGGAATAAAGGCTTTCAGGTTTCCCACACTTGCTTGATCTTGGAATCATTCTTTTTTTCCTGTGGGAATCTCACAAGACTAGCACTCTGAAGACACCACACTGAGAAATGCTAGTCTAGACAGAAAGGAAATTCTATCTTTCTTCTTTATTGGATATGTAGGATTTACATCATTTGCTTACTTGTCTGATCCATTACTGGGGGACCTGTAGAGGGTATGTGTTTGTTACTGTGTGAAACTGTTCATCTTCAGAGAGGTTGCTTGCTCTTCCTGTTGGCCAGTAGTTATGGGTTGTGTTGGCGTAGTGACGGGAGTGAGGCTGCAGACCTGGGAGGGGCTTATGCATAACCTATGCCTAACCTTGGGCAAAGCTTATTTCTTTGAACTGGGCTTGAATCACAGCATTGCCTACTCTAAGCATCTATCATGAAGTACGTACAATTCCTTAATGTTTCAGTTTGCTAAAGCTGCTGGAATGCAATAGACCAGAAATGGATTGGCTTGCTCAGTGGGGATTTATTAGGTTACAAGTTATAATTCTAAGGCCCTGAAAACGTCTAAATTAAGGCATCAACAAGAGGATATCTTCTCCAAAGAAAGGCTGCTGGCATCTGGGGGTCCTCTGTCACACGGGAAGGCACATGGTGACATCTGCTGGTCTGTCTCTCCTGGGTTCTGGTTTCAATGGCTGTCTCTTGCAGCTCCTGTGGGTCCTGGCTTATTTCTCCCAGGGTTCTCTCTCTGCTCTCTGGGCTTTTGCCATTTTTCATCCTCTTCACAAAGGACTCCATTAAAGGATTAAGACCCACCTTCAATGGGCTGGGTCACATCTCAGTTGAAATAGCCTAACCAAAAGTTCCCACCCACAGTAGGTCTGCCCCCATAAGAGTGGATTAAAAGAACATGGTCTTTTCTGGGGTACATAATAGCTCCAAACCAGCACACTTAACCTCCACAAAGCAGCAGGTCATTGTCTTCAAGAATATATTACATTAGGGAAGCTCTAAAGTAGGATTTGAGAGGGGTAATATCTTGAATGAAGTATTGCTTTCTTTTCTTCAGCAATTCTTTAAGGCAGGGTTTCTCAACCTCAGCACCATGGACATTTCGAGTGAGATCATGTTTTGTTGTGGGGAGCTGTCCTGTGTATCGTAGGATATTTAGCAGCATCCCGGGCTTTTACTCATGATATTCCAGAAGGACTGCTCTACCACCATCCCCCAAATTGTGACAACCAAAAATGTTTCCAGATATTGCCAAATGTTTCCTGGGTTGCAAAATTGCCCCTAGTTGAGAACCATTGCTTTAAGGGATGCTTGACCATGGCCTCTTTTTGAGTATGTTATTAGTTATAGAGTATGTAGATTCTTGGAAGAAGGCAAACATTGCTATAATACCCAGAGCACAATTGGAGAGCCTATAAGACCTCCAGCTAATTAGGCTCTCCCTTTTGAGGATTTTCTTTACTAATTCTCACGGTTGAGCTTCTTGGTTGCAGGTAACAGTAAACCCAAGCCAAAACAGCCTAAGCAGAAAAGGGAATTCTTTTTGGCTTGTGTAACCAAATAGTACAAACATATTTCTAGAGCCTCAGGCACAGCTGGATCCAGGTGATCAAATGATGTTATCAAGAATCAAGAATTGTTCCTATTCTTTGCTCTGCCTGCCTTTATATTGGCTCCATTCTTGAGCTCCTGCCGTTTGGTGGTGAGATGGCTGCCAGCAGCTCTGGCCTCCTTCTCACCATGACAAGTCTGGTGGGAAAGGAAGATTCTCTTCCCTCACAGTTTGAACAAATGTCCTAGATCTCTGGCCCAGGAGACTCTGCTACTCTCAATAGGGAAAGCTGGAGCCTGGGATGGAGCCGACACCAAGGGAACCACCTGAACTGGGAGTAGGGGAGGGATGGTTCCCAGAGGATCTGTCAATGGTGGCTGGTCAGACAAGCACCTCTCCAGCTCAGTTAAAACTAATAACTATAATTAACAACGATCAATAACGGTGGCTCCCATTTGTGGAATACCAGTTCTGTTACACCAGGAGCCTGAGAAACCCCTATTGTCATCTCATTTTGCAGATGGGAAAGTAGAGTCTCAAAGGGAGATGAAATGATTTGATCAAAGTTCCACGGGCAATGGCTGAGTCACAGACCTGGGACACCCCAGGGTACACTCCCCAAACACCTTTGTCTCTGTAGCAATCAAAACAGAGACCAGCTCCCTTGCAACGTGGGACATGACTCCTGGGGATGAGCCTGGACCTGGCATCGTGGGATTGAGTAAATCTTCTTGACCAAAAGGCAGAAGAGAAATGAAACAAAATAAAGTTTCAGTGGCTGAGAGAATTCAAATGGAGTTGAGAGGTCACTTGGGAGGTTACTCTCATGTGTTATTTAGATATCCCTTTCTAGCTTCTAGTGTATTAGAATAGATAGAAGGAAATACCTGGAACTGTCGAACTGCAACCCAGTAGCCTTGATTCTTGATGATGATATAACTATAGCTTTTATCGTGCGACCATATGATACTGAAAACCTGGTGACTGACACTCCTTTTACCCAGCGTATGGGCAGATGAGTAATAAAATAAAGACAAAAAATATATATAAATAATGGGGGGGATAAGGGGTATGGGGTATTTTGAGTATTTTTTTTAATTTTTATTTTTTTCTGTATTTTGCATTAATGAAAATGTTCTAAGATTGATTGCAGTGATGAATGCACAGCTATACGATGATACTGTGAGCCACTGATTGTGTATTTCGGATGGACTATATGGTCTGTGAACATATCTCAATAAAATGGCATTAAAAAAACTAAAACAAAATAAAACTAAACAGTGTCCAGGTTCCACAGGTGTCTTTAGATATATTCTGGGAAGAGGTGGAGGGACAGCCGAGGGCCACTCTTCAGATCACTGACTGGCCTCTTCGAGATCCCTTGTCAACTTGATGCCAATTTGTAACAATAATCCTCTAAGGGCCATTCCTGACATGACACGACAGAGAACTCTTGATTGGCATTTTCAGACTCAGCCCTCTTTCTCCTGCTTGGTCTATTTTCCTGGCCTCATTCTTTGCCCACTGCAGCTGTTCTATTTTCTGTCCCCTGGGGGCCCTGCAGAGGGGTGCATTAATAATAATAGCTGGCATTTCTAGAGGGCTTACTGCATGGCAGGCATTGGGCCAAGGAATTTCTGCATAATTCCATTTAAATTTCTCAACTAGCATATGAAGTAGATGCTGCTCTAATCCCCATTTACAGATGAAGCGACCGATAGGTTAAGTGACTTGCCCAAGGTCACTCTGCCAGTAAAAGGAAGAACTGGCATTTATATCCAGGCAGATTCCATTGCCTTTACCATGACTCTAACTTCATAAATTGCAAACTAGTGGTCTGGGAATCAAATCTGGCTCCCAGATATATTTTGTCTGGCCTACACGGTCTTTTAAAAACATTTGGATTGGTTGTCAACTTTTAAAAATCGGGAAACTGCACATTAAAAAACAAAATCCGTTATTTCCAGATTCATTTGAAAACAAAACAGAAGATCTGACAACACTGGGCCTGCATTTCTGTCTCTTGCAGAGATCAGCTGGAGCTGACAGCTTAGTCCCAGATGTCTCCACCTTGGGTGCATGTGCGCCAACTCGCCGCAGTCCCCGCCACTCCCTATTGATTCCCAACACTGAGGCTGAGTGTCATTGCCATGAGTCATTGTGTATGTTCTGTTTTTTTCCTTATTCTAGTAATGCCTGGCCTCGAAGGGCATTTGCTGTCCTACCTGCCCATCAGGCTACCGCTCCCATCTTTTGAACTCAGTGGTTTTGGGGTTGTTGGTAGTCTATCTGCACAAATTCAATGAAAAATTCTCCCACTAGTGAAGGTCTGACTTAGGCACTAGCAGAGTTGGAAAGAACCCCAATTTTCCTTTCATCCAGTGTCCTCCTTCCCCCCCCCCCCCCCCGCAAACTTTGGTTTATTGGACATCTGTGGCCACTTTCTTGGCAGTGTTTGCCTTGGGTACATGACCAGTTTTTCTTGCTCCCTCAGAAGCCCCCCTACCATTTTCCTCCTAATCCTCCTCAGGAGAACCATCACTTGATTATCATGAAACCTGAGCACCCGAGCATGAGGCATGACTCTACAACAGACGGGCCATTTCATTTCTGCCCAGCTCTGTTTGTTTAAACCTTTTGCTGGCAGGACCCAGCCCAGGGCCAGAGTTCCACGGTGGTGTCAGGCAGACGTTCTGGATTTTGGCAGGGACCCAGGTTAAAAGCCAGGTGCAGAGAGCTGGTGGGCTGGAGTCTGGAAGGTGGGGTGGGGAGAAGAGGACACCTACAGGTGTTATCAGGGAAAAGAGAGATCTAGGATGAAAACAAAAGCTCACAGTACTTTTGGAGACGGGGTGTAAAGTCCCCATTTTATGTATGTGAACACTGGTGCTTAGAGAAGTGGGGTCACTTGTACAAGGTGGTGGAGCTAGGTAGAGATGGGAAGAGAAAAGAAATATTTTATATTGTTTATAGCATAAGGATATGCCTGATATAGGGCACATGGGCAATTATTATTTATGGGTTGGATCATGTCCCCCAAAAAGATACGTTCAAGTCTAAACTTTGTATACCTGTGGAGATGACCTTTTTTGGAAAGGAAATTGAGATGAACTGGATGGGTGACTCAGCACATGCTCAAGTGCAGACGTGCAAAATGGGGTCTGGGGGTTCCAAACAAACAGGAGCTAATTTTGTGGTAACAGAAAGGCAGAGGACCTCACTTGGGGCCTCCCATTCCCAGAAGCTTGGCCTAAATCAAGAACATTAATTTCACAGTGGCAAACCTAGGCCTGTAAAAAATGCAACTTTGTTTCTAGAATGCAGGCTAACTCTCTCTTTCTTAGCTCCCCCGGGTGCCTCATAGTGGACCACTTAATCTAGTCATTTTCAGGTTTGCCTTGGTCCAAATTCAACCAACTCTGTTGGTTTGGGTTTACAATCCAGTCACATTCAAGTTTGATGGTCCCTCGGGGTTTCTTCCTCCTTCCCCAGGCAGCAGTGGGATGGGGTGGCTGGGGGAGTTCATCTCTTCCCTGGCTCCCCTCCACTTCTCTCCATCCTGGTTCCCTCGCTGGGGGACCTTTCTATCCTTGACCTGCTGCTGGCCCTGGAGACCTGTGGGATCCCAGCCGCGCCCCACTCCCGACCCCTGCCTGAGGTCTCTGCGGCCATTGGCTCTCTTTCAGCTACTGCTTGAACCCACTAGGGAAAGGTGGGCACTTGAGGCTCTCCCCTGGTTTTCTTGGATGCTGCCAGTCAGCACTACCATCTGGAGTGCCCCTGGGGATGTCTGCCTTCCCACATTCCAGGAATGCTAACCCCTGTCTGCCTGTAAGAGGGTCTTACCCTATACTGGCAACAAACCTCTGGGTTGGAAGATGCCGTGAACCCATTTTGCAGAATTAAGTGCTCAGGGAGATGCTAACTTGCACATTCAGCTAGGAATTTGGCATTCGAACCCAGGTCTTTCTGATTCCAAAGCATGCTCTCCTTCTACTTCACAACACTGCCTCAAACCTCTTAGCTAGAAACGCAAGGTCTGATAACAGAAAGCAAAACAAAACAGAACATTTCTGCTTAACATTTGCAAAAATGCTTACAGAGTCTCTCCATTTCAATAGGGAGAAACAGAGGCCCAGGCAGGTGAAGTGACTATCCCAAGATCACACAGCTGAACAGCAAAATCAGGATTCAAACCCAACTTTCCAGTGCTCGATCCACTGCTTCTCCTTGTCTCAGCCCCAAAGGCCTCCCAGCTGGGGCAGTCACTGCCTGAGTCTAGGGATGACACAGATGTCCACTGGATGTCATTATTTCTCTACCAAAAGCTAACTGGGCCTCCTCCTTGGCAGTAAAATAGGATTTTCCTCCTTCCCCAGGCAAGGAAGTCACATGCAGGATGCTAAGATGTTGGCTGAAAGACAGGAGGCAAGGCCCACTCCTTGTTTTTCTAGGGTGGGGACGATCCGTGCACAAGCCCAACTCCCGCCCTCCTGGAGACCGTGATCACGGTGGCTTTTTCCTGTGACAAGCTCTTCTTCCTGCCTCTGCCCACAGTTCCCTTTCTTAGATTTGCAGTTTGGGCACCTCAGTTAACCCTCTGGGCTTCAAATTGGTTCAGATCAATATTCTCCAAGCAAGAATGCCATGCCCAGCTTTGCGCTGGGTGCAGAGGATGCAGGAGTGAACCGGAAGTGGGGAGGGCACCAGTCTTGGACAGTGTTCAAATGCCGAGTGAGGGCTACTATGGAGATTACAGGGGAAGGGAGTGCAGGCATTTTCTGGAGGAATCGAGAAGATGTGAAGGATGATGCACAGGAGCAGGGTAAGGTCATGCTCTGCAGAGAACACAGCCCGTCCACAGTGCTGAGCCCCAAGTGGCATAGTGTGTGTGTCAGGGAAGTTGGGTAAAATTGGAGTATGAAGTGAAAGATTGGGAGGGGTGGGACATGGCGGGGACTAATTGCAGGAAAGAGTTTCCCTGATGAAGAGGTTGGAGATCCCCATCCTGAGGCAGTGGGGAGAGGCCAGGTCCCAGTGTCAGATTCTCAGGCCTCCGGTCCGTTGGTTCCGCTGTTAGTAAATGACCTTGGGAAAGCCCCTCAACCTTTCTAAGCTTTAGTTTCCTCATGTGCAAAATGAGAACACCACTAGGAGGCAGTGGGATAATAGATATAGACAGTGCTTTGGAAAGGGCAAGAAAGGGCTCTTCTGGTGTTTGTCAAATGAATATTATGATAGCATTTATCAAGATAGTATTCATTAAACACTCCACTGGTGAGGCTCAAATGGCCAACTGACATGCAGGGAATGGGGAGAAGATCTGAATTAACCAAGGAGGCAAATTTGGCAATGAACACCAAATCCACATTTTACAAGAGGGAAAGAGGAATTTATTTCTTTGTTTAACAAAACTTTACTGAGGGCCTATTATGTTCTAGACTTGCTTCTAGATGCCAGGGAAGCTTAGAGGCAGCCAACCAGCCAGCCAGAAAGTGTGTCCAGTACTTTCACATTTAGTCTCTCCTTTCATCTTTACACCAGGCTTGTGAGGACACAGAGGCCTGACGAGGTGAAAAATGACTTTCTGAGAACACAAAGCAAGTAAATGTTAGAGCCCGAGATGAAAGCCAGAATTATTTTACTCCAAAGCATGCTTTCTTTTCACAACTCCCTGAGGTCTTCCCAGGACTGAATTTTCTTACATTGTTTGTATGCCTCTTGTATTAATTAGGATGCATTTGGCTGCAAGGAATAGACTAAGAGTATAAGCGATAAACCCATCTTATTCCAGATATCTGGAGGTGTGCAGTAAGACAGGTTGATTCACTGGTTCAAAGTTAACATCCAAAATCCTTTTTATCTTTTTATTTGGTCATTTTTGAATGCATTTCCTTAGGAGTACAGCCTTACCATCTCATAGTCCTAAGACAGTTGCCACAGCTCCAGAGATCATGTCTTTCCACCTCTATGCTCAAGGCAGAAAGTAGGGGCTATTTGTTAGTGAGGAAAGAACTTTCCCAGAGGCCTTAGGAAGACCTCTCATTGACCAGAACTTGGCCACATAACTAGCCCCAGCTACAAGGGATGGTAAAGTGAGTATCTAACAACAGGGAATAGGAATGCCCTGGCTTTCTTGGATCAATCATGCATTCCCTAGGGCTGGGCACACCCTGCCAAGACAGGTTCTGTTGGCAAAGGTGAAGTGGTTGGCAAAGGTGAAGTGGGAGGCTGGCCGCTGGAGGCACCTATGTGTATTGTGGGCTACAACTGGCCCCATCTCCTCTCCAAATGGATACATCCTGGAGCCAGGGAAGAAGTCCAATCCAGCACCTAGAGTGTTGTTTTGCACATGGTAGAGGCTGAGTAACACTGCTGTATTGGTTGTTACTGAAGGGCGAGGGAGAAGCCCAGGGGCAGCAGCGACCGTGTCATGTATCATCTGTGGCTCCAAACCCCCACCAAGATCAGGCACAGCGTGTGGTTCAGCAGGTGAACGAACGAAGCAATGCGGGCACAGATGCAACTGCAGTTGCAGAAATCATCTGCTTTGTCACCCCGTGTCCTTTATCCCCGGAGCGCCCTAATACATTCCTTCTGGAGCCTGGTTCCAGTAAAAATGTTGTCTCTGCCGAGGTTTGAACATGTTTTCTGTTGTCGGAAAATGAAAACTATGCGACCCGATGTGTTTCTGTCTTCGGCCTCAGCTGCCAGGAGCGCAAGCCAATTGTGTCGCCCGCCTGCTGGGGGCCGTGCTCGCGGGCTGAGGGAGCGCCGCTCCGCTTCCTGCAGGGGGCGCTGTTCGGGCTCACCTGCCGCGCACGCGCACGGGCATGCAGGCGGCTCCCGGCACCACCCGGCGCCGCCGGACACCGCGGGGCCCAGTCCCACCCGGAGGGGGCCAGTCTGAAAGGGCCTCCAGGGCTCGGCGAAGCTCACCAGAGGGAGCGCAGAGATACCAAAGCCGGGCAGGTGTTTTCTCAGGCTCCGCCCCTTCTGATCCCGGAAGGGCCGAAATAGGAGAGGAGTGGGTTCCCACAGAGCTGAAACCCAACATTTTGGCTATCTCATCGGCCACTGAATCACCCAATTCACCGTATTTTTCCACTTTCAAGTTGTTTCTGAGCTGCTGTGGAGACACGCCCTTCCTGGGTTTAATGACCTTCGCTGTTGGGCGAGGAGGAGGTGATGGTGTTTACTTTTCGCGGGGAAAATAGTGGTCAACGGTGGGATGGGATGGATTTGATTAGTAATCGGGTGATTTATCCGATGAACGTTCTGTGGGTTTTCCTGGCGGTTTGTGCTTGAACTTCGACTGAATGAAGTAGGTGAAGGGGGCAGGAAGAAAATGGCTTCAAAGAGAAGGGGTGGGGTTGGCTCTAGGGTGAGGACATTTAGGGGCAGGTGGAGGTTTGTGCAGATGGAGGGAGGATGTTGTTCCATCTGTTGTCCAAGAGTCTTCCTCTGTGTTCATTGACTTGCTTGTACTCACTCATTCATTCCTGCATTCATGAATTTGAGAAATCTCTGAGTACTTTTCTGCACTGGGGATCTAGCACATCTATAAGCACTGGGGATCTGATGATGAATGGGCATTCCCTCCTTCACAGGAGAGCTCAGGGGAAACAGACAAGCAAATAGATAATTTCCAACAGGGGTGTCCCAGTGACATGAGTTAATAATAGCTAACACTTACTACCATGGACCAGACATGGCTCCAAGCACTTTGCAAGTGTTAACTTGCTAAGTTCTCTCACCCAGCTAGGTACTGAGAAAAAGGAAGCATAGACATGTGAAGTAACTTACCCAAGGTCACACAGCAAGCAAGTGGCAAAGCTCGATTTGCACTCTGGCAGTCTGTCCAGCTTCTTACCATCACGCTATCCAGCCTAGCCCTGGAAATGAGGGGGTCTGTCTCAAGAGGGAAGGGTTCACAAAGAGAGTGATGTTTAGTCTAGGTCTTGGGAGCCAGGAGGGAGGTTTCTGAGGAAGGAAAGCAGCAACACAGGGTCCCAGCAGTTGAGGGAGCCTGCCGTATGCCAGTTCCTGCAACAGGTGTGTATATGTCCTCAGAGCGGGTATGAAGAAGAGGCAGGCAGGGCCTGATAATGAAATCCTATTTAAGGAGGGGGTAAGATGGTTTGATTTAAAATGAAGAAGGGGCTCTCTGGCTGCTCCGTGGAGGATGTATTGCAGGATGAGGGTTATATTCCAGACAGAGGAGAATGGTCGCCTGTTGTTTTAACCTCCTGGCACCCACTCCTCACTCTCAGGCCATATGATCTGAATGGCCTTGATGCCAATCTAAAATTGAGGGGCAGGCACATGACCCTGGTCTGGCCAATCAGCCTTTGCCATTCCCCTGGCCATAGGGATTGGCTCAGGAGTGTACATGTGACCCAAGTCAGACTAATGAGACTCGGTTCTGGGATTTTTATTGGCCCTGTTGGGGAAAAGAGACTCTTTTTACTGAAGTTGCTGAATGGTGGATATGAATCTGGAACTGCCAGGGGCCATATTATCACTATGTGAGAACAACCTGCCTGAGCATAAAACTAAGACAGAAGAAAACATATCAGAGCCATAGGGAGAGACCAAGTCCTGATAACTTTGAGCTTCTGTATCCAGCTGTGCCTGAAGCCGAAGCTAATACTGTCCTGGACTCTTGAGTTCCATGAGCCAAGAAATATGTAGTGTCCCCCCAACCCCCTTTTATTTTTTCATAAACTAGCTTGAGTTGGGTTCTGTCACTTACAGACAAAATTCCTGAGTAATATGCAGGGGAACCAGTTAGTAAACTATTTAGATAGTCTACCCTAATTAAATTATCACTTGGAAGGACGGAGCTTGTATTTGCACCTAGACCTGTCTAATTTCAAGGGCTAGAGAGAGCAAATACAGAAGAAAAAAAAATGAGCAGAGTTGGCTCTAGCTTCCTCCTGCTTAGGTTGAAATTCCCACATTGACTCTGTAGCCACCCAGGACAGGGCCAAAGAAACCTCCTTTCCCACCACGTTCCTAATGTGTGGACCAGGTTGGGATACTGGGAGTGAAAAATAAGACAGTAGTTTGTGGTTTTAAGAAGGGAAGGAATCATTTTGAAAAGCCTTGGTTGAGGCTGGTGAAGACGAACTCAGGACATTGTTTCACGGGTTGGTGGATTCTGCCCCGAGATGCTCAGAGGAAACTCAGAAGGCTTGGGGGCAGCTGGGATTGGGGGCAGAGCAAGGAGGAGCCCAAGCTGAGGAAGTGCCCATCAACCATCCAGAAACAAGGAGAAGGAATTAGATTTGGGAGGAGGAGGGAGTTCAGCTTCTATTCCTTCTGGTCATGATGTGGATGCCCTGACTTTGCCATGGTTTTTATCTCTGGCATTTCCTGCAATCAGTCATGTCTAAAAGAGGAGTCTGCGTTAGTTGTATAGATCTCATTCTAGGGGCAGCTGAGCTGAATGCAAAGTCTCTTTCAATGGATGTTTTTTGAGGGGCTCTGGGCTCGATGCTCTGTCGGCCTCCTTCAAGGATGCTTGGTGGTCGTCCTCCTGACAGTAAGATGAGAGCATCACAACCTTGTGAAATCAGACATGTCAGCGTTCACTCACAGCTCTGCACCTGATGCCTGACCAACCCGGCAACTTGGGGCAAGTGACTTCCCTTGACTGAGTCTCTTTTTTCCTCACTGTTGGCAAAATGGCACCAATAATCTCAACCTCACAGCCTTCTTCTGCAGCTTAAGTGAAACAAAGCAATCTTAAAGAGACAGACCCTGGAGTCTGGATTTGAATTCCAGTTGACTTATTTACTAAGCTGGGTGACCTTAGGCACATCACATACTCTCTCTGAGCCTCAGTTTTCAGATCTGCAAAGTGAGCTTAGCAGTGGTACTTACCTCATGGCGCCAGTGCAGGAACCAACTGAGATAAAGGATGTGATCTTCCTGAGGGCAGGGGTTTTATCAATTTATTTAGTTTATCCCAGCTGCCCTTCTTGGGAGGTGTGCCAGTTTGGATGTATTATGTCCCCCGAAAATGCCGTGTTTTTAATGCTATCTTGTGGGGGCAGATGTATTAGTGTTGATTAGGTTGGAATCTTTTGATCGAGTGTTTCCATGGAGATGTGACTCAATCAACTGTGGGTGAAACATTTGAGTAAATTATTTCCATGGAGATGTTGACCTGCCCATTCAGGGTGGGTCTTGATTAGTTTACCTGAGCCCTATAAGAGCTCAGACAGAAGGAGCTCAGTGCTACAGCCAAGAGAGACATTTTAGAGACAGCCATTGAAAGCAGACTTTTGCTGACACTTTGTTCCAGAGAAGCTAAGAGAGGGCAAAACGCCCCAAGAGCAACATTTTGAAGAATGCACAGGAGCTGGAACACAACCTGGGATCAGCAGACACCAGCTATGTGCCTTCCCAGCTAACAGGGTTTTCTGGATGCCATTGACCTTCTTTCAGTGAAGGTATACTCGTGTTGATGCCTTAATTTGGACATCTTCATGGCCTTCAGACTGTAAATTTGTAACCAAATAAACCACTTTTATAAAAGCCAATCCATTTCTGGTATTTTGCATAATGGCAGCATTAGAAAACCAGAACAGGATGTAAAGGCAATAAATAAATGGGAGCAGTTATTATTGTTATCATGATTCATTGTCGTCTGGCATTGACTGAGGCTAACTGTTCTGTGCAGCGTCCTATAGGGGCTGCCTGTGGGCTTGTGTTCTGGGTGGGAATGACTAGTACATCACAGCTGGCACCCTTCGGGAACTCTGCCTCCTGAGATGGGATAACATTCTGATTCTGCAGGAGACGAAAGGCTGGCAGCTGTCCTTGACACTGTTTAAGTGTCTCATCTGCATCATTTCACTGTATCCTCACTCACACCCTCCGTACTGGGTTGAATAAATGTGACCTTATTTGGAAATAGGGTCTTTGCAGATATATTTAGTTGAGGTCATACTGATTAGGATGGACCCTAAATCTGATATGACTGGTGTCCTTATGAGAAGAGGGAAACTTGGATTCGGAGACACAGACAGAGAAGATAGCCATGTGAAGACGGAGGTGGGAATTGGAGCCATGCAGCCACCAGCCAAGGAATGTGGGAGTGACCAGAAGCTAGGAATTGGTGAGGAAGGAGCCTTCAGAAGGAGCCTGGCCCTGTAGACACCTTGCTTTTGAACTTCTGGCCTCCAGAGTCGTGAAAGAATGAATTTCGGTTATTTTAAGCCACGCTGTTTGTAGTAATTTGTTACAGCAGCCCTAGGGAACAAATACACCCTATAGGCTAGATTCAGTCATTACCCCCATTTTACAGATGAGAAAGTTGAGGCTCAGAGAAGGACAGTGACTGAGATTCTTCCACTAGGGAGTGGCACAGCTGGGGTTCAATCCTGAATTTGTAAACAAGGCAGATGCATGCAGAAACCAGCTGAAGGAAAGATCAAGGGACAGAGTCACTGGGTGGAGGGCAGAGCCTGGATCAGCTGCAGAATGGCTGGCAGGAATGAACCACAGGGCAGAGGTCCCTCATTTTTGGTGGGTGCTGTGTCCCGTGCGCCTCCAAATTCCTTACCAAGTGGCTCCATCGGACCCACACTCAACGGAGCTGAAAGAGGACTGAGGGACTTGTTATTTCCACCTGCAGAGGATGGAGCACAGTAACCCCCTTGCCCGCATGGGGCTTCTGAGGCTAACGAAACTCTGTGGGCACTGCGACAGCAGCATCTGAGTTGGGCTCAATGGCCCCTTTCTTTGTGAACCCACAGACAGCAGAGAACAAGGCCAACCAGAAGAATTTCTGTAGCATGACCGAGTCCTCCAAGGTCAAGAGTAAGAAGAATGGCTCCACGTCCCCCTGGGGAAAAGGACAATCCCTTTTAAGGGATTGGGATCGTGGTGAGGGGTTCTGGTCCCTGTCCCCTGCTGGGACTGCCCAGGGAGGCAAACGTTGCTTAGCCTCCAAGAGAACTGAGAACCAGAGGTGGAGTTTGTGATGGCACGTTTTTTCTTGTATCGGGTTTTTGTGGGAAAGGAGATACTTTTGGAGAAGCTACAATTAAATATGAATTTTCAGGAAAGGAATTTCTTGGATGATTAGTAGGTAGCTCCCAGAATCAAAAGGAAGATGGGGGTGGTGGTGGTGGTGGTGAGTGTGGCATGGAGAATCAGCCTTAGGCAGTGTGATGGTTAGGTTCATGTGTCAGCTTGGCCAGGCGATGGTGCCCAGTTGTCTGGTCAAGCAAGCACTGACCTAACCGTTATTGCAGGGACATTTGTGGCTAGTTAATAAACCAGAAGGCTGGTTTGTTTAATCATCGGTGAATTGATTGCATCTGTGGCTGACTACATCAATGAAGGGAGTTTCTTCCACAATGAGATAATTCAATCAGCTGGGTTTAATCCAATCAGTTGGAGACTTTTAAGGGAGAATAAAGAGAACTTTCACTTCTTCTTCAGCCAGCCAGCCTTTCCTAGGGAGTTCATCAAAGATCTTCATCAGAGCTGCCAGCTTGCTGCCTGCCCTATGGAATTTATATTTGTGCATTCCCACAGTTGCATGAGACACTTTTATAAAATCTCGTAAATACAGATATTTCCTGTTGGTTCTGTTTCCCTAGAGAACCCTGACTAATACAGGCAGGAACAGAGGAAACTGAGGCACAGCTAAGCCCCTGCCTGGTCGTAGTTTGCTTCTTGCATCACCCTTGGCACATCACCACGGGTTCTTTGCTACCAGGCACACGGCAGCACTGGGTCCTGCTCTATCCCCTGCACTCCTGACTCCACCAAAGCTCTGGGAGCCACCTCTCACTCTGTACCTTTGGGTCACTCCTTCCAGATCAAATTCCCTAGAGGCAGGGCTGCTGGATAAAATATAGGTCGCCCAGGAAAATTTGAATTTCAGATTAACAAAAGAAAATTTTTGTAGGGGAAAAAAGAAAGTTTATCTGAGATTAAAATTGAACTGGGTGTTCTGTATTTATCTGCTAAATCTGGCAACCCTCTGCAGAGGGAGCATCTGCTGGCCCAGTTCTGGACCTGCGACCAGCTCTAGTTGTTGGAGGGAATGTCTGCCCCTTCCACCTTCTGTGGTGAGACTGCCCATCTTGGGGGGATTGGATTGATTGCATTGTTTGGAAGTAGAATAGTCAGGAAAGAAAATGCCAACTGCAATTCCTTAGAACCCCCTTTTTTTTTAAGTCACTATCCTGATTTGTTTTCAAAGCTGATGTACTGGGTGGAAAGGTGTCCTCTCCAAATTCATGCCCACCCAGAACCTCAGATCTTCTTCGGAAATAGTCTTTGCAGATGTAATTAGTTAAGCTGAATCATACTGGATTAGGGAGGGTCCTAAATCCAGTATGCATGGGGAACACAAATGAAAGCAGCTACCTGAAGATGGAGACAGAGAGTAAAGTGACACTGCCACAAGCCAAGGGATGCCCAGGAACACCATTGCTGGAAGAGGCAAAGAAAGATCTTCCTCTAGAGGCTTCAGAGGGAATGCAACCCGTCAATACCTTGATTTTGGACTTTGGGCCTCCAGAACTGTTGGAGAAAACATTTCTGCTGTACCCGGTTTGTGGTTCTGTGTTACAGCTGCTCCAGGGGCCTAGCACAGCTGCCTTCACCCAGACAAGGCCTGGTGGTAGGAATGCCCACATGGTTGAACATTTTCTGTGCCCAATTTTCATTATTCAAAGGCTGCTGCTTTCCCATCTCACTAGCCTCCACCCCAGGCCTTCGCGGCAGCAGAGAATTCAAGGCTCTTGGGAATGCCCTTGCCACTCCCGATCAGGTGAAGGAAGGAGCTGAGCTGAAATGGAAACAATCTATGGGGCTGACTGTCTAGACAGAACTTGAATCCTGTGGATGGGGAGAAAAGCAGACAGAGCAGGCTTTGGCCAAAACTGAAACTCAAGCCATCACCGCCAGACCTTCTGAGCCATCCTCAGACGGGTTGGCTGTCTGGGCCACAGCCAGAATTGGCCTGGGGCTGTTTCTTGCTCCAATTTCAAAGGATCTGTGCTTCCACCAAAGGAAAAGTTTGAATTTTCACATTGAAAAAATTAATGAAAAGTAAGAAACATGGGATTCTTCATTCTCTTATGTTTTTTATTTTTTGGAATGGAGAGGGGTGGCAGTGGTGAAAGATAGTTGATATTTTAGCTATAAATCTCTGGCCTAAGATCATTTTTAGAAAGTAAGGCATGCAATCACTGAAAACATCATTTTAGGGAAACAGGTGCAGGTCTGTGGTTTTAGAGAGAATATTTGTTTTGGAAAAAAGAAGGCAAAGTGCTCCAGATAAGGTCTTCTTAAAGCCAGCAGAACTTTGCTTTCAGCTCTTAATTACTTAGAAGTGAATTAACTTCTAAGTTAAAAGATTAACTGTTAAAAAGCCATACTCACCCTTTAAGTGAGTATGATTGAAAAGATTAACTGTTAAAAAGCCATACTCACCCTTCTAGTTACCATTCCAAATCGATCCCTTTTTCTGTCTGTTTCTCTCTCTCTTTTTCAGGCTGAAGGGAGGGCAAATGTATATGGCAATCTGATAATGTTCCCCTTTAATACTATGAAGCTGTCCATTTTCAAGTGGATTCACACACCTCATATGCTTTTATTCTTAGTACCATGAGGAAAATCCTGGGCCTCCCTTCTCTTCTGGTGCAAGCTCGAAAGAGCTGGGATTTTCCTTTACCATTTCAGTGACACTTTTGTCAAGAGGCTGTCAATGCAAGGTAATGAGTCTTAAAAGAAGAAAGAAATATTGATGTACCCTCTGCGTGTTAGGTGCTTGCATATGTCATACATCTCCAAATCCTCGCAAGGAACGCCCCATGAGATTGGTGAGGTTGTTCTCATCTTTTAAAACTTTTTTGATGGTTGGGGGAAAAGAGGATGAGAGAGGAGAAGTGACTTGCCCAAGGTTGCACAGCTGTGAAGTTGCAGAGTTGGACTTGAAGGGCAGCTCCGTCTGACTCCCAAGCCCTTGCTCCTTCTGTCACAGTCTGTTGTCTCTCATCTTTGGAAACATGGGCTGGTGAATCAAGCCAATAACCATGAAAATGCCTAGAAGTCACACACTGCTTTTCTTCCAAATACTGCACAGTTCTTCCCGTGAGTCTTGGGGAGCTATTCAGCAGGGTTACTTTCAGTGAAATATACATAATTGCTACATTTCTAGGAGGGTCTCTAAGTTTCATGGACTGATTAAGAAAGATGGTTAATGGAGCCTGTTTCCTTAAGAAACAGACATCATGTATTAGTTATCTGTTGCCATGTGTGCTGGTTTGGATGTATTACGTCCCCCAAAACGCCATTATCTTTGATGCAGTCTTGTGTGGGCAGGAGATGTATTGGTGTTGATTGGGTTGGAGACTTTTGATTGGATGTTTCTGTGGAGATGTGATCACTGAACTGTGGGTGAGATCTTTCATTGGATAATTTCCATGGAGGCGTGGCCCCGCCCATTCAGCATGGGCCTTGGTTAGTTTACTGGAGCACTATATAAGCTCAGACAGAAGGAGCGAGCTTGCTGCAGCCAAGAGGGACACTTTGAAGAATGCACAGGAAGCTGAGAGAGGAACTGCAGTTTACAGAGACATTTTGGAGGTGGCCTTTGAAAGCAGACTCTTGCTCTGGAGAAGCTAAGAGAGGACAAATTCCCCAAGAGCAATTGAGAGTGACATTTTGAAGAGGAGCTTTGGCCTAGAGAGGAACATCCTGGGAGAAAGCCATTTTGAAACCATAACTTTGGAGCAGACACCAGCCATGTGCCCTCCCAGCTAACAGAGGTTTTCCGGATGCCATTGGCCATCCTCCAGTGAAGGTACCCTATTGGTTGATGCCTTACCTTGAACACTTTATGGCCTTAAGACTGTAACTGTGTAACCAAATAAACCCCCTTTATAAAAGCCAATCCATTTCTGGTGTTTTGCATTCCGGCAGCATTAGCAAACTAGAACACCATGTTACAAATTACCCCCAGAACTGGTGTCTTGAAACAGCAACACTTCCCTCCAAATGGGCAGTACAAATTTATAGGCTTTTAGCAGTGCATGTCACAGTTTCTGTCGGTCAGGAATTTGGGATGGTTTGTCTGGGTGCTCTCTGAGGGTCCCTCACAGTCCAGGCTATAGTCGTCTCAAGGCTGTTGGTGGGATTTGGTTTCCCTAATCCTAACCCTAACCTTAACCCTAACCCTAACCCTAACCCTCAGTTCCTCACTGGCTCGTGGCTGGAAGTCACCCTCAGTTCCTTACCTCAGGGTCCTCCCCAGGATGGCTGCTTATTTCATCAAAGCACAAGGCAAGAAGGCAATATGAGTATGTCAGCAAGACGCAAGCACAGCCTTTTATAACCTAATCATGGAAGTGACCTCCTGTTGTCTTTGCTGGATTCATCCCCTTTGAAGCTAGTCACTAGGTCAAGGAGAGGGATTACACAGGGCATAAATGCCAGGAGGCCAGGCTCACCAGGAGCCGTGTCAGCAGCCACCTCACACACATCATAAAAGTGGAGATGGTGGGCATAATAATAATAATAATTACGAGGCTGGTGACAAAAGCTGGCATTTATTGGCTGCTTTTGATGTGCTGGGCACTGGGTGAAATCCCTTCGATGCATTGTCTCATTTAATCCCCACATGCCTCTCTGAACCAGGAAGGTTCATGAATTTCCTTGAATTACTTCAGCAAAGATATTAGGGCCTGTCTGGTGGTTCCTGCTCCAGAGACCCTGTCCCCCACATGGTGCAGAGTCAACCTGAACCCTATGAGCTACTGGGACCAAAACAGACTTCGTGGAGAAAGAGGTCAGAAAAATGCGGCCAAACTTGCTACGCATCAGCAAATTGCAAATGAACACAACCAGAAGCCATTTCTTACCTATCAGATTGGAAAAAAGAATTAAAATTGGTGAGAGTGTGGGGAATTCTCAGGCACTGCTGAGAGACTATAAATTTGCACTGCCACTTTGGAGGGAAATTTGGCAGGATCTATTAAAATTTTAAAAGGACATAAAAATAAAAAATGTGCATAGCCTCTGACCCAGTAATTACACTTTTGACTGTCTACCCTAGAGAAATACTTGCACATGTGCACACAGAGCCATGTACAAGAATTTTCATTGCAGTGTAGTTCCTAAGAGTAAACAGTAAATAGTATAATTAGAAACAGTCGAAATGTCTGTCAACAAATAAATGGCTAAATAAATTTTGGAGCACCCATATTATGGAAAACTGCAGCAGGTACAGAATGAGATTGATCTAGAAGTATGACATGAAAATATCTCCAAAACAAATTGTTAAATTTAAAAAGCAGGTTGCAGAATGATATCCTCAATATGATGCCATTTATGTACCCCCCAACAATATTATATATCTTCTTTGCATATATATATATATATATATATATATATATATATGCATACACATACATATATAAATATATTCAAATGTATGGGAAAGGGTATGGAAGGGTATGGGAGGGGAAGGTAAAAGGCTGGAGTAGAGGCATGGCTAAAGGAGACTTCAGCTGTGTATGTAAAGTGTTTGATAGTTTTTAATGACAATTTTAATTGCCTTACTTTTGTAATTAAATTTTTATTTTAAATTTACATACTGTAAAATTTACTATTTTTATGCATAATTTGATGAATTCTACTACATGCAGAGATTTGCATAGCCACCACCACAGTCAGCGTTCATAGCAGTTCCATCTCTCTGGATTCCTTTGTATTGTGCCTTTGCAGTCAAATGTTTTAGGTAGCTGCACCTCAGCTGCAGGAGTTCAGCTAAGAGACTGGGGCTTGCCTCAGAACAGGACTAGAAGAGAAAAATATCCAGAAATTTCCTGCACACTTCCCTTCCTGTGAGGGTCCCTCTTTCAGGCTATCTGAGCAGAGAGTGAGGATTTCTCTTGGAGTTTTTTCTGTCCATGCCTGCTGTGAGTTCTGGGATTCTTCACACTTGTCCCTGTCACAAGAAACCTATTTCAGTCTGGAATCAAGGGGGGTTGGGCAAAGGACTGAAGGTGCATGTCACCTTTTAAAAGCAGATCTCTTTTAAAAAGCTTTCCTGGAAGCAATTTCCCTAATTCCATATTGGACAGAACTGGGTCACATGGCCACCCTTAGCAAAAGAGTCTGAGAAGGTGAATATTTTTTAGCTTGGCTGGTAGAGGAAAGCCAGGAGGCAGGGAGTTGTGAATGTTTTGGGATGGCCAGTTCAAAAGGTCTGCCATGGTTCGCCTCTTTTGTTACTCAACATTCACACATGCCTTTCTTTCTATACTTATACCTTACAGGAAATGCATTCACCCCTTACCAACAAAACATACCCAGATTTCATTACTGCATCCATGTTGAAGCCCAGTGATGTGCAGTCCACTCCATCAGGTCCAGATGTGGGAGGATGCTGCTTGTCTGTTATCCTCCTTAGCTACGTCTGAGACAGAAATTGGGGAGGGGGGAGGGTATGTTTTCTGGGGGCTGCACAGCTTTAGCAGCCCATTTATCCTTTGTACAAGTTCTGCCCAGGAATTAATTTTAGGACTTAAAGATCACAGCCTTATCATAGGCCAAGATCAGATTGTTTTGGAATCAAAAATGAAATAAGGATCCAGTCTTTGTGATTTCAGAGGCTTCCATGTGTAAGGATCCATAGCAAAAGAGATGGTCTAGACATAGTAAGTCTAAATTGTCTCATCTTTTACCCTCCTTCTCACCCTTTCTGTGCTCTGCCTAACCCTCTAGACCTTTGTGTATTGGCTGATACCTTGGAGGCAATTTAAAATGGTAAAATAGTAACCTTGGGTGGAGAGACACCTCCTTTCATTTGATCTTTGCATGTTGGTGCTCCCATTCTACTTGGCAGAAACTCTTAAGGGAAGGTGTTAGAGGCCTTGGACACTAATCTAATTTCCTGCTATGGTTTTTGCTTCATTGCTAATACATGTGCCAGCTTCATCTGGGACTTTTTCAACTTGTAAGACTTCAAATTATGGGCTTCTCAGTCAATTTATATTATAGACTCCAGTGAGTTAGTGTCTCTCTTTGCAAAACTGTATCTGTTTCATTGACTTGAAGACCAGTTAGCTCTTGTCTGAGATCATCTTTCTCTTGTAGGACTTTGTTGAAAATGGCAAGAAGTAGCCAGTATGCACTAATATTCTGAAATTTTCCTTTCCTTCTTCCTGACTCTATAAAACTTTAACTGGCATGAAATCTTAAGATACAGAAGGCAACAATTTGACCAAATGTTTGCCACTGAATAAACAGGGTCAGCAGCTTCAGCCAGTAATGATTAGGTCCTTCTCCATATTTGAGGTTTTATAAGTGTTTGCACTCCACTCCTGGTACCAATTTTTATTTTAAATCACAGAGGACTTTGAGTCTTGTGCAACAGAAGTTGATTCTGGCTTATTAAGCAGAAAAGGAGATTAATTAAAGGCTATTGGCTAATTTAGAATTGTTGCAAGGGCTGGGAAATCAGGTTTAAAGAGTAAGTTTCCAGAAATGATGTTCCTAATCATGCTGGGTGTGATGGTTAGATTCGTGTGTCAACTTGGCCAGGTAATGGTGCCCGCTTGTCTGGTCAAGCAAGCACTGGCCTTATTGCTACTGCAAAGACATTTGATGGACTTAAATCATCAGTAAGTTGATTGTTTCTATGGCTGATTACATCTACAATCAGTTAAGGGGAATGTCTTCCTCAATGAGAGACATTTGATCCAATCAGTTGAAGGCTTTAAAAGGTGAAGTGATGACTTCAGCAGTCAGAAGAGAGAATTTTCATCCCTACTTCAGCCAGCCAGCCTCCCTTGGGGAATTTATTAAAAACCTTCATTGGAGTTGCCAGCTTGCAGCCTATCCTCTGGAATTTGGACTCATGCATCCCCACAGTTGTCTGAGACACTTTTATAAAATCTCATATTTACAGATATCTCCTGTTGTTCTGTTTTCCTAGAGAACCCTGACTAATATAGCTTTACCAGAGAAGTGGGGTGCTATAATTTGCAAATAGCAAAAATTCTGGAATGGCTTTATTAATGGATAAGATTCTGGAAGAATTGTGAGATGCTTGATAGAAAGGCCTAGATTGCTTTGAAGAGACTGTTGGTAGAAATATGGATGCTAAGGTACTTCCAGTGAGGCTTTAGACAGAAATGATGAATGTGTCATTGCCAACTGAAAGAAAGGCAATCCTTGTTTTAAAGTGGTAGAGAATTTGGCAAAATTGAATATTGGTGTTAGATGGAAGGAAGAATTGAAAGTGATGAGCTGGGATACTTAGTTGAAGAGACTTCCAAACTCAATGTGGAAAATGTAGCCTGGCTTCTCCATGCAGCTTATAGTAAAATGTGAGAGGAAAGGGATAAACTGAAAACTGAACTCTTGGGTACAAAGAAATCAGAAATTGATGGCTTGGAAAATTCTGAGTTTCCAGAAAGTGAGTCCCCAGAGAATAGAGCCCCACATGAGGATTTACCAGCCAGTCATTTCAGTGTGAGTCAGGATTGGAGATGGAGTTATCCAGAAAGGATTTGTGGAAAGTCCTATTGTCTGATGGTTGGCACCCCTGTGCATCATGTGAAACCAGTGAGGGTTTTTTTTGCAAGATCTGTATGAACAGAACCACTGCCAGCCTGGACGAAAAGGGACAGAAAAGGGACAGAGTGGAGGAAAAATGACTTCAAGGGCAGAACTATGGAAACTGAGATCTGAAGCCACAAAACCTTGGGCCAGGAGAGCAGACCCACCCATGCAAGTGGAAAGGGTGAGTTTGCCCAGGAGTTTGCAGAGGGTGTGCCTTCCTCCCCATTGTTCAGGAAGAACGTTACTGCCCTAAGGCTCTCAGATGCCTGGGGAATTAAGGGGAGCTTGGCCACACCATTGTTCAGGAAGAATGATACTGCCCCAGGTTTCAGAGAGGTTGGAGCACATTTTTGGGGATTGTGAAGAGCCTGGTCACCACCCCACTGTTTTGAGGGGGCTGAGTCTGTGCCCTGGAGAGAGTTTGGCCGCCAACCAGATGCTTGAGGAGGGTGGGGGTGAGAACATGGCAGTCTCCCCAATGCTTGAAAGATGTTGGAGCCCTCACCCCAGTGTTTGGAGAGAGCAGGGCTGCTGCACAGACCTTGGAAAGGGTGGAACTGCTGCTCTCTCAAGCTCCAAGGACAAAACATCTTTCTACAGATGACTCTCAGACCTTGAAATATAATGAAATATGCCCTGCAGGTTTTTGGAACTGTTTGAGACCCATAACTCCTGTTTGGTTGAATGTTTATCCTGTGACTATCCCTCCTTTGTTTATTGGAAGCAGATAACTTGTTCTAAGTTTCACAGATCTTCAGCCAGAGGAGAATTTTGCCCTAGGACAGACCATGCCTGTAGCTGATTTTGATAAGACTTTGTACTTAATATTGTTACTGAAATGATTTAAGGATTTTGTGATATTGTGATGGAATTAATGTATTTTGCATATAGAAAGAGCATGTATTTTTGGGGTCCAGAGAGTGGAGTGTGCTGGTTTGAAGCTATTACTATCCAAGAAAAGACCATTTCTTTTAATACATTCCTGTGGGGGCAGATCTATTGTGGGTGGGACCTTTTGATTAGCTTGTTTCAATTGAGATTGACCCAGCTTGTTCAAGGTGGGTCTTAATCTTTTACTGGAGTCCTTTATGAGAGGGAAAAAACAGCTTAGAGAGAAACACCTGAAAAGAGCTCACAGAGAGAAACACCCAGAGAGCTCGGAGAGAAAGCCCCCAGAGGAGCTGACAGAGAGGAGACCACTGGAACCAGAAGCTGAAAGCAACAAGACCCGAGAGTGGAGGAGCAGCATACGCCAGTCATGTGCATTGCCATCTGAGAGAGGAACCCTAGATGCCAGCAGCCTGTCTTCAAATTCCAGGTATCATACTGTTGATGCCTTAATTGGGACATTTCCATGGCCTTAGAACTGTAAATTTGTAAACGAATAAATCCCCATTTCTGGTATACTGCATTCTGGCAGCTTTGGCAAACCCAAACATTGGGGAACTGTGCTGATGAGAAAACTGTTGCTACTGCTGTCATCAAACACCAGATGCTTGCCCTGTTACCAGCAACTCAACTTTAGTGCAATTAATACTGCTGCCAGCACTGATGCTGTTTCTGTGCCAATAATCTGGCCTCTCAACAACCACCACCCCTGAAACCAGATGCCTCTGCTGCTGCCTGCACCAGTGTGCCGGTTTGAGTGTATTGTGTCCCCCAAATGCCATTATCTTTGTAGTCTTGTGGGACAGACGTTTTGGTGCTGCTTAGATTTGCTTGGAATGTGCCCCACCCAGCTGTGGGTGGTGACTTTGGTGGGATACTCCCATGGAGGCATGACCCCACCCATTCAGGGTGGGCCTTGATCAGTGGAGCCATATAAAACATGCTGACTCAAAGAGACTGAACAGAGTGCAGCTGTGAGTGATGTTTTGAAGAAGAGCAAGCTTGCTAGAGAGGAACGTCCTGGGAGAAAGCCATTTTGAAACCAGAACTTTGGAGCAGACGCCAGCCACGTGCCTTCCCAGCTAACAGAGGTTTTCCGGACGCCATTTGCCATCCTCCAGTGAAGGTACCTGATTACTGATGTGTTACCTTGGATACTTTATGGCCTTAAGACTGTAACTGTATAGCCAAATAAACCCCCTTTTTATAAAAGCCAGTCCATCTCTGGTGTTTTGCATTCTGCAGCATTAGCAAACTAGAACAACCAGCAACAAGGATTCTGATCAGAGCCTCCTTCCCATGTTTCTCACTTCATATTCAAAGTCTGCATGACTACGTCTTATTGGTGGCCCCTAGAACACAGGCCTGGTGCAAAGAGGACCAGAGAAGCAAGTTTTCTGAATTCCACTTTAGGGAGGAAGTATTCATAAAGCTGGACATTCCATAAACACATCAAGGATGTTCAGAAGTTACTGAGCAGCCAGACAGCATGACAAATGTTCACTACACTTCATTCACAAGTTCTGCATGGTGTCCCCAGAGTTCTAGGCTCTCCTGATGGTGACAGGATGGCTGAGCATCTCCAAACTCACATTTCAGGTTTAAGACCAATGGACAAGAGCAAGAGTCTTTTTATTTTCCCACAGTTTTGAGATTCATTTTAATTGACAGGCTAGATCAAGTGCCTGTTTGTGATCCAGTCCCAGCATGGCCTGCTTAGATGGGCCAGGAGTGGGTCCTGTGCTCAACTCCTGAAGACTCTCATCCAGAGCTCATAGCCTGGGAGGAGATGGGGAAACTCAGACAAATAGTGGAAAATGGGAAATGGATTCTGATGAAAAACCAACCAACCAACCAACCAACCAGTTCCCATCTTCCATCCTATGTATAGAGAGGAACATTTTGCCCACATCTTCTAAAACATCTTCTGAACATTTTATTTTGCCAGCATAGGAAATTTTATTTTTGATTGATTATCTTTCAGTTTATACATGTATTTATTCATATGAGTATGAAGTCATGGGTTCCTATTTTATTTAATGGGTGATATAATCTGTTACTATCAATATTTTGATGATCAAATTGTTCCAGATTTGGCCTTTGAGAGCCCCTTCAAGCTTCATTCTGAATCCTTTTGAAGTGCCCCCATCTTTTTCTGAGCACTTATTTTCTGGCAAAAGAAATTCCAGAATTGTCTTTTACTTTTCCTGCCCCCGGCACTGGAATCAGTCTCATCAGGTCTCAGACTTGATTTTTTACCATACTTACAAGCTAATAATAGCCTGTTAATGACACAAGAGACTCCTGAATCAGAGAAAAAGGAGTTTATTACTCACAAAATAGCAAGCAACATGAGAATCAGCATAACCACATTGATTTTCCTTTATCAAAGTCCAATGGAGCCAATGTGGGATGGCCCAGATGAGTGCTCTGGATTTGCAGGACAGTTGAAGACACTGAGTTTCAGGGAATCCATGACTTTTATAGCAAGCAGTAAGCAAGCCTGCTATTTGTTCTGGAATGAGACATTGCTCATTCCATAAGGTTGCTCACTTTAACAGAACCCTTGACAGGCCTCGGAAAGAGTGCGCAGCAAGCAAGAATGTGCAGGGATGCTCAGGCCTGCAGCAAATTGTCTCTTTCAATGGCCATTTCTACAAGGACCCCAGTTCCTTTTTTTTTTTTTTTTTTTTAATTTGTTATATTGTGGAAACCTATATATAACAAAAAAATTTTCCATTTTAACCATTTTTAAGTGTATAACTTAGTAATAATAATTATATTTTTAATGTTTTGCTACCATCACCACCATCCATTACAAAATGTTTTCATTATCCAAAACAGAAGCACCTCACCCACTAAGCAATAATTTCCCCTTATTCCCTACTTGTTGCCTTGAATCTACTTTATGTCTCTATGAATTTGATTATTCTATATTTTTCCTATAAGTGGAATCATAAAATAATATCCTTTTATGTCTACCTTATTTCACTTAGTATAATGTTTCCAGGGTTCACCCATGTTGTAGCATGGATCAAAACTTCATTCCTTTTTATGGCTTATTCCTCATTATGGCTGAATAATATTCCGTTATTATGTATATACTACATTTTGTTTATACATTCATCTATTGATGGATACTTGAATTCTTTTCACCTTGTGACTATTGTGAATAATGCTGCTTTGTACATCAATGTACAAGTATCTGAATCTTTGCTTTCATTTCTTTGGGGCATATACCTAAGGATGGAATTGCAATGCCATCTGGTACTTATGTGTTTAACTTTCTGGGGAACTGCCAAACTGTTTTCCACAGGAGCTGCACCATTTTACATTTCCATTAGCAATGTGTGAGAGTTCCAATTTTGCCACATCCTCACCAACACTTGTTATTTTCCATTAAAAAAAATAACAGCCATTTTAATGAGTGTAAAGTGGTATCTCGTGATTTTTATTTGAATTTTCCTAATGGCTAATGATGTTGAGCATCTTTTCATGTGATTACTGGCCATTTGTATATCTTCTTTGGAGAAATGTCTATTCAAATCCTTTGCCCATTTTAAAATTGGGTTGTTTGTCTTTTTGTTGTTCAGTTGGAGGAGTTCTGTACATACTCTGGATATTAAACTCTTGTCAGATATATGTTTTGAAACTATTTTCCCCCATTCTGTACTTTGTCTTTTCACTTTCTTGATAATCTCCTTTGAGGCATAAAAGTTTTTAATTTTGATAAAATCCTATTTATCCATTTTTTCTTTCATTGCTCATGCTTTTGGTGCCATATCTAAGAATCCGTTGGCAAATAAAAGGTCTTGAAGATTTCCCCTTCTATTTAGGTTATTGATCCATTTTGAGTTAATTTTTGTATATGGTTTGAGGTAGGGGTCCAATTTCATTCTTTTACATGTGGAAACCCTGTTTTCCCAGCACCATTTGTTGAAGAGACTCTTCCTATTGAGTGGACTTGGCACCTTCATAGAAAATCAATTGGCTATAAATATGTGGGTTTATTTCTGAACTCTCAATTCTATTCTCTGGTATATGTGTCTATCCTTATGCCAGTACCACACTATTTTGATTACTGTAGCTTTGTACTAAGTCTGGAAATTGGAAAGTGTGTTTCCTCTAACTGTTCTTTTTTAAGATTGATTTGGCTATTTAGGGTCCCTTGCAATTCCATATGAATTTGATGATTGGCTTTTCCATTTCTGCAAAAAAGGCTGCTGGAATTTTGATTGGGATGGCATTGACTCTGTAGCTCACTTTGGGTAGTATTGATATCTTAATAGTGTTAAGTCTTCCAATCCATGAATATTTATGTAGGTCATCTTTAATTTCTTTCAGCAATTTTTTGTAGTTGTCAGTGTACAAGTCTTTCACATCCTTGGTTAAATTTATCCCTAGATATTTCATTTTTTTTAGATGCTTCTTGATTTCTGCTTTGGATTGCTCATTGCTGGTATACAGAAACATGACTGACGTTTGTGCATAGATCTTGTACCCTGCAACTTAGCTGAATTTATTAGCTCTAGAAGCTACCTGATTTCTTTTGGTAGAGAATGGTATTTAGAAACTAAGGTCATCTTGCTAGATGTGCTCATTGCTATTGACCTGTGGTTGCTCCCAGATGCTCTCAGTGGACAGAGCTAGGAAATATATGTAAGCACACACACATACACACATTTATGCTTATTTCTCTATCATCTTTCTATCCATCATCTGTCTATCTAAAACCATGCATCCATGCTGATATCTCCAACTCCAATCCAGTACCACAGGTTTGTTCTAGTCTTCTCCCTTTCTACATCTGCAACATCCTTCTCTGACAATGAGAAACCAAAAATGAATATATTTATTTGTTTAACCCTCCTGTAGGTGACCAATCTCTTGTCACTGCTACCCAACCCTCAGTCACATGAATAATTTCCTAACTCCACTAGGGTTCTGACCTGCTGTGCTGGGATGCTTCTCCTTTCCCCCTATATGGAGGTCCTCTTCACCTCAGTCAGGTTCCAACACCCCATGCTGGGTCACTGTGGTGCCACTGCTCCCCTCCTGTAGATGCCCTCCTCAACCCACTCAGGTTCTGAACTCCCTGTACCAGGCGCCATCACCACCAGCTCCTTGTGTGCTCCCCTTCTCAACCCCCCTCGTGAGCACCCTGTGCCAGGCCATCCTCTTGCATGGACACTCATGCTTCAACACCCTGGGCTGGGCACCTCTGCCACCACCACCACCCTCTTCACACTCTTCACCTGGCTCAGGCTTGAAATTCCCACCCTACCTGCACCCTCTGCAGACACCTACCATGGTTGGTTGTACCTAATGGCTTTTGGTCTGAATTAATCAGGAAGGAAAGGGGAGGGGGGTGGTGGTGGTTACCAAAAGATCATTCTTAATCACTGCAAAACACTGCATGAAGCAGATGTAATCCAGTTTTCTTAACTATCCCCAGCTATATTAAGTAGAGGTAGTTTGCAATTTTCTTGTTTTCTAAATACCATTCCAAGGACCGAACTATTAACATAAATCTTTGTGCATCTCTCTGTGTGCCTCCCTGATGATTTTATTAGGACAGATTCCTGGAAAGGGAATGGTTCCTCGGTCTGAGGAGATGAACATTTTTAAAGCTCCTGGTCTTGGTAGCACAGCGTCAGTGTTCATCTTACAATCCTTACACTGTGGGATAAGTAAACAAGTGTGGCTCTGTTGCTGAGGCTGCTAGGGTTTTCTATGGATGACAGTTGTTTCACCACTTAGTGGCATCACATCCCCTTTTACATGAAGACTGATGTGGGAAATTCTGTATAAATACCCTGCATCAACAAGCCATTGTGCTACAGGCCTTTTAAAGATGGGCAGCTCGCTGCAGCAAGACTGGCCCAGCCTGTGACGGACAGACACCATGATTTATAAGGTCCAAACATGAAGTGTTCAGGAAAGTTGGTGAGTTACTTTATAAGTCACCTGTATTTTGCCTACCATAGATGTTTTGACTCATGGGTTTCCTTTATGTCACCCTGTCCATAGTCTAGGTATTATTAAGTTAGAATAAAGAGGTTACTGTAGCAGAGGCTGAGTAGCAAATGGAAGGGAGTTTGCCATTCTAAATGGGGAAAGAAAGAAATAACAGGTGAGGGGATAAATTGGGACAAATATTGGCAGCCAGGTGTGCCAGGAGCTGTGGGGAGGAGTTCATTCATTTATTCAACAAGCATTTGCCAGGTGACTTCTGGGGAAGATAGCGGAGTAGGGAGCTCCAGGACTCAGTCCACCCACCAAAACAACTATTAATTAGGCAGGAGGTGTCTAAAACAATGATTTTGAAACTTCAGAAGCCAGAAGAACATTGTACAGCATCCAGGGAAGAGCAAGAGAAAGAGGCAGTTAAATTATGACAAAGAACTGTAAACTGCTTTCTCCGCATGGTGGCGACTGGCACCCACCCCCCACTTGTGCAGCTGGCCGCCATTGGGTCTAGTCTCTGGCTAGTAGCTGATAAGACAAAGGGACATAAAAATCCTCTTTCTCAAGAACTGGGGTGGGCACTGCCAATTTCTGATAGTGGTTTTTGATTAGTGCATTCAGATCACTGGGTCCCGACTCTGAGGGCAGATATTATTTCAACCCACTCTGGACAGGCGTGGAGGTGGTGGAGATTTAGAGACACAGAACTTCCTCAGGGCTGTGGAGGATGGTTAGCTGAAGAGCTGCATTTGCTGGGAAGGCCAAGAAAGTTCAGCTTTGGGAGCCATCAGAGAAACTTTTGGAGCCCTTCCTGATCCCTTCCCCAGGGCACTTTGGAGGGTAGTCTCTGCCCACTTTGTGGGTATCTGGCTCTGTTTTGGCTGAGAAAGGCTGATTTGGGAACATCCTCTCTGGGGTGACCCTCTTCCCAGAATTTTCCCACCAGGTAAAAGCAGTATGAAACAATGAAAGGAGTGCAAAGAACTACAGAGGCAGACAATCTGGGACAAAAACCTGCCAGTGTCAATTACCTGGGAGAGGAAGGTCTATCTCCTTGGAAACAGAGGGCACAACCAAATTCCTGTAAACAGAGTAACTCCAAAACAACTAAAAAGCAAAGGCCCAGGGCAAGACAGAGGCCCAGAAAGACAGGGAAAACCTCGCACACTACATTCGCCTTGGGCAGACCTTCCTGATAGGAGGGCTGAAGCTCAAGAAAATCTCTGTCTTATCACCAGCTGGTTACAAAACCAAGAAACAGACATCCCAGGGAGTAAATCCCAGAGTTAACATTTTAAAATATTAAAATGTACGGTGTTCAACAAAAGAGTACAAGACAAACAAAGAAATAGTGAATGATGGCCCATCCAAAGGAAGAGGATAAAAATACAGAAAACACTAGTAAAGAAGACAAGAGTGTGGACATACCAAACAAAACCTTTAAAAAATGATCTTAAAAATGCCCAAGGAGATGAAGGAAAGTACAGAGAAAGAATTAAAGGATATCAGTAAAACAGTGAATGAACAATATGGCAGTCTAAATAAAGAGATAAAAAATTTAAAAAGGAACCAAATAGAATTACTGGAGTTGAAAACTACAATAACTGAAATGAAAAATGCCCAGGAGAGTTTCAAGAGCAGAAAGGAGTGGGCAGAAGAAAGAATCAGTGAACCTGAAGACGAGACACTTAAAATGAATCAGGCTGAGGATTAGAAAGAAAAAAAGAAATATTAAAAGTGAAAATAGCCTAAGACAGCTATGGAACATCATCAGGCACACCAATATATGCACTGTGGGAGTCCCAGAAGGAGAAGAAAGAGAGAAGGGGCAGAAGGAATAGTCAAAGAAATGATGAGAGAGAACTTCCCAAACTTAGCAAAAGACATGAATATGCACATCCAAGAATCCCAGAGAACACCAAACAGGATAAACATGGAGAAAAATACACCCCATCATATATTGATCATGCTAATGAATGCAAAGGACAAGGAGAGGTTTCTGAAAACTGCAAGAGAAAAGCAACATGTTACGTACTAGGGAGTCCCAATAAGATTGAGTGCTGATTTCTCATCAGAAACCATAGAGGCAAGAGGTAGTGGGTTGAAGTACTTAAAGTGCTGAAGGAAAACAACTGCCAGCTGAGAATTTTATATTTTGAGATTTCCCTTCAAATATGAGGGAGAGATTAAGATATTTTCAGATAAACAAAAGCTGAGGAGCTAGACTGGCCCTATGAGCAATGCTAAAGGGAGTTCTTCAGTCTGAAGGGAAAGGACACTAGTCAGTGGTTCAAAGCAGCATAAAGAAATAAAGAGCTCCAGTAAAGGTAACCATTTGGGTAATTTTAAATGCCAGTATAATTGTATCACTCAGCATGTAATTCCACTTCTTACTTCTTTTGGGTGCTAAAATGTAAATGCATAAAAAGTAATGATAAATCTAGGTTTCTGGATGTATAATGAACAAAGATATAAATGGTAATAGGTACAAAAAATGATGGGGGACAGAGGGGTATAGGAAAAGTATATGTGCATGCTACTGAAGTTAAGTTGGTATCAAACCAAATAAGATTGTTATATGTATATGATGTTAAATTTTAACTCCATGGTAACCACAAGGAAAAGAGATGGAAAATATATTCAGATAGAACTGAGAAGGCACTCAATATGGTACAACACAAAAATCAAATAAATATAAAAGTAGACTTTACCAGAAGTGAGGAACAAAAAATGTTTAAGACCTACAAAGGCCAAATAGTAAAGTGGCAGAAAAAAGTCCTGTATTATCAATAGTGACTTTAAGTGTAAATGGATTAAGCTCTTCAGTCAAAAGGCAGGGATTGGCAGAATGGAAATATTGAGGGCATATAAACTATTCATTGATGATGATTCAGGTAAAATAAGCTTGAGTAATTTGCTACATGTTGCCTGAGAATTGAGTGAAAACATGAGTGATGAAGAACTTCGGGCTATGATAGGTGAATTTGATAAAGTTGGTGATGGAGCAATAAATCATGAGGAGATCATTGCCATTATGACTGGTGACATTTAAAGAATTACAAGGACAATCACTAGAGATGTTGCAATTATATTCTATTTTGTGCCTGGAGCCATATATAAAAAAAGAAATAGACTTAGTTCTTTTTTTCCAGAAGAACCAAGAATAAACATCTTATGTATTTGCATTTTACTACTAAGTTTCTTTGTATAAACTGTGTTGTTAGTACTTAAATAGTTCCATTTTTCTATTTGTAATATAGCTTTTGTATAAAGTTTAAAAAAATGAATCATGTTATACAGATTCTTCGAAGTTTAAATTTTAACATTAGTAGCCACTTGTTTTGGTGTACAGGTTTTTCAGATTTTCATTAATTAAATGTCTATTTTATTTGTTAAAAAAAAACACACAAAAAAACCAAAAAATATTTACCAGGAATCCAAGAGAAAAGAGGCATTGCCCCTTCTCTCAAGGAGCTCACGGTCTCAAAGAGGAGAAGCCACAGAAACAGCATATATGCTGGTGTTTCTAATCCAGCTTTGGGCAAGTTTCTGTCGAGATTTTGAAGAGGATGCTTGAAGTAAAAAAATAAATCTGCTAGGTGGCTGAAGTGGGGGAAGTTTTTCCAGGCAGAGTAAATAGCTTGAGCAGTCACATGATTTTCCCAGTTCATCATCAAGGATCTAGTATGTATGTTCTAGATGTCCAAAGGGTGGGGATGAATTTCATACCCCAGATTTTAGCTGGGAAGACTATGAGGAGAACTATCTTAGTCCTCTTCATAAAATTATTAAATGATTTTCTTCTGCTTCCAGGATACATTCCGATTGTCTTACCTAAGCACAGCAGGCTGTACCTGTTAGCACTTGGTGTGTAACAAATTACCACAAAATATTAGTGGTGTGGCACACAACAATAAGCATTTATTTTCTTTCTGAGGCACTTGCAGTTGGATAGGGTGTGACTGATCTTGGCTGGGCCCAGCCGGGCTTGGCACCAGGCCATGTGTTGAGTTCCAAATCTGCCCCATGTGACTCATCCTCCTTGGAATGGTGGCTGCCCAAAGCATGTTCTGCTCATGACAGATGGCAGGAGTACAAGAGGGCATCATAGCCTTGGAGAGAGATTTCTAGCCTTTGCTCTCCTCGTATCTGCTAGCATCCACAGGCCAAAGCAAGTCACTGAAAGCCAAGGAGCAGTAAGTACACTTGGAGGGCTATAACAAAGCTGTGGATGCATAATACATCCATCCTTTGTGATCTGGCCCCTGCAGACCTCACCTGCCTCATCTCTTTCTTCTCTCTTGGCACTTCTGCTCCAATCACAGCATACTACTTGTGTTCCCTGGACATGCCTGATCTTTCATGCTCTGTACCTCTGCACATGCTATTCTGTGGACCTTAGAATGCTCTTCCCTGTTTTGTCTGCCTGGTAACCCCATTACACCCTTCCTAACTAATCAAGGCCTGGGTCCAAGGGTTAGTTGGCTTCCTCTTGTCCATCTTCACACCTCTGGGCGAGTAAGGGGCGTTCAGAACTCCTCTTGGTGTTTGGTTCTCTCTCATGGGTATGTTCTCTTTCACTCTCACTCTCACTCTTGCTCTCAGCATACATTCGTATGATGATTTTAAGGTTAAGATTTGGAATAGAGATTGGTGGTCCTACTTTGACCTTGAATTCAAGCCACCTGTCTAGGGTGTTCTGCATTTTATAAGGGTGACTTGGGATGCTTTTCCTCTGGTTTCTGTTCTGCCCTTGCTCCTTGGATTCCCTGTGGGCAGGGAGGTGGAAAGGGTAGGTCGTGGTGGTGGTGGTAAAAGGTGGGTCCAGGCATTTCTGGGTCCTTGATGGTAACACCAACAAATATTTCCCAATCTACCCCCCACTTCAACTTCAGACACAGGACAGGTGTCAATAAGTTTTTGGGTGAATGAATGAATGAATGAATGGGTGCATTTCCTTGATGCAGCTTTTGGCTCACTATCAGGGTTTGAGGTGAGTCTAGCAACTGGACTTCCAAAGGCAATTGTGATGGAGCAGCAAAAAGAAGGCATGGGCCTGCACATCTTAGTCAACTTTTAAAGTTGCTTGCTTTCACCAGCAGTACTAGAAAGCAGTTCTGAGGACCAGGCATGTTGTTTATAAACGAACCCAGCTTTGGGGTGGAGACTTTGGCTTTAAGCATCCTATTTGCAGAGGCTCTATAAAGTTATGGAGCTCTGGGGAACCATCCTGGGGCCACTCTCGGCCCACTTAGTGCAAGTGTTGTCTTTAAGGGGCCTCCAATTCCCTTTACAAAGAGTCTTTTTTTTTTTTTTTAATGGAGTCTGGATTCTGTTAGCATTAGTGTTACAACAGGTCAAGCAGTTCCAGCCATTATTGATAATAAAAAGAGGGACTCTGCAAATGTAATGACAGTTTACCCAATGCCCAAGTAGCCAGCGTTTTTGTCGGTCTAAATTGTGGGTTGTTCTTGCAATTTAATAGACAAGAAAACTGAGGTTGGGAGAGGTGAAGTGATACCCCCAAGGTCACACAGGTAGGAAGTTGCCAAGGCTCATTCCAGTTTAGCAAATAGAAGGTCTAGGGGTCTGCCCAGGGCCACGAGCAAAGCAAATCTCAGTTTGAAGACTGAGGTCGCAAACAAGTAAGAAAAGAACTTTTGAAGGCAGAAGCTGGAAAGATTTGGCATTTGCATAGGATGTTGGACAGGGCCAAGGGCCAGGATCAAATAATGAGTGCCTTTCAGAGACCTGTTTTATAACATGGTGCCAGGGTAGGTGTATGAGCTTAAAGCAGAAGAAGGGGGATCTATAGCCTGGCCCATCTGCTTTCTCCATCCTGAGGCACCCTCTTTCTGCTGCAATTATAATGGCCCCCCTGAGACTCCTCTGGGAAAAATGTGGTCCTTGGAACAAAGGTTATAAAACCAGTGATTTCAAAATTTGGGTAGGCCTGGAACCTTCCCATCAAAACATTAGTTAATCAAGGAGCCATAGCTACTCTGGAGACAGATGAATTGCTTAGATTTGCTTGCCTACCTTCATGAAAACAGAAAGCAGTGGACTCGGTGGAAGAATCAGAGCTGATCCATGTCTAGGGCAGGCAAAGCAGTTTTTTTTTTTTTTTTTTTTTTTTTAATTCAGTTTTATTGAGATATATTCACATACCATACAATCATCCATGGTGTACAATCAACTGTTCACAGTACCATAATATAGCTGTGCATTCATCACCCCAATCTATTTTTGAACATTTTCCTTATACCAGAAAGAATCAGAATAAGAATAAAAAATAAAAGTAAAAAAGAACACCCAAATTCTCCCCCCATCCCACCCTTATTTTTCATTTAGTTTTTGTCCCCATTTTTCTACTCATCCATCCATACACTGGATAAAGGGAGTGTGATCCACAAGGTTTTCGCAATCATACTGTCACCCCTTGTAGGCTACACTGTTAAACAATCATCTTCAAGAGTCAAGGCTACTGGGTTGGAGTTTGGTAGTTTCAGGTATTTACTTCTAGCTATTCCAATACATTAAAACCTGAAAAGTGTTATCTATATAGTGCGTAAGAATGCCCACCAGAGTGACCTCTCGACTCCATTTGAAATCTCTTAGCCACTGAAACTTTATTTTGTTTCATTTCACATCCCCTCTTTGGTCAAGAAGATGTTCTCAGTCCCATGATGCCAGGTCCAGATTCATCCTCGGGAGTCATATCCTGCATTGCCAGGGAGATTTACACCCCTGGGAGTCAGGTCCCACTTGGGGTGGGGGGAGAGGCAATGAGATCACCTGCAGAGGTGGCTTAGCTAGAGAGAGAGGGCCACATCTGAGCAACAAAGAGGCACTCAGGGGGAGACTCTTAGCACAATAATAAGCAGGTTTAGCCTCTCCTTTGCCGTAACAAGCTTCATAGGGGCAAGCCCCAAGACAGAGGGCTCAGCATGTCAAGCCATCAGTCCCCAATGTTTGTGAGAACATCAGCAACAATCCAGGTGAGGAAGTCCAACATCTCCGCATCCTCCCCTAGCTCCTCAGGGAGGCCCCGAATATATGTTTTTATTCTCTGCCCAAATTACTTTGGGATGTGTTGCTATTTTACTCTAACCTATACAGACCTACCATATCTCACTTCCTATTCAAAGTTCGTGTAATTGTGGTGTTTGAACAAACTGACTGTAGAAGTTATATTGTTTAGAAAATATAGATCCTACACCAAATAAACATTTCTTCCCTTGGTCTCACATGGAAGTTGAAGTTTTAACACACAGTCAGTTTCAACCTTTCACTTTGGCCCGATTTGGGCAAAGCTTTTTGATGGTGCAGTACACATTCACTGCTCTTGACTGTCCAGCCTCTTTTCCCCCTTTATCTTGGTATGAACACTCCAATTTTGGGGGTGATTTCCCCAAATAGCCCTTGTACCTTCAGGGGAAGCAGACTCTAGCCCTAGTTCCTGGATGTGGATGGACCCTGATTTGGCTTCAGCCTGTGCTCACAGCTCAATGCCCTGGCCACAGTGATTGGCAAGTGGCCCAGGGAAGCATCTGCTGGGGACTTCTGAAAAGGAAACTTTTTTTGTTGCTGTTCTTTCACAGACGCTTATGTGGGAGAGCTCTCTTTTCCCACTGGACTAGGAAGTACTCGTTGTTGCTGGCAGCCATCTTGTGACTGAGAGGCAGTTTTAGGGTAAGGCAGACATCGGCAGAAGGCAGAGTGGAGAGATGTCAAAAGAAATGAAGTATTTGGAGACTCCATTGAGCCTCTAACCAAACCTTGCCGAAACCCTTCCTGCCTCTGGATTTCTCAATTGTGGGAGCCAGTAAGTCCTCTTAAGTGCATTGGTTTTGTGTTACTTGGGACTGAGTTGTTCTTAAGTGATTTACAGAGCTACTGCCTCCACTGTGTTCTTCTCTTTGGAAGCATTTCCAGGCCATCTTGCTGAGTTATTCCCAGCACTGGGCTCAAGGGATGACATGTGGGGGAGGTCATGGGTTGCTGTATATCTGCCAAGCACCAGCCCCATTCACCTCCCCCTCCATCTTCATTCCTCATCTCCTGCCATGGTCCATATATCAGATTAACACAACAGCCATGGATGTTAGCAAAATCTCAGAAACCAAGGTGGGGGGAATATAACTTCTAGTGTTTTTCTTTTTAATAAAACGTAGTCTTGATTTCCTGAGACCTCTATACCTCTTTTTTTTTGGATGTGGTCAGCCGCAAGACAGAAGCCCCAGGGTCTGTAAGTATTGAATATTCAACTGAAACTTGGACAAGGTGCTCTCTCTGACCCTTTCCAACTCTGACAAACTCTGGTTCTGCAAAAGTTGATCTAATTATGGCGAGGGGCATCCAAGAGCCTCTGCTGGGTGCCAGGTACCTCACAGCCACTCTCTCTTTGTGAGAATTCAGTTTAACACCCCCGTTTTGCAGATGCAGAAACCAAGGCTCTGAGTGGTTAAGCTGACAGCTCAAGGCCACACAGAGGCAGAGCAAGAATTTGAATTTGCCTCCTTCTGATGCCAAAGCCTGTGTAATTCCCACTATGCCATGCGGTGTACCTGTATGCTTTGGGGCATTTTATCCTATAAAGATGGTTAACCTACTTTGGAAAAGGTCAGATTACCTGACACAACAGCTGACCAAAGAGGATTTTTTTGGAGCTGTTTTCCCACACATTTTTTTTTTTTTTCCTTCTCATGAATTTAGTTCAGCCAAGGGTGCTTCAAGAGGCCAATTTTCATCCTCTGTCCCTGCTGAAACCTGAAAGAACATGAACCCGCGCCAGCGAGCTTGCTGGATAATTTTGGAAGCAGCTGCGATGGGTCAGAGTTGGCCTGTCTCAACCTCACTGTGTACAAACTTAGAGATGTTTGTTGTTTCAGCGGAAACCGAGCAGAACTCAGTGAGAGGCGCTCCAAGACCAAGCATTCTGAGAGGATTAGGGTGTGTGCGCACCGCAAACCAGCTTTAAAAATATCCACAATTCAGGGGAGGAAAAAAAAAAAAACCCAAACAACCCGCCTTCTTGAGCTCTCCTGATTAATGTTCAAATGCCCTTGAGGAAACCTCTTTCCTCTAAGACAGTCTGGATTTTTATGGAAGGTTCACTGTGTTCAATGGAGGAAGTTTCACAGAAATTCAACTTTTATCTGGCAGGAACTTAGCAGAAGGACGCGGGAGGGGAGACACAGGGTCTGGGCCGTCGGGGAACGTGTCTGCGCCCACGGCTCTGCGGCGTGTTTCCTGTTCCCTGGGCCCTCACCACGTGCTTGCACCTGCGAACATCCTCAGACGCCCCCACCCCGGGGAGGGAGGGACCTTATCCCAGGGACAGGGGTGAGGCCGCGAGACTCACCTGAGGTCACAGCGTCAGCGCTGGATTGGGATCCCAAACTGGTTCTCCATCTCTTAACCACTCACCTGAACAGCCTCATGACATAACTGTGTCAATAAATCAAAGAAATGCACCGGTGAGCGTATGTGACGTTGGCGGAATCATTTTCTGTCCAGTATCCCGTACTATTTGAGGTTCAGATTTGTACTTAGATGGGTCAACCGGCACTGGGACTAGTGTGAGGCGAGGGGGATGGGTCCTGCAAGTGCAGGGTCAGATTCTATCTTGTTCATCATGCATATTTTGGCATTAGAATTGATTTTTTTTTTAATATTGTGTTAAAATATTATTTATCTTGATTACTCAGATTGGTGACCCCTTAAATTTTGCACCCGGGGTGAGTCATCTGCACTCGTATCACTCTAGGGCTGGCACTGGGGGGCTGGGCAGGGGGCGGTGCTTAAGTGGGGAAAAAAAAAAAACACCTAATCTTCAATTCAGGCTCTTGGTTGGCTTCCTTCTCGGGCCAGACCTCAGTTGGTTGTTCTCTGTGTCTGAACCATCATGTTTTTGTCTTCATGCTTTATTAATTTTTTTCTAGAGAGGAGTGATATAGTAGAAAGCATATCCAACTCTGGAGCTGATCTTCGTGGTTTCAAATTCTGGCTCTGTCATTTCCTTTCTGTCACTGTGGACAAGTTGCTTATTTTCTCCAAGCCTCAGTTTCCCAATCTGTGAAAATGGATTTAATAATAGCCACCTCACTGGAGGATTGTGAGACTCAAGTAGGGTTTCCTTTTTTTTTTTTTTTTTTTTTCTCCTTTATTAGAGAAGTTGTGGCTTTACAGAACAAGCATGCATAAAAGAGAAGATTCCCAGACACCTCTCTACGACCAACACCTTGCATTGTTTTTTTAATTCTGTATGCCTCTCCATGGGCCTTCTTGGTTACTGTTATTTTACTTTGGTAAGAAATTAAAACAAATTTCTTGTAGTGAGCTTCTACTTAAAGTTATCACAAAGAAGTGATGTGATTATCTTTATTATTATTATTATTATTTTCTTTCTTAGAGAACTTGTAGGTTTGCAGAACAATCACGCATAAAATACAGGATTCCTGTATACCACCTTACCACCAACACCTTGCATTGGTTTGTAACATTTGTTATAATTGATGATAGCATATTATTATAATCATATTATTCATTAAAGTCCATTGTTTAACTGTCTGGGTAGTGCAGTTTCATGGATTTTTAAAAAATTTTCTGTTACCATATATACAATCTAACATTTCCCATTTTAATCACATTCAGATATATATTTCAGTGCTGGTAATTACATTCACAATATTGTGCTACCATGACTACTACCACCATCCATTATCAAAACATTTTTATCATTTCAAATAGGAAATCTGTACATTTTAAGCCTTAACTTTCCATTCCCTATTTCTACCCTGTCGCCTAGTATCTAGATTCTGACTCCATGAATTTGCTTATTCTAATTGTTTCAAATCAGTGAGATCATACAATTTTTGTCCTTTTGTGTATGGCTTATTTCACTCAACATGATGTCTTCAAGATTCATTCATATTGTCACATGTATCAGGACTTCATTCCTTTTTATGGTGGAATAATATTCCATTGTATGTATATACCACATTTTGTTTATCCATTCATTGGTTGATGGACACTTGGGTTGCTTCCATCTTTTGGCTATTGTGAATAATGCTGCTATGAACATCTGTGTGCAAATATTTGTTTCAGTCCCTGCTTTCAATTCTTTTGGGTATATATCTAGTAGTGGGATTGCCAGGTGTGCTGGTTTGGAACTGTTATGTGCCCCAGAAAATGTCATGTTCTTTTAATCCATTCTTGTGGGTACAAATGTATTGTTGGATGGGACATTTTGATTAGGTTGTCTCCATGGAGATGTGACCCAGCCCATTCATGGTGGGTCTTAATCCTTTATTGGAGTCCTTTAAGAGAGCTCACAGAGAGAGAGAGAGAGCGCTTAGAAAGAAAATGCCCCAGGAGAAATTAACAAGGACCCTGAGAAGCTAAGAGAGAATCTCAGAGACATTTTGGAGAAATCATTTAAACCAGAACCCAAGACAGATGGACCATATGCCTTCCCCTGAGACAGAGGAACTCCAGATGCCAGCAGCCTTTCTTCAGAGAAGGTACCTATATCTTAATGCTTTAATTTGGACATTTTCATGGCCTTAGAACTGTAAATTTGCAAACTAATAAATCTCCTTTGGAAAAGCCAACCCATTTCTGGTATATTGTATTCCGGCAGCTTTAGCAAACCAAAGTACTGGGTCATATGGTAGTTCTATACTTAGCTTTCTGAGGAACTGCCAAACTGTCTTTCATGGTGGCTGCACTATTTTCCATTCCCACCAGCAATGGATGAGTGTTAATGAGTGTTCCTATTTCTCCACATCTTCTCCAACACGTGTTTATTTTCTGTTTACTTTATTTTAATTTTTTTAAAATAGAAGCCATTCTACTGGGTATAAAATGGTATTTCATTGTAGTTTTGATTTGCATTTCCATGATGGCTAATGATATTGAGCATCTTCTCATGTGCTTTCTGGCCATTTGTATATCTTCTTTGGAGAAATGTGTGCTCAAGTCTTTTGCCCACTTTTAAATTAGATTGTTTATCTTGTTGTTGTTAAATTGAAGGATTTCTTTATATATTCTGGATATTAAACCCTTATCGGATATGTGGCTTCCAAATATTGTCTCTCAAATGGAGTTTTCTTTATGTGAATCACCTAGCACAATGCCTGGCATTTGATGAGTGCTTAACAAATGCAGTCCCCTCCCCACCCCTCACTTTATGGAGAATGTTTTACTATTATTCATGGGTTTGTCTCAATGTTTGCAAGAGTTTTCAGGTTTTGGTCTCTTGGACCCCCAGGTGAGTTTGAGCTTTGGGTCACGTTTTCTTCTTGCTTTAGGCTGGGTTGTCCAGGAAACAGACTTGGAGACGGAGAAGTGTATATGTGAAGTTTATTGGAGAATGTTCTTGGGAACAATACTTGTGAGAGAGTGAGGGAAGAAGATAGGGCAGCTGGAGAAGTCGGACACCTATGTGGTTGCAACAGAGGCGTCAGCCAATCCTATCGGGGGTGCCAGAGCTGGGATGACACTGCAGAGTTGTTCCAAATTGAGGCAAGGGGGCTGGATTTTGAATCCCCAGTTGGCCGTGGGCATAAACTTAAGTGATGTCGCTGTCTTTTTTAGCAGAGGGAATTCTTGGGAAAGGACTCAGCTGAGAGCTGTCAGCAAATAACACTCACAGCATCTGGGGATATGAGTGACTTGGTTTGAAGGGGATTCTGGGTGGTATGCTAAAACACCCACTACAGTCCGTCCCTTAGATACATTTGCTTCATGCAGCAAGATTATGACATCTGGGATCAGTCCCTCTAGAATATCCTGGGGAAACTTAAACTTACAGGAGTGGCATGAAGTATAAATACCTCCACCTCTTCCACATATACACTGCAGTTGGTCTTCAGGACAAAAATTATAGTCGTTATTTTCCTCCTCTCCTAACCTCAAACTCAGCTAGCCCCTCTGCAGGTCTTGACTTTTTACCTGGTAGGCAAATCAGACATTCATCTCTGGTGCATCTGAGCTTCTGGTCACCATGCCCTTCTTGGACCATGGCTGCTGCACTTGACAATTTACTATCAAAACTGGGCAGGGGATTACCAAGGGGTGCCCCAGAGGACCCTTCAAGGGATGGTACTGAATAGGCAGTCAGCGTTGGTCTCTGTTGCTAGCAGGTTGGACATTCGGCAGTGGCAGTAGCTAGATGAGTCTTGGAGAGTAAAAGCCTAGGTTATTGGGCCCATGCATGGCCTTAATCCTGCCCTTGTGGATACTCTGTGCCCACCGTTCTGATACTAGGGTGTCTGATGACAGAGGCGGCTGACACTAACTGGCTTGTGTCATTTTGTCTCTTGGGTTGTTTATTTCCTCTTGCATGGTGGATGTTGTTTGGTGGGGTGTTAACACTTGATCAAAGCTCTTCACTGTTCATGATCACTCTCAGAGGTTTATCAATACTTCTTCCCCAGGCTTTCTGGTCCCCAGTATTCTAATCTTTCTCCCTTCAGGCCTTTGACCAGCTAGTTAAGCCTTTTCCCACAGCCTATGAATCTATGTATTCTCTTATCTTGGGCCACTTTTCTTTCCACATGAAGTGGATGACTAGGTATACCTCTTGATGTCCTTCCATTAGGAAGATGTCTCCTCAATGCTGTCTTCCAGGGACACCCCTGAGAGGGGCTGTAATGTAGCAGCAGCAGTCCTTTCTGGCATGTTCTCGCATACTGAGCCTCCAATGTACTTGTTACTTCTTATGCTTCCAGTTTGATTAACTTGATGTCACTGACACAGTGATATGTGCCATGTCTGTCATTGATACATGGGATGTTCTGCTAAATGTCCAGATGGTCCAGATCCCTTTGGATTATATTATGAAAAAGGATGGGAGAGTTAATATAGCCCTAGAGAAAGTCTGTAAATTTATGCTGTTGACTGTTCCATGGGAATGCAAACTGCTTTTGATACTCTTTCTTGACAGGGATAGAAAAGAATATATTTACCAGAGCCAGAACTGCATACCATATTTGAGCTGTGTTAGTTTTCTCTAGCAAATATTCCACATCTGGAACAGCCACTGTAATTGTTGCTACTGCCTGGTTAAGATTGTGATAGTCTCCTGTCATCCTCCAAAATTCTTCTGGTTTCTGTAGGGGCCAGATGGGTGAGTTAAATTGAAGTATTATGGGACAACAACCCATGCTCCTTTAGATCTTTAAGAGTGGCACTCATCTCTGTCATTCTTCTTGGGATGTTATGGGTCTTGCCATTAGCAGGTGAGGGCAGTGAGTTCCCTGGTCTTGGTGGTGGCATCAGATCTACCAAAGCCTGATGTTAATGTTCTCTTTGTCAGCTGACTATGGTGTGGACTGGTTGATAAGAGACAGGTAGGCTACAAGGGTCATTCTTTGGCCTTCACATTTCCCTAATAAACATTATCCGGGTAGAGGTAATCATAGGACTATTAGGCTGAAGAGAGAAGAAATGGGGTTACTGGAATGATTGGAGCCAGATGGAAACTTGGTTACTTAAGCCAAGACATTTTTTCATTACTTGGACTGTGTCAGATAATGTGTAAATTGAGTTGACTGGTGTCTGAGCCTCTTCCCTGATTGGGAAGCAAGGATAATTGACCCATTTGGAACAGGTCTTGCCAGCTGAGAGTCTCTGTTACAGTGCTCTGATGCAAAGGACCAGAGAGGACAAATATGTCTGAGAGTGAGAGCTGAGGGTCAGATAGAGGTACAAGTGGCTCCAAAAGGGTCACTAAAGCAAATGTAACCTATTTTTTTCCCCCAGGGTTCTCCAGTTTCTCAGTGCAAATGTGTTCAACTTTCACAGACCCTTACTACAAGTCACACAATATAGGACATCAGGCTCCGCAATGTCTCCCCTGGTAATTTCTGGGAATCTCTGGGGTCATCTCATGTGAACCCACAGATGGTCCTCTTAGATGATGCTCCAGTCCCTTTAATAATATCTGCTGACCAAAAACCTACTTGAGGGCAGTGCATTACCAGTGTCAATGCCACTGGTGACCTCCATAAGGTCAAGATGTTTGGCCAAGGTTGTGATGCCCTGATTACTCCCAAAGCTGAACCCTTCACATGATTTTTGGAGCTCGTTCTGTATTGGGGCCAGCATGAGTTCCAGGCAGAGTGGGAGAGTGCCTTCTGGAAAAGGAAGCTTTCTCACTGTTTTGAGAGGGCTACTGGGAGCCAAAGTCTCTCTCTCACACCAAAAATGATGGGAATGCAGATAGCCATTGACAGCTGCTGAGAGCCTTCTTAGCACCACACAGAACGAGCCTCAGGATGGAGCTGATGCTACAGACAGTGGATGGAAAGACAGAAAGACCCTGAGTCCTTGATAATATTTTTGAGACACTGCATCAACTAAATTTGAAGTGCTCCAGTGCCTGGACTCCTCTTAAGATAAATTGATTATCTTAAGGCAGTTTGAATTGGTATTTCTTTTCTTTGCTCTCTGAAGCATTTTGATGGATACTTAGCTCTTTTTAACTTGTCTTTAGCTCCTCTCTTGAAAGGACTCAGATGCACATTCACAAGCCTTGGCTGGTAGACTCTTTCTAGAGAGTAGTTCTTTAATCCAACCCCAGTGGCCACCCTTGCCCACTTAGCCTCATCTCAATCTGAGTTTAGGGCTCCAGCTGAGGCTGCCTAAATAAAGAGAACATAAGGCAGTAATTGCACCAATGGCTGGTGTTCCCATTTGCTAATACTGCCATTATGCAGAATACCAGAAATGGATTGGCTTTTATAAATGGAGTTTATTTGGTTACAAAGTTACAGTCTTAAGGCCATAAAAGTGTCCAAGCTACTGCATCAACAATAGGGTACCTCCACTGAAGGATGGCCAATGGCGCCTGGAAAACCTCTGTTAGCTCAAAAGACATGTGGCTGGCATCTGCTTTCTCCCAGTTGTGTTTCAAAATGGCCTTCTCCAAAATGCAGCATCAACTTTCAATGGCCATCTTCAAACTGTGTCTCTCAGCTGCAGCACTAAGTTCCTTCTGTTCGTCAGTTCTTCTTATGTCTCCAGTGATTTCATTAAGACCCACCCTGAATGGGTGGGGTAACCACCTCCTTGGAAACTATCCAATCCAAGATCTTGCCCCCAGTTGATTGAGTCACATCTCCATGGAGACACTCAATCAAACGGTTCCAATCTAATCAACACTAATATGTCTGCCCCCACAAGATTTCATTAAAGAACATGGTGCTTTGAGGGACATAATACATACAAACCGGCATAGCTGGGGAACAGGGAGATTTGGAACAGCTACTCAGAACAAAAAGCAAGGTCCCCTCTAGAATCAGATTGGTGGTTTCAAATCCCACACCTGCCCCGCCCCCTCCACCACTGTGGGGCCTAGGGCACATCATTTAACCTCTCTATGCCTCAATTTTAAATTGGGTTTGATAAATAGCACTTACCACAAAACTGCGTGAGGATTAAGTGGGACAATGTACATAAGGTGCTTTGAACAGGACTTGGTACACAGTAAATGCTTAATAACTATTACTGATTGTTGGCTCTTCTAATGTGTAAGCCAATGTGATCTGGGTGAGTAGCAAGCAGAGAGGGTGTCTATTTCCTTCTCTGAGGCTCTTAGTTCTTCTGGAGATGAGCTGGGCAAGGTCTCTGTCCTGATTCTGCTGAAAGGGCCGAAAAGGAATAGACAGTTGGGTTACTCCTTGGTGAAATTCTTGGCTGGCTCCCTCTTTCTACATAGAATCCAAACAATTTAGTGGTGGTGGGGAGGGAGGGGGCAGGGTGAGTTATTGGTTGGAGTTTCTGAGAATACGCCCCTTCCTTCTGTGTAAGGAAATTGTTCTGGATTTGAGTGTTCTGAAGGCATCAGAGGTGGCTCACCACAGCTTTTAACTTCTTCTTTTCATCTTGCTTGGCCTCTGTCACATCTTTATTGTGTTTATAAACTCATTTTTCCCCTTTCTTTTGAAAATCACTATTTATTTGTAGAGCCACTAGTTTTAAAACTTGTACAATATCTTAAATGTCATTTTTGTCCTGGTCTGTTCATAATGCATGAGCTAGTACCTCTTACATAATGCAACTCAGGCGCCTTTGAAAATAATGATTTCCAGCAAGCATTTAACACAGGGAGTCATTACATAACGTGGAAAAATGCACAACTCCCATCATTAATTTGATCTAGTCTTTTAAAGATGAGGAGATAGGAGCCACCTGTAGACCTTGCCAAAAGAAATGGTTCCAACTGGGTCTGCCAAGGGCCTCAAGGTGACCCTATAAATCAAGTTTACTGGTCAATGCAGGGAAATAACTAGCCAGATTCCATTCTCAACTGGGTCGACTCTGTCAGACAACTGGCTCTGTTTATTTACTCTTTCCAATGTATTGGCCAATGGAATTGGATTGATTGGCCTGTTGTTTTGGCATTGGGCACAGACACATTTACAGTCAAATCGTTGGCCAATTCAGTGCGGAAAACATCTGTCAAGCTTGTTCCACTAGGTGATCTGGAAGCTCTAGGGGGAAACAACTCTAGTTGGGGTCTGATGAGAAGTATAGACCCAACCTACATGGTGGTTAGATCCACTGTTTCCCTCTTTATGTGGCTGTGTTGTGTTTGTGGTCCAACACCCACTTCTTCTCCTTGTGGTCATCACCTCCGAATTTTGCTGATACCTTCTGGATGATTGATTGACTGGTTGGAGACCTTGCTGAGGGGTGTTAAGGGCTCTGGATCAGTTGGATGTTGGTTTGGGTCTTGGATAAGCCACTAATTAATTACTTGTGTGACCTTTGACTGTCACTTTCTCTTTCTGAGTCTCAGTTGCCTTGCCTATAAAATGGGGACAATGCCAACACCTGCCTCTTATCATTGTTGTGAGATATGGTGACCAACTGTCCTGGTTTTTCCGGGTTTGAGGGGGTTCCAGGATACAGGACTTTCTGTTTTAAAACTGGGACTTCCCAAAATAGCTGGGATGAGTTGGTGACCCAATTGTGAGGGTTAAAGGTGACAGGGCCTGCAGAGTTTTTAAGACACATTGAAAATGGTTCATTGAACATGGTTCATACAGTATTCATGGTCTAGTTTTTGATTATGTGAGATGTTCCTTCCACTAAGACAGCAAAGGACTGGCCACTCTCCTCTCCCATGTGGGGCATTTTCCACCCACTTTCTTCATCCATGTGAGATGACGTGGACAGGCTTTTTGAGTTTCAGGAACAGTCAGTCTAAGAAGGACACAACTTTTCATCGTGCTCCAGAACCCAATGGCCTCAAGGCCAGGAGGCCTGCATTCCAAGCCCTGCCCTGTCACCAACTAGCTGTGATGCTCAGTTTCCTTGAAGGGAGAGGACACAGCCACCTCACGGGGCTGTCATATGGCTTGTATGAAATCATGCACGGAAAAGGCTTGAACTACAAGACATCATTCAGAAGTGAAGTGTTTTATTAAGGGCCGAATTCAACAGCACCTGCTTAGCCTCAGGAACAAAGTGGCAGCAGAGACCTGGACTTGGGACTTTAGGCCAAAAATTCAGCAGCTTATCACCCTGCCACTGAGCATCCCCAGCACACCAGGCCCCTGCTAAGTGATGTATGAACTAATTCTGCTTCAAGGTCTATCAGTTCAATATCATAAGAGTGGAGCTGGGTCTGGGTGCTAGCAGGACAGATAGTTCAGCCTGAGGGGCCAGAGAGGGGCTTAATACTAGCTGAGCTAAGTACTGAAGAAATAGGTTCCAGGCAGAGGGAACAGCTTGCACAGATGTGGAGGTATGGAATGGCAGGGTGTCCACAGGGACAGCATCAGAGGACAGTGCTGAACCAGGAGTCCAAAGCCAAGGAAAGGAGGTCACCTGCGGTCAGCGAGCCCCAGACCTGGCCATCTGCAGGGAGCAGAGAGGGAAGGGGCAAATGCTCCTATGTTGCTGCAGCATAACTTTCAAAGTAAGAACACTGCAGAAGGAAGGGAGACATGGGCCAGCTCATGAAAGGTCTGTCTGTCTGCTCGGTGTTAGTTTGGATTCTGTTAGGTGTAAGAGGCAACCAAATGACATTAAACAAAAAAGTGGATTTGTTGAAGCATCCCACAATAGCTCAGAAAATTGAGGGCAGAAGTACAGAAAACCAGTCTCTGCCTTTCTCTCACTCTCTCCCATCCTCAGTTACATTCTTTTCTATCCGACGTGGCCTTTGAGGCAAGAAGCATCTTTCCACATCCATTCCAAAATTTCCCGAATCGCCCCTGCAAGTTTCAGTAGAAACATCCCAGGAAAGGTCTCTGATCGGCTGTGCTTGGGTCATATGCCAACATCTGGACCAATCACTGCAGCCAAGGGCATAGAATGTTAAGATTGGCTCCAGGTGGTTATGTGCCCACCCTTGTGCTCAATATTGCTGGAAAGAAGGGGAGAAAGAGATGGTGGGCACGTGATGGTAATAAATGTCATGAAAAAGGAATTTAGACTTTTTCCTGGAAGCAATAGGGAGCCATTGAAGGCTTTTCAACAGGAGAGGGATGGATGTGATTTGGTTTGAGAAAGTCCCTCTGGCTGCTGGGTGGAGACCAGACTGGAGGGGCCAAGACTAAGATGTTTCTAGAATCCTAGTGAGAGATAATGAGGCCCCTACCCAGGAAATGGTAGTGGGGATGAAGAAATGGGATGAATGAGGACTCACTGGAGAGTGGGGACAGGGTGGGGGGACTCCAAACATTTCAGTGCAGATCCTCAGTGCTTTAATAATGTCTATATCTGAGTTTTTTCTTTCTTTCTTTCTTTCTTTTTTTTAAAGAAATGTCTCACTGGTCCGAACCACATGTTTCCTTCCGTGAGAGGTTGCGGGGACCCCCAGCTCTTGGGGGGTAGTTGAGCAGCTGTAAGGGCTGGTGTCTGGGGACAGGCACACATTCTCCCAGCACCCTCTCTGTAAACTGCATGCAGGACCAGCTGTGTTTTCTCTGCCTCCTTACATCATCACCAGTCATAAAAACCCTACCCAGGGAATTGTGCTGACGATTTGGGCTGTGATGTATGAGACAAAGGAGTCCAGGGGGCTGATTTCAGAGTTTGTACAGTTATGATTCCGGCCGGTTAGGAAAGAAGGCAGGTTGGACCTGACACACATTGCATTTGATGATCATCTACAGTTGCTCTCCAGGTCAATAATTTCCTGGCTTTAGGCAGACTCTGGCTGTTCAGTGCAACCCTGGCCTTTTAATACAGCTGCCATGCCCCAGCAAGGTGCTGCAGCTGGGGGGCTGGGGGTACAGCTCCCTGCCCCTCTTCACTCTGCTTCCTGCAGATGGCCAGGTGTGGGGCTCCCTGAGCACAGCTGACTGGCTCTCCTTGGCTTTGGGGTCTGGTTCAGACCTTTCCTCTGGTTTTGCTGTCTGCTCTGGCCCTGTTAGGATACTTCATGTGAGGCAGACTGGACTCTTCTATCTACAGATTGGGTGTGGGTCTGTCACTTAAGAATGAAGAGCTCTCTGATCCATGCAAAAGAACTCAGTCTGGTTCCACCCATACACGGTCATCTGCGTGGCCCTACTGTGCCAATGAATACAACCTACATCTTATTTGAGGGGGAAGTGGTCATCTGCCAAAGCCATTGCAAAAACTGAGTCCTACCAGATCCTTGTTTAGAAGACAGAAACGTAAAAAAGAAAACCCTTATTATTGATCACATAATAACAATAGCTCTCATTCTAGAGTGTTTGCCATGTGCCAGGCACTGTGTTAAGAGCCTTTATTTGCTTTACTTATTTTTATCTCCTCATTGATGCTATTCAGTAGTGTTTTAGTTTCTTGAGGCTGCTGTGACAAAGTACAACAAATTGGGTAGCTTAACACAACAGGAATTTATTCTTTCAAAGTTCTGTAAGCTAGAAGTCTGAAATCTGTAGGGCCCTGCTCCCTCTGAAACCTGCAGGGGAGCGTCCTTCCTTGCCTCTTCCTAGCTTCTGGTGGGTTTGCCAGCACCCCTGGTGTTCCTTGGCTTGCAGCTGCAGCACTTCATCCTCTACCTTTGTCCTTACATGGCCTCTTCCTGCTGTGTCTGTCTGTCCCTGTGCCTCCTCTCTTCTTATAAGGAACCAGCTATATTGAATTAAGGGTCTACCCTACTCCAGTACAACCTCATCTTTAACTGCACACGTGACAACCCTATTTCCAATAAGGGATCATTCTTAGGTACTAGTGGTTAGGATTGCAACAAAGTTTTGGGGAAAGGGCACAATTCAACCGTAACAGGTAGGTTCTATTATCATGCCCGTTGTATAGCTGAGATAAAAGAGGTACAGAGAGGTCAAGGAAGGTGCCTGAAGTCACACTGCTAGTGAGTGGACAAGACAAGGTCTGAATCCAGGCTGACTGACCCTGCAGCTTGTACCACTAGATATGCCGAGGTCACCGCACGAGTGGTTTCCATAAGCGCCTGCCTTGCCAATGTGCACGGCCGGCCGGCCTGTGAACCAATCAGGTGCAGGAAAATTCAGCCAATCAGAGCACAGCAAGGACAAACCATGCGCATGTGGCCGTGTGGATTCTTCCGCTTTCCATATTTAGGAACTCAACTGGAATGACGAAGCACCATAATAGTTTTATTATGGACATTTCTCTCTACACAAGTCATATATGAATCCATTTTTATTGTAAATGGTTCAGGAACATTCTGAACAGAATAGGACAGTCCCTCCTTACTTTTCTTGCCATCATCCTCCCACCTCACTTAAGCTTTTTCTGGTATGTATATGCATGTATGCACCCGTTTTTGCTTTTTTATCTTTTTTAATAAATAGGATCATCTTATCTATAGTTTTGCACCTTAGTTTCTTCTACTCAGTATATTTTAGAGGGGTTTCCATGAGAGTGCCTGTTGCGCCCCCTCATTCATTTAAAGGATTACACAGTGTTCCCTAATATGGATTAACTATAATTTATTTAATCTAATTGATGGGGCACATTTTAAGCAACATAGATCATTTGAAAAAGTGAATTACCCGTGATTACCGAGTGATATCAAAATAAATCATAAAGTCTAACGTGAGAGAAAGCTTTAGGGCTGAATGTTAATTAGGTCAAAGGAAAAGGGAAAAGATGGGGTGGGGGCGTCTCCTCCTGTTGACCTTTAACCCAGGTGTCACAGGCTCCCCTTACTTCTGCTTTGTTCCCTAACTCCATCTGCCCCTTCAAGCCCTCCTGGTCACCTCACCCCACTTCCCTCTCCCCATACAAGGGAGTGTGGTCCAGGATATCGTGACACCATCAAGTGCTGTAGGGACAAGAGTTGGTTAAACCTTGGAGGCTAAAAGATGCCGGAAAGTCAGGCTGTAGCAATTCACATTTCTCACAGGCATCTCACCAGTTTTACTTAGTAAAACCCAAACACCCGTTTTTTTGTTGAGGCTTTGACGAGCCCTGAAGCCACTGAGGGCCCGGTTTGCCTCGGCACACGTCTAAAATGTGTCAGGCAGGTGTTTCCAAAGAACTTATGCTACAGGGAAATATATCCTGATGTAATCTGACTAATTTGGCTTTTGCCTTACTTCCAAGAGAACGAGCTATTTGTAATGGAAACAGTTCTGGGGCCACTTCAGACAAGGCTTTGTAATGTGAGCTGGTAAACCCTGCAGGTGCTACGGGGGGCCCCTGTTTTCATTTTACATTTCACGTTTGTTTACTTTAATGTGTTTCTCTGGGAGGGAAAACTAAAGTGACCCAGGAGGGGTTTATCCAGTCATTTTTCATTTCGAAAAAAGAAATTATTTTACATTAAGAAAATTAACATCCAACAGGCCATGGGGGTACTGCTGGCGACAGGAAGCCCACATGACGCGGGAGGATATGTTTTTCTGAGACTAATTCCCCAAAGATGTGTGTTCAGAATCCGATGTACCTGGGGCACTTGGCAGAGGCATCAATTAGAAAGGGGGAAGCCGTGTTTTCCTTGCTAATTCTTGGCTACTGAATAGGGGTTACTGAAAGCTCCTTTTTTTCCTCCTTAGAGTTAGGTGGTTTTGAAAAATTGTAGAATTATGAATTCAACTTTGTTTTCAATCAAGGGACTTGAGGGAAATGGTTTCCAGGGTGCAAAGCCGGTCTGATGGGTGCAGAGGTCCATGTTGTACCCTCTGATGAGTTTATAGGAGTACCCACTACCAACCCATCAGGTACTCTCCCTGCTGAAGTGGGGTGACCTCAAACAAGAGGCAGGTGGTGGGTGGTGGGGTGGAGATTCCCACCCCACCCAAGGCAGGGATTTCAGTCAGAAAGGAGGGGAGAGAGATGAGATGGGGTCTGTCTGATTATTTCATGCAAGTTGAGGGCAGTGTATAGCAGTCATCAGGAGAGAAAATGTGACCTATTTGTCATTTGGGGCTCTCCTGTGCCCCAATTACATGCTTTTGATGTGCAAGCCTAGTGCTTGCTCCATGGTTTCGCCTGGTTCCTGTGGTGAATATCTTCATGTTTCTCTCTCCCTCCTGCCCCCTGTGTTCCCCTGAGCTGCTGAGGGCATAGGAAGTGGACGCATCACAGACCACGCAGCCTTCCGCCATCTTGCTTGCCCTACTGGACTTCTCTTCCCAGCTTCTCCCTTCTTCTTTCTCTAGAAAAATAGGCAAAGTTGTCTCCTTTCTTCAAAAGGAGAGTCCCTTCATTGCATGCTCAGAGACCTGTGGGTGCTCTCACCCCCCAACAAATTCATTTCCCTTCCTTTCAGAGAATTCTGCTGAATAAATTGTTGTTCAACTCCTGCATACATGTACCCATGTGCCTCACAGGGCATTTAACATGGCTTTATGTAGACCCACAGCATCATATGTGATCATGGCCTATTCAAACCGAAAAAGGCCTTGGAAACTTGCTAACCCAGCCCTTATAAGTTAGGAAACAGATGCCCAGAGAGGGCAAGGAACTTGTTCAAAGTCACCTTGGAGTATTGGTAGAGATGGCGTAAGAACCATGACCTCCTGATCACCTAGTGCTCTTTGCCCCAGACATGGGTCTTTCAGGATGGCTCCCCCACACCAGTTCCTTAAGGACTGCTTTCAAAAAGGGGTCTGAGCACAATACACACACACTCTGTGGTAAGTTCTCCATCCTCCCTGATAAATCTGTCTCGAATTCATCTCTTCCTTTCTCTTCCCACTGACTGGGTGGGGGAAAGGAGGGAGCCAAGTGAGACTGTGAAAACAGTTTTATCTGAATTCATTGTACCTTGAGGTGTGATAACTATTTGCTGACATTGGATAAAATCAAGTTAAAATGAAGTTAAAGAATGTCTTGGAAGAGCATAATACTTAATGTTTGGGAGGGTTTCGTTGGAGCAGAACTCCTATATACTGCTGGTGGGAATTGGTACAAGTTTACCCAAAAGTAGTTTGGCAATATATAGCATGAACCTTAATAAAATTCATGTGCTATGTACTGCTGTCTTTGAAACTGAAGTTCAACCAGCATACAGTGAAATGCATGAGTCTTAAGTGTAAAACTTGAGAAGTTTTTACAAAGTGAACATAACCAGTTGTCTACCATCCTGATCAAGGTAAAGAATAGTACTGGCACCCCAAAAGTGTCTTTTGTGCCCTCTCCTGATCATTACCCCCTGGAAAAAAACAGTATCCTGACTTCCATCTCTCTAGATTAATTTTGCCTGCTTTGAACTTCGTATGAATAGGAGCCTATAGAATGTACCCTCTTGTATCTGACTTATTTCATTCGACATTATATTCGTGAGACTTATCCCTGGTTTTGCATCTGTTAGCAGTTTGTCCTTTTTCATTGTTCAATCATGTTCTGTTGTCTGAGTGTAACACTATTTATTTGTCCATTCTGCTGTTGATGGGCTTTTGAATTGTCTTTAGTTCTTAGCCATTAAGAATAATGCTGCTTTGATATTCTTGAACTTGACTTTTGGTACACATAAACATGCATTCCTGAGAGCATATATCTAGGAGTGGAATTTCTGGGTCATTAAAGCATGTGTATGTTTGGCCAACAGTTTTCCAGTTTTCCAAAGCAGTTACACCAGTTTACACTCCCACGGGAGTATATGAGAGTTCCAAGAACTCTCCATCGTTGCCAACGCTTGGTGTCAGTTGAAAAAAACAAATTAGACACTGGTGGTAGGTGGTGATACTTCATTGTGGTTTTAATTACTCCTTCATGAGTAACTAATTGGCCGTTTGACTTGCCCATTTGTGAAATGCCTGTTCAAGGTTTGTTCCACATATAGAGGGGTATCTGTCTTTTTTTCACTGATTTGTAGGAATTTTCAGTGGATGGGTCCTTTGCCAGATAAATGTATTGTAATTATCTTCTCCCATTCTGTGGTTTCCCTTTTTCATTTTCTTAATGGTATCTTTTTTTTTTTTTTAAGTGTTCAGCATTCTTTATTTGGTATTATACATAAACCACATCAAAATGCCTTTTGTTAATTAAAAGGCAACATTTCAGATACAGGGAATTTTAACTAGATTTACACAGTTAAGTCTAGAAAGATAAAGTAGACATAGCTAGTTTATTTTCAGCACCTGCCTTTAAACAGGCTGATGAACACCATCTGAAACCCAGTGAGTCTTGCTCTGTTCTATGAAACAGTGAAGAAATTTCCTTAGTATTTAAATATATTCATAAAACCAGTTATATAAATCTAAATATAAAACCAATCTCATATAGGTTGTGAGTTGACATTCACCATCTCTTGAAAAGAATTAGCATTACTAATTCAACCTAGCCTCAAGTCCAATTAAACCTTTAGAAGGGGGAAATAGTGATAGCACTTGCCAAACCAGAATTACTATCAAAATTTGAAAAGCTTGATCATATTCTATAACTATAAGCTAATCTTATTTTTAACTCAGGACTGTCCAACAGAAATGATGCTATTCATGATCTGAATTCTGGTGTATGAGATTAATTTAAATATTGTCCATGTAGAAAAGTCAGAAGACATTTGTTTACTAATAAATAACACAGAGGCCAACTACTACTCATTAGTAGCTTTTTGAGATAAGCTATCAAGTCTTCCCTTTCTGTCTTCTTAATGCCAGCAAAGATCATTTTTGTTCCAGGGATGTACTTCTTGGGATTCTCCAAATACTCTGTGAGTGTCTTGTTGTCCCAAGTGATACCTTTGTTCTTGTTGGCATCTGTACATGAGAATCCAGGGGCCTGACCTGTCTTCTGCCCAAACAGACCATGCAGATTTGGCCCAGTCTTGTGCTTGCCTCCCTTTTCCACATGTGGCACTGGGCACACTTCTGAACAAAAATCTTGCCCTTCTCAACATTACCCATTTTGAATTCGCTTTCATCGCGCACGACATGAAGGTCCTCGCTTGGAAGCCAAACATCCCACTCTCTCCTTAATGGTATCTTTTGATGAAGAATAATTCTTAATTTCATTGTAGTCCAATTTTTTAATCTTTTCCTTTATGTTTAGTGCTCTTTGTGTTTTAAGAAATCTTTGTGTATCTACAACCATCACAGTATTCTATGTTTTATTATAGAAGTTTTACTGTTTTACTTTTCACATTGGGTCTTTGATTCATCAGAAATTTAGAGTATGGTATGAGGTGAGAGTTAAAGTTCATATTTTCCATAAAGTTGCACAGTTGATCTAGTATCATTTATTGATAGATAATTCTTTCCCCCATTGCATTGTATTGGTACCTTTGGCATAAATCAAGTGACTGTATATGTTTGGGTCTGTTCTGGTTTGCTAATGTTGCCATTTTGCAAAACACCAGGAATGGATTGGCTTTTATAAAAGGGGTTTATTTGGTTACAAAGTTACAGACTGAAGGCCATAAAATGTCCAAGGTAAGGCACTACAGTAGGGTACCTTCACTGGAGAAAGGCTGTTGGCATCTGGAAACCTCTGTTAGCTGGGAAGGCACGTGGCTGGTGTCTGCTTGCTCCCAGGTTGCGTTTCAAAATGGCATTCTCCAAAATGTCAATGTCAGCTTCCAATGGCTGTCTTCAAAATGTCTCTCTAAGCTGCTCTCCAAAATGTCACTCCCAGCTGCTCTGAGTTCCTTCTATGTGTCAACTCTTTTATATGGCTCCAGTGATTTAATTAAAACCACCCTGAATGGGTGGGGTAACACCTCCATGGAAATTCTCCAATCAAAGTTCTTGCCCACAGTTGACTGAGTCACCTCTCCATAGAAACAATCAAAGGATTCCAACCTAATCAACACTAATATGTCTGCCCCCACAAGATTGCATTAAAGAACATGGCATTTTGAGGGACATAATACATCCAAATGGACGCATTCTATCCCCTGGACCCCAAAATGACATGATCTTTCCATATACAAAATACATTCATCCCATCACAAAATCACAAAAAGCTTAAGTCATTTCATTAACACTAGGTAAGTACAAGATCTCGTCAAAATCAATTATAGGCGTGGTCTTGTCCTAAAGCAAAATTCCTCTCTAGCTGTGGACCTGTGAAATTTAGAACAAGTTATCTGCTGCTAATATACAAAGGAGGAACAGTCATAGGATAAACATTCCCATTGCCATAAGGAGAAACTGAAAGGAAAACAGGGTTCACAGGACCAAAACAGTTCCTAAAACCCGCAGGGCATACTTACTAGATTTCAAAGTCTGTGAGTCATTTATCAAATGACTCGGGACTTGAGAGACCAGGAGTCCAAACCTTTCCAAGGGCCTTCGTGGCAGCCCTTTTCTCTCCAAACACTGGGGTGAGTGCTCCAACATATCCACACAATGGGGAGACCACCTTATCGGCCCCACCCTCCTCAAACATCAGGGCATCACCCAGACCCTGCTTCTCCTGGGCAAACGCTCTCCCCTCTCCGAACAGTGGAGCAGCGGCCAGGCTCTCCCCAATCCCTGGGGACTGTGCTCCACCCTCTCTGAGGCATGGGGTGGCAACACTCTTCTTCATCGAGGTGGAAGACTCACCCTCGACCTCTGGGGCAAACTCACCCTTTCCACGTGCACGGGTTGCTCTGCTCTCCCTGCCCAAGATTTTTTGATTCCAGACCTCAACTTCCATGATTCTGTCCTTGAAAAAATGTTTCCTTCAATTTGTTCCTTCTGTGTCCCCTCCAGTCCAGATCAGCAGTGAATCCGTCTATACAGATCTTGCAAAAATCTTGTAAGTTTGGCATACAGTTTACAGGGGTCAAGACCATCAGACAACAGGAGTTTCCACAAATCCTTTCTGGATAACTCCATCTCCAATACTGGCTTCTACTGAAACGGCACTCGGGTTCCATGTTTGGTTAAATCCTCATGTGCAGCTGTAGCTTCTGGGGTTCCACCCCCTGGAAGCCTGGAATTTTCCAAACCATCAGTTTCTGGTTTCTTTGTACCCAAGAGTTCAGTTCTAAGTTTATCTGTCTCTGCTCACATTTTACTATAAGCTACCAGGAGAAGCCAGGCTGCACTTTCAATATTTAGTGTCAAAATCTCTTCAGCTAAGCATCCCAGCTCATCGTTTTCAAATTCTGCCTTCAGTCCAACACTGGGACACAATTTTGCCAGCCACTTTAAAACAAGGATCACTTTTCTTCCAGTTGGCAATGACACATTCATCATTTCTGCTCAGGGCCTCATCAGAAGTATCTTGAGTCCATATTTCCACAAACAGTCTCTCCAAAGCAGTTTAGGCCCTTTCTATCAAGCTCCTCACAATTCTTCCAGAATCTTCCCCTTATCCATTTAAAAAGCCGTTCCAACATGTTTGGTATTTGCAAACTCAGCAGCACTCTGCTTCTCTGGTACCAAAATCTGTTCCAGTTTACTAATGCAGGGTCTAATGAAGTTTGTTATTCATGTTGCATATAGATTTATATCCTCATTAATTTTTGTATCTGTGTTATCAGTCGCTGAGAGATGTGTGTCAAAATATTGCACAATAATTATGGATTTGGCTGTTTCTCCTTTTAGTTCTTACAGTGTTTGGTCTATGTATCTGTGTGTGTGTGTATTTTTTTTTTTTTGAGGCTATATTATTTAGTTCATTTAAATTTAGGCTTGCTTTATATTCCTATTGATTTGACCTCTTTATAATTATGAATTGTACTTCATGTCTAATAATACTTCTGGCCTTAATATCTATGTGATTTGATATTAGTAGAGTTATCCCTGCCTTTTTAAAAAAAAGTGTTTTTATGGCTATTGTTATCATCCTTGTACTTTTAACCCTTTTGGGTTCTTATATTTAAGTTGTGTCTCTTGTAAGCAGCATGTATTAAAAAAAATCAATATCAACAATCTTTTTGTTTCAATTGGAGTATTTAGTCCATTTCTACTTTGTGGCTCTTATGAATAAACTGGCAAGGAATGTTTTTATACAGGACTTTTGTGGGTGTATTTTTTTTTATTGGGGAAATATCTAGGAGTGAGATTGTTGAGTAGGTGTATAATTTTATCATTTTAAATCAACATTGTTGAGGTATAACTTATATACAATAAAATGCAGAGACTTAAAGTGTACAGTGTGTTGAATTTCAACAAAAGTATACACTTATGTAACTCCACCAAGATCAAAGTATAGAATATTTTCATCACTCCAAAAAGTTTCCTTATATACCTCCTGCCACACTGACTTGATTTCTGTTACCATAGTTTTGCCTGGATTCTGATGTTAGACACTCGTGCATCTTGCTTATTTTGTGCAATGTAATGTTTTTGAGACTCATCCGTGCTGTTGTATGGATCAGTAGTTCATTCGTTTTTACTTATAAGTGGTCTTTTATTGTATGAATATACCAACATTTACTTATGGAGTTGTTTCCAGTTTTTGTCTGTTACGAATAAAGCTGCTAAAAACATTTTTGTGCAAGTCTTTTGCAGCCATTTGTTTTCAGTTCTCTTGGGAAATACTTGGAAGTGGAATCACCGGGACATGGTGTAAGTACGCATTTATAGTAAACTGCCACACCGCTTTCCAAAGTAGTTTCTACAGTTTTACTCTCTCACTATCTCTAGGGCTCCACATTCTCTGTCTACATGCTGTATTGCCAGGAGTATCTCATTGTGATTTTAATTTGCATGTACCTGATAAATACCTTCCTCATGCTTATTGTCTATCCATCTATTTTCTTTCTGAAGTGTCTATTCAAACCTATGACACATTTTAAAGAATAGAGTTGTCTGTCCTGTCTTTTTTTATTGATTTGTAGGAGAACTTTATATATTCTGAATACAAATTCTTTGTCAGATATATGCATTGTGAATGATTTCCTCTAGTCTATGGCTTGCCTTTCATTTTTCTAATGTGTTACTAATAGTGAATAGTTCTTTGAAGACAAGGATCCCCTAAATGTCCCATGTTATACAGGACATGGGAAAATGCTTATAACGTACTGTTGGATTAAAAAAGGAGGATACAAAACTGAACCTGCAGTATGACCTTAAACTATCTAAAATATGCATTCAAAAAACTAGAAGGAAATGCATAAAATATTTCTGTGGCTGACTTTGGGTAGTGAGGTTATGCTCCCCTGCTATTTGTTTTTATTGTGGTAAAAAAACACTCAACAGGAAATCAGCATTTTAACCATCTTAAAAGGGTACAATTCAGTAGCAATAAGTACATTTGCAATGTTGGACAACCATCACCACTATCAAGTTCCAGAACTTTTTTATCAGCCCAAACAGAAACTCTGTACACATTAGCAGTCATTCCCATTTACCTTCTTACAGGCTCCCAACAATCACTAATCTGCTTTCTGTCTCTTTACTCCTGTTATTTTTTAAAAATATACTTTTAAGTTTTATTTTTTTTCTGAACTTTGGCCAAAAAGTAAACATTTTGATATGAGACATAAAGTAAAAACCAAGAAAAATGAAGAATGGCTGATAGAAGGGAACGAGTGCGTTAGCATTAAGTGTTAAGTTCTGAATCAGAGGGAGGGAGGCAGTAGAATTCATACACATCTCATAATAACTTCGGAGTCAGGTTCTAACATTCTGCCCACTTCACACATGATGCCGAGTGTCTTCCCCACGTCCTGGCAGATCTGGGCTTCAGATCCCGTTCTGCCTGCTTCCCCCACCACACTGGAAGCTCCACAAGGGAACTGTGTTGTGGAAACTCCACAAGGAAGCTATATTTTGGTCACCAAAATATTTCTCCTGTTCATTATGGCCCCAGCTCATCCTTGTGGTCATTAGTAATTGTTGAGTGAATGAATGCATGTGTGCAAGAAAAATTCCCCTGGCCAGAGTTCTTAGCTGGTGCCTGATAATTTCTCCCTACGTATCACTTTGTTGAATTCCCCTCTAGAGCTTAACGGGCCACATCCAAGGAACGACTTTGCCTGAGCTCAAGTAAAAAAGCATCGCTAGGAGTCAAAAGGCAGTCTGGGAGCAAGCCCTAGTCAAGGGACCGAGGCTAGAGCTGTAAGAAAATATCTGAATGGTAGATTCATTAGGTCTCTCATGGCTTTATTGACCAGGGTGGGAGGAGAGAAGTAATAACGAGTGACATTTATATAGTGTGTTATAGTTTACATAGCTCTTGCTTGTGCATTACCTCATTTAATCCGGAAGGAGCACTGGGTGGGGTTGGAGCACGTGGTGGAGTTTGCCTGCCTGTGTTTACATCCTGGCTCCACCATCTACCACTGTGTGACCCTGGGATATTTATGTACCCCGTGCCCCAGTTTCCTTATGTGTATCATGAAGACACTGATAGTACCTGTTGCGTAGATTCGTTGCAAAGATTAAATAAGGTAATGTCTGTAAGCACTTAGAATAGTGCCTGGAGCATACTAAACACTAAATAAAAGTTGACTATTATTACTTAATCCTCAAAATAGGGCTGGGAGGTATGTAGATGTAACCCCATGTTATGATCCAACAGACTGGGGCTCAGAAAGATGGAGTGACTTTTTTGAGGTCACACAGTGAAGAAGGTGGGGTAGGGGACAGGGTTTGGACCACATCTGTTTGACCCCAAAGCTCTGTCCTTTCAGTTCTGCCATGCCACCTCCTTGGACATGCACTTTGAACAGGCTCAAAGGCAGGAGAAGAAAATTCTGCTGTAGGAGACCCAGGCATCAGCGTGTTAAACAAGAGATGACTTGTCTAGATGTGCTGAGACCCAAGTAAGATGATCTAGCTGTGAAATCACTTAATACCCTGCCAGAGCATTGTGGAAAGGTAAAGAATCATTATTACTGCTACCTTAACAAAGTAGTTTAAAAATCTTCCAAGCATGCATTCCCTCTCTTCTAGAAATAGCACCCTAGATTTCCTTTGGGGAACTTCCCCGACCCCACACTCAACCCCTACTTCCCACAGTGGACTCTCTTCCTGGCTATCCCATGTGACCAGTTCTGGCCAATCAGAGCACAAGGATTAGTTCAGGCAAGGGCATGTGATCCAGGTCTGGCCAATCAGAGCACTGCATCCTTTTAGCTGGGAGGGTTGGTTCAGGAACGGGCATACATCCAAACCAATCTGAGAATCATAGGCTCAATTGCCCTATTTGGCTCACAACTATGAGGGAACAGGCATTTTCTTCCTACTGGGGAGGTTGAGAGGAAAGGATATAGCCTGAAGCTCCTGAAGCCAGCTTGCCTCCTCAGCAGGGAGAGTCTGCATGAGAATGGGTCCAGCCCAGAAGAAAACTGAGTTGAAGGATGGAGAGAGTGAGACAAAGTCCAAAGTCTCCAGAATCTGTGTCGGGAATTAGTTCCACCTGGACTTTTCTGTTATGCTCCTTTTATCAAGTACCTGCTCAGCTCTAGCACTGTACTTTACAGTCATCATGTCCCTTTAATGTCCCAACAGCCTCTCTAAGGCGGTGATAGTAGCTCCATCTGACAGAGGAGGAGACGAGGCTCTGTGACACGAAGCTACTGGAAGGCAGTATCCAGGAGACTCCAGATCCCTTCTGCTAAGGACACAGCCACTCCACTACGAGTCTGAAGAAAGCTCTTGTCTTCTGTCTTTCCCTGCCCTTGGGCAGGAGATGCATTTCCTCATGAAAATGTCCCAACAGCAGAGACGTGGGTACCTGGGCAAAGGTGTCGTCTTGGGCTCCAACCACCACTACTCTCGATTGTCCTCCTGACAGCCAGATTGGAACCAAATTAGATTTATTGCATTTCACAATTTTGTTGAACAAATTTGTGGATTAAGGGAACAAATTAAATCCACATTTTTATTTGACGTCATTGACTGAAATCTTCCAGGCAGCCTGGAAATGGACCTTCCTGGTCTTGGGACCTCTTCAGTGGAGCCCAAATCGTCCCTGCTTCCTAGAGTTTTTTTTTTTTTGTTTGTTAACTTGGTTCTCACAAAGCCCTTATCTGAGATCTTGGATCTGGCTGTTAGGGAGGGTTCCTCTTGCCCCACCCCAGCCACACTGTTGCACATAATTCCTCCTGCATACTCTACCACTGTTCTGAGGCTTAGTTTAACTCGGCTACAGCCTGATTTCTTCCAGGATTATTCTCTAACTTTGATATTTAGCTCAAATTATATCTCCCTTCATAAAGATTTCCATGTTAGTTTCCACTCAAGTATCCTCTCCTTTCTCTGATCTCTGCATTAAGTAAATATTTATGCCGTCCATTTAGCAATTAATTAGGTGCCTTTGGCATCTCACCCAATGACTTTTAAAACAATGTCGATATTTTGTTTTTTCCCATCTTTTTTTCTTCACCTCTTGATAGAGAAGCTATTTGAGGGCAGGGAACATGATTTCTGCTTCTATTTGTAAACTATTTATAGTAGCATACAATGAATACTTATTGAGTTATACATTTAATTGGCATCTGTTACTTCACTATTAAGCGAGGACTTGTCAAGAGAGAGAAAACATGATCTTGGCTAAGCTTAATGAATGGGAGGCAGCCAAGCACAGCAAGCATGAGGGCTTTGTTGCTAGATAGCCTGGTCTGAAACCTGGCTCCCCTACTTATGATCTTAACAATGACGTAATCTGTGGCTCAGCTTCCTCACCCATAAACTGGAAATAACAATAGCACTTGACCAAGTCCCTAGATCAGCACCGGAACACAGCAAGCTTTCACTGAATGTCTGCAAGCACAATTTCAGTAATTCTTTCCCCCAATCCTCATATTCTTAGGAAATGCACATGGATAATTCCAGACGGATTTTTGCCTTATCCAATTTTTTGTCCAGATTATCAGATTCATCTCTTTAAAAACAAGAATTATCTACATGATTATGTTTTCCCCCCATTGTCCAAGTTGAAGGAAGAAAAAAGAAGCTCACCCCAGACAATGAAACAAACAGAAAAATCCAGAAGGAACCAGTGTTAGCTAAAGTGAAGAGCCCAAGGGAGCACAAAGAAGGTTACCAAATATATCTGTGAAGTAGAAGACAAGTGAGGGGAGAAAAACCATCAATTAAAGTAATTAAAATTAATGAAAAGTTTTTAATTGTGATGCTGACCTCATTCTCCAGATGCCTGAAATAAAGAAGTGGGGAATCACTGGGTAGCCAAGTCATTTTCCCAACCAGCTGGCCACTTTCCCCTTAACATGACCAGGCCTGACTCCTCCATCCCACCCTCATGGGCCTACCTGGGCCAGGCCCTGAAATTGCCACTGGAAAGAGAGGAAGTTCTTAGGGCCAGCAAACGGCTGCTCTAGACCCATCTCCCTCAATCCCATCCATCAGCATGTCCTGTTGATTATCCTTTTAAACTGTATCCTGACCCTCTGCACCGTTGCCCAGCTCCACTGCCCCCATCCTATTCCAAGCCTGGAAACCTGCAGGGGATCGCTAAGGGGTCTGTGTGCTTCCACTCTTCTATTTGCCGTTCTCTGAAATTACCTGGTTTCTCAACTTTTCTATTTGTCCTTTATTTGTTTCCCCTATTACCCTATAAACTTCTTATTCACCAGTATCTGGCACATGCACACCCCCATAAATATTTCTCAATTGAAGGAAAGGAGCTGTGACTATTTCCCTTCTCAAGCAAAAGGCATTTTCTCTCCCAAAGGAAAATCTACTCTGTGGATGATGAAAGTGAGCGGCTTAATAGCTCTACTGGGTAACATTTTGCTAACCTCATTCAAATGATAATGGACTTGTAAGTTATAAAACGTAGTCATGCTCTTCTTCTTAAGTGTGTAATTTGGATTTTCCATGCCAAGGATTTGAAGACAGAGAGTAAAATATTCCCACCTTGTTATAGTGTTTAACTTGGTGCTTTTGAGCCAGGCTGACCCAGTCATCTATGGGAACTCTGATGGTCAAGTACTTCCCACCTCAAACTCAGCAATTGTTTTCAGCTGCCTGTCTCCACGCCAGCCCTTGCTTGGGTCTGGAATCATCTGGGGTGTGGCCTTGGCACATGTCTCTCACACAATTTGGCTTCCGGAGTATTGACTCTTGAGTTTGCACATGGTTTGCCATCACTTTCTGATATATTTGTGACCATGTGGATAATGCAAGTCAGGTAATCGTGGAATGGTCGGAGCCACTCTTGTATAAGGGAGCTCTGCTCTGGACTTCCTCCTGCCACTGCTGATTGGATCAGGGCTGGTCACCTCAAAGTCATTCCGTCCAAAGGCTGGCTAGGGTATGGAGGAAGTTCCAGCCAATCAAATGGGCCAATCATATCATGTGCCCTACCCTTCATTTCTAGAATTTGACCTGGGAAATGTGGACAGTATCACACAGTCAGTAGAAACTGAGAAGCCAGGAGAAAGGGAGAGGACAGATGGGACTAGGAGGACTCAGCAGCGGAAGCCGGAGAAGAGTTACACAGAGCAGAGGCAAGGAAGCCAATTGCAGGCAGGGAGAGATGGCACAGATGCACCAAGGGAAACAGACACCCAGAGACCGGCCAAGCCCCGGTGCAGGTCGAGGGTGAGAGGGAAGCTCCAGAATTCCTGCAGCTGGGGCTCCTGGAGCCACCTTGGATTCTCAAAGACCTTCCTGTCCCAGTCTCCATGATCCCAGGGCATGGCATGCTCCAGGATTTCACTGAGATTGGGGCTTCTTTGTTGCAGCCCAATAATCCTGGTTGTCTGAGTTACTGTGCCGGTTTGGATATATTATGTCCCCCAAAATGTCATGTTCTTTGATGCAATCTTGTGTGGGCAGATGTATTAGTGTTGATTAGGTTGGAATCCTTGGATTAAGTTGTTTCCATGGAGATGTGACTCAATTGACTGTAGGTGATAACTCTGAATTATTTCCATGGAGGTGTGGCCCCACCCATTCAGTGTGGGTCTTGATTTAATCACCGGAGTCCTTTAAAAACTTACATGGGCATAGAATATCAAGTGCATGAATATTTGTTAGGCTGAAGTTGTGTATAGTCAAACTTATCCTTGAGCCCTGAGGACACTTTAAATCACCTATACACAGACCCAGAAGCTGGTTGGCTTAGTTCAGGGATGCTTGGAGTTGTGGACCCCTGACATTGGCTGCAGCTTAGAGAGACATTTTGAAGATGGTCATTGAAAGCTGGTGCTGACATTTTGGAGAACACCATTTTGAAACACAACCTGGGAGCAAGCAGATGCCAGCCATGTGCCTTCCCAGCTAACAGAGGTTTTCCAGACACCAATGGCCTTCCTTCGGTGAAGGTATACTCATGTTGATACCTTACCTTGGACACTTTATGGCCTTAAGACTGTAACTTTGTATACAAATAAACCCCCTTTATAAAAGCCAATCTATTTCTGTTTTTTTTTTGTGGAACAGCAGCATTAGCAAACTAGAACAGTTACCCCAAGTGGCTTGCTATTCTTTATAGGCTCACAAGCCAACATAACAAAAGTAACCACTTGGACAGTGGGCTGAGTGCCAAAACAGCATGGCCTGTGCCTGTTAGACCCTTGATATGTGTGTTTGGGGGGTGGATGGGGGTGGGGGGTGGGGTGGGGGCTGTCCAAGAACTTGCAGGACTCTCACTTCTTTATCTCAAAGGTCTGTTGATATCCACAAGGGTAGCGCCATTCCTCAAGGATCTCTCCTCTCTATGTATCAGATAGAGTAGAATTGCAACTTAGATGCATAGAATCTCAAGTGTGTGAGTATGTGTTAGGCTGAAGTTCTGTATAGTCAAAATTATCCTTGAGCCCTGAGGACACTTTAAATCACCTATACAGTACATCAACATGGTTTTGGTATGTAATTATGATCCTGTATGGTAACATGTAAATAAAAAGGCAAGGAAATATTGATCAGGCCATTCCTAAAGAACTCTTGCGAAATAGCTGCAAATGAGAAAAAGACAGATTCTGGATCCCACCCTTCTGCCAAATATTCAGAGTGGAAAAACTATGATCATAACTTGTAAAGACTTTTACAATCCCAAATGGTAATTGATTAATTCCTCCCTGCAAATGAGTTGTGCCATTTCCTGTAAGATATTCTCTGAAATTATTTTAATTGGAACTCGTGACTTTCCAAACTTTTGAGTTGGTTCTCATAAATGGCACACAGATGATAACTTTATTAAAATAGAAAACATAGATATCATAGAAAGGAGAAAATAAACAACTATTTTTTTTATTTATAAATCTATATTTACTTATTTATAAAAACCCTAAGAGGCTAATGTAATTTCTACAATGGACAATTGAACTCTGAGTTTCCTGGAGGCAAAGGGTAGAGGGAAAATCCTAGATAAAATTCTCAGTTTAATCAAACTAAAATAAATGCAAGAGAAGAGTATTTCTCTTGGCACTATTTAAAAAATTAAAAAATCATAATTTCATGATAACAATATTACTACTTTTACTTGAACATACAATATTCCAGTCCTTGCCTGCAAGCAAAATATAGATAATTTCAGTAAAAAAATTTTAGAATAGGTGAAACATTCACACTGTTTGAAAACAAGGTATGAAAAGCAGACAACAAAACATCAACAATGACAACAAACGATATATTCTTATCTCCTGTCCTCATTATATCTTGATTTCTTTCATTTAACAACACATCTTGCAGTCTTTTCCATATCAGTAGAAGGAAAACTTCCTCGTTGTCTGTTATAGCTTTGTGGATGTACCATAATTTCTTTAAACAGTGCCCTACTGACAATATTTGGGTTGTTTGCATTTTTTTTTCTTTTTGCCATTACAAATGAAGCTACACATGTGCAAATATATCTGTGAAATAAATTCCCTGAAGTGAATTGCTGGGTCAAAGGGGAAGTGATTTTGTAAATCTGATAGCTATTGCCAGACTGCCCTCCGCAGGGGTTTTACCAATTTATGCTTCTGCTGCTGTGTCAGAAGGTTGAATTGCCACAAAATAGCTACATACTTACAACCAGTATCATCCTGCTAAATGCCAGGGAGAGAGGGAAAGGAATGTGAAGAGGGAAGAATTATTTATTGAGTACCTACTATATGCCAGATACCATCTTCGTATATAAACACATTTGATCCTCACCGTAACCCTATGAGGCAAATAACCCTATGAGGAAACTGCGTCTTGGAGAGGTTAAGGAAATCTGCCCAAGGTCTGAGAGCTAGCAAAGTGGCAGAGAAGGGACCTGAACCATAGCTGACCCCGAAGCCTGTGCTCTTTCCATTGCACGGCCAGAAGCCTCGAGTGAGGGACTGTATTTCAGCAGGGCTCAGCTGTGGCTGTTTCTGCCAGCATTCATGAGTCAGCAGCAGCACAGTCAGCAAACCTATTTTCCCCACTGCTTTATTCTCCTACTTGCCTCGAACTTCAAGTGTCAGAGTTCAGCCCTACTTAGTGGAAGAGCCCCTGGGAACTCCCCCTGCCCATATTTTGTCCATCCCAGGTCCCAGCCCCAGCCCCTCACAAGTGACTTTTGAGGGTGGAGCAGGGCTCTTCCAGGTGTTCTCCCAGGAATGCATCCAGCCACTCCTCCAGGTCTCGTAGCAGCTGCTCCAACTCCCGAACCTCTTCCTCCAGCTTCTCCAAGAGCGCATGCAAGTTCTCCTTCAACCAGCTCCTGATGACCTTTACTGGCTTTTCTGAGGGTTCATTGGTCTCATATTCAAAGTCCTGAAAGGCAGACACTGAAGTTGCATCTTTAGCTTTTACCTGTGGGACCCCTTACCACTGGCTTTGAGAAGTCCCCTGGGCTCTTTCACCTCTCCGAGCCTTTGCATGGGCTCTTTGTTCTGCCTGCAGTACCCATTTCCCACTTTCACCACTTGGCCAACTCCTACATATCCTTCAAGACCCAACTGGTCAGTGACACCTCCTTGGGAAGCCTTCCTACATTTCCTCAGCTAAGCTTATCACCCCCTCAGTACCTCTCTGTATATTTTACCTGGGAAGTCACAGGATTCTGGAGATAGTTACATTCTCTGATCCTTTCTGACACCTCCCAACTTTTTCCTGAAACAAGGCACAAACACCATGTCTTAATAAGGGCAACTGAACCCTTTATTTAGTTGAAATAAGCGTGGTTGGTCATCCCAGTGAGATGAAGTTGGGGAAGGAGAGCAGATTGTGTAGACCTCTTTGGCATGCAACCACCTCTAGACTACCCTTCTCTGCTGCATGTGGACTCGGTTTCTCCCATCTCAGAGATACCAGAATGCTCACCTGATATCCATGTGCCCAAGTACAGCACCAAGACCAGCAAGGCCACCAGTGTCTGGGAAGCAAGAACAGGAGGAGGGAAGGGGACAGGAGGGTGAGTCAGGGATGGCAGAGATACCCTCCTGCTTCCTTCACACAGGGCCAGGCATGGGGGTGCCATAAAGTAGTTTATGGAACTTAACTTTTTTCCCAGTTATCTATGAGGCCACATATGCTTACTACAAACACCAGATACGTAGTATATATTCTTTTGTGTTTTGCTTTGTTCAACATAATGTTTTTGAGATGTATTCATGTTTTTCTCTTTTCACTTTTTTTTGCTGTGTATTATATTGTATGAATATACCACAGTTAACCTATTTACCCACTGATAGACTTTGGGTTGTTTTCAGTTTTGGGTTGTTACGAATAAAATCACTGTGAATCTTTGTATGGGCACATGTTTTCATTTCCCATTCCGTTACTATCCCAAAGTGCAAGTGCTAGGTCATATGGCAAGTGTATGTTTAATTTTGTAACGAAGTGCCAAACTGTTTTCCAAGTCAGGTCCTTTGTACCATTTTACATTCCTGCCAGCAATCCATGAAAATTCTAGTTGCTCCATATGCTTGCTGACACTTGGTATTGTCAGCCTTTTAAATTAAGGGCATTCTATTGATTGATTTAGATTTAGGCATCTAGGTTTTGTATGAATTTCCCTAATGATTAATGTTGTTGAGCATATTTTCATATACTTATTAGTCATTCATAAATTCATGTATCTTCTTTTGTGACATGTCAATAGATAAGTCTTTTGCTTATTTTTATTGGGTTATTTGTCTTATTATTAAGTTATAAGTATTATTCATATAGTCCAGATAGAAGTCTTTTGTTAGATTTTTGTATTGTGAATATGTTCTCCAAGTTTGTACCTTGCTTTTTCATTTTCTTGCCAATGTCTTTTTTTTTACCACATCAATTTTTTAATCTTTTTTTATTGTAGGATATAACATATATATGTAAAAGTGATAACTTTCCAAGTGCAATTTAACAAGTAGTGAGAGAGCAAATTTCAAAGAATATTATAAGTTACAATTCTGCACTTTCAGGTATTTCCTTATTGTGAAAGATAACATATATACAAAAAGGTATGGCTTTCAAATCACCATTTAATAAGTAGCTATAGAACAAATTTCAAAGGATGTTATGGGTTACAGTTCCATCATTTCAATTCTTTCCTTCTATCTATTCTAATACCCTAGTGACCAAGAAAAAGCAAATTATATGAAGATTCAGTACTCATAATTCTTTGTTAAATTCCATCTTATCTGTTGCTACTCCTTCCTCTAGTTTAATCACTTTCCCAGTCTTCAGGGATGTCTAGGCAGTGACCATCCTAACTGATTCATGTTGAAAAGGAGTGTCAACTTTATAAGCAAAGGGGACATATTTGGATGATGTTCCTGAAGAAGCTATTGCCTCTGGGTTTTGGGACTTAGCTGGCATAGGTGCTCTCTGAAGGATTTAAGCTTAACAATCGTCACCCCTATCCATTACCATAGCTTTGAATTCACCATCAATAACGTATCTGAACATACTAGATTATCATTCTCCCTCACTAGCTACTGTCTATCTCTAGGTCCCCAATATTCTTTTTTTTTTTTTTTATTTTTTTTATTTTTTATTTATTTATTTTTCATTTTTATTGAGATTGTTCAGATACCATACAATTATCCAAAGATCCAAAGTGTACAATCACTTGCCCCTGGGTACCCTCATACAGCTGTGCATCCATCACATTTAATTTTTGTTCAATTTTTAGAAACTTTTCATTACTCCAGACAAGAAATAAAGTGAAAGATGAAAAAAGAAAAAAAGAAAAGGAAACTCTAATCCTCCCCTATCCCTAACCAACCCCCCTCAATTGTTGACTCCTAGTATTGATATAGTACGTTTGTTACTGTTTATGAAAAAATGTTGAAATACTACTAACTGTAGTATATAGTTTGTAATAGGTATATAGTTCTTTCCTATATGCCCCTCTATTATTAACTTCTAATTGTATTGTCATACATTTGTTCTGGTTCATGAAGTGATTTCTAGTATTTGTACAGTTGATCATGGACATTACCCACCATAAAGAATCAGACAATACCACCAATGTCAAGTGTCTAACATGCCTCTCCTATCCCCCACTCTTATCTGCATTTACCTTAGTATATCACCTTTGTTACATTAAAGGAAGCATAATACAATGATTCTATTAGTTACAGTCTCTAGTTTATGCTGATTGCATCCCTCCCCCAATGCCTCCCCATTTTTAACACCTTGCAAGGTTGACATTTGCTTGTTCTCCCTTGTAAAAGAACATATTTGTACATTTTATCACAATTGTTGAATACTCTAGATTTCACCAAGTTACACAGTCCCAGTCATTATCTTTCCTCCTTTCTTGTGGTGTCTCAGTGCTCCCCATCTTCCTCTCTCAACCGTATTCATAGTTACCTTTGTTCAGTGTACTTACATTGTTGTGCTACCATCTCCCAAAATTGTGTTCCAAACCACACACTCCTGTCTTCTATCACCCTGTAGTGCTCCCTTTAGTATTTCCTTTAGGGCAGGTATCTTGTTCACAAAGTCTCTCATTGTCTGTTTGTCAGAAAATATTTTGAGCTCTCCCTCATATTTGAAGGACAGCTTTGCTGGATACAGGATTCTTGGTTGGTGGTTTTTCTCTTTCAGTATCTTAAACATATCACACCACTTCCTTCTTGCCTCCATGGTTTCTACTGAGAGATCCGCACATAGTCTTATTAAGCTTCCTTTGTATGTAATGGATTGCTTTTCTCTTGCTGCTTTCAGGATTCTCTCTTTGTCTTTGACATTTGATAATCTGATTATTAAGTGTCTTGGCGTAGGCCTATTCATATCTCTTCTGTTTGGAGTACGCTGCGCTTCTTGGATCTGTAATTTTATGTCTTTCTTAAGAGATGGGAAATTTTCATGAATTATTTCCTCTATTATTGCTTCTGCCCCCTTTCCCCTCTCTTCTCCTTCTGGGACACCAATGATACGTACATTATTGTACTTTGTTTCATCTTTGAGTTCCCGGAGACGTTGCTCATATTTTTTCATTCTTTTCTCCATCTGCTCCTTTGTGTGTAGGCTTTCAGGTGTTTTGTTCTCCAGTTCCTGAGTGTTTTCTTCTGCCTCTTGAGATCTGTTGTTGTATGTTTCCATTGTGTCTTTCATCTCTTGTGTTGTGCCTTTCATTTCCATAGATTCTACCAGTAGGTTTTTTGAACTTTTGATTTCTGCCGTATACAGGTCCAGTGCTTCCTTTACAGCCTCTATCTCTTTTGCAATATCTTCTCTAAACTTTTTGAATTGATTTAGCATTAGTTGTTTAAATTCCTGTATCTCAGTTGAAGTGTACGTTTGTTCCTTTGACTGGGCCATAACTTTGTTTTTCTTAGTGTAGGTTGTAATTTTCTGTTGTCTAGGCATGGTTTCCTTGGTTATCCAAATCAGGTTTTCCCAGACCAGAACAGAGGGAAGAAATATTCAGTATCTGGTTTCCCTGAGGGTGTGTCTTAGAAAATTGCTCCACCCTTTGATGCCTCGGGTCACTGTGCTTTTCTGCCCAGCAGGTGACACCTGTTAGCCTATAATTCTTGACTGGTGTGAGGAGGTATGGCTATGTTCCCCCAGGCTCTGAGGTCTGGTTCTGAATGGAAAGGGCCTCACCCCTTTCCTCCTAGAGAAGACAGAGCCCCCAGGTGGAGGTCATTAGCATTTCAGTGGTCTCGCTCTCTGCTTGTGCTGTCTCCACCCTTCCCTGAGTCACAGCCCTGGAAACTTAAAATGACTGGGGCTTTCTCCACTGAGCCGAAAAAGGAACAGATAGTCCCCTTCAGACCCAGTCAAGGCGACCCTCCGGCTCTCCCAGGTCAGTCGTCACCCAAAGCCTCTGTCTGTTTTTTGGGGCTGCGTACCTGTAGTGAGCAGTTCACACTCACTACTTAAAACCCCAGTTGGAGCTCAGCTGAGCTGTATTCGCTTGCTGGGAGAGAGCTTCTCTCTGGCACCACGAGGCTCCGCAGCTCGGGCTATGGGGGAGGGGTCTTCCGACCTGGTTCCACAGGTTTTACTTACAGATTTTATGCTGTGATCTCGGGCATTCCTCCCAATTCAGGTTGGTGTATGATGAGTGGATGGTCTCGTTTGTCCCCCCGCAGTTATTCTGGATTATTTACTAGTTGTTTCTGGTTTTTTGTAGTTGTTCCAGGGGGACTACTTAGCTTCCACTCCTCTCTATGCCGCCATCTTGCCCGACTCTCCAAGTAATCTGATTTTGTATAAGTAACATCTACAACAAATCTATTCCTGGCAGGTTAACTTTTGAGCCAATCAGCCTAATTAACTACCTCATAACCAGGCATACTTTAAGGTATTGTTATGCCTCTAACTCAATTTCACAGCTACGTTTGACAGCCCCATGAGCCAAAGTTGCAGCAAAGCAACTTTGCTTTTAAAGGATCAGGGAACACATTGGTTAAGCATGTTTTCAAGTATTAATTTGGGCCTGGTAGGTCCTCATCAATGGATTAGATGGACGTTAAGGTAATTGTGTGATGGCAGCACAGGGAAGGTCCATTTAGGGGTGGACACAAGCAGGATCACATCCTATTTTCAGTTGTAATGTCCTCAGGAGCCCTGCAGTTGGTTTACATCATTACCAGCATGTTCATCATTACTAGCACAGCAGAGAGCAATACTTCTGCAGTACAGAATATGCAAGGAAAGGGCAAAGTACGAAAGAGCCCAACTAAATTAGTGCCTGGAGCTTAAAAGGTCAAACTGCTAATTTCATCCACACCCAACCAAGATCACTCCTTCATGATCCAGGTTTTATATATAGAACTGAGCATCAAGGAAACAAAATTCCATCATGAAGCGCAGAACAAACAAGTGGTGGGCATTTCCCTGTGTTACAGACAGTGCAGGGGCCTTAGCAATCCACCATGGTGTTCTTAGTACGAAACACCCAGTTGACTTGAAGGGAAAACAGGTATCTTTATAGCTGCAAGGAACCAGAGACTAGTAAGGGCAGGGCCTGGGTGACCAATCGTGATGGAGCAAGACCTCCTCACATTAGTGCATAGGTCCCTGAGGATAAGGGTCTACAGACACTCTAAAATTCAAAGCAAAATTTTGAGTGGGTTTGTTTTCCTGGGGAAGGGGTCTTTCCCTTCTCATAGATCCTCAATAGGGTCTCTAACCCAAGAATAGGTTAAAATCCTAGAGGAAAAGACTAACTCGGTTGCAGGCTAGGAGAAGGAAGCCACCAGGTACTCTTAGAGCCAGCCCGATGTGAGCTCTCAAAGTTTTCAGGGGAAGGCTGAAACATGGACTCACAGCAGAGACAACTAAGCATTCATTTTTGTGTTCTTCTAACTGTATTTTAAGTTCTTTCCAAAACAACACCCTAGGAATGAACCCCCAGGTTCATGTATGCCCTGGGCTTGGTCCACTGCTACAGAGTGTCGGAAGCCTGGTATACAGGCTTGAGTATTCACCAACATTAAACCCAGGACAGAAGATGTGACAGCAGAACTCCCTCCTCCATGGCAAATATGTGTCCTCTGTTGATTTCAGAAGAGGTAGCGGCCACGTGGAAAATGCAGTGGAACCTTCCCTTGGAACAAGGCTGTGCTATGAGGGGTCCTGCCATGCCCATCACCCACTGTCTTTTGTCTGATCCTTCCCCTTCAGTTTGTGAAGACAGAGCAGAAAATAATCTTCTTTGAAGATACTTGATAGCAACTCAGAAAACAAACATATGCCTCCAATGCAATGTGCTTTCAGAGATTCTGGGTCTAGTTCAGCTGTCGGATGAGTTGATTGATGCTTTCGCCCCGATAACCAGGTGAGCCCATCTCCTTGAAAAAGCCCACTTTATTCTTAGTAGCGTGACGGGCCACTGAGAGATGGAATGGGCACAAGAATTGGGAGATCCTGTCAAAATACTTCCCCGGGAAGGCAACTTCATGAATGAGATCTTCCAAGCAAATAACACCAAACCTCCCCAGGTGCTCCTCAATTACTGTGTTGTCTGTCAATGGGATTATCTTATTCTTGACCTTGGCTTGTCCACGTTTCAGGATGAGTTCCCTGACAGACTTCAGATTTGGAAATCCCCACGTCACATAAGGTTCCACTGTACGCAGCATTTTTAGGGTTGTGGGGGTCATTTTCACAAATACACCACTGAAAATCTTCCTCAAGCGAAGTCTTTCAATGGTCCTCCGCACCAGTAAACCTATCCCTTTGATCCTTTGGATGCGTATTACAAAGGCCAAGGAATGTTCATCTGGCATTTCCAAGCCATGAGGTTTCACTTCTAGCCGTCTGAGGCGTATCCTGTCACGTTGCTGCCGCTGAGAATCAATTAAAAACGATTCCAGTCGCTTAAACCTGAGCTGTTTCCCTCGCCGCTGCTTCTTTTCCAAAAGTGCCTGCTTTGCCTGGGTGGCTTTGAGGGCCTGATAAGCCTTCCTCTTTTTCAGGAGATTTTCTGGGACCAAAGGAATCTTTTTTCTTGGCTCTTCCTCTGCCATCTTTCCGCCGTTGCAGTTACTCCTCGTGCCCCCAATATTCTTATAAGACATTGATTTTACATTGTTCAGATAGTTCATAGAAGTGGTGACAGATAATATCTATCCTTTTGTGGCTGAGTTATTTCACTCAGAATTATATCTTCGAGGTTCATACATGTTGCCATGTTTCAAGATCTTGTTTCTTCTTAACTGCTGCGTAGTATTCCATCACATTAATATACCACATTTTGTTTATCACTCTTCTGTTGAAGGACACTTGGATTGTTTCCATCTCTTGGTTGCTGTTGTCTTTTGAAAAGGTTTCAATTTTGATGAAATACAATTCATCAATTTCTTTTTGTGGTCCATGCTTTTTGCATGCAATCTAAGAAATTTTTGCCTACTCCAAGGTTGTGAAGATTTTCTGCTATGTTTCCTTCTAGATATTTTATAGTTTTAGCTTTTATATTTAGGTCTGTGACCCATTTTGAGTTACTTTTTGTGCCTAGTGTGAAGTAGGAATTGAGGTTCTTTTTTTCCTTTCATATGGATATACAGTAGTTCAATCATTATATGTTGAAAAGACTATTTTTCCCCATAGGATTACATTGTTGTCTTTGTCAAATATATATCCACAATATATCTGTGTCTCTATTTCTATACTCTATTCTGTTTAATTGATTGATAGATCTATCTTTACACTATTACCACCCTGTCTAGATTATGGTTGCTTTATAGTAAAACTTGAAATCAGATAGTATAAGTTTTTTAACTTTGTTCTTTTTCAAACTTGTTTTAGCTATTTCAAGTCCTTTGCATTTTCATATACATTTTAGAGTCAACTTATCAGTTTCTAAAGAAAAACTGCTTAGATCTTGAGGGGAATTACATTGAATCTATAGAGCAATTTGGGGGAGAATGAACATCTTAAAAAACCAGCCAGGAACATGGTACATCTCTCCATTGAATTTTCTTTTATTTCTCTTAGCAATGTTTTGTAGTTTTCAAGTGTAGACATCTTGCACATCATTCTAAAGTACTTTATGTTTTTTGATGATATTCATGGTATTGTTTTAAAAATTTCATTTCCCAATTGTTTGTTGCTGGTCTGTAGAAATGCAATTGATTTTTCTCTAATTTTTTTTATTAGAGAAGTATCAGGTTTACCAAAAAACCACGCAGAAAATTGGTTCCCATGTATTCCCTGTCACATACACACAGGTTTTCCTGTAATTGACACTTCTAGTTAGTGTGGTACCTTTGTTACAGTTGATGAAACATTAGTACTTAATTATACTATTGACTATAATCCAGAGTTTCTATTAGGATTCACTGTTAGTGTTGTACAGTCCTATGTTTTTTTAAAAATTTTCTTCTAGTAATATATATACAACCTAAAATTTTCCTTAAAAATTTCAGTGATGTTAATGACATTCACAATGTTGTGCCACCATCAACACCATCCATTACCAAGACTTTCCCCATCACCCCAAACAAAACCTATGCACCAATTAAGCATTAACTTTCCATTCCCTATGCCCACCCCAACCCCTGGTAACCTGTATTCTAGTTTTTGAATCTATGATTTGCTAATGCTAATTATTTCATATCAGTGAAATCATTTATTATTTGTCCTTTTGTATCTGGCTGATGGATATCTTCAAGTTTCATCCATGTTATCACATGTATCAGAATTTCATTCCTTTTATGGCCAAATAATATTCCATTGTGTATATATACCATATTTTGTTTATCCATTCATCTCTTGGGGGATTCTTGGGTTGCTTCCATCTTTTGGCAATTGTGAATAGTGCCACCATGAACATCAGTGTACAAATATCTGTTAGAGCCCATGCTTTCATTTCTTTGGGGTATATACCTAGAAGTGGGATTGCTGGGTCATATGGCAATTCTATGTTAACTTTCTGAGAAGCTTCTAAACTGTTTTCCACAGTGGCTAACCATTTACATTACCACCAACAATAAATGAATGTTCCTATTTCTCCACATCCTCTTCAACATTTGTTATTTTCAGTTGTTTTAAAAGTAGCTATTCTAGTGGGTGTGAAATAGTTTCTCACTGTAGTTTTGATTTGCATTTCCCTAATGACTAATGATGTTGAGCACCTTTCCATGTGCCTTTTGGCCATTTGTTTCTCTTCTTTGGAGAAAGGTCTATTCATATCTTTTGCCCATTTTTAAATTGGGATGTTTGTCTTTTTTTTTGAATTGTATGATTTTTAAAAAATATTCTGTATATTAAAACTTTATTGGATTTTCCAAATATTTTCCAAATATTTTCTCTCATTCTGTTGGTTGTTTTTTAATTTTCATGATGAAGTCCTTTGATGTACAAAAGATTTAAATTTTGATGAGGTCCCACTTATCTATTTATTCTTTTGTTGATTGTGCTTTGGGTGTAAAGTCTAAGAAACCATTGCCTAACACAAGGTCCTGAAGATGCTCCCCCGTATTTTCTCCTAGGATTTTTATAATTCTGATTCTTATATTTGGCTCTTTGATACATTTTGAGTTGATTTTTGTATATGGTGAGAGGTAGGGGTCCACCCTCATTCTCTTGCATGTGGGTATCCAGTTTTCCAGCACCATTTTTTAAAAGACTGTTCTTTATCCACTGAGTGGACTTGGAACCCTTGTGAAAATGAATTGGTAGCATATGTGAGGATCTATTTCTGAACTCTCAATTCAATTCTATTCGTCTATAGATCTGTCCTTGTTCCAGTACCATGCTGTTTTGATTACTGTAGCCTTGTAATAAGTTTTAAAATAGGGAAGTGTGAGTCCTCCAACTTCATTCTTTTTTCCAAGATGTTTTTGATTATTTGGGGCCCCTTACCATTCCATATAAATTTGATGATTGGCCTTCCTATTTCTGCAAAGAAGATTGTTGAAATTTTGATTGGGATTGCATTGAATATGTAAACCTCTTTGGGTGGAATTGACATCTTAACAATATTTTGTCTTCTTAAACATGAACTCAGAATGTCCTTACATTTATTTAGATCTTCTTTTTTGTTTTAGCAATGTTTTGTAGTTTTCCACATATAAGGCCTTTACATCTTTGTTTAAATTTATTCCTAGATATTTGATACTTTTAATTGCTACGGTAAATGGAATTTTCTTCTTGATTTCCTCTTCAGATGGTTTGTTACTAGTTGTTCTGGTTTGCTAATACTGACATTATGCAAAATACCAGAAATGGATAGGCTTTTATAAAGGGGGTTTATTCAGTTACAAATTTAGAGTTCTAAGGCCATTAAAGTGTCCAAACTAAGGTATCAACAAGAGGATCCCTCCACTGAAGAAAGGCCGATGTCGTCTGGAACACCTCTGTCAGCGGGGAAGGCACATGGCCAGTGTTTGCTGGTCCTTTGCTCCTGGGTTGTGTTTCAAAATGGCTTTCTCCAAAATGCGTCTCTTAGCTCCTCTCTCTCAGCTCCTGTGCATCTTTGTTTGTTCTCCTGGAGCATTTCTCTCTAAGTGTCTGGGGGTTCTCTCTTATCTTCTCTGGAGCAAACTCTGGGCTAGTATTTCCAAATGCCCTTCTGTCTGCATCTCCAAGCATCAGCTTTTAACAGTTCTCTCCAAAATGTCTCTCTCAGCTTCTCTTGGGGTCTTTTATCCTCTCTTAGCTTCTCTGGGGCAAACTCTGGGCTTCATCTCTTAGCATCTCCAAACATCCTTCTGTCTGCATGTCCAAGCATCTCTAAGCATCAGTGAGTGTCTGAGTCTGGGTCGGCTCTTAGCTTCTCTCTTAAATACTCCAGTGAACTAATCAAGACCCACCCTGAATGAGTGGAGCCACACCTCCATGGAAATAATTCAATCAGAGTTATCACCTACATTTGGGTGAGTCACCTTTCTATGGAAATTCAATCTAAGTTTTCACCCTAATTAACAGACTAATAAATCTGCTCCCCACAAGATTGCATTAAAGAATATGGCTTTTGTGGGGGACATAATACATTCAAACCAGCACACTAGTTTATAGAATCACTGTTTATTATTGCATGTTGATCTTATACCCCCCACTTTATTGAATTCATTTATTAGTTCCAGTAGATTTGTTGAGGATTTTTCAGGATTTTCTATATGTAGGATCATATCATCTGAAAATAGGGAAAGTTTAATTTCTTTCACTCCAATTTGGATGTCTTTTATTTCTTTTTCTTGCCTAATTTCTTTGGCTAGAACTTCCAATACAACGTTCAATAACAGTGGTGACAGTGGACATCCTTATGTTATTTCTGATCTTAAAGGAAAAGCTTCCAGTCTTTCACCATTGAGTATGATGTTAGCTGTGGGTTTTTCATATATGCCCTTTACCAGGTTGTGGAAGTTTCCTTCTATTTCTGGTTTTCTAAGTGTTCTTATCAAGAAGTGGTGCTGTTCTATATAATTTAACTTATATGGTAAGTTTATTCAGCCATCATAACTACATTGAATCTTGAACAGGGAGTGAGATCTCGTTGGTTTGTACAGGTAGTGTGAAGCCCTGATACATCCCAGCATAATTTGGGCAGAGGATGGAAGAGTATTTGCAAAGCCCCCTTGAGGCACTGGATAGAAAGTGTAGAAATATTAAACTTACTCACCTGGGGAACTCCTTATATTCTTGCAAGCATTGGGGGCTACCAATTTAGAAGGGCAAGCCCTTGATCTTGGGTCTTGTCCTTAGGAAGCTTGTTGCTGCAAAGGAGAGGCTAAGCCTACTTATAATTGTGCCTGAGAGTCACTCCCAGAGAACCTCTTTTGTTGCTCAGATGTGGCCTCTCTCTCTAAGCCACCTCAGCAGGAGGACTTGATGCCCTCCCCCCTATGTGGGCCATGACTCCCAGGGGTGTAAATCTCACTGGCAATGCAGGACATGAATCCTGTAGATGAGCCTGGACCCATGGGCCCAGCATTGTGGGATTGAGAAAGTCTTCTTGACCAAAAGGGGGAAGAGAAATGAAACAAAATAAAGTTTAAGTGGCTGAGAGATTTCAAATGGAGTTGAGAGGTCATTCTGGAGGTTATTCTTATGCACTATATAAATATCCCCTTTTAGTTTCTAGTGTATTAGAATAGCTAGATAGAAATACCTGAAACTGTTGAACTGCAATCCTGTATCCTGGATTCTTATAGATGATTGTATAGCTATGTAGCTTATTCAGTGTGACCATGGGATTATGAAAACCTTGTGCTCACACTCCCTTTATCTGGTGTGTGGACACATGAGTAGAAAAATGGAGACAAAAAGTAAATGGATAATAGGAGGGGATGGGGGGTATGGGATGATTTGGATATTCTTTTTTACTTTTATTTTTATTCTTTTTTTTTTTTTTGGAGTAATGAATGTGTTCAAGGGCTGATTGTGGTGATGAATGCACAACTATATGATAATACTGTGAATAATTGTACACTGTGGATGATTGTATGGTATGTGACTATATCTCAATAAAATTGCAGGGGGAAAAAGTTAATGTAAAGATCAGGAAACACTTCATGTATGCAGTATGCATATACAAGTGTGTGTACATATCTGTAGCTTCATATGAAATTTCAGCAGAGTAATCATTGTGGCATGGAGGACAACACCTGAATAATATCAACAACAAAAATTCTGTGAGAAATACATGTTAACCTAAGCTACTTTATGCATAAAGCATTTGCATTTATAACTTTATGTTTACAAAAACTTAAAATATTAGAATAATGTCATTTCAACACAATAGAATGCTTAGAAAAAGTAAAAAAAAAAAGAAGTGGTGCTAAAGTTTGTCAAATGCCTTTTCTGAATCAGCTGATATGATCATGGTGATTTTCCTTCATTCTGTTAATGCAGTGTATTATATTAACTGATTTTCTTATGTGGAGCCATCCTTGCATATCTGGAACAAATCCCACTTGGTCATGAAGTATAATTCTTTTCACGTCCAGTTGTATTTGTTGTACAATATTTTTATGTTGAGGGTTTTTGCATCTATATTCATAGGGATATTGATCTGCAATTATTGTATTTTTTCTTGTGGTATCTTTATCTGGCTTTGGTAATTGGGTGACGTTGGTCTTATAGTTTGAGTTAGGAAGTGTCCCATTCTCTTCAATTTTTTTTTTTTTTTTTAGAATTTGAGCAGAATTGGTGTTAGTTCTTCTTGGAATGTTTGGTAAAATTTACCCATCTGGTCTTGGGCTTTTCTCTGTTGGGTGGTTTTTGATTAGTGATTCAATCTTTTTAATTGTTACTGTTCTGGTGTGATCATCTATTTCTTCTTGAGTCAATATAGATAGTTTGTGTGTTTTGAGGAATTTGCCCATTTCATTTAGGTTATCTCATTTGTTGGCATACAGTTATTCATAGTATTCTATTATAATCCTTTTTTATTTATGTTGGGTTGATAGTAAAAGCCCCCCTTCCATTTCTCATTTTAGTTATTTGCATGTGCTCTCTCTTTTTGCCTTGTCAGTCTAGCTAAATGCTTGTTGATTTTCTTGATCTTTACAAAGGACCAACATTTGGTTTTGTTGATTCTTTCTATTTTAAAAAAGTTCTATTTTCTTTATTTCTGCTCTAAGCTTTTAGATCTAATCTTCTGCTTGCCTTTTTTAAAAAGCTCCTCCAGTTGTGAGGTTAGGTCTCTGATTTGAGCTCTTTTCCTTTTTTTTAATGTAGGCATTTAAAGCTATGACTTTCCTTCTCAGCACTGCTTCATCTCATAAGTTTTGGTATGTTGTGTTTTCATTTTAATTTGCCTCAAGATATTTCCTAATTTCCCTGTGACTTCTTTCTTTCTTTTTTTTTTTTTTTTAACTTATTGGTTGTTTAAGAGTGCATTGCAAAATTTCTACATATTCTTCCTCTGTTATTGATTTCTGGTTTCATTCCATTGTGGTTGGAGATGATACTTTGTATGATTTCAATATTTTTGAATTTATTGAGACTATTCTGTGACTCAACATGTGGTCTATCCTAGAAAATGACTCATGTGTACCTAGAGAAGAATGTGTATTCTGCTACCATTGGGTGAAGTATTCTATATATATCTGTTAGGTCTGGTTGATTTATAGTGTCATCCAAGTCTTCTATTTCCTTATTGATCTGCTGTCTAGATGATGTATCCATCATTGAAAGTGGTGTATTGAAGTGTCCCACTGTCAAGGCAGAACGGCTTATTTCTGACTTCAAATATGTTAATATTTACTTCATATATTTTGGGGCTCCACCATTAAGTCCATATATATTCATACTTGTTGCATATCAGTATATAGTGACTTTCTTTTTCCTTTCTAATAGTTTTTTATTTAAAGTCTATTTTATCTGATGTTAGTATAGCTACCCCAGTTCTCTTTTCTAAAATTATTCACATGGTATATTTTTCCCCATTCTTTCACTTTTATCCTAATTGCATTTTTGAATTTAAGGTGAGTCTCTTGTGTACAGCATATATTGGGTCATGATTTTTTGTCCATTCTGTCAATCTCTGACTTTTGACTTGAGAGTTTAATCAGTTTACATTTATGGTAACTAACAATAATGCAGGACTTTCTTTTACCATTTTTCTATTTGGTCTTTGTAAGTCTTATACTTTTTTTCCCTCAATTCTTCTGTTAATGGCTACTTTCATATTTATGTGATTTTTTGTTGTGGTCCATCTTGAGTCCCTTTTCATTTCTTTCTGTATATATATATATATTATATAATTATATATTATATATATTTTGTGGTTACCATGAGATTTAAATTTAACATCCTATATCTATAACAATCATCTGATTTGATACCAATTTAGCTTCAATAGTACACACATACATTGTTCCTGGACACTTTTGCCACCCCTCACCTTTTTGTTGGACTTGCTACCAATTATATCTTTATACATTATATGTCAACTACCATAGATTCATCATTACTTTTTACTTATTTGCATTTTAGATTCCATGAAAAGTGGAGTTACCAAAAAATACAATTGTAGTAGTGGCATTTATAAGTATCCATTTGGTTACCTTTACTGGAGTTCTTTATTTCTTTATGAAACTTTGATTCACTCTCTAGTGTCCTTTCCTTTCAGTCTGAAGAATTCACTTTATCACTGCTTATGGGGCTGATCTAGTGAGGGTGTGTTCCCTCATCTTTTATTTATCTGGGAATGTCTTAATCTCGCCCTTATTTTTGAAAGACAGTATTACCAGATATAAAATTCTTATTTGACCATTATTTTCATTAAATGCTTTTAATATTTCTTCTTTCTGCCTTCTTGCTTCCATGGTTTCTGATGAGAAATTGGAATTTAATCTTATTGAGACTCCCTTGTACATAACACGTTGCTTTTCTCTTGCAAATTAGGAGCTCTCTCCTTATCCTTGTCATACAACAGTTTGACTCCTATGCATCCGGTCTTGGTTCCATTTGAGTTTATCCTTTGTGGTTTGATGTGCTTCATGAATGTGCATATTCATGTTTTTTATTAAATCTGGGAAGTTTTCTGCCATTATTCCTTTCAATATTTCTTCTGCCCCTTTCTCTCTTTCTTCTCCTTCTGGGACTCCCATTGTGTGTATATTGGTATGCTTGATGGTATCCCACATCTTAGGCTCTGTTCACTTTTTTCATTTTTTCTTTCCTGCACCTCAGTCTGAATCATTTTAATTGTCTTATCTTCAACTTCATGATTCTTTCTTCTGCCAGTTGCAGTCTTTGTTGAAACTCTCCATGGAATTTTTCATTTCAGTTATTGTGGTCCTCAATTCTAGTATTTGTTTGTTTCCTGTGACAGTTTGGATGTATTATGTCCCCCAAATGTCATGTTCTTTGATGCAATATTGTGGGGGCAGATGTATTAGTGTTAATTAGATTGGAACCTATTGATTAAGTGTTTCCATGGAGATGTGACTCAATCAGCTGTGGGCAAGACCTTTGATTGGATAATTTCCATGGAGGTGTTACCCCACTCATTCAGGGTGGGTCTGAACTAAATCACTGGAGCCATATAAAAAGAGCCACACAGTCCCAGACATTTGCTGGCTGATGCTGATGCTTAGATAAGCTTGGAGTTGTGGACCCTTAATGTGAGCTACAGCTTAGAGACTCATTTTGAAGATGGCTGTTGGACGCTGACACTGACATTTTGGAGAATGCCATTTTGAAATGCAACCTGGGAGCAAGCAGATGCCAGCCACATGCCTTCCCAGCTAGCAGAGGTTTTTGGATGCCATCGGCAATCCTTCAGAGAAGGTACTGTGTTGTTGATGCCTTACCTTGGACACTTTTTGGCCTTAAGACTATGACTTTGTAACCAAATAAACCCCTTTATAAAAGCCAATCCATTTCTGGTGTTTTGCAAAACAACAGCATTAGTAAACTGGAACAGTTCCTTTTAAAAATTTCTCTTTATTTACATTCTCATACTGGTCATTCATTGTTTTCCTGATATACTTAGTTTTTCCTCTGTGTTTTCCTTTTCCTTCTTGAACATTTTGAAGATCATTAAAAACTATTTTTAAAAAAGTCTTTGTCTGCTATGACCAAAGTCTGGTCTACTTCATTGATGGTTTCTGGATTTTTACCTCATTCCTCTGGATGGGCCATCATTTCTTCTTTGTTTTTATTGCAATCTTTGTGGTACACTCTACACTTTAATATTTTAATATGTTGTCTCTGGGATTTAGTTCCTGAACTGTTTTTTCTTTAACTTTATGTCTAGATAGTGATATAACAGAGATTTTCCTGATTCGTAGGAGCTAACAAAACCAAACAAACACAAAAAACTCCTTTCACACCCTGAAAATTGATCATGTTGGCTGGTGGCCTCCTTCAGCATTTAGCCATCATATCAAGAAGATCAGTGTGCTGGTTTGAATCTATTATGCCCCCCACAAAATCCATGTTCTTTTAAGCCAGTCTTGTGGGTACACACTTATTATGAGTGGGATCTTTTGATTAGGTTGTTTCCATGGAGATGTGACCCCACCCATTCAAGGTGGGTCTTGATTAGTTTACTGGAGTCCTTAAGAGAGCTCAGGGGCCAACTCAGACACAGATGCTTTGAGATGCAGACAGAAGGACATTTGGAGATGCTAAGCTAAGAGATGAAGCCCAGAGTTTGCCCTGGAGAAGCTAGGAGAGGACACCCAGACACTCAGAAATGCCCGGGGAGAACAAGCAAGGATGCACAGGAGCTGAGAGAGAATCTAAGTGAAACAGAGCCCAGAGACATTTTGGGGAAAGCCATTTTGAAACCAGAACCCAGGAGCAAAGGACCAGCAGACACTAGCGACATGCCTTCCCAGCTGACAGAGGTGCTCCAGATGCCATCGGCCTTTCTTCAGTGGAGGTATCCTCTTGTTGATGCCTTAGTTTGGACACTTTTATGGCCTTAGAACTGCAAATGTGTAACCTAATAAATCCCCTTTATAAAAGCCAATCCATTTCTGGTATCTTGCATAATGGCAGCTTTAGCAAACTGAAACAATCAGACAGAGATGAATGTTAAATGCAGGGTCCTCTCTACCTTTTCAGGACCTGCATCTTGTCTTGAGCTTGTGCTTGCTTACGGCCTTAGGAATTTCCACATTTACAGGGATTCAAAAGCCTCCTTTACTCCTTATGGCATAGACTTTCTCCCCCTCCTGAGTGCTCTATTGTATGATTTAAAGCAGATAATCCTTTGCCCCAGTCCCCTTTGACTTAGTCATTTCTTCTAGTACTTGAGCTGTCTTCAAGCTGCTTCTGCCTGCAGGGCAAGCTCTGGGAGGGTGAGACAGAGAGGAGTTTCCCTCCTCTTTCATGCTGCCATCTGTTAGATTGGCATGGACATTACGTACCCCAGTGTGCACATAGGGGTTACCCTCTGGGACAGGGACAGGGACCCACAACTGTAGCACAGGCTGGCTCCATACTGCACCAGGCAGGGAGTGGAGGAGGAGCCAGCAAGGCTGCCATGAACTTCTCCTACCATTTTTAAAGCTGTATTTTCTTGATTTGGCACTTGTCCAGTCACTGCACCCCTTTAACTGTTTTCTGGAGTTTTGAGGGCAATGGCTCTGCTAGTTTTTGCTAGTTGTTCAAAGATTCTGTGGAGGAACGTCATCTTAGAGCATCTTACACCTCCATCTTGGTCAACCAGAAACATACAATTGATTTTCAAATATTGACCTTGTAACTTGTGTCTTTGCTAAAGTCAATTAATTATAGTAGCATTTTTGTAGAGTCTAGAATTTTTTAAGTTGAAAATCAGATTTTGTGTGAGGAGAGACAGTTTTACTTCATCCTCTCCAGCCTTTAACCTTTTTTCCCACCTTGCCTTCTGTATTGACCAAGACCACTAGTAAAATGTCAAACAGAAGTGAAAGTGAACATCCTCATCTTGTTCCAGATCTTAGGGGGAAAGAGTTTGGTTTTTCACCACTAAGTATGATGTTACTCGTAGGCTTTCATTGTTGCTTTTTATAAGGTTGAACATGTTTCTTTCCAGTCCTGGTTTTCTGAGAATTTAACATGAATGAGCTTTGAATTTTGTAAAATGCTTTTTCTGTATCCACTGAGATATCATATGAGTCGTCCCCAACATGAGTTTGGAATTTAAGCCCGGGAACAAATGCTGCAGGAGCTTTCCAATGCAGATGTGCTATTTCACTTCATTCATTCATGCAGTACTTATTATGTGCCAAGCACCATTCTAGACACTAGGGATATAGAGTAAGCAAAATAAAAACCCTGCCCTCTTGGATCATAGATTCTTCTAGCAGTGCTGAGGATTAAATATGGTAGTGTCAGTAATAGCTACAGCAAGAAGTGCTCAGGTGGAGCTCCAAGGGAAGTTGGACTGATGACCCATTTTTGACTTTAAGGGCCTTACATTATGTAAGGGAGCTCAGAAGGGGTAGAAAGAAGGGTATTCTGCTCTGACCTCACCTGCTTCTTGTCCTCAGAGTGGCTGACCCTTCTCCTTTCGAACAGCTCGGCTGCCAACCGCCCCCTGCTGCCCATCTGTTGGATCACCATGGCCTGAGGTCAGGCTGCCTGGGTGGAACCAGGCCCCCCCCACCAGAAGATGGGCAGCTCTCCCCTCCCTCCAGCACTGAGCTCTGATGTCACAGAAGGTGAGGGGCAGCAAGGCCCCTGCCTTCTCACCACCCTGATTTTTAGCCCCTTCTTTCACATTTGTTTTCATATCCATGTTGAAAACAGACCAGGAAGAAATGCATCAAAAGATTATGTTTCAGGATGATGATTTTTCTTATCACTTTTCATCTATATTTTCAAAATTTTAATAAATCGCTAATTTTAATACAAAATAATGAAAGCTATTTTAATTAAAATTTTAATTAGGATAATTGCAGATTCACATGCAGTTGTTAAAAATAATACAGATGTCTTGCTTCCACATTACACAGTTCTTTTTAATGGTAACATCTTGGATCACTGTAGTACAATATCACATCCAGGATTTTGACATAGATACAATCCACTGATCTTATTCCCCAGGTTTACTTGTGCTCATTGGTGTGTGTGTGTTTAATTTTGTATAATTTTGTCACCTGGGTAGGTTTGTGTATCCAGCACTACAGTCAAGATAAAGAAGAATTTCAACACCAGAAGGACTGTCATATTGCTCTTTGCTACCCTCCCACACTGTCTCTAACCCCTGGAGATTCACTAGGTTGTTGAGAATCAGCGGTGTTTTCCTAATTTTTTTCTGGATAGAATTCCATGGTATGGGCATGGCACAGTTGAACCATTCACCTACTGAAGGACATCTGGACTGTTTCCAGTTTTGTGCTATTAGAAATAAAGCTGCTATGAACATTCTTTTACAGGGTTTTAGGTGAACATAGTTTTCATTTCTCTGGGAAAAATGCCTAAGTGCATAATTGCTGGGTCATATGGTAATTACATATGTAGTTTTATAAGAAACTGCCAAACCCTTTTCCAGGTGGCTGTACCATTTTACATTCCTATCACCAATGTGTGATTCATCAGATTTCTCCACATCCTTACCAGAAATTGGTATTGTCATGATTTTTTCCTGTAGCTATCTTGTTAACTATGAAGTGATAGCTCACTGTGGTTTTAATCTGCATTTCCCTGATGTCTAAGGATGCTGAACATGTTTTTATGTGCTTATTTGCCATCCGTATACCCTCTTTGGTGAAATGTTTATTCATGTCTTTGGCCCATTTTTTAATTGGATTGTTGGATTTTTTACTGTTGAGTTTCAAGAGTTCTTTGTGTATTCTAGATACTAGTCCTTTGTTGAATATGTGGTTTGCAAATATATTCTCCCAGTCTATAGCTTGTCTTTTCATCTTTACATGGACTTTCACAGAGGTCCAGTTTATCATTTTTTTCTTTCATGGATCATACTTTTGGTGTCAAGTTTAAGAACAGTTTGCCTAGCTCTATATCCTCAAGACTTTGTCTTATTTTTTAAAAAATAGTTTTAAATTTTAATGTTTTACAGGATTCCAGAAGTCCATGATCTGTTTTAAGATTTTTGCATAAAGTGTGAGATTTAGGTGAAAATTCATTTTGCCTAAGGATGTCCAATTGCTCCAGAACAATTTGTCCAGTTGCTAACTGTGGTGGTTTGGAGCTGCGAACCCCAGAAAAAAATGTCTTTAAGCTTAATCCTTCCCTGTGGGTGTGAACTCTTGTAAACAGGACTTTTGATGAGGTTGCTTCTGTTAAGGTGTGGCCCAACTGACTCAGGACCCGTCTTAATCCTCTTTCTGAAGGCCTTATAGGGGAGGCCACAGAGAGAAAAAGCCACAGGGAGCAGCCAGAAGCTGGAAGTCAGCAGAACCCAGAAGCCAGGAGAGGCCGCCGTGTGCATTGCCATGTGACAGAAAAGCCAAGGACCAAGGCTTGCTGGCCCTCAGCCCTAGGATCAGCCCCAGAAGTCCCACTTTTCTGGGCGAAAGCACAGCCTTGATGACACCTTGATTTTGGATCTCTCCTAGCCTCAAAACTGTGAGCCAAAAAATTCCTGTTATTGCTGGTATTTGCTTTAGCAACGAGGAAACTAAAACACTATCCTTCCTCCTTTGAATTGCTTTTGCACCTTTGTCAAAAGTCAATTGAGCATATTCGTGTAGGTCTATTCCTGTGTTCTCTTTTCCATTTCATTGGTCTCTGTGTCTATTCACCCACCAATATCATGCTGTCTTGATTACTGCAGCTGTGGAGTAAGCCTTAAAATCAAGTACACTGATGTCTCTCACTTTGCTGTTTTTTGTCAGGATGGCTTTAGCCATTCTAGGACCTGTGTCTCTCCACATAAATTTTAAAATAAGCATGTCTATGTCTACAAAAACCTTGCTGGCTGCAATTTTGATAGGAATTGCATTAAACCTACAGATACATTTGGGGAGATTGACATCGTTTCTATGGTTTGCCTTTCAAACTATAAACACAGTAGACCTCTTCATTTATTTAGGTCTTCTTTAATTTCTTTTATCAGCATTTTGTAATCTTCAGCATACAGATCCCATCTATAACTGTTCTAAGTGCTTTGCCTAAGTATTTCATTTTCTTTGTACTTTCATCTTATTTTAAAAGTCCCTGTCTACCAAACAAATTTCATGTGTTAAAAATTCAATACTTTAATTATATAGTTCCCACTGTGTGACTGTGTGATTGTGAAAACCTTGTGGCCCACTCTCCCTTTATCCAGTGTATGGACAGATGAATAGAAAAATGGGGACCAAAAGTAGATGAATAATAAGGAGGGATGGGGGTGGGGGATGGGATATTTTGGGTCTTCTTTTTTACTTTAATTTTTCTTCTCCTTTTTTTGTGGTAATGTTTAAAGATTAATTGTGGTGAAGAATGCAAAGCTATATAATGCTATTGTGAACAATTGATTGTACACTTTGGATGATTGTACAGTATGCAAATATATCTCAATAAAATTGAATTTAAAAAAAGTCAATACCTTCTAAAGTTTATGAGTGAATTTTCCCAAAGTTGCACATACATAGCTTCTGACTGAATACCTACTATATGCTAGGCGTCTCATTAGATCATTTTATCATGTCCTCCCTAGACTGTAAGTCTGTAGGTAGCTGGGGACTGAATCTGTTGCATTCTGTTTGTATCTCTTAATGGCCCTCAGTGCACCTTGTTCCCTTGTAAGTGTTCAGTCAAGACACTTATTGAATGGATGAATAATGAGCACCCTCAACCTGTGGGCTCTTAGGGGCCATGGCCTGTGTCTTGTGAATCCATTTTTGTACTGGCAGTGCTTGGCTCAGTAATTATTTGTGGAATGCATAAAGCAGGTGGCATGCTTGTAATCTCACCCATGAAGAAGCTGAGGCCCAGGGCGGTCAAGGGAGGAGATCAGCCCTGGTGGCTTTTGTGCTTTGAGGACCTACCATGTGCCAGCCCTGTGCCAAGTGCTTTCCATGCATCATCTCATCTAATCCTCACAGCTGCCCTGCCAGGTGGTGCTGTTATGTTTCCTGCCCCAGATGTTACCTCCTTGCTCAAGAGCACACACTCTGCTGGGGCATTATCAGGGTCTGAGCACAGGTCTGTTTAACTCTGTCTTTTAGTTTACCACCAGGAGTTAGTATCATTTCAGTCAAAAGCGAAGAATGTTAACATTCTTGTTATCCTCTGTGGCTTTATTGTGGGTAAGGAGATGTGGGGTTCCCATAAACTTTTTGAAATATCAAAAGTAGCTATATTCCCTCCTCCTCTTCTAACCCTTCCATCACCACCCCAATTTGGCCTCCAGAGATTCCATACAGTCTCCACTTGTCACTTGTTCTTTTTTTTTTTTTTGGAGCAGTTGTAGTTTTACAGAAAAATCATGCAAAATGTAGAGTTCCCATATACCTGCTGTACCAGTTTGTATATATTATGTCCCCTAGAAAAAGCCATGTCCTTTGATACAATCTTGTGGGGGCAGACACATTAGTGGGGATTAAATTGGAACATTTGGATTAGGTTGTTTGCATGGAGATGTGACCCACCCAACTGCAGGTGATAACTCTGATTAGATAATTTCCGCGGAGGTGTGGCACTGCCCATTCAGTGTGGGCCTTGATTAGTTTACTAGAGCACTATATAAGCTCAGACAGAAGGAGCAAGCTTGCTACAGCCAAGAGGGACACTTTGAAGAATGCACAGGATCTGAGAGAGGAGCTGCAGTTTACAGAGACATTTGGGAGATGGCCTTTGACAGCAGACTTTTGCTCCGGAGAAGACAAGAGAGGACAAACACTCCAAGAGCAACTAAGAGTGACATTTTTGAGGAACTGCAGCCTAGAGAGGAACATCCTGGGAGAAAGCCATTTTGAAACCAGAACTTTGGAGCAGATGCCAGCCGCGTGTCTTCCCAGCTAACAGAGGTTTTCCGGACACCATTGGCCATCCTACCAGTGAAGGTACCCGATTGCTGATGTGTTACCTTGGACACTTTATGGCCTTAAGACTGTAACTGTGTGACCAAATAAACTCCCTTTTATAAAAGCCAATCCATTTCTGGTGTTTTGTATTCCGGCAGCATTAGCAAACTAGAACACCTGCCTTACACACTCAGGTTTCCCTATTATTAGCATTTTGCAATAGTGTGGTACCTTTGTTATAACTGATGAACCAATATTATTATATTTCTATTACTAATTGTAGTCCATAGTTTAAATAAGGATTCACTTTTGGTGTTCATTTCTATGGGTTTTTCTTAAATTTTTTATTCTGGTAGCATATATACAATATAAAATTTTCTATTTTAACCACTTTCAAGTGTGTGATTCAATGGCATTAACTACTTTCACAATTTTGTGCTCCCATCACTACCATCCATTACCAAAACTTTTCCTTCACCCCGAAACAGAAACTCGGTTCCCGTTAAGCGTTAACTTCCTATCCCCCATCCCTGCCTTGCCCCTGGTAACCTGTATCATAATTTCTGATGCTATGAATTTCAATATTCTAATTATTTCATGTAAACGAGAGCATTCAATATTTGTCCTTTTGTGACTTGCTCATTTTACTCAACATGATGTCTTCAATTGAGGCCCATCAGAACTTCGTTCTTTTTACTGCCAAATAATATCTCATTGCATGTATACGCCATATTTTATTTATCCATTCATCCGATGCTGAATACCTGTATTGCTTCCATCTTCTGGCAATTGTGAATAATGCTTTGAACATCAGTGTGCAAATATCTGTTCCAGTCTCTGCTTTCAATTCCTTGGGGTATATATACCTAGTAGTAGGACTGCTGGATTATATGATAATTCTATACTTAACTTCCTGAGGAGCTGCAAAACTTTTCCACAGTGGCTGCACAATTTTACATTCCCACCAACAATGAATGAGTGTTCCTATTTCTCAACATCCTTGCCAACACTTGTTATTTTCTGTTTTTTAAGTAATAGCCATTTTAGTGGTTCACTGCATCTTCTTCCCCCTTCTCCTGCCTATCCTTATTTTTGTTACTTGCAGCTACGATGTTTCAAGAAATTGCTGAGCGCCAAGCTCTGTGCTAAGTGTTTTATACACATTGATTCACTGTATTATGATTACAACTTTAGGTGGTAAATAATATCTCCATCCCCATTTTATAGATGAGGAAACTGAGGCTTAGAGTGATTAAGTCACTTTCCCAAAGTTACACAGCTAGTAAGTGGCAAGGCTGATTCTGAACTCAGCCCGTGGGATTCCAGCTCCCTGGCTCTAGATTACCATGTGATCCTGCCTCCTCAATGGGAAAACTAAAGACCAGAGGAAGAAAGGGACCTGCCCAAGCTAGTCGGAGGAAAGGGAACAGAACCCTCGTCTCTTGCCTCCCACTGGAGGCTTTTCAAGAAGCCATTCACGTCATCCTGATGGTCTTGCACGTGCCCAAGGCAGCTTGGGCTTTACCTTGTGGAAACATTTCAAATGTCAAATCCAGGAACCCAAGGACTACCAATTAAGCTAATTATGACCCATCAGAAGCAATGAATTACAGAAAGAGAAGACAGCCAAAAGTTTTCTGGGAAACCCAATGAATTCTTCCAGGAAACTGCTCTGAAGAGCAGGGCTGAGGAGTGGGGGGTAGGGGTGTGGCACTTCTGGGATTAGCTCTGAGGGCCTTTTCCTGGGGAAAAGTGTGGTGTGGGCAGAGAGCTGTGCTGGAGCCTTCCAAGCTCCCAGCAGTTCTCCCCACTTTCCAGGACAGGAAGAGGGAAAGGAGGAGAAAGGAGGGAGGGGCCCATGGGAGGAGGGAATTAGGGAGTGAGTGGCTCCCTGAGAATGTGGAAATGAATGGAGGAGGGAGGGGATGAATGGAAAATGTGTGAATGAATAAAGAGTTCCAGGAAAATAACTAATACAACTTGTCAAGGGAGAGCTCTGCCCCATACCTAATAAGGGGAGACCAAGTAGTGGTCTGTGCTCAAGTTCTGACTCTCCTACACCCCTGGGTTCAAATCCCAATATCCCTGGAACATGTCAGTTGAGAAAGTGACATCATGTGCCCAAGTCTCAGGGATCTGGAAAATGGGGCCAATGATGATGTATGTCTTACAGTGTTATTGGGAGGGCTAAGTAGAGTCAACTCACTGGATATTCCTGTCCCAAAGTAGGAGCTTTATTCAATTTCCCTTCCCATCTCCCCTCATTGTATTCTCCCCACTTCTCCAAAAGTTTGTCGACTGGCCACTCCTGTGCCATTCAACGAGACAGAATCTACCAATAATTTCAGAATGCTAAGACTGTATCTGAAAAGTCTATCCAGAAAATGGCTATAGATGGTGTAGCGGGAAAGCCTGGACAGGCTTGAGCGAGGACTAGCAGGATAGAGGAGGAAGGGGCCAGGAGTGGCTTCCTAAAGGAGGAGGCACTTTAGACTAGCTGGAGGGGAGAAGAAATGAAGGTTCATGGGCAAAGACTTGACAAGCTGGGCCTTAAACCAGAGCCCCGTCCTAGCCTGGATCCGGCACCCTGCCTTTTGTCTGATGGAAGAAAGACTCACATTTATAACAAGGCTTGCAAACTCAGGTGCATATAAATACTGAACAAATAATAAAAGGAGAGGTGAGGGCTGGGTGTAAAACAATAGGACATGGTGGAGACTGTGGCAGATTATAACCTACATGTCTGGAAGGCAACAATTGTCGCCATAAGAATATAGAGTTCAGTGTTGTGAGATATTCTGATTTTTAAAGAGAAGCTAGAAGTTCATTTTTTTAATGTGAAATCTCCAGACTTGTAAATGTTGGCCATGAGTTCAACTTCAGGAAAACATATTGTATGGGCCAAAGGCAGGGCGTCAGTTTGCTAACTCTGATTTATTGTGCATCTGCTGCGTGCCAGGCGGTATGCAGGGCCTGGGCATGGCTTGCTCCCCAATTCTCACAATAATCCCTGCCATCAGGGCCTTATCACCCATGGTGGCAAGCCACAGAAGCCCCTCCAGCTAATAAAAAATCAGAAAAGGTAAAATTTGGAGGGATATTCAGAGGGTGCTCTTGGAATGGATGGGGAGGTTGCAGATTCAGGGAGAGGACAAGCCTTTGGAACTCCAGCTGAATGTGAGTCCCAACCAGTCTGAACCCAGAACTGTATCCCAGGACAAATGTAGACTCTGTGCTGCTGGTCTTCATTGCTGTAAAAGATTTCAAATTCTCTTGGTGCCTGTATTAGTTTCCTGTGGCCACTGTAACAAATTGCCACCAACCAGGTGACTTAAAAGAACAGAAATGTATTCTCTCATGGGTCTGGAAGCCCGAAATCAGTTTCCCGGGGCAGAAACCAAGGTGTGAGCAGGGCCTGCCTCCTTGGGTGACTCCACGGGAAAAGCTATTCCTTGCCTCTTTCAGCTTCTGGAGGCTACCAGCGTTTCTTGGCTTGTGGCTACATTACTCCAATCTCAGCCTCCATGGTCACGTTGCCTTCTCTTGTCCTTGTGTGTGAAATCACCCTCTGCCTCCTTTTTTTTTTTTTTTTTTTTAACTTTCCCTTCTTTTTTTTTTTTTTTTTTTTTTTTTTTAATAATAATTTTATTTAGATATATTAACATACCACGCAGTCATACAAAACAAATTGTACTTTCGATTGTTTACAGTACCATTACATAGTTGTACATTCATCACCTAAATCAATCCCTGACACCTTCATTAGCACACACACAAAAATAACAATAATAATAATTAGAGTGAAAAAAGAGCAATTGAAGTAAAAAAGAACACTAGGTACCTTTGTCTGTTTGTTTGCTTCCCCTACTTTTCTACACATCGATCCATAAACTAGACAAAGTGGAGTTTGGTCCTTATGGCATTCCCAATCCCACTGTCACCCCTCATAAGCTACATTTTTATACAACTGTCTTCGAGATTCATGGGTTCTGGGTTGTAGTTTAATAGTTTCAGGTATCCACCACCAGCTACCCCAATTCTTTAGAACCTAAAAAAGGTTGTCTAAAGTGTGCGTAAGAGTGCCCACCAGAGTGATCTCTCGGCTCGTTTTGGAATCTCTCTGCCACTGAAGCTTATTTCATTTCCTTTCACATCCCCCTTTTGGTCAAGAAGATGTTCTCCATCCCACGATGCCGGGTCTACATTCCTCCCCGGGAGTCATATTCCACGTTGCCAGGGAGATTCACTTCCCTGGGTGTCTGATCCCACGTAGGGGGGAGGGCAGTGATTTCACCTTTCAAGTTGGCTTAGCCAGAGAGAGAGGGCCACATCTGAGCAACAAAGAGGCATTCAGGAGGAGACTCTTAGGCACAAATACAGGGAGGCCTAGCCTCTCCTTTGCAGCAACCATCTTCCCAAGGGTAAAACTTATGGTAGAGGGCTCAACCCATCAAACCACCAGTCCCCTATGTCTGTGGTCATGTTAGCAACCATGGAGGTGGGGTAGGCGAATACCCCTGCATTCTCCACAGGCTCCTCAAGGGGGCACTACATCGTTTTTTGTTTTTTTTTTTTTTTCCTTGTTTGTCTTTTTTCTTTTTCTTTTTTTTTTTTTTAACTTTCCCTTCTTTTTTCAAATCAACTGTATGAAAAAAAAAGTTAAAAAGAAAACAAACATACAATAAAAGAACATTTCAAAGAGACCATAGCAAGGGAGTAAGAAAAAGACAACTAACCTAAGATAACTGCTTAACTTCCAACATGTTCCTACTTTACCCCAAGAAAGTTACATACTATAGCAACATTTCAGTGAACTTGTTCCTACTACATCCATCAGAAATTAACAGACCATAGTCATTCCTGGGCATCCCCAGAACGTTAAATAGCTTATCTGTTCTTCTTGGATTATTGTTCCCCCTTCCTTAATTGCTCTCTACTGCTAGTTCCCCTACATTCTACATTATAAACCATTTGTTTTACATTTTTCAAAGTTCACATTAGTGGTAGCATATAATATTTCTCTTTTTGTGCCTGGCTTATTTCGCTCAGCATTATGTCTTCAAGGTTCATCCATGTTGTCATATGTTTCACGAGATCGTTCCTTCTTACTGCCGCGTAGTATTCCATCGTGTGTATATACCACATTTTATTTATCCACTCATCTGTTGAAGGACATTTGGGTTATTTCCATCTCTTGGCAATTGTGAATAATGCTGCTATGAACATTGGCGTGCAGATATCTGTTCGTGTCACTGCTTTCTGATCTTCCAGGTATATACCGAGAAGTGCAATCGCTGGATCGAATGGTAACTTTATATCTAGTTTTCTAAGGAACTGCCAGACTGACTTCCAGAGTGGCTGAACCATTATACAGTCCCACCAACAATGAATAAGAGTTCCAATTTCTCCACATCCCCTCCAGCATTTGTAGTTTCCTGTTTGTTTAATGGCAGCCATTCTAACTGTGGTCTTTGTGGTCTTAATTTGCATCTCTCTAATAGCTAGTGAAGCTGAACATTTTTTCATGTGTTTCTTGGCCATTTGTATTTCCTCTTCAGAGAACTGTCTTTTCATATCTTTTGCCCATTTTATAATTGGGCCGTCTGTACTACTGTCATTGAGTTGTAGGATTTCTTTATATATGCAAGATATCAGCCTTTTGTCAGATACATGGTTTCCAAAAATTTTTTCCCATTGAGTTGGCTGCCTCTTTACCTTTTTGAGAAATTCCTTTGAGGTGCAGAAACTTCTAAGCTTGAGGAGTTCCCATTTATCTATTTTCTCTTTTGTTGCTTGTGCTTTGGGTGTAAAGTCTAGGAAGTGGCCGCCTAATACAAGGTCTTGAAGATGTTTTCCTACATTATCTTCTAGGAGTTTTATGGTACTTTCTTTTATATTGAGATCTTTGGTCCATTTTGAGTTAATTTTTGTGTAGGGGGTGAGGTAGGGGTCCTCTTTCATTCTTTTGGATATGGATATCCAACTCTCCCAGCCCCATTTGTTGAAAAGACCATTATGACTCAGTTCAGTGACTTTGGGGGCTTTATCAAAGATGAGTCGGCCATAGATCTGAGGGTCTATCTCTGAATTCTCAATTCGATTCCATTGATCTATATGTCTATCTTTGTGCCAGTACCATGCTGTTTTGGCAACTGTGGCTTTATAATAAGCTTCAAAGTCAGGGAGTGTAAGTCCTCCCACTTCGCTTTTCTTTTTTAGAGTGTCTTTAGCAATTCGAGGCATCTTCCCTTTCCAAATAAATTTGATAACTAGGTTTTCCAAGTCTGCAAAGTAGGTTGTTGGGATTTTGATTGGGATTGCATTGAATCTGTAGATGAGTTTGGGTAGAATTGACATCTTAATGACATTTAGCCTTCCTATCCATGAACATGGAATATTTTTCCATCTTTTAAGGTCTCCTTCTATTTCTTTTAGTAGAGTTATGTAGTTTTCTTTGTATAGGTCTTTTACATCTTTGGTTAAGTTTATTCCTAGGTCCTTGATTTTTTTAGTTGCTATTGTAAATGGTATCTTTTTCTTGAGTGTCTCTTCAGTTTGTTCATTTCTAGCATATAGAAACATTACTGACTTATGTGCATTAATCTTGTATCCCGCTACTTTGCTAAATTTGTTTATTAGCTCTGGTAGCTGTGTCGTCGATTTCTCAGGGTTTTCTAGATATAAGATTATATCATCTGCAAACAATGACAGTTTTACTTCTTCTTTACCAATTTGGATGCCTTTTATTTCTTTGTCTTTCCGGATTGCCCTGGCTAGCACTTCCAGCACAATGTTGAATAACAGTGGTGACAGCGGGCATCCTTGTCTTGTTCCTGATCTTAGAGGGAAGGCTTTCAGTCTCTCACCATTGAGTACTATGCTGGCTGTGGGTTTTTCATATATGCTCTTTATTATATTGAGGAAGTTTCCTTCAATTCCTACCTTTTGAAGTGTTTTTATCAAAAATGGATGTTGGATTTTGTCAAATGCTTTTTCAGCATCTATTGAGATGATCAATTGATTTTTCCCTTTTGACTTGTTAATGTGTTGTAATACATTGATTGATTTTCTTATGTTGAACCATCCTTGCATGCCTGGAATGAACCCCACTTGGTCATGGTGTATGATTTGTTTAATGTGTCTTTGGATTCGATTTGCAAGTATTTTGTTGAGGATTTTTGCATCTATATTCATTAGGGAGATTGGCCGGTAGTTTTCCTTTTTTGTAGCATCTTTGCCTGGTTTTGGTATTAGATTGATGTTAGCTTCATAAAATGAGTTAGGTAGTGTTCCATTTTCTTCAATGTTTTGAAAGAGTTTGAGTAAGATTGGTGTCAGTTCTTTCTGGAAAGTTTGGTAGAATTCCCCTGTGAAGCCATCTGGCCCTGGGCATTTATTTGTGGGAAGATTTTTGATGACTGATTGGATCTCTTTGCTTGTGATGGGTTGGTTGAGGTCTTCTATTTCTTCTCTGGTCAGTCTAGGTTGTTCATATGTTTCCAGGAAATTGTCCATTTCTTCTACATTATCCAGTTTGTTGCCATACAGTTGTTCATAATATCCTCTTATAGTTTTTTTAATTTCTTCAGGATCTGCAGTTATGTCACCTTTTTCATTCATTATTTTGTTTATATGGGTCTTCTCTCTTTTTGATTTTGTCAGTCTAGCTAGGGGCTTGTCAATCTTGTTGATCTTCTCAAAGAACCAACTTTTGGTGATATTTATCCTCTCTATTGTTTTTTTGTTCTCTATGTCATTTATTTCTGCTTTAATCCTTGTGATTTCTTTTCTTGTACTTGGTTTAGGATTGGTTTGCTGTTCATTTTCTAGCTTCTTCAGTTGATCCATTAGTTCTTTGATTTTGGCTCTTTCTTCCTTTTTAATATATGCGTTTAGTGCTATAAATTTCCCCCTTAGCACTGCTTTTGCTGCATCCCATAGGTTTTGGTATGTTGTGTTCTCATTTTCATTCGTCTCTATATATTTAGCAATTTCTCTTGCTATTTCTTCTTTAACCCACTGATTGTTTAGGAGTGTGTTGTTTAACCTCCAGGTATTTGTGAATTTTCTAAGTCTCTGATGGTTATTGACTTCTAATTGTATTCCATTGTGGTCAGAGAATGTGCTTTGAATAATTTCAATCTTTTTAAATTTATTGAGGCTTGTTTTATGTCCCAGCATATGATCTATTCTGGAGAAAGTTCCGTGAGCACTAGAAAAGTATGTGTATCCTGGTGATTTGGGATGTAATGTCCTGTATATGTCTGTTAAATCTAATTCATTTATCAGATTGTTTAGGTTTTCAATTTCCTTATTGGTCTTCTGTCTGGTTGATCTATCTATAGGAGAGAGTGATGTGTTGAAGTCTCCCACAATTATCATGGAAACATCAATTGCTTCCTTTAGTTTTGCCAGTGTTTCTCTCATGTATTTTGTGGCACCTTGATTGGGTGCATAGACATTTACGATTGTTATTTCTTCTTGCTGAATTGCCCCTTTTATTAGTATGTAGTGGCCTTCTTTGTCTCTCAAAACATCCCTGCATTTGAAGTCTATTTTATCTGAGAATAATATTGCTACACCTGCTTTCTTTTGGCTGTAGCTTGCATGAAATATTTTTTTCCATCCTTTCACTTTCAGTTTCTTTGTGTCCCTGTGTCTAAGATGAGTCTCTTGTATGCAACATATTGATGGTTCATTTTTTTTGATCCATTCTGCGAATCTGTATCTTTTAATTGGGGAGTTTAATCCATTTACATTCAACGTTATAACCGTGAAGGCATTTCTTGAATCAGCCATCTTATCCTTTGGTTTATGTTTGTCATTTTTTTCCCCTCTGTCTATTAATATCCTTTATTGTACCCATACTGAATCTCTTTAGTACTGAACCTTTCTCCAAGTCTCTCTGTCATTTCTTTGTTTCTCTGTCTGTAGGGCTCCCTTTAGTATCTCCAGTAGGGCAGGTCTCTTGTTAGCAAATTCTCTCAGCATTTGTTTGCCTGTGAAAAATTTAAGCTCTCCCTCAAATTTGAAGGAGAGCTTTGCTGGATAAAGTATTCTTGGCTGGAAATTTTTCTCACTCAGAATTTTAAATATATCTTGCCACTGCCTTCTCGCCTCCATGGTGGCTGCTGAGTAGTCACTACTTAGTCTTATGCTGTTTCCTTTGTATGTGGTGAATTGCTTTTCTCTTGCTGCTTTCAGAACTTGCTCCTTCTCTTCCATGTTTGACAGTGTGATCAGTATATGTCTCGGAGTGTGTTTATTTGGATTTATTCTATTTGGAGTTCGCTGAGCATTTATGATTTGTGTATTTATGTTGTTTAGAAGATTTGGGAAGTTTTCCCCAACAATTTCTTTGAATACTCTTCCTAGACCTTTACCCTTTTCTTCCCCTTCTGGGACACCAATGAGTCTTATATTCGGACGTTTCATATTATCTATCATATCCCTGAGGTCCATTTCGATTTTTTCAATTTTTTTCCCCATTCTTTCTTTTATGCTTTCGTTTTCCATTCTGTCATCTTCCAGGTCACTGATTCGTTGTTCAACTTCCTCTAGTCTTGTACTATGAGTGTCCAGGATCTTTTTAATGTGGTCAACAGTTTCTTTAATTTCCATAAGATCATCCATTTTTTTATTTAGTCTTGCAATGTCTTCTTTATGCTCTTCTAGGGTCTTCTTGATTTCCTTTGTATCCCATACTATGGTCTCATTGTTCATCTTTAGTTCTTTGAGTAGCTGCTCTAGGTGCTGTGTCTCTTCTGATCTTTTGATTTGGGTGCTTGGGCTTGGGTTATCCATATCGTCTGGTTTTATCATATACTTTATAATTTTCTTTTGGCCTCGTGGCATTTGCTGAACTTGATAGGGTTCTTTTAGGATTTGTAAACCAATTGAAGTCCTTATCTCTAATTTATCAGATCTACAGCTTCGTGGGGTACACTTTCTCTAACTAACCAGCAGGTGGCATCCACGAGCCACCTGTTCTCCACAAGCCAGTTCTCCCCTGCTTAGCCTTTTTGGTGAGTGGGGGAGTGAGTCTTGTGGGGTCCAATTGGTGTGCCAAGCTTGTGTGTGTAGTTGGTGTTGCCTGCCGTGTATATGGGGTGTGTTTCTGGGCAGTCAGGGAGGGGGGGTGGCCCTAACAATCAAATCTCCCTGGTGATCCTAGAGTTTTAAAGCTGCTGCAATAGTCTAATCCTTCAGTTCAGTCCTGCCACAGTTTGTCTCTGCCACTGACCCACAAGTCCTTGGTATTGGCGTATGGCTCCTGAGACTTGCAAGTGGGCCCCTCTTCCAGGCTGTGCACCCCGGGTCCTCTGTTGAGGGATGACTGTGCTATGTCACAGGTGAGTGCCGTCCCCCCAGGGCAGTTCTGGGCTGCTGGGCTGTGTAGGGAGGCTCCCAGTCTGCTGAAATGATGGCTGAATGGGGCTTTGTTAATTCACACTGCTCCACCTTCCCAACTCTGGGACAATCAGCTGAGGTTGCAGGGAAGGCTAATGTCCACGCCCAGTTTTGTGGTGTGTGCCTGTTATTTGAAGCACTTCCGTCACACTGGGTTGTCTGGGGCAGTTCTGGGCTATGGGGCTGGTGATGGGCAGGAGTGTTTCCTGTCCACCAGGATGATGGCTGTGAGCGGACACCCCCCTTTTCTTGGGAAGTTGTGGTGTTTAGTGAATTTTCTCAGCCACTGGATTATTGCCTTTTGTCTCAGAGTTCTCTTAGTTCTGCTCTTGACTTGACCTGCCCAAATTGCAAGTCTTTGAAGCTTTCTGTATTGGGCTTCTTAGAGTAATTGTTTTAGAAAAAGAAAAAAGGATTAAAAAAAAAAAAAAGGGCCCTCCTCAGAGATCTAATGGGTTATTGAAATGATAAGAGACAAAGCAACCAGGGCCATTAAGGAAAGGTCCACAGGGCAGAGAGATCAGCTTTTCTTTGGGATTTGCATATGCGCCTCAGGGCCTGAGCTCTGCCCTTCCCCTTTCTATGTTCACCAGAACTCCAAAAATCCTCCGCTTTTATTTTGGAGTTTTTCGTGTTGTTTTTTTTCTATGCCTGTCTCCTCTCTGCTGGGCTGGCTGCTCTCAGATTCTCTGGTGTCTGGTCTCAGTCTATCTATGGTTGGAGTTTGGATCAGTAGAATGAGTTTCCGATAAGGGCTGCCACTGCAGTTCTCCCTTCTCCTTCCCGGAGCTGGCAGCCCCTCCTCCCACGGGACTGAGCCTGGCAGGGAGTGGCGCGGGTCCTCTGGCTGCAAAAACTTACAGATTTCGCTGATCTCAGCAGTTCCACGTTTTCGTGAGTGTTGTATGAAGTATGCCCAAAGTCAGATTGCTCTGTGTTGTCCAGTCCACGCAGTTCCTGGCTTTCTACCTACTTTCCTGGAGGAGTAACTAAAACATACAGCTCACCAGTCCGCCATCTTGCCCCGCCTCCCTCTGCCTCCTTCTTGTACATTTGATAACATTTAGGAACTATGCAGGTTATCAGGGACAGTCTCCCCATTTCAAGATCCTTCACTTAATCACATCTGCCGTGTCCTCTGTGCCATGTAAGGAAACATTCCCAGGTTCCAGGGATCAGGGTGGGCATATCTTTTTTTTTTTAAATGCAATTTCATTGAGATATAATCACATAGCATACAATCATTCAAAGTGTACAATCAGTTGTTCACAGCATTATCGTATAGTTGTGCTTTCATCACCACAAACTTTGAACGTTTTCATTACTCCAAAATATAAAATGGAAATTAAAATAAAAAAGAATATCCAAACATCCCATTTCCCTCCTCCCCCAATTGTTCATTTACTTTTTTTAAATACAGTTTAATTAAGATATAGTCACACAGTCCACAGTCATCCACAGTGTACAATCAGTTATTCACAGCACCATCATACAGTTGTGCGTTCATCACCAGAATCAATTTTTGAAACTTTTCCTTACTTCAAATTAAAAATAAAAGCAAAATGCAAAGGAGAGGCTAGGTCTGCCTATAATTGTGCCTAACTGTCTCCTCCTGAATGCCTCTGTTGCTCAGATGTGGCCCTCTCTCTCTGGCTAAGCCAACTTGGCAGGTGAAATCACTGCCCTCCCCCCTACGTGGGATCAGACACCCAGGGGAGTAAATCTCCCTGGCAATGTGGAATATGACTCCTGGGGAGGAATGTAGACCCAGCATCGTTGGATGGAGAACATCTTCTTGACCAAAAGGGGGATGTGAAAGGAAATGAAATAAGCTTTAGTGGCAGAGAGATTCCAAAAGGAGCTGAGAGGTCACTCTGGTGGGCACTCTTAAGCACAATTTTAGACATTAGGTCCTAATGAATTGGAGTAGCTAGCAGTAAATACCCGAAACTATCACACTATAACCCAGAACCCTTGAATCTTGAAGATGATTGTATAAAAATGTAGCTTATGAAGGGTGACAATGTGATTGGGAAAGCCATATGGATCACACTCCCCTTTGTCCAGTGTATGGATGGATGAGTAGAAATATGGGGGCAAAACAAAAAACAAAAACAAAAACAAAAACAAGCAAAAGGCACCCAGTATTCTTTCTTACTTTAATTGTTCTTTTTCACTTTAATTTTTATTCTTATTATTATTGTGTGTGTGGTAATGAAATGTTCAAAAATTAATTTTGGTGATGAATGCACAACTATACAATGTTACTGTTTACAATTGAATGTACGCTTTGTATGACTGCATGGTATATTGATATATCTCAATAAAAATGAATTCAAAAAAACAAAAAACAAAAAGCCAAAAAGAACACCTAAATCCATCCCCTCCATCCCACCCTATTCTTCACTTAATTTTTGTCCCCATTTTTCCACTCATCTGTCCATATAGTGGATTAAGGGAGTGTGAGCCACATGGTTTTCACAGTCACACAGTCACACTGTGCAAGCTACATAATTTTACAGTCATCTTCAAGAATCAAGGTCACTGGGTTGCAGTTTGACAGCTTCAGGTATTTCCCTCTGTAGGACGGGCATATCTTTTGAATGACATCTTTCAAAATGTGCCTATCTACCACAGTGTCTTTGGGACACTTGCTGAAGATCCAAAGTCTTAGGCAAGGGTAGCTTCTTGGCTGACCGTCGTCACAGGCCTATCCCCCGGCTGTCGGGAGGTGGGGCGGGGGAAGCAGGACTTCTGTGGCTTCTGCAGTGGGAGACAGGGCTCTGCTGCCCGCCGAGACTCACACAATGGGGGATTCCCGCCAGTGAAAGAGGGTTTGGGATGCTCTGCGCATGTCCAACTGCTGTTTGCAGCCCGTCCTCTCATCCTGACTTAGATGGATGGAGCCCAGCTCCCAGAGGGAGAAGCTGGGGGCTGCCTAAACTGTCAGCACTGTGAGGGCAGGCACCATCTCCCCGTCACCCTCTGTGGCATCCCCATTCCTTAGTGCAATGCTTGGCACGTGGTAGGTGCTGCATATTTGTCAACGGCCTGGCTGCCTCCAAAGTCTGTATTCTCTCCCCAGCTGCTCACTGCAGCAAGTAGCATCTGAGATGCCAGATGATGGACTCAGGGGGCAAATGTATGAATTTGGGCATATGCCTGCCTGCCTGCCAGGGATGCCAGCCACACCAAAAATACACTTCTGCACGCCCCATTAACCAGAGGGCTAAAAGAACTCTGAACAGTGGACCAAAAAGGAAAAAGAAAAAAAGAAAAAAAGAAGGATTAATTTATGAGGCGTTGTGCTGCCTGGATGGCTCATTGCATACCCGTTCTGGCAACGTCGCTCTGTGATGTGCTTCTAGACTTACTGTACTTCAACATCCAGGGGCTCTTTTGTAACATGCCAAATATTCCGCCGTTATTGTTCTAGGCACCTCCTGTTGGTCATTGGGCTAATTTATTTCAGTTGGAATTTCAGGACCAGACACAACTCTTATTACTCACTCCTTCAGAGAGGGAATAAAAGAGCAATTGATATTTGGAAAAATGAAAAATATGTCCAGAATACTTTGGGCCTTGAGGCCAAAAAGGAATAAAAAAAGGCGGGGTGGAGGGGGCGGGTGTTGGTAAGGCTGGCGGGAAAAATAAGGCCGGCTCACCTAGTCATGCACTCTGTCGGGCCGGGCTTGGAGACATGGAGTCTAGCAGGTCTGCAGACGAATGAATCAACGACAGGGCTCTGAGAATTCCTCAGACACCTGGGTCCTTCTGCAGATGACTTCAGCCGCCACCTGCAGGAGCAGGAGTGGAAAAGATTGCAGGGCACAGAGCTCACCTCAATTAGCTGGGTGTGTTAAGTCAGGCCTTGGGTTGGAGGGCCAGGCAGAAGCCCCCGGTGGGGTGGTTGAATTCATTATGCTGCTTGTTCCCGAATCCAAGACTCTTCATGGAAAATTAACCTAGTAATAGAGTTCTGGAATGCACCAGCTGCAACACTTGCTTCCGGGAGCCATGCGATGCTCAGGAGTGAGAGTGGCTCAGCCGATGGGTGTCCAGATGATTCAGAGGCACCCCCTGAGCTCCTCTGAGTGGACTTTTGGAGGGCAAAAGTCTCCTTTATCATGTGAGCTCCCGGTGTGATTTTGCTATTCCTGGAAGTCCTGGTTGAACGCCGGGGTTTTGGCAGAGAGAGCGACTTCTGCAGACGCAGGAAAGTGGGGGATGGGTTTAGTGCTCCACACCTGCCAAGAAAAGCTGCATAAAGCAGCATGTGTGAAAGGGAAAGGGTGTCCATGCTCGCCCTTTAAGAAACCGAGGTGACATAGTGGTTAGGGCCATGGGCTTGGTGCCAGGCGGCCCTGGGTGCGAATCCCACCCCATTGTCCCTTTGCTGTGAGACCTTGAGTTGTGTGCTCTCCCTCGCTAGGCCTCAGTTTCCTCACCTGTCAGGTGGGGCTGAAAATGCCTCAGAGGGTTGTTGTGAGGAACAAAAAAATAATACGAGTAAAAGTCCTGTCCCATAGTGATAATGATAACTATTCCCTTTTATTGCTCATTTATTATCATTATCTCATTCATGATCTCATTGTATATTTGCAGCAAGTCTATCAAGTAGAAACAAATACTACTCCCCAAATACTATCCCCGTTTTATACATAGGAAAACTGAGGCCAGGATTTGAACTGAGGCCTGTCTGTCTCCAAAGCCTGCTTTCTTCGCCCCCCTCTAACTTACATGGAATTTAGGGTATTAAAGGGAAACACTTGAAGCCAAAAGTGCATGTAATCGAGCAGGAGGCTGATATTCCCTTGAAAAGTCCATTGCATCCCCCTTTTCCTGTAGCTTTGGGACAGAGCCCAGTGTCTTCATCCGAGCGCAAGCTGAAGTTGTTACAGGTACATATTAAGCTAAAAAGATCCTTTTAAACAATGGAGTTATCCGTAGAGGAGCGAGGTCCCCTCGCTAGCTGAGCCGTCAGGCAGCAGAGCCTGGGGGAAGAGAGGGCAGCACTGCTTGGTGTTTTCTAGATGGTTTCTTTCTTTCTCTAATTTGAAATATTTGAATTCGAATCAGGTCAACAGACAAGGGCCCCTGTGACGGGAAGACCCTGTGAAGATGGAATGAATCCCCCATTCCCTGCACATATTAACTGCTCAGTGGAGACCTGCCTCCGCCCTGTGGCTTGGAGACCTCAGGCCAAGTGAATAAAAACAGAGCACGTAGACATGCCCCAAAGCAAGGCTCCCGCAGACCTTGGGCCAGTTTCTTTTTGTTTTCAGCTGTTTGGGGTTTCTGGCAATTGGGAATGGAGGGATCGTAGACACAATAACTGCATGTCAGGTTGTGCTTTTATAAGGAACCCAATGAAATTCTTTTCTGTATCCAAGACGTTTCCTGGGCTTTGTGGGTGAGTCTTGCAACGAAGTTCAAAGTAGTTGGATGGCGGGGGGGCAGGGTGAGGACCACGTCACGGTTCTATGTGAGATGAAGCCACAGGAAGCTTCCAGGGGCGTGGAACTCTCGGAATCCAGTAGACACAGGGGCACCCGGGGCCATCCACGGGGCAGGCCCTGTGGGCATGGGTAGAAGGGAGGGAAGGGGAACTGGGGAGCTGGGGACACCAGGTTCCCATCTTTCCTTCACAGACTCTCTGAATAACCCAGGATGGGTTTCTTCACCTCTCTGTGCTGCCTCAGTTTCCTCATCTGTAAAATGGGGATAATGATGTTATGGTGCATTTCCCAGGGCAATTGTGTCAAGGCATGGGCAAGCGTGGGCTCTCTGAATGAGGTGGGCTGGGACAGAGGGTGACAGGGCTGTGCGTGCCATCCGTCCCTGCTCTCAATAACAACGTAACGATGACAGCAGCCAGGGTGGCTACGGCGACAGCGGCTGGTGTGAACAAGCTCTCGATTGTGCGGAGTACACAAGCTTGATCCCAATTTCTCCTCACAGTCAACCTTTGAGTAAATGTCATTTTCCCTCCTCTTTTCCAGATGAGGAATTGGACACCAGACCTAGAACTGCCAAGCTACAGCACCTCCTGAGAAATGTTCACGTAGGTAAATATAAATTCCACTCATTGCACAAGGCTCAGCATGAGCCTCACCTCCTTGGAGTATTCCTCCAACCGTGAGGATACCTGCCTGCCCATCTGGCAGATGTTTAAACTTAGAAAAATAATTGTTGATATTTCAGGATTAGGAGACTTCACACAAAAGTCCAGATTTCTGGCTTTTCTTTTTATTTTCCTTAGCATCTTTTTTTTTTTAATTTTAATTTTTATTTATTTACTTATTTACTATTTATTTATTTTAACTTTAATTTATTGAAAAATTAAAACAAACAACAAAAAAAACACATTTCAAACAAAACAAAGCAAAGGATTAAGAAAAACAAATAACTTAAAATTATTTGCTTCCAACATGTTCCTACCATACCCCAAGAAAATTAACAAACCATAATCAAACAAAGATATAAGAAAAACCAAATAACCTAAAATAACTACATCAAAGCTAATTTTTTTAATGCAATAGCTTTTCTTTATCAAAAAACTAAAAAAAAAAAAAATTCAAACGAAACAAAACAAAGGATTAAGAAAAACAAATAACCTAAAGTAATTGTATTGCTTTCAACATGTCCCTACCATACCCCCAAGAAAATCAACAAACCCTAACAAAGCAAAGGAATAAGAAAAACAAACAACCTAAAATAACTACATTGCTTCCAACATTTTCCTACCATACCCAAGAAAGTCTGCAAACCATAATCATTCTGGAAGATTCCCATAACATTGAGATTACCCTCAATAGCTTATCTGTTCTTATTAGATTATCATTCCCCCTTCACTAGTTGCTATCTATCTCTAGGTCCCCTACATTCTACAATATAAGATATTTATTTTACATTTTTCACAGAGTTCACATTAGTGGTAACATACAGTGTCTCTCTTTTTGTGTCTGGTTTATTTCACTCAGCATTATGTCTTCAAGGTTCATCCATATTGTCATATGTTTCACAACCTTGTTCCTTTTTACTGCCTCATAGTATTCTATCTTGTGTATATACCACATTTTTTTTATCCACTCATCTGTTGAAGGGCATTTGGATTTCTGGCTTTTCTTAAAGACTGAGAAATCTGGCTACAGTTTGGTCAGAACCCTTTAGATGGGGCCTGGGCTCACCTGCTACTGGCCACTGTCGTGTTAGCTGCCTGGCCCTGAAGATTTCTGGGTGCGTGACCCTGCCCTTCAATCTTTCTCTATTTAGTTGCCAATCACTTACCATGCCCTGGATTATTAGCAAAAACTTCCTGTGCAGTTTTTGGGCCCTGCCCCCCACTGTAAAGACACCAGCTCCTATGGACGGGAAGTGCCTTCTACATCTTTAGTATCCCTCGTGTGTGTCTCCATCATTCTATTTTAATGGTAGGGTGGTGGATATGAAATTAACATTTATTAAGCCCCTGCATGGTGGAAGGAATTGTGCATCAGCACCTCACTGAGCCCCCACCGCCTCCCTGAGACTGAGGCCAATGTCCCTGTTTTGCAGATGAGGCAAGTAAGACTCAGGAGAGGTGAAGAGACCCACCGACAGTCAGGACGACTTTGCTGGTGACAGAGCCAAGATTCGAACCCAGGTCTGTTGACTCCCAAGTCTGACTCTTTCCACAACCCCTGGGCCAACTCTCCATGCCAGGCCCCTCTCTGCCAAAGAGAAGACCTTTGCGATGTTTTGTGTCCTTGAAGGCAAACCAAAAGAATTCCCTACAACTGGCTGCTGGCATTTAAAGTATTGGTTTATGGGTTTTCTGGTGAGAATGCATCCAGGGGCCTATCACCCTTAGTGAAATAGATACTTTTCCAATCAAAGAGTCAAACCAGAACTTGGCTTCTTCGAAAACCACTTGTCTGGAATGCTTGCCAGCTACCAGACAGTCCCACAAGTTCAGATTTTTAAAACTGTGTAGGGAGATCTTTAGGGTGGAGGGTGGGAAAGGCACCTACCTTGCTGTGGAAATATATCAGCATTCAAGCCTTTGGGACTCCCTGACTGGGACAGAGTCAAGTTAGCCCTTTTTTGGTATTCTCAGGAGTCTCACTGCCTTGATGAACCAAAAAGACGGAGTCTTTACTTTATGAGACTTTTCTTTCATGAAACAAAAACAGCAATTAAAGAGAAAAACCTTTTATAAACAAGTGTCTATAGTTCTCATTTGCTTAACTTTTTCCAACCTTTTGAAAAACTGGAACAGAGATCGCCTACTGAAAGAAGGTTCGGGAAGTATTTTCTTTCAGGTTCATTCAAAATAGTCACACCCCCTTCCCCACCCCTTCCCGAATTCTGATGTTTCCGATGGTCTCCACTATATCCTGGAGACTAATAATGTGGTGTGTTTTCATTATCTCTCACCACAATTATGGAGACATGCAAACGATTTCGAATATAGTCTGTGGCCTCAACTGTCACCCCTAATCTGGATGGAATCTGAGACCCCAAATGGTTTGGTCATTTGGACTGAAGGGGTTGGTTAATTCTGTCCAAGAACCAGTTGTAGGCTGGTTGGGGACAGGTTAATTCATTCCAAATGGTCAACCGAGGATGGTAAGCAGACATAACCTGTGGTTCAGAAAGGTTTCCCTTAACCCTTCCTGAGTTTTGATCTGAGGTTTATACAAACAGAAATTATGTGTGGGGTGGAGAGCGGCCAGGCAGTCTCTGAGAAAACTCCATCTTACACATTCTCTTTGAGACAGCCAGACATAAATCTTTGAGGATATCCGTCTTCCTAACAGGATGCCTGGATTTTATGGTTACTATACCCTGGTTAGATTTTAATGATTAAAATACTTTCTTTTGAGTCCAAGGAAAGGGCTAGTGTTCCCCAAATAGCTAATACAGTTTTTCAGGCAGAAAGGAACAACCATTTTTAAAGTCAGAGACCATACACTGCCGAGGGGAGAGGGGTGTGTGTGTGCGTGTGTGTGTGTGTGTGTGTGAGGGCATGTATGTGTGTTTGGGTGAACAAATGGAACAATGGAAGAATGGATACATTTTCACTTCTTTTCAGGGTAAGCAGGTTAATCTTTCTGCCTCTGAATTTGTGCTGTGATAGGTTGACTGTCTCCAAGATAAAGTTGGGTAAATACATCTTTATCAACCCAAACTACGCTTCCCTGTGTGCTTTTCTCGAATCAATAATAACAGTGAAATTGCTAAATCTTTTAGCCATTCATTCATTATTGCTCCACAATATTCAGTCTCCTCCTCCCCTCCTTGCTTCTTCCCCTGCCCCCTTCCCTCTCTCCCTTCCTCCATCCTTCCTTCCCACACGTATTTTTCAGAGCAGTGTGTGCCAGGCACTGCCCTGCCCTGGGTTCTGTTGAAACTCCATTGAAGACCATCAGGGAAACCTGTTGATTATACAAAGCCGGGTTTATTAAACTTGCTGAGCAATAGAGAGCACCAACCTGACAGCATCTCGTAATATCTCAAAAGGAGAAATTAGAAGGGTATGAGAGGGGTTTAGGGAATAGAGATTTGAGGGTATTCTGCTGGACATTGGGAACAGAGACAAATGACCTAAGTGACATTTACGAGCTCCCAGTCTGGTGAAGGAGGCAGCCCTTTGGCAGACTGTAACGCTATAGTATAAATGTCATGGCAGATGCTGGGGGCCATGGAGAAGGGCTCCAGTCTGAGCTCTATGGAGGGGGTCTTCAAAGAAGTTTTTAGAGGAGTTGAATTTTAAGGGAACCTACTAGTAGATAAAGGAATGGGGAGTGTGTTACAGGCAGGGGTAATGGCACGTATAACTTCAAGGGAACATAATGGGAGCGAGCATCAAGGAGACAGTATGGTGCATTTGAGGGATTGCAAATAGTTCAATCTGGCTGCAGGAGGGCAGTGGTGGGAGGCAAAGTTGCAGAGGGCAGCAGGGGTCAGACAATGCTGGACCTGAGTCAGGCTAGGCAGCTAGGATTTTAAGCAGGAAGGCCATGAGGATGGCTTTGATGCCATAGGAGAGACAGTGCAATAAATACTGCTGGACCCCAGGGCTCAGAGGACTGAGAGCTCCAGGTGTGCTGGGTTAACCTGGGGTGGTGGTGGGGCAAAGAAAGTGAGGTGGATCAATTTGGAGAGAAGGAAGGAAGACAGTGTGTATCATCAGAGTGATTAAGGGCTAGAGGACAGTAAACATGGGGATTCCAAATGAGAGACGCTGTGGGAACAAGCAAGATCTCCCCTGTCCTGGTGAAACACACTGAAGACCTATCTATCCATACCTTCAGCACATATTTATGGAGAACTTTCTATTTGCCAGGCATTGTGCTTATGCTGGGGATTCCATGAGTGAAGGTAGATGAGTCCCTGTTCTTGAGAAACTGACTTATTCATTCCCTTCATTTGCTCAGTGTACAGCCAACAGGAACAAACACATTCATTGAGCACCACTCTGTACCACACACTTTCTTTTTCTTTCCTTTTCTTTTTTCAGTTTTTAAATTGTAAACTCAAATACAGATGAATAAAAATCACACAAAACAAATTTATATCTTCATGAATTATTATAAAATGAACACCCATAACCACCACCCAATTCAAGTAAGCTTTGCCAGCCACCTTGAAGCTCCTCCAAGTGCCCTGTCTTGAAAGCAAACCCCTGCCTCGCCCTAAGGGTAACGAGTACCCTGACATTGTGGTTATCTCTTCCTCACCCCCCCTTTTTTTTTTAAGGTTTTATCACCCAAATGTGCAACCCTAGACACTATAGTTCAGATAATTCATTTATTAAAAACTTGATATCTCTTTTTAAAGTATCTTTAATCTATAGGTTTAACTTATAGGGGATATCCTTTTCTTTTTTCTATAATTTATCTGTTCAAGAATCCAGAACATTTGACCTGTGTGCTCCACCACGCTTGGGATTTTGCTGTTTGCACTCTCTTGGTGCAGTTCAACATGCTCTTTTGTCCTCCGTGTTTCTGGAGAATCGGTGGCTGGCAGTTTATTTTTTGCCCATTGTTTTTTCTTTTTCTTTAAAGGTCAGTAATTTTACTAGACTATGACTTGGTATTGATCATGTTGGTTCAATATTTTCAGTTACATGATTTACTCATTCAATCTGTAGTTACAAATCTTTTTTAGTTTAGGACATTTTCTTGAATCATTATTTTTAGTATTTGTTTTATTCTCTTTTCCTGGGAATTCAGTATTTGTAACTTTCTCCTTTCCCTGTCTTCAGTATTTGTTACCTTTCTCTCAATTTATTTTTATTTCTTTTTATTTAAAATATTTTTTCTCTTTTTCACATTGTATTTCTCTTAAGGCATTATTTATTGTGTTGTGTTTCTTCCAGTTTAGTCTTCTTTTATAAAATGATTTTTCTTTTTATTTCTAATTCTTTCTTGAGTTCCATTATTTAATTTATGGAGGTTTTCTAACTTTGATTTATGTTTTTCTATCATTTTCTTAATGCCTTTTACTTATTTTGAAATAGAACATTAAAATTTTTGATTTCTTTTTAAAGGATTTTTTTCTGGCAGGCTGTTATTATCTGTAGGAACATTATTCTGCTCTTTAATCTCTTTTCTTACAATAACTTTGTAAAGGATTTGTCCTTGATACTTTTCTGTTAATTATTTTTTCTGTTAATTTAATTTTCCTGAACTTCTAGAAAGATACTTGGTTTAGAAAGCTTTTCTAACATCATAGGGTCCATCTCTTGTTATTTTAATGAAGGGTTAACAAATATAGTAGCTTGCTTTCTGAGATTTCCCTCTCTTCCAGTTTTATCTGTACTTTTCATTCCTTTGTCTCTGTTTTCCCTGTCCTGCTCAATTTTTTTTAAATGCAATTTTATTGAGATATAATCACATACCATATAATCCATCCTAAGTATGCAATCAATGGTTCACAGTGTCATCATATAGTTCTGCATTCATCATCACAATCAATTTTAGAACATTTTCATTACTACCTCTAAAAATAAAAAAAATAAAAAAAATAAAAAAGATCATCCAGAACATTCTATATCTCTTTATTTTATTACTTATCTGCCCATATGCTGGATCCAAGGAGAGTTAGTCACAAGGTTTTCACAATGACATGGTTACATGATAAAAGCTATATAGTTATACAATCATAATTGAGAATCAAGGCTGCTGGATTACAGTTCAACAGATTCAGGTATTACTTTCTAGATATTCTAATACACTAGAAACTAAAAAGGAATATCTATATAATGCATAAGAATACTCTCCAGAATGACCTCTTGACTCCATTTGAAACCTCTCAGCCACTGAAACTTTATTTTGTTCCATTTCTCTTCTCCCTTTTGGTTAAGAGTCTTTCTCAATCCATCCCACGATGCCAGGGCCAGGCTCATCCCTGAGAGTCATGTCCCACATTGCCAGGGAGATTTACACCCCTGGGAGTCAGGTCCCACGTAGAGGGGAAGGTAGTGAGTTAATTTGCAGTGTTGGCTTAGAGGTACAGGCCACATATGTGTCCTGCTCAAATTTTGTTCCACTCCTAACCATTTCTCCTTAGTGTGGAGACTGTCCCAGAAGGGAGACATGGTGGGTTCACACTGAGAGTTCACAGGAGCTCAATCAGGCTAATCTCATCAGGCCTCACAAATAGCACACATAACCTAATGAATCCAGCAAAAGTCCTCCTAGTTTCAACTACTGTTTTAAAATGGTCCTGTTGCATGTTCCTGTGACTGCCCCTTGGCTACCTTGGGGTTCTTCTGTACTCAGGTCCATCAGAGGCTGTGTTGCTCCCTTCTACTTTCTCTCTCACAGATGTCAATGACATGTAGGTCTATGGCTGTTGGTGATTTGGGATCTGTGGGTATACCTTGTCACCCAGCTCAGTTCTCAGTGTTGTACATGGGTTTTGGATTTAGCTCTCTATGTTTTTATACGGGGTTTTGGAAAATCCAAAGCTGTGCTTCTATCACCACTGCACTCCCGTCATCCCCAGAAGCCATGTCTACCTTACAGGCTTAACACATTACCTCACAAAGTCCAATGGGATAGATAATACTTTTCCTTTATGGCAGAAGAGGTAAGTGAGTCTCCAAAGAGGGGGGTGGCTTATTCCTAAGTGGAAGAGCTGGGATTTGAACCCATAGACACTCACAGCCTTCTATAATGTAACAAACTTTTTTTTACTATCATCATTCCCATTCTAAACCATCAAGTAAGTATTTAAGTGCCTGCTTTGTTCTGGACCCTATAAAGTAAGCAGTGAAGACAAAACAGGATTAGTAATTATAGTGAACATATATATGCCAGAGTATATTCTAGGCATTGTGCTGAGCATTTTACACTCACGTTGTCCCATTAAATTCTCATTGCCACCAGGGATATAATTATAGATGGGCAAACTGAGGCTTAAAGAGGTTAATTAATGTAAATCAGGTCATGTCACACAATCTTGCTTAATACACTCCGATGTCTCCCTATCATACTAGGAACACAATTTTAACTGATTATCCTGACTTATAAAAACCTCGTTGATCTGGCTCCTGTCTGCCTCTCTGACCCTATCTTGTGCTGCTCTCTTTCTCATCCACACGCTCCCACCACCCTTCCTTGGTTGCTTTGACTGTGCCAAGATAATTTTTATCCTAAGTCCTTTGTTCTAGCTGTTCCAGCTGCCACAGATGCTCTTCTCCCTGCACACCATGAGAGTGGCTCATTCTTGTGGCTCAAAGGGTCCCTTCCTAACCTCCCAGGATAAAATAGTCCCTTAATCATTCTCTGTCTCATCATCCTATTTTAATTCTCCAGATAGCAGGTATTACTTTCTGATTAGTTTGTTGTTTATTAGTTTGTTTATTGTCTGTATAGCTTCACTAAGTTATCAACTCTATGAGAGCAGAGATTGTTTGAGTTTGGGTTCTCTTGAAAGCAGAGCCTGAGTCGAGGATTTTGGTGTAGGAAGTTGATATGGGAGGTGATACCAGGAAGCAGGAGGGAGGAAGTAGTGAGAGTAGGAGAGGGAAGGAGGAGAAGTCAGCATGAGGGTGTGCTATCAAGGTTGACACTTTAGGTAATGGGGACTCCATCCCCTGGGATCTTGGAGAAGAGTTCGGGAAGTCTTCCAGAATTATCCACCTGAAGGATGGGAGGCTGGAGGATGTACCCAGTGGCTCCTGCCCCCTTTGGTTGAGGGAAGCTCCCAGGGCTGTTAACCCAGCCCTTCTTGCCTGTGTTTGCACAAGGTCTTACTAGGCCCTTTTGATGTCAGAAGAGTTCATGGGGGCAAGAGGCAAATGGCATGCTGTGCACCTGTTAGGTGGTACGCTGCTAGCACCAGGTGAATTTGAGTTTGCATGGAAACATCTGCCACAGGTAAAATAAGTGGTGGATACCAGAAATGCCTGCTGAAGGGCCCATGCTTATTCTGCTCTTGCTAAACCCTCAGCCCATATACAAATTCAGTAATATGTACTAAAAAAATGAATTCACCAGACTAATTGTTTCCAAAGTCCATGCTCTTAGCCACCAGGGCGTATAATGTAGGGATGGAGAGACATGGTGCTTACCCTTCATACTCTCTCCATTTTGGGTACAAGAGGGAGGAGACATGTTGATAAATAAAAGGGAGAGCCCATGGTAAGTCCTCAGCTGGAAGTTAGGGGAGGATATGAATTCAGGTTAAATGGGCCATGAGAACCAATCTCGGAATCCTAAGACCAGACCTTTTGGGTACCTACCATGTATGTTACGATTTCTCTGATTTTCACAATGACTCTGGAACATCGGTATTTCATGCAGATTTTACAGATGATAAAATTGAGGCACAGGGAGTTAGGTTCCCCCCAGGCCTCCCAGACAGCAGGAGTTTAAGCCCAGGCTTCTGTGGCTTCAGAGCCAAGTCTGCCTCCTTGAGATAATAGGTGAGCTGCAAAGAGCATTGAGTTTGACCCTAATCCATCAGCCCATCCTGCTCTGAAATCCAGCTTGAGTGGGACCAGACCTCAAGGCAGGCAAGTTAGGTTGGGCCCACCTGGTTTTATTCCTTCCTGTCTTGGCTCTTCCTTGATTCTTTCTTGAACACCTGTGCCTCCACACTGAGGTGGGAGTGAACAGTGACTTCTTAGCCACCAGAGGGACGAGGAAACCACAGGTGATGTGTTCGTGGCAGGGCCAGGAGGCCCTGGTTGGCTAGCAAGGGAGGAGAGTCTAGGGGTTGCTTCTCCTCCTTGCTCTGCTCCCCTAGACCACAGCAGCTGGTGTGGACTCAGATAAGTATCTGCACGTTGGGAAGCCAGTTCCTACCAAATCCAGCCCCTAAACTGTCGGAGGTCCACCCATCGCTAAATTTCATATGAGTTATATTAAAGAGTCTGATGTGAAAGTATGTCTTGGTTTAAAAATAGAAGAATACAACAATAAATCAAGATGAAAAAGCAATCTGAAAAAAAATGCAGAAAACAGATGAAAAGAAAAGGGAAAAAGTGGACGGTATAAAAATACCCTCCATGCCAGGCACTTCAAATGTGATTTCCTGCGGCCTGCACTTTGAAAAAACCTGCTGTTATGCCATGTGCTGCAGCTGAAGGCCAACAGGGCGGATGAGAAAGGCGTGTTGAGACTTGGAGGAAAGGGTGACATTTGACCTGCCTCCGCTCCAGACACATACACCGAGGACACGTCAGCTGATTTTCCGTTCGGTGGAGCCGGGCCCCGTGGGCTTTCTCCACCCACCCTGTGCCCACCCGGCTCTGACACACTTCCTGTTATGGGCGGTGGGCACACAGTGGGGCCACGGGAAGAGGCCAGGGCTCTGGCTTCCCTTGTAGGCTGGTGCAGACAACTTCAAAAGCTGCATCTGGCATGCAAAGGAATGATTTAAAAGTGAACTTGGGACACTCCCAGTACGATTTACTACAAGTAAGTAGAAAGAAAACATACATTATCTCATGTTAAAGAGCAGGCTTCTTTTAAGGCACTGCCAACAATTTATGAAATCCTAACGTATTGCTGAAATAAAAAAAAAAGCCCCCAGCAAGCCTAGCAACAGCTGGCAAGGCCAAAAGGACATAAACATGATGTCAGGGTGCCAATTCCAAATTGGCCAGGATTGCATGACAAATTTGTAATTCTAATCAACCAGAATCTCAAATGTATGCCCCAAGAATATACTGTCTGCCTGAGAGATGCACTTGTCTGATGCTAAAATATGCCAAAGAAAAGCAAAATAAATTTCTTTTCCAACTGGCTGATTTGGGAGGGGTGAGATGTGGTGGCATCTGAGTGGAAAAAATAACATTTCAATAACATGAGAGAGAAAAAAGAACAAATCAAGACATGACCCATGCAGCTTGTGAGACCGTCCAGTTTAGATGTTTCCCTGGTGCTGAGGACTTCCCTGTGCAGGCTGGGACGTGGAAGGCTGGTTGGGATGGAGTGTGGGTGTGGACTGAAGGGAACTCACAGCCCTATGAGCACCTGACACGGAGGGGCTTGAACTTGAGCTGTGTCCCAAGATGGATTGGGATCATATTTATAAACCACTAAAATGTCTCTGGTTCGCCAGGCCAGGATTTGGCAGCAGACGTCCTCTAAACGTGTGTGTGTGTGTGCGTGCACGCGTGTGTCCTGGCCGTCAGCGGGAGGCCAGCTGCACTTGATTAGTAATCTCCAGCACGCCCACAAACACGCATGTGACCAAGGGGATGGTGTGCTATTAAGAAAATGTGATTTGTTAATGCCGTGCTGTGGGTCTCAGAGGCTCTCGGCAGCTTTCCAGGTCCCCGTGTGCCTTGGGAATGATATCTTGGGAGGGATGTTACATGGGGCTGCCTATTGAGTCTGGGCTGGAGAAGGGGCTATAGGATAAGGGAATATGGGGGAAGAAATGTGCTTAGGATTCTACCCACTTCCTAACTACACTGAGTCTAGCCTAGGAAGGAATAAAGGACTCACATGGCCAGCAGTCAAAAACTCCCAATTTCGAGTCCAGGTTCTGCCTTTTAAAAGAGTGGATCACACTCCCTTTATCCAGTGTATGGATGGATGAGTAGAAAAATGGGGACAAAAACTAATGAAAAATAGGGTGGGATGAGGTGGATATTTGGATGTTCTTTTTTATTTTTATTTTTTATTCTTATTCTAATTCTTTCTGGCATAAGGAAAATGTTCAAAAATAGATTGGGGTGATGAAGGCACAACTATATGATGGTACTGTGAACAGTTGATTGTACACCATGGATGATTGTATGGTATATGAATATATCTCAGTAAAACTGAATTTAAAAAAAGTTAAAAAAAAAAAAAAAAAGAAAAAGATCAGTCATTGACTGTTGAACTAGAAAATTCTTTTTGCCTCTTGGAACCACTGTTTCTTCATCCGTACAAGGCGGGGCATCACTTCTTCAGTTCCTTTCTTTACGACCAGATTATTAATGAAGATGGAGAACAAATTCAACGTAATATCAGTGCTATAGGCATTATCATTATGACTATTATTTTTATGGAAGGAAGCAAAAACTTCCCACCCTAAATCTGTTTTCTGAGTTGACCCTTCCCCGATGCCTGAAATTTCAGACATTTATCATTGCCTTAGGTTAGGCATTGAAAGTCCAAGTTCAAATGCAAATCTTGCCCATTAAGAGGAAGCCAGGTTGACACATGTCACCTGTAGCTGCTCATCTAGCATGGCTCTAAGCAGGGATTCTTAAACGTGTTGGGATTATGGGATTCTTTGTGATGTATCTTCACAAAATGCACATCCATACATTTATATGACATTTATTTATAATTGCACGGTGTTAATGGATCCACTGAAATTGGAGTGCAGGGGACCTCAGATTAAGAACCTCTTGCTTTATAAATTGGGAGCACAGACTAGGTACACTTTGAAGAATGTCAGGTAGGGGCAAAGGCAAGAAGTTCCCCCTTGGAGTGCAGAGCCCAGGCTCAGAGAGGTGAAGTGACCATTTCAGTGTTATAGAGCCAGTAAATGCTAGAGCTAGGTGTAAAACCGAGAACTGTTGGGCTGATTAATAGCGGTGTCTGGAAGCCTGGGTTCAAGACCCAGCTCTTTCCCTTATCTCTGCATTACCTTAGGCAAGTCCCTTCACCTCTCTAATCTAATCTTCAGCTTCTTCATCTACAGCCAAAGCATAACCCCATGAATAGAGATTCTGATATTTACCATAAGTTCTCCATATATGACCTTGAATATTAGTAATGGATGCTGAAATATTTCATAAACTATAAAGTTCTCTCTATATTGCTAGCTATTTTTTGCTATTCCTGTTGAAAAACAGGGAATGCAAATATACAGAAACTTTTATTATGGAAGACCAATAAAATCTTAGTGAAAAGTCAGGACTTTTTAGTCTAAAATATTATGTTCAGTACTGGAAAAAAGTACGAGGGAAAACAGTGGTACAAGCTCTGCTGTGGGAGCTGTGAATTAGTGTGCAGGAGTGGGCAGCAAGGGTCTCTAACTGTATTAGTGAGGGATCTTTCTATTAAGAGTGACAGAAATTGACCTCATAATGGTTTACACACAAAGGAGACTTGATTGGCTCAAATAATGGCTTCTACTGTTTATTATTTCACTGTGTTTTTAGTCATATGATCTTGTCTCTTGGCAGACCTAGTAATTTTTAATTGAATATCAGATAATGTGTATATAAAATTGCAGAGTCTTCAGGTGTTGTTATGTTCACCCAGAGAGGGTTCATTCATCTTTTCTCTATTAGGCAGATAGGTCATGGGCTGATCATCTTGATCTAATTAAACGGAGCTGAATCCAGGCTGGATTGTAATTTTGGTAAGTTTCCATCTGATTCTGGTTTTCTCCTGTTCCTATGGTGTAGTCCTACAGGACTTCTAGTTCAGAGCCTGCTGTGTTCACAGGGACCTCTCCCTGTGCTGAGAACTGAGTTCCAAGTCTTTTTCTCCTCAACACTTTGAGATTGCTAAAAACTCTGCTCTGTTTTTTAGCTTCAGAATCTGGCAGATATCTTGAGGGGGGAAATCAGTGCCAGGCTCAGTTCTCTGTCCCTTCTTTCTAACAGGAATCTTGGCCCCTCTGGTTTCCAAGTTTATCTCTCCAGACCTGTGAGACTTCCAAAAGCTTTGTTGGTTTCTCTGTCCCCCCAGAAATGACCTCTGCCCAGGGAAAGTCTGGTCTCTCATCCTCTTTCCCTGGGCCCTGAATCAGCCAATGCCTCCCAGGAAAAAGTGACTGCAGAATGCCTGCTTACTTCTTCACAATTCCTGCAGTCTGAATCTTGTCCCCTCCAGCTCTGATTGTTTCATCAGATCTCCAATGCCTTTGAACAGTTTTTTAAAATATGTATTTTATCCAGGTTTTCTAGTTGTTCTCAAAGGGAGTGTAGATCTGCTGTGAGCTGTTCCACATGGAAGCAGAAGTCTCAGGGTCACATAACTGAAAAGTCCAAAGATAGCTCTGGAAGTTCAGGAATGGTTCAATTCAGGTAGCCAATGATATTATCAGGCATTTCTTCTCTATCTCAGCTCCATGCCACTCTTTGTAGACTTCCTTCTATAATAGGCTCTCTCCTTGATGCTGCAGAGAAATCCTCTAGCAACTCCAGGTTTATATCACAGCAGGTTAGCAATCTTGGCAGAAAGAGAAAGACTCTTTCTCAGTAAACTCAACAGAAGTCCTAGAGAAAGCTCTCAATGGCTCAGCTTGAGTCATGTGCCCACCCTTGATCCAATCGCTGTGATAGAAGAATAAAATATGGTAATTTTTTGGGCCTTATTACATGTGCACACTGGAGTTTGGGTGTGGTCAGCCACACATATCCACATGGACTAAAAACATGGAGAAGGGTGGTTCTCAAAAAAAAAAAAAAAAAAAAAGAAAGAAAGAAAAGAAAAAATGGAGGCATTATTTTTCCAGGAGAAGACAGAATAGATGTTGACCGGATAGTCTACAACAGTCTTCTATAGTGAATGTTGAGCAAATAAAGGCAGGACTGAGGCTGAGAAATCAATTATTTTCTTCTCCTTAGTTCCTGCCATCATCCTCAGAAATACCCACTTCCACCTAGACAAATCATTCAAACACTTGACCCCAAATTCCTGGGCCTTCTGGGCTCCAATAACCATTACCTCCGTTCCATTTCAGGTTCTACTCCCTGGACCTTCCCATAACCCACAGGACCTTCTACTCCTGTGTCCCATTTTTTGGGCCCCCACATCTCATGACTGCTCTATGTCCCACTGAGACTCCCAGGACTGTGGCCTTTCCATGTTCTCTCCCTCTATCAGCTCTTCTCTGTCACTACTTGGTCAGATCTCATGACCAACTATTTGATTTTTTTTCTCCCTCCAGGATCTTCAATACCTTTGCACATGTGTCCCTCCACATCACTCACCTGGCAAACCCCCAGCCCTGGGGCCATGCTGCTCTCCACCTTCTCCACCCTCTCTCCAGGAGGCTTAACTCAACTAGAAGAACTCATGGGATGGTGAAGATGGGTGCCATCCTGAAAATATTGCTGTTCCCACTGTACCTGATCAATCTTTGTCTTGTTTTTGTTCAGCTCAATCTCTCACACTCTTCACAGGCTCACCCAAACCACCATCTCCTTCACCATGGCCCTTTGAGGCCACGAGGGGAGATCTTTTACAACTTTCTGATTTTTCACTTACACACTTATTTTATCTGCATGAGAGAGGGCTTCTGTAGGTTTCACATGCCCAACATACATGGCTCCTTCTCCTAGTGACAGTATTTCCATTTTCCTTTGGGAACTAACCTTGCATCACTCTGGTTGAGTGGGAGTGATCCTGTGAGCGGAGTCAATATCCCTGGCCATAGTGACTGGGTTTTGAATAGATATAGGACTAAAGAATGTCAAATGTGAAACAAAGCCGGGGTTTTGTTGGAATGATTCAAAATGAGAAACTTACATTCTGCTGGGATGGCTAGGCTAGGAGGATGAAGGTTGTGAGTTATCTGTGTCTTATCTTTATACCTTGAGCAGAAGGTCCTCATAATAATGAAGCCTACCTAACTCCAAGATACGGAGGAATAGAGAGAGAACCAAAGACATCGTTTGAACTCCTAAATTCAGATGGTGCTACCACTGGATGTTTTAGTTAAGGCACCAGTAAATGTCTCTTTTCTGTTTAAGTCAGCTGAAGCAGGATTTCTTTTACTAATACCCAAAAATGTCCTGATCAATATATATACATATCCTTGTCTTCTTTCTTCTAGTATCAGGGGACATATACATCCTGGTTCTTTTTAAGATTAATCCACCCATCAATGCTATTCATTCATCCTTCAAATACTTATTGAGAGCCTACCTTGAGTCAGACACTGTTCTAGGTACTGCGGCAAACCACAGTGAACAAGTAGATGAGTTCTTTCCTTCATGGGGCTTATTGTCTACTTGGAGAGAAGGCAAAAAAAAAAAAAAGAGAGAGATTTTAAAAACTTCAAGCTTTAATAAATGCTATGAATGGAGGTAAGAGGCATTAGTCAGGGTTCTCCAGAGAAACAAAATCAACAGGATATGTATATTTATGTAAATATTAAGAGATTTATTATAGGCATTGGCTCATGCAGCCATGGGGATTGGCCAAGTCCAAATTCCTAGCGCAGGATGCAAGTGGGAAACTCTGATGATAGTGAAGTTGAATTTCCCAGGAGAAGCTGGCTGCTGAAGTAGAAACAGAAATTATTCTTCTCTTCAGAACTCCTGACTCAGTTCTGGCTTTAAAGACCCTCAACTGCTTGGAGGAGGAGACTTCCCCCATTGCTGAGGGCAATGCCCTTTGCTGATTACAGATGCAATTGGCTGTAGGTGCAATCAACTGACCATAGATGCAAATCCACCTATGAAATAGCCTCACAGTACAAATAGCCTCACAGTGTTTGCTTTACCAAACAACTGGATACCATAAGCTAGCCAAGGGACACATGGAATTAACCATCACAGAGGGTGAATGACGAGGTGGTGGAGGAGGTGGGGCAGGGAGACTTTAGTTATCTGTTTTTGATTTCTAGTTTAACTTCATGGTGATCAGAGGATATGCTCTGAATGATTTAAATCCTATGATATTTGTATGATTTAAATCCTATGATATTAAAAAGCATTTTAATGCTTTTTTATGTTCCATGTGCCCTTGAAATTAATGTGGAGTCTGTAGTTGTTGAATATAGTGTTCAATATATGCCACTTAAGACAAATTGGTTGACAAGATTCTTCAAATCTGGTGTTACCTAATTGAGTTTTTGTCTACTTATTTTATCAATTACTTAGAGAGATCTGTTAAAATCATCAACTAAGCTTGTGGATTTGTCTATTTCTTCTTTTACTTTTCCCATTTTATTGTCTATTTTTTCTATATATTTTCTGAAGCTGTACAATGAAGTGCATAAAATTTAGGATTGTTATGTCTTCCTGTTGAGTTGATCCTTTCATCACCAGGAAATTTCCTTTGTATCTTCAGTACTACTTTCTTGATAAAATCTGCTTTATTGATATTTTAATGTAGCCATAAAGCTTTTTTTTTTTTTTTTTTTTTTTTTTTGGTTAGTGTTTGCATGGTGTATTTTTTCAGGCATTATCCTTTCAACCTATCCTTATACTTAAAGTGTCTCTTTTTTTTTCCTTGCAGTTTTATTGAGATACAGTCACATACCATACAATCAGTCAAAGTGTACACTCAATTGTTCACAATATCATCACATAGTTGTGCATTCATCACCATATTCAATTTTTGAACATTTTCATTACTCCAAAAAATAATACAAATTAAAACAAAAGTACAAAAGAACACCTAAAACAACCCATCTCCCCCACCCCACCCCCAATATTCATTTATTTTTTTTGTACCCATTTTTTACTCATGGATAAAGGGAATGTGAGCCACAAGGTTTTCATAGTCACACAGTCACACTGTGTAAGCTATATAGTTAGACACTCATCTTCAAAAAACAATGCTACTGGGTTGCAGTTCAACAGTTTCAGGTATTTCCTTCTAGTTATTCCAATACACTAAAAACTAAAAAGAGGTATCTATATAATCATCAGAATAACCTCCAGAATGACCTCTTAACTCCATTTGAAATTTCTAAGCCACTGAAACTTCACTTTGTTTCATTTCTCTTCCCCCTTTTGTTCAAGAAGGCTTTCTCAATCCCATGATGCTGGGTCCAGGCTCATCCACAGGAGTCATGCCCAACATTGTAGGGGAAATTTATACCCCTGGGTGTCATGTCCCATGTAGGGGGGATGGCAGTGAGTCCACTTGCCAAGCTGGCTTAGAGAGAGAGAGAGAGAGAGGCCACATCTGAGCAACAAGAGGTTCTCTGGGGGTGACTCTTAGGCACAATTATAAGTAGGCTTAGCCTCTCCTTTGCAGTAACAGGCTTCATAAAGGCAAGCCCCAAGATCACGGGCTCAGCCTACTAAATTGGTAGTCCCCAATGTTTATGAGACTATAAGGAATTTCCCAGGTGGGTAAATTTAATATTTCCACATTTTCCCCCAGTCCTTCAAGGGGGCTTTTCAAATACTTCTTTATCCTCTGCCCAAATTACTCTGAGATGTATTGGGGCTTCACACTAATGTGCACAAACAAATTAGATCTCACTCCCTATTCAGGGTTCCATGTATTTACGGTGTTTGAATTAACTGACCATACAAGTTAAATTATACAGCATGCTACAGAGAATAAAGATGTAAAGAATAAAATCTCTACCTTTGGTCTCACACAGAAGTTGAAATTTTAAAATACAGTCAATATCATCCTCTACCCTTTGGTCTGGTTTACCTTAGTCTGAACCAAGGCCATTTTGTTCATATCTCTAATTAAAGGCTGATCCCTTTTTCAGCTTAACATTTGCTGTATGTGGTAATGCTGACATTCATAGCTACTGAACTCTAGCTCTGAGTCTCAGGTGTCATCCAGATACCCGAAGTTCCAGGGACCAACTCGGTTACGCACAAGAGCTCAGCATCTCAGAATCTGGAAATAATCATTACAACTCAGGAATAGATGTAACTGCCATAAGAGCTTACAAGCTAGGAACCATTACAATAAGACTTCTCCTGATAACCTATGGTCTCTGAGTCAATTCCCAGAGTTTGCACATTATAGTTAGTCATATTAGTGAGACATTATATGTTTGTCTTTCCATTTCTGACTTATTAAATGCAACATACCATCCTCAAGTTCCATTTACTTAGTTGTGTACCTCACAACTTCATTTCTTCTTGTGGTCGCTCAATATTCTATTGTATGTATACACCACAGTTCACCATTCCATTCATCAATTTTGATGGACTCAGAATTCTTGATTGACATTCTTTTTCTTTCAGCTATTTGTTGTTGTTGTTGCTGCTGTTTGTTTATTTACCTTCCTGGACTAAAAATATAAAGTCTGTATTCTTTGTCATGTGTGGCCACTGAAGTCTCTGTTGAATTAGTTTCATGGTCAGCAAATGACTGGACAAAAATTTCTTTAAATGCCCTGAGCCATAAGTCTTCAACCCTTTGTCAAGGGGCTGCTAAGTGTGTGCATTGGGTTATGCCTTCAACATTTCTGAGGTTCACAAGTCTGCCTTGCCTTCATCTCTGCTTATGCGGAGCTTCAAGGGCAGCCAGAGATGAGACATTGGGTCTTCTCAAGACTTTTTTGGACATGTGTACAGTCCCACACATACAAAAGGCCTTCTACATTACTAGGAATATGACAGAACTTTTCAAAGCACCCTATGTACATCTCATTCCCCAGATCTTCCTTTTTAAGTTTTTGGCCAGCTTCTTATTTTCCCCAAGCCTCAGGCAGCTGTGATATTAAACGATTGCTGCTGATTATTTTTTTTTTTATTAGAGAAGTTATGGGTTTACAGAACAACAATGCAAAAAATACAGGATTCCCATATACCACCCCACCACCAACACTTCCATTAGTGTGGAAAAGTTGTTAAAATTGATGGTAATACTTTTTTTTTTGTAATTCTGCTATTTTTTAACAATAGTTACATTTGTTACAATTGATGAAAGATTGTTAAAGTAGTACTATTACTATTGTCCATAGTTTATGTAGGGGTATTTTTTACCCATATTCCTGACCTATAATTTTTTTTTCCATGCATGTCTTTATTTTATTACTCATCTACTCATACACTGGATAAAGGGAGTGTCCATCACAAGGTTTTTACAATCACATGTTCACATGATAAAAGCTATATAGTTATAAAATCATTATCAAAGATCAAGTCTACTGGTTTACATTTCAACAATTTCAGGTATTTCCTTCTGGCTATTCTGATACACTAGAAACTAAAAAGAAATATCTATATAATGAATCAATAGTCATAATCATTTGTCACATCTTAATTTCTCAGTTACATCTCTTCCCTCTCATTTGATCATTCTCTCAATCTTCAGGGATATCTGAGCAATGACCATTTTAGGTTCTTTGTGCTGAAAAGGGGTGTTGACCTTATGGGGTAGAGAAATGGAACTGGTTGATGTTCTTGGAGAGACTGGTACCTCTGGGTTTCAGGGCTTACCTGGCATAGGATCAATCTGGACGCCTTAAGTTTCTGAAAAAAATAAATTCACTAAGTAAAACATGTATATAGTCTTAGATAGAGCTCAGGGTATTCTTTAGGGTTTTTAGGAACACTGTAGGTTGCAGCTTGCCATACTGTGGCAATGTGTAATATTTGGTTGAAGCTTCCATAAGAATAACCTCCAGAATGACCTCTCAACTCTATTTGAAATCTCTTAGTCCCTGAAACTTTATTTTGTTTCATTTATTTTCCCTTTTTTGGTCAAGAAGGCATTCTCAATCCTGCGACGCCAGGGCCAGGCTCATCCCTGGGGGTTATGTTCCAGGTAGGGGGGAAGATAGTGGTTTTAATTGCAGATTTGGCTTATAGAGAGAAGTCACATCTGAGCAACAAAAGAGGTTCTCTGGGGGTGACTTTTAGGCGCAATTATAAGTAGGCTTAGCTTTGCCATTGCAGAAATAAGTTTTGTAAGGGCAAGCCCCAAGATCAAGGGCTTGGCTTATTAAATTGGGAGTCCCTAGTGCTTGAGAGAATATCAGGAGTTCCCCAGGTGGGGAAGTTCAGTAGTTCTACATTTTTTCTCCATTTCCTCAAGGGGACTTTGCAATACTTTTTTATTTTCTGCCCCAAAATACAGGGTATTACATTAACCTGTACAGAATAATAAGATCTCATTCCCTGTTCTGGGTTCCATGTAATTAGATTGTTTAAATACACTCAATAGAGAGGTTAGATTAGATAGTGTGCTACAGAAAATTTAAATTTTGGACAAATAAACATCTCTTTCTTTGGTCTCAAACTGAAGTTGGAGCTTTATAATATACACAAGATCATCTGATTTATGTTATGCTGATTATTTTTGACAAATAAACTGGAGATAAGAATTTCTCCACTGAGCGATGTCTCAGTAATGTCAAATTAATACAAGCCCTGTGAAAGGGGCTTTTCCAGAGATCTGCTATGCAGGCCAAATAGTGACAATTTTCTGTGTATTGGAGTTTGGGGGAGCTCCAAAGCTAGTCTCCTCCATCCAGGAACTGTGGTTGCCAATCTATTGGTTTTCCCAGCTACTGTGGAGTTGGGCAGAGGGGTGTGGCAACAGGGCAATTTTAACACCACAAAATTCTCTGTTATTACTGAGATTAAGCCATTTTTTTTGAATAAATGCTCCTTATATTGTTGCAAACCTTTGGTTATTTTCCAGAGTTCTGAAAATGATGGTTTTGACATTTTTTTTTTGTCAGTGTTCTTATTGCTTTTATGGCATAGCAGATTGTTGGAGATCCTTAATCTGCCATTCCAGAAGTGCTTCTTCTAATCCATTTACATTTAAGGTAACATCTGTTAAAATTGGGTTCAAGTCTACCATCTTGCTATGTTTTCCTTTCTTTAATAGAGTTCCCCTGCTTATGGCAAATCTGACCCATAAACAATGCCTGGGCTTGGCAAATATCCCCTGGCAAGGAAAGGGCTGGCCACTGAGTTACCTCACAAAGGTTCTTCCTAATTGAAAATTTTAGTTCATTTAGTTGCTTCTACAGTTCTACAGTGTCTTTAAAATGTGATTCTCATAGTTTATTAATTTTTTTCTATTTGCTATAGCAAAAGCTATAGTTTCTACTTAGGATGCCTTACTGTATTGGATAGTTACAGAAGTCCTTGCTGAGAAGAAAACATTCCAGTTGAGACATGAGAGACAAGAATGAGCCAGCATATGATGAGTGGGGCAGAGTCAGAAAGACTGGCATGTGAAACGGTCCTGAGGCAAGAAAGAGAGCGGTCCAAGCTAGGATCTGAAGGAGGACAGGGAGGGATGGAGAAAATGGAGAGAGAAGTTAAGAGAAAGAGGCTGGGGCCAGCTACAATAGGGCTCTGAAGTTCCTGGCAAGGAGGAATTGGATTCACATTTTCGGAAGACTGCTAGGGCTGCTCCAGTAAACGTGGACTGGAAAGATAAGAGTGGGTGCAGGGAGGCCAATTAGGAGCCTGTTGCAATCACCAGGTAAGAGATGATGGAGCCTGGACTAAAGGCTCTTCATCCTCTTCTCCCATTATATTCAACTCTTTACTTTAGCATCCTTCTCCCCTATCTCCCCAATAGTATCAGTTCCTCTCTCTTCTCACGCCTTCTCAGTCTATATACATAACCAAGTTTCTCCTATATTAAGAAATAATCTTTCCTTCACTCTCTCCTTGCAGATGCTGTCCTATCTCCTACAGTCACACAAATTGTAGAAAAGAGGAAGCTACAACTCCTCCCTCACTTCTGTCCTTTCCGTCTCCTGCTCAGATCTCTGTAGTCTTGTTCGTGCTCTCTCCCCCATTCCATGGCTCTGTATCCAATGACTTCCTCACTGCCCGACAGGATCCATCCCATAATTCTCTCCCGCCATTTGTCACTCCCCTCTGTGAATCGCTTATTCACCGCCAATCCTTGGTGCCAGGCTTGATGCATAGAACCTAGCAGGGCCCCAGTTCTTCTTTGCCACATGAGTGACTGAATGCTGATATTCTAGAGGTAAGACCAACTACTCACATGGGGATTTCTTACCATTTTCTTGGACCACAGGGAATAAACTATATATTCATACATCTTTGTCTTTCTCCACTCTCAAGGGACAGCACATATCTATTCCTATTTAAAATGAACATCTTCATCTGTGTACTAATTAATTAATTCACTTATTCCACAAATATTCCTTGAAGGACCATCTTGTGTCAAGAACCATGTTTAATTAGTACATTCAGTATAATCTGTCTTAACAGGGTCTAGCACAGTGCCTTTTATATAGTGAGCACTCAATAAATGTTTATAGACTTGAACAGATTTACTCTAGAATTTGCTAGGTTCATTCCCTGTGTTCTAGTTCTCTGAAAATTAAATCTTGACCCATTAATTTTTTTATTGAGGTATATGTTATACACAGTCAAGTATACAGATATTAAGTGGATTGATGGCCTTTTACGTATATATAGTGGGTAACCACTATCCAGATCAAAAGATGTAGACTATCCCCTAATCCTGAAGGCTCTGTCATGTTCCCCTGACATATAGTTTAACATATTCACATCAATAAAAAGACTTCATATTTGTAGTAGATGTCTTCATTAATAAGCAGCCATTAATGTTACAGAACAAAAATAAGAAGTATAAGCTCAGGGAAGGTGAAGCAAAAAGCTAAAACTAAGGACATATAGAAATTTAATACCAACTGTATGAATATTTAGGACCAGGAATCTTTTACTTAACTGAGTAGACGTGACCTGACAAAGTCTGCTGTAAAGTGAATTTCTGTCAAAAATATCTTTCCCATCAACTCCATTATAAAATTAGAAACATGTTCTGTTGAGGGAAAAAATGTTGGCCTCTGGCTGTAGGCTCACACTTCAATAAACCAAGTCTCTGATAAAATCTCACCAATAACTCTCAAAATGTTAATAGGACTCACAAAATTCAGAAAAATTCTCTGTAACATTCCAAATAAATCACAAAATCAAAGCACTGGAAGTGGAAATGTAATGAAGACTCGCTGGTAATGTAATGGTCTTATGTCGTAACCCTCTTGTAGTTGAGTAATTCCACAAGCTAATTGTGGGTGCTATGCCTGGCTCACACTACCTGCGGTGTGACTTGAGGAAAATTAATGTGCTTTTCCGAACCTCAATTAATTCATCTCTGAATCAGGATGTTTTAGTTAGGGTTCTCTAGGGAAACAGAATCAACAAGAGATATCTATAAATATAAGATTTTATAAAAGTGTCTCACACAACTGTGGGTATTCACGAGTCCAAATTCCATAGGGCAGGCAGCAAACTGGCAACTCCAATGAGGATGTTTGATGAACTCCTCAGGAAACGCTTCACTGGTCAGCTGAAGAAGAAGTGAAGGTCCTCTATCTGTCTCACCTAAGAGTCTTCATCTGATTGGATTAAATCCAGCTGATTGCATTCTCTCATTGTGGAAGACACACCATTCATGGATCTAATCAGTCACAGCTGCAGCCTATTGACTGATGATAAACCAGCCTTCTGGTTTATTAACCAGCCACAAATGTCCTTGCAGTAACGGTTAGGCCAGTGCTTGCTTGACCAGACACCTGGGTACCATCACCTGGCCAAGTTGACACACAAACCTAAGCATCACACAGGATAAAAATACAAAATATATAAAATACAAAAATAAAAAATATATAGCCCACATGACTTAAGTGAGGATCCACTGAGCTAAGGTTTCATCATTTTAGCGCAGTCCCTGAGCTGCTGCAGTGGCTCAGCAGTGTTCTTGGGGTCATGGGTATCTTCCATAGATTTCTCTCTGCCATCCTCAAAAGGTTAGGGATGTCTCCCCTCATGGTGCAAAATGGTTCCCCCATCAAGCAGCAGTTACAGACACAACTGCACTCAGCAAAGAAGAGGGAGAGGAAACCTTTCCCAGAAGCCCCCAGCAGACTTCTCAGGTCCCATTGGCCAGGATTGGTTACGTGGCTCTGCCCCAGCTGCAAGGGAGGCTGGGAAAGCGGGTGACTGGCATTTTTCAGCCTCTATAAGTTAGGGATGTGGGCAATGCCAGAAGGACAACGGGAAGCGGGGTGTGTTTGGAGGGCAGTCCAAAGTGAAGGGCATCGTGGGCTGGCAGGTGTGATGAACATTCAGCTGCTGCAGGCATCAGGTATAAATTTTACAGAGGGAGGGAATGGAGAGTGATCCTTAATTCTGGGAGTTGGTTGAATAGAGGCTGGTTAGGAGAGCATCTATGGAAGTGTGGCCAAGGCTATGAAAAAAGAAACACAGCTTTTACTGTTTCATATGGTTGGACCCTTATCTGGGCCGGGGGTCGAGGAGGCCCTCCTGTGGAAGGGACCCCATGAAGCCAGGTTGGAATGGCTGCCTAGAGTGGGGAGATGGGCCATGGTGGTGGGTGGTGGGAAGAGTGTTCCAGGAAGACAGAACAGCCTGTGAGAAGGCTAAGAGGTAGGAGAGATCATGGCTGAGGTGGGATATTTATTCCACTACCTTGTTCATTGACTGGGGGCCCAGCCCTGTGCTAGACACAGAGGATTTAGAGAGGAAAGGGACAACTCCTGCCCTTAGGAAACTCACTGACTCAGGAAGGATGAAGTAAGAACATTCATAACTAGAAACCAAGGGGGGACGGGTGGTGAATATAGCTTCAAAGTGCTATGAACCCTTCTACCTGAGGGGACCCAGGGGCTTTCCTTGACAGCACCTGATAGGCAGGACCTGGGTGTGTGGAGTTAGCTGAGGAAAAACTTTCCAGGGGCAGGGCCCAATGTGAGCCAAGATGTGGAAGCAGGAGAGCAGGGTCAGGGGTGGTTCACTTTGGCTGGGGTGCATAGTGCCTGAAGGGGAGTGGGGGAGCTAAGCATGAAAAGCTGTCAGGGCCAGGCAGTGGGACAAGCCATCTCTGTCCCAGCTCCCCCCACTGAACCCCAGCCATCTGCAGCCCTGACCTTGGCTAACGTTCCTGGCAGAGAGCATGCACTGGGCCTTTGGGAGACAGAAGGCATGACTTGGGCCTCATTGTTGTTCAGAATATTTTCTCCACCAAGGGGAGTGACTCCGGGGGAGGGATCTCTGCCTGGCTCTACCTCTCAGCACCAGCGAAGGCGCCACTCCAGTCTCTTTGGAGAAAGAGTACTCTCTGAGTGGTCAACGGGTCACTGGTTCTTGGGCCTCCTTGGATCTGCTGGGAGGGCTGCCAAGGCGCTGTAGCCCGGCCAGGCAAACCTCAAGAGTGAGGGAGGGGGCTGGGGGCTGGGACATCGGCGTTCCTGCCTCTAGGGGGTGCCTGGGCCTGGAAATTACAGGACCCTTGGGGACCGAGAACCTGGATGACTGAAGTGCTGGTGATGGGGCAAAGCCTTTGTAGGGGTCCCTGAGGGGCCTAGGGGGGCCACCAGCAGGTGGGCTGAGCAGCTTCATCTTAATGCAGGGTTTCTCAATCTTGGCATGATTGACATTTTGAACCAAATAATTTTTTTGTCATGGGGGACTGTCCAGTGCATTGTGAGATATTTAGCAGCATCCTTGGCCTCTACGCATCAGATCCATAGCACCTGATCCTGCCCCTCGCCCCCTATTGTGGCAATCATGAGTGTCCAGATAAGGCCAAATGTCTCTTGGGGGACAACTCATCTCAGGTTGAGAACCACTGCCTCAAGGAGAACAGAGAGGTGCCTTGGAACTCTTTGCATAAGAAGATTCTGCTAGGACTATAAGAAACACTCTCCACCACTTTGGGGCTATGTGGACAATAATTCAGAGAGAGCAAAACTCAGGGTAAGGGACCCCATCCAGGGTGCCTTTGATATCGTGCTGGAAAGGGGTGATGGCCGAGGAATGGGAGAGGAGGATATGGGACCCAAGGAAGGTGGAGGGGTTGAGGGTGACTTCTGGGTGTCTGGCTTGGGTTCTGGTATCCCAGGAAAGAGCAGCTTTAGGTTAGTGTGTGTGTGTGGTTTGGGGGGGGGGTGGCTTAGGGAGGAAGGATCCCCTGAACTCAGTCCTCCTCCTTCTATCACTCCCACCTTCTCCAGCCCTGTCTGACATGTGTCCCCTCAGCCCCTCTGAGGACCAGTGCCCCCAGCTATGGCTCTCCAAGGTGGGGCAGAGAACGGAGACAGAGCGGGTCTCTGCACCTGGCAGGGGAAACCTGCATGTCTCTCCAACAGAAAACTCTGGCTCTGGCTATGATAGTGCTACTGCTCGACATTGATTTGCTTTGCTTTGGCTTTATTTGGGCCAGAGCCTGGAGTAGTATTTCTAGCCTTAGTATTTGAATGGTGAAGGTAATCCAGTTGTTTATGCCTGGGGGAGCTAGAAAAGATGTTGCCCCCCACCCCCCCACTCTCCAAACTTCCATGCAAGTGGAGAAGGCCCTGGGGTGAAAGACTGGTTAAGAGGTGAACCGCCCTTTAAGAAGAGCTGTTCTGAGCAGGACTTAGCATCTTCCAGGAGAGAGCAGTTTCCATAAGCAAGGATGACCTTCCCAAGGGTGGGGTCCTTGAGTGAACTCGCTGCTTTGGGGATCAGGCACTGGAAAAAGGGACCCTGCATGGTGGCCACCAGCTGGAATCAGGCTGTAAGAGGGTGATAGCGTTGGATGTGAGCTTGCCCTCCCCTTCCTCCTCCTGTCCCCAATTCTGTCCTTCCTTCTGCCACCATGACCCCCTCCTTCTTCTCAACAGCAGTTGAACCTTTCGGGAACATTTGGCTCCCCTCCAGGCCCTCTGAGGTCAGTCAAGTACAGAGTCTGCCCTTGTAGGCAGAACACATTGAAATGCAAAGGCAAGCTGTCCAAATAGCAATTCAGGAGACACAATTCAGAACTAAATATATACTCTCAGGGGGCACAGTGATCATCTCATTGCCCTGAGCCAAGACAAGCACATGATTTCTGTGCCTTTGCACGATTTGTTCCCTTTCCCTTAAATACCTCCCTACAGAGGACACTTGGCATTGTATTTGACCACCCAGCATCTGGATGCCCTTCCTATGAGTCTTGGTGGAGGCAGAGCCCATCCCTCAGAATAGGAGCTGAAAATGTCAGCGCCCACTTTCTCGGCTTCCTTTGCAGCTAGTGTATGGCATGTGCCGTAGGCTCTGTCAATTGGATACATTGGCCTGGACTTGCGCTTAGGAGCTGTTGAAGCTGAATAGTAGGGACCTGGAGAACTTCCCTGAGGCTGGTGGTGGGAGCTGCTTGTCCAGCGCTAGATGGTGGTAGCAATGGGGTCCACACTGGACCGGTTCTGTGGCATGATTTTGGGCATCACTCCTAGCTGTGTTGCCTAGAACATGGTTCTCCCTTCCCCCCGGTAGTTCTGTGAACACCCAACATCCTTATATTGACTTCTTTTCTTGTTCAAAAGAGCCAAAGCCAGCATCTGTGCTTGCAGCTATGAATTCTGTCTAATATACCCTCCCTCCCATGCCATTGTCTATTTGGCAAATTCCAACTCCTCTTTCAATACTCTATTCAATTAATACCTCTTCTAGGAAGCCTTCTTGGATTCCTCAGGCAGAGTTAGCAGCTCAAGTAACTGGGCTCCAAGGTGTTATGTGGGCTGCAGCAAGACAGGAGAGAGTTCAGATGCACTCACTGAAAATGTGGATACTTTGTCAGCCCACTGGGTCATAGGCAAGGGAGGAGGAATAGGAAGGTGAGCTAGTAAAGCAAAATAATTATAAACTTGAGATCTGGATCTCCAATCCTGGCTCTACCATACATGCTGGCTATGTCATCTTAAGCAAGTTACTTAAAATCTCTGAGCCTCAGTTTCCTATTCTGGAAAATTGAGTTAATAATAGGACTCTTGTGAGGATTAAATACAACATGTGACATGCTTTAGAAGAGTGCCTGGCACTCAGCAAATACTCATAAATATTAGTTATAGTTTTGGAGGCAGCAGGTGCAGCAAAAAATCAGGAGATATGAGTTCTACCCCAGCTTGGCCACCAACGCCCTGGAGGTCTTGTCAAGATTGATTGATATAAACAGAATCCCAATTCAGATGAGCTGATGCAAAGGAAATGAGGGTTCTTTCGAGGAATCCAAGGGTGGAAAATACAAAGATAGAAAATTGTGAGAGCCTGGAAGCAAGAACTGGAAAGCTGATACCACCATCTTGCTCTCCTTTGGAGTTACGCAGTCTAACTTCTCTGCTTCTTTCTACTTGTCCAAACATGGACTTTCTGTGTCTGTCTGTGCACATGGTCACCCCACAGCTCTCAAATTTACATACAGAAACTCTGAATCCCAATTCTCAGTTTTCAGCAGAGAGACTCAGATTGTCTTGGGTGAGGTGTCCTTCCCCAGTCAAATCAGCTGTGACCAGAGTTAGGGTCTTATGGTACAAACAAGGCTGCTAGGACACCCTTCTAGTGGATGGGAGCTGTCTATCAGAGATAGAGAGTCACTGGCAGTTGGGCAGATTTGCCCTCTCTCTGTCTCAGTTCCTTATCTCTGTTCATGAGTGTACCATTCGGAATGTTTTCAGCTGCAAGTAACAGAATACTCAGCTAATAGTAGTTTAACTATCAAATACATTTATTCTCTTATTTAAACCTGGAGGTAGGGATGCTAGGATTGGTTCATGGCTCAATGTTGTCATCAAGAACCCAGCATTGTTCCATCCTTCAGCTCTGCCATCCTTAGCCGTTGCTTTTTTTTTTTTTAATTCAGTTTTATTGAGATATATTCACATACCATACAATCATCCATGGTGTACAATCAACTGTTTACAGTATCTTCATATAGTTGTGCATTCATCACCCCAATCAATTTTTGAACATTTTCCTTATACCAGAAAGAATAAAAATAGGAATAAAAAATAAAAGTAAAAAAGAACACCCAAATCATCCCCTCCATCCCACTCTATTTTTCATTTAGTTTTGGTCCCCATTTTTGTACTCATCCATCCATATACTGGATAAACGGAGTGTGAACCACAATGTTTTCACAAATCACACCGTTACCCCATGTAAGCTACATAGTTATACAATCGTCTTCAAGAATCATGGCTACTGGGCTGCAGTTTGATAGTTCCAGGTATTTACTTCTAGCTATTCCAATACACTAAAACCTAAAAAGTGTTATCTGTATAGTGCGTAAGACTGCCCACCACAGTGACCTCTTGACCCAATTTGAAATCTCTCAGCCACTGAAACTTTATTTTGTTTCATTTCACTTCCCCCTTTTGTGCAAGAAGATGTTCTCAATCCCACGATGCCGGGTCTAGTTTCATCCCCAGGAGTCATATCCTACGTTGCTAGAGAGATTTACACCACTGGGAGTCAAATCCCATGTAGTGGGGAGAACAGTGAAATCACCTGCCAAGTTTAGCCTGTTGCTTTTTGTCTTTAGGCTTCTCACCTGATGGTTGCAAAATGGTTACAGCACTTCCAGTCTTCACACTTTCACAGAATCCAAAACAAGGAGCTCAGGGCCTCTCATCATGCAGCTATTTCTTTTGTCAATGAGTCCCTTAGAGATTTCTTCTTACATTTAATTGGTCAGTACTATACATATAACAGAATCTGGGAAAGTATCTGCCATTTTCAACCTCAACTATCAGAGAGAGACTTTAACAGGAGGGAAGAAGTTGGAGGGGAATGGTGGTGGAATAGTCAACCAACATGTCATCCACTCAGATAGAAAGCACAGTTGTCTCTAGACAACACCATTAAATATCTGCTTAAAGAAAGTCAATGCTCAGTACCATTGCTACTGACAGAAATTCAGAAATCATCTATAAAACCATATCATGTCCAAAAATCTGTGCTTAAGAACATTTCTTTCTAAGCCCAAAGAGACATTCTACATAAGCAGCTGCAGTGTATGCGTCTGTGTATAGCAGAGTTTCACAAAAGCTCCAGGGATGTGCTGGCATTGATTCTGGCTCTACTTGGTTCTTTTCAGCTCTTCAAAAATGTATCCAAAGATGTTTTCACTTTGACTTTCTTCTTTTCATGGTAAGAAGACACTTCTTTAAACAGCTCATGGGCCAACACTAATGAATAACGCGATGGCCAAGACTAAAATGGATGTGCATGACTGCTTCACACCATCTGTGGGAAGCAGGCAGAGTTGGCCTATTTTTTCTTTAGACCATAACTTTGTTCTTATCTGTGAATGTTTGTAAGTAGAGGAATTTCAGTGCAGATGTGAAATTGTTTTTGAAATGTGGATGGCTCTTGTAAGTTGCATTCTTTTTTCTTTTTAAAATATGAGCTTTTCTTTTTCCTCGTTCTCATTGAGGGTAGAATTAAAGTCCAAAGAAAAATAGGTGAGGGTCCTATAATCTGATGACTCCCCTTTCCCAATGCATGGGTGCAAAACCACGAAGTCACAGACATGCTCGTTTGGAGGCAAAGCTAAGATTTCACTGAGTACACACTGGTAGGCTGCAGGAGTTTGAAAATGTGTTGGGGAGCAGCAGGCTCTGGTAAAGAATGCAGATTCTGGGATCAACTGACTTGAATTTCAGGCCCATCTCTGCCATTTCCTTGGCTAGGAGATATTGGACAACCTCTTCTTCCTTCTGAGCCTCAGTTTTCCCAACTTTGGCAAAGTCAAATCCTGTCACTTAGGGTCTTTATGTGGATCATGGAACTTGGATGGCCCAAGTGACGTTAAAGTTCCTTTCCAACTCTGAGCTTCTGATTTGGAAGACTGAAGTCCAGCTCTAACATTATCTTCGCCTCCTCTTCCTCTTCAGTCTTTTCCATCACCATCACCATCACCATCACTGTCACTGTCACCATCTCTTGGGTGTTCCTTTGTTCTAGGCACCGTCCTGAGTCCTCTACCTGCATAAACTCATTGAACCCTCACGGCAAGCCTGTGAGGTAGGTTTTATTATTGACATGTTACAGGTTAGGAAACTGAAGCTCAGAGAGGTAAGAGGGTTTTCCCAAAGTCACACAGCTGGTGAATAGCAGAGTAGAGGTCAGAACTTCCAGCCTACTATCTGTTTTATTTAGAAGTCACTGTTCCTTTGATTGCTTCAGATGTGTTTCAAGAATGAGCCCACATTGTTCAAATAAACATACCCTGGGGTAAAACTGTGATCTCAAAATCCAGGCCTAGGGAAAGCTTTTGTGCAGGTTCAGTTGCTAAAAGCCACCTCTTATGATCAGATAACCCTCCTGGAGGAGGAGAGCAGGGGTCTTTTCTCCAAGTGTCTTCTGCCTCAAGTGGATTTTATTCCCATAAGAGAGCGTTTGGAGTTTTTGGCTGCTCAGCATGCATCCCCTCTTTTGATGACAGCTCCCCAGTTTTCCTTTGAGGAGCCACCTCATCTTTACTCTTAGTTCATGTGCTTGGGGAGACTGAGCCCTCACCTCTCCCCTCAGCTCCCCACTGGCACTCCAGAGCATTCCTTCCATCTGACCAAAGTGATTGGTTCATGACCAAACACCCAAGCCATCTAATGCTCTGCAATCCTGGGACTTCTGTAGAATAACTGGGAAAGACAAGCTTCTTTTCTGCTGGTAGGGATGCAAGTCCAGCTGCTTGGCCCACTGAGTGTGAAGGACTGTCTGAGAATGAAGCTGAAGCAGAAGGGAGCAGAGCTGAGAGATGATGACGTGTTTGAACGCCTGGACTCACCAGTTCCTGAGGCCAGCATGAGTTGGATTTCTGTCTCTTGCAATGGAAACAGCCATGACAGATTCCCCTGCTGCCCCTGCAGGTGCTGATGGCAGAGTCTAGAGAGACAATCACTTTGGCACAATTTTCAGCTCATCTTTCCTGAAAAAGATTCTTTGGTATTTTCATGTATGTAGGAGATTGGCACCCCCACCCTCCCACCACAAACTCAATCACCTTTTTGGTCTGTGACTTTGGCTTGGAGACTGCTTCAATCTGGTTACTTCTGATACCTCTTGGAAAAGGAGGGTCATTGCAAGGATGCTCCTTGATGGGAATTGGAATTGGGGTGCAGGCAGAATCAAGGTTGTTGTGGGGACAGGAGGCTCCTGTCTCTTTCTTTGGTAGCATCTCTGTTTCTCTCTGCTCCTGTGCTCTGCCACTCAGAGTCCTCTTCCTTCACATGAGTTCAAATCCCCATAAGCACATGCCCATCAAGGACCTGACTCCCCACATGATATTCTTTAAGCTTCAGTTCTTATTGGCAAACTCCTGGAGGAGGATTGTGATTGGCCCACCTCATCCCTTCATACCAGTGTCTCATGGTGCTGGTCAGTCTGCAGATTAGTGGTTCTTAGGTCTGAGGTCCACCCCGCATCCACCGAGCTGCGCCTTGTGTCCTGGGAAGGCCTGCTATCCATCCGGTATCCAATTTGCTGTGCTGTCATGTGACCTCTTTGCGGCTTTCCTTCCAGGAGGGACCATGGGTGGGGGAGTTGCCGTGATTGTTGTCTCTGCTAGAAGGGTTCTATTTGGACCGATCCTAAATTGACATCGAGTCATGGCAAGGGATGCTTCATGTTAAGTTGCAAACTCATAAGTCAGCCATCATGGAGCTTACGGCCTTAGCTATGGACAATATACAAATAAGCACTCAAATATAAAGCTCACCACAGACTGGGACAAAGATGGGATATTCTCCGAGAGAGAAGTGAGAGGGACCATTTATGGCTGTGCAGTCAAGAAGAACCCTCAGAGGTGACATCTTTTGAGCTAAACCTTGAACAATCAAGGGATCCAGATGGACCAAGAGGTGGAAGGACATTCTTGTAGGCAGAGAAACAACATATCTAAGGCTCCAAAGAGTAACTAAAGGTGAACTCATGCTTGGAACATTCTGGACAAGGGTGGGGGTGGTTTAGGATGTGGTCAGAGGGGTCAGCAGGAGCCACAACACGTAGGGTCTTATCATTCCTGCTGAGATGTTTAAACTGTATTCTGACAATAATAAGATGCCATCGGATGCTTTCATGCAGAACAGTGACACGATCCACTTCATGCTTTCAAGGTCGATGACCTTGGGAAAATCATGTTATGTCCCTGAAATTTCATTTTTCTCTTCTGTAAATGTGGATGAGAATCAGGCCAGTTTTTGAAGGACCCTGTAAAGATTAAATGAGAAGATTTAGTCTAAATGAGATAAACTTGTGTGAAAATGGCTGGGCTTTGGCAGACTTCTGTGAAGGTTTTCCTTTCTTCTTTCTCTTTTCAAGAGAAACTGCAGGTTGTCCTCCACCTGCAAATGCTTTTGTCCCTTGGCCAACCTAGACACATTTTGGTCTCAGGATTTCGCTTTTCTATTCTCTCAGCCTACACTCACATTTGGCTCTCTTCTGCTCCCTCTTCATTCTTTTGTTTAGGACTTTGTGTGTACACCATTTGGGTTATTGCATTTCAATCATCTTTTCCACTGTTAACCATTCTGAATCCCATTTCCATGACTTCATCCCTCTTTTCAGGTCAGAGTTCTTTTCCAAATTTAGCATTTATTTAACTAGTCTTACATGGACCTTATCTTGGTCTTATCTGAAGTGTCCCATTTCACCTACATTTTAGCTGGATGCAGGAAATCATGCATTTATCATTAACCCTGCAGGAAAGAGAGAGATCATCATACCTCTCTCATACCAAGTGTTCTGGGTTGCTAATGCTGCCAGAATGCAAAGCACCAGAAACGGATCGGCTTTTATAAAGGGGGTTTATTTGGTTACACAGTTACAGTCTTAAGGCCATTAAGTGCCCAAGGTAACACATCAACAATCAGGTACCTTCACTGGAGGATGGCCAGTGGTGTCCAGAAAACCTGTTAGCTGGGAAGGCACATGGCTGGCATCTGCTCTGGAGTTCTGGTTTCAAAATGGCTTTCTCCCAGAGCATTTCTCTCTAGGTGGCAGCTCCTCAAATATGTCACTCTTAGTTGCTTTTAGGGCATTTGTCATCTCTTAGCTTCTCTGGAGCAAGTCTGCTTTCAAAGGCCATCTCTAAAATGTCTCTGTAAGCTGAAGCTCTTCTCTCAGCTCCTGTGCATTCTTCAAAGTGTCCCTCTTGGCTGTAGCAAGCTCACTCCTTCTGTCTGAGCTTATATAGTGCCCCAGTAAACTAATCAAAGCCCATGCCGAGTGGGCGGGGCCACACCTCCATGGAAATTATCTAATCAGAGTTATCACCCACAGTCGGGTGGGGTACATCTCCATGGAAACAATGCAATCCAAATGTTCCAACTTAATCCCCACTAATATGTCTGCCCACACAAGATTGCATCAAAGAACATGGCTTTTTCTGGGGGACAGAATATATACAAACCGGTACACCAAGGTTGGAGGGAACACTGAGGTCAGACAGAATAGGGTCCAAACCCTGGCCTTCCTCTCTTCTGGCTGTATGGCCTTGGCCAGGTGTCCTTACCAATCCGAGCATCCATTTCCTCATCTATAAAATGAGGATGTGGACAGTGCTGTCCTTGTGGGGTTGTTGCGTCTGGCACATAGTAGGTGTTCAACAAACATTAGTTCTTGTCACTACCTGCCTGGCCTTCTCCCTCCATGAAGTTCCTTTCTTTGATCTTTACATAAATGAGCTTTGGCCTAATTCCTGGCATGCACCTTCTCAGAAACCATGAGCCTCCCCCTAAGCTTCTTTCCATGTTCCACAGGTCTGGTCTTTGGAGTTAGACTGACTTGGGTTCAGATCCCAATTGTTACATAAAACTAAAATTGCAGCATGCATTGGGAATTGCCAGGAGTGGCTCCCTTTCTGAGACATGGCAAGGACTTTTATTAAAGATAAAAACTGACCAAGGACCAGACTTTCTAATAGAGGAGAGTAATTCCGACAAAGTGGAAATTTTTGCAATACTTAGTGATTAGCTGGCCTTGGTTTTGTAGGAATAGCTTATTGTAAGTGGACAAATATGTTATGCTAATCAAAATATGTCTTCTGTTCTCCACTTCTAAGGACCCTCCCCCCCACCCCATGTCAACTGGAAACTTCATGTCAGTCAATTGGAACATTTCCTCACTTGCTTCCATGTTTGCCCTATATAAGCTCCCCCTTTCCACCCCTCTGGGGGAGCTCCTTTCTACTTCCTGGGTGGCATGCTGTCTGATATATGAGTCACTCAATAAAGCTGTGAGATCCTAATTTTTACCTACTTAAAAAGTTTTTTTTTCTAATCATAATTCTACTATTTTTGAATTTTGTCACTTAAACTCTCCAAGACTCTCTTTCCTCCCTTGTTACGTTGAAGTTATAAACAATCCCAACACCTGTAGCTGTCATGGACGTTAATGGAGATAATGTTCTAGAAACACTCAGTACAGTGCCTGGTCTATTCTAAGTGGCCAATAAATGGTAGCTGCTATTGCTCAACACTATAAAACCAGACGACACTCCCGGCTGCGTTTCTTCATCCTTGCATGCCCTTGACACACAGTGAGTCCTCCGCTGGTTTTGGTTCTTTTCATCTCCTATGACAAAAATAGAACTGCCTGGCTGCCAAGTTGGCTGGAACACTGGCGTCCCCATAAAATCCTACCTGTTTACACAAATGCCACTTTCTAAGATCCTTGGAGGCAGGGCAGGACCCCAAAGTGAAAATGCCTCAGCACCTGATGGAGACATTTGACCACTGGCCACTCATCCTAGGGACGCTGTGGGCAGACAGGACCGTGGGAGGCTGCCTCCTCTGAAGGGAAAGTCCTTGGCTTTTAAGATCTGCTTGTCTTGTTTACGTGCTGTCTTCTCATTATTTTCCTGAGAACCTTTTTAGAATTTCATTGGGAGTCAAAAAACCCATTTTGTCAAATCCAGAGGCCTTGTAACCGCGAGACCAAGATGGAGCCTCAACCTGCTGGCACTGGCTGCTGTTTACTGCTGGCAAAGGACAGCTTGGGGTTTCACAGTAAAAAAGGGTTAGAAAATGGTATGAAAGGCCTCAGAAGACTCACGGACATCAAATAGCTCTTACAAAACCAATGTTGTAATTCGTTAAGTATAAATGAATCAGAACCATATGGCTTAAAAGTTAAAGGAAAAAGGAGTTGTAGGGAAAAATGTCCTTTGGGATTTAATCAAACAAAAACTGCTGGAAAAATTGTTGATGTTCACCAAGCTCAGACCCTGACTTGGTTCTCCCCAGCCACACTTTTTGCTTTTTCCTCCTTCCTGGTTCCCCCCCTGAGGCGTGGGTGACTTCTGGGCCCCACTTCCTGGGTGCTGGGGGTGGTGAGGGTGGACATAGACATATGGCAGTGGAGTAGGGGTTCAGCTGGAGAAAGGCCCAGGATATGGGCGGATCACAGAGAAGGGGTTTCTTGGCAGGTGGAAACAGCTTTCCCATTGATATGAAGGAGAATTGGGGGGTGAGGGTAGGTGTTTTGGAGGAGGCAGTTGTGTGTGCATGTCAACAATGGACAGTTAAGAAACTACTAGTAATTTGGAAAGGCTGGTTCTCCACCTCTCATCTTTAGACCATCCTTGGGCACCTGATCACATCACCCGGCTGTAGTTTCCTTGTGGCTGTTCACAATCTGGAGTCCTTCCTTCCTTCCTTCCTTCCTTCCTTCCTTCCTTCCCTCCTTCCTTCCTTCCCTCCTTCCTTCCTTCCTTCCTTCCTCCCTTTGCTATTTATATTCCAGTAGAATGGAAGCTTCCTAAGGGAATGGATCTCATTTGTTCTGTCCCTGCCCCAGCAGCTGACACAGTCTCTGATTTTGAGGGGCTGCCCCCAAAATACTTGGGGGAATGAGTAAGTGAAAAATGAATGAGTGAACGGCTGGAGAGGAGAAGGCATGAGGGACGGAGAAGGAGAAAAGGCTGGAGAAGTGGGCGGGAGCTAGGTCCCGAGAAAGACTTTGTGAATTGTACTAAGAGGCTCCTGAAAGCAATGGAAAGTCAATAAAGTTTCAAGCAAGAAAGGATGTGACCAAATGAGCACTGTGTTATATTAGAGGGAAACAATGAGGGTGGGAAACCAGGAAACCAGGAGAAAATGAATGGCAGACCAAACCCTATGTCTGTTTTGCCTTCCCCTGTCATCTCTTAAAGGCATGTAATAAAGTGCTCCTATCTAATAGGTGCTTACTAAATGCTGGTGGAGTTAATAAATGATAGATGCTTTGTCTCCCAATGGCTACACACAAGCCATTATTTTCTCATTTAGAGAATGGATCTTGTGGCTAACTCTGGAAAACCATCTCCCAGAAAAAAGAAAAAGAGAGATGTGTATGTCTGCTATGTCTAGAATGTTTTCACTGAACCAGATTCTCTTTCCGGAGGGTGGCTGCCCTGGGCAGACCTCGGATTGCATGAGGCTGAGCCGGGGCTTCTCTGACATTTCAGCGGAGTCGCAAGGGGGTGGGATGAGATGCTCTGGACTGCGAAATAGGTGAGTTGCTCAATGTCCCTGGAAAACCCCCAAGGGGAGAACTGTGTGTTATTTGGGGGGTAGTATTTGAGGTGTGGAAACATCTTTGTGTTAGGAGAGAAATACATTCCCCAAGGACTTGGAGTCCTTAATATTGTGGATTATTTCTGGAAGCCTCATGGGAGCCTGGATCCAGCTCCCTTAGCTGGTAGTTGCACTCTCTGAGAAAACTGTTAACTTCCCCACCTGCATCTGTCTTACCCACCCACCCCTGCCCCTCTTCTCTGGGGCCACTGGAGAAGCCGGGCCCCTTCTGTTTGCTGACCTGTATGCTGAAGACAGGACAATCACTTTTGTGATCCCTTCCCAAGTGCTTGCTCTGTGCCTGCTTTTGCTCCAGGTATATTACCTGTATCATTTCATTGGTGCTGACACCTGTTATTTTCCAGGCAAGGAAACTGAAGCACAGAGAAGAGAAATCACTTGCCTAAGGTCACGGTCAGGATCAGTGGAGGCTTGACCACTGCTCTTTCTCAGCTTCCCTTGCCTTGGGTGCTTCTAACCCTTGCAGACTATGCTTGCTAAACGGGAGCCCGTTCTTTCCCTGCACATCATACACCCCTGACCCAGGTTTTATCCAAAAGCTTCTGGGTTCTCTCCTGGATTTAAAAAGGAACATCTGCAGTAGCATTTGTGGTTTGGGGCTATTCGGCAGCCAGTTCACCCCTTTCTATCAGCACCTTGATTTCCCCATGGAAACCCACCCTTCTGCCACCAAGCGTTGTCATGGGGGGTGGGGCAGGGTGGAGACCTGCCCCCCACAAGGGAGCACAGCCAATTCTCCCTCCCTCTGCTCCAGTTGCAAACAGGAGGTGGGCATATAACCCAGGATAAGGCAACTAGAAGCTTCCTCCAGAACCTGAAAGCTTGAGTGGGCGATTTGGGGCCGGGAGGAAGCGCTGGAGGCCAGCGGTAGTGGTTGTGTGCTAGCCACTTAAGCCCATGACCTTGCTATGGCCCCTCAGTTGCCCAACCCTCGAGCAAGCCCTTGGTTCCTGGCCATTGTCCAGACTTCATCACTACTCTCTGCCAATTCTATGAGCCCAATAGCCTTCCAATAAATTCCATTTGATTGCTACACAACTTGCAATCAAGAACCTCTACCAACACACAACCATTTATTAAACGCTAAGTCTGAGCCAGACACTTTCCATATGACATCTTGTTGGATCCCAGAATGCCCTGGTAAGGGCAATGTTGTTGTCCCTATTTTTCAGAGGAGGTCCCCGAGGCTCAGAGACCTGTAGTAACCCACTCAAAGTTGCACAGCCAGTGAGTGGCAATGCTGGCATTTGAACCCAGATTTTTCTGATTCTTAATTCCATGCTCAGTTGTATCTCTTTTTCATCTGCTGCAGCCTCCAGTGCCACAAAGAGGCAGTGCTGGCTAGCCCAGGACTTCCATCTTACTACCCTCATAGCTGGACTGAGACGCCCAGCAAAAATACTTTTAAAATCCAATTTGCTCTCATACATGAACACCTGCCAGGAAGGAATTTGAGGAGTCTGGTCTAAACATGGAAAAGCTGAGTTCATTTGCCCCGGAGGGGGCACCTACAGGGAACGGGAAAAAAGAGGCTTTAACCTTTTATTGGAGTCAGAAAACGAGGCAGCTGGTTTCTCCTTTCATCTCTAACCATTAGAAAGATCTGTGCTCTAAACTCAGCAGATGAGATTCATTGTGAAATGTGAGGGTGGAGGGTGGAGACTGTAATTTTTAAAAATGTATTTATGCATTTTCTATTGTCAGTTTAGGGGATATTTGAAAGAAGTTTGCACTGTGTATGAAGCAACTATTCAGTTTCATGCAGCTTCCTGGGGGAAGTTTTGGGATTCCTCAGAGGCAGCAATTTTGGGAGTTTAAGGCTCTTGCACACCTAACCTGTTGATCCCACAGTGGCTCCTCAAGATCACAATTTCCTACTGATGTGAAAAGACATCTGAGTAAATCTGTAGTTCAGACAGCAAGGGGAAGACAATACATCAGGTGCCATTTTAAATAGTCAAACGATGTGCAGAAATCCGGATTCAAACTGGACACATGCATTCAGCAACTGGAAGCTAAATTCATATTTCATCATTGAAATGCTCTGACCTCTCTGCAATCCCAGATGTGGAAAGGGAAATTTGTGGAAATGGTCACACTTTCAGGACAGAATCTTTTTCAGGAGTTGTGACTCTTGGTTATAGTTTAAGCGGCTGCCTTTGGTGTGCAAACCTGGAGCTGACTCTGGATGGTCAGATATCAAAAGTATCAGTGTGGTCCAGTTTCAAAAGGACCTCTTAGGGTGGAAAGAAAATGATGTCCATCCAGAAGGTCCAGTGTCCTGGAAATGTGGAGGGGGGCAGATATCCTAGAATTATATCCTGATATTTATGGTCAGGTGGCAAAACCCTTGGCAATGTTTGAGCCCACATATACAAGTGAAACCACATTTATGGATTACAAACATTGAGACCTACTCTACATTAGTAGAGGATGGTTGAAAGGAACAGAAACCCATTTAAAATAGCTCAGATAAAAGGGTGATTATTTGCAAGAATAAGGGGATTCTCATGAAAGGAAAGTGCAGAGAGTAAAGCCCAGTCTGTTGGGAGCTAGAAAACAGTCTGGCAGCTCATCTTTCCATTTCTCCATGAAGGTGGTACCATCAGGCAACTCTGCTTCTCTCTGAGAGGAACAGACCAGCCTCTCTGCCTCCTTGTGGTTTCTACCGCTCCACAGTGTTGGCTTGCACTACCTCCATCCCCATCCCCATATGACTTTACAAGTTCAGCACCATCCATCATCTGGCTACTGATGCCATAATCCTCAGATATCATGGGGGAAAGTGTATCAGCTGTCTACTGCCACAATAATGCTGTGTAACAATCATAACCCCTCAGTGCATGCAACAATAAAAATTTATTTTTGCACATTAGTCTATTGGTTGACTAGCCAGTTTGGCCAAGCTCAGCTGAGCTTGGCAGGGCTTATTCATGCATCTGTGGTTATCTTTGAGTTAGCTAAGGGGGGCTTTGCCAATCCTGGATAGTCTCTCTCACTATCCACCTGGGACAAATGGGCTGACTTAGCTCTGCTGTATTTCACCCTTTAACAGGCTAGCTCAGTAATATCCTCATGGAAAAGCAGAGAAGCATGCAAGAGAGAGGGTGGGAACACTTAGAGACTCTTGGGCCCTAGTCTCAGAATTAATACACATTGCTTCTTTGGTATTCTATTTATTGATCAAAGCAAGTCACCAAACCAGCCCAGATTCAAGGAATGAGAAATAGGCTCCATCTCTTGATGGGAGGAACTGCAATGTCACATTGCAAAGGGCATGGCTGCTGGGAGGGATGAAGAATTGGGGCCAACCACAGAGAGAGAATCTGATTGGTCCCTTTGGTTCAGGCACCCATCCCTAGTTAGAGAGTCTGTGATTTGGATGTGTGTATATGTGGGATGGGGGTCAATCTCATGAGATATAGCTGCTGTAAGGTTTGGTTAACCTAGAAATACTCAGTGCCCATTTACCTTTAAGACAGTGCCCAACTTCAGTTTGGATAATGTTTACCATTTAGACTGGAAGTGGTTCCTTCAGTAGCCCAAGTAATACAGTATTTAACTTTGGCCTAAGCCAGTCAGTGTGACTCATCTTACCAATCAGAGTCTTTGGCTCAGGAATGGGCATGTGCTTCAAACAAAACCAACCTGGGGGCTGTCAAGGACAATCCCAGGATGTTTCTTAAGCCACCATGGAAAGGCTCTCATTCCATCCTGTTGTGTTTGAACCTGAGAGGAGAGGACTTCGGAGCTGCAGCAGCTACCTTGCCATCTTGTGGAGCCTGCAAACCCAGATAGGAGAGCACAGCTGAATGCAGAGACAGAGAGCGCTGTGTCCCAGTGTCTAAGGTGCTGAGTCAAGCCATTCCTGAAACGAGCCCTATCCTGGATTGTTTAATTACTTTTATTCCCTCTTGCCTTAACTGATTCTCCGTTGGGTTTGCTGTCACTTTCTACCCAAAGGATCCTGAGCAGGGTCCTGACCGATATAGCAGGGAAAGTAACAGACATGCCAATTACACCAGTGTAGACTCATTGACATTTTCAGGATTATGCCATCCTTAGTTCTAGGGCTGTTATCACTGCAGCAATAGCCGATGTATTTGGATTTTAGGATTGCATTATACAACTTCTAAACGCCTCTTTAAAAATACGTCCTGTATTAGTCAGGGTTCTCTAGGGAAACAGGACCAACAAGAGATATCTGTAAATAATATGATATTTTTATAAAAATTGTCTCACATGACTGTGGAAATGCACAAGTCCAAATTCCATAGGGCAGGCTGCAAGCTGGGAACTCCAATGAAGGTTTTTGATGAATTCCCCAGGAGAAACTGGCAGGCTGAGGAAGAGACAGAAATTCTCCCCTCTGACTGCTGAAATCATCACTTCTTTTAAGGCCTTGAGCTGATTGGATGAGACTTCTCTTGCTGTTGAAGGCCAGCTCCTTGGTTGATTGTAGATGTAATCGGTGAACTGATGACTTAAAGTCGACAAAATTCCTCACAGTAACAATCAGGCCAGTGCTTGCTTGACCAGACAACTGGGCATCATCAGTTGGCCAAGTTGACACATGAACTCAACCATCACATCCCCCTCGTATTATCAAAGCAAGTATCATGAGCTGAAACACATTTCTGTGGACACTGTGGATATTCCTGATATAAGGTTAAAAAAAGATCAACTGAACTCTGCCACTACTCACAAGTTCCCCATCTTGGACTTCAGTTATGTCATCTGTATTGAGGGAGCGGGGCAAAAGGCTAACCGAGTTATCGCCTATTGTGAACCTCAGCTGCTCCCCATTTTTTTCTATCTACAAAACCAACAGTAACTATTAGTGCTTACTTTGGGCTGTTTTCCATGCATTATCTTTATCACACGTATCAAAATGTGTAATTGAATGTAATTTAAATTTTTTATTTTGATCTTATAGAAAAGTTGCAAGAAAATATAGAGAATTCTTGAATATACTTTACCATGTTTCGCCGATCATTAACACGTTGCCCCACTGGCTTTATCATATATATGAGATGTTCTTTTATCCTTAAACTCTTCAATATGAATTGCCTAAAAAACAAAAGCATTCCCTTACATATCAACAATACAGTGATCAAAGCCAGGAAAATTAAAATTAATACAATTCTATTATCTAAATCATAGTTCGTACTCAAATTTCATCAACTGACCCAGTTCAGGAGCCAATTCAAGGCCAGGACTGCATTTATTGTCATGCCTTTAATTTTTCTTTATTAGAGAAGTTGCAGGTTTATAAAACAATCGTGCATAAATACAGGATTCTCATATACCATCCTGTTATTAACACCTTGCATTGATATGGAACATTTGTTACAATTGATGATAGCACATTTTTATAATTGTACTATTTGTTGTCATGTCTTTTTTAGTCTCCTTTAATACAGAAGAGGCCCTCAACCTTTCTTTCTTTTATGACCATAGCACTTTTGAAGATTACAAGTCAGTTATTTTGCAGAATGCCCCTCAATTTTGGTTTATTTGATGTTTCCTCACAATTATATTCAGATTCTGCATTTTTGGCAGGAATGCCACCAAAAGTGACGTATCTTTCTCATGACATCATATCAGGAGACACACAGGGTTGGTTTGTCCCAGTTTTGGTGATGTTAGCTTTGCTCACTTGATTAAGGAGTATCCACCAAGTTTCTTCTCTGTTGAACTTTCATCCACTACCTTTACCATCTATTAATAATTTTCTAGCTATTATTCCTTTCATGTTAATTAATTGGCACTCTATTGCAAGGAAGAACTTTTCCCTTTTCCCCTTTATGAATTTATTCTTTTAAAAACATGTTATTATGGACTCACAGATTCTTATTTTATTCAATGAATTAAATATCCATTCCTATCATTATTTATTTTGATATTTAAATTATCTCAGATTTGGCAGTGAGAGCCTTTACAAGCTGACTCCTGTGTCCTTCTGACATGTCCCCATTTTTTAGCATAACCTTCCTTTGGGGGTCGAGAAGGCATTCTAGACTCCTTTTGTACTCATCCCTGTACTCTTCCTGCCTGAAATCAGACTTTTCCCCTTTTAGTGAAGAATGGCGTCTTCCATATTAGACAAGCAAGTTCAGAAGTCAGCTAAAAATTTGAGGCAATTTTTATGCAAATTCTTGGTTTCACCTTTTGTGGCTCCCTCTTTTTTCAGCATTTCTCCCTCACTTTCTGTACTTTTTGGAAAACTCAAACTCCAGCATCTGATTCCTCAAGCCAATATGGCTGAGGATTTCTATTTGAGTTGTGACCACTCTGGGATGAATGAACTGGGGCATATTCTCAGGCAAAAACCAAGTCAACCTCCCTCCAGTTTCTGCTTTTAGTGACTATCAAGTGCCTTTTAGCAGTTGTTTTGTCCAGAGCTTATAATTGTTATTTGCTGGAGGGGTATTATGACACAAGTTACTATATCATTACTGGAAGTGAAACTTTCTGTAATTATATATTAATATGTTGATTTATTTATTTGATGTCTGCCTCCTTCACTAGAGGTCATTGCATAAGAGCAAGGATCATTTTGATTTTTTTTATTATTGGATTCCCATTGCCAGATATTTAGTAGCTGCTCAATAAATAAGAGCAGGGTAAATGAATGAATGTGTTATTTAATTCTCACAACTATATAAGATAAGTACCATTACTGTTTTCATTTTTAAATAAGATACAGAAGTCATGCATCTTGTTCAAGGCAAAAAGAAACTCAAATACAGTCTGGATGATTACAAATCTTATACTTTCAATGAATATGTTATATACCCAAACAACCCCTTGTTTTTATTTTTTAAATTCATGCTTCAAACCTATGACCTTATAAGATGCCAAGCAGTGTGTCCAGTACATAGAAGTCTCTCAGTTAAAGATTAGAAGCTTTAAATTTCTTTATAGCTATTCTAACTCTGCAACCACATCTTTCCCAAGTGTTTAAAGCTGCCAGTATTCTCCAAAGCATTCCTACATGAAGACAATCTATGCTCTTTGGCAGAAAAATCTCACTCAATAAAAGGTTAGAAGGCTTAAAGTTTGGTCCTTTGGTTACCTTTGTAAATTCACTTTCTGTCTTTAAGTCTTTGGTTTTTTTACTTACAAAATGGGGATATTAATATTTGCCTTCCCTAGCTTATAGGGGACGGAAAAGGGGGCCTATCGGTGAATCTGAGACCTAAAGAAGATTCTCAGGACTACTTCTGGACAAAGCAGGGATAGACAAAGTGTGGGATAACTTAAGAATTCATCTTGACAATGCTGGAAGGGAAAAAAAAGCAGTCAAGTTGCATAGGTGAGTGAGGCAAATCATGGTGCCAGAGAGTTCACCTTTCAGCCCTACTCGGGACCTGGAGGGAGAGAATGGCCTGCATTTAGAAATATTGTCATTAGGACCCCAGTCATTTGACTTCATCAAGTCATTCTCTACAGAAGAGCTGTATTCATTCTCTAACCAGCAATTCAGTTCAGTTCAGTTTAATCAATTCAGTTCAATGCAATTCACCAAGCAGGTTTTGAGCAATTTATCTGGTCGTGCATATATTCTGATTAGTGACCACATCCACAAAATTATATTAAAATTATATACATGTTTGTATTGTCCAGAGATGCATTGTCCAATATGATAGCCACTAGATATTTGTAGCTCTTTAAATTTAAATTAATAAAAATTAAACACAATTAAAAATTCAGTTTCACAGTTGAACTAGCCACATTTCAAGTGCTCAATACTTACATGTGGCTAGTGGCTCCTGTATTGAACACTGCAGATATAGAACATTTCCATAATCCCAGAAAGCTCTATTGGACCACACTGGTCTTGAGAGAGTTTATAGAATTCACCACACTCTGAATTTTTGTCAGGACTTTGAGACTGCAAGTCTCAAAACTTTACTCAAATTGATGAAATAGATGCAAGAAATCTATTGGTCCATGTTACTGGAATTTTCAAGGTGTCAAAGTGTCTCCAGGAATAGTGGGACCCAGGATCCCAAACTATGTCATTAAGAACTTGGCTTTCTCTTTTGTCTCTTGGCTCTGATTTCTTCTGTGTTGGCTCCATGATTAGGCAGGCTCATCTAAAAAGTGTAAGATGGTTCCCAGTAGGTCCAGGCTTAAATTATAACAGCTTTGTAACCCCTCAAGGTGATCTTCTCTCTCAGTTGTTCCAAATGAAGTCTCAGGGCTGAATTATTAATACTTTTGGATCACAGGCTCATTTCTGAACCAATCAATGTGGTCAGGAGCAGGGAATACACTGATTGGCTATCTGGACATGTGACCACCCTTGGCATGGGGGAGGGTGGAGTCAGCCCCATCAAGATGACATGACAGCAATATATGGTGGATTGGTGGCTTCCTGCAGAATCAGTTGTTACCAAACAAAGGAAAGCTGCTAGGAAGACAGAATCAAAAGATGTCTATACAAGATCTTAATACAAAATTACTTATGTAGTCCACTTCATGACCCTTTTCCTTAATTTCATATGCTCATCTTTCAACAGTCAACAGTTTCATAGTTTTTTTTTTTTTTGTCAGAAGTTGATTGGTAGAAGGCAAATAATGGCTGAGTTTATGTATTAAGATAGGCTCACTATTGTAACAAACACCCCCTAAATCTTAGTGGCTTAACACAATAAAGGTTTATTTCTCACTCATATCACAGATCAATTTAGGTTGGAGTCGGAGAGGGTGCTCTGTACCTCCCAGTCATTCAAGGAAACAGTCTACTGCCCTTTAGGGGCTCCTTAGAAATATAGAGTCCTCTGCTAGAGCATAGCATGGGAGGTTTTATTGCATTGGCCTGGAGGGAGAGCATACATCACTTTCTTCCACATTTTATTGGCCAGAACTCAGTTATATAGTCACACCTAAGTACAAGGGAGGCTGGGAAATGTAGTCTACCCAAGAGCCCAGAGAAAGGAAGTAACAGAGCATGTAGTACATTTTCTACGGTTGGTGATTCATTGTTGTTTCTGTTTTTCCCCCTTGCCATCTCTCTTCTCTTAGCTTTCTTTCCTTCAGAAGTTAAGACCAGTCTTTTTTTAACTGCTTTTATATCCAGCTCAGCTCCTTGCCTAGAGTTAAGCACAGGGCAGCTGCTAAAAAAAAGTATTTGTTGAGTAGAAATTAGTTTTTTTTTTTTTTTTATTATTTCCCAGGACTCAAGTGTGAGTCCCTCCTATTTGTCCATACCACCTCTTTCCGTTCTTCTACTGACAAACATTTTCTGGGCACCTAATTTGGGCCCCACACCATGCTTGGCCCTGGGGATATAGTGTGTATTAGACAGGATGCTTTCATCTGCTCATCTGCAAGTGACAGAAAACCCCAACTCAAAGGCTCTGTATTTACTGACACAAACTGTTTTCTGAAATATCACAAAACAGAAAGTGCCAAGATGAAGCATTTCTGGTTAATTCAGTGTCTGGATGACATCATCAGGTATCCATGTTCTCCCCACCTTTCCCCTCTGCTCTCCTCAGCTTTGGCTCTTCTCATAGTCACAGGATGGCTATCCTAGTTCCAGGGGTCTTGGGCAGGCACAGCAATGCCAAGAGGAAGAGGCGAGAGAGTCTCTGCTTATTTTTTTTTTAATATTCATTTTATTGAGATATATTCACATACCACGCAGTCATACAAAACAAATCATTCATTCGATTGTTCACAGTACCATTACATAGTTTGTACATTCATCACCAAAATCAATCCCCGACACCCTCATTACCACACACACAAAAATAACCAGAATAATAATTAAAGTGAAAAAGAGCAACTAAAGTAAAAAAGAACACTGGGCACCCTTGTCTGTTTGTTTGTTTGTTTCCTTCCCCTACGTTTCCACACATCCATCCACAAACTAGACAAAGGAGAGTTTGATCCCCATGCCCCCCCCCAATCCCACTGTCCCCCCTCATAAGCTACATTTTTATACAATTGTCTTCAAGATTCATGGGTTCTGGGTTGTAGTTTGATAGTCTCAGGTATCCACCACCAGCTACCCCAATTCTTTAGAACCTAAAGAGGGTTGTCTAAAGTGTGTGTAAGAGTGCGCACCAGAGTGACCTCTCGGCTCCTTTTGGAATCTCTCTGCCACTGAAGCTTATTTCATTTCCTTTCACGTCCCCCTTTTGGTCAAGAAGATGTTCTCCATCCCACGATGCCGGGTCTACATTCCTCCCCAGGGGTCATATTCCACGTTGCAAGGGAGTCTGCTTATTTTTTTATTTTATTTTTTTATTTTATATCAGGTACTTTTTTTAAAAAATTGAGATTGTTCACATACCATATAATTATCCAAAGATCCAAAGTGTGCAACCAGTTGCCCTTGGTACCATCATACAGTTGTGCATCCATCACAATTAATTTTTTTTCAACTTTTAGAGCATTTTCCTTACTCCAGAGAAGAAATAAGGACAAAAAAAAAGGAAACTCAAATCCTCCCATACCCCTAACCACCCCCCGCCCCATTGTTGACTCATAGTATTGGTATAGTACATTTGTTACTGTTGATGGCAGAACATAAAAATACTAACTGTAGTATATAGTTTGCAATAGGTATATTTTTCCCTATTTGCCCCTCTATTATTAACTTTAGTTACAGTGTCATACATTTGTTCTGGTTCATGAAAGAGATTTCTAATGTTTGTACAGTTAATCATGGATATTGCCCACCACAACGTTCACTGTTTTATACATTCCCATCTTTTAACCTCCAACTTTCCTTCTGGTGACATACATGACTCTGAGCTTCCCCTTTCCACCACCTTCACACATCATTCAGCACTGTTAGTTATTCTCACAACGTGCTACTATCACCTCTTTCCATTTCCAAACATTTAAGTTCAACCTAGTTGAACATTTTGCTCATAATAAGAAACCACTCCCCATTCTTTAGCCAAGTTCTATAACCTGGTAACTTATATTTCATGTCTATGAGTTTACATATTATAATTAGTTCATATCAGTGAGACTCTAAATATTTGTCTTTATGTGTCTGACTTATTTCACTCAATATAGTGCCCTCAAGGTTTCTTCATCCACCCATTTTTTTTAAGATGGTTTTGTTCACACACCATACATTCCATCCTAAGTAATCAGTCATTGGTTCCCTGTATAGCCACGTATTTATGTATTCAGCACCATTGCCACTATCTGTATAAGGACATCTCCACTTCTTCCACAAAGCAGGAGGAAGAGTCAAAGAAAGTAGAGAGACAAAAGAAAAAGAAAAAAGAAAGAGAAAACAAACAAACAAAAAACCATGACAGCTAGGAAGCAACAAAAGGAAGATAACATTAAACTAAAGTAGAATAAAGAGTCAGACAATATTACCAATGCCAAGAGTCCCATACCCCTCTCTTATGTCCCCCTCTTATATGCATTTAGCTTTGGTATATTGCCTTTGTTATATTAAAGGAAGCATAATACAATGTTTCTGTTATAGTCTCTAGTTTGCATTGATTGTATTCCCCCCCATAAGTCCCTATTTTTAACACCTTGCAAGGTTGATATTCATTTGTTCTCCCTCATGTAAAAACATATTTGTACATTTTATTATAATTGTTGAGCATTCTAGGTTTCACTGAGTTATACAGTCCCAGTCTTTATCTTTCCTCTTTCCTTCTGGTGTCCCACATGCTCCTAACCTTCCTCTTTAAACCATAATCACAGTCATCTTTGTTCAGTGTACTTACATTGCTGTGCTACCATCACCCAAAATTGTGTTCTAAACCTCTCACTCCTGTCTTTTCCTATCTGTCTGTAGTGCTCCCTTTAGTATTTCCTGTAGAGCAGGTATCTTGTTCACAAACTCTGTCATTGTCTGTTTTTCAGAGAATATTTTAAACTCTCCATCATATTTGAAGGACAGTTTTGTTGGATATAGGATTCTTGGTTGGTGATTTTTCCCTTTCAGTATCTTAAATATGTCACACCACTTCCTTCTTGCCTCCATGGTTTCTGCTGAGAAATCCGCACATAGCCTTATCAAGCTTCCTTTGTATGTGATGGATAACTTTTTTCTTGCTGCTTTCAGGATTCTCTCTTTATCTTTGACGTTTGATAATCTGATTTTTAAGTGTCTTGGCGTAGGCCTTTTCAGAGCTGTTCTGTGTGAGGTACACTGTGCTTCTTGGATCTGTAATTTTATGTCTTTCATAAGAGATGGGAAATTTTCATTGATTATTTCCTCTATTATTGCTTCTACCCCCTTTCCCTTCTCTTCTCCTTCTGGAACCCCCATGACACATACATTCATGTGTTTCATGTCATTCAATTCTCTGAGATTTTGCTCATATTTTTCCATTCTTTTCCCAATCTCTTTTTTTGTGTGTAGGCTTTCAGGTATCTTATTCTCCAGTTCCTGACTATTTTCTTCTGCCTCTTAAGATCTGCTGTTCTATGTCTCCATTGTGTCTTTCATCTCTTGTGTTGTACCTTTCATTTCCATAGAATCTGCCAGTTTTTTTTTTCAAATTATTGATTTCTACCTTATGTACACCCAGTGTTTTCTTTATAGCTGTCCTCTCTTTTGCCATATCTTCCCTAAACTTTTTGAACTGATTTAGCATTAGTTGTTTAAATTCCTGTATCTCAGTTGAAGTGTAAGTTTGTTCCTTTGACTGGGCCATAACTTCGTTTTTCTTAGTGTAGGTTGTAGTTTTCTGTTGTCTAGGCATCTGGTTTCCTTCGTTACCCCAATCAGGTTTTCCCAGGCCAGAACGTGCTCAGGTCCCAGAAGGAGGAAATATTCAGTATCTGGTTTCCCTGAGGGTGTGTCTTAGAAGATTGAGACACTTTGTGAGGCCTCAAGCCCCTGTACTTTTCCTAACCTGCCCAGCAGGTGGTGTCTGTCAGCCTGTCACCACTGCCTGGTGTAAGGAGGTGTGGCCCGTGGCTGTTTTCCCCCAGGCTCTGGGGTCTGCTTCTGAATGGAAGGCGGGTAGTAGAGTGGAGCACCACCTCTTTCCTCCTGGGAAGATACAGCTCCCTCTGAACCTGTAGGGGCGAATCCTTTCCCTCCTCTTCCAGCTTCTGGTGTTTGCTGGCAGTCTCGGAATTCATTGCTTGTAGCTGCATCACTGCAGTCTCAACCTCTATCTTAATATGGCCTTCTCCCCTGTGTGTCTGTGTTTCAATTTGCTAAATCTGACAGAATGCAATATACCAGAAACGGATTGGCTTTTATAAAGGAGATTTATTAGGTTGTAAATATACAGTTCTAAGGTCATAAAAGTGTCCAAACTAAGGCATCCACAAAAGGATACCTTCACTGAAGAAAGGCCAATGGCGTCTGGAACACCTCTTTCTGCCGGGAAGGCACACAGCTGGCATCTGCTGGTCCTTTGTTCCCGGGTTGCATTGCTTTCAGCTTCTGATTCCAGTGGCTTCCTCTTTAAGTGCCTGCAGGTTCTCACTTACCTTCTCTGGTGCAAACTCTGGGCTTTCATCTCTTAGCTTAGCATCTCCAAACATCTTTGTCTGTGTCTCCAAGAGTCTGGGTATATGTCAGCTCTGAGCTCTCTGTCTCTTCCTGAGCTCTCTGAAGGGCTCCAGTAAATTAATTAAGATCCACCTTGAATGGGTGGGGTCACATCTTCATGAAAATAACCGAATCAAAAGATCCCACCCACAATAAGTCTGCACCCATAAGATTGAACCAAAAGAGCATGGCCTTCCTGGGGTACATAACAGTTTCAAACTGGCACTGTCTTTGTGTTTGTGTCTCTTCTCTTGCTATAAGGACCCCAGTCATATTAGATTAAGGGATCACCCTACACCAGTATGACCTCATCTTAGCTAATTACATCTGCAATGACCCTATTTCCAAATAAGGTCACATCCTGAGGTACCAGGGCTTGGGACCTCAACATATCTTTTTGAGGGTTGTCATTTAATCCATAGCAGGTGGCAACCAATGGTGGCTTCTCAAATCAGATGTGGGCCCTATCTTCACAGAGCTTACAGTCTGGTTGGGAAGATTTATATAATCGCCCTAATGAACAGGTAATTAAAACTGAGATCAATGCTCTGAAGAACAGAAAACCCAGTTAAATGATAACATATAACAAAGAAACTGATCTAGGATTGGGGTGGTGGTGGTGGTGACGCATGGGCAGGGAAGCCAGAAACGTGGTCGGCAGTATGGCCAACCAGGGTTCAAATCCCATTCCACCACTTCCTAGCTGTGTGACTTTGGGTAAGTCACTCACCTCTCTGAGCCCAACTGCATCTACAACAATTTTTCCTAGGGATGTTGAAGAATTAGACAAGCTACTCTATGCCACCACTTGGCACATAGTAGGCACTTAAATTATTTCTTTTCCAACTTAGAGAGGGGAAAAATGTGGGTTTTTTTTTTTAATGAGCAACAAGACAGGATGGTTCCTCATGTTCGTTTTGGAAAACAAGTCTTAAACTCACAGCTGTGACATAATCTGACATCATCAGACATCCGGCACGTTCAGAATCACACTCTTCATTGAAAGTGTCCAGAGTTTGTGATTAATTGAAGTCCTTTTCAGAGCCTGTCCCCAAAAGCAATTTTCCCCCCCACCCCCCACCCAGGGGTCAGGCTTACAATGTAACAGTTACAATAAATCCCTCACCAGAGATGGGCTCTCTCTCGCACAAACTGGAGGAGAGCTCATCTGGATTATAAACCTAGGTGGTTTGGAGTCACCTGGTGAGGTTTATGTGCAGCAGCTGGGGCCCAGCCTACCTAATTAGGACCAGAGAATGGTCCAGAAGGGGCTGGGGTGTATTCTTGGTGCCCTCCTCCAGGGTCTGTTTCTAATAACAGCAGCAAGTAGCAGAGGCGGCAGGGTGAGCGCAGTGACATCATCCCCCCAGCTGTTTTACACATCTGTAACAGGGCTCGTTAGACCTCTCTTAACACCTCATCCTTCCCTGCTTCGCGCAACTCCGGTTGTGTTGTGTGAGAAAGGATGAACTTACATGCCAAGGGCCCTGAGACTGGGGTGGAAGAGTCTTCGTGCTATACCACTCGTGAACTTTGCACAGGGGCCTCCCCGTTTCACACACGTTCCTTCTAAGTGCGGATGGCTTCAGTGTGAGGCTGGCACTTCTGCAGGAGGCCACTCTTTGGGGCCAACTTTGAATCGGCGAGTAGGACATCTGCAGCAGCTGCAGAAATGTTTTTGCCTATTTTGAGCATTCTAAGTTTTTCCTAGTCATGAGTAACCACAACCAAATCCATCATTCCACAGTTCACAGAGGATGGTTGTTTTTTTAAACAACAAAAAATAGCATATCATGTGCTATGAATATTCTACATAAAAAATTCCACCATATTTATATGCAGCAGTTAACTGTATATATATATATATATATATATATATATATATATATATATTTGAAACTGTATTAAGGCAGCAGAAATGAGAAAAGCTTCCATGATTTCCTTGGAGAGACTAGATTACTAAACTAAAATAAAAAAGCTTTATTATTATGAAGTATAATACATATTTTAAAATAAAAGATAAGTGATATCTACAAAATAGAAGGAAAAGTTTGATCAGTAGACAGCCTTATGGAATGAATTAGAGTCCCAGATTACGAGGGTTTGGTTTGGGTTCTAAGTGTCCTGGGGCCAGGGGAGGAGGGAGTCATTTTACCTTTTTACATTTCCTCATCTTCAAATGGGGTGATAAAATGTCTCTTTCATAGGTTTTTTAAAAAAAGGATTAAAAGTATGAAGTATGCAAAGTGTTTAGCATTGTACCTATCTGCAAGGTAAATGCTTGAATATGTTAGCTATTATCATCATTAGTATTACTATTATGTCTTCTACAACGTTATTGTGGGAATGCAAAGTAGTAATGGATAGATACATATTTTAATTATTTCAATTATTAAGCGCTGCATACATCACATTTCAATTAGTAGAAAGTGATATTGATTGTAAAATACACCATTATTTTATAGGAACCTAGAAAGGAAAAATGCTGCCCCATTAAACTTTGACACATCACTTTCCTATTTTATCAACTGTGAGAAGCATCCCGTCCAGTTAGGATAGAGTAGGTTTTGCTGCAATAACAACTACAGAGGTCCATTGTTTTAATACAACAAAAACTTATTTCTAGCTGAGGTTACACGTCAAACGCAGGCGGCAGGAGGCGCTGCTCCCTGTGGTCACTCTGAGACACTGGCTGGTGAGGCTCCGTCATGTCATGTGCTTCCACGATCACTGGACAGGGCCAGAGGAAAGGCAAGCTGCAGGGGTTCTTTTTTCAAAATTCAGTTTTATTGAGATGTATTCACATACCATACAATCACCCATGGTGTACAATCAGCTGTTCACAGTACCATCATATATTTGTGCATTCATCACCCCAATCTATTTCTGAACATTTTCCTTACACCAGAAAGAATCAGAATAAGAATAAAAAATTAAAATAAAAAAGAACACCCAAATCATTCCCCCCACACAACCCTATTTTTCATTTATTTTTTGTCCCCATTTATCTACCCATCCATCCATACACTGGATAAAGGGAGTGCGATCCACAAGGTTTTCACAATCATACTGTCACCCCTTGTAAGCTACACTGTTATGCAATTGTCTTCAAGAGTCAAGGCTATTGGATTGGAGTTTGGTAGTTTCAGGTATTTACTTCTAGCTATTCCAATACATTAAAATGTAAAAAAGTATTATCTATATAGTGTGTAAGAATGTCCACCAGAGTGACCTCTCGACTCCATTTGAAATCTCTCAGCCACTGAAGCTTTTTTTCGTTTCATTTAGCATTCCCCTTTTGGTCAAGAAGATGTTCTCAATCTCACGATGCTGGGTCCAGCTTCATCCCTGGGAGTCATATCCTGCGTTGCCAGGGAGATTTACACCCCTGGGAGTCAGGTCCCATGTTGGGGGAGGGCAGTGAGTTCACCTGCTGAGGTGGCTTAGAGAGAGAGGGCCACATATGAGCAACAAAGAGGCACTCAGGGGGAGACTCTTAAGCACAATTATAGAGCAGGTTTAGCCTCTCCTTTGCTGTAGGAGTTCTTCATGGTTTCTACTTGGAAATTACCCTGTTGACCAAAGCAAATCACATGGGTGCATGTAATTTAAAAGGGGTTTGCAACTGGAGAAGTACAGTGCTACCTTGTACCCAGAATGGAGAGAACTGGCATGTTATTTTTGGACCGCTTAATGACTACCATGTATACTAAATTTCAGATATACTAAAATGTGAAGAAAAAATGTATATCTTAGAGCCAATCAAATACAGGATCTAAGAGAGATCATAACTACTGCCTGGTAAGGGTGACAATTTGAACGAATGGGACTGACGTAGGCAGGTCACCCTTTCTAGGCTTCAATTTCTCCATCAGTAAAATGGACTAAGTGATTGATTAATTATCTATAATTTATTGATCATAAACTTGAATGGTCATTAAAAGTACAAGAATAAAATTCTGGAAGGAATCAGTAATCTCTTGGACCTTTAATTGAAAATAATCTAATTTCCTAGATTGAGCCCTCTTGCCTTGTGAGTAGGTTCATAAATATTGAAAGTGTGTGCCGTGATCCCTTGCTGTTTGCCTCCCTACTACCCATTCTCTCTTTTCTGGCAGCTATCAAGGTGTGTGGTCAGATTAAGGGATTGAGTTTAAGCCAGGCAGACCATCCTCTACCCTTCTGATCGTCTCATGAGGAAATCTGAAAAAATGAGAAGAAAATAGATTTTTTTTTCTGAAGCACTGGGACAGTGTCAGATTCTCTCCCCCAATGAGCATGAAGCACAGATATAAGTCTCAAAGCTGCAGGGACCATTTGGTCACCCCGAGAATCCTGACAATGGAGCCAGCATAGTGCTGAGAGCTGGCAAGAAAGCAACTAACTTGGCTTTAGTTGAGCCCCTGGATCTAGATGTGCCTGAAGTCAGGACTTTTCAATAACATGAATCAAAAATTCTCTTTTTTGAATAACACACTTGGAGTTGGGTTTTTCATCACTTGCAACTGGAAGGCTGAAATGGTCCTGATATGGAGTGAGACAATGATTTGAGCATGTAATCTAATCAGAACAACAATCCTATGCCTGAATACCAAAAGAGATGATTCAGTGTGAACTTCTGTCAGTTTCCTGTAACATCCATCAGGATTTCTGCCTCAGAATTGTATTTTCTGAGTTGGCCTTCAATGCCATCCATGGAATGGCCACATAAAATTCACTAATATATTCACTACAAAAAAAAAAAAAATCTCTGAGGACATTGTCTCATATATCACTCAGATAAGCACTTTTCACTGTATAAGTAAATTTCTTATAGAATTCTGTGTTAGGGGAAATCTGAGGAAAGGGTGCCCCCAGCCTCCACCCATGAAAATAAGTGTACTGATCTTATATTCCTTTTTGCTTTGGCTTCCAGGGAGCTCAGAAGCAGATTAAAAAATCAGCCCAAGCTATTCTATACCCCTTTGTGATTGGAACACTTTCCTTCTCCTTGATTCTGGTGTTCTGCGTACCATAAGTTGTATACGTTTTTGTTTTGAGCCACCCCCAAATCCCTTAATGGAAGAAGCATATTTTAAACAAACAAATAAAATCAAATGTGGCTATGTTATTCCTGTTTTAAAAGTGATTATAAGAAGGTAGGAGTACATAACTGTGCTAAGCATTTCCTCTGAATTGAAACCTGGAAAACTAGGCAGAAACACCCTTTCCAAGTATTGACATGAGTTATACAGAAACCATGCCTTTTCATTCCACAACTCACACGGATTTCTGTTTTTGATATAATGGAAGTTGAGGCCCCTGAGGAGGTGGATTGCTTTGCCCTGTATCATAGGGGAAAGAAGATGGATCCAATAAGGCTTTGGCCACTTACTAGCCATGTGACCTTGGAAAGTCACATTACTTCTCCGAGTCTCAGTTTTCTTTCATGTGAAAGGATGAAATAATGTGCACCTCAAGCAGTTGTTGGCAAGAGTGAGGGAGATTCTGGATACAGTGCTTGGCAGATAGAGGCTTCCCAAGGGCCAGGCCACATCTCCCTTTTGCAGGTAGCCTCCCCAGCATCTCATCCCAGAGGTCTCTGCCTCTTCGCAGAGCCACACATTTGCTGTGACTTCCACATGGCATGAGCTCTCCCATGGTCTCATGTCTTTGTTCTTTGGCTTTCATCCGGAGGCAGCCCCAGAAACAGCTCCAAGGAGCCTCTTCCTGCACTCGCTGTGGGGTGTTGTAGAGACTTGGTCCTCTCTGTGATTTAGGGTCCCCTGGATGAAGTCCCACATAAGAAAAAAAACATCTTTTCAGAACTAGGTGTTAAAGGAAAGCTTAGCTTCTCTCCAGAAACTAGGGATTATTTTCTCTCTCACAATGAAAATTATATATTTGATGCCCCCACCCCCACCCCTTTGGCTGCTGGGAAACTCAGAACTAAAAAACGCTATGAACAGATCAGAAACTTCTACTGAGCATCCAATCTCTCCATCAGTCCCAGAGACGAGTAAGCTGTAGCCCTTGCCTTGGAGACACCCACAGCCTGTGGGGAAGGGGCTGTGTCAGCAGGAAAAAGACAATTCTGTGGAAGAGCTGAAGTGTCATTCAAATTATTTTCTCAGAGACTTGTATTAGAATTTATAATTCGCCTCCTCTAGATTTTGGTTTCCTTATTTATATTTTTGATTGTATTTTTGTTTTACCAGCCACCTAAAATCATGAACAATGGGTTAGAGATATAGATAACACATAAATAAGTTCTGTCTCTTGTATCACCCAGTGGTGGATTGATTGTCCATTGCCACAGGACTTTGTAGTTCCTCCACCAAGAGGAGGATTCTATTTGCCCATCCCCTGAATACAGGATGACTTTGTGACTTGCTTTGGCCAAGAGTGCTGTGGAGATGAGGGTGTGTCATTTACTACTTCTTGGGCGCCTCCATCACCATGAGAACAAACCTAGGCTAGCCTAGACCACATTCTATGAGGATGTGGCCCACAAAGAAGAGAGCCCAGTGGAGGCTATGGCAGATCATCCTACAGCCAACCGACCCCCAAGCTGAGGGCCACGGAACTGCCTCGATGACACGCAGCGACAGCCAAGTGCATGAATAAGCCCAGCGAAGACCAGTAGAACTGTCTGCCAATCTGCAGGCTCGTAAGCAATAATAAATGCCTACTGTTCTAAGCCTCCGAGTTTAGGGATGTTCTTTTACATAACAATAGCTAATACATTCTTCCAATGCCTGCCACAGTCACTGGGTACATGGCAAGTGCTACACAAATGCCTGTTTTATGGAATGAAACAGTCTCATGGCAAGGAAATTGGGGACCTACATTATTATGTGGCTTTAGTATATTTCCTCACTGACAAAGGAATGTAAGAGGTAATATAGCTCAGAAAAGTGTGCATTAGACAAGAGAGCTCAGGACCCCGGGACTATGGTTCTAGCCTGCTGGCTGTGTGTGCTCCACAGGTTATGCCCCCTCGAGGCACCTCAGTTTCCCTATTACAAAATAGAGAGGAGAATCAGGCTTGGGAAAAGGACAGCCATAACCTTGGCCACCCTCAAGCCACAGAACCTGTCCTATGAGGATGCTGCATTGCTACAGCCACAGAATCCTAGGTGTTACCTATTGCCCTGCCACTGTCTGCACAGGCCACCAGGGGCTGGCACGGGGAGTCTCTGTTAAGAAGAAAAATGCCCACTACAAAAAAAAACCTTTACAATGTTGTCCCAAGAGTCTGCAAAGATGCCTTCAAAGGGAGTGTGTGAGGCTTGAGAGGAGGCTCAGCAAACCCAGTGCTCAGCAAACCTTGCGGCTTTTCCAAAGTTGCACTGACTCTCTCCTGGATCCGAGTACGGATAAAGGTTACTGAAATCAGCCCACCCTGTGATGTGCCCCCGTGGTCACTGAACAAGACCATAAGCACATGCTCTAATGCATCCTGGCAACGTGGGGACTGGGAACCTCTCAGGGGTAACAAACAATTGAACAGGGCAACAAACCAGGCTGATGAGATGACTTCAAAAGCCAGAGCCTCTCAATTACTGAGAAATCAGCTGGAGAACATTACGGGCAAGCAGAAATGAAGGCAGACAACTCATTAAAATGATTGCTCTTGGTAATGAAAGCCATACTGGCTGAGAGGCAGGAGGATCAGCAGGTCTTGGGGAAGTTCCGACACATCGTGGGTCCAGAATGCAAATGCAGACACTCTGCTCTTTCTTCAAACTACGAGGAACAGTTGGCTTCTCTCCTGACATTTTTTTCTCCAACCTCATCCCTTATTCCTTCTCCCTGCACTGGCCCAGAGTACAGCACACTTTTCAATAGCATTGTAAGGGCCTTAAGTGTTCTGAATCTCTTTCCTCATATGTAAAAAGGGATAATTCTGCATGATAAGTAGGGTTGTTATAAGACTGAAAACATTTGGGGGGTGGGGGGATGTGTCCACAAGTCCCTTTAAGAATCTGAAGAAAACTTTTGTTCCCCCCAGGGGAAAATGCACATATGCATACACAAACAATTATACATATAATTTCCTGAGCAGACTGAAGTTCATCAGAGTATGAAAAGTCTTGTAAACCAAGTTAAGAAACCAATAGTTTATCCAGAGAGCAACTAGGATGCCATAACAAGTAGGAATTGCTGCCATCTCTTAGTAAAAGAAGCACAAATAACTCTGACTTGGGCAAGAAAGAGATTTATTTTTCTCTTTTGTAAGAGAATCCGTAGGTAGGCAGTTCATAGTTAGCTGACTCCACAATGTTGTCAATATCCTGGACTTTTTATCTCTCAGGTCCACCATACTTGGCACTTGCTTCTATCCTCAGCCTCTCTTCATGGTCACTAGATGGCCGTTATTGCTCCAGCCATCACATTAGCATTCCAGTCAGGAAGAAAGAGGAATGGGGAAGGAGAATATCAAAAGGGGCTCCTAGCTGAGTCAACCCCTTTGTAAGCATGCATGCTTTCCTGGAGGCCACCCAGTGACTCCCACCATTGGCTGGAACTTAGACACATATCTGAAAGGGCTTGAGAATCTAGTTTTTCAGTTGGGCCCATTGCTAATCCTGCCAAAGTCAGGGTTCATTTCCTAAAGGAAAAGAGGAGAACGAGTATTGGGTAGGCAGCCTGTAGTCTCTATCTGGGGAGCGATAGGAGAATTGGAAACTGGGATGTGACAAGCTCATGTTGGCAGCACTGTGGATGTGGACTGGGAAGAGCAAGACAAAACAGGAGCTGGGGAGAGGGTAAAGGAGCCTGAATTGGTTTGGAAGCTGTGGGTATGGAAAGAAGCAGATACAGAGGAGGTGAGTCAATAGGATTTGGTAATTGATAGGATGTGAGATGTAGAAGAGAGGGAGTAATCAGTGTGGGCACAGATGCCTACCAGAGCTAACCCAGGGAGAAGAAATCCTTTTAGGTGTGAGGAAAAGATGATGACAGATTGATATGTGAGACCCGGAGCACTGGACATTATAGCGCTCCCTCAAAAAGTCTCATCTACAAGGAAGTCTCACAGCATTCTGATTTTTCCTATAACTACTTTGATGCTTTTTCAAAAATCAAATCATTGAGGTATAACTTCTAAATAATATATGCACACAGTTCAATGAATTTTGACAGATGTTTACCTCTATGTGAACACCATCCGAATCAATACACAGAATATTTCCATCATTACAGGAAGTCCTCTTATGCCTCTTCCCACTCGACCCCACAACCCCTAACCCAGGCAACTCAGGATCAGATGTCTATCCCAATAAATTAGTTTTGCTTGTATTAGGACTTTACATAAATGGGATCATTTAGAAACTACTATTTTGTGTGTGGCTTCTTTTACTTAGCATTATGTTTCTGATATTCGGCATATGGTGTATATCAGTAGTTTGTTCATTTTCATTGCCAGGCGGTATTACACTGTTTAGATATACCACAATTTATTTATGCAATCATCTGCTGATGGTTATTTAGGTTGTTTTGCAGTTTGGGGCTATTACAAGTAAAGTTCTTCTTAACATTTGTGTTCAAGACTTTGTGAGGGCATAAATTTTCATTTCTCTTTGGTAAATACCTAGAAGTGTAATGGCTTGATCATATGGTAAGTATATGTTTTCCAAAGTAGTTGTACCATTCTACTTTCCCACAAGCAGTGCATGAGCATTCCAGTTGCTCCACTTTCTTGTCAATGCTTGGTATTATCGGATTGAAAAATTTTTTTAGCCAAGTCAGTGGGTATGAAGTGGTACCTCCTTGTGGTTTTAATTTGTATTTCCCTGATGACCAATGGTGTTGAGTATCTTTATATGGGCTTATTGGAGATTCATAGTTCTTCTTTTGAGAAGTGAAGTTTTTTGTTCATTTTTAAAAATTGAGTTAGTTGTCTTCTTATTGACTTGCAGGTGTTCTTTTATATTTTGCATACAACTCCTTTGTCAGATCCATATTTTGAGACTATTTTCTCTTAGTCTGTAGTTTTCCTTTTCATATTCGTAATAGTGTCTTTCAAAGAACAGAAGATTTTAATTTTGATACAGTTAATTTATAATTTTTTTGCTTTATAGTTCATGGTTTTTGCCCCATCCCAAGATATCTTTGCCTACCTCAAGTTTGTCAAGATTTTCTCCTATGTTTTATTTTAGAAACTAAATTTTTTCACCTTTCATAAGATTATATTTTGGGCATGGTGTGAGGTAGTGGGCAAGGCTCATTTTTCTCCTTTAGGTATCTAGTTGTTCTGATCCTAAGGTAAACATTCTGCCCACTTAGATGCTTTTTTTTGGAAATAAATATACTTAATTACTTTCCTCTTTTTTGCTCCTATTTTTGGCCCTCCTGCTCTGCTGGACACATGCATAATCTATCTCTGCAGTAACCCAATGTTGGGTTCCAATTTTCACATGTTGATAATTTGTGCTGCCTATGGGAGCCTGTGCTGGTTTGAATCTGTTATGTACCCCATAAAAATACTATGTTCTTTTAATCCACTCTTGTGGGACCTATTGTGGGTGGGATCATTTGATGGAGATGTGGGTGGGACCTTTGATTAGATTATTTCCATGGAGATGTGACCCCTCCCATTCAAGGTGGGTCTTAATTAGTTTACTGGAGTCCTCTATGAGAGGATAAAAGGCAGAGGCATTTAGAAGAGACTAAGAGATGCTTAGAGAGAAAACACCCAGAGACATTTTGGAGAAAGCCATTTTAAAACTGGAGCCCGGGAGAGAAGGATCAGCAGACATTGTCATGTGCCTTCTCACGTGACAGAGGAACCCCAGATGCCTTTGGCCTTTCTTCAGTGAAGGTATCCTCTTGTTGATGCCTTAGTTTGGACACTTTTATGGCTTTAGAACTATAACTTTGTAATCTAATACAGCCCCTTTATAAAAAGCCAATCCATTTCTGGTATTTTGCATTCCAGCAGCTTTAGCAAACCGAAACAGAGCCCCAGGTAGAGATGTCTATCAGGCTTTGGGTGGGGGGTGGGGCGGATGGAGCCAAGAAGAGAAGGCTGAGCTTTACCTATGGAAATGGGAGCTACATAGCAATGGCTATAGTCACGTGTAACCCCAGGAAAATACCAGCCGAGGTCTTCCTGGGTTCTGCAGCCCCTCCTTCCTTCTCCTTGTTTCTTTTGCCTAGTGGTAGTAGGAGCTTCCCATTACTACTTCTCTGGGAGACTGTACAATCCCTTGTTGGTTTCCACACCTTTATAAATAGTCTCTTCATTAAACTCTCTTCCAACACCCTTTTGCATGTGTCATTTGTTTTCTTCTGAGACCCTGACTGATACACCCAATTATGAAACAGTTTATTAAAAGATAAAATTCCTGATTATTCTCCTTCATGTTGAACACCCAAGGTCACACCTGATAGGTGTTTCATCAGCCCTAGAGCCAATTTCAATTGCAAAGCCTGAATGCACGAATGCGTACTCAGTTCTGCTGCAGAGTGTAGTATCAACTGGCAATGCCTGAACTCATTCATGGCAGGAGGCCTGGTGGTTTCCATGGGACACTAGTCTTTCAGCTCCTCAAGGGCAAGAATTGTTTCTGTGTTTGCTCACCCGTGGCTCTCCAGCACCCAGGGGAGACCCTGGCACATACTATCAGCACCCCTCCCCGGCAGTGCAGTGTGACCCCTCCAGCATTTTATGGGTAAAATACATAAACACAATTTGGGGAGTGCTTCAGACAAGTACACCAGCAGCCCCAAAACACTTTAAGAGATACTATGATACTAGATATATTCGTTTCTACTTTGCCTACTTTGTACATATGGCTAGAAAATTAATTAATTTAATTAATAACAAAGTCTTGGGATGCCTTAGGGTTCCAGGGGAGGTTGAGGAGCAGGGTCATGGAGGGAGGGGCTGTAGCGTAGTCACTGTCTACCTTTTCTTCTGGTGCCTGGGCAGGTGCTCCAGACCCTCTTCCAGTCCCCCCTCAGCCACTTCCTAGATGTGTGTCCTGGGACTCAAGCCATGGAATAGCCCAGGTGATTCCAGCTCAAGCAGGGCTTGATTCAGGGGATCAAGGAAACTGCCAGGACATGCTCTCTCCCTAAATCTGCTCTCCAATGTGCTCTCCTATTCAGCGTCATCTTCCCACCCAGAGACCCCTTAGCCCTGAGTGGGTCACAAGCCAACTCCTGAATGATAGGGTGGCCGTGGGGTAATGCACCAATTGGCTTAGGCCTGGGCCATGGTGTGGAGCATCACCCAGAACACAGGGACTGAGTGGGGTTGGAGCAGATCCTCTCCCCCCCCCCGACACACACCAAGGAATTGAGAGCTATTCCAGAAGAAAAAAAGAATGGATGCTGGGGAGGAAAATGACGGATGTGTGCCAGAGATTGCTTCAAGTCCTCCATTATTGATGTCTTAGAGAACAGGGGTAGGTGGTAAGAAATCCTGGGTTCAAATCCTGCCTCTGCCACTTACTTTCTATGGGAACTTAGGCAAGCTAGCTTATTTGCACCTCAATTTTCTCATTTATACAATGGAGAACGTACTTCCCCACTAACAGTTTGTGTGTGCAAATGAGCAATCACGGAAAGGGCCTTGTTTGGCACCAGACCATGGGCAAGCACTAAATGACACCAATTATTCTCATAATTATTATTATTCCTTGGCTTGAGCCTTTGGGTGTCCAAAGATGCCCAGTGCCCACCTGAAGATCATTAGGCTTCATGTGACTGACACTGGGATCAGAGAAGCAAGTGTTGAGGATGTGTCACAGTCACCTAGACCAAGGGACACAGCTTAATGGGGGCTCAGGCTACAGGAGTGAGGGGGCAGTCCAGACTGTCTGTCCCACTTAGTGTCTCATGACTTGTTCAATGAAAGCCTGAGAAATCTGTTAACAATCCTATCTAAAGGCACATTGGAGGGGTAGAGAGTGTAGGTGATTAGGGATGAGGAATCAGAAGGAGGCTTGGAAAATTAAGGAGTCACATTGGGGTTGATGCAATAATTATTGCCGTTTCTTCAATGCCTTAAATGATTTGCATTTGTGCAGAGACTTCTAGCTGTCTTTTATTATCCATTCTCCCTTCTCTCTCAAAGGATCAAAATCCCTGATTTTAAGCTGAGTACACCATTGTCTAGAATACAAGCAGAATATCCCAGCCTCCCTTGTGGCTAGGTGGGACAAATCATGGTCAATGGGATGTGAGCAGAAGAGATATGTGCAACATCAATATCCTGCCCTTAAATGGAAGGGGCATGTCCTTTTCCCTCTACTTGCTGGCTGGAATGCAAACATGATTGTGAACAATTTCAGACCACATGGACAGAGCAATGCCTTAAGGAGAGCAGAGAACAAGAGAGAAGGATCCTGGTTCCTGGAACCATGCAGTGACCATATCAGCCCTAAATTGCTTATGCCTGGATTCATACATGACAGAGAAATGGATCTCTATACTGTTAAATATGATTCTGTTGTTATAGCAAAAGAGACCTTAATCAATTCATATGCATCTTTATAAGAACATACTTCTCTCCTTGTTCTTTATAAGAACAAGTCTCAGGAAACTTTAATAACTTGCTCAAAGCGTATTAGTTAGTGTTACACTAGCTGCTGTAACAAATAGACCCAACACCCACCGTAAATATATATGAGCGCAGCGCCAAGATTTCTGAAAACCAAACCCAGAGTTTCATCCTACAAGTGGCTGAATAACAACGTAAATTGAATATTTCACCTCACAAGTGAGGTCATTGATTGGGAGGGGATGAGATCCTGAAATTTGGAATACAGACATAGGGACAGATCCCAATGAAGCTGGGGACATCAAACCCCTAAATTCTGCTGAGTCTTCTTTGCCAATAGAAACAGCCCTCCCACCCTTGCCAGAGGAGGTTGGCCCTCCTTTGCCTGAAGAAACTGTAATGGTCTCCCCTGAGGCAGTTGATTTGCAAGGCTCTGCTATTCTCTTCAGGACCCAGCCCCACTTCTCCTTTTGCTTTTAGACCTATAACAACTCAATCCCAGCAGGCCCCAAAGGGTGAAATATAAAGTGTGACCCATGAGGAGATGTGCTACACACCAAAAGAACTGCTTGGTTTTCCATTTTGAATGTGTGGGAATGGACCTAAATGGTGGCAGAAATACAAAGTTGGATCAGGTTGAATTTGTTGATATGGGCCCACTAGGCAGAGATTCTGTATTTAGTGTTGTAACTCAATGGCTTGAAAGGGCTCTAACAGTTGAGTTGGTTGGCTGAGATATGAACCAAAAGGTAGCCTACACGCTATGAAATTGAAATGTCAGATTGCCCTTGTATACAGTAGTGAAGAGATCCAAAGACTTAGAGAGATTGGAATGTTAGAGTGGATTTATCATGGACTGCTCACCCACCCTAGGAAGGCCCAGAGGACACTCCTTTTCCCACGTCTGTGAGAATTAAATTTGTAAGAGGAGTTCCCACATCTTTGAAGAGCTCCATGGTTACTCTTCTCTATAGGTCAAAAATTACAGTGGAAACTGCTGCCACTGAACTGGGACCCCTAAGTGCAGTGGGGGAAATGGGCTCCTATGGTGACCATGGCCAAGTGGCAGCAGTGACTCACCAAATACTGGGTGGGTGTGGTTACCGTAATGGACAGCAAAGTCAGATCAGTGGTGAAATAGTCTGACTCCCAGACACCTATGGAACTGGCTAGTTGATCTTGATGGCCCTAGAAAAGAAATAGCTGTTCAGTTTACTAAATTCTTACTTGATATGTAGAAGCAGAAGACTTCTGGGTCTAGTGAACAAAAGACTACCTTGAATCACCAAAACAGAGAGTCACAGCCCCTCAATCAGTTCCCAGGCTTGAGTCAATTTATAGACCCAAAAGACCTTGAATGAAGGGGAGGCCAGGTCCCCTTGAGGAAGGATGATGCTACACTGCCAAAAATTTATACAATTAATCTTCTAGCCTTCCCCAAAGGGACTAGGTCTTTTGCCAGGTGACTGTGCATTTTGGAAAGGGAAATAATCAGACTTTTGGGGGAATTAGGATGTTGGCTCTGAATAGACACTAACTCCTGGAGACCCAAAATATCACTGTGGTCCATCAGTCAGAGGAGGAGGCACTTATGGAGGTCAAATGATCAATGGAGTTTAGCTCAGTGAGCCCAGTGGGTTCCTGAACCCACCTGCGGACATTTCCTTAGTTCCAGAATGCATCAATAGAAAACCACTAGAACTTCCTCTACCACCTAAAATAGTAAAAAAAAAAACCATTCTTGGAGGAATTGCAGACATTAGTGCCACCACCAAGGACTTGAAGGATGTAGGGGTGGTGATTCCCACCACATCCCATTGAACTCTTCTACTTGGCCTGTGCAGAAAACAGACGGATCTTGGAGAATGATAGTTGATTGTTGTAAACTTAACCAGGTGTTGACTCCAATTGCAGCTACTATTACAGATGTGGTTTTGTTGCTTGAGCAAATGAACACTTCCTCTGGTATCTGGTGTGCAGCTATCTATTTGGCAAATACTTTTTGTTTCAATATCTGTTAGTAAAGATCACCAGAAACAGTTTGCTTTCAGCTAGCAAGGCCAGAAATATACCTTCACCAGAAACTTGGTCATGTTTCCCTTCTACAAAACATCATACTGATCCATTATGTTGATGATATTATGCTGATTGGACCTGGTGAGCAGGAAGTAGCAACCACTTTAGACATATTGGTAATACATTTGAGTGTCAGAGAGTGGGAAATAAATCCTACAAGATTTCAGGGGTCTTCCACAGTCAAATTTCTAAAGATTCAGTGGTGTGGGGCTTGTTGAGATATTTCTTTTGAGGTGAAGGATAAGTTATTGTATCTGGCCCCTCCTACCATCAAAAAAGAGGCACAATACCTAGTAGGACTCTGAATTTTAGCGACAACTTATTCCTTATATAAGTGTGCTACTGTCACCCATTTACCAAGTGACCCAAAAGGCTGCTAGTTTTGAGGGGGCTCAGAAGCAGAGAAGGTTCTGAAATAGGTCCAGGCTACTGGGCAAGCTGCTGTGCTATTTGGGCTGTATGATCCAGCAGATCCAATGATGCTGGAAGTATCAGTAGCAGATACAGATGCTCTTTGGAGTTTTTGGCAGGTTGCTATAGGAGAATGACAGCACAGATCCTTAGGATTTTGGAGCCCAATCCTGTCATCCTCTGCAGATAACTATGCTCCTTTTGAGAAACAGTTTTTGGCCTGCTACTGGGCCTTAGTAGAGACTGAATGCTTAACCATGGGCCACCAGGTTGCCATGAGAGCTGAGCTGCCCATCATGAACTACGTGTTGTGTGACCCACTGAGTCATAAAGTTAGGGGTGTACAGCAGCACTCCATCTTAAAATGGAAATGGTATATACGAGATTGGGCACAAAGAGGTGTGATATTCCACAAGTATTGTTTACAACCAAGGAACTCACTTCACAGTAAATGAAGTATGGCAGTGGACGCTGCTCATGGAATTCACAGGTCTAAATATATTCCCTATCATCATAAAACAGCTGGCTTGATAGAACTGTGGGATGCCCTTTTGAAGACTCAGTTACAGTGCCAGCTCAGTGTTCATACCTTGTGGGCCTGGGACAGTGTCCTCCAGAATGCTGTACATGCCCTGAATCAGCATCCAATATTTGCTGCTCTTTTTCCCGTAGCTAAAATTCATGGGTCCAGGAATCAGTGGGTGGAAATGGGGTTGTGCTGGTTTGAATGTATTATGTCCCCCAAAACACCATTATCTTTGAAGCAGTCTTGTGTGGGCAAGAAATGTATTGGTGTTGCTTGGGTTGGAGACTTTTGATTGGATATTTCCGTGAAGATGTGATCACTCAACTGTGGGTGAGATCTTTCATTGGATAATTTCCATGGAGATGTGGCCCCGCCCATTCAGCATGGGCCTTGATTAGTTTACTGGAGCACCACATAAGCTCAGACAGAAGGAGCGAGCTTGCTACAGCCAAGAGGGACACTTTGAAGAACACACAGGAGCTGAGAGAGGAACTGCAGTTTACAGAGACATTTTGGAGATGGTCTTTGAAAGCAGAGTTTTGCTCCAGAGAAGCTAAGAAAGGACAAACACCCCAAGAGCAACTGAGAGTGACATTTTGGAGAGAAGCTGCAGTCTAGAGAGCAACGTCCTGGGAGAAAGCGATGTTGAAACCAGAATTCTGGAGCAGACGCCAGCCGCGTGCCTTCCCAGCTAACAGAGGTTTTCCGGACGTCATTGGCCATCCTCCAGTGAAGGTACCCAATTGCTGATGTGTTACCTTGGACACTTTATGGCCTTAAGACTGTAACTATGTAACCAAATAAACCCCCTTTATAAAAGCCAATCCATTTCTGGTAATTTGCATAATGAGCAGCTTTAGCAAACTAGAACACAGGTGGTAACCCATTACCCATTCTTCCACTAGCAAAATTTCTGCTTCCCATTCCTACTACTTTAGGTTCTGCTGATCTAGAGTCTTAGTTCCACAGGGGGATTGCTTCCAACAGCAGACCCAACAGTGATACCCTGGAACTAGAAGTTGAGTCTGCCACTGGCCACTTGGGCTCCTCATGCCTCTACATCAATAAGCAAAGAGGGGAGTAACTGTACTGGCTGGGGCGATTAAGCCTGACAACCAGGGGGAAATTGGGCTTCTAGTACACTACAGAGGTAAGGGAGAGTATGTCTGGAATGCAGGAGATTCCTTAGGGCGTCTCTTCATACTACCATGTTCTGTGGTTAAATTCAATGGAAAACGACAGAACCCAACCCAGACAGGACTGACAATGGTCCAGACCCTTCAGGAATGAAGGTTTGGGTCACCCCATCAGGCAAAAAACCATGTCCAGCTGAGTTGCATGCTGAGGGAATAGGGAACATGGGATGCGTAGTGGAAGAAGGTAGTTGTAAATATAAGCTATGACCACATGACCAACTGCAGAAGTGAGAACTGCATAGTTTTAAGTATTTCTTCCTTATTTTGTTCTAACATGTTTGTATATATATCTAGCAAATATTTTTGTTTTCTTCCCTCTTATATCCCCTCATCATTTAACATAGGATGAATTAATACTACTTAACTTTATATCACATTATTTAAGTTATAGGACTTTGCATCCTTCTCTGGAGAAAAGAGTTAATATGTTTTCTGTTGTTTGCAGGCTAGTATGTTGCGTTAGGGGGAAATATGATTTTTGGTGTTGTCTTTTTTTTGGAGATTGAGTATGGCTTAAGGAGATTGTGTATGGGTGTCAAGTTCACAAGCAGTGGACTATGATGGTCATTTTTTAAATTTAAAAAGTTGTTTTTATTAGAGAAGTCATAGGTTTACAGAACAATCATGCAGAAAATACAGAGTTCACATATACCCTCCTCATGAACCCACTTTGCATTAGTGTGATAGCTTTCTTGCAATTAATGAAACAGTATTATTATAATTACGCTACTAACTATAGTCCATTGTTCACATTAGGGTTCATTGTTTTGTTGTACAGACCCATGGTTTTTAAACATTTTTATTCCAGTAACATATACAAACCTAAAATTTCATCTTTTAACCACATTCAAATATATAACTCAGCAGTGTTCATTACATTCACAATGTTGTTCTCCCATCACAACCATCCATTACCAAAATTATTCCATTACCCAAGTAGAAACTGTACCTATTAAGCATTAACTCCACATTCTACACTCCCACCCAATCCCTGGTAAACTATGTTCTAGTTATGACTCTACGAATTTGCTTTTTCTAATTATTTCATGTAAATGAGAATATATACAATATTTATCCTTTGTGTCTGGCTTATTTAACTCAATATGATGTCTATCAGGGTCATCTGTATTGTCGTGGGTATCAGAACTTCATCCCTTTTTGTGGGTGAATAATATTCCATTGTCTGTATATACCACATTTTGTTTACCCATTCATCTGTTGGTGGACACTTGGTGTGCTGGTTTGAATCTGTTGTGTACCCCATAAAAGACCATGTTATTTTAATCTACTCTTGTGGGGACCCACCCAATTGGGGGTGGGACCATTTGGTTAGATTATTTCCATGGAGATGTGACCCTGCCCATTCAAGGTGGGTCTTAATTAGCTTACTGGAGTCCTTTAAGAGGGCTCAGGGAGAGAGAGAGAGCTCAGAGCTGACACAGACTCAGACACTTGGAAATGCAGACAGAAAGATGTTTGGAGATGCTAAGGTAAAAGATGAAGCCCAGAGTTTGCCCCAGAGAAGCTAAGTGAGAACCCAGAGATGCTTAGACAGAAATGCAGGAGAAACAATCAGAGAAGCTGAGAGAGATATTTTGGAGAGAAGCTAAGATATGTAATCAGAGTTGGCCCCTGAGAGAAGCTAAGAGAGAAACTGAGAGAGACAGAAGCCCAGATACATTATGGAAAAAGCCATTTGGAAACCAGAACCCAGGAGAAGAAGGACTAGCAGATATCACCATGTGCCTTCCCATGTGACAGAGGAACCCCAGATGCCATCAGCCTTTTCTCAGAGAAGGTATCTACCTCTTGATGCCTTAATTTGGGCATTTTCATGCCTTTAGAACCGAAAATTTGCAGCCTAATAAATTCCTATTGTTAAAAGCCAGTCCATTTCTGGTATATTGCATTTTGGCAGCTTTAGCAAACTGAAACACTTGGGTTGCTCCCATCTTTTGGCAGCTGTGAATAATGCTACTGTGAACATTACTAGGCAAATATCTGGTCAAGTCCCTGCTTTCAGCTCTCCTGGGAACATACCTAGGAGTGGAATTGCCACATGATATGGTAATTTCATCTTTGAATTTCTGAGGAACAGCCAAACTGTTTTCCGCGGAAACAGCACCATCTTATGTACCCACTCTTCTAGTTGCTAATGCTTCCAGAATGCAAAACACCAGAGATGGATCGGCTTTTATAAAAGGGGGTTTATTTGGTTACACAGCTACAATCTTAAGGCCATAAAGTGTCCAAGGTAACACATCAGTAATCGGGTTCCTTCACTGGAGGATGGCCAATGGTGTCCGGAAAACCTCTGTTAGCTGGGAAGGCACATGGCTGGCGTCTGCTCCAAGGTTCTGGTTTCAAAATGGCTTTCTCCCAGGATGTTCCTCTCTAGGCTGCAGTTCCTCAAAAATGTCACTCTTAGTTGCACTTGGGATATTTGTTCTCTCTTAGCTTCTCTGGGGCAAGAGTCTGCTTTCAATGGCTGTCTTCAAAATGTCTCTCATCTGTGCTTTCTTCAAAGTGTCCCTCTTGGCTGTAGCTCCTCTTCAAAATGTCACTCACAGCTGCACTGAGTTCCCTCTGCCTGTCAGCTCATTTATATGGCTTCACTGATCAAGGCCCACCCTGAATGGTTGGGGCCACACCTCCATGGAAATTATCTCATCAGAGTCATCACCCACAGTTGGGTGGGGCCATTTCCATGCCAACAACCTAATCCAAATGTTCCAACTTAATCTCCACTAATATGTCTGCCCCACAAGATTGCATCAAGGAATATGGCTTTTTCTGGGGGACAAAATACATTCAAACCAGCACACGCACCAACAATGAACAAGTATTGCTGTTCATCCACATCCTCTCCAACACTTGTTATTTTCCATTTTTTAAATAGTAGCCATTCTAGTGGGTGTGAACTATTATCTCGTTGTGGTTTTTGTTTCCATTTCCCTAAAGGCTAATGATGAGCATCTTTCTGTGTGTCTTTTGGCCATTTGTATATCTTCTTTGGAGAAATGTCTATTTAGGTTTTGCCCATTTTTAAAACTGGGTTGTTCATCTTTTCATTGTTGAATTACAGGATTTCTTCATATATTCTGACATTAAACCCTTATTGGATATGTGATTTTCAAATATTTTCTCCCATTCTCTAGGTTGTCTTTTTACTTTCATGATGAAGTCCTTTTTTGATGCTGTAATGGTTAGGCTTATGTGTCAACTTGTCCAGGTAATGGTGCCCAATTGTCTGGTCAAGCAAGCACTGGCCTGTTACTGGGGGGACATTTCATGGACTTAAATCATCAATAAGTTGATTGCATCTATGAATGATTACATCTACAGTCAAGTAAGGAGAGTGTCTTCAGTAATAAGAGATGTTTAATCCGATCATTTGAAGGCTTTAAAAAGGAAATGATGACTTCAGCAGTCGGAAAAGAGAACTTTCATCTCTACTTCAGCCAGCCAGCTTCTTCTGGGGATGTCACTGAAAACCTTCATCAGAGTTGCCAAGTTGCAGACAGCCCTAAGGAATTTGGACTCATGAATCCTCGCAGCTGTGTGAGACACTCCTATAAAATCTCATAATATTTACAAATATTTCCTGTTGGTTCTCTTTCCCTTAAGAACCCTGACTAATACAGATACCCAAAAGTTTTTAATTTTGATGAAGTCCAATTTACCTATTTTTTCTACTGTTACTCTTACTTTTGGTGTAAAGTCTAAGAAACCATTTCCTAACCCAAAATCCTGAAGATACTTTGCTATATTTTCTTCTAGGAGTTTTAGAGTTCTGATTCTTTTATTTATGTCTTTGATCCATTTTGAGTTAATTTTTGTGTATGATATGAGGTAGAGGCCCATGTTCATTATTTTGATTTTGGATATCAAGTTTTCCCAGCATCATTTGTCGAAGAGACTATTCTTTCCCTACTGAGTGTTCTTGGCTTCCTTATCAAAAATTCATTGGCCAAAGATGTGAGGGTTTATTTCTGAATTCTCAATTAGATTCGAATGGTCTATATGTCTGTCCTTGTGCTAGTACCATGCTGCTTTGATTGCTGTAGTATTAAGATATGGATAATACATTTTAAAATAGGGAAGTGTGACTCTTCCAACTTTATTCTTTTTAAGCTGGTTTTGCCTACTCAGGGCTCCTTACCCTTCCATATGAATTTGATAATTAGCTTTTTCACTTATGCAAAGAAAGCTATTGGAATTTTGATTGGGAATGTGTTGAATCTGTAAGTCACTTTGAATAGAATTGACATCTAAACAAATCTAGTCTTCCAATCTAAGAAAAGATAATGTCATTCCATTTATTTAGGTCTTCTTTGATTCCTTTTAGCAATGTTTTTTAGGTTTTTGCATACAAGTCTTTTACATCCTTGATAACATTTATTCCTAGATATTTGATTCTTTGAGCTCCTATTGTAAATGGATTTTTTTCTTGATTTCCACATCAGATTGTTCATTGCCAGTGTATAGAAACGCTACTGATTTCTGTGTACTGATCTTGTACCCTTCCACGTTGCTGAATTCATTTATTAGCTCTAGTACTTTTTTGTGAATTTTTAAGAATTTTCTATAAATAGGGTCATGTCATTTACAAATAGGGAAAGTTTAGCTTGTTCATTTTCAATTTGCATGGCTTTCATTTCTTTTTCTTGTCCAATTGCTCTGGCTAGAACTTCAAGTACAATGTTGAATAACAATGATGACAGTGGGCATCTTTGTCTTGTTCCTGATCTTAGAGGGAAAAATTTCAGTCTTTCACCATTGAGAATAATGTTAGCTGTGGGATTTTCATCTATGCCCTTTATCATGTTGAGGAAGATTCCTTCTGTTCCTACTTTTCTCAGTGTGTGTATGTGTTTTTTTAAATCAAGTAGTGGTGCTTTTGTCAAATGCTTTTTTTGTATCAATTGAGATGATCATGTTTTTAATATTTTCCTTCCTTATATTATTATATTACATTAATTGATTTTCTTATGTTGAACTAGCCTATCTAGTATAAATCCCACTGCATCATTGTGTAAATTCTTTTCAAGTGCTGCTATATTCAGTTTGCAAGTATTTTGTTGGGGATTTTTGCATCCATATTCGTAAGACATAATGGTCTATAATTTTCTTTTCTTGTGATATATCTTTTTCTGGCTTTGATATTAGGGCAATGTTGGCCTCCTAAAGTGAGTAAGGAAGTGTTCATTCCTCTTCAGTTTTTTGAGCAAGATTATTGTTAATTATTGGAATGTTTGGTAAAATTCACCAGTGAAGCCATCAAATCCTGGGCTTCTCCTTGTAGGGAGGTTTTTGATTACTGAATCAGTCTCTTGTTATTGGTTTATTGAGATCTAATTATTCTTGGTCAGTGTAGGTATTTTGTGTGTTTCTAAGTATTGGTCAATTTCATCTAGGCATTCTAATTTGTTGGCAAATGGTTGTTCATAGTATCCTTTTTAATCTTTTTTTAATATCTCTGTGGTCAGTAGTAGTGTCCCCCCTTTCATTTCTGATTTAAGTTATTTGTATCCTCTCACTTTTTCTTTATCAGTCTATCTGAAGGTTTGCCAATTTTATTCATCTTTTCAAAGAACCAGCATATAGTTGGGTCATGCTTTGTTATCTATCTGGCAATCTTTGCTGTAAACAGAAGAATTAAATCCATTTACATTAAAGTATCTACTTACAATGCAAGACTGTCTGCCATTTCACAATTTGGTTTTTGTAAATCTTATACTTTTTTTGGCCTTCAATTCTCCCATTGGTGCCTACTTTCATTTTTTTTTTTAATTGTTCGTAGTGTAACATTTTGAGTCCTTTCTTATTTCCTTCTTAATATATTTTTCAGATATTTTCCTTGCAGTTACCATGGGGCTTAAAATTAAACTCCTAAATATATAACAATCACATTTGATTTGATACCAACTTAACCTCCATGGCATATACATACACTGCTGTTATACCCCTCTGTCCCACACCTTTTGGTTATATGTTTTACAAATCATATCTTTATATATTGTATGTTGAGAACATAGATTTATCAGTACTTTTTATGCATTTGCATTTTAGAAACTGTAAGAAATAAAAAGTGGGGTTACATACCCAAAAAATGCAATACAATAGTACTGGCATTTGTAATTACCCTATGGTTACTTTAACCAGAGGTCTTTGTTACTTTATGTCATTTCGATCCACTGTCTAGTGTCTTCTCCTTTCAGTCCGAAGGACTCCCTTTAGCATTGCTTGAAGTGCAGGTCTGGTGGTGACAACACCATCAGCTTTTGTTTATATGGCAATATCTTAATCTCTCCTTCATTTTTGAAATACAGTCTCATTAGATATAAAATTCTTGGTTGGCAATTGTTTTCTTTCAATACTGTAAATATTTCATCCTCCTCCCTTCTTGCTTCCATGGTTTCTGATGAAAAATCAACACTCAATCTTATTGAGACTCCCTTGTACATAAAATGTTGCTTTTCTCTGCAGCTTTTAGGACTCCCTCATTTCCCTTGTCATTTGACAATTTGACTACTATGTGTCAGGGCATAGTTCCTTTTGAGTTTATCTTGTTTGGAGGTGACCGGGCTTTTGACTGTGCATATTCATGCCTTTCATTAAATTTGGGAATTTTCTGCTATTATTTCTATAAATATTTCTTCTTCCCCTTTCTGTCTTTCTTCTCCTTCTGGGACCCCCATAAAGCATATGTTGGTACACTTGATGGTGAGCCATATGTCTTTTAGGCTCTCCTCAGTTTGTTTTCATTCTTTTCCCTTATGCTCCTCATTCTGAATCATTTCAATTGCCTTGTCTTTGAGTTCATTGATTCTTTCTTCTGCCTGCTCCAATCTGCTGTTAAAACCCTCTAGGAAATTTTTCATTCCATTGTTATGGACTTCAACTCCAGTATTTCTCTTTAATTCTTTTTAAAATTTCTAATCACTTTTTGAAATTCTTGTATTATTCATTCATCATTTTCCTGATTTCATTTAGGTCTTTCTTTGTGTTTTCCTTTATCTCCTTGAACACACTGAGGATCATTTTTAAAGTCTTTTTCTTGTATGTCCAAAGTCTGGTCTCATTCATTGATGGTTTCTGGATTTTTATCTAGTTCCTTTGGTAGGCCTCTTTTCCTGTTTCTTTGTTTGTAAATCTTTTTTGAACATTCTGCATTTTAATATTTTAAAGTGTTAACTCTGTCCTGAGCTGTCTGTTCCTTAAGTTTGTATTCAGCTAGTGATAAGACAGAGATTTCCTTGCGTTCCTGGAGTTAACAAAAACTAACAAACCAAGACAAGAATCACCTTTCACAGTCTTTGCAAAGTGGTTCTTCATTGGCTCATGCTCTCCTGCAGAGATTAGCCCTCCTATCAAGATCAGCCCAAGTCAAAAGTGAAGGATCCTCTTCACCTTTTCTGAGCATACATCTTTTCCTGAGCCTGTTCTTGCTCCTGGCTTTAGGAGTTCCCCCATTTACAGGAATTCTGATGCCTCCTTTAGTCCCTATGAAATAGCCTTTCCCTCCTTCCAGGTGCTCTATTGCATGTCTTAAAGTAGCTAATCCTTTGCCCCATGCAGCTTGTGTTTAAATGTTTCTTACAATGCTTCAGCTTTACATAAATTGCTTCTGCCTGCAGAGCAAGTTCTAGGAGGGCAAGCAGAGCAGAGTTTCCTGGTTCAATCTTTCAGGCTGGTACCTAGTAGATTGGAACTGACATACATGTAGCCCAGTTTGTTCACAGAGGTTACTGTTCTCACTCTGGAACAGGGTCAGAGACCCACAGTTAGAGCACAGGATGGTTTCACAATATGCCATGGAGAGTGTGGGAGACCAGTAAGGGAACCACAAACTGCTCTTACCATTTTTGAAGCTTTGTTTTCTTCAGCCAGCACTTGCCCAATTACTGCAGTCCTTTAACTGTTTTCCAGAGTATTGAGGAAAATGGCTTTGCCAAATTTTGCTAGTTGTTCAAAAATTCTGTGGAGGAGTGGCACCCTGGAGCATCTTACACTGCCATTTTAGTCAACCAGATGTCCTGGGATGGTCTTTTAATGTGTCAGTCTGGTTAGCCTACAGGCCCCAGATATTCATTCAAACACTAATCTAGGTATTGCCTATGAAAGTGCTTTATAGCTGTAACTAAAGTCCATAATCAGTTGAATCTAAGTAAGGAAGATTTTCCTGGATTATCTCAGTTGGCTTGAATCAGTCATTTGGTTGATAATGAGCAGAGATGGGATGTCCCTGTTGAAGAAGAATTTCACTTGATAGCAGCTTCAGCCTGTGCTGAGAGTTCTATCTTGCAGTTCCTTGAAGCCTGCCCTGCAGATTTCAGCCTTGCTTGGCAAGCCCCTACAACTTATCTGACCAGCCCCTACAATTGCATACACTAATTCCTTGCAAAAATCACTTAATGTTTATCGCCTACTAGTTCTGTGTCTCTGGTTCAGCCTTGACAGCCACAATGTCATATACCCTCTGCATCTTTTCTCTCCATGCTCTCAACTTGTGACAGTCCCTATAGTTCACTAATGCTCGTTAATGTTTGCAACAAATATTAATTGGACACTTACTATATATCAGACACCGTGGTGAACAAGTCAAACATAATCCCTATACTCATGGAATTAGTAGTAAAGTCAGATTTTTTTAAGTGCAATTTTATTGAAATATATTCATATACCATACAATCATCCAAAGTGTACAATCAATTGTTCACAGTATGATCACATAGTTGTGTGTTCATCACCACAATCAATTTTTTGGACATTTTTATTACTCCAATCGTAAGAATAAGAATAAAAATAAAAGTAAAAAAGAACACCCAAAACATCTCATACTCCTTTTTCCCTCTTATTATTCATTTACTTTTTGTCCCTCCTTTTTCTACTCATCTGTCCATACACTGGATAAAGGGAGTGTGAGCCACAAGGTTTTCACAATCACACAGTCACACCATATAAGCTACACGGTTAGACAAGCGTCTTCAAGAATTGAGGATACTGGATTGCAGTTCCACAGTTTCAGGTATTTCCTTCTAGCTATTCTAATACACTAAAAACTAAAAAGGGATATCTATATAGTGCATAAGAATAACCGCCAGAATGATCTCTAGACTCCATTTGAGATTGGAGAGTCAGATTTTAATCATATAATCAGACAAGCTAATATATAGTGACACCCTATGATAAATGTTATGATGGGAAATTTCAGAGGCCTGTGAGACTTGATAGCTGCTGAAGAATCAGGGTTGGCTTCTCTGATGAGTGACATTTGAACCATGTTTTGAAGGAGTGGGAGTGTCCACAACTAAGGAATGTGGGATGGCCTGGGAAGGATTTCCAGGCAGGGGAAACAGCAATAGCAAAGGACTTTAGGTGGGAGGAAGAATTGCAGGTTGAGAATGGAAATAAAGCCAGGGTGGCTGGAGATCAGAGAGCAGTAAGAGGAAGGCAGCACTTTTCCTACTGTGTTGTAATCATTGACTCAAGTGCTTGTCCTTCTCACTAAACCGTCAGCTCCTTGAGGGTGAAGATGATGTCGTATTCATCTCTGTGTCTCTGTATCAACACAGGGCACGTTTGTTGAATGAATGAATGAATAATGTTGTTGAACCTCTCCTAGGGGTATTTTCATTTCAATAGGCAGTGCCTGAAGAAGACTTCAAGTCTCAAAAGGAAATTATTCGTGGAATTTCCACCTTCGTGACTATGGAGGAAGGGATAGTTTGGGTAGTGTGTTTCCACAACACTCCAAACCATACCACTGTGTTCACTGTAGGTCTGTACTGGCTAGGGAGGCCATTTTGTTTTTAACTAATAATTATATAATTAGATCAACATTTTCTAATGGGAAATAGAATTTCAATGCCAGGAAATATTAATAGATGCTATAGACACAAACACGTACATGATTCTTTGGTCAAATAACATATGAGACACAGGTTTAAACAAAGTTAAACAACTTTTCTCTCCACAAAGGAAGCTATATGTGCCAAAGTGGATAGTGGAACCCTAAATGAGAGGTGTATGGTCTATAACATTTCCAAATTTTTTAAACCACAGAACCAGAAGCACATTGGGTCATTGGTGCAATGTAATTTTGGAAAAACTGGAATTGGAGTCTCTCTTTGACTCATATCTTCAACTACCACTTATCATCTATTTAAATGTCTCATGGGCAACTCAATAGAAACCCAATAGGGAATGATAAGGATGCCTAACCTTCCCTCTCCATTGTGCCTACTTTCCCCTTTCCACTTGGGTAAACAGTGCCTACATCCACCAGGATCCTGAGAGTCATCATCGACTCATCACTCTCACCCAGACCCCACATCTAGTCAATCCCAACTCTTGTTGAATGTGTCTCCCTCCCGTCATTGCTGAATCACTGCCATCTCTTGCCTGGATGATAACAGTGGCCCCTAACCATTCTCTCAGCCTTCAATCTTGTTTGCACCCATGCATTTCCCAAATAGCAGCTAGTCTGGCAATAGTGAGTCAAAACATGTCATTGTCTGCTGGTCAGCCCCTTGACAAGGCTCCTCAAGGCCCTGCAGGGTTCAGCCTCATCTCAAACCCCTTCCCTTCCTTCCCTTAAACTCCTTGCCCCCATCACATTGATCTGCTCTCAGTTCTAGCAATGTACTGAGCTATTTCTGCCCCAGGAACTCTGCACCTACAGTTCCCTCTGACTGAAATTCTCTTTCTACCAGCTCTTTGCCTGTCGAACTCCCCCTTCATCCTTTTGGATTTTGCTTAAAGAAAGGCTGTTGGGGCCTCAAGCTAAATTAGACACACACCCATTACTTTCCTTCGTTACACTGATGATAATTTATAGTTCTATGTTTATTTGTTTCACATCTGTCTCTCCCAGCAGAATGTAAACTCTGAGAGGGCCAAGGCATGTTGATTTGCTCTTGATTCTACCATCTGCTTCTGGAGCAAAGCCCCACATAGTAGTCCTTCAGTAAATATTTGCTCAAGGGAAAGAAGGTGATTCTGGATGCACGTGACACTGTGAGTGCGCTGCTTTCCTCCCCTGCTCTTCCACACACACTAGTAAAATGTTTGTTGTGGGCTGCCCGGATGCCTGCTGATGCCTGAGGACCTCGGAGGTGACCAGAAGTTCAATGCCAGACAGGTCGGTGAGGGCAGGCACCTCCATGCCCCGCAGTGCTTGCTCGGGGCTGGCTCTGCTGGGTAGAGCAGGCTTAGCAGTTTCTGGAGTTGCTCATGGCAGTATAACTTGGGGAAAATATATATTGGAAAGAGTATGACAATGCATATCAGGTATTTTCAAATGTTGTGACCTTTCAACCCAAAAGATGGAAGACCTTTATGCAGAAAGATACTCATTTCAGGGCTATTTAACAACTAAAATTCTAGCAGTAGAGGAATTCAAGCAAAAGAGGTACGGTTAGGGAGAATATTCTATATTCTATATATTCTCTTTATATTATATTGCGGTCGCAGTTAACTCTTTTGGGGGGGGGTGGCGGCCGGTTGCTAAATCCCAGGCTCTCAGGATTGCTCGGAGGGTACCGGCGGCGGGGGCTCTTTCCCGGAGGCGAGGGCGAGGCGGGGGACTTGGCCAGGTCCCCGGCGGAGGCGTGCAAAGTATGGAGGGCGGCGAGAAAGGAACAGGCGGGACACGTTTCTTTTTAGGGTGAAGAAACCAAGAGAGTTTATTAGGGGAGAGTACAAGCTTATAACGGGCGGTTTAGAGGGCGGGGTAGCTGTAGAGGTTAAAGGCTTGGATTGGTTCTGAGAGGGCGCGGAGGTTGTCTTTGGTTGTTGGGTGTTGCACAATGATTGGTGCATGCGCACTGGCAGTAGGGGACGTTGCATTGTAACGGAGGGGTTGAGTGGTTAGACGAGGGAGGCGGTCTTACCCGGCAAGCCTCCTCCAACGGTTGGTTTTGGGTGAGGAATTGGGGCCTGCCTCCGGCCTCACCTTCTCAGGCCCGGGGGGCTGTGGAGGGCGCTGTCACCCGTACCCACTACCCTCCCCAGGGGTGGATCCGGTCCCCCGGCCCAGGCCCGCCAGGTTGAAGCACGTAATCAGTATCCCGCAATTCCCCCTTCTTTTCTAATTAAAGGAAGAAGCTTACCGGAGAGGTCCGCTAAGGGATGAGGGAAGGGGGAGGCCGGGGAGGGGAAAAGGGGTTGACGGTGGCTCAGCGAGGCTGGAGCTCGGCGTTGGTGTGGCGCCCGGGCGCTCGACAGGGGCCTTGCTGCTTGCGGGATGGACGAGGGTGGGGGGTTTAAAGTCGGAGGTTCAGAGAAGCTGGAGCTCGAGGTTGGTGCGATGTTCAGGCGATCGAGAAGGGCCTCGCGGTCGGCGGGTTGACCGGTGGCGGTGAGGTCACGGAGGGTTGGTTGTCATCTCGGAGTAGGGAGCGTCAGAGGTGGCGAGTCGCTGGTACTGGACTTGCACGAACGAGGAAAAAATAGTATCCGTTTGTTTCCTTACAAGCTGGACAATTCTGCGGATAATGCAGGGTCCTAAGGTGAGAGCTAGAATAATCATTAGTAGGGGGCCGAGGAGAGGGAGGAGGTATGGGAGGAGGGGGGTAAAGATGTGGGACCAATAGCTGGTGGCTTCACGGTCTCTTTTGCGTTGTTCCAGTCCCTCTCGGACCTTCTTTAGGCTGTCCTCGGCGAGACCTGTGGAATTGGCATATACACAGCACTCTTCTCCTAGGGTGGCGCAAAGGCCTCCTTCTTTGAGGAGGAGAAGGTCGAGACCTCGGCGGTTTTGGAGCACGACCTCAGAGAGGGAATTGACAGAATTTTTAAGATGGGAAATAGCGTCTTGTAGGTGACGAATGTCCTCGTCAACAGCCGCCCGGAGGTGAGTTAGGGTGGAGCCTTGACTGGCTAATGCAGCGATTCCGGTGCCAGCGCCTGCAAGACCTAGGAGGGAGGCAATCGTGAGGACGGTGATGGGTTCTCGCTTTTGCAGAGTGGCAGGAACTGCAGCTCTCTCCAGGCGGAGGAAGAAGTCTTCCTCGCTGTGGTATAGGACCCTAGGGATAAGGACAATTAGGAGGCAAGTTTCATTAGTTGTATTGAGGGTTTGTACGTTAAGGCAGGGGGTAAGCCCTGTAGAGGAGCAGAGCCATTGGGAGGAGTTATGAGGAATGAGAAATTTTGCAGAGCTGCTGGGAGATGAGTAGTCGGCACAAGCTGTGAGGTTGGGAGAGTTACTTGAGCGAGGGCGGATGCACTTTCCTGTAAAGGAGACTGAATGAAAGGTTAGGGGGACGGCAGAGGTATTCCAATTGCATTCCGAGGGGCTGTCCTCTGTGTTTTCTGAAAAGGAGAGGTTGGAGGCTATTGGCTCATACAGGGGGGAGGAAGTGGAGAGGCAAAGCCAACAAGAGGAGGTAAGATTGGGGTTGGAGGAATTCACTGAGGTGAAGGCCGCTTGGATAAGGTCGAGGAGGGGAGAGGAGTAACGAGAGGGGGGCAGAAAAGGTTGGGGTGGTGGTGTTGGCGATGCGTTGTTTGCAGCTGAGGTGCGGCTTGAGAGCTGTGGAAAAAGGGGGTTAATGACTTGGTTGGGACCCATGCCAGAGGGTGTTTTTAATGCAGTATTTTGGCATGGTTGGCTTACAGCCTCCTTTTTTATGAGAATAAGTGATCCTCGGTTGGCTCCTTTCTCATAGATTCTGAAGCCCCAAGTTTGACCGAGTAACCAGGAGGGATCAGTGGGGAGCTACACTGTAAGATTAAGATGTGTGCAGGATCCCTCGCTTTCTTGGCCGAGCCAGTTAACTGTAGGGAGTTTGCACCCTGTAGGGGCCCACTTTAAGGTAAGGTAATGATTAGGAACAGGAGGCTTCCAATTAGTGGCTAATGTTTTACACCCCCAGTATGCACAGTAGTACTCGTTGGGGGAATTGCAGTATGATTTTCCAGGATTTGAGGACGGGCACATGTAATACTGGGCTTGGGGATCACTTACCTTTCGAGCGCAGGTTTCTTCAACTCTGGAGACAAAGGTGGCAAAAGGCTCACTCGGCTTCTGGAAGAGCTTGGTGAATCTATTAGGCCGACAGGCAGAGCAGTTGGCAAACGCTTGTAAGGCGATTCCCCAAAGGATAGGCCAAAAGGTGGCAGGTGCATTAATATAGGCAGATGCATTTATAAACGCTCCCGTGCCCAAGTAAGCTTCAGGGTGATGATAGACTCCAGTGGCTGCGTCTTGCTCGCTTTGCCTAGCTGCTTCTGCCTGGAAGTGGGCACGCCAATCAACAAACTGGCCGGGGTTAAGGATGGTATGGGCAAGCGAGGCCCAGTCTTGGGGGAGGTAAAAGTCCATGGCGATATCCTGCAGTAATTGGGAAGCGTATAGGCTACTTAACCCGTCTTCCTTGACAGCCCTGCGAAGCTGCTTGATAGTATCTGAGTCAATGGGATACCAGTCGCACGGTTTCTGCGGTGTGGGGGTAAGGTTAAGGGGAAAGCAGTGAAAAGCACAAGAGAAAGGAGGACGCGCCTGCAGAGGGCCTGGCACGGGAGTGGGGGCAGGGGCAGCGTTGCCCCAAGGGTTGCCCTGAGGTGCAAAAGGCAGCCAGGGGTTATCTGCCGGCAGGGTGGGAGGGGCGGCGGCAGCCGCCGGCAGCGGCTCCAAGGGGGAGCTCGCCGAAGGGGGAGGCGGAAGCGGGAGGCCCCAAGCGTCGCAAGATGGCGGCGCGGTAGGCGTGGTTAAGACACAAGATGGCGGACTAGCTCCGCCCTGTGAAAGGGCGGGGCCTAAGGCATAAGATGGCGGACTAGCTCCGCCCTGTGAAAGGGCGGGGTAAAGCGCATGCGGTTTCCGGCCCGGCTTAGGGCTGACGTCATCACTAGAGCACTTCCTCCCCTCAGTGGAAGAAGAAGGAGGAAGTTCGCCATTTTGGAGAGACTCGGTACCGCCTCGTCCCTGGGGGGCGACCTCGAGCACGCTGCCAATTCGCTCGACCAAGGACCCTGTGCCCGAACCGTGATCCGCATCGGTCCCACCGTCCGAATCTGTCGATTGAGTCGACAGGGCCCCCCCGGATCCAATGGGGCCTCGACCAGGGGGGAGGGAGCCCTGAAGGCAGGAGCGGACGGCCATCAAGGTGGGGAGCAAGCCGGGAGGGAAGCGCCCGCTCCCATGCTCCACGGCGCTGGTGACCCGACCAACAAGGCGATCACAAGTGACGGGGCCCCAAAGATGGCAAGTGGTGAGCCATGGGTTAAAGGGCAGCAGGAGGTCTCAGTATACTTGCAGCTGCCGGACAGACACCTTACAGCGATGTGTGTCTAGGAGACCAGCCAGAGCACGAACTTGGGGTGCTTGGCGTGCAGATAGACGATTACCCATAGCGGAGTGAGAAAAGAAAAAAAAGAGGGGGGTTGATTATTGAGTAAAGAAAATGAGGTAAACCGTGGTCGCGAGGCCGAAGGAGACGGCGAGAATAGAAGGCAGGAGCCTCTAGTAGCGAGAGCAGTTTGGGGGGGCTGTCGCAAAGAGGCACACCGCGCCAAACAAAGAAACAAAGACACAAAGGACCACAGCAAAGTAATGGAGGGGAAGAGGGAGAGCCACTGGAGGAAGAGTGTTAGGAGGAATGGGGGGACATAGGAAGAGAAGACGAAAGGTAGTCGGGGGCAATAGCTAGGTTAATGCGGGAAAGGAAGAGCGGCCCGGGCGCGGAGCGGCGTGGGAGAGGCGGCTCCAGACGTGGAGTGGCGAGGGAGAGGCGGCTCCGCGGGGCGGCGAGGGAGAGGCGGCCCTTACTTTGCAGGCGAGGAGAAGGGAAGCTGGAGAGGCGTCTGGGCGAGCGGGTGGCTTCACTGGACCGCTGTGTGGAGAGGACTTTGAATCCCAGGGTCGGCTTTTAATCCCAGGGTCGTGGGTTCGGGCCCCACGTTGGGCGCCAGTTGCGATCGCAGTTAACTCTTTTGGGGGGGGGTGGTGGCCGGTTGCTAAATCCCAGGCTCTCAGGATTGCTCGGAGGGTACCGGCGGCGGGGGCTCTTTCCCGGAGGCGAGGGCGAGGCGGGGGACTTGGCCAGGTCCCCGGCGGAGGCGTGCAAAGTATGGAGGGCGGCGAGAAAGGAACAGGCGGGACACGTTTCTTTTTAGGGTGAAGAAACCAAGAGAGTTTATTAGGGGAGAGTACAAGCTTATAACGGGCGGTTTAGAGGGCGGGGTAGCTGTAGAGGTTAAAGGCTTGGATTGGTTCTGAGAGGGCGCGGAGGTTGTCTTTGGTTGTTGGGTGTTGCACAATGATTGGTGCATGCGCACTGGCAGTAGGGGACGTTGCATTGTAACGGAGGGGTTGAGTGGTTAGACGAGGGAGGCGGTCTTACCCGGCAAGCTTCCTCCAACGGTTGGTTTTGGGTGAGGAATTGGGGCCTGCCTCCGGCCTCACCTTCTCAGGCCCGGGGGGCTGTGGAGGGCGCTGTCACCCGTACCCACTACCCTCCCCAGGGGTGGATCCGGTCCCCCGGCCCAGGCCTGCCAGGTTGAAGCACGTAATCAGTATCCCGCATTATATATCTATTATATAGAATATAGGAAGAAAATTCTAAAGAATATTCTATAGTAATTTAGAATAAAGTTTATGAAGAGTTTTAAATAATTCAAGAAAATGATTATGAAATAGTAAGTTAAAAAGACAGGAAATGTGTGTGTGTGTACACATACATACATACATATACAAGAGAATATATGAATAAAATATATATACATGTAAACGTATCAAAGTATAAAATAGTATGATAATCTTTTAAACATCTATGTAAATATAATACAAATATGAATAAGTAAAAGACATAAATACATAAAATATAAATAAATATATAATTATTGTCAGGAACCTGTCTATACACAGAAAAAAATGCTGCTAAAATATATCAGCATATACTGGACGTCTCCAAGTGATAGCACTAAAATGCATTTCCTTTTTTATTTAATAAGTATAATTTATTTGAACAAGTCAGGTAAAATTGTTTGTGACCACCAAATTTGTATTTGGTCATGCAGTGCTAGTATATGATTTAGACACTGCAAAAAAAAATATTTGATGACCAAATGTGAATTTTTGATCTTTTCCTCACTATCAAAAGCATCACATGTCACTCAGCTGGGACAGCAAAGAGCTATTTGCCAACTTTTAAAAATCAATCTGCAGAAAAGAACAATTAAATACAGTCAATATTCTTTTTTAAAAAAGAACCAAGGGTATGAATCATATTTTATGAACTTGATAAGCCCTTGTTGGGATTAGAAATCATTTTCTTAGTCCAAAAATTTCTTCCTGGGATCCACACACTAGGAAGTCCTGGATGGTTTTAAGAGATTCTTTAAATATGAAATTTTATCCAAATAGTTTGAGTCTATTTGGTAGCGGTGGGATAGGGGTTCATAGCATTCATCCAATTTTCAGCAGGTCCTTTGACCCCAAAAAGGTTGAGAATCACTGCTTTAGGCAAATAGAACCACACAAACACTAACATTTTCCTATTTATTCATTCTAGAATTACCCATTTCTTGCTTGCTGTGTGCCAGGCACTGGGGAGATAGCAGTGAACCCCAGACATTGGTCCCTGCCTCTCTGGAGGGTCTGAAACCTCATGCACGCGAGCTGGAATCTCAGATCAGCCTACAAGTTGCCCTCCATCCCCAGTGGGGAATCCCAAAGCTTAGCAGGGTTCAAAACTTCATTCACTGGACACTCACATGTGCTAGGCTGGTGCTGTCCCAGCCGGCAGCTTCTAGCCACATGTGGCAACTGAGCACTTGAAATGTGGCTAGTCCAGACTGAGATGTGCTGTGAGTGCAAAATGCACAATGGATTTTGAATACCTAGTACAAAAAAAAAGAATGTAAAATATCTCATTAATTTGTTATGTTGAGTACATGTTGATGTGATCATATTTTTTACACATTGGGTTAGGTGAAATATGCTGTTAAAATTCATTTAATCTTTTTTTTTAAACTTTTGTAAGGTGGCTATTAGAAAATTTGGAATTACCTATATAACTTGCATTTTTGGCTCACATTCTGCTTCTATTGGATGGCACCATGCTGGGCACTGGGGATACAGTGATGGGGAAAGCAGATATAGGGAGTGTTGGCAAAATGGAAAAGCACACTTTTAAAAGCATAAATGATGTGAATCTAAGATGGGCAAGAAATAAATGTTTCTTAATTTTTTTTTAACCAGCTTTAAACATAATCTATGGTCCCATCCTGATGGGCTAGCAGAAAACTCAACATTGGTCATGACTGGGGCTCCCCCACCCTTAGGTTCTGCCAGGCAGAGTCTGTGGTTGATCTGTCAGTCTTAGTTCACACTAGTTGCCAAGGAGATACCCACTGTCCCAACCAGCATGTTCTCCTCAAATTCACAAGGGACGGAGTCTTCACCAAAACTGAAAACCCCAGTATCTAGGTCTTGCCATGCAGTGCCTCCTCTGGGGTCTTGCTATCCCCTAGGATGCTGCCACTGGAGGTAGGGGGCTGGTCTCTCACTTTCTCTGGACCCAGATATATTCCTTTCTTACTCTCTCCCTCCTTACCTCTTTCTATACACCCTCAATGTCTATGCTTTCCAGGACCCTGATCATCATGTCTTCAGCCAGCTCAAGCCAGAGGTCTGTGACCCAAAACACAAGGGCTGAATCTGGCCCAACACCATGTTTTATTTGGCCTACACAATGTTTGGTTTTTAATTTGATTTTGTTTTCAGCATTTTAAAGTCATGAGCTTTCACACAAATATGCACATTTCCAACTTCTGAAATGCTGGAAGGTCTGGCAACCTTGACACTGAACTCCTCCGTGAGAAGAAGCCAGAGGGAATGGATGCATTCAAGTGTTTGAAAGAATCTATCTCATTCCTTCCAGTGAGTGCATCATTTTCTACTGTCATGTGACTTTTGTCTCTTTCTGGACTGAAAAATAAAATTAAACTCTGGATCATTTTGAGAAGCAGATGCCTGGGGCGGGGGGGGGGGCAAAATTTCAGAAGGTGCTTATTCTTGCACAGATGGAGAGTGTGTGCCTCCTGAAATTTTGCACCCTAAATGCCTTACTTGCCTCACCTTAGTCCTGGCTCTGCTGAGAAGGTTGTTTTTCCTTCCAAAATATGCCTCAGTCTTCTAGCAGCTTCTTCTGTATTTGTGCTGTTGAGATGCATACAAAAGATGCCTTCCCAAGAGTCATTGTGAACCCAAGAGAGCCCTTTCATAAGAGTGGTGGGGACACAGAGGAGTTTGCAGGAAGCTTTGAGGTGTGAGTGAGAGATGAGGGGGTAGAAATTGCTGGGGTAGGACACTTCCAAGAAATTTCATTTTAAAGGAGAAGAGAGAGATGGGGCAGTAGCTGGAAGTGGGCTGGAGGAAAGGATTTTATTTTATTTTAAGAGGTGAGAAACTGGAATGAGTTTATAGGATGAAGGGGAGGAATTAATGGGCTGAAGGGGCTGGACATTCCAGTTGGGTCGGGTGGGGGTTGAGATAAGCAACACGGAGCACCACTCATGTGCTGGCCTCGCAGCACACAATGCTGACAACTACACTCCATCCCCTCGTCCAGTCTTCCCAGCAGCCCTCTGAGGAGCAGCTTATCATCACCCCCATCTTGCAGGTGAGGCAACCACACCTCAGAAAGGCTAATTTGCTGGCCCAAGATCACATGTAAAATCTTCCTTCAAAATACTGCTTTGAAGATTAGTAAAAATGTGTGCTCTGGCACACATATCTATACAAGCTTTATCTCATAGACCCAAGAATACTAGATGATGTTAGGTTATGGGGTCTACACAGTGTGCCTTCCCTGGTTTCTCCCAGCTCCTTTTCAGGAGATGCTTTTGGGTGGTGGCAGTGGTAGTTTCTTGCCTGTCCCATGAGGGGTCTTGACAGTTTATGGGAAGCCTTGAGTGGGTGTCTTTCAAGCCTTCTGTCCCATGCCCCACTTCCAGCTCCATTATCCAGGAACTCCAATACAAATACTTTGTATAGTTACCAAACTGGATTACAAGATAACTCATTCTCATACTGGCAGGACCATATCGCCACATGGCCTACAGGCCCTATAATGATGATATGGCATTGCTGGTGAGCAGTCCCATTGCAATTTTGCAACTACAACTGTTCTGGGGACATGCACTGTCCTCTGCAAAGCCACAGGGCTCAGGAAGGCCTGAGCACAGGGAGCCAAGCCATTGTGACCACTGCCCCGCTTGGCTGGCTTTGTGGCACAGCTGGGTTTGAACTTATAGCCAAAAGTGAAAGGATGAAAATTCAGCCCTGTGCAGGAGGCAGCCCACCTGCGCTGCTGACACAGGAGACAAGAAGGAAAGGATAGGATCAATTTTATAGGGCTAGTGTGTGAGTGCACGGACAGAGGAGGCAGAAAGTTGATGGCAATTTTTAATGGCTTCCTTTCTCAGGGGAGCAGGAGGTGAGAACATCTCCCAAGGGCAGGAGGAAACTGGTGGGGTTGGAGACTTGAAGGAAGAGATTAATATTAATATTAATATTGGAGATATCTACTTTGGTCATTTGAAGCTGTATGCACCCCAGAAAAACATGCTCTTAAACCTAATCCTTGTGGGTGTGAACCCATTATAAATAGGACTTTTTGATGAGGATACTTCAATTAAGGTGTGGCCCAGCACAATCAGGATGGGTCTTAATCCTATTACTGGAGTCCTTGATAAGCAGAATGAAACTCAGATGAAAGAGAAAAAAGCCACGAGAAGTAAGAGGCTAGAAACCTACAGAACCCAAAGACAAGGAAGACACCTGTAGATGCTGCCATGTGTTTTGCCATATGATGGGGGAGCCAAGGATTGCCGGCAGCCAGCCCCAGAATGCCACAATCTTTGGGGTGAAAAACTGCCTTCATGATACCTTGATTTGGGCTTTCTTTTCTCCTCAAAACCATAAGCTAATAAATTCCTGTTGTTTCACCCAACCTATTTCTTGGTATTTGTTTAAGCAGCCTAGGATACTGAAACAGATTTTGGTACCAGAGAGTGGGGTGCTGCTATTGCAAATCCCAAAATATGTGGAAATGGATTTGGAATTGGGTAATGAGTAGAGGCTGAGAGAACTGTGAGACACTGGATAGAAAAGGCCTAGATTGCTCTGAAGAGACTGTTGGTAGAAATATAGATGCTGAAGGTAGTTCTGATGAGGCCTTAAGAAGGAAATGATAAATGTGTTACTGAAAACTGGAGGAAAGGTGATCCTTATTTTAAAGTGGAGAGAACTTGGTGAAATTGAGTTCTGATGTGGGAGGGAAGGCAGAGCTTGAAAGCGATGATCTTGGATATTTAGCTGAGGAGATTTTCAAGCTACATATGGAAAATACAGCCTGGTTTCTCCTTGAAACTTATAGTAAAATGTGAGAGGAAAGGGATAAGATGAGAACTGAACTCCTGGGTGCAAAGAAAGCAGAAATTGATGGCTTGGAAAATTCTGAGCTTCTGGAAAGCAAGTTCTCAGAGAATCATGCTTCACGTGAGGTTTCAACTGAACATGGAACCAGCTAGAAATTTCTGTGGAAGTCAGGATTGGACTTGCATTTATCCAGGAAGGATCTATGGAAAGTGCTTTTGTCTGATGGTTTGGACCCCCATGGACTATATGCAAAGCCAGCAAGTTTTTTGTGGAATTTGTATGAACAGAACCACTGGCAGCCAGGATTAGAGGGGACAGAGAAGGGACAAATTGAAGAAAAAATCAGTTCAAGGGCAGAACTGTGGAAGCTGAGGTCTGAACCAAAGACTTCTTCTTGGGCCAAGAGAATGGGCCCACCCACGAGTATGGAGAGGGTGAGTCTGCCCAAGTGCTTGGAGAAGGCAAGACTTCTGCCTGCTGGGTTTCAGATTGTTTGGGACCCATGACCCCTGTTTTCCTTCCAATTTCTCCCTAGGGGAACAGGAATGTGTGCCAGTTTGAATGTATTATGTCCCCCCAAATGCCATTATTTCTGATGTAATCTTGTGTGGGCAGACCTATCAGTGTGAATTAGATTGTAATTCTGTGAGTGTTTCCATGGAGATGTGCCCCAACCAACTGTGGGTGATGACTCTGATTGGATAATTTCCATCGAGGTGTTACCCCACCCATTCAGGGTAGGTCTAAATTAAATCACTGGAGCCATATAAATGAGCTGACAAACAGAAGGAACTCAGTGCAGTTGAGAGTGACATTCTGAAGAGGAGCTACAGCCAAGAAGGACACTTAGAAGAACACCCAGGAGCTCAGAGAGGAGCTGCAGATGAGAGACAGTTAGAAGACAGTCGCTGAAAGCAGACTTTTGCTCCGGAGAAGCTAACACAGGAAAAATGCCCCAAGAGCAACTACGAGTGACATTTTTGCGGAACTGCAGCCTAGAGAGAAACGTCCTGAGAGAAAGCCATTTGAACTCAGAACTTTGGAGCAGACGTCAGCCATGTGCCTTCCCAGCTAACAGAGGTTTTCCAGACACCATTGGCCATCCTCCAGTGAAGGTATCTGATTGTTGATGCATTACCTTGGATACTCTATGGCCTTAAGACTGTAACTGTGTAACCAAATAAACTCCGTTTATAAAAGCTGATCCATTTCTGGTGTTTTCCATACTGGCAGCGTTAGTAAACTGGAACAGAATGTTTATCCTATGGTTGTCCCCTCACTGTATTTTGGAAGCAGTTAACTTGTTCTCCGGGCTTTACAGCTCCACTCAGAGGGGAATTGTGCCCCAAGTCAGAGCACACCCATAACCAATTTTGATGAGACTTTGTACCAAGCATTGTTTCTGAAATGACTTAAGGCTTTTGGAATATTGTGCTGGAATGAATATATTTTTCATACAGAAAGAACATCTCTTTTTGGGGTTCAGAGGGTAGACTGCGGTGGTTTGAAGCACCCCAGAAAAACATGTTCTTTAATCCATTCCTGTGGGTGGGAACCCATTCTAAGTGGGACCTTCTGATGAGATTACTCTAGTTAAGGTGTGGCCCACGCAGATCAGGATGGGTCTTAAACCTAATACTGGAGTCCTTTATAAGCAGAATGAAATTCAGATGGAGAGAGAAAAAGCCACAGGAAGCAACAAAGCTGAATATCAATGAACTTAGAAGAGAAGTGAGAGCAGGAGACACTGCCATGTGCCTTGCCATGTGACAGCGGAATGAAGGACCACCAGCAGCCAGCCCCAGAACGTCACAGTCTTCAGGGAGAAAGCATCACCTTGATGATGCCTAGATTTGGACTTTCTTTTAGCTTCAAAACTATAAGCTAATAAATTCCCATGGTTTAACCCAACCCATTTCATGGTATTTTCTTGAGCAGCCTAGGCAATTAAAACATCTACTTTGGGTTTGAGGGTGAAGGAACTCTCCAGGGAAGCCAAAACGTATTAAAAGGCACTGCCAAGGAAGCAGGGGGACGTGTAGGGACGCTCAGGAAGGGACCATGGCGGAAGGTGGCTCAGAGCGGACTGACGGGTACATCGTCAAGATGGAGGTGGACTATAGTGCCTGGCCGAGACAAGGCAACTGAGACTAAGAGAAGTTGAGTCACAAGCCCCAAGATCATACAGTTATTAATATCGTGGAACCAGGATGCAAACCAAAGTCCAGTAGACTGATTCTAGAACCATTGCTCTCACCCACCATGAAAGCATTATTTTCACTTTATATGCTGTCCAACCTAATGAGCCACACAGGAAACCTGAACTCAGAGCACCTGTCCAGGGAAAAGGGCAGCAGCTCTTCATCCATCTCCAGTTAAGCTTTGCCAATTGGAGACGAAGGCCCAGTCTTGTCAACTGTTCCAATTTGAGAGAGAAGCATGAATATAGATTTTTATATGAAATGCCTCTATACTTAGAAACTGGATACTGATCTGTTTTAAAGTACTATTTGGGCCAATACTTTGCAGATCAAACAAAACATACCTACAGACTAAAGTCAGCCCCTGAACTTTGGAATTAATAGAATGGTAGTATCCACAAGGAAGAAACAAATCACTTACTTTAGAGAAGTGCAACTATTCCTAGAAATGAATCTATGAAGGAAAAAAATCTTCCCTTTACTAACTTCTTCTGGTAGCCTACTGTATGCAAGACTAGTCAGTGTTAGGCACTGTGGGGGGTATAAAGAGTACTAGACAAAGCTTTTGCCCTCAAATAACTTATAGGCCAGTAGGAAAAGAGAAATCACTATATCTGTTGTTCTAGTGACTATAATGTATGGCATTTATTTAGGATGTTGTTATTGCATTCAAGACAATTGAAAAGACTTGCAAACTCAAACATCAAATGCCTTTTTAGGTGTCCGATAGGTAAAGGAAGTGTTTAAAACAGAGGGAGTGTTGGAACTTATTATACTAGATAACATTAAAAGCATTTGAATTCTGATTTTTTTTTTTTTTTTTAATGAATCAGTGTGCTAGCCAGCCAAACAAACACACAAACAAACAAAAAAGGCACTGCCAAGGACTGGTTTAAGGTTGGTTAACATGTAGTGGCTCAGGTCTGTCTGGTTAAGTCTTTCCTGGCATTTCTCTGCATCCTAGAAGCTAGAAACAAGAAGGTGAATAGTTGGACTCATCTAGGGTCACAGTTTTGTCAGGTAGGAGGAGTGGAAGGACAAGGGAACTGAGGGCATTAAGTATATTGGTGAATGACTGGTTCAAGTGGAAGATCATGGGGTCTACGGCAGTATACTTATCAGGCTTCTTACACTATAAGTGACAAAACCCCACCTTTGCTGTTTTAAATCAATTAGCTCACATAGCCAGCAAGTACAGGGATGTGACAGTTTCAGGCATGGCTGGATCCAGGGGTTTAAGCAATGTCATTAGGACATTGTCTTTTTCTCTTGGCTCTGCTTTCCTTTGGATTGGCTTCATTTTCAGGCTGTTTCTCCCCTTACAGTGTCCATCTTTGCTCCCCCCCGCCCCATAGCTCCACGTGTACAACCAGCTCATTTGCCAAGAGTTCCAGCAAATGTCATGCAAGATTTATTCAATATTGGACCAGCTTAGGTCATGTGCCCATCCTGAATCAATAATCATGCCCAGGCAAACGGAGTTCTCTGACTGGCCAGCTCTGGGTCATCAGCTCACCCCTGAAGTTAGTCCCACTTAAAACACAGAAGATGCAGGTGTAGGGGAAGAAGAGAGGGCACAAGGGAGAGAAAAAAAAGAGAGAGCTTAAGTGTGACAAGTGTAGTGGGAGTGAGGGAGTAAGTAAGCAGGAAGAGTGGGAGGTTGTTGGAGAGCAGATTTAGATGAGAAGCTGGCATCCAATAAGTGTTGACAATATAATGAATATGAGAACTGGGTGCAGACGCTGGGGCCTCTAGGTTTAGGTGTATGGATTTGTTAGGATGCTTGGCTGTAAGCCACCAAAAACACTCCTCTGTCCTAATTAAAAAGGGTCCTCGTTAGAAGGACTTTGGAGGCATTCAGAATCAAGAGGAGGCTGGAGAATCAGAATCAGATGATGAGTGGGAAGAAAGGACAGCCCAGGGTCTGGGAGGCAGGACCACCAAGAGGTCCCTTGGCGCAACAGTCACTGCAGTAAGTTTCACCTCCAGCCATCCCCATGTGCTTAAGTCACAAAGTGGAGATTAAAAGTCACAGATGAAAGCATCCCAGTGGGCAAGCTTAAGTCACGCATCTGCCCCTGGCTGCACTGGCTTGAGGAAGGGAGATGTTTCGGTTTGCTAAAGCTGCCGGAATGCAATATACCAGAAATGGGTTGCCTTTTTCAATGAGGGTTTATTAGTTTACAAATGTACAGTTCTAAGGCCATGAAAATGTCCAAATTAAGGCATCAGGAGTTAGAAACCGTCTCTGAGGAAAGGCTGATGGCATCCAGGTTTCCTCTGTCACATGGGAAGGCACATGACTGGCTCTGCTGAACCTGCTCTCCTGGATTATCTTCTGGTTTCAGTGGCTTTCTCCAAAACATCTCTGGGCTTCTGTCTCAGCTCCTATGGTCCTTGCTTGCTTCCTCTGGGGACAAACTCTGGATTATGTATCTTAGCTACTCTGAGCTCTTTCTATCCCTGAGCTCTCTTAAAGGATTCCAGCAAAGGATTAAGACCCACCTTGAATGGGTGGGGTCACATCTCCATGGAAACAACCTAATCAAAAGGTCCCACCCACAATAGGTCTGCCCCCACAAGACTGGATTAAAAGAACATGACTTTTCTGGGGTACGTAACAGCTCCAAACCACCACAAGGGAAAACCCAGCCTCTTGGGAAATGAAGGCAGCCAAGGCCCCCCAGCCAGGAGCTACCAGGAACAAACAGGAAAGAGTGGATTGGATGCTGGAAAGCCAAACAAAGGACAAATATCCATTGGAGGTTCAGCTGACCCACTCCCCGGCATGATTGCTCCTAACATCCCTATGGGCTGTGTATTACTGCCTAGAGAAGGGGAAACTGAGGCTCAGCTGGGTGGAGCCACTCAACCACACCATGGACAGCAGAGCTGGGATTCCAAACCCAGGCCTGCTGGAGACCAAAACCCTGACTCTTTCCCTTGCCCTGCAGGTGACAGGGTCCACTTTGGCTTTGTAAGGTGCAGTCTGGCTCCTGGTACGCGATTTACCAGACCCAGAGGCCCCAGTAACAGTCCCTGCCACACCTGGGGCTGCTCCCCACACTTCTGTTCTTGACTCCAGCCCATTCCCTGGACCAACCCCAGGACACAATTTCTGTAGCAATCCTCAGGAAAAGAGGGCAAATGACATCTCCCTTCCTTCCCCCCAGCCATGGGGATTTGCTGTTTGTTCTGTTGCATGTTATTTTGATGCCCCATAAAAGTTATAAACATGCCAGGGCATGCTGAGTCTACTCAGGAAGACGGGCCTGAGTCCCAGGGGCTTGGGCAAGGCCTTAATGACCCAGGCGCCACGCCGGGGCCTCTCCAGCTCCCAGGCTCCTTACACGAGCTCCATCCCACCCCACCCCGGGGGCCAGGGTCTAGGGCTGTCCTGCGGACAAACGCATCCTGACAGCCCGGAACCGCTTCCTGCTCACTGTCCCATGTTCTCAGGGAGTTGGTCTTTCACTTTGTTTACTTGTCCGGAAGGGAAAACTTCCTGTTTGTGAAGAAACGACGTCCTCTGAGCAGCTCGGTGGCCCTTGGACATCAAAGCCCTCTTACAAAACTGCATCCTAATGGCTTAAGCATCAATGAATCAGGGACATATGGATCCCATTTGCCATAAAGTACACACGGGTTTAAAAATCTTGAGGAAAAGTGCCAGGCAAAATATGTTTCAGGTTTTATTGAACCGAAAAACTCTAAAAAGATAGATTTTCGATGGTCACCAAAAGCAGAATACGGCTCTGGCTGCCCAGGCTGACAGTAAAGAAAGCTCAGTTCCCTTCAGCCACGATAGCCTAAGCCATTATCCTCAATAGCACACACAAATTAAGTTAGATTATGATGGAAGTGAGATGTAAAAGACTTTTATGGGATGTTTGCCTTTAATGGAACATTTTAAGTGTGACGGAGAAAAACCCAGCTAATTTTCTGGGAGAACAGTAGGTTTGAAATTTAGGAGATGTGATCTGGGAGGATCTAAATTTGGATATCTAAATTCTCTGGGAAACATCCAGGAAAGGAGACTCTGAGAAAGCTTCCCAAGGAAATCTCTTTCTTCCCCATTAGAGGACAAATCCCGTGGAAGAAAAAATGGGAGAAAAAGGGAGGGAGGAGAGAAAAGAAGGAAGGATGAAGGAAAGGGAAGGAAAAGAAGAAAGAAAGGGAAGGAATGATGGGAACGAAGGAGGAAGGGAAGAGAAACGAATGTTTAACATTTTCCTAGAACCAAAGTTTCACATCAGGAAAAATGGCATCACACTAAAATATATTAGCAATTGAGCTGTTTTATGCTCTGCATTCAATTTTTCTAGTCATATATTTCTCCCTGGTTTGCAACCTTGCTTTGTGAAAAGTGTCATAAAGAAATGCTTTACCATTAACACACTCCGACTGGATCATATTTCAGGTTGTTACTCTCCAAGACATTATCCCAACGAGAATCCATGTACTGTGGGGTGATCTGTCGGAGCTGGTTAGAGGGACAGATGAGAGGCTTGGAATGGGGCCCAGGGTTCGTAATGAAACCTTAGCCCAGACAAGGGCCAAAGAGGGGGCTGTGGTTTGGGGGGTCTTGAGGAATGCACGTGGTTTCACTCCGGACGGGTTCAAAACAGCTCAGTGCTGAAAGACGAACATTCCTGCCTTTTGGCTTCTTGATCCTCCTTCACCTTTTTGTAGGTGACCCAGCTCTGGCCACTAAAAGCTCATGCATGAGAGCACCAGATTTCCATTTGGCTTTATTTTTAGGCTTATGGTGTGTGTGTATGTGTGTGTGTGTGTGTGTGTGTGTTCCTGTGATGTTCAAGTAGAATGTGGTATGGTATAAATAAACCCACTCTCTCTCATTCTGATCACACACCATATGAGTGTGTGTGTGTGTTTTGGGGGGGGGAGGGTGGAATTGGGGGGTGCAGATTCAGCACTGTTCTGTAGGCATTCAAGATTTCCTTTTGAAAATCCCGAGGCCTGGCCCACACTGACATGAAATTATTATGTACTTTTGTTGTACAACAAATTATCATACTATACTGTTGCAACAGGCTTTTCTACAGAGAATGCAGGTTGTAGTAATTTTGTCATACAGAGTAATATGTCACATAGACCATTCTGGATTTAGACCAATATATACAGTTTCTGGCCTAAGCAGGAACATATGTTTGGAGGAGAGATCGTTTCATTTTACTGGAATGGACAGTAAGTAGAAACACATTCCAGATTTCTTTTTTTTTTTTTTTTTTCCCTGACCTGAAATTTGGCAGCTGGAGTCCTCCTTGCACTTGATCTCAAGTTTTCAGCTGCTTACAAACTGTGGTGCACAGAGCCTTATGATGCCTGGGCATCTAGCAATGGATGACTAATGAAACTAAAATCACTGCTCAACAGGTTTCCCAGAACCCCTCCAAGAGCTGCTTTAAACGAATGCAAATGGAATTCAGAATGTGCCCAATAGCATGCGAGCTCAAGTTCAGAACTTTCCTGCAGCTAATTTTATGCTTTCGAAGCTGGCCTTGTGAAAAACTTTTTTTTTTTTTTTGGATGACTGAAAAATTGCCATGGGAGTGGAATAAATGATGGGCAGCCAGGAGAGGGGCGATGAGTTTTCTCCAGACTCCAGAGGTCACCGACTCAGAATTACTCAGGTGTCTATTTGGCCCAGATTCCCGAGGGGACTGAATGTTACCTGGCTGCTTTGTTCACATGGAAAGGTGGAGCTGGGCAGTGAATTTGCTTACTGAATGCATTTGCCACACCTGGCCCCTGCCTGGAAAAGTGGACAGAGAATTGGAGAAAGGGAAAGGATTCAGGTCCATTGGAACCTCCTTTGTAGTCACTTGGTATTTTGTACAATTTGTATTTCATTCAGATTATCACAATACCATATTCTGATGAGAAACTGGGTATTCGAATCCCACAATTTTACTTCCTTGCAAAGTTAAAACCTTCATATTCATGGCCAACTAATATTTGAAAGGGGTGCTAAGTCCTTGGAGAGAATAGTCTTCAACAAATGGTGCTGGGAAATCTGAATATCCACATGCAAAACAATGAAGGTGGATCCCCACCTCACACATATACAAAAATTAACTTAAAATAGATCAAAGATGTAAATAGGAGAATCAAAACTATAAAACTCCCAGAAGAAAACATAGGGAAGCATCTTCAGGACCTTGTGTTAGGTTTCTTGGACTTTATACCAAAAACACAAGCAACAAAAGAAAAAAAGAAAAAAAAGTAAACAAATGGACTTCAACGAAATTAAACACTTTTGTGTATCAAAGGACTTTGTCATAAAAGTAAGAAACAACCTACAGAATGGGAGAAAATATTTGAAAACCACATATCTGATGAAGGTTTAATTTCCAGATTATAAAAAGAAATCCTACAACTCAACAACAAAAAGACAAAGAACCCAATTAAAAAATGAGCAAAATATCTAAATAGATATTTCTCCAAAGAAGATATACCAATGGACAAAAAGCACATGGAAAGATGCTCAACTTCATTAGCTTTTAGGAAAATGGAAATGAAAACCACAATGAGATACTACGTCACACTCAGCAGAATGGCTACTATTTAGAAAAAAAAAAACTGAAAATAAGTGTTGGAGAGGATGTGCAGAAATAGGAACACTCCTTCATTGTTTGTGGGAATGTAAAATGGTGCAACTGCTGTGGAAAATTGTTTGGCAGTTCCTCAGAAATTCAAGTATAGAATTACCATATGATGCAGCAATCCCACTTCTAGGGATATACTCCAAAGAACTGGAAGCAGGGAATTGAACAAGTTGTTTTCACACTGATGTTCACAGTAGCATTATGCACAATTGCCAAAAGATGGAAGCAACCCAAGTGTCCATCAAGACATGAATGGATAAATAAAACATGGTGTGTGTATACATATAATGGAATATTATTTAGCCATCAAAAAGAATAAAGTTCTGAAACATGCAACAATCAGGGGACCCTCACAGACATCATTTTGAGTGAAATAAGCCAGACACAAAAGGGCAAGTATTGTATGATCTCACTGATATTAAATAATAGAATGCTAAGCAGAGTCATACATTCAGAAACTGAAATACAAGTTTCCAGAGGCCAGGGTAGGGCTATGGAATGGTGTGTTAATGTTTAAATGGTACAGAGGTTCTGTTTGGAGCGATGGAAAAGTTTTGATCATGGATAATGGTGATGGGAGCACAACACTGTGATTGTAACTAACCTCACCGGATTATATATTAGAAAGTGTTTATAAGGATAAATTTTAGGTTGTATGTATGTTAGTACAATAAAATTTTAAAAACTATATTGCTGTACAACACAGTGAACCATAATGCAAACTCTGGGCTGTAGTTAACAGTATAATTATAATAATATTATTTCATTAATTTTAACAAAGATACCACACTAATGCAAAGTGTCAATAATAGGAAAAACTGGGTATGTTTTGGGAGGTATATGGGATTTTGTACTTTCTGCATGAGTTTTCTGTAGACATGCAACTTCTCTAATAAAAAAAAGAAAAAATATCTTTTGGTTTTACGTATATGTCGGAAAGGATGTTAGTGAGGGGCAGAGAGAATTAAGCTAGAACAGGAGCTGCTTGAGGGCAAGGATGATGTTATGCTAACGTTGTATCCGCTTGCACAGCATAGGTTTTGGCACACATTAGGCACTCAATAAATGCTTGCTGAGTATCTGACTGAATGATTGGTAGATAATGTCACTCAGAGTTGCACCAGCTGCTGAACTGCTGTATGCTCTGAACTCTTTATTCAGTTCTACAGCAATATCCCAGCCAAGCCATTGATGAGGACCTCGCTATCTCACAAGGAAGACTACTCTGTTTGGGTGACTGTAAACGTTAGAATGGGCAACAGCTTCTAACTGTGATCTGGAGCCTCTCTCCTTGGGAATGACCACTTGTCAGGGGAATGTAATGGCCAGGATGCAACCATGTTTAATAGGCCCAGGACTGGGTCTTGATTCTCTCTCTAACCCCTGGGTCCTTACCCAGCCTGGCAAGAAGTGTGGACCTTCACTGGAAGCCGCTTCCTAGCTCAGAGTCTGTGCTCATGATGTTCTCCCACTGGAAAAGCCCTTTCCCTCTGCTCAGCCTCTCCTTCCTACGCCACTGAATGGCAGAGGACTTCACTGATTGCCGTTGTCCACGCCGAGCCCTCCTTCTTGTGAAACCAGTGTTTCCAGAGGTCAGAGCTTCCGCGGAAGTGGCGACATGGTGGGCTTTGGAGCCAGGTGGTTCTGGGTTCTACTCCTGACTTTTGTGAGTTGGCTGGGTGCTCAGCAGGCCTCAGTCTTCTCATCTCTCAAATGGGAATACCATGCCTACCTCACAGGTCACACAGGGAAAATGATCATAATATGACTAAGAGCCATTACTTATGGAGCCCTGGGCATACAGTGGGCAGGGTGGGTTGTTTCTTTTTAACCTGCTTTTTAATCTTCCTGTGCATGTGACAAGAAAACTGAGGCCCAGAGAGATATGACTTGTCCAAGATCTCACGGTCAGAAAGTGGTAGAGATGAGTCCAGACCCAGGACTAATTGATTGTATACCAATGCCCGTTTTACACTTAATCAGTTTATTCCTCTTCGCCTTTCCAATATGGTATCAAAAGCCTTCCTGACTCGCTCTTCAATGATTTCCTGGACTTGGTCACATGCCTCAATTAGCCTATGAGCTCTGAGAGGCCACTGCCTCTCCTTTCCCATAAGCAACACACTTCTCCCACCCCTCCAAGAACTTAGCACCCTTTCAGGTGCAAGGCAGTGCTCCAACAGCATCTGCTGACTTGAAAAAATGTGGAAAGACAACATCTCATCCCTCCTTCCATCCTTTCACACACAGTCACTCATGCACACAGACACACAGATTGTAAACACACACACCCATTCATGCACACTCACACATTCAGACTTATAAACACAGACTCACAAACTATACACACTACATATGCTTACACGTACACATACACATACACATAGCCACACAGACTGTAAACACACATACCCATTCATGCACACTCACACACATACAGACTCACACACAGAGACTCACAAACTGTACACACTCAGCATATGCTTACACATACACATATACTCACACACAGCCTCACACAGACTCACACACACCCCATGTACTCACTCACATTCACAATCCACACTCACACATACACATATAATCATCATCCACACACACACACACACACACACACACACACACAGACTCACACATGCCCTCACAGGCTCACAGACACACACATATTGACACACAAACACTGACATCTATCTATCCAAATACACACATACCCATGCCTCACTGACTCACAGCCTCACACATGCTTACGCACACACTCTCCACACTACCCCCCATACCCTGCCCTGGGCACTGTGTCCTTGGTGAGTGGGGGTCCCAGATGGGGTCTGACTGCTGGTTTTCATCATGTTACAAGCCTGCCTGGGGAGCAAGGCCTCATTTAGAGATGCAATATTAAATGGGTATGCTTTCCGTTGAAATTGTTTTTAAGCATGTACATTTCAAATTCATTTAATCTCCAGCCATCGATTGAAATCAAGCTGTTTGGTGCATGTCACATACATTTTCGTTCTGGGAAGGCCTGTTTCTGGAGCTGCAGCACACCCCACATGTGTGCCAGGGGGCAGGGCGCGGGGGCTGGGAGCTGTGGGAATGGCTTTTCCAGATGGGGGACTGTGGTGGTCAGGAAAGCATCTCACAGCAGTTTACGCTTTCTCAGTTTACCAAGGGCCCAGCATCTGTTCCAAGACAGAGCTGCTGAGTTAAGGGCAGCCCACAGCCCACCCGACAGTGGCCAGGAAGGCACCCACCCCGACAAGGTCTGAATCTGTAGAAAAGAAAAGAAAAGGGGGGTAAGAAGGAAAAACGAGATGTCGACACATGCTCTGAAGAGCCAAGGAATTGTTTACTCCCCTGTGATATCTCTGCCTTTTGTTGTGGCAAAGAACCTGCCTTTTACTGTGCTACTGAATCATCTTCAAGTCTGGAAATCTGAGGGGCATTCCAATAAAAACCTTGGTTGGGCTGCAGTAGTGAGAACCCCGAATTCAAGTCAGGTCTGAGCCCTTGGCAATGGTGGGAAGAAGTGGGCAGCCTGAGCCTGTGGTGGAGGCCAGCCCCTCCCTACCCCTCATGTCCCACCATGAGCACTCAAAGGGGAGGTCCCAGCCAGCTCAGGGGTACCCCAGAAAAACCGTGGGGCTGGATGGAACCCGGTTCAAACCCTGGCTCCACCAATTCAGTGTTTAACCTTGGACCTTCCACTTGGCCTCTCTGGGCCTCAGTTTTCTCATCTGTACAATAGGGGATGTAAATAACTATCTACAGGGCTGGTATAAAGATGAACATGGGAGGTGTGAACAGATTTTCATTCCCCAGCTCCTTGCTAATTCTCTGGTATGCTCGAATGCCCGGCCTCCCCACATGAAGCTTTGAGTGTCCCAACATTTCTAAGAACAGGTGGAAATGGGCATCTGCTGCTTCTCCCACCTCCCAGGATGAACGAGGGGCAGGTCTGTAGGTCCCTCTAAGACAGGGGCCAGCCCTGTGCCAGCTGCCTGGCTTAGCGGGTGCCCACAAACAGGCCAAGGGCACTGATGCAAATCCAAGATGGAAGCCACCAGTCCTCAGGAGAAAAGTTCGCCTGAGAAATGAGGCTCCCACCTGGTGCCAGGCATGCCTCTGTATCTGCAGGCATTGCCTGTTCCTGTCCCCAATCACAAGTGTGCCCCTCCAGTCCATCCAAACTGAGCCTGGGCAGCCTCCATGCCCAACCTTGGGCACCATTCGGTTTGGGCTGTTCATTAGGATATCTCATGTTTATTGGGCCGTTCGTTCATTCATTCACTCACTCGATCCAGTGCTGCCTTCGAGGGGCTCACAGCCTAGCGGAAGAAATGGACATGCAAACCTGGAGGGGTGGCTCAGTGGCTGGGGGTGCCTGGGAAGGGATCCCGACCCAGCCTGCCGGGACTGAGCAGGAAGGGAGTGGACAAGGCAGGCTGCTCAGAGGAGACCCTCAAACTGACCCACTTTTGCCCTAGTCTCAGGAAGATACAATCGCCTGAGCCTGATGATTGGAAACTTCTCGTAAAGCTATTGACAAGCACCTGGTTAGTTAGACAATGTGTCTTAGCCTGGAGATATGCTGTGAAGGAGGGTTGGGGTGGAGTGCACAATGTGAGTGTTTGAGGGAGGCGAGTGGGAATGAGGATGTTCTAAGGAGGCATTGCCACCCTGGAGCCCCAATTCCCCTAGATGCCCAGGAGCTGCTACAGAGAGTTGGGCCCTAGGGAGTGAGGGTGGGCAAGACAAAGCTCTTTGCCCTTTTTAAAAGGGGAAAACAATGTGCAAAGGTAAGGGGAGGTGCAGGGTGACTGCCAAGTGGTCAAGGAAGGCTTTCTGACGGAAATGACCTTTAAACTGGAACCTGAAGGTGGCACGGACATTGGTCAGGCAACGAGCAGCAGAAAGAGTGCTCCAGGCAGACGGAACTGCAGATGTGAGGGGACAGAGAGGGTCTGGAGCAGGGAGGAGTGGAAACCCTTTCGGTGTGATTGGCACACTGAGGGTGAGGGAAGAGAAGGGGCTGGACAGGCAGGCAGCGGTCAGGTCGTGGGAGGGGGGCCTGCAATCCCTGAGGATAGGGGTCCACACCAGAGATGACCAGCTTGATTCTTCTGATCTCACTCTATTCTGATGTTTCTTGTCCATTCTCTACCTTGCCCCAGGGTAGAATTGCAAACATGACCACCTCGTTTTCCTGCTTAAATCCAAACTCCTTACCGTGGCTTTTGAGGGGCCCCAGGATTTTAAGAAGTGGTAGAACTGGGTGGTCAAGACCTTAAACTCTAGAGCAGGTGAACTTTGGTCCCAATCCCATATCCCCTACCTACTGTTATTTGACCTCAGTTTCCACATCTGTAAAATGGGCACAGGAAATCAGATAATGACTGTATCCCCCAAGAAGCTTCTAATAAGTAACAGCTTTGCAGCCCCTGACAAACTTTCCAGTCTTATTTGTCATCTCTTCCTTATTGGTATCCTTTATAACTTGAACGGTAGATAGTGGAAAGCTTTGTGTTATTTCATACTGCCCTGCCTTTATTTATACAGCACCCTTTGCCTGCGTACTGCCTGACCTTCTATTCACCCTTCAAGACCCAGCACAAGGGTCACTTCCTCTGAGAAGTCCTCTCTGATTTTCCTCTCATTTGTTGCATCCTCCTCTGTGCTCCCCCAAATCATGGTAAATAGCACCACTGTACTTTCTGAGGTTTGTCTTCCCTCTGTGCCCTGAATACCTTGCATTCTCTCCTCTTCACCTCTTGAAACTCAAGGGACCGGCAGGGAGTCTAACATCCTGCCAATTTGACAGAAGAGAAAGCCGAGGCTCACTTCTCGCATTTGTGGTGACTTGATTCCGTTTGCATTTCCCCTTGCCTGGGTGGGAGCAGGGGCGGGGCAGCCCTGAACCAGATGCTCAGGGGCCACTTCAGCTGCTTGGCCCCCAGTGGTTCTTGGAAGGGAGGTGGGCTCTCTGCAAGGCCGATCCAGTGCCCCTTTCTGAGACACAAAGACACAGCATGTTTGTGGCCATCTCAGATCCCCAATTGGGTGATGATGCATGCCACTGGGTGCTTGCTTCCGGGCTCCAGCTTTACATTACCTCCTGCACAGGAGGCTGGGAGAGTACACCTCCCAGATCATCAGCCAGGCTCATGTGCAGGGCAGGCCAACTGCCCTCCCACCAAGGCCCCCACAGTGGGGCAGTGAGAGCCAGGAAGCACAGACCCCAGATGGGCTTCTACTCCAAGGCTGCAGGGGACAGAGTCCAGACCTGGTGTTTAGGCTATGGGAAGTCCCATGGGTAAGGTCTCAGCCAACATTTTCATTTGAGTAAGAACAGTTAACCATTTTCTGAATGCCCCTACTATATACCAGCTTTGATCTCATTTAACTTTACAACTCTAAGAAGTAGAGACAGTTACTATCCCCAACCCCATTTTACAAATGAGGAATCTGAGGCACAGAGAAGTTCGGTTACTGACCCAAGGTCACACAGCTGGCAGTGTCTGGAATTTGAACCGGGAAGTTAGACCACAGAACGTGTACTTCCGTAAGTGGTTGACTTTATGCCTCCCATTTGCTAGATGGGGGGAAGCTGAGGCCGGATTGGAAAAAGATTGTCCCACACAGCAGGTGACATAGAACATGTATCCCTGGATTTGAAAAAGTCCAACCAATTTCTTGCTTCACCTGGCTGACTGCAGAAAACTCACCCTGCCTTTGGTTTGTTTGACTATGGTCACCTTGACCTGGGCTCAATTCCCAGCTAAGTTACTGGACTCACATGACTTCCCCTCTTGAAATCTCAGTTGCCTCATACATGAAATGGGACTGCCATCCCCTCCCTCATGCAGCTGTTGTGGGAATTCTAAGTGAGGAGGGGGTTGGCATAGTGTCTGGCAGGGAGTAAGCAATGCAGGGAGCAAGTAATATTATCACTATCATTCCACCAACTTCTGTCAAGGATTTAGAGCCTTAGAGCAATGAGACTAAGAGCCAGGAATGCAGAGCAAAAGGCAAAAACTAGCTAGGGGAAGGGAGGAAAGGTTACATCATGAGGCCAAGAAAGCATAGCCATTCTCTCCCTTGCTTGAGTGTTCTGCGGTGCTATAGTGGGTAAGCTGTGGTCTTTGGAGCCAGAATACATTCACAGGTTCAAATCTCAGCTCCACCACTTATTAACTAATTTTGGAGTTTGTGCAAATAACTTAACCTCTCTGAGTCTCTGATACCCCATTCCAAAATGGCACCAATAACAGTGACTCCTCCCATAGGATTGTGTTTGTGAGGGTCCTGTGAGCTGAAGAAATGTGTGGCTCAGATTATTTGAGTATCATTACTGAATCACACACGCTAGCTGAGCACCTGCTCTAGGTCAGGCCCTGGGGAAGCAGGTGCTGACTGAGTGATATTGTGTGCCCTTGAAGGGTTCACATTATAGTGGGGAGACAGATAAGGGGACACATGGTTGCATGAGGTGTTACAGATGCAATAAAAGTTAAAGCTGCAGTGTAGCCCTGAGCTCCCAAGCAGCCAAGTCAAAGAGGGAAACAGATCATGTGGCTCTGATTGTCTAGAGGTTCATGACACATTTCGTCCTGGCCCTAAATTTCCATTATACTCATGAGGAAATAGGAGACCCAGAGAGGCTAAGCCACTCAAGCTGGTATTTGAATTGGGCTTACCCCCTTGCGAAGCCTGAGACCTTTCTGCTGTTCGAAGCTGCCAATCACTGGACTGGCGTGTGGCTATACACAGCTGGCCACAGGGCAGCCTCCGTGGGCAGGCAACCTTCCGACCTGTCCCCATGTGGGTGGATTCAGGTGGGCAGCAGCCAGAATGTTCTGGTGACCAGGCCCACTGCAGCCACTTGGAGAAGACAATGGATGCCCGGAGCATTTCCTATGCCTTAAACAGGAAGCAATGTGATGAAACACAGATTTTCCCCACAGGTTTGTACCATACGAAATTGCCGCTTTTGACCATTTTTGCCCTACTAAAACGGCAATTTCACATGGTTCAACCTCATAGTAATCTACTTCATATCCTGCTTTAAAACCCTAAAAGAGGTCCACTTTCTCTCTTTGGTCACTTCCTATGAAATAACATCTAAAGATTCATGGCGTTGACAGGCTAGTGTATATTATCTTCTAAAATAAATGCATCCCTATTAACATTTTATGGACGGCTCATCTGCAACCCCCCTAAATCACCCCATCGCTAGCCAGGGCATGTGAAGAGTGACTGGGGAGATGCTGCAGCAGAGAGAAGGGCTTGGGCCTGGAGCTGGACTTCCTGAATCCGAGTTGGGGTCCTCTCCTGCTCCGTGTGCTTCTGCTATCTCCTCCTCTGTGCAGTGGTATGGTCACGGTCAGGATGGGGGTGGGTGGGCGAGGTGACTCTTGGAGAGACTTAACATGGGGCCGGCCACTCTTAAGTGCTGAGTAAATATCAGGTGTTATTGCCCTTATGGTTACAGCTTTAATATTCGAGGGAAGGGCGGGGCATCTTCAGAATCCCGCCACGCCCCCTTGTTCTCCCAGAAGCCAATCACTCCCCCAGGGGTATTTCCTCCTGCCCTTGGCCTCCAGTCCCCCAGGGGCCTCGGCTCTGCCAACTGATCGGCCCCACTTTCCTGGGCGCGCTCCAAATGCACGACCCAGGCTGGTGGAGGGCTTGCCTGCTGGAGCCAGAGCAGAGAAGCTCCTTGGAGAAGCCTGTTGGAGGCTGAGACCAGGAAGGGCTGGGGGCTTCATGGAAAGAGCCCTGGACTTGGAGCTAGAGGGACGGTCCTAGGAATTAAATGATATGGCCTGGGTGGCCAGGACGCCTTTGACACACGCCCTTGGGCATGGGCAAGATCACGTTTCTCCATTCGTCTAAAGCACTTAGGCCTGGCTCCACACCCTCTACCACATGCCCATCTTGGAAATCCCACTCCCCTTCTTTCATCCTTCAACATCAGTCCCCTCTCATCCAAGCCAGTTCTTTGTGTCTGAGCCTAAGATATTTTTTTTTAATAATTAAATTCAGTTTTACTGAGACAAATTCACACACAATACAATCATCCGTGGTATACAACCAGCTGTTCACAGCACCATCATACAGTTGTACATTCATCACCCCAATATATTTTTGAACATTTTCCTTGTGCCAGAAAGAATCAGAATAAGAATCAAAAATAAAAGTAAAAAAGAACACCCAAATCACCATCCCCCATCCCACTTTATTTTTCATTTAAGTTTTGTCTCCGTTTTTCTACTCATCCATCCATACACTGTATAAAGGGGGGTGATCCACAAGGTTTTCACAATCACACTGTCACCCCTTGTAAGCTACATTGTTATACAATCGTCTTCAGGAGTCAAGTCTACTGGGTTGGAGTTTGATAGTTTCAGGTATTTACTTCTAGCTATTCCAGTACATCAAAACCTAAAAAGGGTTATCTATATAGTGCATAAGAATGTGACCTCTCGACTCCATTTGGAATCTCCCAGCCACTGAAACTGTATTTTGTTTCATTTCGCATCCCCTGTTTTGTCAAGAAGATGTCAATTCCACGATGTCAGGTTCAAATTCATCTGAGCCTAAGATTTTGAAAATAGTAAAGTCCCTTGACTCTCCCACGGGTCAAGAAAGACCTGGCCCCCTGGGACACGGAGCCCTCCTTTTCCTCTTGAAAGGGAGAAGAGGAAAAGCCTCTTTCTCTGTCACAGCCAGCCTGCTTGAACTCTCCTCCAAGTTCATGCTCCCACCAGAGGATACTGCCCTGAATGCCCTGTAAATGATAATTCACTTCCCAAATTGGATCCACAGCCTGAGGTTGGCACTGCAGGCATTCCTGCTTCCACTCTATGGATGAATAGACAAAGGCCCAGAGAGGTTCAAAGACCTGCCAAAGATCACACAGCCTCCCATTTTTTCTCAGTTTTCATAAACCTGGCCAGAGAGGGGAGGAAATCGGAGCATGAGTGGGGTAGTTATTATTGATGTAATTTTTGATCCTTTAAATTAAAACCCTGGGCTTAGGTTATAGCCCAGAGAAATCTAGACTATTTCCCATTAGGCACCTAATAAATGGCAGACACCATCTTAGGAGTTAAAAAAGGGGCATGTTATTTGCCCTTCGCAACAGCTCTGTGAGGTATTGTGCTCATGATCCCAATTAACAGATTAGAAAACTAAGGTTAGAAGAAGTTCACAACCACACCCAGGGACACACAGAGCCAGGAAGCCACAGGGTAAAATTCAAACCTGGGCATGTATCGTTCATTGGTTGCAGCCCAAGAAGGAAACCTAAAGCCCACACTCATTAGCTGGAGAATTATGAGGTTCTACACTCCCACCCCCACCCCTCACCCCTGCCCAGCCACGTAATGCCCTGCAATCCCGAAGGCCTACGTGGGGGACGCAGGGGTGCTCGGAGGATGGTTTCAATTTTCGAGCCGTGGTTTGACCAAATCTTGTTTTTGAAAATTAAAAATTAAGTCCTGGCTCTGTTCTGAGTGCAAGGAAGCAGTATTCTGTTCTTGGAGCCCTGCCCACTCACCTTGGTGGATTGGGGGTTTTATGTTGTAAGGGAAACAACAATTTCAGCTGCCAAAGAGTAGAACGGACTCCCTGCAGTCCTTGAACCCAAGAGTTATTGCTGCGATTTGAGACCCAGCTTTGCCTCGGCATTGATGAATTGGGGAAGGCCTTGACATTTTGGGGTCTTCCAGAAACTTTACACAAGGATGGGGGGAGCTGTGTGCTTAAGAGGGATTTGCCAGTGGACAGGGAGGTCAGGATTCTGGGGATGATGCTTGTGCAGATGGTACATCCACCACTGGGAAGTGGGGATGGCTAGAGATATTGCTCCACAGAAACTTGGCTTCATCCTTGCACTTTTCTCCTCCTCTCCCTGAATATATCACCTAAATTCCAGTCCCAACAAGCCTGCCTCTGAACAGCAGTTGCATCTGTTTTCTTGCCAGCTCACCAGGCCTCATCCTGCCTGGACGGCTGTAGTTACCTCCTCATTGGTCTCCCTGCCCCCTGCTTTGCCCCTTCGACACTGGTCACTGGGCCAGCAAGAGGATCTGGCACTCTTCTGGGTGCAAACCCTCAGGGAATCCCCAGTGCATAAATCCATCTTCCTTTGCCTGAATTAAGACAAAGGATTTGGCCTGGCCAGGCCCTCCAGCCACATCTTATGCCACCCTCTCCAGACCAGTCCTGCCAAACCATTCAACATTCTCCAAATAAGCCATGATCTTTCCCACCCCTAGACTTGGCCTCTTCCACTCCTTGGCCCGAGACAATCTTCCCCCTTCTCCACCTGGCAAGTGCATGCTCACCCTTTGAGTCTCCACTGGCAATCTTCCTGAACACCTCTTTCAAGCTGGGAGAAGCTTTGGGTTTGGTCTCCTCACCTCCATCTCCCCAAGGACTTGGAGTTCCCTAAGGGCAGGGGACTGGTAGGACTCATCCCTGTGTCTCAGGCTTCCCACTTCACAAGTGTTTGTCAAATTGAAATAAAATGAAAATAAATTTTTGTGTACATCCCAGGACTCCAGGCCAGCTCCTAAGGAATTTAAATCTCCAGTGATTCCTTAGTTGAAAATGAAGAAGAAAAAATTCTCTCATCAGAGCTCCCCTCTGCAGTGAAGGGTTAACTCAGTAGGCTAAGGGAGCTCAAATTTTGCACATTCCAGAGAAAGAAATGGCCATTGACCAGCTCTGGGGAGAGGGCCTCCGAGCCCTGGGTGCATCCTGCCTGATAAAGAGTGTCTCTGTGTACCAGGGGCCTTGGGCCAGGCCAGATAGTCTAAGCTAACAGTGTGGTTTATGGTGGGAGCCTTGGTCCACCTGGTATCAGCTTGACCTCTGAAAGGGCTGGAGACTGAGTCATCAAGGTCAGTGGCATGGGTGCTCTATGCCAATGTGACCAATCCCCAAAGGAAACCCTGGACACCAAGGCATGGGTGAGTGTCCCTGGTTGGCAATACACTGTATATGTTGTCACATGTAATTACTGGGAGAATTAAGCACTGTCCTTACAACTCCACTGGGAGAAGACAACTGGAACCGTGTACTCGGTCTCTTCTAGACTCTTCCTTTTATGCCTTTTTCCTTTGCTGATTTTAATCTGAACCTTTTCACTGTAACAAATGGTAACCATGAGCATAACAACTTTTCTGAGTACTGTGAGTCCTTCCAGTGGACCATTTAATCTGAGGTGGTCTTGGGGACTCCTGACAACAGAAGATGTTTGATATTTTTCATTCAATAAATATTTCTTGAGCACATACTAAGTGCCAGGGTTGAGTATATGGTTTTGGTCTAGACACCAATTTGTTGGATACTACTAAGTGAGACACAAAAGAGACATGGCTCCACCTTCCTGGGGGGCACAGACAAGAAGAGGAGAGAGTCAATGAGTCAATGAGCAAATAAATGTGCAATTACAAACCAGGATAGGGCAGTGAACGGGGAGAAGAGGGGTAGCTGGTGAGTTGAGGGGACATACTTCTACTGTATAATCAGAGTTGGTGTCTGTGAGATGGAGACATTTAAAATGAGGCCTGAAGGCTAAGCTGGTCACAAAAAAGGCCTTGGGGAAGAGCTATCTGGGGAGAGGGACCAGAACTGGCAAAGGCCAGAAGGCAGGAAAGTGCTTAGTGCTTTTGAGGAACACAAAGGGACTAGTGTGGCTGGAAAGGAGTGAGGGAGGAGGTAAGAAAAGTCACCTCGAGGCCTTCTTCTATGCTTCTCTAAGCTCAGGTCCTTTCTCACCCCAAGAACTCTTGTCTTTGAGGAAAAAAAAAGCTCTCTTGCAGAAATGTATGCTACCACCCCATCTCCTTCTTTCCTCTCTTTAAAGGATTCTCCACACCATCAGCCACACAGGTACAGGCTGTGGAGACGGGGAAGGCCACGTCCAGCAGGGAGCTCTTTCTGGTCCCAGAGAGACCAAGAGTGGCCATCAGACCTGGCCTTCTTTGAGTTGGAGTTTTCATGTGATCACATATTTGGGAGAAACCCAGGTGTTTTCTTTTCCGGGCTGCCAAGGCAAATACCATGCAATGGATTGGCTTAAACAATGGGAATTTATTGGCTCATGGCCTCGAGGCTAGGAAAAGTCCAAAATCAAGGCGTCATCAAGGTGATGCTTTCTTCCAGAAGACTGTGGCATTCTGGGGCTGGCTGCCAGTGATCCTTAGCTCTTGGGTTCTCTGTCACATGGCAATGCACATGGTGACCTCCCCCGACTCTTCCCTTCTCCTCCAGGTTCTGTTGACTTTCTGCTTCTGGCTGATCCCTCTGGCTTTCTTTCTCTCTCTGACCTCCCTATAAGGCCTTTAGGGATAGGATTAAGAGTCATCCTGATTCAACCGGGCCACGCCTTAATTGAAGTAACCTCATGAAAAGGCCCTGTTTACAAGAGTTGACACCCACAGGAGTGGATTAAGTTTGAGAACATGTTTTTCTGGGATACATATAGCTCCAAACCAATGCACCAGGCAAAATGCAACCCTGGAGGGTAATTACAGAGGGATGCTTTCCATCTCCATATGGGTGCGGGGTGACAAGGAGAGCCCCAGAGAAGCTCTCCAAACCTCTACCAGGCCTGGGGTGGAAGTCTAACCCAAATTCTGGAGCCCCAACTGCCTGGTTTAAGGATTCAGTTCACCATGTAATTACTGGCAATCTGGGATAACTTGCTCAATCATCCTTGACTTCCCTTTTCTGATCTATATATAAAGGGGAAAATAGTGCATGGGGCTGTCATGGGAGTAAATAGGTTAAATGTCAAGTACTTGAATAGTGCCTTGTACATAGAAATGGTGCAATAGGCTTCAGCTATCAACAATGTCACTATTATTAATAATAATAACCAGGACTCAAATGTCTGGGGAATTGTCCATATCCTACCAGCAGAGAGCAATGCATGGAAGGCATCTTTCTTCTGAAACGTCCACATCTGCTTGACATCAGAGTGTCCAAGGTGAATTTGGTTTGTTGCACCCAGCAGCTGGTTCCCCAGGGAAAATTCTCCCTGAGACTTTATTGGGTACACGGATAGATAAACATACCTGTTTATTCCTTCCTACCCTCTGGCATTAACACCCAGGGAAGCTTGGGTGCCGTAATGGAAATCTGAGGTTTATATTCTCATTAAACACAATGAGCAACCTGACCAAAATTATGTCCAACTTCATTTCTTCCAGTTATCAGGCTCCAGGCCTTCAAGAAACCGAAAAATAAAATAAAAAGTAAAACAAGAAAATGCCCTTTGATTGTTTGTTTTCCCTACAGCAGTTTTCCTCTGATTTAAAACCCTGTGATTGAAGTGAAATATGATCCATCTGTTTCTGATCCATTTACTGATGAACTCATTTATGATTGTAAAAATGGCTTTGAAATTACAAAGTTCCCTACAAAGTCTCAGCCTCATTACTATTTACACTTAGACATCAAATGGCTCTTGTGAAATATTTCGTTAAGTGGCTTTCTGGTCAAATTTTTGTTTCCTTTTGATTTTGTGACAGCTGCTGCAACTTCTCCTCCTCCTCCTCCTTTTCTTAATTTTGGTGAGGATTTGGTGGAATTTGAATCCTAAAAACTGCTTTGAGATTTAGATTCATCATGGTGAATAAAGTTGGTCATAAATCCACTCAAAAAAGCTCATGTACCCATTAAACAAAGCGAGTGCGGCCTAGAAAACTGGGGTGAACTTATCAGGCAAGACAAACAAAAGCAGGTGAGCTGTGGGGAGTGGAGAGGAGGACATTCAAAGCATGCCCAGCTTGGCATGTTTGGGCTAAAAGGTGAAAAAAACAAAACAAAACAAAACAAAACTCTAGACTTCAAAACCAGGAATAAAACGATCTAAGGAATTTTTTTTTTTTTTTTTTTTTTTTTTTTGGAGGTATTTAAAGAGAAAAAAGCCTAGGGGAAGTGGTTGAATTTTGGTTAAGAAAATTTATTTGTTTACAGGGTAAAAAAAAAAAAATTAAGGGATCCAAGATCAAGAGTAGATTGTTGTCTTCCTGTTTATTTTTATTCTGCTTTCCCAACCTCCCCCCACAGCCAATCCTTTGCCAAATGTTTTCTCTCTGCAAGCCCCCCGGTAGCCCTCCCCACCTCCCCACAGCAGTTTTCTGACCACCTTTAGGAACTGAACCACGGTGCTCCCCTCTTCTCCCTGGTTTCCCAGCCCCCACCCTCCATCCTATCCCAGGAGGAGCTTCCTAAAGTACCAATCTGAGCATGCTACTCTGATGCTTACAGTTTGTCCACAATAACGGTTTGTGTTTCTGAATACTTGCTACACACAGGCTCTGTGAATAACATGGGTTTGCCTCATTTTACCCTCACTTCAGTTCTGTGAAGCTTGTACTGTATCATCCCCATTTCACAGTTGGGAAAACTGAGAATCAGAGAGAAAACGTCACCCAGAGAATGCAGGGCAGGGCATTCCCTTGAGCATCAGATTCTACCACCCTGACGGCACCTGCAGAAGCAAGTTCACACTCCTTAGCACAGGCCCCCAGGCTGGGAGCCCTCTGCAGCCACGTCCATCCTTCCCTCCTCGCCCACTCATGCTCTGGCTTCCAGTTATGCCAAACGATTAGACTAGTTCACACTTCCAGGCTGCAGCACAGCCTCTTCCTTCTGGTAGGAAACACCCTTCTCCTCGCTCTGCCCAAGCTCTGCCCAGCACACTTCTGTGTGTCCTTCAGGACCGAGGCCCCCACCCCTGGCCTCCTCTTCTGTGAAGCTGCCCTCACCGGACCCACCTAACACCAGTAGATGGTCTTTGCCCATCCAGCATCCACTCCCTCTTCCCAACCTCCATGACAGTGCTCTGATTTCCTCCCCATGATTTCAGAAGAACTCCTTCAGCTTCGGGAGTTAGCCAATGACACAGGCCTGCCAGGAGCCAGTCAATGATTCCATCTCTCTAGCCATGGTGATCGACTGGGGGAATGGCAGGCGAACCAAGCAAATCCTAAGGCACCCAATCCTGGGAATTTGGCTGGGGTTGCTCACCATGTTGACCTTGCAGGGAGTCGATCAGTTGCTCCAGTGGGTGTCTTGCCTGTCAGAGAGTGGAGCCTTTTAAATAATAAGGTCAACATGGCTGAAAGCACAGCTAGAAGCTGGAGAGAGACTCTTGCTAACACTTTTGAGCCCCTGGATCAAGTCAGGCTTGAAGCTGTTTCCCCTGAACTTTTCAGAAATCTAAACCAGCTCCCCACTTCTTCCTTCTTAAGCCCTGTCGCTTGCAACTGAGAGCCATGAGGATTACACCATCCCAGGTGACGCCAGTCTCTTCTGCCAGCCCACGCTTCTGGCATTCCAGGGTATTCTCACCCAATTGCAATTTATTCATTCGCATGGCATTCCTACTTGACTCTGAGCTTCTGGAGAACAAGGACAGTTCCTTCTTTATCTCTGTTTTCTTGGCTCTAGCTAAGAAACAGCATCAAAATGGGCAACTTCTTTTAGCCCTGCCCCTGAGGCCATGGCAGTTCTCAGGGTGGCGGCTGGCATGGGGACGTGGGTAGAGAAGAAGAGTCTGTCTTCTCAGGGGCTCTTCCTCTGTCTAGCTCCCACACCCTCACTCCAGACTCGGATTTGGGGTTCTTCTCTCTGAGGACAAGTGCATAGTCCCGTGGTTAGGAGCTCAGGCACTAGATCAGCCAGCCCTAGGTTACAAACCTTGGCTCTCCACTTCCCTTGCTGTGTGTCTCTAGGCAAGTTGCTTACCCTTTCTGAAGCTCTGTTTCCTCATGTACAAAAGGAGTCATTTAGAAGTAAAATAAGAGCACGTAATTTAAGCTTTTAGACCAGTGCCAACAAATGGTAACTTACCAAGGAATACAAGAAATTAGTGAGGGATCCCAGTTCCTTGCTGTCTTGTCACCCAAGCAGACCATTTGGAGGGTAGCAGGCAGTTGTACCCCAGGGTGGGCCTAGATGGGTCTTGGCCCATTGGAACATGATGGGCAAACTCAGCCCTGCCTCCTGGGAGGGGGTGGCTGAGAGTGTGGATGCTGGTGTCAGGCCCCCTGCAGTTGATTCCTGAGTCTACCACTTACTAGTGCTCCACCTTCTGCAAATTATGTAATTTTAAAGGTTGTCTTACCTTTTAAAATGGGATAATAACAGCATCTACCTCCCCAGGTGGTTTTGAGGAGTAAATGATTTGATTGATACACACCATGTACTTAGAATAGCACCTCTGACAAAGCAAGGACTCAATAAATGTGGGTTATTGTTAATATCTGGAGTAGTGGGTGGCCATTGCATTCTGAAACCTCCATCTCAGAAAAAGAAAAAAAAAAAAGGAGGAAAATGTGCTTGCTCTCAGCAAGCCTCGAGTCTAAATTGGGGTCAAAGCAATACATAATGGTAATAGTAGTTACTGAGCTTTAAAGTGGAAGTGACTTAGTTGCCTTGACTTGGCCAGGAGCACAAAAGATAAAGTACCAAGAGCCCTTGACCCAAGTTCCTTGATGCCATGAAACACCTGGGCCCAAGGTTGCAATCGTGGGCTTTCCCCATTTGGTCTCCCCAGGAGAGCATTCCTGCTCCTTCTCCAGCTGGGTGTGCTGGAGGCTGCTACTCACAGGGCCCCCACTTTCCCAGCCTCAGGGGTGGGGCATGACCAAGGCTAGGCCAGTCCCTCCAGTGGGTGCTCCAGGATGGGCTGGGATTCTTCTCACTGGGAACTGTGGGAGTGCTCTGTTTTCCATTCGCATCCCAGGGCTGTGATGCTGTAAGGTTGGAGCTGCCTAGACCACAGTTCTGGTGGCTTCGTGGGATCAGCTGGCCTGAGAGGAGGAAGCCAAAATAACACAGAGAAGGAGAGTTGAGAGGGAGAGAGGGAGCAGGGAAGCAGGAAATGGGCAGGGGAGAGGAGGGAAATAGAGAAGGAACTGGAAACAGAGAAAGAACTCCCAGTTCCCAGATCCTGTTGTTCCCGATGCCAACACCCTCCCTGCCCCACCCGTGGTTTAATTATTTGAGCTAATAAATTCCCCTTATTTGCTCAAGTTACCGTGTCTCCTAGGACCTAATATGCCACTGATGGTTAAGATGCACCATTATTTACTACACTAATGAAATGTCAATTAACCTGTAAGGCATCATGGATTGCAACACATGATGTTAAAATTTAAAGAACGGGGTGGAGTGGGGTGAGGAGGGGAAGTGAGATGAGTATGGGGGTTGAAACTGGGCTTCTGTCCTTGGCAAAAGGAAAATTCCAATTCATTCATGTGCCTTTCCTCTCCATTCCCAGAGCTTGTCCTGGGCACAGAAGGCCTGTGAGCACTTCACAGAGAGTTATTTGGGAAGAGAAGAGGTGAGGAAAAGCAGCCCATGCCCTCGCGGAAATAGAGAAACAGGGAGCAGACATGTTGCCTTCCCATCTCATAAGCAGCAAAGTTGTGGGCTCTGGGCTGGCACCGAGAGTAGAAAGTCCCAAGAAAGCACCTACTGTGTGCCAGGGATGTTTACTCCTCACGGCAACCAGCATGAGAGCTGCTGCCATCCCTGCTTCATGGGTGAGGAAAGCAAGGCCTGCTTAGGTCCACTCACTTAGCCAAGGTCAGGCAAGGGGGGTGCTTCAGGGCCGAGATCCCAACACTAACTGGTGACATCCTTTCTCCACATTGAGCTTAGCTAACTGATGGTGTTTGGTGCTAATTATCCCTAAAAATGTCAAAAAAGGTGCCCTCCAGCGAGGAGAGGGCAAACGTGTTATATAAGAATGCTATCCCCAAGCGATTAACAACAAGGCTCACCTCCTGGGATTCTTAGAAATTCAGGGAGAAAACCAAGGGCCACATAACCAACTGCTGATCTTCCCCCTACCCGCTCCCCCATTTACATCTGAACATCTCCAGGTATAAAGAGAGGTTGCAAGGTGCTGGGGGGTGAGGGGTGGCTCTGGGATCCAGGTCTATCTGTCATTGGCTCACAGCATGACTTAGGCATGTCACCTCCCTTCCCTGGGCCTCAGTTTCCCAATTTGTAAAATGACAGGACCTGTAGCTGGACTCGCTGATCTCTTAGGGCTCTTCCAGGCTAAATAAGAACCATAGTCACTGGTATTGCTTAAGTATTTTACAGTGTGTAAAGCTCTCACTTGATCTCTGACCTGGCCGTTCTCAACTTATTTTCCTGATGGCACACACATGACGAGGTTTCACACATGTGATGAGGCTGTCACACACGTGGCATTCTCCCCTGCACAGTTCCCAGGGGCTCCATGTCGTTTCCTACTTTGCCCCCTTCTCTCCCACTCAAGAGAGCATGTTAGAATGCAAATGAGGTCTAACCTTGGTTACACTCTAATTTGTATATTTTTAACCCAAATCGTTTGAAATACCAGTGCTTTGTTGTTAGCAAGTAATTACATTGCCAGTCTCTCTCTTCTCAACTGATTATAACCTACAAAGACTGTCTAGACACAGAGGATCAAAGCTCAGTCACAATGAGACTAAGAGGAGATGGCACTGGCTTCATAGTCAAGGAAAGAGCTCAAGGAAAAGGCATTTTCATAGCTGGCATCAAAATTCCTCCTGGGAAGGGAATTGTATTTTCATTTTGGACTGAACTGGAGGAGGCAGGGATCCTGAGGATCCTGCCTGTCTGTTATAGCAGGATTTCCATGAAGAGAGCTGGGTTGCTCTACATAACGAAGGGAGAGGATGTGAGTCTCCAGGGACCACCCAAGAGGAATGAGCTGAGGAGAGAAGAGAAGGGAGTTAAGGAGTCAGTGAGAGGGTAGGTGGAAGTCTCTGATGGGGTTGGATGTCTCCCTGCTTTGGGAATCCCAAACTTTTAAATACTTTCCTAAACTCCCCAATGATTATTGGATAGAGAGAGAGGGAGAGAGAAGAAGCTAGCAACTGCGGCTGGCAGACCTCACACATACACTCATAGTGCAGGAGCCAGGAAGCACGGCAGATGACGAGAGCTCAAACTTCTGTGAATTTGCAAAATCTTAGAAGATTCTAAATTTCTTCAGTCCATGGGGTTGGTCCTAGATCTGAAGTGCTGTCAAGGTCCCAACTTACATCTGGGTTTACAATCATTTGTACACAAGGAACAAAGGGACTTGCCAAAATGGAGCATAACCAGCTCATTCCTTCCACAGGTCCCTGATCCCAAGTCCCTCCGTCTTCTTCTCTTTCAAGTCCTAACTTATTCACCAACTTCGTACTTCCCTCTTGGATAATTCTATCTCTGCTTCCCTCAACATTTATCATTTATTTAATTAACTATTGCAGTGTTTTGCTTTGAAATAGTTTTAGATTTACAGCAGGATTATAAAGATAGTATAGAAGATTCCATATAACCTTCATCCAGCTTCCCTGATGTTAACATTTTATATAACATTTGTCTAAACTAAGAAATTAGCATTAGATACCACACTGTTTAACTAAACTGTAGACTCCATTTGAATTTCACCAACTTTCCCACTCATGTTCTCTTTCTGTTCCAGGATGCCATTCAGGATATCATGCTGCATTTAGTCCTCACATCTCCTTAGTCTCCTATGGGACATTTTCTCAATCTTTCCTTGTTTATCATGATGCTGAAGGTCACACGTGTAGGCCCTCCATTTATGCAGCTATCCATTCATCATTGATTCATCAACTCACCCATATGGTAGCAGGTGCTATGCTAGGCCCTGGGAGATCAGAAATGAGTCAGCTGAGGCTTCTGATTAGAAGGGGCTCACAGTCAAGGAGACTAGCAAGGGACAGAGGATAGAATCAGCGTGATAAAAGCCAAGGCAGAAGACGACACGGGGACTAAGAGCTGATGAGCCCATGCGTGTGAATGGAAGGGCTGGAACCTTGGGCTGAAATGCAGAGCCTTTGCCAAGCTTAGCACTGAGGCAGGGAGTGACTCTCCCTCCTGGAGCCCCTGAGATTGTAGGAATCTGGATTAATGAGGTATGAGTGCAGAGTGGGCAGCCCACGCTGTCACATAGTGCTGGAACGCTCTTCAACAGAGACACATGGGCCCTATCGGTGATAGACAGCTGCCACAATCCTCACCTCCAGCGGTCAGTGCCCTTGTACAGTCCCCTCCCGTTGAGTGTTTGCTGGACCTAGTGGCTCACTGCTAATAAATGCAATATGGCAAAAGTGATGGATACCTCTCCTGAGATTATGTTATAAAAGACTCCGACTTCTGGCTTGCTCTCTCTCTCCCACTCACTCCAATGAAGCCGGCTGCCATGTTGGAGCTGCCATAAGGAAAGGCCCACATGGTAAGGAACTGAGGTGGCCAACAGTCAGTAAGGAATGGAAACCTCCAGTCCAAGAGCCCAATGAGGAACGGAATCCTGCCGACAATCCTATCAGTGAGCTTGGAAACAGTTTCGTCCCCAGGCAAGCCTCGGGTTGACCACACCCCGGCCAACACTTTGACCACTGCCTGGGGAGGGACCTTGAGCCAGAGAAGCCAGCTTGGCTGCATCTGGATTCCAGACCCTCCCTGAGATAATAAATGTCCTAAGGCACTTTATCTTTCTTCAAGCTAGTCTGATTTTTTTCTTTAGAACAAGAAAGATCATGAGGTAGCTCTCTCTGACAGTGGAGGACATTTCCCGCCATTGAAGAAAACTTGACAAAAGTTAGGACAATTTTCACTAGTTCCAGAAATAATGGGGATTTTAAAAAATTTCGTTCTCAGTTTAAACAAGTTTAGATCTCTGAAATAGAATCCCAAGAGAAGCTCAAGGAATTTAGGAAAAACTTTAACTCACTTTTATAGTGTGTGCCAATCCTCACGTATAGTAGCTACATTGACCAGAAACTACATTGACCAGAAACACACACACACACACACACACACACACACACACACACACACACACAGAGACACACACCACACAGGACCTAAAAGCTGTCGACTGACCAGGTCTCATGTTCTTCTGTGCTTCCTCTACCTCTAATAGTCACTTTTCTTTTACTTGTATGAGAAGCTGCAAATCTTAGTCCCCCACGCAGCAATAGGTAGATGGGTCAGACTGTAGCATACTTTATCCTGGATGTGTAGGCATCTTCTGAAAGCTCTGTACACAAAAGTAAAGACAGAGCTTCTGGGAGAAGTGCATGCCAGGGTGTAATCTCTCATATATAACAACTGCACACATACTGAAGAATTAGCCATGCTTTTAACAAGTAAAGAACTAGAGTTGGGAGAGTAGAAGATTCCAGTAAATTCCTACCAAAAATTAGAATTGGGACTGGAGGTTATAAACACGCAAACCTCTATAGGTCTAGATCAGAGAGAAAGAGTCATTTGTATTCAAAAAGACATTGGGGACCACGTGTACTCTGAGGTTTGGCAAAACTGAACCAGGATAACTACCTTCCCCCACCCCCCAAGGCTGGAGATAAGTTAACATAAACACAATCAAATAAAATATGGGCACATAGAAACAATGGCCTAAGGGACAGAAACAAAGGGTAAAGCAGTTGGCTTAGTGAAGGAAAGAAAGGGTACAAGCTTATTGTATTGCATATATTACATATAGCAAAGGGTCCCTCAAAACTTTATGACTCTTCTCCCCCTGAGTGCCTCTGTGTTGCTCAGATGTGGCCCTCTCTCTCTCTCTAACTAAGCCACCTCCGCAGGTGATCTCACTGCCCTCCCCGCTACGTGGGACCTGACTCCCAGGGGTGTAAATCTCCCTGGCAACGCAGGATATGACTCCCGGGGATGAATCTGGACCCAGCAACATGGGATAGAGAACATCTTCCTGACCAAAAGGGGGATGCAAAATGAACCGAAATAAAGTTTCAGTGGCTGAGAGATTTCAAATGGAGTCGAGAGGTCACTCTGGTGGACATTCTTATGTGCTACATAGATGACACTTTTTAGGTTTTAATGTATTGGAATAGCTGGAAGTAAATACCTGAAACTACCAAACTCCAGCCCGTGACTCTTGAAGACGAGTGTGTAACGGTGTAGATTACAAGGGGTGACAGGGTGATTGTGAATACCTTGTGGATCACACTCCCTTTATCCAGTGCATGGATGGATGAGTAGAAAAATGGGGACAAAAACTAAATGAAAAATAGGGTGGGATGGGGGGGGATGAGTTGGGTGTTCTTTTTTACTTTTATTTTTTATTCTGATTCTGAGTCTTTCTGGTGTAAGGAAAATGTTCAAAACTAGATTGGGGTGATGAATGCACAACTATATGATGGTGCTGTGAACAGTTGATTGTACACCATGGATGATTGTATGGTATGTGAATATATCTCAATAAAACTGAATGTAAAAAAAAACTTTATGACTCTTAACTTGAAAGGAACAAGGTAAGATAAGAAAGAAGTGTACTGTTGAGCTAAGAGATATGGGGAAGAGAGGGTCACAAGATGACAGTAGAACTGTGCAGGGGGTCCTGACACACAGAAAGTATCGAAGGCCGATCAGTGACAGCCAAGAGGTTGCTACAACACAGGGTCTGCTATATTTTTTAAAAACAAAAGATTTTTGCGTTTTTCTCTGATCTATCCTTCTACACCCCACCTCCCATCCTAGCAGAGCCACAAAAGGAAGGGAGACAAGAGAGAAATTGTGAACTAAAAGAACACAACCAACCCATGCTCGCTGCATGGATGGCCTGAGTTGGGGCAGTGGGAGATGTAGGGGAAGCTGCAAATGCTGTGAAATTAAAGATTTTTGTTTGTTTGATTTTTGCAGGAAAAATTTGCCACTTTATTTTTGTTTCAATCAGGATTTTTTGGAAAGTGAAAGCCTTCACTAATTAATTACCTTCCCAAATGGATTCTCTACCTTTGCATCATCATATTTGTACACATGGTAGGTTGTTGTCATTATTATCATTGTCCAAGAAAACTAAGATGGACAAAGGAAATCATCATCTTGTGGTCCCTTAGCATAACTTTTTTTTTCACACTGTATAATCAGTTGTTCACAGTACCATCATATAGTTGTACATTCATCACCACAATCAATTTTTGAACATTTTCATTACTCCAAAAAAAAAAAAAAAGAATAAAAATAAAAGTAAAGAGCACCTAAAACATTCCACCCACCCCCATCTCATCCTATTTTTCATCTAATTTTTGCCCCCATTTTTCTACTCATCTGTCTGTACACTGGATAAAGGGAGTATGAGCCACAAGGTTTTCACAATCACACAGCCACACCATGTAAACTACATAGTTATACAATCATTTTCAAGAATCAAGGCTACTGGGTTGCAGTACAACAGTTTCAGGTATTTCATTCTAGCTTTTCAATAAACTAAAAACTAAAAGGGGATACCTATACAGCAAGTAAGAATAACCCCCAGAATGACCTCTCAATTCTATTTGAAATCTCTGTCACTGAAACTTTATTTTGTTTCATTTCACTTCCCCTTTTTGTCAAGAAGACTTTCTCAATCCCAGGTCCAGGCTCATCCCCAGGAGTCATGTCCTGTGTTGCCAGGGAGATTTACACCCCTGGGAGTCATGTCCCATGTAGTGGGGAGGGCAGTGAATTTAACCTACCAAGAAACTATTGAATTTTGAAGTAATGTGTTAAGCAGCAACAAACAACCAACACACCCTCTAACAGAGGTAGCTAGTAATGATTGATGACTTACTGTAACCAAGTAGAAATGTGGGCCCTTTGTTTCTAAATCTGCAGATTTTTCAAGAAAGACTGGAAATACAGATTTTTTAAAAATGCAAACTTTTTCCATTAGAGCCGTGTTTCTCAACCAGGGGCTATTTTGATCCCCAGGGGCATTTGACTGGCCACATTTTTGATTGCCATGATGGGGTGCTACTGGCTCCTAGTGGATAGGGGTTGGAGAGGACAACAAACATTCTACAATACAGAGGACAGCCCCCCACAATAAAGAATTATCTGGTCCAAAATGTCAACAGTGCCAAGGTTGGGAAACCCTGAATTAGGGAAACACCGACTGAACAAAAGAAGCAACTCTGCTGACCAGATCTGGCAGGAGCTTCCAGATTGCAATCCCAGCTATAACGTTTTTCCTTGTTATTGTGTAGTGTAACTCATCTTTTGTACAACCAGACCCAATAGGGAAGAAACAGCTTTATTCTTTGTCATCACTTCTCTTCAAACCTGCTCTGTTAGCTCTCCCTCCCCTGCCTCAAGGTGGCATCTCGGGTTTCCCAGTCACTTTCAGGCATGAGAACAGTATTGTTTTTCAGTTATTAAAAAACAGCAAAATCTAATATCGCAATTTCAGTCTCTCATTCAATTTAACGTTTTCTTTTTCTCAGATTTGACCTCAACTGAAGGGTTTCTCAAATTGGCCTTTAGGAAGAGGGATGTATAAATCACGGTTCAGTTAGAAAAACAGAAACTATAACAGGTATTTCTAACGAGGGGACTTAATAGAGGGAATTGATTAAACAGGTGTTGAGAGGATGGAAGAGTAAAAGGGGGAAGGCGAGGTAACTCAGAGATAAGTAACTGCAGGAAACAGCTCTCACTCCTAGGGTTGGGGTGTGGTAGGGAGGGAGAGGGTGTTATCATGAGATCCTACAAAGTTGGATGAATTGCTTCCATCCTGAGAGCTGGGACTGTGGAGGAGGAGCCACTCCGCAGGGGCTGGGCCCTTGGAAGAGATTCCAAAGGCACTGCCAGAAGCCGAAGGGGAAAGGGGAGAGGGGAGAGTGTGCTAGGTCAAATTATGTACCCCAACAAAGACATGTTCTTAATGCACATTTCTGAGGATGTGAACTCATTTGTAAATAGGACCCTTTGGAGATGCATTATCGTTTCAGGTGCAGACTCATTTGTGAAGATGATTTTCCAAGATCCTATGCAGGTGTAGCCAAACAGAATGAGGGTCTTGATCCATATGACTGTAGGCCTTATTCAGAGAGAAAATTCAGGCACAGCCAGAGGAGCCAGAAGCTGGAAGTCAGTGGAAACCAGAAGAGAAGACACAAGGAGAGAGAGAGAGTGCCATGTGAAGTGAGGCGGAGAGCAACCGAAGGAACCCCAAGGATGACAACCAGATGTCATCCACTGCAGGCATCAGGAAGAAAGCATGGCCTTGCTCACACCTTGATTTTGGACTTCCAGCCACAAAATTCCTTGTTAAAGCCAACCCATTGTGTGTTATTGGCCATGACAGCATGGAAGACTAAGAAAGAGAGAGAAAGGGAGGAAGAAAAACAATGGCTTACCCCCTCCTCCCACTTTCTGATCTCCCATCAGTGTCTCTCATTGATAGAATCTAAATAGACATCAACTGGGATAGTACCTTGAGAATTTTTCACTTGTAGACTCTCCGCCCCTGCCTTACAGGGCAGCATGTAGAAAGTAGGTGTGGGCCTGCCCTTGGGAAGACTGTTGCTGCAAAGGAGAGGCTAGGCCTGCTTATAATTGTGCCCAAGTGTCTCCCCCTGAGTGCCTCTTTGTTACTCAGATGTGGCCCTGTCTCTCTCTAGCTAAGCCAACTTGGCAGGTGAAATCACTGCCCTCCCCGCTACGTGGGACATGACACCCAGGGATGTAAATCCCCCTGGCAATGTGGAATATGACTCCCAGGGAGGAATCTGGACCTGGCATCGTGGGATGGAGAACACCTTCTTGACCAAAAGGGGGACGTGAAAGGAAATGAAATAAGCTTCAGTGGCAGAAAGATTCCAAAAGGAGCCGAGAGGTCACTCTGGTGGGCACTCTTACGCACAATATAGACATCCCTTTTTAGGTTCTAATGAATTGGAATAGCTAGCAGTAAATACCTGAAACTATAAAATTACAACCCAGAGCCCTTGAATCTTGAAGATGATTGTATAACAATGTAGCTTATGAGGGGTGACAATGTGATTGGGAAAGCCATGTGGATCACACTCCCCTTTGTCCAGTGTATGGATGGATGAGTAGAAAAACGGGGGCAAAAAAAAAAAAAAGGCACCCAGTGTTCTTTTTCACTTTAATTTTTATTCTTATTACTTTTGTGTGTGTGGTAATGAAAATGTTCAAAAATTGATTTTGGTGATGAACGCACAGCTATATAATGGTACTGTGAACAACTGAACATACGCTTTGTATGACTGCATGCTATGTGAATATATCTCAATAAAATTGAATTATTAAAAGAAAAAAAAAAGAAAGAAAGTAGGTGTGGGGCTGAGAGGCAATTGATGAATAACGTCACTGGACTGGGATCCAAGGGGAAGAAACAGTCAAGAGCCCCAAAGGCCAAATGACCTAGAATGCTGAGAAAATGAAGTCTACATCTTCCAAGGGACTTTGACTAGTATTGGGATAATAAGTAGTTGGTGCTCTCAATACTTCCTGTCATACCATTGCACAAATGCTGGCTTTCTCTCTGATGGTTCCTCAGAGAGATCCCAGTGGGGATATGCCCCAATTTTCTATCTTAAGAGCCAATCCCTGGCTGGCCACATACATAAAATGTACCCAGCTCCTGAGCTCTTGTGACGTAGATCACACAGACCCTCCCTGCTGGGTCCTCTTTCCCTGTCAGGCCTTCCCCTAGGGGGGATCCATTCACGAAGGCTCTAGCCCAGCTATGTTCCCTGGCACCCACTTAGCTCATGGGAAAACGCAACATCTTTTTGTCTCACCAAACTCTGGAAAGGCAGGCCATTCCCACGCCACCTCTCTCTTTTGTCAGTCCTCGTGGGCAGACAATTCAAGCTTTTGCCTTTAGACTTCCCCAGCTGAGAGTCAAGTACCATATCTAGGTAACTCCAGGGGATACCATTTTAGTTCCTCCAAGGATTCTTCTACCAACTCCACTCCAATTGCACCAAAGGGCCAACCTACAGTAGAACACCTAAACAAAAGTGAATAATAAAGACATATGATCACATCACTTAAGTTCCTGGGTTGGTTCAGAGGCTCAATAGCTCTGGATTGGTGTTACTATGAATCTCTTTGGCCTTACCCTCATGGCGTCAAGAAGGCTGCAACATCTCCAGGAATCACATCTTCATCAGCAGAGTCCAAAGCGAAAAGGGAATGGGGAGTGGGAGGAAAGACCATTTTCCTGAGTGCCTCTGCCTTTTGTCAGGCAGGACAATCTTTCCCCAAAGCCGCTAACATCTCATTGGCCAGAAGTGTATCACAGGTCCAAGCCTAGACCAATCACTGACGAGAGGGTACAGATGGGCCCAAACTGGCTTAGTGCAATTACTGTTTCACCTTTGGAAGAAGAACCAAATTGGGATATTGTTTTCAAAGGAAGAAGGAGGAATGGCCGTTGAGTAGGGAACCAAAAGTATCTGCCACGGGCATTTCAGTCCCTTCTAAAGCTCATTACACAAATAACATTGTCCTGAATATTCTTTCAAGTAATGATTTTTTTTCACATTTAAAATTATCTCCGGGTTGGTGAGATGGCTGGTCATACACACACACATACACAAGCCTCAGTGTCCTAATAAATTCCATGTTTTATCTTGGGAATCATGGCTGGAGGCACGTGATTAGAGAAGTTACCTGCTTGTCCTTGTGCCTGCCAGCTGTGCCCTCTCTCCCCCAGGGTAGCTGTCACAGTTCTGTTTCAGCAGATCACCTGGAGTGTGTGAGTTGCTAGCCAAGTTTAAACGTTTGGACTGTATGCCCAGGGGCAGACTATTATCAGCTGATACAGACAATCTGATTACTTCCATATTTCCCCCTTTTCTACTTTCATCTTGGCTTACCCTTTGAATATTCTTTGAGCTCTAGTCTAGTCAAAACACTCTAGCCAATCCCAACCTCAGATGTGCAAAATCCAACTCAAACAATTTAGAACAAAACCTTAAGTCAGCCAACAGAATCTATTTCTCTATTAGCCACTTCTCTGGAAATTCTCCAATATGCACTTTCGATTAGTGACTGGATTAAGAAAACCCACTATGGCCCACCAGGGGCTATCCCGGGAACCGAATTTTATGAATCTTATCCATTATGAGGAGGATTTGTTGGTCAAATTGCATAATAATTACTGGGCACTCCATTAAGATTGGTATTGCTAGCTGCTATGATAGACATACCCCCAAATTTCAGTGGCTTGACCTAATAGAAGTTTATATCTTATGCACATGCAGTCTAATCAGCTGTCCCTGGCCAGGCCACCTTATAGGTGGTGATTCAGGGACCCAGGCTCCTTCCGTCTTGTGGCATCACCCTCCTCTATGGTGTCAGATCCTCTCTATTCACCCAGTCGGTGGTTAAGGAGAATAGGGGGTTACGTGTGGGAGCCCTTTAAAGTTAAGGCTTGGAAGTGCACTCATCACTTTTATTTGCTTTTGCAGTGACACTCCACCCTGCCCCACATGGCCATAGCAACACAAGAGAGGCTGAGAAAGGCGATCTAGCTGTGTACCCAGGAAGAAAGGAATAATCAGATACCCCTGTGAAAGGCACCTACACTGTCAGATGGCTGCTAAAATCCCCGTCTTCTAGATGAGAAAACTGAGGATCGGAGAAGTGAAATGTCCTGCCCAAGGTGACACAGCTATAAAAGTATCAGTGTGAGAATATCTCCTACATTTTCTATTATTGACCTTATACTTACTTTTACCTTTCACATTTAGGTGTTTAAACCACCTGGAGACTGCCTTTATATATACTTTGTATAAACTTTAAGGTAAGGGTCCACTTTTATTTTTCTCCAGTTGTCCCCAAATCATATACTAGACAATTTTTTTACAACACCTGGTGCTACAAAATTTTTTTTTCAAAAGAGTTGGACCAATTCTCACTCCTACTACCAGTGTGTGAGCATATCTATGTCACTTCACATTCATTAACTCTGGGTGTTATTTCAAAAATCACGGCTATTTGCTGGTAGAGAAGGGGTAACTTGTTTCTTTGACTGCTAACGAGATTGTTTTCTCCCTTCCTCTCCCCGGTTATATTTCTTCACTTGTGAATTATCTATTTGAGTTCTTTTTTCATTTATATAGTAGGTCTGGATAACTTTCTCATCTAGCTGTATAAGCCCTTTATATAATAAAGATACAATTCCTTTGCCTGTCACTTTGGCTGCATACATTTTCCTCGGTCCTTTTTATGTACAGATGTGCTAAATTTTTCCGAACTCAAATCTGTCCATCTCGTTCTTTCAATCTTTTCTGACGCTTCTAAGTTTAACCAGCTTTTCCTCTCCAAAGGTCTGATAAATATTCAAGTCTTTTTCCTCTATGGTTTGATAATTTGAAAATATTTGATTCTTCAGTGCATCTGGAATGCATTTCGGGGTATAGTCTAAGGGAGGAATCTAGCTGCAGGTTTCTAATTTGCAAGAGGAGGAGGCCTCATTTACACTTCCAAGCTCCCTTCTCCCCTTTCTGAGCTTCTCTCTCCTCCAGGCCAAACAAAAGCAAAGACTCCATAAGCCATGGGAAAGCGGGCAGGGCTGTGATCTTTTTTTCCCTAATTGAAGAGAGATTTTTATTGTTTTTGTACATAAGTGAACATTTACTTTGTGTGCCTTACATATATTGCGTCACTGAAGTTTGTCATCATGCAACCCCATGAGATAGAAATCATTATCCTTATTTTACAGACAAGGAAACTGAGGTTTAAGTAACTTGGCCAAGGTCATGTATTAGGGTGATTGTACTATTTTCTTCATGAGTTTCACTATCTCTGGTTATTCATGACCTCACCTTCCAGACAGTACTGGAAAATATTCTTGTTTTCTTGAAATTAAGGTAAAACAACCTTAGATGAATTAACTTAAAAAAAAAAAAAGTAAATAAACCACCTTGAAATGTTCAAAAGTTTCCAAAGTAGAGAAAGATACTGAAGATGATACAGAAGCTCCCACAAGATGTTGGCACCATCCCATTGACCAATAACCACCGTTACTTTGGTAAACATGAAATTCTGGAGAATTTGACTTTTGGAAGAATTGACTCCAGACACAGTAAACAAGAGCTCACCCTGGGTGATTGCCAGGGTTTTGGACCGGAATGGGTATTCTCATTTGCCTTCTTGTTTTAGGACGATTTTCATGTTTGTGAACTTGGAAGGCTCCTCAGTGAAGGGAAGGAAGGAAGGAGGACAAAGCAGATGGGAAAATGTGAATCAACACAGAATCCCCACTAAGAAATTCACCTGGCTTGTCATGTCACTTCTCTGTGTCTCAGTGGCCTGTAAATGGGAGCAGTGGTTGTGACCTTATTTCATACAACTGTCTGTGGCAGGTACCATGTAAAACAGAATTCAGGTGTGCCAAGGGCCTGACTCTGAGTTAAGAGCTTTTGCTTCATTCTCTCAGGTAATTCCCATAGCAGTCCTATGAGGAAAGCATTATTATGAGGATTTGAGGATATGCTGTCATGCATGTTTGAAACCAGACCAGGAAAGGCTTTTGAATTAGGAAAGAAGGAAGACACTAGAGAGGGAAGAAGAAAGCGAATCTGTTTTGTGTCCAAGGCTTTATATGCAAGGTGTCATTTTCATTCCCTGAACAACTAGATCCAGTTGGTGTTATATTTTGATTTTATAGATGAGGGAAAGAGGTTGAGGGAAGCACAGCAACTAGCTCAAGTTCCCATAGAAATCAGTTCAAGGTTATCTGGACTGCAAAGACTGGGAGATCTGCAAAAGTGGGGAGGGGTACACCTAAGATGATGAAGACAGGGATGGAGGGCCATCCAGTGGCAAATATCCCAAAGGACCCCAAGCAGCTGTGACCTCACTCTCAGCGAGGATGCTTGGAGAGATTCTGACTTTCCAAGTGAGAAAGTAAAAACACTAGTTCAGATATTGGCAGCAGTGTCAGGGAACTGTGCTTTCCTGATTACAAGCATGTTTTACTCAATTAAATACAATCAATACAAAGCAATTTTAACTTTTCCAGATAGCAGAAAACAGATCTCAATAACAAATTTAGCCAAGCCACTCCTCTTTAAGCTACGCAAGGATCCTAATTTCATGTTTCTTTAGGTTTAAATGGATTCTGGTATTATCAAAACCTTCAGAACCTATGGTGGTGGTGGATAGGGGTCAGGTGCAAAGACCAGACAGGAGGCAGAGCAATGAGTCAGAAAAACCTGGATTCTAGCTCAGGTCTACAGTCAAGAATATCTCCCTGCTTAGAGCAGGTGTAAAAGCAAGGGAGAATTTTATGGTTGGTTTGTTTTGTGCCTATTTCAAAGAAATCTCATTGTAGAAAGTTTGAAAAACACATAAAAGAAAAAAATCACTCACAATCCTATCAGCCATTGATAGTCATTTTCCACTGTGGTATTTTTCCCTCTAGAGTTTCTTTCCAGGCTTTTGTTTTTAAAATAAATGGGACACCTGGTTCCAGACTGTTCCGGTTTGCTAATGCTCCCCTTTGCAAAACACCAGAAATGTGTTGGCTTTTATAAAGGGGGTTTATTTGGTTACAAAGTTACAGTCTTAAGGCCATTAAGTGTCCAAGGTAAAGCATCAACAACAGGGTACCTTCACTGGAGAAAGGCCATTGGCATCCGGAAAACCTCTTGTTAGCTGGGGAGGCACGTGGCTGGTGTCTGCTTGCTCCCAGGTTGCATTTCAAAATTGCATTCTCCAAAATGTCAGCATCAGTTTTCAATGGCCATCTTCAAAATGTCTCTAAGCTGCAGCTCCTCTCTTAGCTCCTGTGCATTCTTCAAAGTGTCCCTCTTGGCTGTAGCAAGCTCCCGCTCCTCCTGTCTGAACTTACATAGTGCTTTAGTAAACTAATCAAGGCCCATGCTGAATGGGTGGGGCCACACCTCCATGGAAATTATCTAATCAGAGTTATCACCTACAGTTGGGTGGGTCACATCTCCATGGAAACACTCAATCAACGAATTACAATCTAATCAACACTAATATGTCTGCCCACACAAGATTGCATCAAAGATAATGGCGTTTTGGGGGACATAATACATTCAAACTGCACACAGACCCATCCACCACCTCCCACTTCCCTTCCCAAACTGGATAAAATGAGGCCCATTCCACCTGCAAATATATACATTTCTGATTATAACATTTATATTCACTATAGAAAAATCTAAAAATTTCAAAAAAAAAATGAACAAAATTAAATTACCCCCTTACAGCCCCCCATTAACATTGGGGTGAATTTCCTTCCATCTTCTTTCTCTGCATTTCTATATATATGATATACATTTTTACATAATCTTGCATTCTACGCTCTTTTCTTTACATTATATCATGAGCATTTTTAATGTTACTGTATTCTCCATAGTATTTCATGGTGTGGATATTACATAATTTATTTAACTGTTTCCTTTATGATGAGCATTTCATTTTCTGTGAATTCTTTTTTGAAAATCTTTGCTGCCAGTTCTTTTATTTCTTTAGGATTGATTCCTTTAAGATGAATTACTGGGTGAAAAGTGTATGAATCTTCTAAAGAGCATTAATCCTTTAATACATATTGCTATGTCATCCATCAGAAAGGTTGTAAGTGGAGCAGTGGAGTGCCCCACCCAAAAGTTCTGCCTATTTTACTTTGTAAAAACTGTTGCTAAGCTAACAGTTGAATGTACTAAAACTGAGCTAGCTCCCAAAATATTTAGTGCCCTTACGAGGCATAGCTGTTCAACACTGTCAGCCACTGTCTCTTGACTCAGTTTCCCCTTCATTATCATGATCAGTGCTTCTTAATTGTTTCTGAAATTTCAAGAATGGTTTCAACTTTTTAAAGTTGGAAATATGGGTTTAAATTTCAGCTGCAGCTCTTCAAGCTTCTGTTTCTTCATTTGTATCTTTGTAAAAATCATTGTGATGATTAAAAAAAAAAACCAGTACCAACAATAACAACAACAAAAAAAAGTAGATCACTTAGCCCCGTGCCTGCCATATAGCAGGTGTCCTATGTCTATTACCTTCTTTCCCCTTCTCTTTATCCTCAATTTGGAAACGGTTCTAAACGTCAGGAAAAGTAGCATTAAAATATCAGGTTTCTAGTTGAGGAAACCAAGTCTGAGAGAAGCTAAGTAACTTGCCTAAAGACCTGACTGCTAACAAATGACAAAGTCAGGTCCACGCCCACCGTCTAAGAGAGGGGTTTCACACGGGCAGCCGCCAGCCCCCAAACGGTCCACACAGCTGTTTTATTTGGCGCACATCACCAAAAATATGTAAGGCAATAGAATGAAATCAAATAAAGCCAACATGTAAAATGAGATTACACATAAACGTATGATTTCTGGTTTCTCTTTAGAAACCATTAGAGCTGATGGGGGTGGGGAGCGGAGTTGAGAGGTGATTGCCCTTTGGAAGGGCCACTCACCTCCAGTTCACCTCGTCTGCACTGGGATTGGGTTGTGCGTAGGTTTCCACTTGCTGCCTGGCTCCCGGGTGCATTTGAGTTTGCGACCCCTGCGGGGGCCCGCGCCGGCGTGTGGAACCCCAGGTTTCTGGCTAGCACCCAGGGCCGCGCGCTCGCGGGGTCACCTTGAACCGCCGAGGGGCCGGGGCCAAGGCTTGCCCACCAAGCCGGGTCCCGCGGCGGCGACCGCCCATTGTAGTCAAGGAATGTGAACGAACATTGTTCTCCGCCCGGCCACATTCACGCGCGGTGAGCTCACCCTGGCCCGCTGCCTCCTTCCCCAGCCTCGCCAATTAAAAACATATTACCTTCCCGCGCCGCCTGGAGCAGCCCTGGGCCGCAGCTTTATTTTATAAACACATTTAGACAAGTTCAAAAAGGAATGATTCATGCTGGACCTGCGCACGCCTAAACTCGAGGACTCTGAGCATTTTCACAGGGAAGGCATCCTGAGCCGGGCCAGGCCGGGCCCTCGGGGGGTATCATCTCTCCGCGCACGAAGGCCCGGGATTACCTGCCCGCAGCTGGAAGGATTTACCCACGAGGCCACCTTTCGGCACCCCCAGCCCGGCCCAGCCCAGCCCCAGCCAGAGTCTGCGCCCCCCCCCCCCACCCCGCCTCCCGACTGGCTGCTGGACGAAAAGGAAGAGAAGGCTGCTGCCAGCCCCTCTCCCACAGGGAGCATTTCACGGATCCCAACCCCCATCGCACTCCAGCCCCTGCCCCCTCCTACCCCCCACCCAGGGTTTCCTCTCCTCCTCTCTCTCGCGCAGCTCTGTTCCCCAGCAGCTTCTAGGCTCACTCTCCCAGACCTGGATTTGAATTCCCTCCTTCCATCCACCACACTGAGCCTTTCTCCTAGGAGGACAGGGTCTTTTTATGCTTCTTGCCAAAACACCTAGCTCAGTGTCTGGCACCTAGAGGGGCACAAGGCGGGTGTCAGGTAGAAAAATAGTAATAATAACCCTAAGGCTATTGAGTGGGCCGCAGACTGTGTGCCAGACACGGTGCTAAGGAATTTACACAAGTTATTTCACAGGAACTCAATGAAGTAGGTGCGTTTATAAACCCATTTTCACGGATGAGGATGTTGAGGACTGATAGGATTAGGTTTGAACTGAACTCTTCCCATGAGGTGCTGTCTTGGTTGTCAGCAGTTGAAGGGACCTTTGGTCCTGTCACCTGATTTTACAGATGGAGAAACTGAGGCCCAGAGAGGGAGATAGACTTCCCCAAGATGGTACAAGGATGGAGCAGCCCAAGCAAGAGCCTGACCCCTTTATTGCACTTCACCATGACAGCCCCTGGCATCATGCTTGACACATAGTAGGAGCTTAATGTTTTTGAATGAATGAATGAATGAATGAACAAATGACTCTATGTGGGATGTTATGGACACTCACCCACCCACCCACTTTCACCATAATTAGTGCTATACAGTGAACTCTTTGAGGCACTAACAGTATCTTGTTCATATCCAAATACCCACTGCCCAACACGAAGTAGGCCCTCTAGCAATATTTGCTGAAAGAATGAATCAGTCTCTTATTGTAACTTTAACCACTGCAGCTCAGGCCTTAATTATTATTTTATGGTTACTGTGCTATTACTTTTCTCTTCTCAACTGGAGGGCAAGGATGGGGTCTTCTTCCCTTGTTGGTGAGATGTGCTTTCCATGAAGGGATGCTAAATCCATGGATGTCCAACCACTTACTTTTTTTTATTATTACTAGAGAAGTTATTGGTTTACAGAAAACTCGTGCAGAAAACACAGAGTTCCCATATACAGAGTTCCTCTCACTATGCACAAATTTCCCTATTATTAACTTTTTGCATTAGTGTGGTGGCTTTGTTACAATTGATGAAACAATATTATTGTAATTATACCATTAAATATAGTCCATATTTTACATCAGGTTTCACTGTGTAGTTCAGTCTTATGGTGTGTTTTTAAAATTTTTTTCTAGTTAACATACATGCAACCTAAAATTTCCACCTTTTCCACATTCAAATATATAATTCAGTGATGCTAATGACATTCTCAGTGTTGTGCTATCATCACCACCATCTGTTATCAAAGCTTTTCAATCACCCCAAACAGAAACTGGGATTCAACTAAGCATGAACTACCTATTCCCAACCCCCACACCAGCCCCTGGTAACCTGCATTCCAGTTTCTCTCTCTATGAATTTGTTTATTGCCATTATTTCATTTCACTGAGATCACACAGTATTTGTCCTTTTGTGTTTGGCTTATTTTATCAACATGATGTCTTCAAGGTTCACCCATGTTATCTCATGTATCAGAACTTTATTCCTTTTTACGGTGGAAAAATATTTCATTGTATACATATATGCCACATTTTGTTTATGCATTCATCTGTGGAGAGACAATTGGGATGCTTTCAAATTTGGGCAATTGTGAATAATGCCTCTATGAATATTGGGACTCTGAGTCCTTGCTTTCAGTTCTTTGGGGTATACACCTTGAAGTGGGATTGCTAGGTCGTATGGTAATTCTTTACTTAACTTTTTAAGGAACCACCAAACTGCTTTCCACAGAGGCTGTGCCATTTACCATTCTCACCAACAATGAATGAGATTCATATTTTCCACATCCTGTCCAACACTTATTTCCCATTTTTAAAACAGTAGCCTTCTATTTATACTCCCTTATAATATAAGGGAGTATAAAATGGTACCCCCTTATAGTTTTGATTTGCATTTCCCTAATGGCTAATGTCATTGAGCATCTTTCCATGTGCTTTTTGGCCATTCATATATCTTCTTTGGAGAAATGTCTATTCAAGTCTTTTTTCCCATTTTTAAATTGGGTTGCTTGTCTTTTTCTTGTTGAGTTGGAATATTTCTTTGTATATTCTGGATCTTAGACCCTTATTGGATAAGTGGTATCCAAATACTTTCTCCCATTCTGTAGGTCTTTTTGCTTTTAAGTTTAAGTACTTTTGATGCACAAAAGTTTTTAATTTTGATGAAGTTCCATTTATCCATTTTTTTCTTTTGTTGCTTATGCTTTTGGTGAAAAGTCTAAGAAAACATTGCCTAACGCAAGTTACTGACGATGATTCCCTATGTTTTCCTCTAGGAGTTTTATAGTTGTGGTTCTTATATTTAGGTCTTTGATCCATTTTGAGTTAATTTGTACATACGGTGTGAGGAAGGTCCACCTTCATTCTTTTGCACATGGATATTGAGTTTTCCCAGTACCATTTGTTGAAGACACTCTTCTTTCCCCATGGAATGGACTTGGCACCCTTGTCAAAATTCAATTGGCCATAGATGTGAGGATTTATTTCTGAACTCTCAAATTGATTCCATTGGTCTATATGTCTGTCCTTGTGCCACTGTCATGCAGTTTTGATTACTGTGGTTTTTTAGTAAGTTTTAAAATCGGGAACTGTGAGTCCTTCAACTTCATTCTTCTTTTTCAAAATGGTTTTGGCTATTTGGGGCCCCTTACCCTTCCATACAAATTTGACAGTTGGCTTTTTCATTCCTACAGAGAAAGCTGTTGGAATTTTTATTGGGATTGTGTTGAATCTGTAAATTGCTTTGGGTAGAACTGGCAGTTTAACAATGTTTACTCTTCCAATTCATGAATATGGAATGCCCCAGCTCTCTTTGGGTTACTGTTTGCATGGTATATATACATTTTTCCATCCTTTCACTTTCAGCCTACTTGTGTCTTTGAATTTAAGGCGAATCTCTTACAAACAGCATATGGCTGGGTCATATTTGTTTTACCCATTCTGCCAATCTCTGCCTTTTGACTAGAGAGTTTAATACACTTGCATTTAAAGTAACTACTATCAAAAAACTACATTTGCATTTAAAGTAAAATGATGCAGGACTTTCTTCTGCCATTTTGCTGTTTGGTCTTTGTAAGTCTTATACCATTTTTGCCTCTTAATTCTTCCATTAATGTCTCCTTTCATATTTACTCTTTCTGTAGTGTAACATTTTGAGTCCCTTCTCATCTTTCTGTGTACATTTTTCATATACTTTCTTTGTGGTTACCATGGGACTTAAATTTAACATCCTAAATCTATAGCAATCACTTTTGACTTGATACAACTTAACTTCAATAGCATTTACATACACTGTTACTATATCCCCTCCACCCCTATCTGTTTGTGTACTGGTCACCAATTACATATTTATGCATGGTATGTCCCAAACTATAGGTTTATCATTACTTTTTATTCAGCCATAAGAAGTAAAAAGCGGAGTTACATAGCAAAAAATACAATACAATAGTACTGGCATTTATAATTACCCATATGGTTACATTTGCTGGATGTCTTTATTTCTTTATGCCACCTCAATCCACTGTCTAGCATCTTTTTCTTTCAGTCTGAAGAACTACATTTAGCATTGCTTGTTGGGCAAGTCTAGTGTTGATGAATTCCTTCAGTTTTTGTTTATCTGGAAATGTCTCAATCTAGTCCTCATTTTTGAAAGGGTCTTGCAGATATAAATTTCTTGGTTGGCAATTGTTTTCTTTCAGCACTTTAAATAATTCATCCTGTTGCCTTCTTGCCTTCATGTTGTCTGATTAGAAATCAGCACTTACTCTTGTTAGGAGTGCCTTGGACATAACACATTCCTTTTCTCTTTCAGCTTTCAGAACTCTCTCCTTGTCTTTGGCATTTGATTGTTTGACTACTATGTATCTGGGCATAGTTCTGTTTGAGTTGATCCTGTTTGGGGTTCACTGGGATTCTTGAATGTGCATATTCATGTATTGTTAAATTTAGAATGTTTTCTGCCATTATTTCTTTGACTATTCCTTCCACCTTTTTCTCTCCCTCTTCTTCCGGGACTCCCATAATGCATATATTGGTATACTTAATGGTGTCTCACAAGTCTCTTAGGCTTTGTTTCCTTTTCTAAAATACTTTTTTTCTTTTTGCTCCTCAGACTGACTAATTTCAATTGTCTTGTCTTTGAGTTCCCTGATTCTTTCTTCTGCCAGTTCCAATCTCTGTTGAAAACTTCTAGGGAATTTTTCATTTCAGTTATTGTGGTTTTCAACTCCAATATTTCTGTTTGGTTCTTTTTTGAAATTTATATCTCTTTAATGAAATCATCCTTTGTTTTCCTGATATCCTTTAGTTATTTCTCTGTGTTTTCCTTTATGTCCTTGAGCACATTGAAGATCACATTTTTAAAGTCTTTGTCCGGTATGTCTCAAGTCTGGTCATCTTCATTGCTGGTTTTTGGATTTTTATCTTGTTTCTTTGAAAGGGCCATCATTTCCTGTTTCTTTGTCTTGTAATATTTATTGCTACACTGAAAATTTCAATACTTTAAACTGTTAACTCTGGGATTTAGTCCCTGACCTGTCTGTTCCTTAAGTTTGTATCCAGCTAGTGATAATGACAGAGATTTTCTTGAGTGCTAGGAGCTAACAGAAACAAACCAATGCAAAAAATACCTTTTACAGTCTATACAAATTGGCTATGCATTGGCTTGTGTTCTCCTTCAGAGTCTAGCCCTTCTATCAAGAAGATCAACCTGAGGTGAATGGGAAGTGCATGGTCCTTTCCATCTTTACTAAGCCTGCAACTTCTCTTGGAATTGTGCTTGTTTCTGGCCTTAGGAATATTCCCCTGTTTACAGGAATTAGGATGCCCCCTCTACTCTCTATGAAATAGACTTTCTCCCCCTCCAGGGTGCTCTATTGTATTACTTAAAGCATGTAATCCTTTGCTCCAGGCCACTTTGACTTAATTATTTCTCATACTACTTTAGCAGTATGCAAGCTGTTTCTGCCTGCAGAGCAAGTTCTGGGAGGGTAAGCCAGAGGTACATTACCTGATTCAGTCTTTCAGGCTGCCATTGATAGATTGGCACTGACATATAGCCACCACAATATGTGTATATAGATTACCCTACTCACTCTGGAACAGAGCCAGGGACCCACAATGGGGGCTCAGGCTGACTCCACACCTTGCCTGTGCAGGGGTAGGGAAGGGGCCAGCAAAGACACCATGAGCTTCTCTTACCATTTTTTAAAGCTGTGATTTCTTGATTCAGCATTTACCCAGTTACTACAATCCTTTAACTGTTTTCCTGAGTTTTAAGAAATATGGATCTGCCAGGTTTTTTTCAGTTGTTCAAAGATTCTGTGGGGGATTGGTACCCCGAAGTGTCTTACACAGCCACCTTGGTTGACCAGAAGCCCAACCACTTACCCTTCATCACTATGTATTGAACACCTACCTACTGGGCACCAGCTCTGTGCCAGGCGCTGGCTAAGTGCTGGGATACAAAGGCAAATCTGACCAGGACCTGTTCTCAGAACCTACTACTCTAGCTTCCCACTGTGGCCATCTCTGCTTCTTCCCACTGAGACCATGAGGGGCATGGCTACCAGAGGGCCTTTTCTAACCACTAGGGAGTCTGGGATGAGGGGTTTTCTTAAAGTCTGCTTTCTTCTCTGCCTATTCTTCACTCACCTTCCTAAACACATTCAGCCCAAACATGCCCATCACCAGAGCAGGAAGCTGCCAAACATATTCTGCTCCTTCTTCTAGTAATTCAGTATTTATTAAGCACCAAACTCCATGATTGCAAAGAGATACCTTGTCCTAAGGATCGTCTTTGCTAGACAAGTCTATATTAATCAGAATTCTTTTAGGTCTAAGTGACCAAATTTAGGTCAGCTCAGGCAAAGAGGAAACTTATTGGTCCTTTCACCAAACACAATGATGACCTCAGGCATGGCTAGACGCAGAGATTCCTCTGCTGCTAGGAGTCCTTCTTGCCCTCTTATCTGTGCCTCTTGGTTCCTTCTATCTTCATCAGGGTTGGCTTCTGTGTCATGGCAAAGACATGGTTGTCATCAATATTGGTGCCCACAGATTTCCAACTTCAACCCCTGGTAGCTCTAAATAGAAAATTTCCAGGGAGGCAGAAAACAGAAGAGAGGGGGATGCCGAGACAACATAACATATTTGGCTATAAGAAGTCTGGTTTAGGTGTCTCTCTTCCAGTCTTCTAATTATCTTGCCTGTTTCATCTTTGTTCCTATACCTGAGAGTCTGGTTCATAAATGATTGGAAGTGTTACTTTTTTGTGTGGGTTTTTTTAGTTGTAAGTAGCTTTTTCTTTTTTTTCAATTAGGAAGGGTACTCTCCAGAGGTTTCATAGTATTCAAAGAGGTGTGAAACAATGAGTTACAGGAAGGGAGGACCCCAGTAATCACAGGCTTCAATGTTTGCAGTTCATAAAACCTTCCCTTCATAGCATGCCCCCTTATGTGACTCAGCTCCAACAACTGTAGGCCTCTGCATTGTTCTGTTCTAAATTTCAGATTCTCAGGGAACAATTGGAATTGACCTGATGTGGGTCACTTGCTCATCCTGCACCAAATAGGAGGGCCAGGGAGCAGGGTCACATTGTACTAATATGACAACACTCATCCAAGCCGTGAGACAGTGAATGAAGTCAGAATGATGGTTTCTACGTGAGAGTGATGAGCAACCAAACCACAGAGAGGACTGCACTGGCAGGGATGAAGCATCCCTGATTTCTGATGAAAGCTCCATCGGGAAAATCAAGGTTCCCTGTCTTCGAGGGATCCCAGTTGGTTTAGAAGAACCAACAGGGATTGGGGAGTCAGGACTGGACATATAGCTTTACTCCATGACTTCCTAGTTGTATGACTTTGAATATATCACTCCATCTTTCTGAGCCTCAGTTTCCTCAATTACAAAATGGAAGTAATAATGCTTACCTTGCAAGGGATGATGTAAGAATGGAATGCCTACTGCACATTAGGTGAATGGAACATAGTAAATACTCAATAAAGCAAATTTACTCTTTCCCTCCTCAGGGATTTTATGTTTATGACAGTGAGACAAGATTGACAGCTGAAACAATTAGACATTAAGCCTCTCAGATTCAGATGCCTCAGAGCCCTGGCAGTGGTGTATATGAGTAAAGAGGGCCTGGTATAAAGAAAGGCAGAGCAAGAGAACTGACACTGAGCTCAATGTCAAGGCAACGGGGAAGGGTGGTGACTGAGGCACATCAGAGGGCACGTGCCTTCCAAGGGATCCAGCCACTACTCCTTCCAGACAAGTACTGCCATGCAGGAACTTGCACCCCATGTTGTTAAATCATGGGGTTTTGATGAAAAGTTGGAAATCCAGATTTTCACGTGAAATTTTCTAATTTTTAGATATTGACAACTAGTTTAATATTTTAAATAGCTTAAAATAATAATAATAATAGCCTGCCTGTGAGCTGTACTTGACTTGAGGGCTCATGGGCTGCTAGTGTGTGGCTCTTGAGAAACTTATCCCAACCTCAGACCCAAGTACCTCTTGGATTCAAACATCCTGCTCTGAAAGACTTCCTATTTCCAACCTAGTGCACGTATTGGGCAAGAATGTTTTCACACTTCCTCTGATGGTACACCATCAGAGATGCCTGTACCTGCCTATCAGGTTCGGATCAGCCTGAAAGAGTGGAAGTGGCCCCACAGAGGTACAACCATCCTAGGCTACAGCCCAGGATGCCTGCCTTTCTAGAATAAAGAAGAGTTCGAGACTCCTTCACTGCCTCCTTGGACCCGAGGGTCTAGGCTCCTAGGCTGGGAAGTCTGTGAAGTGTGACTCCTGGGATGAGCAGCTTCCAGGTACAGAGACAGTCCCAGGTGTGGGACTGCCAGCCTGGTCCTGCTACCCGGTGCCTCGTGGAAGGCAGTGGTGTTTGGGATCCCACAGGCAGGGGTTGGGGCCATGTGTTCACCTCAAGGAACCAACATGGAGCTGGATAGAGGGTTTGGTAGGATCCTAAGCAAAAACCCACAAATTCCATCTCCCAAGGCCTGAGTTACTTCTGCCTCAGTTTCAAAAGCAAGGTGCCCTGCCTTCAAGGGAAACCACCTGGTTTAGAGAAATGAATGGGGATTTGGGAAACAGGATTTGATATAAGCCCTTGCTCTAACACTTCCTAGTTGTGTGACCTTGAACAAGATGCTTCTCTTTGAGCCTTCTTCCTCATCTATAAATGGAAGTAATAATACTTCCCTTGCAAGGGATGATGTGAGAACCAAATGCCTACCACACATTAAGTGACTGGAACAGAACACAGTAAATGCTCAATAAAGCAAGTTTACTCTTTCCCTCTCAAGGATTTGATATTTATGACAGTGAGATAAGATCAACATCAGAAACAAGAGGTCTCAAAATCACAACTTCTGCCTGGGTGTCAAAATCACACAAGCACACGCTCTCAGCCTGGTGATCAAGGTCAACGTCGACAGGGCTGAGTCATGTTGAGAGCATGTGATGTGATGCAAATGGCTCTTTACCTCCGTGATCTTCCCATAGCCCAAGACTCATCATGAGAAAAAAAGACACATTTCCAATAGAGGTGCGTCCTACAAAATATCTGAGTAGTACTCCTCAAAACTGTCAAGGTCATCAAAAACAAGGGAAGTCTGAGAAACTGTGCCAGCCAAAAGGAGCCTAAGGAGACAGGATGACTAAGTGTAACATATGGTCTCCCATAATATATGATCCTGGGACAGTAAAAGGACACCAGAGAAAAACTAAGGAAATCAGAATAAACTACAGACTTTAGTTGATAATAATGTCTCAGCACTGGTTTATTAACTGTAACAAATGCACCATACTAATGTAAGATGTTAACAGGGGAACTAGGAGTGGGAGGGGTGATATGAGAACTCTCTGTACTATCTGCTCAATTATTCTGTAAATCTAAAACTGTTCTAAGAAAATAAAAACCATTAATTTTTTAAAAAGTCACATACAGGAATGACAAAGACTTTGAAGTCAGATAGCTTACGTTTGCTGACTTTAATGCACCTGCTTGTGACCTTGAGCTAATTATTTTAACCTGTTTAAGCCTCTGTTTCAACCTTTGCAGAACAGGGCTAAGAATAGTTTCTACCTCACAGGGTTGTGTGTAGAATAAAAGAACATATTGCCTATGAAGTGCTTGGCACAATGACTGGTGTAGATGGTGCTCATTTAATGATAGATATTAGAGACATATATCCATATATACATGTATTTTTATTATTGATGCAGGGTGTATTTTTATTATTCTATTTTATTATTTTTAAAGCAAGGAATGTCACTTAAAAATTGTCAGCTGTTTCTGTTCCTAGCAGAACATTTGTGTTCAAGTCAAAAGCACTCAAGTTGTCTTTCTAATTCTGTGGAAGTCAGACAAACAGACACTCAGAGTCTTGGTTTGGGTTCGGGACTTGGTGGGTGGTAAGCATTTGTCTTGTTTGGGGTCTGGGGCTCTGGCTTTTTTGGGGACTCAGTTTCCCCACCTACCCTTCTTCTCTACATCCATTGGGTCTTCAGGGTGACTGGGAGGGCATGAGCCAATCTGCATACAAGCCAAGGAGACCTCTGGAAAAAAAAGGGGTTTGAGAGCCCAACACTTACCTTTCAGGTTCAACTCTATGAGAAGATCTCTGATGGGAGAGGGCACTTGACCAGAAGTTCACCATCTGGAAAGCTGGTCTGGCCTGGGAACCTGGTGGCCAGTGTGCCAATTCTGGGCACAGCCCCTTCTGGTGCAGCCACTTTGGCATCCCTTCCTTGGGTACAGAGACGCATAGTTGAGCTCACCATTAGAAAGGTGGGAATTCCTGTCCCCATCCCACACTGAGGCATGCCTATTCAATGGACCTGAGCTACTGAAGTGATCGATGCGGTTGCCTGATGTACTGCCTGGTATCCTGGGAGGTGGGACTTCAGCATTGGAGTGGTGGATTCTCCATTTTCTGCAAAAACACCACGTGGTAGCAGCTGCAGCAGAGGACATGGGGTCAGATTTCCCAGTTTCCTCTCTCAGATGGTAAGCAGGTCTTGTCCCCTGGACAGAGCAGACTCTGGACCATTTGATCATCACAGCCAGGCCATCAGGGAGGAAAGACTTCCTCACAATAAGCAGGATATGCTATAATTTGGCCATTAAGAGAAATGTGGCCTCATTTTATGTGTGAAGCTGGAGAAGAGGGCATACTGGTCACCTGCAAACAGGTTCATACACAAAGACACTTTAAAACACATTTATAAACATGCACACATGTGTAAGCACACACTCAGGTGCAGGCAGGTTTCCTGTACTGCTTACTGTCCTGCACTCAGCTTTTCTTCCCAAATCTTGAATTCCTGGAAAGGGATTGCCTCTAGGGGGTGGGGGTGGGGAGTGAACAAGGGATTGGTGGACCATGTGGAGAGAAGCTAATTTGTTTCTGCAGTCTACAGAGGGAGTGAGGACAAATTACGCAGAGGGTATTAAAACTCCTTTTTAAATGCAACAGTATTTGCAAACTGATCTGAGTCCCCCAAAAGCAATAAGAGAAAGCACGCAATATGAGAACCAATTCCAATCTCTCAAAGGTGGGGGCATTTAAAAACCCTTAAAACGTGCTGTTCTGGTTTGCAAATGCCTCTGTTATGCAAAATACCAGAAATGGATTGGCTTTTATATAGGGGGTTTATTTGGTTACAAATTCACAGTCTGAAGGCCATAAAAATGTCCAAATTAAGGCATCAACACAAGTATACCTTCAGCAAAGGAAGGCCAATGGTGTCTGGAAAACCTCTGTTAACTGGGAAGGCATATGGCTGGCATCTGCTTGCTCCCAGGTTGCGTTTCAAAATAGTGTTTTCCAAAATATCAGTGTCAGCTTTCAACGGCCATCTTCAAAGTGTGTCTCTCTTAGCTGCTCTGAGGTCTTTCTGCTTGTGAGCTCTTTATAGGACTCCAGTGATTAAATTGTGACACAACTAAATGGGCAGGGCCACACCTCCATGGAAATAATCCAATCAAAGGTATTACCCACAGTTGGGTGGGTCACATCTCCATGGAAACAACCTAATCCAAAGATTCCAACCTAATCAACACTAACACATCTGCCCCCACAAGATTGCATTAAAGAACATGGCATTTTGGGGGACATCATATATCCAAACTAGCACACATGTCTTGCCTGTAGTGTGAATGTCCCCTGGTAAAGATTGACCCCAACCTAATTATGACCACCAGAAAATATTATAAGGACATCATGGATGAATGGAGAGTTTTCTGCCACAAATAAATGTGAGACATTTTGGAGACTTTAAAATGAGTAAGTTTAAAGTTTAAAAAAAGAACAGCTTTTTTTTTTTTTTTTTTGTCATTTTAAAAACAATGTATGTTGTAGAAAAGGGTAAAGGGTAAAAATCCCTCTACTCAGAGAGAACTATATATACTTAATATATCTATCTTTATCTCTATTTCGCTTTCTTTCTGTCTCTAACTCAATCTCTATTTCTACCATCTCTATCTCTATCTCCATGTTTTTGTTTTCCTGGCTATCAAAGCAAATACCGTGCAAGGGGTTGGCTTAAATGGGAATTGTTTTGGCTCACTGTTTTAAGGCTAGGAGAAGTCCAAAATCAAGGTATCATCAAGGCGATGTGATGCTTTCTCCCAGAAGACTCTAGTGTTCTGGGGCTGGCTGCTGGCGATCCTTGGCCCTGGGCTCCTCTGTCACATGGCAATGCACATGGCGGCCTCTCCTGGCCTCTCCCTTCTCTTCTGGGTTCCACTGACTTTCAGCTGCTGGCTGCTCCCTCTTGCTTTCTCTCTCTCTGTGGCCTTCCCTATAAGTCCTTCAGGAATAGGATTAAGACCCATCCTGACTCGGTTGGTCACACTTAACTGAAGTAACCGCATCAAAAGGTCCTATTTACAATGGGTTCACACCCACAAGAATGAATTAAGTTTAAGAACATGTTTTTCTGGGGTAGATATCTCCAAGCCACCACACTATCAATCAATCATCTTTACCTATATCTATCAACTTTATCTATATCTATATCCATATCTATCTATACACTTGCAAAACTGGTATCATGCTATAAATAGTGCTTTATCACCAGCTTTCTCACTTAACAATAGATGCTGAGCATTTGCCCATGGTTTTTAATATTCTTTCAAGTAACCAAGATGACCATATCCAAGCAGAAGCACACAGATCTTCAGATGTGAGAAGACTCAGGAAAGGGACCCAAACTGGCTGCCCTACCCCCAACCCTGTCTGGCCACCCCCAACCCCAAAGAAGAGTGGGTGGGAGCAGTGAACTTGGATGTTGAGCATCCTCAGACCGTGTGTGCACATCTGGAAGAATTGTTATGAAGATTAATGTCATGCTCAGTGTCAGAACTCCCCCTGACATTTCCTTAGTTTATCCAAACAATTTAGGGGAAACTTCTGGAGATTAGGAACCACACTCTGCAGTGCGAGGCTGACACTTAACCTCTTGAATCCTCATTTCCCTAGAGACAATGCATGGAAGTTTTATTGTTTAATTGCTAAAACAATGAGGTAGTGTACAAAACCAATACAGCAAGAGCTTAAAATATTTTATGGCAAGAAAGCCAAAAAGGAAAATCTGGACACACTGGGCCGATGGGAATTAGAATGTATTTAAGCAGGGTTTGAGAGTCAGTAGAAAATAGGGACTAAATGAAAAAGAAGTTAGTGTTTTTGAAATCATTATATGTATTCTACTTGCTGTTGAACCAAATGAAGTACTTCAAGGGTGACTTAGAGATTTTGGTGTCTTTTTTCTACCACTTCAGAGAGATTTAGTTTGGTTTCACAACAGTTAACTGCTATTTTAAAAATTATTTCTTTTTATGGATAATGCATATCATGTAACTAATGTGTCTTCCATATTGCCTTGGCTGCCAGGGGGCTCAAAAACACATCAATTAGACTTAAATTACTGCACAGAACTCTGTGTCTTGGATATATCTATGTTGCTGTATTCCCTCTGGTTGTGATTCTTTTGATATGTTCCCTGATCCTGGTTTTTATCTAGTTAGATTTTTGTTTCATTGCATGTATTTCTTGTAAGCCACCTCAAATCTTTTGTTAGATAGATTTGTAGATCAAAACAACTTGGATTTGTGTTCAATTTAAGAAGAAATGAATATTTCAGTTTGGTTTTGGAGTTCAGCAAATTGGTGTGATTAGCTCTGATTTGAGGTTTATAGTTCTATTACATTAAAGTCCTTGGTGTTTAATACATCAAAGGGACTGAGAGCTTGCACTTAACCCCTGCATGTTAACACTGTGCAGTGCATTGCATGCCTGTTTCCAATGATTGAGGGGTAAGAAGCTCTTCGAGATTCTATCCTGGAATCTTGCTTAGCCTTAGGCCCTGTGGGATGGAAGTGTGGGCACTGACTTTCCAACACAGATGCAATGAAGAGTTTAGAAAGGAAAGTGATCACACTCAATGTTTCCCTGCATTTTTGCTTCTGAAGAGATAAAAGCCCGAGTTCTCTGTGCCCAAGTCCTCTGTACCTATTCTCCATTACTCAATATTCCACTTCCTATCATGGGAATTCCAGAATCATCCACGAAGGTGATAGTAAGAGGTTCTGTCTTGAATCCTATACATGACCACCTTGTCAGGAGCCAGGAAACTTCCCACCAGGGAGTGAAGAATCTCTGGCTCAAGAGACAGTGTAGACTCCCCAAGGAGAAGGAAAAAACCACAAACATAGCTTAGGTCTGGATTCTGGACCTTTTAATCTCCTCATTGGCCTGGTTGATCCTCCAGGGGAGCCCTTGGATTCAATCTAAGACCACTAGTTAGTGAGGATGTCTAGATAGAAGATGTTTGTTGCTGCGGAATCGGGTATCCTGGGTTTTGTTTGCAGCTAGGGCACTCTTAGTGAGACCTTGGATAACCCCCTTAACATCTCTGTAACCCCATTTCCTCCTAGGTCCAACGGAGTGCTGAAGAGACTGCGAGAAGGGAACCAATACATCTTGCACCACTACAGTTTTTCAGAGTTCATACTTGCCATTTACCAGCTTCATCACTTACTAGCTGCATGATCTTGCACATGTTACTTCATCTCTCTGAACTTCCATTTCCTCATCTGTAATGTGGGAAATGACATATTTACCATGAAGTTAACAAAGCTTAAGTTTTAGGGCCCCTTACTTTGCACCAGTCTCCTCCAAATCCCGGAAGTGGGGCCCTTCTAATGTGTTCATATGCTCACGGGTTTTGGAAACATTTGCAAAACTGTGACAACTGGTTAAGACTGCTGTCTCTTTCCACTTGGTTTCCTCTCTATCACACTTTGCCATGATCATTTCATTGGAACATCAGTTGGCATTTTGGAATTAGGTTAAGGTGGGGATGAGTTATGACTACATTTTCCCTGAGTTTAGTGGAATAAATTTTGATGGTTGCCTTCCTAGTATAGGAATGGCTTCCAGAACTACTGCAACCTCCCATTGAATTCTCCTCCCTCCCAAGACCTGGAGTCTTGGCATGAAGGTGTGGGACTATGAAGATGGAAGTTTCCTAGTGTGCTTAGCACCCGAGGTGTGTGGGTGGTGGGAACAGAAACAAAGTGTGAAATGTATGGGAGCCAGAAGGCAGTCTATGGAAAATATTTCCAATCATCAGACATGTAAAATTGTAAGCAGGCAATCTGATTTTCTGAGATACCTCATTAAAATAGAAGTTCCTTCTTCCAGAAACCTCAGTAATGCAGCACACGTGATTTAAAATTCACCATTCTTTCCTCTTCTTTCGATGAGAATCATGTGAAATATCATTTATGAAATTTTTGTTTGTAGCACACACATATGTGAAAGAACTACAAACAGCAAGAATATCCTTGTGTGAATGTTCATACTTTTGCTTTTCAACTGTCAATAATAAAAATAAATGATGCTCAGCCATGCTAGAGAAAAGACTGAATTCTCTTTCTGGTCTCTCTGTAGAAAATATTATATCTTTATTACATATAAAGATGACCAGAGAGTTTATAGCCAGAAATAGAAGGATAAAAGTACTGTAGAGAAATAATAATAGGCAATTATTTAATGAGAAATATTATGTAATTTTTCTAGGTTTTGTGATGTTTGTGGTATCTGTCAGCTTTTAAAAATAGGTAATGCATGTGATTTCTCATGCTAAATAAATATTCACTTTTGTATTTGCCATTTTATAACCTGGATCCCCCCCTGAAAATGTGCATCATTATGTCTACGTTGCAAGCAGATGGGGGATGTCCTTGTGAAATTTGTGTAAATGGCTCTCCTGGCCCAGGTCTGGGCTGCTCAGTAAACAGTTACAACTACAATTATTATCACAGGAAATTCTGCAGAGAAGTTACTTTTTTGCTGGGAAGTCAGGGCACCCCCTCAGCACTCACAGTGCATTAACCAAAGGGAACCCTTTACTTTTCACTTTAGGAGCAGCATATTTATCAGGGAAATATCTAACCTCAGGCCCTAGTTGCACTAGATATCCGTAGTTTTGTGCGACCCTCTACTTCATTCATCAAGAAACATTTCTTTCTACACAGTGGCCTTGTGGTTCTGGCAGAGTTGCCCGTGTCCTCCAGGATTTTCCCATGTTTCCCAGGACTCCTTCTACCTGGCTCAGTGATTGGTCCAGAGGGAGGACACCTGACCCAACCTGAACCAATCATTGCTCTTTCTTCAGATTTCTTAAAAATCTCAGTCTTTCTCTGGTAGAAAATCTTGCAAACGTTGCTGGTGACCATGTTTGTAGTCACAACCTGTCTAAGAGAACAAAGTCAGAAGCAGAGAAAAGTGGAGATGCCACAGGGGGAGCACGATGCCAGGGGTGTTCACCTCCCCGGTTCTAATTGTCCCTGACGCAAATGTACTCCTACCTGCCCATAGTACTAGTACTTATCGAATACCCTCCTCCATTTTTCCTAAGCAGTGTGAGTTGGTTTTCTGTCACTTGTTATCAAAAGAGTCCAAAAGTGAACACACTGGCCTTTCTCTTTTTTCACTTATAAATACTATCTTGTATATTACCAACACTCTTTCTTAGAGAAACTAGGTAAGTTGGGTAAAAATTAAATACATGCTTGAAGATGTTGGAGCGCTACCAAGGTAGCCAGAACTTGAGGGGCCAGATTCTAGAGAAAGGAGAAGGGCAGAGAAGTGAGTGCTATAGTCTGAGCCATTTTTAAGTGGTTCATAGATTGCAAGGATTAATAGATAAACAAACTGAGCAGAAAGCATCTTCCAAGAGACTGAGAAGCTAAGTAGGGCTATTGGCTGTTTCATAATGCTGGAGAGACAATATTTGTAGTTCGGGACCTGCCTAGATGGAGAAGCCCTGGCAAACACCCCAAACTTACAGATGGGACTCATGTCAACTTACACCCTAGGAATAAGGCTGAATTGGAAAAACAGCAGGTCTTACAAAAATTGAAACTCAGTCTTGAATCAGCTCAATTTCTGATTACATTAAAAGGATCTTCTCCTACTATAACTGCTTGCCAGAGGCTAAACAAAATCCTCTCTGGAGGAAAATAAAAACCATCCAGAGTCTCTACAATTTTTTAGACAAAATTTCCAATATTCAGTAAAAAATTATCATGCAGACCAAGAGTAGGACCAATAGGAAAATGGGAATTGTAACAGAGTCACAGGTGATCCAGTTATTTGGATTCTCAGATGTATACCTTTAAAACTGAGATTAGTATAATCAAGAAAATAAAGGACAATGTGGAAAAAAAGTTCACCGGAGAACTGGAGTCTTTAAAAACAAATCAGATGGAAATTCTAGAAATGAAAAGTACAATAATTGAACTCAGACAATGGTTTTAACAGCAGATTAGACACAGCTGAAGAAAGGCTTAGTGACCTGAAAGATGAGCCTATAGAAAATATCCAGATTAAAGCTTGAATATTAAAAGGATGGACATATAGAAAAGAATATAAAATACATATGAGAAATGGTGACAGCTCTCACCTATAGATAATTGGAGTCCTAGAAGAGTAGTGGAGAAAGTATGGGATGGAATCAAACTTTAAAAAGATAATCATTGAGCATTTTTCAAAACTGATGAAAAAATGTCAAAACCACAGATTCAAGAATCACTACGAACCCCAAACACAATAAAAACAAAGAAAAATATACCTAGGCACATTGCAGTAAAACCTCTGAAAGCCAAAGACAAGGAGACGTTTTTAAAGAAGCAGGAATGGAAAAGACCCTTTATCATCAAAGAAGGAAACCAAGATTGGCAGCTGAAATGAAATGAAGATAAAAAGAATGACATATTAAGTACTGAAAGAAAATCACCATCAATATAGAATTTTATAGCTAGTGAAAATAGCCTTCAAAATAAAACTTAAAGACATCGCCTGACAAACAATAACAGAGAATCTGCTATCAGAAGTTTTGCACTAAAAGAAATGCTTACAAGGAGTTCATCAAGGAAAAGGAATATCATTCCATGTGGATGCACAGAAATGCAGGAAGAACTGACAAGTAATGGAAGGGAAAATTAGGTAGGTAAATCTAGATGAAGTTTGACTATAAAAGATAATGATAACAATGATGTCTTATGGTGTTTCAAATATATGCAGAATCAAAATACTTGACAGCAATAAAATAGAAATACAAATTTAAAATTAAAATGTGCTAAGATCCTTGAATTGTCCATAAATTGCAGATGTATTGATTTATATTAGACTTTAATAAGTCACGGATGCTTATGGTAATGGCTGAGAAAGGCCCTAAAGGGATGTAAACTAAAAATGTAATAGGGGGTAAAATTTTAAGAAATAATTTAAATATGATCAATTCCAAAAGAAGGCAGGAGAGAGGAACACAGAATAAATGGGACAAATGGAAAACAAATAACATGAAGGTACAGCTAAATCCAATTTATGAGTAACTACATTAAAGGTGAGTGAGCTAAATATTCCAATTAAAAGACTATGGTTATCAAGCTGGAATAGGAAAAAAAAGAAAGAAAATGAACCACAAAACATATACATACTGCCTTAAATATAAGGACCCAGAAAGCTGACTGAGTAAAAGGATGGGAAAAAACATACCCTGCAAATGTAGCCATGTCATATTACTAGCAAAGGAGACTTTAAAGAACCATTACCAAAGATAAAGAAGGACATTTCATAATGATAAAAGACATCAATCCACTGAATATACAATAATTCTAAATGCGCGCACATGTAATAACAAAACTTTTCAAATGAAGCCAAAACTGACTGAACCAAAAGGAGAAATAGACAAATCTGAAGACACAGTGAGAGAGAGATTTTAACACACATTTCTCAGGAACTGATAGAACAGGCAGACAAAATCAGTAAAAGATACAGATAGTCTGAACAGTATGATCAACAAACTTGACTGAAGTGACACGGCTAGAGCACTGTACCCAACCCTTGCAAAACACATCTTACTTTCCTGTCTCAGATTCTCTTGGCTCTGTTTTCCTCTGTTGAGCTTATTCTTTTTTGTTGTGTGTATTCTCACTAGTTGCCACAGATATTTTCGAAAGGAGAAAGAGGATCAGTAAAGAAATTCCAAGAAGCAAATAAATGGAAGGGCATGGTGTGAATTTGGGAGTTCACAAACCTGAGTTTCCTTTTGACCCTGCCACTCCTAGCTGTATATACTTGGACTTATGTAAGTAAATAGCGAAAATGATAATCAGCTTTAGAAGGCCTGGGTAAGGCCATATAAAATAGCACGTACAGGTGATGTGTCTGCCCAGTGCCTGCACAGAGTGAGCACGACATATATGGTAGCTGTTATTACTGCTCTTATTTTTAGAACCATTACATTTGAAGAGAGCGGGTCTTTTAAATGATGAGACTCTGAACTTGCCTTCTATCCAAAATCCTCCAGGCAGGCAATCTGCTGAGCCAGCTTTTTTTGCCTGCACGTGTCTGAAGAACAGGAAAGAAAAATGGATCAAGCTGGCATTTTCTCACGGCTCAGCTCAGTGAAAAGCTGTAAAAACAGACTGCACATGCCCCTGGGCAGGCCAGGGAGTCAGGGAGACAAGCACCCCCAGGGGCAGGGGATGGGGACGGCGTCCACCCCAGACCCGCTGTGGTAGAGGCGGCCCTGCTAACAAGGTCCTCGCGAGATGTCGGTAACTAAGCCCTCTTGGACGTGGGCCAGAGAGGGTAGCCTTTCTCTGAATCACATCAGTGGGGGCTCAAAGGCAGTGTCTGCGAACCGGGGAGAGTGGTTGCAATCAGCATCCTAACAGGTAGAGCTGTCACGTCCTGAGGGCTTGTGAGGTTTGGGGTCAGTGCCAGGCATTTCATCTCCATTTTCTCTGAATCCTCACAACTGTCCATCCAGGTAGAAACTGAGGCTCAGAGAGGTTAGGTGACTTGCTCAAGGTCACATAGTTGGCACATGACAGAACTGGGATTCAACTATTTGTCTGACTCTAAGACAATTCCACTGCTTTTTCTACTAATATTCCATATACCACATTGATGTTCTCACACAAAACAGGAGACTTCTAAGTAGTTATAAAAAAGCAGAATACATCTGAATTTTTGCTAAGGTAACTTCTATTCAACCTTCAAAACCCTAGGGCAGTGGGAAGCCTCTGTGAAGTCTGTCCTGGTGCTCCAACTCCATCATCTTTTCCTGATGTCAGTTACCTCTGTCCCAGCACCTACTTATGTTGTTGCTCTTCTCATGCAGTTCTAGAATCGTGTATTTATGTGTCTTCTGGTCATGCCAGGCTAGAGCCTTCTCATTTGTCTTATTGTTATCTGGATCTACAGACCTATCCCTGGGATGAACCCAGAATAGGAAAGACGTAAACAAACACATGCATGAAAAAAGAAAAAAAGGAAAAAGGAATGAATTCACTCAGCAAAGATTTAGCTAGTCCCTATTATGCACCAGGCACTGCTAGATGTGAGGTCTAGAACAATAAGCGCAACAGATAAGATTCCTGTCATCAATGAACTGTTAAGTCTAGGGAGAAAACAGGCAACAACCAAATACACGGATAGATAAAAAAGAAGAACTGCTGCTTGTGATAAATGGTCCCAGGACTGTTCAGATGATTAATGATTCCCACCTTTGGGCAGAGGGACAGAATTAGTAAGAGGAATAGCTAGATACTATGTGGCATTGCATTTAAAGGACAGGTGAAACCCTTTGATGTCCCTGACTCTTTTGTGTCCTACAATTTTCATTGCACAACAATAAAAATAACAAAAGCACAGAGAAGCAGGAAACCCAGAGTTTGGCAGACTCTAATGCACCTAGGTCAGGGATGACAATTATGTGACACTTATACCTCCACTTCCTGCTACCTGACCTAGGGCAGACATTGCTAGTCGATCATGACACTCTTTCCAGCTAAGCTTGAGGTCCCTTCTCTGCAAAGTGGTCCAGGCAGTCCCAACCAATCAACTCGAACTGGCACATGAGTTGAAACCTCTGTGTGCCCCTAGCCTGGGTCAGGACATCTCTCTTCTGGCTGAGGGAATGAAGTGCAAGTGCTACAGCAACGGCTCCGGGGGGGAAACCAAATGCCTGCACCGATCTTGGTGGTGGCACCTCAAAAAAGATGAGACAGAAGAAGAATTGCTTTTCAAATATTTGGTTTCCAAACATATTTATTTGCAACTCCAAGTCTATTGACCATATGCATTACATCTGTTCTGGATTGGAATTCAAAGAAGGTTTATGATTTATTAGCTTCAAAAAATATATCTCTAGGTGCATCCACTCAAAGATGTCAATGAAAGAAGTCTCAGTCTCACAGGGACACATTTCCCTCTCTCAGAAGGAGTCAGAATATTTAGGGTCCTTCACCATGAACGAACTCCACTGCCTGATTTAAAAGGAAAAAGAAGAAGAAAAGGCTCTGTTTGGAAGCTTGGAAGGGCTCAGCCCTTGCAATCCCTTAACACTAATTACGCACCCCGGTTGATTTAATACAGCCTGCTGAGGTTTCACAGCCGGTGGAGGTTGTGCTTCTCTCCTGGGGCCACTCGAGCTCAGATGAGTTTGCCAGGCCCTCCTGGGTGGCCCCTCGCTGTGGTTTCTTGTGAGGCTTATGGCCTTTCCCTTTCAGCCCTTGAACTTGACCATCCCAGGCCAGAGAGGGAGGTTCTTCGCCAGGGGGTCCTGTAGGCCTTTGCCCATACATGCACACCGCACCCCCTCTCTCCTGATGCATCTCACTGAGGGGGCAATTGGCTAGCCCATGGCTACCTGCCTGACTCGGGCAGACATTTGGCACCCACTCATTCCCAGTTTTCTCATCTGTAAAATGGGCATGAAAGTAATATTGCCTCCCCATTGCCAAGGTGATTAGACAGACTGATGCAGGTCAGTAGAAGCAGCTCAGGGGTTCTGCTCCATAAATGATGGATGTGTTAATGATGGGCCAGGGACTGTGTTAGCTAACATATTTAATTTTCACAGGAAGCCCATAGACAGGGCTCTCATGCAGGACCCTGTCAGATTGCAAATTCCCTAATTCAGACAGTTGGGGATGGCACCTGGTAATCTGCTTTTGTAATCAGCACCCCAGGTGGCCTGAGCTGGAGGTCTGTTGACCACTCCTGAGAAACTCTCCATATAGTGTGAGAATCTCACCCCAGTTTTACAGATGAAGAAACTGAGGTTCAAAGAGATATAATGACCTGCCCCAAGCCACAGAACTAGTGAGTAGCAGAACTGGGATTTGAGCCAGGCCTAATTCCAAAGCCTTGGGATAAGGTCCCATTTGGGGATGTTTTCCAGACATCTCCCTCCCTCTAGAATTGGCAGGGGAAAGATCCTGCCAGTGGCAAGCCCTCCTGCTGTTCCCCTTGGCCACACTGTATTGTCCCCAGGCCAGTTTCCGCCCAAAGATAAAATGACCACTACAGAATGACACTGGTCAAAGGTGACTTAAAATTGTGGCTCTGTCACTCACTAGCTGCATGACCTCTGGCTATTGCTAAAACACCCTGAGCCCCAATTGTGGAATTCTGTTTGCTTTCCATTGGCCAGCCCACCCTTCTCCAGCCTGCTTGGAGCCCCAGGAGGCTGCCGCTAGCTGACTGTGGGGTCCAGTCAAAGGGAAAAGAGCAGGAGATTGGAGGGCAGGAGGGTCAGGGTTCCTCCTGCAGCCACCTCCCACAGGCAGTGGCTCATTCTTCTACCAAAGCCTACTACAGGTCTCCGGGGTTCTGGGAACCACCGTCCTATTGCCCCTTCAGGCCTGGGGGTGGTAGGAGCAGCCCCCTGCTGGGAGTCCTGGAGGACTTCAACACTCGTCCTTGCTTCTCCTTAACCTGCCACCCTTGTAAATAGGGCCTTCGGCAAACCCTTCTCAATTGCCTCCTCCGAGCTGCCATCTTTTCCCTGGACCCTGACTATCACACTCCGTTTCCTCCTCCCCAGCACAAGCAGAATCCTGACGACTCCACCAAGGATGGGCAAACCATGGCCTGTGGGCCAAATAGGGCCTGCTATCTGTTTTTATAAATAAAGTTTTATTGGAACAGGGCCATGCCCCTTTGTTTATAATTGTTTCTCCTTACAATGGCAGGGTTGAGTCGTTACGACAGAACCCATATGGCCCGCCAAGCCTAAAATGTGTACCCTCTAGCCCCTTAGAGAAAGTTTGCCAAACCCTGAACTCCATCGTAGAATAAGTAAGATAGTGCTTGGCAAGCCTGGCACCCAGTAAACTGTCACTGAGGGCTGGCTCTTGGTGCCTGGGTTCAGTGGCAGCAATGCTTATTTCCTGAGCCAGAGAACTCGGGAGCTGGAAAGAGGGGATGAGGTGGGGAGAGGGATGAGGGAGGCAACCATCTGCTTTATAGAATGATTGGCCACAAAATCCCTTTAGAAAACAAGCTTTCCTGGTGGCTTGCCACTTCACGGGCAGGAATTTCATCCTCCTCGTTCTTCCTCTCAGCACCAGGCCTGGGGCTCCCAGTGGAGTCGGCGACTATAAATGTTTGCTGTTGAATGAATGAATTCAATTAACCACCCATCAATTGGGGTGGAACTTTGCAGAGATCCAGCTTTTGTGCAAATCGGAGTCCTTCAGAGATACTGCAGCTGTCACCAACTCTTCCTGGCTTTTCTGTCAACACTGATTTCCCGAGCCCACTGCCTCAGCTCTGTCTCCACGGCCACCACCACTGCTCCCGTTTCCTCTGCAGCCTACCTACCTTCAGGATGACCCCTTTAAGCTACCCTCCCAACAGCCTCTCATATCATCTTTCTAACACATAAATCTGAGCATGCCTACAGGATTATCTCCAAATTCTTCAGCATGGCATTCAAAGCCCTTCCAGATGGGACCCTGCTCACTGACCCCACCTCATCCCTCACTTCTCCCTCACCCACCCCCCTTATTAAGCTCCTGCAGTCTTCCCAGGACCCCACGTCTACTTGATGTCTCCATTCCCGGCTGGAACGCCCATCTGAGCCTCTTCCCCTTGCCATCCCCTACTTGGTTACTTCAGACTCAACTTGGTCATCACCTCCTCCAGGAAGCCAAATCACTTTTCTCCAAGCTGGTTAGGTTTTTCTCCACCACTCCACCCCCCACCCACTGTCCTTTATGCTAATATCTTTGGAAACTTGTGATTGTCCCTGTTGCCCCCTCATATTAGACTATATGAATCTAATGTTAGACCCTCATATTAGACCCCTCATATTAGACTGTGAGCAGGTGACCTTATCCTGGTTGCAGGGCTGGGCAGGCACTTGGTCACCGGGAGGCGCCCTTCTCCATCAGCCTGGCCCCTCTTTCCTCTCTGACCAGTTGTCCCCTCCTGGGTAGACACACCCAGGCCCCCCAATCCCTAAGAAGCAACAGGATTCCCCCATTTGAAGGACCACGTGCTTTTACCTATTTTCTGCCCAAACACTTGAAAGTTCTTGGAAATCCAAAACAATGTCTAGAATGGAAGCCATGCCATTTAGACACTAAACTGAAACATATTCTTCCAAGAGAAGCAGCCACTCGTTTGAATCTCAGCACTCCTTAGGAAACCCACTTGGCGTCTCAGTTAACTCAGGTGTGCTCTCTGTGGGTCCAGCCCCTCGGGTTGGTGGGCAGATGGGGGTCGGCTGTGGAAACCTAGCTTTGTTCTGAGGATGAGATGACAACTCATACCACCCCCCAACCCCCACTCCCAGGGATTTTTGCTTTCCTTTCTCCATGAAAGACCATGTCAGCCACTGCAGAAACACAGACAGATTGGGTACCTAAGAAAAAAATGTGGCCACTTAGTGAGGGTCAAAAGAAGGAATTGTAAATGAGAGAAATAAGATGTGATGCCCCAGGGAGGGTAGAGGTCTCAGCCCAGGGGAGCTGGGTCTGCTTGCTCCATCCTACAGGTAGGAGGATCTTTCAAGAAAAGTCAGGAATATGGATTTTTATAAGAAATCTCCTATGGTTCTTTTTTTTTTTTTAACATTGGCAATTAATTAAAAAAAATTAAAAGTGGAAGATCAAACAAAAGCCCTCTGCAGGTTGAATTCAGTCACCTGCAATCCTCCCAACCATTCCCTGCCATCTGTTCTCTTATTAGTCCCATTTCACAGACAGAAAACTGAGGCTCAAAACCACTTGCCCAGTGCCTTCCAGCTGGGAAGCGGCGGATCATGATTCAAACTCCGTTCTAGAGAGCCCCGGCTGGGGTCTCAGGTCCGGAGGGTGGCAGCTACTCTGAGCAGCTCAGCTCATTTACCCTTCCAGCAGCAGCCGGGCTGGAGGTTCCCTTTGTGCGAGCTCAGCATCTGGTTGTCAAACGCACCATCTGGCCCCACGTGAGGAACAGGTACTGGAAACATCACGGAAGCAGCCGGTGGGGTAGGCAGGCCCCCAGAGAAGCTGGCAAGGTCTGAATCCGGGGGACGTCAACCTGGAGCTTGAAGACGAGAGGGGATGGCCCGGGTCCTGGCTCCCCCCGTTCCCACAGCCTCTCACCTCATGGTCTGTCTTTCCTGACTCCCCTTTCCTGCCTTTGTATTTCTCCTCTCCCCTTCTCTTCCATCTCTCTCCCTCTCCCTCTTATATTTCCTCACCCCTTCTTTCCCTGTCTCTCTGTCTTCCCTCTCTTCTATCCCTTTTGCTATCTCGCTTCTCCCTCTTGGTTTTTCTCTCCTTTTTCTCCTTTTCTTCTTCCCTCTTTGCCCCTCCTGTCAGGACATCCTTCCAATATTCTCACAGGAAAAATAAATAAGAGAATGTCACCTTTTGTTCCAAAAGACCTTTTTCTCTTAGGAAAGGGAGATGCAGATTTCTAAAACAGTCTCTCTCTCTCTCTCTCTCTGACATATTCATGACTTGGCATCCCATGGCAAGTTAAGTATTTTTCCAAACACACCTAAGCTGGTGTGTAGAAGGCTAATGAATACAGCTAAAAGAAGCTTTCATCTCCAAGTGACTGAAATGTTCTGTTGTTTGTTACCCACCATTACTTTATTTCTCCACAGTCCTCTCCCCCTACACACACACACACACACACACAGACACACACAACACACACACATACTCATGCACACATTTCCTCAGTGCCATTTCTCTGAAGGATAAAACAATTCTGTTCTTCAAATCTCTGTCAAGGTTGTGCTACCAGGTCTCCAGGACTGGTGTTTGCTGAGTGCCTCTTGCCTTCTAGGCGACTTCCCCTACCTTGTCTCCGGGCCTCACAACAGCCCCACGAGGAAGGTATTCATCCAGTTATACAGATAAAGAGCCTGCAGGTCAGAGAGGTGAAGTGACTCATCCAAGGTCACAGAGTCAGTCCAGGGTTGACACCCAAAGCACCAAAGCCAGCAAGAAGGCAGTTCAAGGAAATCTGCAGGTAATTTCTAAGCCCCAGAAATAAGCTTTCAAAGACTCCCTTTGACAAGTGCACTTAGCACTGCACCCCAAAGTATTTTCCCCACTTCTCACCAACCACGGCAAGAACAGGAATTTTGTCCAAGCTATGTGTTGGGGATTGAATGATGTCCCCATAAAAGGCATGTTCAGGCCCCAACCCCTGGTCCTGTGGGTGTGAACCCATTTGTAAATAGGAACTTTGGAGGTGTCATTAGTAAGGTGTGCCTAAACTGAATGAGGGTATGACTTTATCCAATATGGCTGAAGTTCTTATGAGCAAAGGAAATTGGACACACAGAGAGAAGCTGGAGGTCAATGGGACCCAGAAGAGAAAGGAGAAGACACTGCCATATGCATTGCCATGTGACAGAAAAGCCAAGGACCAAGGATTACCAGCAGCCAGCCCCAGAATGCCACAGTCTTCAAGGAGAAAGCATCAGCTTGCCAATGCCTCAATATTGTATTTTGCCTGGCCTCAAAACTGTGAGTCAATAAATTCCCATTGTTTAAACCAACCCATTGTATGGTGTTTGTTTTAGCAGCTAGGAAACTGAAAGACCATGTTTACCTCATACCCATTGTTTCACTCATTCTTACACAAGCCTTTGAGATTGAGAGGATGGGGTAGTTACTGTCTCCATTTTGCAGACAGGTAAACTGAGTCTTGGATTGGTAAAGTGACTTTTCCAAGGTCATTGGTGAGTTAGTGGAAGGGCAAGAACCAGACTCTTCTCTCCTGGTGCATGTTTATGGGTGTTTATATCAAGATTCCAGGGGGAGACAGTAGAGGTTTTCTAGAGTGATACTTTGTGGGTGATTTTTAAAAATTCTAATCTTGGTTTCTTCAGTTGTCTACAGCATTCATTCGACCTCTTTGGTTTCAGTTGCCACATCCATTAAATGGAGATGATAATTTATCTAAGAATTAGTACCAGAAGAGGAAAGAAGTTACATTTCATACAATTCTGAAAATCAAAAGCAGCAATCATTTCCTAGACTCTGTAGGAGACAATAGTCATCCATAATTGCCTGCTGGCCTCTCCTTCCAGGCACACAGAAGGCTGCACTCCCCAGCTTCCTGGTGGCTGCACAGGACCCTGGGATGAACTTTGGCCAGTGGACATGAGCAGTTATTACATATATCACTTGGGGGCCAAAGTGTTCAGCTGCTATTGTGAGAGCCCCCTCTTCCTCTCTCTCTTCCTCTTCTGCCTTGACTGAGGAGGCCTCGTGTTCCAGATGATACAGCTAGAGGATGGAGGGGCCTCCTGCAGCCGGGATGGTGGAGCAACCCCATAGAGTGCAACAGTCCTGGAGATCATCCTAGATCCAGAGCAGACCCTGTACAGTGAAAATTAAACCTCTGGGTGTAAGTCCCTGAGATTTGGGGGTTATCTGTTACTGCAGCATTATCTAACTTATACTGTTTATAGTCACTATTACATGGGTATGTATGTTAAAGAAGAGTCAGAATTCCTCAAGTTAGGCCATGTAGAAATGGCTCCCAGATTACTTGTGAGGAAGGGGACTCAGCAGTCCCCCTGCCTCCTGGCCTGCTGGAAAACCCTCATCAGTCCTTCTTTTCCTGGTCTTTTGTCCTCTTACAAAGCCCAATGTGGCCCTCTGCTTGGTTCCCTCTAACTCCTGCTCACAGGACACGGACCCCTGTGGAGATTTCATACCCAATCCCTTGTCTATCCACCTTCCCACTGCATCACTCTCTGTGCATGTTTGGGCCTCCCCATTTCCCACCTGGACCACTGCCCAAATCTCCTCCCTGGGCCCCGTGTCTCAAGGCCCTCCCATCCTCTCCAGTCTCCATGCTCCCTGTTGGTATTTTGCCTAAAGCACTTGGGTAATTAGGCCACTCACTATCTAGAGCTCTTCATGGCTCCCTTTCACCTTCAGGATAAAGACCAAGTCCCTTAACCAGGTTCTTCTGGAGCTGACTCCATCAAAATCCAATTAAAATTTTCCCTCCTCCCTGATTCCATTTGCACCTTCATGCACTGATAATTTTGTGACTCACACATCTGAGTTCCCCTGTAGATGGTGAGCTACCCCAAGAGTAATGTTAGTGTCCAGGCCAGGACTTGCACAGAGTAAGCACTACAGAAATGTATGTTGACTGGATGAGTAATGTAATGAGTTCTGGTTCTGCCACCAACTCACTGTGTGACTGAGGGCAATTTCTCTCTCTGAGACTCAATTTTCTCACCTGTAAAATGGGCTTAATAAAGCTTCCCTTGCCTCTTTACAGTGTCCATAGTTTTTAAACTCCAGATCCTTTGGGAAGATTGAATATCTGAAATCCAGGGATACAGGGTCACAGTATGCCATGTCCAAGGATTTTTTGGAAAAGCAATGAGATAATAGAGGCAAAAATGCTTTATAGCATGCACAAGTAAATGAATTGTTTTCAGTTCCAGTTCTGCCTTTGGAACTTCTAGAAGAGCGTTCGCAATGCACGGAGTGCATGATCTTACCACCCCCTCCTAGTCCATAGCAGACATAACAAATCAATCACTGCACTCCAAACAGGCATCTCCAATTGATCAATATTGAAATGAGAGGTACAACCTATTTGCCATCCTGGCCACAGAAGGAGGAACAAACTTCCCAATTGTCGGTGCCCATGTTGAGCGTCTCTTTGACCCCAGAGTAAAACCCCAGCCTCTGCTGATTGAGCACTGAAAGCAAGCCCAGTCCTTTTCACACATTATCTCATCTGTTCCCCAAGACAATCCTGCAAATCAGAGATTATCATTTCCATTTCCCAGGTGAGTCTCTGCTTTAAGTTTATCCAGCCTGTAGCTGGTGGCATCCCTGCTTCAAGCCAGATTTGTCTGTTTCTAAAGTGCATATTCATGCTACTAGTCCACACTACGTCTCCAGACCAGAAATCCAGCAGGACAGGCAAGGCTCAGACAGATCACCGGGGCCATCGAGAAGGCTCTAGGGGAGAATTAGAATACAGCCACCCTCTTTCCAGCAGAGATCTTTTCATTCTGTGGGAGGTAGAGGGCCTGCCAGGACTGGAGACCATCTCCTGGGAAAGGCAGCACACACTGGACATTGAACATGTGCCCACAGGCCCAGAGACGGACAAGCCTTTTATGCAACTCAGAAATAAACCTCATGGGGTCATTTCCATCTTGGCCCGAGCTGTGGGCACAGCCCCAGAAGGCCCCAGCTCTGCAAATTCTCACATCAGCCTATTAGGAGGACAATTAACAGAGTCAGGATACAAATTTAGCTCCAGTCCCTTCTTTGGGAACTCAGAGCACTTGTGACTTCTGGCCTCATATTAAGGAGGAGCAGACTGTCGACACGAGCTTCTGGTCATTCTTGTGGTGCACTCTGGATGGTGGAATCCTTATGTCGTGGCTGAAGTCCATAAGTGGCTCAAAAATCCAGCAGCTTGGTTATCAGCTGATCCATCCATGATTAGCCTAAGAGTTTGTTTATTTAACTCTCTCAATTACAGGCTCATTTAAATACATTAAAAATAAAAGATTGGCCTCATGGACAGGAGAAAAAATATGAGTGCTCTTTTGGCCAGGCTTAACAGGAAGCTATTTTCGTGTGAGCATAGCTACTGACAGGGAAGACAGCCACCAGTGAAACAATGAAAAGCATTAAATTGTGAAAAGAGCATTAACTGAGAAAGTGCTAACACATGCAAAGCTGACCACTCATCAGTATGTTTGGTAGTGAATAAACAGTTTGAATCCCAGCATTGCCATTTACTCCCAGAATTGCTCAAGTCACCTAAGCCCTGAAAACCTGTTCCCACCTTGGAGGATCAATGTGCAAGGGGAACAGATTCTGACTACTGTACTAGCTAACACATCTTGAGCATTTATTATGTCCCAGGCATTGTTCTAAGAGCTTTGCTTACCATCACTCATTTAATACTCACACTAAAGCTGTGCAGTAAGAGCTATTATCACCTTCCATTTTCTAGATGAGGAAACTGAGGCACAGAAGGGTTATATGACAAGCTCCAGGTAGCAGAGAGTGAAATGTGGGAGCCAGGATTTGAACCCAGAGCTTTGGCCCCCAAGTCAAGGTGGGTCACATGACCCTTCACTACCATGGGAAGGACCTGTACAATGGGAAGCCCTCAAAGCACAATTCAGTGGCATCCAAGGTTATCTTCTTTGTCTTATAAGTGTGGTTTTCTGATGGAATACGCACATTTTTCTATTTGATATAAATAGCTTTTTTGATTTTTCTCCCTCCACCCCTTTCCCCCAAATAGCAGTGAATACTTGAGAAAAAATAACTGGGCCCGTTCACGGTGGCAGGGTCAGGACTCCTTTGGAGAACTCTCGTTGGGGCTGTCTCCATCCCGGGCTGACAAATCACAGCATTTATTTTAAGCTGAAACATTCTTATATTTAAAGCTTGTCATCAGGCTGAAGTTTGTTTATGGCATTCCTTAATTATGATGAATATATTTTAAATAGAAAAAGATTTGAATTGTAGGGCAGCTGCAAAAAATATGGTGTCAATCACTGGGAATCAGCCCACATCTGGAGTTAGAACTTGGGTGGGAATGACTTGTTTTGCATTTTTATGACCAGATGCATCCAGATTAGATGTACCTTATAAACTTCACCCAGACAACTGTCAGGACTAATCAGCCTAAATTGAATGAGACATTTTCTCCACCAGCCCGCCCTGAGCCCAGGCCAAGAATCCCCCCACAGGGTCTCACGGGCCCTCTGTGAGTTCTGCTAGCCGTGCACACAGGATCTGTCAAACACAGGCCAAATTAAATACTGGACTTTATTCCACAATTAAAGCAGAATAAGTCTGGAGGGCTCTGATCCCCTCCCCCACCTTAGTTCTATCACTTGGAGACACAATCAGTGGGGACAGGGGAGCTGGCGTTGACTGTTGTGTGCCAGGGGCTGCCTCCAGGGCTTTACATATAACTCCCACCCAGTCAGTCCTCCCAACAACTCAATTGACAGGTGAGGAAACTGAGGTTCAGGGAGATGGAGAGTCTGGCTCAAGGTTGCAGAGCTAGTTAGAGCTTGAATAGTCTCAACATCCAGGTCCATTTGGTTAGTGGCAGTTCTACTCCTCTGGGGACATTTGGACCTCAGGCAGGGTGTTTGTCATTGTTGCAATGACTGGAGGGTCGTGCTGGCATCGGTGCGAGGGGCTCAGAGATGCTGACCCTCCTGCCAGGCAAGGGATAGAGCTGTGGGGGGAGAATCTGACTCCCGGTGTGCCAATGGCACCCAACATTTGCCAACCTTTGATGTGATCCCACACAGGCTGGCACCCAGAATTAGGATGTATATAGTTTGGTGTACAAATCAATCAATTTTGAGATTTTCTTATTCTAGACTTCTAAGACATCACAGGTTGATGCACGACTAATGCCCAAGTGCCAAGGATCACAACAGAGAAGAGGAAAGAGCACGGGAGTGGCGAGGGGAGCAGGATTTCATCCGTTCATAGGGAAATAGTCAATAGATATCAGTCCTTGACATTATTCTCAAGATCGTCAGTATTACCTCTAAGGTTTGCAAATTGAGGCAGGATTCTGCTACAGGAATATGCAGACAAGAAAATCTTCATGATCCAAGATTTATACTACCCAAGCCAGAACCAAGGCAGTCCCATACAACAGTCAACCATAATAATAAAAATAATAATCTCTGGTGTCTGGGGCCTATCCCATGAGACTGACATACATCATCTCTAATCCCTGCAGTAACCCTGTGATGTAAGAGCTATTGCTCTCACTCTTTTAGAGAAGAAGACACTGAGGCTCAGAGAGGTTAAGTGACAGCTCAAAGTTGCACAGCCAGTGGGAGGCAGAGCTACGTGTTAAGTCTGATTCTATGAACTTGACTCCCTTGCTGAAGCCCAAACTCCAAGGAAATCATAGCTATTTTGGGTGACAAACCAAAGTTGTTGGTTTTGCCTAAAGTCATCTTCTGAACTGGTTTGAACCAAAAACCAAAATCAATGTTTACTTAACTACTAAACCAGAGAAGGACTGGAACATCAAAATATTGGCAAGACCAAGCACGAGTGGAAGTCTCTCGACACCAGTTCATCTGGTTTTAACGAGTACCACCGTTTGTATCTAGTTCAAGGTAACAAAGAGATTTCCAGAACTCAGGGACCTAGGATTAAAGGATGTTGCTGATCTGGTTACAACAAATTCTATTAAGTAAAAATTTCTGTCTGACAGAAGTTTTCATCAAGTCCCTTTCCCCACTGGAGATGCCCTCATGAAACAGAACACTGTTTTGGGGTTTATCTTTCGTGAAACCAAAATCAAATTAACCAACAATTTACAAAAGGCTTTCACACACAGAGGTTGCAAACTCAGATGCCTACGGGGGGCTGGCCTGTTGAGGGAAATGAATGAAGTAGTGGCATGTAGTATAATAAGGAAGGGTGAAGACTGTGGCAAACTGAAGGGCCTATGCCAACACCTGCTGCTGCTCATTCCAGCCAATTGAGGCATGGTGAGTATAAGGCAGCAGATTTTTTTACTTTTCAAGAGAATTGGGATTTTTGTGTAGTCTCCTGAGATTTGAAGGCTGGTAACAAATTTAAATTTTTTAAAAAATTGTGTGGGGCAAACTAACAATGTCTGTATCCTGAAGTGGTCTGTGGGCTGTTGGTTTACGACTCCTGACACCCCACATCTCCTTTGTCCCTACAATGGCCCCAGGGAGTGGGCATCTTGATGAGCCTCATGTAACTGTGGAAGAAACAGTTTCAGAGAGGGCAACCTTCTTGCCCAAAGCCACACAGCAGACTCTCCCATGTAGTACAGAGGCCTGGTGTGGAGACCAAAAGCCTCACTTTGAAGTGTCAAAAGGCTTTGACAAATGTAGAAAAAAAACTAGCATCGGTATTTGTTCTTCAATGAGCAGTCCCACTTTCCACAAGTGTGGGCACCTATCACACACCATCTCATTCTTTCCTCATAACAATGCTTGTGTGACAGCACTGAAGAGGAAAGAAAATGGAAGCTCAGAGATGCACAGTGGATTGTTAGCATCACACAGCGAGTAAGTAAAAGAGCCAGAATTCAAATCAAGGCTTGTGTGTTCTTTCTACTGCCAGCCTCTATTAAAAAACAACACTAGGGTGATTTCCTGAGTGCTCGGATTCAAAAGGCCTTGGTCTAATAGGTTTCCAAATATCAACTCATTCAATACTCACATGAACTTAGCAGAGCAGGTCATGCCAGTAGGGTCAACTTCTTTCTTAAATTTTAATAGTTACGGGTTTTAACAATGGTGATAGAAAACAGAGTTCTCTCATCAAACCTGTTCTGTTATAGGCATATTTATTTAGAACCATGGTTGGCAAACTATGGCCCATGGTCCTCATCTTATTTTTGAGAATAAGGTTTTATTGGAACACAGCCATGGCCATTCCTTTAGGTATTGTCTACAGCTGTTTTCACTGGTACCATGGTGCAGTCGAATAGCTGGGAGAGAGACCATTGCCCTGCAAAGCCTACAAGAATTATTGTGTGGTCCTTTACAGAAAAAGGGTGAGAATCCAGATTTAAAAGAAGGCTAAATTAAAAAGTGAATAGGTTTGAGGAAAAACATGAATTTTGAGCACAAGGCAATTCATGAACATGGTGGAACTCTGAAAGGTGGTAAGTATGTTGAGTGGGACCAGACAGCCCTGAAATATGGCTTTGCATGCACCTCCTCAGTGAGTGAGACTCGGGGCTGTGCAGAGGGGCACATCCCCTATCAGAGACTCCAAAAAGAACCCAAGTACACTCTTACACATAATGTAGACAACCCTTTTTAGGTTCTATTGAATTGGGGTAGCTGGCGGTAGATACCTGAAACTATCAAACTGCAACCCAGAACCCTTGAATCTTGAAGACGATTCTATAAAAATGTAGCTTCTGAGGGGTGACAATGTGATTGGGAAAGCCATATGGACCACGCTCCCCTTTGTCCAGTTTATGGATGGATGAGTAGAAAAATGGGGGCCAAAAAAAAAAAAAAAGCACCCAGTGATCTTTTTTACTTTAATTGCTCTTTTTCATTTTAATTATTATTCTTGTTATTTTTGTGTGTGTGGTAATGAAAATGTTCAAAAATTAATTTTGGTGATGGATACACAACCGTATGGTGGTATTGTGAACAACTGATTGTACACTTTGTATGACTGCATAGTATGTGAATATATCTCAATAAAATTGAATTATTAAAAAAAAAAAAGAGCCCAAGTAGCCCAGAGGGCACTCTAATGACTGGATTATATGCCAGCACCGTGCCAGGGCTTTGACATAACTCCCTCTTGACCATCACCAACAACCCCTGTGTGGTAACCGAGAAAAAGGAAGCAGAGAGAAGTGACACAGCTGGCTCAGGGTCATACACCAGCCATGCTCAGCCTGGAGCTTGGATTTGCCACCCTGAAGCCGAGCCCACGCTGCTCCAGCCCACTGCCTCCTGGTGGTGGGGGGCTGCAGTAGGTGTGCCGGGAGCAGCGGAAGGCCCCTCTGTCTTTGGTGCATTTTTAACCTCACACCGCAGGGGCCCCCTGCAGTCACATCCCCTGAATGCTGAGAGGCAAGAGGTGCTAACCCCACAAACCTGGTCCTAAAGAGTGATTTGGCAATTGAATCTTTGTAAAGATTCTTTGTAAAGCAAAGATACAGGAAATGATATAAGAAACCTATAGGAAATGATCTCGAGGAGCTGGGATCTGCCATTTGTCAGGCTTAACACCTTTTGGGAAAATGTGATTTATTACTCCTTCTCCATTTATTTCTTTCTTACATTTGAATCAGTGTTTAAAATCAGTGTTTAAAACCCATAATGGTGGCACCCCAATAACCAGCAGCCCTCTGGGATGGTGAGTGCCCTGGAAGATGCAACCGCATTATTGATGGCCTGAAATTAATGATCGGTGTGAAATGATGGTGTCCTCTAGGCTGTTTCCATAGAAAAACATCCTCCTGGACTCCCAGAGGGAAAAGCCAAAACCCTACAGCTCTGGTACGGTGATTAGTTGGTTCCCAGGGAGTAACACAGCCTGTGCAAATTAGACTACTTAGTGGAGGGAAGCACTTGAGAAAGCCACAGTCATTTACTCATGTCTGCAGGTAACAAGTGTCACCAGTCCAAAGAACAGTACTTGAACAGCCTGGAAGCTTTATCATTAAAAATTGCATATCATTCTATATTGGCCTGATAACAAGAAAGCCCTCCTCTAAACTTCTTCTTGTAGAAATATCAGAGTAGCCATATTTTTTACAGACAGGATAAGGATGGGTTTTTCTGTTCTTCTTTCTTGCTGCTCCATGCATGCCTACTAATTGAATGAGATAAATAGGCAATAGGAAAGGTACATTACAAACAGCAGCCACAGAAAGTTTTTCCTTGAAAATAGTATGAGATGTCTAAAGAGGAGGAAGACACCCAGGGAAGGAGGTATTCTTCGAAATAAGCCTTCAGAAATTTTGGCTCTGCAAGGAAAGAAACTGTAGTGGGGCTGAAGAGTGTGGTAGACTCTGCTGATAGTAGGATGTGGTAGGGCCAGAGCAAGAGTTGGGCAGGGCCAGGTAAACTGAGAAGTGGGCATCACTCCTGCCTGCAACACATTTTCACAACATTCTCGCTCTTAAGCCTAAACTAGGAGCCCGGAGAGCTGCCTCGGATGTTGGGAGAGGCAATGCAGTCAGACCCAGGGTAGAAGTTGGGGCAGCTCCACCTACCTGGCTGGGAGACATCGGGCAAGTGGCTGGGCCCTCTGTGAGCCTCAAAGTCCTTGACGATGAAAGGAAGATGATAGCAATGCCTGTACTGCACATTCAATAATCATTTTATTTTATTTCTTAATTAAAAGTGGACTGTCACATTGTGAAAAGGATTTTCACTTTATAAGGGTATTGCCTCAGAATCCATGAACTTGACTTTCCATTTGCAACACATGCAGTCCCTCATTGCATGGACACATGAGGAGACCTCAAGTGCTCTCTCCTTCCTCCTCAAACCACTATCCACCCCCATTTTGAATCTCTAGTTTATCACAGAAGTTTAGTTGTTCAAGCTGAGACATTGCTGCCCTCCATCAGGGTCCCCCAGCTCATCTCCTCTCATCTACTCATGGCAAAGGTTGAGCAGCCCATGCCTTGAGAGGTCTCTCATCTGTATCCAATCCCCAAGCCTCAGTTTGCCCACCCACAGTATAGAGACATCAATAATCATAAGTTTTCTGAACTGTATGAAGATGAACTGAGAGAATAGACGTGGTAATCATTAAGATGTTAATACAGAGTCAAGTAACAGAAACCCCAACTCAAATTTAAGGGTGGCTTTACATTTCCTTAAAATGTAAGAGGAAATCCAGAGGTAGGGTGGTTTCAGAGAGGGTTGGATCAGAATGGTTCCATGTGGTCATCAGATTAATAGTTTCTTCCATCTCTTGGCTCTGCCATCTTTAGTGATGACTTCATTCTTGGGATGAAAGCAAGATGGCAGATGCTCCAGGCATCACATCCAAACTTAGAAATGTCCAGAATGCCAAGTGCTGCTTCCTGTGGCCCACTTTTAGGAGAGAGGAAACAGGCCTAGCAGCAGATGTGCCCTCACATTTCCAAGGCTGGAGTTGGTTGTTGGACCAATCCTGACCCATCCATCGTCAAGGTGCATGGCACTGGCTTGGAATTGGAGGGGGGTCAACCTCCCCTGAGAAAGAGGCTCATGGAAGGGGAAATAGCTGATCCAAACTACAGTTCTCTTAAAAAGAAGAAAGCAGGTATCTCAGTTTGGAGTCTCCCAGATGCAGGACTTGAGACAACGATTCAAGTGCAACTATTAGAAAGGTGGTGCCAGGAAACACCAGCAGGAGAATGGGGAAGTGAGAGGCAGAGCGGTGTTTTATCAGGCCAGGTGCCACAGTGGATAATGGGAGCATAGTCCACCAAGAACCTAGGAGACAGTGAGGAACACACCTTGGAGGTACCCTGATGGAGGCCAAGGAAGCTGAGGTGTTTCTCTACTGATACCTGTTCATCACTGAGGAGGGCAGCTTCCGGTGCCTCTAACCCTGAGGGCAGGACTAGCAAGGTCCAGGTAGAGAATCTCAAGTGTTTGCAGGTAGAGGTGAGTGAGGACAGTTGGGTGATGGGAGATGCACTGCTAGTGTTTGAGACGGAGGGAGGGGTGGAGGCTGGGTTGGCAGCCAGCAGTGAAGACTCTGTCAACTATAACAAAGAAAAGAGTTCTCTTCTCAGCTTGAGCAAGAGGAGGCAGCCCTTCTTGGAACGAGTGTCCAGCATCAGGTTCACCACTTGGAGAAGATATTTTTTCTGTGAACTCCTCAAAGGCCCAAGGGTTTACTTTATCAAGTATGAACTAGCAAGGTCTTTCCAGATCTTTTCTGTCTGTTCCTGGGTCTTCTCTCCTGGGGATTCCCTTGAAATCATTGGGATTCCAAGATAAAAAAAAATAATAATAAATAATAATAACAACAACAGGTATCACTTGTGGCACCTATGGAGATCCAGGAACAGTGCTCTGCATGTGTTATCTCCTTTGCCCTCACTGCAACCCTGTGAGGGGGGTCCTTATGTTATAGATGGGGAAATCGAGGAATGGAGAGGTGAATAAAGTAACCTCAGGTCACGATGTGACCAAGTGATGGCTGAACTTGAATTCAAACCCGAGCCTGGAACTGCTATTCCCACTCAGGGGACCAGTGGGATCATAAAAAGTACTGAATCGAAAGTACTGTTCCATCAAAAGGTTTTCTTTAGCAGGAGAAGCCATCTCTAGAGGCTGAAAAGAAGAGCTAAACACCTATATGCCAGACTGCCATGCTAGGCTCCTTCTGGGTTGTTTGCAACTGTATCTGCAGAGCCTAGAACAGTGCTTGGCTCATAGTAGGTTTGATAAAAGTTTGCTGAGTAGAGGAATGAGTCTATTTTTCTCTCGGTAAGTGTTATGGGGTTATTTCCCCATTTGAAGGATCAGGAAACTAAGACAGAGGAGGATTCAAAAACAAGAAAATTCTGCAGGAGCTGGGATCGAAACCAACATTTCTTTGACCCCAAGTTCTTTTCCACCACACTCTGGGGTCTGTGGTTGGGCACTGGCCGCCAAGGCCAGGACCACAGGGGTTGACCAGCTTTCCTGCAGCAGTTAGAGCTGAGCGCTGGCTCTGGACACCACATGGTACAGTCACTGCTCACTGCGGCTCATGGAGGGCGGTGAGGGGAGAGTGTGGCTCCGCAATGACCCATAGCAACACAATGCAAGCCACAAACACAGGCCACATATGTAATTTCAAATTTTCTAGTAGGCACATTGAAAAGTAAGAAGCAACAAGTGATATTAATTTTGTTACTAGATTTTACTTAACTTAATCCATATCCAAATATTGTCACTTTAATGTGTTATCTATATAAGACATTGTGTCTGAGAGATTTTTTTTCTTTCCTTGTTTGTTCAAGGCTTTGAAATGCAGTGTATATTTTATACTCAAAGCACACCATAATTAAGAGTAGCCACATTTCAAGAGATAAAGAGCCACACGTGAGTACAGCTACCCTTTTGGGCTGGGCAAACTCGGATGATTCAGAGAAAACCTTTGCCCTCCCCAGCCTCCTCTCCCTCACCTCCTGAACACATGAGAGCAGCAAACACATTTAAGAAAATCAAGGCAACTGAAATGCATTGGTAACACCCAGAGTTTACTGAAACAAGGAAACAGGACTGCTGTAGCTGGGCACCAATTTGGGTCCATACCCTTTGACTCAACGATACGAATTCTAGGATTTGATCCTAAGGAAATTTCTGGGAAAGTGTGCAAAGATTTATGTAAAAGGATATTCATCAAAGGGTTTGCAATAGTTTCCTACGGCTGCTGTCACAAAGTACAACAAAGTTAGTAGCTTAAAACAGTGTGAATGTATCTCACAGTTCTGGAGGTCAGAAATCTAAACTGGATCTCATTGGGCTAAAATAAAGATGCCAACAGAGCTACCCATGTTCCTTCTGGAGGCTCTAGAGGAGACCATAATGCCTTGCCTTTTCCAGTTTCCGGAAGCTGGCCACATTCTTTGGCTCGTGGCCCCCTTTCTCCCAGCAACTGCATCACTCTAGCCTCAGCTTCCATCGCCACATCATCTCTAACTCCCCTGCCTCTGTCTTTCCCTTATGTCCCTTGTGATTATTTTGGGATATATCCAGGATAAGTTTCCCACCTCAAGATCCTTAACCTAACTGCTGTTGTAAAGCCCCTTTGCCATCAAAGGCAACATATTCCCAGGTTCTGGGGATTGAAACAGGGGGGCATTGTTAGGGACCATAATTCTGGGTTGTTCTTAGAAGAAAAAGAAAGAGAAATCATCTTCGAGACCTAGGGCTTGGGGAACAGTTCGTAGACATGACACCAAAAGCATGATTCATAAAAGAAAAAATCAATACATTAGACTTCATGAACGTTTAAAACATTTGCTCTGAGAGAGGCCCTTTGAGAGGATGCAAAGACAAGTTACAGAGGAGGAGAAAATATTTGCAAACTACATATCTGACAAAGAATTCAGATCTAGAATTTAAAAAAAAAAAGCTTTCAAGATTCAAAGGTCAGAAAACAAACAATCCAGGCAGGGCATGAGCCGTAAAGACTTTAAATAGACAGCCAGGTGCGGCGAGGAGGAGGGACCCCAGAGATGTATGAAAGAGAAGTTGATTAGTCCCCACAGGTCCCAGAAAGAGGGGCGGCAGGCCCTGCAGGGTCCCACGGGAAACACGGCAGGGGTGAGGGCTCCACCGAGCAGGTGGGAACACATGAGGTGAAGGGGACGTGGGGACGGTGCCTTTAGGATGTTATGTGAGGGAGCCTTGGGGGTTGGTCAAGCAAGAGCAGGGATGGGGGAGTTTGTACTGGACTTTCATGAGGGTGCAAACTGGGTAGGATGGGGAGGGGAGGGAGATGATGCTTATCTTGTTCAAGCAGGTGTCAGGGTGGTCACTGAGGGATCTGACAACAGGGTCTGACATGCTGAAGCATCGTGACAGTGCAGAAGCCCCTGTATCGGGCCCCTCTGGGGAGCTGGGGAAAAATGCAGAAGTGTTGGACTTCCGCACCTGGACTGATGCTGACGTTGTCACAAACATTGAGGACTGGCGGTTTGATGTGCTGAGCCCTGTATCAGGGGACTTGTCCCTATGAAGCTTGTTACTGCAAAGGAGAGGCTAAACCTGCATATAATTGTCCCTAAGAGTCTCCCCCTGAGTGCCTCTTTGTTGCTCAGATGTGGCCCTCTCTCTCTCTAGCTAAGCCATCTCAGCAGGTGATCTCACTGCCCTCCCCCCTACATGGGACCTGACTCCCAGGGGTGTAAATCTCCCTGGCAACACAGGATATGACTCCCAGGGATGAATCTGGACCCAGCATCGTGGGATTGAGAACATCTTCTTGACCAAAAGGGGAATGTAAAATGAAACAAAATAAAGTTTCAGTGGCTGAGAGATTTCAAATGGAGTTGAGTGGTCACTCTGGTGGACATTCTTATGCACTATGTAGATAATCCTTTTTAGGTTTTAATGTACTGGAATAGCTAGAAGTAAATACCTGAAACTATCAAACTCCAATGCAGTAGTCTGGACTCTTGAAGATGACTGTATAACAATTTAGATTACAAGGGGTGGCAGTGTGATTGTGAAAACCTTGTGGATCACACTCCTTTTATGTAGTGTATGGATGGATGAGTAGAAAAATGGGGACAAAAACTAAGTGAAAGATAGGGTGGGATGGGGAGGATGATTGGGTGTTCTTTTTACTTTTATTTTTTATTCTTATTCTGATTCTTTCTGATGTAAGGAAACCATTCAAAAATAGATTGGGGTGATGAATGCATAACTATATGAAGGTACTGTGAACAGATGATTGTATACCATGGATGATTGTATGGTATGTGAATATATTTCAATAAAACAGAATTTAATTTTAAAAAAAAGCCCCTGTATTGTTATGGACAGGGCTGGAGATACTGAGGCAGCAGGAGGTGGGAAGAGCCCTGATTTTATTTAATTCACTACAGACATGAAGAGGTTTTTCATGTGCAGATCTCAAATAAGCATAGGAAAAGAAGTCCAACATCATCAGCCATCAGGGAAATGCAAATTAAGACCCCAAGGAATATCACTACACACCTATTAGAGCAACTAAAATTAAATATAGCGATAATGCCAAATGCTGGTGAGGATGTGGAGAATACATTGCTGATGGGAAAGTAAAATGGTACAGCTGCTTTGGAAAGTAGTTTCAATCTCTTAAAAAAGCCAAACATATACTCACCAAATAACCCAGCAACTGTACTCTGGGCATTTATCCCAGAAAAATGAAAACTTAAGTCTGCATGAAAACCTCTACAAGAATGCTCACAGTAGTTTCATTTGCAACAGCCAAAAACTAGACACAACCCAAATGTCCTCAGATAAGTGGATGGTTAACAGGTGTGGCCCATCCATACCACAGAATACCCCCCCAGCAATAAAAAAGCAATAAACTATCGATCCATGCAAAAAGTTGGGTGGATCTCAAGGGCATTAAGCTGAACGGGGGAAATGCCAATCTCAAAAGGTCACATACTTTGATTCCATTCATATAGCATTCTGAAAATGACAAAATTATAGAGATGGAATACAGACTGGTGGTTGCCAGGGGGGTTGGAGAGAGTGGGTGGGGAGGCGACGTGTGTGACAATAAAGGGGTGGCACAAAGGAGACTTCTGTGGGATGGAACAATTCTATATCTTGATTGTGGTTTGATTAAATGATTCTACTCATGTGATAAAATGACAGAACTACACACACATATTGTACCAATGTCAATATCCTTCTTTCCATATTGTGATATAGTTTAGATAAGATGTAACTACTAGGGAAAACCAGGTGAAGAGTACATGGGACCTTTTTGTACTAACTTTGCAACTTCCCACGACTCTATCATTATTTCAAAGTAAAATGGTTTTGTTTTTTTTTTAAAAAAAAAAAAAAGAAAATGAAACAAATGACTAAAATGTCCAACAATAGGGGATTAGTTAAATGAACAGTGATATACGCATACAATAAAATGTCCTGGAGCCATTTAGAAAGATCAAGTAAAACCTCATAGGTAGACAAAGAAAATCAGAATAGAAAGCAACTTGTCCTGGAAGATTCCATTGTTTTTAGCTGGGTTGGTGCCTACGCAGAGAAAAGTCCAATGGGATACACTGGGATGTTAGCAGTGGTCATTGCTGGGTGGCCTTGTTCTTTGAACTCTTCAGTACTGCCCAATTTTCTACAATGCATATGTTACTTTTATAATCAGGGAGAAAATGCCATTTACATTTTGAGGGAAAGAGTGAGTCTTAAAGAAGGCAGCCAAAGGACGGCGGACCGTGTCGCCATCTTTCTCTCCCCGGTGCCCCTCAGTGAGAGAGCTGTGCAAAGGGAGGCCTGGGAGAAAGTCCCCAGGGGCACCCTAAAATATGTGCTTTGCTTTCTAGCAGGAACTGAATGAGAGGAGATGAGTGCTTCAGACCAAAGACCACAGCAAATCAGGAATAAAATAGAGCCTGGTATATTCACTAGGATCACAACCCCACCAAAACGTGTGTGTGGACAAGTGGGGGGGTGGGGTTGGCATAAAAAAAGGAGAGAAACTGGATGTTGAATTTGGGTGAGAAATCAAGCTATGGGTATTTCTCCTCTTTCTAAAACATTCCACAATATTTTTGCTTTGTCATCATTTCTGTTCAGAGCACCTGGTTATGGACTCGTAACCACAAGCTAGAAGGTCTTTCTGCTGGGCTTGCCCCTGTTACAGGCCCAGGAGGTCACAGCCCTCATGCAAATCACCCTAAGGGTTTTGCTGGGGATTGAGGAGCAGAAGTTCCGCAAGGGGTTGGGGTAGCAATTAGGATTTGTATAAATTCTCCAAATAACGATCATCATACTAATATTGCTTTTATTTTTAAGCATTTGTTGTGTGCCAGGCCATATGTAATTCCTTCTAAAGTTGCTGTTGTCCCCATTTTACAGATGAGGAAACTGAGACTCAGGGGAGGTGACCACCTGAGATCATGAGGCTACTCCGTCCTGGAGCTGGGGTGAACCCAGTCCTGTCTGGCTCCAAACCTGCATTCCTTTCAGCATGGGGCTTGGCCCTCGTTTTCCTTCGCTCCCAGATGGAAGAACAGGGGAGGAGGCAGACTTCAGATATCCCTGTGGCCGCCCCCAGGGCAGGAGGCAGCCCCTCGACACAGATGCCCACCAGTGCCACCCAAATGGCCGCCCCTGCCGGGAGCCGGTCCCGGGATGCCGAGGCTGCTCCAGCCGGGGCGGGAATCTCCTGTGCACAAGCTCCCCCTTATGGAAATGAGGGACATTCCGGCTGTAACTCCAACCTGAGCGAGGCCTGCTGCTCCTCCCAGGCTGAGGGGTGCCCAGGAGCCCTGACCTCCCCCTGCCCAGCCCCGAGCTTCCTGCTTGTAAAGTGCTGCTGCCTGCTCCCCTGAGAGCTCATCTTCTTTGGTGTCTGGCTTCAGGACACGTTCTTGGACCCACACATTGTCGAATGTTGATAAATAAAGTAACAGAAGCTTACAGAACCCTGACGAGAAATGATGGTATTTACAATGGCCTTTTCAGGGAGCCCTTCTCCCATGGAGGCACCAGAAGGAAAACAGCCTTTCTTTAAATAGATATATATACACACACACACACACGTGTGTGTGTGTGTGTGTGCATGTGATGTTTTCCTTTCCAGGGTGGCTGAGAACTGCTTTATAACTGCAGAGCCTTGGGTGAATCTCATCCGTCGCTGAGCCTTGTTGTGCTCATCTGTGAAATGGGTGTGATAAATAACACTGACTGCATAGGGCGGGTGTGACAACATCAGGCACATACAGGGATTAGTGGGTGCTTATGCATTTCTTGAGGTCCTTACTATCCCAGTGTTTATTCATTTCTTAGTTCAGCCAGTCAACAGATGTTTCCTAAGCACCTGTTGTCTGCCAGGCCCTGTGTCAAGTCCAGCTATGAGAAAACAGGACAGGGCTCTCTGTATCCCTAACAGCTAGTGTCAAACCTGGCACCTAGGAGACATGCAGGAAATGTTTGACAGAAGCAACAATGGTGAAGTGTAGAGGGAGAAAAAAGGGGTGATATTTTGGTCACAGTGGACCTGTAAACCATGAGGTCAGCTGGGCTGGGAGGCAGGAAATATGGTTCCAACTTGTTGCCATTTCTCTGTTCCCCTGTTCTCTGTCCCACCCACCCTCTCTCTGAGCCTCCATATATCCAAACGTGAAATAGGGGAGCAACAGGAAATGCCTGGCAAAGGGGCTTCTATTTGGCTGGTCAAGTTTCCTTTGGGTCAAAAGGTACTCCTGCTCCAGACCATCATCCCTGCCCCCCAATGCCCTCCCTGGGCCTCCCCACCTACCATTGTGCCCCCTGGGATCCTCTTGCCTATTCTTCCTGACTCCAGTCTTCTAGGCTTGAGATGGTCCAGGCAGGTAGGATCCTGGCTTTGGAATCCAAACCTCCGTCTCCTCACCTATAAAAGGAAGGGCATCGTGGCTCCTCCAGACTTCATGGCGAGGATTTAATTGTGAGGACTCAAAAGTGAATGGCCACGAGGGCGCTTTGCAGTCCTCCATATGAAGATAGGCTTGTTGTTGGTCCTGTTATCCCAGGCCTTCCAGTGGATGTGGCGCCTTACAAGATGGCCCTAGAGGGGAAAAGGAAATCAGAAGCTTCAGCTGTAGGCCCTGGGGCTTCAGTTTAAGAGGAGATCCCAGACTGACTACTGGGACCAGCTTGAGTTTACAACTTGAGTGGTGGGAGGTGCAGGGGTGATATGCCGTGTAGAGAGGGAACAGCCTGTGCCAAAGTTCATGGATCGAAAGACCTTGGCATTTGGCTTTGCTCTTCCTTAGGGCAGAACTGTAAACTCTTCAGTGTGGTTTGGGTCACAGATGTGGAGAAGGGAGAGGGTTTTGCAAGATAAGACAGGCAAGGCGCCCTGGTCAGGGAGGGCTTTAAATGTCAAGACGAGGACTTGGGACTTTGTATTTCAGACCAAGGGGAGCCAGGTTAGTGAGGGGAATTGAAGCAGGAGAGACCACAGTGGCAAATATCCAAGGGAGAGAGAGAGCAAGGGTTGGCTGAGGTCAAGGCTGTGGGGATGTGGAGAAGGGAAAGTATTTGGGAGATGTTCCTGAGATGGCACCAGCAGGGCTGAGTGATGGATTGACTGTGGGGCATAAGGCGGAGGGAAGATCTTACCATCTAGCCGGAGGGCCCAGACAGACATCCCGGGAACAAGAGTGAAGTAGACAAGAGAGAGGATAATTAAGTGCTAAATTGTGCAGCTTAATTTGTTTGGACTGTTGCCTTGTACTATAAACCCCATTGCTCTAATGAGCTCATGACATCAGCCAGCAGGGAAGGCACGCCTCAGCCATCGCCCGTCCAAGCTGGAGACATCTGTGGGTGCTGCCCAGATGCCTATCTGGACAGACGGACTCTGGCTACTGGGCTTCTGGATGCAATCTGCAATTGGGAGTGCAAACAAGCCCCTTGCCTAATCTGTGAAATGGGCATAGTGCCCGATGTTCAGCATTCAAGCAAACTCCCAGAAAGTGCTCCAGGAACCTCAGTAAACGTGGAAAGCTTCTCTTGATTTAAAAAGGTGTTCAAAAGACAGCTATGTAGGAGCAGCCTCCTGCCACCAGCTGGGTCCTGGGCCTGCTGCTCCTGGGCATATGGAAAGCTGGCCCTGTCCACCTGCTTTGGAGGGAAAATCAACTCATCCTTGATTATATCACTGTGTTTATCAAGTCTTTCTAAGAGACTTTAAGTGTGGGATAAAAAGAGAGGAAGTTGCCTTAGGGAACCCACAGAGGCTTTTTGGAGGAAGTGGCCCCCAAATTGGGCCTTAAACGATAGTCTAGATGTTCTCTCCAGAGAAATAGCATCTTGCACATTTGTGCTGTTTCTCCTTAACAAGGATCACTCCGAATATCTTTGTTGGGGTTGCTTAGGAGAGCATCTGGTTGAAAGGGTTGAGATGGGGTGTGAAGCTGTGATTACAGAACACTTTATACATATAAGATTGAGAAGAGTTGATTTTCCCTATCATGGAAAGTAGAATCCAATAGATACTAGGAAGGGGCCAGAGCTCCCACTCTCCCATCTTCCCCGAGGGCCACCACTCTTCGTAATTCCGATTCAACTGTAATGGTGAGACCATTTGTGGGGTCTTCTGCTTAAAATATGCCCCACTCGCCCACCCACCCCCTGCAATAGAGGATGCCAGGTATGTGATAGGCATTCGATAAATTTTTGTTGAATGAATGAATGGATGGATGGATGGATGAAGAAAGTGCAGTAGGAGTCATAGGCATTCACATGAAAGCAAGGTATTACTTTCACCTGCCCAGTAACCAAACATTAAAGCAATTGCTAAAGCCCAGCCATGACCCCAGCACAGGAGGCAGCTCTCCCAAGCATTCCAAGTGGTGACGTCTCTCCAGGTCTGCCCAGGAGATGGCTCAGCCATCAAAATCTTCAACAATGCACATGTTCTTTAACACAGAACTGCCACATCTCAGGATGGAGTCTAGGGAGAAAGATGCACAGGACTGGAAGATGCCTCACAGGAAGATACTGGAGGCAAACTAAATGCTCAAAGGGAGGGGATTGGTTAAAGAAACTATGTGCATCCTTGGACTGTTGGTAACATTTAAAACGCTGATGGAGGTGTGTGTGTATGCAGCGATGCACCTCAGCTACTCCACCCCAGTGTGGTGTATACCAAGCGAGTCCAGAGGACAATGGTCATCCCTGAGGGTTTTTTATTTTCTCCTGTTTTGCCTAACCTGTATTTTCAACAGTTAAAAACAATAAAAGGTGAATGTATTATTGCAACAAAACAATAAAGTTGTTTGCACATCAATTTTTAAAAGAAGAAAGGGTGGAATGGGGGGATGTGTGTGGAGAAGGACCACCCTGGAAAGTGGGAGCCACACCATAATTTCTTAGACTTTCCTTTATCAGAGTAGTGCCTCTCCCCACCAAGGGGTTCCAGCTCAACCAGGGAGACCCCCAATTATATCCCCAGGATGGGGAGCACCTGGGGCAGACAGTTGTGTAAGCAGAGGCCGGGAGAGCAACCCCTTCACCGGGACAGCTGTGGCGTCTTCGAGGACAGCCCTCTGGGGGCATCTCCAACCACCCCCACCACCCCCAGGACCACTCTCAGCTGGTGACGACCACAGGACATGACTAAGGCCCATTCTCACCTGCTCCCGAGTTCCCAGGCCCTGGGGTGGGGACTAGAGTCCACAGTCAGCCAGAGCTGGGTTCCCATCCCTGCTCTGCCATGGACCAGCTGCGTCCCTTCACCACTTAGAGCCGTCCCACATGCAGCCGAGGGCTGCCACATCTAGACCGCGAGGTGTTGAAAGGATTAGACGAGCAAAAGGACATGGATGAAATATTATCTCAAATCCAGTTGCCTGATTTCTGTCTTGCTCCGACCTCCAACTTTGAAAGCACCTAAGGTGGCTCCCACAGCCCCCTCTGCTCTCCACGCGCTCCTGTTCACTAGGCAGCTTTCTTTCTGGCTGCTTACTAGCTGGCTGGTTGGGGAAGCAGCCACGGGGACAGGTCATCCTCTCTCTTCCTCCCGGGAAGCTTCTGGTCGAAGGTTTCTGCCTCTGGCGGCAAGAGGAGGGGATGGGGGGACGGGGATCCCTGTCCAGAGGCCAGAAGGGCAGGATAGACTCTCCTAGAAGGGGTGCTACAGTCTGGAAGAACAACGTGAATAGACACTCCCCCTGTACCCCCATCTGCCCCTTCCCCAGATTCTGAAAGTGGGTGGCCCCTCATAAAGATGATTGGGAATATCTGCATTTTTTGTGCACGTGTGTGGGTTGGGGGAAGTAAACGATGATGGCGGTGGGAGGGAAAGCAGAAAAAGTTTATCGAGAGCCTGCCAGGCATATAAGGCCCCCTCTGGGTCTTTTGGCCAGGGTTATTTCATTTAAACATCCCTGCCTGCCAGCAAGGTGTTCTATTATTTCCATTGGACAGATAGGGAAATGAAGCTTGGAGAGGCTCGATCAGGACATTCAGCTGGGGTATGTTCGACAGGGCCTGAGATGTGGAGTTGGGCAGATCCAAAAGCCACTCATCCTTCCCTCGTAGTGTGATCTTGGGTACTTCAGAAGGCACTGGTTTCTATGACTCTAGGTGGCCAGATCTGAAACAAGGTAGTCAGATCCCCTAACCAGGGCCTGATGTGGTTCAAGAACTCAATAATTGATTCTTATTTCTTTCTTTTAAGAGTAATAATTGCTCCATCTGACTCCAGATTCCATCAAAAGGTTGAGGTAGGTAGTGGGTGGGGTGAGCATAACACAGAAAATGAGGTCATTGTCCTTTGAGACAGAAACTATGTGGACACAAATAGTAGCAACCAAAGAAAAGCATCCTCTCCCTGTTCTCCAATCAAATGAGACCCATCTGATGTTTGCTGACCAGGTAATGAAGGCACCTGTCTCTAACTGCCATGCCAGTGGCCCTGTGTGTTTCGTGATGTCTCAAGAATGCAGTCAAGGGAGGAATGGACGGAAGGAAGAAACATAAGCTCCCAGATGCGTCAGGCACCACGTCTTGCATTTGGCAGAGGGTACGCCAGCATTCAGCAAACTTCAGTGACTTGTCCCAGGTAACCAACCGGTGGTGAAACTGGGACTCGAATCCCATCTGTCTACCGCCAGCCAGCCACAGTCTGCTTTCTTTTCTCTTTGCCATAATCCCTCCCACTGCACGAACCCTTTGATTAAAAAAAAAAGTATGCTTTCAAACATAAAGCTGTTTACAAAGTTGCAGCAGAGTAGGGGTGTGTGTGTGTGTGTGCGTGTGTGCGTGTATGTGTGTGTCCCATTCTGTGTGCAGGTCTGTGTTCATGAAAGAAAAACAAAACAAAACAACACAACAAAAAGCCTTCCTGAATTGTCCGGGCGTTGGGAGAGCGGCTGCCTTTTCCCCCCACCCCAGGGTGGCTGTGGCATTGTGAGCAAGCTGCAGACCCCCCAGGCCACCAGAACATTCTGTACCTTGTGGCAATTAGTCCCCACTTGGCTTAAGGACTCTGACATCAAAGGAGGTCTCCGCCTGCTGCCTCGGAATGGAGCCCTTTCCCCCTCATTAGTGGGCTGCAGCCCCCAGCACTGCGGACTCTGCACAACAGACCCGGCCCCATCAAAGGCCCCCGTCCCCGGGGAAGGCCTCTGTAATCTGGGGCCTGAGTACGCCCGGCCCCCTCCCTAGACCTTCTCAAAGCAGCCGTCTGGGGACACCTGACTACTCTCCAGTTCAAAGCCAAGTGGATGCATTAACAAGACAAAACACCATTTTCCTGTCTCAAAAGTCCTAGGGCCCTGCCTTAAGCTGCCTGGAGTCAAGGCCTGGGCAGGGGGGCACATAATCCCTGCCCACTTAGCAGAGGGGCCTGAAGTCAGGCCCCTCCACGGCAGTCACCCCAGCCTTTGAAAGCCCCGAGCACAAACAGGGGCTAACTTAAGCCACTCAGCAATGCCTCTTCATGCCTAATCTGCTCCTTGGTAAGGTAGGTGGTCAGTCTGGAGAGAGCCCGAGTTAAGACGGGGGAGAGCCGGCCAGCTCCGAGGTTGCAGCCTTCCTCTGTAAGCAAAGAGACTATTTCTTCTACCCCAGAGTGAGTGAAAGGTGAAGATGAGCTGCAAGCAGCCTCCCTTCGGAATCCAGGATTCTAGAGAGGAAGCACCAAATTTAATCACTCACTCATCCCTCCACCCACCCATCCACCCACCCATCCATCTATCCACCCACTTATCTACCCATCCATCCATCCATCCATCCATCCATTCCATTCCATTCCAGGCTCTGGGCATCCAGAAAGGAATTAAATGTAGATCCTACCCTCAAGGAACCCCCAGTCTTGAGGAAGAGCAGAAAATACTTCATGGCTACAATGGAGGAATGTCTGAGGGGCAGCAGGGAGTTCAGAGGATGAAGTCTGAGGTGACCAGAAAGATTGCACACTGGTTGTGAAACCTGGACCAGGAATGATGAACAAGAACTCTACCAAGCAGAAAAGAAGAGGATGGTTCTCCAGGCAGCACATGCAAAAAATCATGGAGGCCTGAAGCAGCCCAGCATGTCTGGGGAGCTGCTAGTTGTTTGGCTCCTGAAGGTTTATGAAGGGGTGAGGTAGAGGGGGGGCTGAGAATGGGGGGAGAGTGGGGCCTCCTTCCATTAAGCCCATCCCTGATGAGCACACAGATCCACTGCACACACATGCACACACTTACACCAACTTACACAAACCTGTTCACACATGCCAACAGTATGCACATGCACAGATGTGCACAAATATGCTCACACATGTGTAAGCACATGCACGCAAATGTGCTCACATATACACAAAAACATCCACCCGCAAACACCCACATACAGCAGCATGCTGGCACAGACAAAAACTCACATGTGCCAATGTGCTAGCATGTATACTCAAACCCTGACACACACACTCTGACAAACACACAGACTAGTGCACACAAACAAACCCACAGAGAGCCCCACATATAACATCAGTGCTCTCGCATGCAAACCATATGTATGTGTACACACACATATACACACACACATGCTGCAGCAGGGAAAGTACAGGAATAGGATGCCTGCCTCTCATTATTCCTCAGTTAAAAAAATGTGCTGCAGGCAGTGAAACTTGGCAGAGCTGAGCCCATCAGCTGTGCTTGGGCTGGAGCCGGGTGTCCCTGTCCTGATGTCAGCCACCTTTCCCAGCCCTACTGAGCCAGCTCGCTACTGCTGTGACAGCTGCCTTCTTCTGCAGCCACTGCCTTGCTTGGGTGGGGGTGGGAGCAAGACTGAATGTAACCAGCCCCCACCTACAATGCAGGGTGGCCAGAGCCAACCCTGTGATGCTGTCCCTGGGCAGGTGCCCAGCCATCTTGGACAGGACAGCACTATTCTAAGCGCAAGAACCAGTGTGCTCCACCCTACTCCTCCAATTGCTTCTCAAGGGCTTCCCCCGACCCACGTCCTCTGCCACAGCCACCCTGGATCTACCCTGGTCTCTGATTATCATTCCTGATGTGACAGGTCATCACCAGGAGACCACGTTGGCAGGCTTCAGTGTCATCAGAGGTGAGGACCTCCTAGGGCAGTGGAGGGTGGGGTGCCATGGCCGTATCATTAGATGAGCTCACTTCAACCAAGGTCACTGTTAGAGGCTCTTCTCCACTAAGCCATAGCCCTTCTCCTTTCTGAAACCCGGCCACACATCTTCCCATCCATTTGCCTGCCTAACTACATGGCTGTTCACTCTCTACATACTCATCTCTCTATTTATCCTGCCAGCCATAAACACAATTCCTAAACAATCCATTTACTCATGCAATTTTCCATTCATCCATCCATCCACCCATCCATTATCTACCCAATTCTCCATCTATTTATCCGTCCATTTCATATCTGAGTGTTCACTGACCCACTTCTGCCCAGCCACTCAAAAGAGCCAGCCATCCATTCTTCACCCACCTGTTCATCCATTTGAACACCTAACCATTAACCATCAAGTCATCTGTCTGTCTGTTCATATAGCCAACCATCTGTCTATCTACCTGTCCATCTATTCGGCCAACTGTACATAAGTGATCCAGTCACAGACTTTGAAATCTGACAGACTTGGATTTGAATCTTTATTTCACCACTTAGTGATGGTAGAAGATGCTGTCAATTCTCTTTCCTTATCCCTTCAGTCCTCACCATCCAGTGCATACAATTCTGACTCCCAACTGCCAGAACCTGCATCTTTTCGCCTGATGGCTTTCTCTGCCACAGAGCCTTATCTGTCTCTGTGTGTGGAAGGCTGGAAGCGAGGGGGGAATTAACAACCCCCCTGAGAATGTCAACGACTAGCCAGAGTTGGTGTATAAATACCCAGCTTCACCCTCCTTTGCTGGCCTTAGTCTGAGGTGTATGTGCTTCATTGACTCCCATGGTTCTCTAGCAAGATTAAACTCCCTTTCCCCCAGTGGTAACTTGCTTGATAACATGCCCTTTATTGGCTCCCTTCCCTTCCCTGTCTCACTTCCCTGCTTTGCTACTTCACCTCCCAAATAAATTACTGGCATTTGAATCCTTGTTCCAGAATCAGCTTCAGGAGAACCCAAATTAACACACTACCTTTGTGACTTAGACAGATTACTTAACTTAATATAAACCATGGCCTTTGGTAAGCATTCAGCAAACATTAGTTATTGCTTTTATTTTTATACTACTAGTAACATATACAGATGGACCCTTGTACTCATGAGTTGTTTGTCTCCGCCATCCAGCTACTGACGCAGAAACTCAGGCAGTATCCTCGACACCAACCACCCCTACTGTTTCCTCACTTCCAAATTTAAGCCATCTCCAAGTCCCTTATCTCTTATGGTTCCCAACTCTGTGAATAGGTTATGTTACATGGCCGGGTAAATTTAGGTTGCTAATAAGATGACCTTGAGATAGGGATATCATCCTGGATTACCTGAATGGGTGCAATGTAATCCCAGTGTCCTCATAATGAAAGAGGGAGGCAGAAGAGAGGACAGAGTGATGCAGTGTAAAAACAACTTGACTAGGTACTGGTGGCTTTGAAGATGGAGGAAGGAGGCCATGAGCCAAGGAATGTGGACAGCCTCTAGTAGCTGGAAAAAACATGGCACTAGATTCTTCTCTAGAGAATTCCTTCATAAGGAATACAGTCCTGCCCACCTTGATTTTAGCTCAACAAGACCCAATTCAGACTTCTGACTTCCAGAATTGTAAAATAATAAATTTGTGTTATTTTAAGTTTGCAGTGATTTGTTACGGCAGCCATAGGAAATTAATAAAATGGTGGTGTGGTAGTGGTGGTGGTGGTGGTGGTGATAATGGTGATGATGATGGTGGAGATGAAATGGTGGTGGTAGTGGTGGTACATTTTGTAGGAGTTCAGTTCATTCTTGGCGTCTTCCCATGGATCTTTGGCAATCCTCTCATTTTGTCCTCCCCCCACCCAAGCATCAAAGCAGACTTTCCTGGGTCTGGAAAAAGAGGCTGGTGTGGGAAGGGGCTGGGGTTTTGAGAAATGGCTCCCAAGTTACAGAGGAGCTTGTGGTGGAGGGGGATAGAAGTTGAGGCCATGCTCACAGGGCCTGAGCTTGTCAATAAGAGGCACTTTCGAGCTTTATTTTCCTCTTTAAATCCCTTCCCACTGAGAGCCAGGAGCTGCTTCTCAGATGTTTTCTGTGTGGAGAAAACAGACAAGTATTGTCTTCTGAGTTCCTCACTGCCCGGGATGGCCTGGACAGCAGGGCCTAAGGGGCCTGAGGGGTTCTGACCGTGACCGAGCAGATGCTTCCAGCAACTTGAGGCCAGAGAAGGGGAGGCACTCCCCCAGGGTCACCCCACAGAGTTGGGGCTAAAACTAGGTCTCCTGGCTTCCTATCCTGGCTTTCCCCATCACACCACAAACTCGTTGATCCCTGAGTCACCCAGAGACGTAGAGGAGAGAGTGAAAGATCCAACCAGCAGGTAGCACAAAAAGAGAAAAAGACAAAAGGCCACCAGGACTCCCAAGCCTTGTGTCTCATGCTCCACCACCACCCACGGGTGCCCAGAGCACCCCTGACCTTTCAAGGCCCTGGGTACTCTCCGAGCCCCACCTACCCGCCCGGGGATCTCAGAGTGGGAATGATTGCCATCTTTGGGAGACAGACTCTGGGTCTCCAGGGCGGGGTCTTGGCAGGGCCCAGACTTGTGCAGGCCCCCGCCCCACCCCAGAGGGGTATCAGCCACCATCTCGCGTGGGGGCGGAGCAGTCGGGCAGGGCCAGAGTGGCGCCAGGCCCCGGTCTGGCCACCACAGGAAGACCTGCTGGCACCTGTGGGCTGAGTTCTTCTCCCCTGCCTCTCCCTGAACTGGCCTCATTAACACCCTCCCTGGGGCTGGGGCCGGGCGGAGGCTGGGGGCGGAGGGCAGAGAGAAACAGCTGAGGCAGTGGAAAGAGTCCCAGCTGAAGCCGTTAACTGGTTGTGTGACATTGACAAATCACTTCTCAGTGCCTCAGGTTCTTCATCTGTGAAGCTGGGACAACTGCACACACTCGCAGAGCCAAGCCCGTGCGGAGTGCCTGTGAGTGCCGGGCATTCTGTAGGTGCTCAATAAATGACAGCTGCAATCATTCATCTCCAGATGAATATCCCTTTCTTCCGTACCTTGGCGATTCTGCTGGAAAACAGGGCCACGTCTTCAGACTTCTCTACAGGAGTGTTTCCATCCCCAGCTCACCACAGAGCGTCTTGGGGAAGCAGAGATCTGTAAAATGGGACTTCCTCATAGGTGTTTCCCGGCCCCCGGAAAAGCTCAGTTTGCCGCAGCTGCTCTACCCTGTAGGCTGCTGGCTAATGCCTCGGAGCCCCAGTTTTTTCAGCTGCAAAATAGGATTATAATAGCGTCTACCTTCCAGGGCTGTCATGAAGGTGAAAGGAGGGCAAAGGTGTGGTCAAAGAATAGGCACCTCCTGCCTCCGCTCACCTTCACCAGGGGCAGGTTCTAGAAGGGACCCTGAGCTGGTGCTGAAAGGGCCTGGGCAGCCCCAGGAAGAGGGGAGAGGGCTGAGGAGAGCAGGACAGAGCAGAAGAAGCCAGCAGGACAAAGGCAAGCCCGGCTTGCGCCCTGAGACAGGCAGAAAGGGAAAGTCGTTGCTTTCTTGTCATCAGACTTTCCAGTCACCTGCCTGGGAACCTGAAGAAAAGATCAGGGAGCCAAACACATATTGTTTTTTTTGTTCAGGGTGCCAAGTTAGGTGGGGTGAATTGGCCATCTGTTCTCCCAGCTACAATCTGGCCAAGCCGGAAACCTCTGCCTTCCAAGCTGCCACTTTCCACCAGGGCTAACAAAAGGCAAGGTGCGGGGAGAGGACGGGGGCTGCCCCACCTCTGCATGGCCCGGGCGACCCTCGATTGCCTGGTTTCCCCTGGGTTCCAAGCCCTCTGTGCCTAAGACCCCCCAAAATCCAAGAGTGGGCTGGAAAAGTGCTGTGACCTTGACCGACTGAGTGGGCCTCTCTGAGCCTTGGTTTCCCCGTTTGGAAAATGAAGCGATGTGGCAAGCATACCCCCATGCATTTTTCTAGCACTGATGTGCAGAAGCAGTGATGTCGCCTGTGGTTTCAGGCAGGGAAGGCAGCCGCAGAAGCAGGATGGCTCGGTGCTGGCCCTTCCTGGGAGCAGGACTTCAGAGTTCCTGTCCCCTCTGCACCGGGCCTCCCCGTCTGGCACCAAGTCCCCTCCATTTCCCCTTGAGCAGGGTTCCAGGCAGGGATCTTAACCTCAGGATTGGGTTTTTCTGGTGAGAGTGGATTTTGGATCTTCTTAACTTGGGAGCTCCAGGGGTGGGGGGTGTCTGTGAACCCCTGAATCTGAGCGGAGTTGTGTGTGCAGATGCATTTTCCCAGGGGCAGGCAGCATGTTTCCATGCAATTCACAAAGAAGCCCATGAACTTAGGAAGGTCCAAAATGGAAGGCCTGGAACCTGGGATGCCGGCCTGATCCCCATCTAGAGCGGCCACCCTGTACGGAAGGGACAGGAAGAATAATTAAGCCACCACACACCCCAAAGGGGTTGGTCCTTGATGTGGGGGACCTTTGAGCAGATGCTGGGTGATGGGTTTTGGGGGACAGACTCAATAGCCTGCAGATTGAAGCAGTTTTAGAGCTGGGCTCTTGCCTGACTGACATAAATGCCTCCTGCCCCCTGATACCTCGATACCTGCAGACAGGCTACAGACACTCAAGAATTGTGCAAACAGCATGGCTTGCTGTTCAGGCCTGATTTATACTGTGTTGGTGGCCTCACCAGTCCCAGGGCTGGCTCTGCAGCCTCATGGTCCCCATACAAGGGACACTGTTTCTTCATCCTTACCCCACTCCCCAAAGGACAAGGGCCCCATGCCAGCAGAACACCTATTTGCACTAAGCCCTCTGTCGGCTTGTCTTATTTAACCTTCACAGCTGGGATGTGCAGGTAGCCCCCATTTCAGACAAGGCCATGAAAGCTCAGAGGTCAAATAACACAGCCAAGGTCACTCAGTCGGCAAGGGCCAGGCCAGGACTTGCACCCAGTCTGCATGCAGTGGAAAGCTCCAGGGTCAACTTCTTCTCCCACCCTAGGCCAGTGACCAACACGGCTGCACCCCCACTCCCCCACACCCCCAAGCGTAGCCAGGGTCCATGTCCCTGAGAACCCCCTCTGCAGATGGGCCTGCGTGTTGCTGGCAGGTAACAAAATCCCAAAATGATTCCCAGCCCTGCTGGTTCCCCCCACGTCTCCCCTTCTCCCCCTGAAGTGCGTCTGCTGTTCTCCATCCAAACTGATTACAGCCTCCGAGCAGGGCAGCTGGGGGAGGGATGGCGTTGAGAAGACTTGAAAGAAAATTCGAAACACACGTATGTTGCCTTGGCTCTGGTAACCCTGAGAACTCAGCCGGTGTGGCCCGTAGTCTCCCCCTCCCCCGCCTCCCCAGCCCCTCCCGTATCTCCAAGGGGCCTGCTTTCCATGCTCAGTCCTGCCAAGGGAAGCTGGCTGGGTCTGCAGGACCTGGAGTCCTTGGGGCTGGGAGAGACCCGCCCCCCCACTACCAGAGCCCCTCTGGTTTAGAAGGGGATGCTGAGGCCCACAGAGGGTAGACAGGGTACCTGGGGGGTATGGACCCCAGACTCCATTCCCAGTGCAAGGGGATCCAGAGCCAGGCTGATGGGAGAACAGCCTTCCCCCAAACTCACAGATACTTGCTTAAACTGTGTCTCACTTTCTCTCTTCCCATCCATCCCAAGGCCCAGGAGAACCTCTTTTCCCTGCCCTTGCACCTGCTGCCTTTCACGTTAACCCTTGCTCAGCCAGCTGTGGGCTCCATGCCCCTTGGCATTCTGGATCCAGAGTTTAAGAAGGGGTGGGAGTTGACAAGAGCTGGGTCTAGGGCCAGAGGCAGAGTCAGAGACCGAAGGTGAGGACAAGTGACAGGCTCTGCCTCATGCACTTTATGTGGAATGTCCTTCTAGCTATCAGCTTATAGCCTCCAAACATGTGGCTTCAATCTCTCCTTTGAAATGTTGGGGGGAGGGGGAAAGGGCTGCTGCCAACATCGGATGCCTCTTTGTGCAGCCCAGATGAGCACTTGCTATAAGCTAATAGTTCTGAGGCCTGTGCCTCTTGCCAATGGCACTGAACACTTGGTTTGCAAAATGAATTCATATTTGGGAGACTGTGGTCTGGGAACACAGCTGATGGGCTGAGGGGGTAGGAGTAGGTGGGCAGAATGGGAAAGGGCATGAGGCTTTAGAGGCAAGCAGAACTGGGTTCAAATTCCAGCTCAGGCACTTGCTAGCTGGTTGAGCCTGTGCAAGTGACTTAACCCTCTGAGGCTTTGTTTCCGTATCTATAGAGACAATTGATTGTACAATAAAGGGTAATGATGGGCTGCAGCATCTAGCTCAGTGATGGCACATAGTACAAGCTCGCTGTATGTGAGCTCCTTTCAAGTCTCTCACCTGATCCCCCCATTGTCTGTTCCTTGGTGGTCAGATCCCTACCCCTGGCTGGCTTAACATGGAATGTCCAGGAAATCAGAAGATCTGGATCTGAAGCAAAGCTTTGTCATGCAGTTGACCATGTGTTTCTGGACACATCCTTTTCCCTCTGAAGGCCTCAGTTCTCCAATCTGTAAAATGTGTGAGGAGAGGGAGGAAGGGAGGGTGGTGGCAGTAGCTGGATGAGAAGTCTCACAGACAACTTCCAGATGTCATAGTCAGTGAATCCAGGAGCTCCCAAAAGGCCAAAGTCCCAGGGATTCTGGTTCTGAGATGGGGTTAGAGTAGAGATGAGGTGGTTGGATGTGTGTCCTGTGAGCTGGGTAATAGGAGGGCTGGGTTTCCCCGGGGAAGTGTGAGGGAGTGTCCTCCTCACCCTGGCCAATCCCCACCGCCTGCCTCCAACTCACCTCCCCACCTCATGCCCACCTCTCCTTCCTTGTGACAAATCACTAACTGACCAGACTCACAGTCACCTGTGGACATGTTTCCTTGGGCACCAGGGGAGTGGTGTGAAGCAGCATTTCTCCAACATCCCCACATCCATGGGAGGCTCCTGCTGAATCTCCAGGTATGATGTAAAAATGCAATGCCTGGGGCTCCAGCCCAGCCCAGCTACATCGGAACCTTTGGGGTTGGAGTCCCGGATTCAGTATTTAAGCAGCTATGTGGGTAGTTCAGGGTGCAGCTAACCTTGAGAATCTGTTACTGAAGAGGGACGGGGGACACAGGCTTTGGGGTCTGCTGGGCCTAGGCTTAAATTGCAGATCTGTCCCCAACCAGTTGTGGGACCCTAGCGACATATTTCCCTTCTAAGTTTTCTCACATGTTAAATAGAAAAGAATAATTCCCATTTCATAGGGTTGTGGCAAGGATTAAATACCATCCACAAAGCACCTGGCCCAGGGAAGGTGCTCAATAAATGAGGGCAGCTCATGGATAGATAGATACAGAGTGAGGGCAAGAGAAGAAGAATGCTGTGTGTCCTTGAAGAGACAAATGCCTGCTCTGTGCTTCATTCTTTCCATTTATAACCTGGGGATAAAATAGCATCTACTTCCCAGAGGCATTGTGAGGCTTATCTGAGCTAATGTCTGCAAAGGATCTGGTGCATAGAGATGCTCATGAAATGGCAGTGGCTCCCCATAAAGAAAGATGCTCCAAAGGACCCTTGGTGGCTCATGCCCATGGTGGCTTTCTCTTGTGATGGGGAGAGAGGAGGGATGGAGAGGAGGAAGGGGGGACACTGATGGCCAAGGGAGTGTGTAGTGTGCAGGCTGCTATTTTCCAAAAGCCCCAGGGCCATGGAGGCAGAGGGATGGTGATCCTGCAACCTTGGAACTTGCATGCATCTGCCCTGGCAGGTCTGAGTTCATGGCCAGGTGCTGGTGTTCAAGAGCCAGACCAGGCTACTGGGTGACCGGGATGGATCTGGCGGGATGTTTTGTATTGGAGTGATTGGAAGTGATGGGCCAGGACTGGGCGGGGAATGGCTGGGTGAAGGAAGCCAGCAGGCGGTCCTCAGGCTCAAACTGCAATGCATTAGTCCAGGGTCTCGGCTGGGGTGGGGGAGGATAGATGGGGATTAGTTTTATGGAGGGGTACTTCAGGGTGGAAAGCAAGAAAGTGGGGACCCCAGGGGAAGACCCGGGAAGCCCAGAGGAGGGTTGACAGAGAGGCAAGGACCGTGGTGGTGACTGGACACTCATCCCAGCTCACAGTGATTCGCATCCTACCTGCATGATTCTGCAAAATCCTCTTAACCCCTAGGAGGAAATGCTCTTATTATGCCCATTGCCCAGAGGAGGAAACTGAGGTCCCCAGAAGTAAGGGACTTGCTCAAGTTCCTCCTGACCTCACTGTTCTCTTCTTGCATCATCACCATCACATCTTCCTATATCTTCTTTCTACTCCTCCTTTTCTTCTTCCTCCTACACATCCATGAAGGGTTGAATAATGGTCCCCCAAATATGTTCACATCCGAATCCCCAAAAGCTGTGAGTGTTACCTTCTGTGGCAAAAGGGACTTTGCAGGTGTGATTAAGTTAAGCATCTTGCATCATCAGGGGAGGCCCTAGATGTGATCACAATGGCCCTTATAAGAGGGCAGGGGAGGAGGCAGTGTGATTGGAGCAATGCATTTTGAAGACGGAGGAAGGGCCCATGAACCAAGGGAAGCTGGCACTGGAAAAGGCAAGGAAATGGATACTTCCAGAAACCAGCCCTGCCAATGCCTTGACTTTAGCCCTGCAAGGCTCCTGAACAGTAAGAGAATCCATTGGTATTCCCCCTCCTCCCTTCCAGCTCCATCTCTTCCTTTTTCTCTTCCTCCTTTCCCTTTTCCAACAATTGTCCTGTTCCTCTTTCTCCACCTCCTCTTCCTCTCCCTTCTCCTTTTGCCCCAGTACATAAGGGCACAGGTTTTGGGAATCTACAGGTTGGGTTCAAATCCCAGCCCCACTACTTGCTGGCTCTGTGACTGTGAACAAGTCACATCACTTCTCTAAAGCTCAGTGTTCTCATCTGCCAAATAACTCCAACTCCCGGGGTTGCTCTGGGGAATTACAAGTAATGTTGGCAATGGGAATGGTCCTTGGTGGCCACTCAATAGATACATGCTTCCTTGCTTGTCCCCTGCTGCCCTGTTATCCAAAGCTCCACCTGGGCTCAGGCCAGTGACAGGGACAGGGAGCCTGCCCCAGAGACCAAGCAGCTGCCCAAGCTCTCTGCCCCCTGGGGGAGCCATGGTGGGGCACTGGCGGACACAATGCCGGCTTTGCCTGGCACTGGCCCGGATCTCCTCCTCCTGGGATCCCTTGCCGGGCCAGGCAGGGTATGAGGGACAGTTTACCAGGCGTGCCTGCTAAAGATAGCCTCACCCCTGGGGAAATGAAAGTTGGTTGTGGGGCTGTCAGGGCTCTGAGACCCCCATGGGCAGGCACAGAGCAGCAATTTGCTGTCAAAGAAGATGAAACATAATTGCCGTTTCTTCCCCACATCCAAGAGAGACGTCCCTCACCACTTCATCCTGGGAAATCAAGTCTCCTCTTCCCGAGGTTGCTATTCCCCAACAGCATTCCAGTAAATTAGCCAACAGAAGGCAAGTCTCCCGAGGATTCATCAAAAGTTTGCCCATCTCTTTGACAAACTCAGGGAAAGAATATGCCTCCGGCCGTTCATCCTTGACTCTCAGGCTAAGGATGGAATTCTGAAGGTAAAGATAATCATCTTTCTTATGTTCTTCCATTCTGGGTGGGTAGTATCAGAACAAATAATCATGGATCGTCATATTTCAGATGAGAAAGCTGAGGCTCAGGAAGGAGAAATGATTGTTACAAGGACACAAAGCTGGTAAAAGTGGCAAGCTAGTGATAAAGCAAGGGTAGCAAGAGGAAACGGAATCAACTGTCACAGTTTCCCCGCACTGTTGCCCTTTGATGCCTTGCCGGGTTTCCAGGCATCGCAGGACAACCATCTTATGGAGCCAGGCACTGAGTCATTGAAGGAAAGTCGTTTAAAGTCATCACCCGCTTTATCCCTCAGTCCCCACCTGCCCCACGTGACACATTTCTAAGAACTGTGTGCCAGGAGAAGTTTTGATTCTCCTGAAAAAAAAAAGGAGCGCCTTGTCTTGGTGGACAATGAAGAATTTATATAGCCATTTATGTTTTCCCTTTCATGCCAGCAGCCAAGAAGCTCAGGAACAAATTCATAGTTCAACTGTAGTCATCGCAGCTTTTCAGTCTGCCTCATGAATTCAACATCAGCTCTTATTGGAATTTCCAGATGCCAGCCAGATCTACAAATCTTGGGTGTGTCGGCCCCCACAATCACAATAGTGAAAATCTCTAATTTTGTCCCAGTATTGCCTCCTTTCCTTTGAAAGGCCCTTCTTCTGGTCCTGAAATTTTACTCACAAATTTGCTATCTTATTACATGCATGTATTACTCTACCGCAAGTATTTTCTGGAATGAGATGAAGCATAAGCTAGTGAATATTAATTTAGCATCATTATTATTGCTATTTAATTTTTGTAACTTCAATGAGTTGGATGTCATCTCATCAGAACAGGACTCAGTCAGATAGCCAAATCCCTTGGTCAAAACTTCACCTGAGACTGTTGTTCTAGTTTGCTAATGCTGCCGGAATGCAAAACACCAGAAATGGATTGGCTTTTATAAAGGGGGTTTATATGGTTAACAGTTACAGTCTTAAGGCCATAAAGTGTTCAAGGTAAGTCATCAACATTTGGGTACCTTCACTGGAGGATGGCCAATGGCATCCGGACAACCTCTGTTATCTGGGAAGGCACATGGCTGGTGTCTGCTCCAAGTTCTGGTTTCAAAATGGCTTCCTCCCAGGATGTTCCTCTCTAAGCCACAGCTCCTCCTCAAAATGTCACTCTCAGTTGCTCTTGGGGCATTTGTCCTTTCTTAGCTTCTCCGGAGCAAGAGTCTGCTTTCAACAGCCGTCTTCAAACTATCTCTCATCTGAGGCTCCTCTCTCTGCTTCTGTGCATTCCTCAAAGTGTCCCTCTTGGCTGTAGCAAGCTCGGTTCTTTTGTCTGAGCTTATATAGTGCTCCAGGAAACTAATCAAGGCCCATACTGAATGGGCGGGGCCACACCTCCATAGAAATTATCCAGTGAAAGATCTCACCCACAGTTGAGTGATCACATCTCCACGGAAACATCCAATCAAAAGTCTCCAACCCAGTAGACACCAATCCTTTCCTGCCCATGCAAGACTGCATCAAAGATAATGTCATTTTGGGGGACACAATACATCCAAACCAGCACAACTGTCTAAACATCCAGAGGTAGCACTTGTTAATCAATAGTTATTAAGCATCAACTATATGCCAAGGATTACGCTAGGCTTTAGTGTCATGGGTAAACAAGGCAGACAACATCCCTTCCCTTACAAAGAGACCGACAATAAATAAAAACTTATATAATAGTATTAATTTAGATGGTGACAAATGCAAAAGGTAAGAGTATAAAGGGAATACCTGGAATGAACATACTTAGGGCAGGTGGAGTCTTCCTTGAAGAAGTGACTTTGGAGGTAAGACTGGAATGATAAGAAGGTGCAGCTGTGCAAAGATCTGGAGAAAGAACACTCCAGGCAGTAAGTGCAAGGGCCCTGAGGCTGGAAGGAGTGAGATGTGCTAGAAGGACCTGTGGCAGGCATGCAGGAGGTGATTTCAGAGAAGGGGTCAGGGGCCCAATCAGCGGGGTCTAGAGGATCATGTTGAAGAGCTGGGCTTTCTTTAAATCAATGGAAAGACATTGGAAGGTTTTAAGCATGGGGTGTGGCATGACCTCTAGCACTTATCATTCACACAAATAACTTTTATTTCCACTAAGTGGTTGGTACCTATTTGAGAAGCCACCTCTTTCTTACAAGGATGAAAATAGTTCCTTGCGTTCTTCAGTTTCCATACCTGCTTTACATCTCTGTCAAGACCAGAATCTCCATCAGTTTGTCTGAATGTAACTTGTTAGTTGTTTCTTTGAAATTTCTAGAATATTACTGGAATATTTATTTTTCCAAGTAGAAAATTGTTGATACTGCTGGCCAGAACTTGTGAACCTGTTATTATGGCTATAACTCCAGATATCTGATAGTGGTTATTTTCCCAAAGAACCTTAATTTTGTGCTTATAGTCTTTTAGTATGTACTTTCACAAACTACATTTCAGTGAAGACTTAGCAAGAGAAAGAATGAAGCCCATTGGTGATTCTTGATTAATAACGACACCACTTATTAAGCACTTACCAAGTGCAGGCCACACTAGTAAGCATTTTGCAAACAAGGGTATATGTAATTCTCATCATGACCCTCTCCTCACTTTTCTATGTTGGAAATGAGTTTTGAAGAATTGTCTTGATTAACATCATATCATTACATTAGTGGAGCCCCACATTTCCTGTTCCAAAATATTGATTCAGGCCTCTTGTGTATCAGGTACTGTGCTAGGATCTAGAGGCCCAGCTGTGAACAGGAAAGACACGGTCCCTGCTCCCAGAAAGCTCCCAAGCTAATGGGGGAAATGGGTAGGGAAACAGGCAATGACCTGTAGGTTAATGAGAAGGGAAATAAAGGATGATGCAGGACACAAGAGGAGTCCCCTGACTAGGACTTAGGCGGATCTGGGAAGGCTTCTTGGTTGACATGACATTTAAGAAGAAAATTCCTGAAAGATGAGAAGAAGCAACTCTGGGAAAGGGGGTGCAGGGAAGCTGTCCCTATTCAGAGAGTTAACATGCTCACTTCCTGAAGAAGACCCCAAGTTCTGCCACCATTATAGAAAAATGACAACTGAGCAGCCTCTTGATAAGTGAGCAGGAATTTGCTAATTAAGTGGTAGTTAGGAAAGGGCTGAGGCAGGGATGTTTTCAGAGAGCCTGATGTGATTAAAGACCTCTGAGTTTAGAGTTATGGGAGTGTAACAATCTGCGGTCGGGAGGAAAGTTACAGAAGGTGATGTGTGATGTTAATTACCCTCACGTAACTTTTAGGAGCTGCACAGGCTAGTTGATAATCCTGTCAGGATTAGATCATTTTGTAACATAAAATGATTGTATTAATATGACATTTCATCACCAATAAAATACATCAACTGGATCACAATAATTTATTAACTAAGCATTAGTCATATTTTGTTATTTGGATAGCTGATACTTTCCCACTGTATAAATCCAGGGAATTTATAGATAAAATCATAAAGCCATATAATTCTAAGAAAAAAATATAACTTGGAAGCCGTGTATATTCTACAGACAAGGAATTTTAGTGCCAAATAGGTTAACTGGGTTGCCTAATAATCCAGAAAAGAAATGATGAAGAGCAAATGAAGATAGTTACAGACAGAGAAAGGGGGCCAGATTCAAGAAGTCTTTGTGAGTAATGGAAAAATATTCACCCTTTTTGATATGCAGATATTCATTTGAGTCACTCTCTATCCACCTCCAACAGTCACCTTTTCCATAAACTAAAAACAGGGATTTACAAGATATTTGACAGAGAATCCATAACCTTAATATATAAAGAGCACTTGAAAATCAATTACAAAAACAAGATAGACCATATACTGGACCATATAGAAAGTCTCAAAAATGCATGTGGATTCAATTCATATAAGGAATGTTCTTTCTAAAAATATAGCAAACATAATAAAATATGCATTATTATAAAGCATTATTATAGAGCTGAGATCAAGCCTGTCTGTTAAAACAATAAATGTGAATGGGCTTAACTCACCTTTAAAATAAAAAAATTTAAATTTGGCTCATAAAACAAAACCCAACTACATCCTCTATAACAGAGACACCTAAACAAAGGGACTCAAAAAGACTAAAAATAAAGAGATGGACAAAAGTGTATCTGGCAAATGAAAACCAACAAACAAAAGCAGGGGAAGTGATCGTGATACCAGGAAAAGTAGAATTTGAGTCAAAAACCATTACACATGACAAAAAAGGGAAATTTTAATGTTAAAAGCTACAATCTACAATGAAGATATTGCATTAATTAATATTTATGCACCAAATAACACTACAACCATCTTTATGAAGCAAAAATTAAAAGAGATGCAAGAAGCACAGATAGAAACATACTAATAATAGATATTAATAAACTACTCACAGTACAAGACAGATGATATGGAACAAAAAATATATAAGGAGACAGAAGATCTAAACAACATAATTAATAGGGTCTATCTTATAGAAATATATTGAAGTCAATACCCTGATAATAATGAATTCTTCTCAAATCCCCACAGCACATTCATAAAAATTGATCATAAAAAATCAATCTTCCATAAAGTAGAAATATTACAAACAATACCATCTGATCAAAATAAAACTGAAAGACTAACAAAAAATATAAAAGTCTCACCCTGAAAGTTTTATAGCTCCTATTAAATGACTACTAGGAAACAGAGAAATAAACTGGAGTTACAGAACTTTTTAACAAGGAAAACATTTCATACAAGAATCTATGAGATGCATTTAAAACAGTGATCAGAGGAAAATTCAATATCTTAACCCTTTTTCAATAAATATAAAAGAATAAAATTAAATGAATTAAATTCCTAGCAAAAAAAAAGAAACTCAAAAGCAACAACAAAGCAAATAAATAGAAAGCAAGAGGAAGGAAATAAAAAAGATAAAAGCAGAGATTAATGAGGAAGACACTAGGGCAAAGATTTAAATAATAAAGCAAAATCCTGGTTTAAAAAAAATAGCAAAATAATCAAACACTAGCTAATTTAATCAAAGATGAAAGGAAGGAAGCACAAATATACAAAATATGAAATGACAAGGAGGAAAATCACCATTGAAACCAATGAAAGTTTAAAAACCATAAATAATACTTTGTAAATTTTATGCAAATAAATTTGAAAACAAATACTTGTGGAAACACAAATATATTTTAGGTCATAAGAACCAGCTTTCTCACTATTGGAGAAGGAAGTCAAATAAACAGAAAGACTAGAACAAACTCTGTGGTGTTTGACTGTAATCTAGAGTATCAGTAGAAAGTCATGGCTTTTAATGGTTAGATATAGAGAGAGATACAGGTGCATGGATATGTGTGGGTTCGTAGCTCTGTCCACCAGAGGACCTAAAAGCGAGGTGCCTCAGAGTAATGAGCATATCTAGCACCCAGATCTTGCTTTCTAAACATCAGTCTTCAGTAAAAGGAACCAGGGTTCACTGGACAAGTGGTTGATTCCAGGACTGAAAGGGAAAATATAACATAAGCCTGGCACATCTTCTGATGTCATAAAATAAAAAAGATGGAGGCCTGTTAAAAGAACAGGAGCCAGGGAGAACCTAAGATGGTGGCTAGGTGAGAGAGGGCAAAAAAACACCTCCATGAAAAATACTAGATAAAAGCCAGAAAGTGACCCAGAACACCAGTTCCAGTGATACACCAGCTGGACAAGGACTGCTAAATTCACAGGGTCCGTGCATTTGATGAAACTGGGAGTCTGCCTTCTGAAGCCAGTGAGTGAGCCGGCTGAAAGTCTGGCGGCTGCACTGTGGTGTGGGGAAACCGTGGATTGGTGTTTGGAGGTGGACTAGCTCTTTAAAAAGAAAAAAAAGAACAGCCCGGGAGCGGCTGCGGATACAGTGGCGAGAACCATGGAGTGAAGCATGGCAGGAGTGGGCTGTGCCAACGCCTCAATATGTGGCGTGGAAAATAGCCCTTCCCACACCCGCTGCTAATTGTCTTGGAGCCAGGAGGGCAGAGGGGAGCCAAAAGGAGAAAGAAACCATGCCCCTTGCAGCCATCTTCCCAGCGGGGTAGGGACACTCCTGCCCAGGGCAGAGCCACAGCCCACAGCCACGCCAAAGGGCCCAGTGAGACGGGGAGTGTTTCCCACAGCACCACACACATGCCACAGTATCGGCCGTGGACAGTGGCCTTTAGTGCACCCACAGCTAATTGTCCCAGAACTGGGAAGGCGGAGCTGTGCGAAAAGGGGGAAATTAACACCCCCCATTCAGCCATCTTTACAGCAGGCTGGGAATGCCCTTGCATGGCCTGGCAGCCCAGGGCTTCCCTGGAGGGCCAACGCACACTTGTGATGTGGCATAGCCTTCCCTTAGCAGAGGTCCTGGAAGAGCACTGCTGAGAAGGGGGACCCGCTCAGAAATCCCAGGGACCCTACGCCAATACCAAGGACTTGTGGGTCAGTGGCAGAGACAATTCTGTGGCAAAACTGAAATGAAGGCTTAGACTCTTGCAACAGCCTTAAATCTCCGGGGACACCTGGGAGGTTTGATTATTAAAGCTGCCCTGCCTCCCTAACACTCAGACACACGCCCCTCATTCAGGGTGGACAGCACCAACAACACACCCAAACTTAGTGCACCAACTGAACCCCACAAGAATCAGACCCACACACACCACAAAGACAAAGTTGGGGAGAACTGACTTGAGGGGAATAGGTGACTCGCAGACACCATCTGCTGGTTAGTTAGAGAAAGTGTATGCCACCAAGCTGTAGATCTGACAAATTAGAGATTGGTGTTTTTCATATTCTGAAAGAACCCTATCAAGTATAGCAAATGCCAAGAGGCCAAAAACAACAGAAAATTTTAAAGCATATGATAAAACCAGACGATATGGAGAACCTAAACCCAAACACCCAAATCCAAAGAAGAGAGGAGACACAGTACTGGGAGTAATTAATCAAAGAACTAAAGACAAGCAACAAGAGCAGAGCATGGCACAGGATATAAAGGACATGAAGAAGACCCTAGAAGAGCATACAGAAGAACTTGCAAGAGTAAATAAAAAAATAGACAAGCTTATGGAAATAAAAGAAACTGTTGGCAAAATTAAAAAGATTCTGGATACTCATAGTACAAGACTAGAGGAAGCTGAACAATGACTCAGCATCCTCAAGGACCACAGAATGGAAAATGAAAGAACAAAAGAAAGAATGGGGAAAAAATTGAAAAAATTGAAATGGATCTCAGGGATATGATAGATAAAATAAAACATCCAAATTTAAGACTCATTGGTGTCCCAGAAGGGGAAGAGAAGGGTAAAGGTCTAGAAAGAGTATTCAAAGAAATTGTTGGGGAAAACTTCCCAAACCTTCTACACAATATAAATACACAAAGCATAAATGCCCAGCAAACTCCAAATAGAATAAATCCAAATAAACCCATCCAAGACATATTCTGATCAGACTGTCAAATACTGAAGAGAAGGAGCAAGTTCTGCAAGTAGCAAGAGAAAAGCAATTCACCACATACAAAGGAAACAACATAAGACTAAGTAGTGACTACTCAGCGGCCACCATAGAGGCGAGAAGGCAGTGGCATGACATATTTAAAATTCTGAGAGAGAAAAATTTCCAACCAAGAATACTTTATCCAGCAAAACTCTCCTTCAGATTTGAAGGAGAGCTTAAATTTTTCACAGACAAACAAATGCTGAGAGATTTTGCTAATAAAAGACCTGCCCTACTTCAGATACTAAAGGGAGCCCTACAGACAGAGAAACAAAGAAAGGAGAGAGAGATGTAGAGAAATTTAACAGACATGTATAGAACATTACTTCCCAAATCACCAGGACACACATTCTTCTCTAGCGATCACAGAACTTTCTCCATAAAACAAGCCTCAATAAATTTTAAAAAATTGAATTTATTCAAAGTGCATTCTCTGACCACAATGGAATACAAATAGAAGTCAATAACCATCAGAGACATGGAAACTTCACAAACACCTGGAGGTTAAAAATGAGGGGAGTTGAAAGCATTCCCAAATAATCAAAAGCTGAGGGACTTCATCACCAGTAGATCAGTCCCATAAGAAATGCTAAAGGGAATTGTGCAGGCTGAAAGGAAGGGACAGTAAACAATTGACTGAAACCACATGAAGAAATAAAGATTTCCAATAAAGATCACATGGTAAATATAAATACAATACTACTGTATTTTTGATTGTAACTCCACTATTTACTTCCTACAGGATCTAAAATGCATAAACTGTAATGATAAAGCAGTGGTTTTGGACTCAATGTACAATATGTAATTTTTTACAAGAACTACATAAATGTGGGGGACTGGAGGAGTATAGGAACATAGTTCATGTGTCCTTTTGAAGTTAAGTTGGTATCAAAGAAAAACGAGAGTGTTATAGATTTAAGATGTTAAATTTAAGCCCCACAGTAAGCACAAAGAAAGAATCAGAGAATATGACCATAGAGATGAAAAGTGGAGTAGGGGTTATGAGAAGTGGGGGAGGAGGCAATGGGGAGTTAAGAAATGAGTGTAGGGTTTCTGTTTGGGGTGAAGGGAAATTTCTAGTAATGGATGGTGGAAAGGTGATAGCATTGCAACATTCTAAATGTGATTAATCCCACTAATGGAATGCTAGGGAGGAGTTGGAATGGGAAGATTTAGGCTGTATATATGTTTCCACAATTGAAAAAAAAAAGTCCAAATAGATAATGACAATTAAATGCCAAGGATGATCCTGGATGGGATCTGAGGATGGAGGAGAGGAGGCTCAAAGGGACACAGTTGGGACAAAAGAAAAAAAAAAGGAAATATAGACTGTAAGCTTTGTATCAATGTTGAATTTCTTGAATTTCTTAGCTGCACTTAATGGGGTTGCATAAAAGAATGTTCTTGTTCATGGGAAATATTTATGTGAATTATATTGTTTGTTCAAGGATGTATGCAGCTTGCTCTCGTGTTCAGAAGACAGAGCAATAGATGATGGATGATAGGGAGGGAGGGAGGGAAAGAAAGAAATGGTAGTGTGATGGGATGTTCAAGTTGGTGGATCGGGGTATCGGGGGAGGGGGGTCGGGGTATGCTGGAGTTTTGTGTATGGGGTTTGTATTGTTTTTGCAACTGTTCCTGTAAGTTTGAATTTATTTCAAAATAAAATTAAAAAAAAAAAAAAAGAACAGGAGCCAAATTGTCCAGAGCTGGAACAATTGGAGTAACAAAACAAGTAATGATGGTATTGGATTATAATCTGTAGAATAAAGTGAATGTGCACAAGTCCACATGGATATTCAAGTGATTGAATAATAGGGGAGAAGGTGCTGCTCTTCCATACAGTAGAATTCCAATTAATAAATGTAGAAGGAAGAAGGAAAATAGAAAAATTACCATTAGACAAATACTACACTAATTATTGCAGATAAAATCCATAAAATCCACTTATGGATGCTAAAATTAGAGGTGAAAATTTGAGGAGAAACAGAATTTGCCTAGTCTCAGAGTATCTTCCCCCAAGATATTTGTTAACTTCACAGCAAAAAGGCTGGCAGAAACTCCTTCACCAAGAGATCAAGGTCAACATCATCAGTTAACAAGACATGCCAACCCCCTTAACTCCATCACAGGATGCACTGAGAAGAAGTCAACTTAATTTCCCTACATTCTTGCCCAAAATACAAAATCTAAGTCCAGTCATGATAAAATGTCAAACAAACTCAAACTGAGGGACATGTGACAAAATTGAGGATTGATAACTCTGAAAATGTAAAGATCCTGGTACACAGGGGAAGACTGGAGACTTGTTAGATTGTAGGTAGCTAAGGAAAAATAACAACTATCTGTGATAGGAAATGATCTGGAACAGAACAAAATTAGCAGGAGAACCAGTAAAATAAGAACATGGTCTTCAGTTAATAGATAGTAACAATACTAATCCCCTGGTTCTGACACTTGTACTACACTTATGTAAAATGTTAACATTAGAGGAATCTGAGTAAGCAATACATAGAATCTCTCTATACAATTTTTGCAACATTTTGGAAAGCCTAAAATTAGTTCAAAATTAAAAAAGCAAATGTTAATGTAAATCAAAAATTAAAGTATGTTCCCTGTTCACAAAAGAATTAAAGTTGAAATCAATAACAGAAAGACACCTGAAAAATCCTGAATATTCTGAAATTAAACAACCAACTTCTAAGTAACACTTAGGTCAAAGAAGTAATCACAAGAGAAAGTAGAAAATATCTTAAACTGATTGCAAAGGAAAACACAACATATTAAAATTTAAGGGATGAAGCTAAAGCAGCAATGAGAGGGAAATTTGTAGCATTAGATGTTATTATTTGAAAAGATGAAAATTTCCAAATTAACGATCTGAGTTTCCACCTTACAAACCAAGAAAAAGAAGATAAATATCCCTCAAAAACATAGATGCAAAAAAATTCGTAACAAAGTTTTAGTAAATTGAATCCAAAAAGCTATACACCATGATCAAGCAGGGTTTATCCCAAGAATGAAAAGGTGGTTTAATATTTGAAAGCCAATGTGTTTCATCATTATTAACAGACCAAAAAGAAAATAACTCAACAAAGGAAGAAAAAACATTTGACAAAATTCAGCACTCATGCAAGAAACAGAAATCTCTCAGCAAAATAGGAATAGAAGAAAATGTCTTCAAACTGATAAACAGTCTCTCTGAGAAACCTACAGCTAAGATAATGCTTATTAGTAAAAATCATTCTTTGTAAGATCTAGAACAAGGAAAGGATTTCTGCTCTGACCCTTTCTACTCAATGTGCTGTTTTGAAGATCCTAGGCAGAAAAAGAAATCAAAGGCATACGAAGGAAAGGCTGGAGTAAAACTGTCTATCTGCAGGCAACATGAGCATTTATGTAGAAAATCCTAATGATAGAATTTTGCCATTTGGTGGAGATGACATGGAATATTGGTAGGGAAAGAAAAACGCTTCCATAAATGGAGGTGGAAAAATTGGGTATTCACTCCCCCCTACATGGGATCAGATACCCAGGGGAGTGAATCTCCCTGGCAACGTAGAATATGACTCCCGGGGAGGAATGTAGACCTGGCATCGTGGGATGGAGAACATCTTCTTGACCAAAAGGGGGATGTGAAAGGAAATGAAATAAGCTTCAGTGGCAGAGAGATTCCAAAACGAGCCAAGAGGTCACTCTGGTGGGCACTCTTACGCACACTTTAGACAACCCTTTTTAGGTTCTAAAGAACTGGGGTAGCTGGTGGTGGATACCTAAAACTATCAAACTACAACCCAGAACCCATGAATCTCGAAGACAGTTGTATAAAAATGTAGCTTATGAGGGGTGACAATGGGATTGGGAAAGCCATAAGGACCACACTCCACTTTGTCTAGTTTATGGATGGATGAGTAGAAAAATAGGGGAAGGAAACAAACAGACAAAGGTACCCAGTTTTTCTTTTTTACTTCAATTGCTCTTTTTAACTCTAATTATTATTCTTGTTATTTTTGTGTGTGTGCTAATGAAGGTGTCAGGGATTGATTTAGGTGATGAATGTACAACTATGTAATGGTACTGTAAACAATGGAAAGTACGATTTGTTTTGTATGACTGCGTGGTATGTGAATATATCTCAATAAAATGATGATTAAAAAAAAAATTGGGTATTCATATATAAGAACTAAAACTAGACCTCTACCTCATACCATACACAAAAATCAGATAGATTGAGTTAAATGTCAAAAGGGGCTGGTGTGAAGAAATCCTGGAATCAGCAGCAGCTAGAATTATTATTTTTCAAAACCACGAACATGGAGGCCTGGAAAGCAATAGGGACTTCTCTGAGGCCACATAGCAATTCGATGCCAACACCAGGACCTGACTTGCCATCCTGTGCTCTTTGCACCGTGGCCTCTGGCTGAAGATGTGCTTGGGGCCTTATGGAACAGGGCCGACATCACATCTTCCAAACAGTCATTGGCCGACTCCTCAGGAGATGCTGGAGCAAGTCCTCTGAGCTGTCCCATCTCCTTGCCCTGGTGTTCTCTCTGATTTCCCACCTTCCCCTCTGCTCTCTGAGGTCAAGCGGGGCCTTCAGGGTGGTGGGCGAGGGGGCTTGTGTCAAGGGTAAAGGGTTGTGTGTCTTTCTTCAGAGATGCAAGAGGGAACTTGAAAACTGAGAACCTGCTCCTTGAGCTATGGAGGGGTGTGGGCCAGCTAACCTGGGAAAGGGCACGAGTCTTTAACTGAGAGCAGGCAGGCTGGGCCCAGACAATGGGCCAGGCAGTGAGCTGGGGAGGCTGAACGCTACCAGGTCAGCTGGTTTTCTGGGTCCAAGCACGGAGCCAGGGCCCAACGCTTCCACCAGCAGAAGGAAGGGAACGCTCACCTCTCTTCAGTTCTAGCTCACGTTTATAGCCCCCGGCATCTTTCATGCCCTGAGAGGGCCGCTGGCAGATCTGACTGCTGAGCACATGGGACATTCCCCAGACACCTATGCAGGGATTCAGGGATGCACCAACAATTATTCTTTGAGCACCTACTGTGTGCGATGTGCTGGGGATAATGCCAAGAACAAGCCAGGTGCGATCCCTGCTCTCATGGAGCTGCCATTCAGACATGCAGGGCCATAAGGGCCTGCATGGGACAGGGCTGGACTGAGACTTGGAAAATAGCTCCAGTGACTAAAGAGAGTAATGGCACCTGGGAAGGCACGGTCAGCTTGGTCACAGGGGTCAGAGAAAGCATCGCCGTGGGCATACCTGTGAGTCAGGTTTTGGAAGAGAGGAATGGCACCTGAGCTGAGGGAATTGCATGTGCAAAGATACAGAGGTGTGAAGTCATGCAGAGTGCTTGGAGAGCTATGAGGTGCTCCATCTGGAGGAGCAGGGAGAGCCAGGTAGAAAGGGTGACTTTATCCAAGTGGCCTGGGGGGCTTTGAGGAGACAGAGGGAAGGCTGGGGGGAAACAGTGGGGCTGGGGAATTATGGCTGCCCCAGAACCCCTGTTGCTGGAAACTGCCGGGATCTCCCACCTGACCCCAGCCCATGAGAGGCCCCGGCTGGGCCCCCTTCCCTGCCCTCCGCCCCCTGCCCACGGTGCTGTCACCAGCTCTGGGCCTCTCCCTGCTGCTCCAACATTTTCCTCTTGTGATGGATGGAAATTTCCCTGCTTGGGTCAAGTCAAATTTCTCCTGATTTGTTGTTTTACACACACTGAAACCGGAGGCGGATCCTGCATGATTCATAAAGAAAAACGCACTGTCTGTGGAGGAGAGTAATTTATAGGTGACGTTTCCCCAGCCGCCAGAGATGAAGCTCGCAGAGGAGGAAGAGGTGGTGGTGGTGGAGGAGGAGGAGGAGGAGGAGGAGTACTACAGCTGTGAGTGGCTGGCATGGTTTCTGAAGCTCCTGGGATGGCTTCTGCACTGGTGGTGTGAGTCTGTCAGTGTTTTGGCAAAGCTGCGGTTTGCCCTGGCCCCTGGCGTGGAGCCAGACCTAGGCGGCCAGGAGACAAGAGGGGGCCCAAGGGCCCCGAGGTCCTTCCCTGTTCTCCCTGCCCCTCTTGCCCCTCCACCGTGGCTGCCATCTCTCCCTCTCTCTCGTGTGTGAAAATAAATGAAGTCAAGTTTCCCAGCCCTTCTCATCTGGAGGGGGCGAGGGGATGGGGCGGGCAGCCAGCTGACACCAGCCAGGCCCCAGCCATACATCCTGAGGGTCTTGAGGCTGCAGTGGATGTTCAGCGGGGGGCACGCCCCATCAGTGGCCACTAAGACTCCAGGGTGGACAGCCCTTTGCTGGGTGGGTGGGGGGAGTGATTAGGGGAAGGAGGAAGCACCCAATTAGGGCTCTCCACCAAGTGCTTCACATTGCAAATCTCAGTTATGACCAATGAGGTGGCTGTTGCCACCTTAATGTCAGAAGGAAACTGAGGCTCAGGGGGAGTAGAGGATGGTAGGAGGGGTGGCATCCAGAGCTGCCAGTTTGATGGGCTTGACCACATGCGGAATGTGGAACTCCTGGGTCCTGGGAAAAGAGAGGGAGAGGGCAGAGGCAGGAGCCTGGAGCAGGTTGGGGTGCAACTGAGGATCTGGGGGTGAAAATGGTGCAGTGGGTAAGAAAGAGCTTCAGTGGGCTTCAGCTCAGGCCAACAGGGCCCCCATACTGCCACTTAGGCCTCAGCTGTGCACCCCGAGGCAAAAGTCTCCTGCTTTCTCCAGGACTTAGTTTCCTCTCTGTTGAATGAAAAGCACCAACCATTACAATCCAGGCCTCACTGGGGCATTCTCTTTCCCCTCTCCCTCCTTTGAAGGCCCCAACTTGGGCCTTCAATGTCTCTAGAATCTACCCTCAGGCCGGAGTGGGAAACTCAGGGGGACACAGAGGCAGCTTTCAGGCTCATGTTGGGTAGACAAGCTCTGCTGGGGCTTGTGTCCATCCCCATGAAATGAGGGGTAGGCCTGGATATCAGTAAAGTAACCTGCATCTGGAGGGGGCTTTCCAGCTGTCCCCGCCCCATCTCAACCATGCCTTCCTCCCCCACCATCAAAGCCCACCTCCTGAGCCTGGTCCCAAATGTCACACAAGCCCCATCCCCGACTCTGCCAAACTGTTCCTTCAGCCCATCCATCCCACAGGGCCCCCAGAGACTCCACCAGCCTTACTCTGTAGCCCACAGTTTTTCCCACCCTGGGCCTGCCCTCTCACTCTCCCATTCCGTTGTCACTCACTGAGAACTTCCTCTGTGTCATGCCCTGGGCTGGGCTGGGCCATGATTCCTGCCAACGAGCTCCCTGGTCCAGAGGGGGCGGTGCCAAGTGGTCCCTGTGCCATGATAGATGACCATGGCAATCAGCAGGCTCCGAGGTGGGAGGGCAAACTCTGCCTGGACATTCAGGGAAGGATTGGGCTGGGCTTTGAAGAGTGAATAGAAGTTTACCAGACTGAAAAGAAAGGGAACGGTGTTCCAGGCAGCAGAACAGCATGTGCAAAGCAGAGATGCAGGTAGCCATCCCTTCTCACTATCCTCGATATGCCCCCATGCCTCACCCCCACTCTCCATGATCCCCACCCACCCTCTTCTCTCTGTTGCCCTCTGGCCCCTTTGTTTAGTGAGGACCTAAAGTCCCTGCCAGAGGCAGCAGGGGCCACAGGACCCTCCAGTCTTCCCCACGATGTCCCCTGGTAAATATACTCAAGGACACATGGTTGAACCAGAAATTAAGCCTTCTGGGGGATGGATCCTGCTGAATAAAAAGCACATTCAGTAGCGAGAATATTTGTTTTTGTTTTCCTTCTCCTAGTAAATGGAAACATGCACTGACCTCACTTTTCTCACAAGTACAGTAGCTTTCCTGAGTGGCCGTCAGGCCTGGGGTGCCAGGAAAAAGTGGTGGAACATTCTGCATTGGGAACAAGGGCCTCAGTGGCAGCTGTGGCCGCCAGTGGAATACAGCTGTCAGGCCGCTGACATGAGTTTCCGAGGGGTGGGGAAGATCCGGCCTGGGCCTCCCAGGGGGCTCCGAGCATCGCCAGGCTGGGGCTTTAAGACTGCCATCCTCTCAGTTCATTTTCTGACACTGCAGATGGAGGTGTCCAGGCAGCAGGCTGGGAGGAAAGCATACAGAGGGGCTTTGGCATCATCAGCCAGGCCTGGCATTTCATCCCTGCTGCCGCTTCCTGGCTCTGAAACATCAGGCTGGTCACTACACCTCTCTGAGCCTCAGTTTCCTCATCTTCAAAATGGAAGGGATTGTACCAACCTTGTGGGGTTGCTTGAGATTTAAAGATGTGAAAGTATGTAGAAATGTTGGTTGTCAGTTCCTAACCTTCTCCCAATATACCCAACACAAGCCCCACCTCCTCTGTGATGCCCTCCAGATTTGGTGACCTCTCCTGCCTGTGAGTCTCTCAAGCATCTAAAGACGATTCCCACCTCTGCTGCTTTGTAATGATGCTAAAGAACATTTGGCTGGGTTTTCTGCCAAATGAGCAGACATCCTTCCATCCACCCATCTGTCCATTCATCCATCCATCCATCCATCCATCCATCCATCCGTCTGTCCATCCACCCACCCTTCTTCCTGTCCATACGTACATCCACCCATCCATCCTTCCACCCACCCACCCTTCCACCCATCCATCCATCCATCCAGCCATCCATCCATCATCCATCCATCCATCCATCCATGTATTCATGCAGTGAATATTTTGAACAGCCATGTGTACTCTCTCACTGTTGGGAAGGCAGGTTTGTTTCTGTTAATGATCTGATCTTCATCCGATGTGGACTCAGTGCACACTGTCCCTCACAGACTGGGTGGTGTTGTCCTCAGTTTCCTCTATTGCCAGCACAGGGCTTGGCACAGAACAGACTCATTTGGTTGCAAGGGGCAGAAAACCCAGCCAAATGTGCTTTAGAAAATGAGAGTCTATGATTCATGTAACTGGAAAGTCCAGGTGTAGGTCTGGGTTTTGATGCAGCGTGATCCAGGCCTCAAGTGATATTTCCAAGATCTAGTCTCCCAGCTTCTTTCACCTTTTCCCTCCCCCACATAGAAGCAATGCTAGCAGTAGCCCCAGCCTCACATCCATTCAGGTTCAAGTCCAGCAAGAAGGATCAAAATTCTTCTGCAGAAATGACACCCAGACCACATGATCTGAGAGTGGAGGAAAGGTGGAGCCCCAGGTTAAATGAGAAGGAGGGATTAAATGCTGGAAAGGCAGGCACCAAATGCCCACTACCCTCCCAAATGCTGGCACTAGAATCCTGAGATGTGAAAACTCTATGAGGCCCTTGAGGAGCTTACATTCAAGTGGAGGCAGGCTAACAACACAAGAATAGGCAAGCATATAAATTAGTTGACCTGGACAGTGATAATTGCTAAATGACCTTAAACACAAGGCAGGGCAGTCAGGGCAAATGGGGTGAGGCTAATCCAAACAGGTGCCAAGGGGAGGCCCCTCTGAGGAGGGGACATTTGAGCTGAGACCTGAATAATAAGAAGAAATCATCTGTTCCAAGAGCTGGGATAAGGAAGCATTTCTGGCAGTAAGAACAGCAAGCGCAAAGGCCCTGAGGTGGGAATGTGTTTTGTGAGTTCATGAACAGAAAAAGGCACAGCAGGGAGCGTAGCCCAAGGTGAGGTTGAAGGGGTTGTGGGGGCCAGATCAGGGAGGGTCTTGGAGAGGAGTGGAATTTTATCTTCCAAGCAATGGACAGCCACTGTAAGGTTTCAATTAGGGAAGGATATGATCTGATTTGTTTTGAGTTTTTAGGACATTTTTTTTAAACCAAAAAAAAAATTTCATTGAAGTATAATATACCTCATCTTAGGGATGGCTTAATGTCCTTTTCCATATGTACCAACACCCTGATCAAGTTACAGAACACTGCCACATCACCCAGAACCTTCCTCGTGCCCCTTCTGAGTCAATGCCCTGCTCCCCAAAGTGACACTATTCTGATTTTTTATCATCATAGGTTAACTTTCGCTGTTTTTGAACTTCATAAAAGTGAGGCCATCCAGTATATATTCTTTTTGGCAGGTTTCTTTCACTCAACACGATGTGTGCATGATTCATCCATGTTGTTGCTTGTAGCAGCCATCCACTCTTTTTCATGGTTATGTAGTATTCCATTTCTTCCACTCTCCCAGTGCTGGGAAGGTGGGTTGTTTTCTGTTTCCTATCTGATTGGTGATGTTCACAAATCACTGTGTGGACATAGTGCACATTGCCTCCTAGAGACAGGATGGGATTGGCCTCAGTTTCCCCTACAGCCAGCACAGGGCTTGGCACAGAAGCAAACAAGCCCCATTTTTGGCTGAGTTGGGTAGAGCTGAGAATTCACCCAGGAAAGGACAGGTGATCTAGACTAGAAACAACTATATGCCCATCTGACCTCTCCCAGGCTCTGATCACCCCTCCAACTCACCTCCCTACCAACAGACTTCATGTGCTCCAACTTGGCCAGGCAGAGGCACTGGTAGTTGCTGAGCCCCCGAGTCCCCGGTGGCCAGTGAGAGGGACGTCGCGGGAAATGAGAGGAGCTGCAGCCAGCCGCCAGGCAGTGACTCAAAGTCCAAAAAATGTGCTCTTGGCCAGGGTCTCCTTCCTCTCTCCTCTCAGCCCTTTCAGGCAGCGAGGAGTTGGCAGGGCCAGGGTGCAGATAACGTCAAGAGCCCCAGGCCCTCTTCTGTCATCGCCTCCCCAATGTGAAACCCAAGATCTTGTTTATTTATGAGGAAATTCTGTTCTGCTGCTCGACAAATGGTGTATGGGGGCCAGGCGCATGGAGCGTGGAGCCGGCCCAGCCAGGCCTCAGCATGCTGCACTTTGCCACTGATGCAAGCTCAGAAGGAGATCTGGCAGCAGCTGGAGGCCCGGGCTCGACATTCCCCGGATGGGGGCTGGGGGTGGGAGAGAAAGGGGTCCTCTCTTCCCCTGAACGGCCAGGGCCAGCAACCCCCTGCCTTCCCTGATCGAGCCATTATCGACCGACTGGTCAGGAAACCACAGACAATAACAACCCAGCAGCCAGTGGGATCCACCCACTGTAGGGTCAGCAGCAAAGCTGCTCTGGGATTCACATCTCTGCCTCCCTTCCGGGAAGGATGAAATGAGATGGCGTATGGCAAGTATACCCAAGAGCAGGGAGAGGAGAAAATAAAATCTACCAAGGGCCTGCTACCTGTCAGTTAGTTATCTCATTCAAATTTCACCAACAGCACCCATAGGTAGATATGGGTGTCTTCATTTTATGACGAGGGGCTGAAGCTCAGAAGGGTAAGAGATGGACCTCAAACTCAGGGCAGTCTAACTCTCAGTCTGCCTCCTGGTTGGGGTTGAGAGCTCGCCCAGGAAAAAGCAAGTGCCAGACTGTGACATACTATATGTGGCACTGTTTTGTGACCAACTCTAAACCTATGCTCCTTCCACCATGCCTCCCTGCTTCTCACTGTGAAATGTCCTTTAACATTACATTTGATAGGTTCACAAGTTGAGATACAACACCCACGTCTGGATATTGGTTTTTTTCATTTTAAATTCCATGTATATTTCAGATTAATCTGATTGAAGGGCATGGCATTAGCACAGCTTTCATTGTCCATATGAGGGAGACTTGCAGACTCAAATCTTCTGTTTACACGTCATGGGCATGGGTGGGGTTAGTGACTATTGAGTTATGGCTCAAGTATGTGTTTTATGAGACTGGCCCTTTCATCTCAACCTCCAGAGCTATATACCCAAAACAAAGAAACATTTTTAAATGACAGAAGTAAGACCAACTACATCAGCTATGTAGTAAACATAAATGGGTTAAATGCCTCCATCAAAAGACAAAGACTTTCAGCCTCATATCTACAAACAAGGCCTTTCTTTTTTTCCTCACAAGTTTTCAAAATGCACCCACACCAAATCCCAAATCTTCCAGGAGTCAATCCTCTCCTTCCCAGTCTACATGGACTTTTATATCTCTAATTGTTCCAGGGTCAACTTGCTCTATTTTTATTATCAGATACTTCAAAACACTTAAAAGTGTGGAAAATAATGTAATATAGACACCCATAGATCTACCACTGAGATTTAATAGATGCCCACATTTTGCCATATTTGTTTCAGACCACTCTCTGAAGTCTCATTCATATTGTCCGCTCTCCTTTCCCTCCCAGAGGTAATCTCTATTGAAGATGGTGTGCAGAATTTCCACACAAGCTTAATAATGTATCCAAAAACCATATATGGAATGGTTTAGTGTATTTTTAGAATGTATTTTAAAATATCACATAATAGTTATGCTTTTTCAACATGCTTATTTTGAGAATTATACATTTTGAGACGTGTAGATGTCCTGCATCAATTTTAACTACCAAATAATGCTCAAGTGTATAAATAATGCCAGGTTGTTTATCCATTTACCCATTGGTGGGCAGCTGTTTCTGGTTTTTGCTACCACAAACAGTGCTTTGATAAACTTCTTTGTCATATTTCCTTGAGAACTCTGGTATTTCTCTAAAAGTGGAATTCCTTAGTTAGGCTGATTTTAACACTTTACAATACCTATTCTATGCTCCCTGTGCTCCTTTCTAAAGGGTACAATTAAAGAGAACTTCATAAATAGGATTTGAGTGGGACTTAAAGAAAGAGAAGTTGTGATGACAGAAAGGTAAGTGAGGGGCATTCTAGAAAAGGGAAGCCACCAATACAGAATCACATGGCAATATGCTCTGCCACACTCTTTAGTGTTGATTAACCCTGGAGGCTGGGGTTTGAGAGTCTCTTAATATAGCCGAGGACTCTGGGGAGCAGGTCTCTCTCTTTTTTTTTTTTTTTTTTTTTTTTTACCACATCATTGGGCTTGTTTTGTTGGCCTTATATTAATTCTTGTACCGACTCCCATTTCAGAGCCGAGAGCGCATGCAGATCTAGGCCACTGGCTCCCAAGCCTGGCTGTGCTTCAAAATCTCCCAGAGGGAAGCCCCGCACCCCTGGAGATCCAGAGTCAGTAGGTCTCAAACAGGTCCTAGGAATCTGTACTTTTTAGAAACCTTCCCAGGCGATTCCAGTGCAGCCAGTCTGCTGCTTCAGCATTGGGGAGACACTGATCTAAACCTGATCTGATTCCTGTTGGTAAATCTGTCATTGCCAAGATGACTTAGCTTCTGGTCATGTGTTCCCGGTTAACCTCAGCTGTTCCTCACATTCCCCATCCTGTGCCCCTGTGAGCACTTGTTTTTAGCTCTGCGATGTCCCTTGCAAACCCATCAGCCACTTTCATATGGAGTCTTGTTCTCTACATTGAAGTAACTTAGAAGAGCAAGGGAAGGAACCCCCTATATCTCCCACCTTAAGGTGGGTGGATCCTTACCTTGTCCCTTCTCCCTGTCTCCATCGGACTGGCTGGGGAAGAGGGCCTCGCTGGGGCAGGTGAGAGCCAAAGACTACGCTCCTGCCCACAGAAGAGTGATAAAAATAATACCAACACAACAGCACTTTTACTGAGGAGGGAACTATCATGATCCCCCTTTTACAGACAAGGAAACTGAGGCCCAGCTACCAAGTGGTAGACCTGGATTCAACCAGGCGAACCAGCTTCAGTGCCCATGATTGGAACCTTCTGCTAGACCCTGCCATATCCTCACTGTGCTGAGAGACATTTCCCCAAGGCCACTGTCTTGGGAGGCACCCATGTCCAGTCCGTGTTGTCCTGGGGTCATGTGAGAGTCTCCACACTGTGTTGCATCCTCTCTAATCTCAATCCTTGCATTTAAAACAAATTGTAGATGTTCACATGTGAACGATAAGACTAATAGCCCTTATTATTGCTATGGACCAGATCAGGAACAGACATGGTTACGTACACACACAACACTGCGAGGAGCATTTACTGGTCTCTCTGAGAAAACAGCCACAGAGAGGTGGGGTCATATGGCCCCCCAGCTGAGGGCAGCACTAACAAGGGCAATAAAAATTCAGTAACAATGCAGGGGAACCCTTCCCCAGGACAATTACCTGTTCTTTGGTTTTTTTCCTTCCAGGAGCAGCAGGAGCCTGTGTCTTGATTGGGGCTTTAACTACCCATGTCTGTCTCCTAGTTGATAATGGCAATGCTTCCTCCCTGCCCACTTTTCTAACCCCCAGGCTTGCACCTTCTGGTCTGTTCTCCCAGCAACACCATATTCTTCACAAGCTAGCCCCAATCCTGTCCTTCCCCTCTTAGAAAACTTTGCGGACGGACCTCCTCTCACCGTTTCTCCCAGTGTAAGAAAGCTCAGAGTGTGACAACTCTCAGCTGAAATATCCATGCAGCCCCTCCTTCCCAACATTGATAGAGTTCCACTGGGAGCTGGAGATGAAGAGATAAAGCAGGAATGGCAAAATGAGGCACAGGTTCACTCATTCCCCAACCATGCAGCCCAGGCAGCACTGCTACCTGATGACAGAGTTCTGCAGCTTCAGATCCCTCTGGACCTGCCCACCCATCTCTGGAGTCACTAGCCCCATGTGGCTCATGAGCCCTTGAAAGGTGGCTGGTGCCCCTGAAAAATTGAATTTTCAATTTTAATTAATTTTTGAATTGAGATGTGATAGTTTTTATATTGATTGTATGTTGAAATAAGATTTGGATACATTAGGTTAATAAGCGATACTATTAAAATTAATTTTCTCTTTATTGTTGGAATGTAGCAACTGGAAAATTTAAAATCACAACACATGTCTCCTGCTACTATATTGGGCAGCAGGTACCCTAGGCAGAGCACTCTGGGCAGACACTGCTAATCCATCAGAGCGGGCAAATCTATTTGCCATCCTCGGGTAAGGCAGCCAGTATAACATGGGAAGTGCTGCAGCAGAGATGCGCAAACTGTGCAGGAGCAGAATGCTGGATTGATTGGTTCTGCCTGGCAGGAAGTATGGAGAAATGTTTTTGGAAGGTGACGGCCAAGGTGGTCCAATGGATGCCTGAGTAGGCAAAGGGTGTTCCAAGCCAAGAGAATGGCCCTCAAAAAGGCTCTTGGAGGTGTGAGAGTGCAGAGCCTGCAGCTAGATGGGAGGCAATTCAGTAGGCCAGCAGCTTTGCGCTCAGTGGGAGTACTATCTAAGATGCTGAGATCTGTTCCCAGGCCCTCATGGCTGCCATTGTATGTATGCCCCTCCCCACTGCCCTTCCTAACTTCCAGGCCTTTAATGAGGCTGGGTACAGAGTGCAGAGCAGGGAGCAAATGTCAAAGCTTTGAAAAAACAAAAAATCCCCAAATTTGGAGACCAGGACACTCCAGCAAGGGCTGGGTAAGAGATGGGAATTAGTACACCTGTAGGAATCAAACTATAGCTCCCCTTTGAAGCCCACACTTTGGGTATACAGATAGCTCATTATTTTTATTGGTTGATCCATTCATTCATTTGGTGTTCATTATGCACCTACTAGGGACAATAATTTAGGGAGGATTCAAAGTTAAAGTCCAATCACTTGGTTTGCAATGTTAAGACAAGTTAATTCAAACTTTAACTAATATTTCAAAGAAACATAAGTCTGACATAAAGTAGATGCTCGATAAATATTTTCCAAAGCATGTCCAAGAATGTTCATTGTGATATCACTTACATTTGTGAAAACTAAACAATTACAGCTTCTCTCTCAGGTCAGAGGAAGTGAAAGAAGTGATATGAGAAAGTTAGAGAAAGTGTCATGGAGGAGACAATGTAGGAGAAAATGCCTGACAAGTAGTAGTGGGTCAGTAAGTATAGATGCCCATATAAAATGAGTTGCTCCCAGGTTGTCTAGTAAAATAACCCCGCCAATGCAAAGATCCCCAGGAATGTCCACCTGCATACAAGCACATATGTATATATACATGTTCACTTGTGTGATTTAACAAATAAACTAACTTTTGAGGATTGGCACAGTCACGAGGTGGAATTATCCCTCTCACACTGGGACAAAAACTCACTAAGTAGTACCTCCCTACCTCTGGTTCTCAAAAGGGAAGGACCGTCTCTCCTTCATCCCCATACCATGGCCATATTCCCCAGTGGGAGATTCTTCTGCCTCATTACTGCCCCATCCCCTACCCTCTACTAACCCAGAGGACAAAACCTTCATCAACTATCTTCAACCTCTGCATTCACGGGATTTTTATTCTACGGAAATAAAGAGCTTTGACCTTCTGAAAGATTTTCAACAGATATCTACTTGCTTTATTCTCACCTCAATACTGAGTGGTGCCAAAAGGGGTTGGATCTGGAGGCCCATTTCATAGATGGAGAAGCGAAGGCTTTGACAAGCTGCATGTCCATCCACCAACATGGTACTCAGAATTCCAGAATTCCAAGGGAGAACCATTGCCAGGAAGGCTATGGCAGCTCATAGCTTGACCTTTAGGATTTGAAGGTGTAATGGATAGTTGATAACTTAGGGCTGCCCCACATCAATTTATCCTCCCTAATAACAATCCAAATCCCTCTCAGAGAATAACTGCTCCCCCATTGTATGGAGTCTTGGTCAAATAGTAAATCCAGAGGTTTGTCCACCACTTAGAAAGCCAAGGAACTATATCCTTTCTCTCTCTTAGACCTGGTAGGGTAGGTAGCCAGACTGAACTCTTTACCAGGGCTTTGGTCTTGACCTCACAAGGAAAGGAGAATGGCTAAGGGACATTCATCAATTTAGCAGTTGCTGATCTGACAGGACCTGCTACAAGATAGTTGCTATGGCTCCCAGAGATGCCCAGAGACGTCAGACAACCTTCCATTTCTAAGTCTGGTCCTTCCACATCCAACTAATACTATGGTCCTTCAACATCCTTCCAAAGGCTACCCAGCCAGTACACTTAGTCAACTGGTTTCTGTTGTTCACAACCAGTGAGCTCTTAACTGACAAAAAGGCGGACACAGAGCAGGCATTCATTAATTATTTGCTGAATGAATACACTTATCTTAGCATATTTTTCATCCTTTCTGGCACCATCTGTAAGGGGTCTTTTTTAGGTTCCTCAACCCTCCTACCACAGGGCCTTGTCACATGCTGTCACTGCTACTTGAGATGATCCTTCCCCCCATGAGTAATTCTTAATCTTCATACATCAGTCACTTACTTGGGGAAGCTCCCCATTGCCACCATCACCATACAATCAGGCCCTGTTAGTCTCTCTCAAAGACCACTTGTGTTTTCCTTTCAAGCAACTATCTTAGCAAACGCTCTTGTGTCATTAATTAACGTCTGAATCTGTTTAGACTCTAATCTCCATGAGGGCAGGGACCATTTCTCTTTTTTTTTTTTTAATGCTGTATCTCCACACATAGCCCAGTGCTTTGAAGGCAGCAAGTATTCAATAACATCTGTTGCATAAATAAATGAAAGCATATGCCCCTGGATAGGAGCAAGCAGGAGATCCTGACCCCAGTAAGCACTCAATGAATGCCTGATGTCAGACTTGAAGTTGACAGTTCAATCCCATGCACAGGGTCTGCTTTTGGAGATTAGGCTGGGGCTGGGGACAGAAGTGGTTATAAGCAACCTGGAAATAGAGTGACTCAGTGGAGAGGCAGGAGATGGCCAAGAGCCAGCTTCTTCGTCTGCTCTTGGCTGTGAGCTGGCCAAGAACCCAGGAGTCCTGGCACCCAGCATGCTGCCTGCTCTCTAAAGCAGTGGGAAACCTTCTCAGAATATTAAAGAGCTTATACCCCCCACTCCCAGAAAGAAAGGAGAACCAAGAGTGAAACAGCTCTTGTACTCCCCTTTGCTAGGGCCCACCTTGGTAAATCATTCTTGCAGACCCAGTGGGCCTCCAAGTGGAAAATGGCTTCACAGGCTGGCCAAATGCCTCAATCTTGGGGTCACAAGCCCCTGCACAGTACCTCAAGGCCCAGGACCCAGGGTGTGGGAACCAGCCTGGCTCCCCACAAGCCTCCCCTCCGGGACGGTGACTCATCTCTTCATGGACCTTGGCAACTCTGGTTGGCAGCGGGGGCAGCTGATGAAGTCACATGCTCCTGAAAACCAATCTCCCAACCAACAAGAGAAGGAGGAGGCAGGCCAAGGGAGCGGAGTGGGGGCAAGAAGAGAACTATGGCTCTGATTTTTTTTAATTTTTGAAAGCAAGAAGCTAGCTGCTAGTAATTTATAATGATGAGGCTGTTTTCACTTTGGTACCTCATAAATAACTTTTGATTTAAAGTTTCCAAGGGTTGACTGAGTAGTTCAAAGGACCTCACCAGGGAGGAAATGAGCTTCTCCCTCCATGCCCCCCGCCTCAGGTGAGGCCTGAGATCACCAGCTGGGGGGGCTCATCAGGGGTGTGGCCCAATCGACTCACTGGCAACTAACCGACTTACTGACTGATGAAGCACTAACTGACCAACAGACTAATGGAGAGACTGACTGACAGCCTGACAGACTGGTGAAATAATCAAGTGATGGATGAGCCAATGCAGTGGCTGATACACCAACTCTCCAGAAACCAGTAAACAGACTGACTGCCCAATTGATAGACAGATGGACTAATGACCAGCAAACAGACCAACTGACTGGCTGACGGATCATTTTAAACCAGATGACCAAGTGACCAACAGTTTGATGAACCAACCTACCCAAATAGGTTGACAGAAGAATGTGGAAAGGACAGGGGTATCCAGTGAGTGGATCAGCTGTTAAGCAGCTGCAGACCTCCACAGCTGTCAGAAAGAACTCAAATTGCCAAAATACACACAATGCCTACACATAATGAGGAATGCCCCAAAAGGAAGATAAGGCACAATGAGGAAAGTGGAGGAGATAAAAAAACAAAACAAAACAAAACTAAAATGCCCAATACACGGTATGGAAGGAAGGGGACCCCAGTGACCAGATTGGAGGTGACCCAATACTACTGATGTCCAGGGTTGTAAAAAGAGATTGGGAGATTCCAACACAATGTCAAGATGTGGTTATTGCTACTTTTAGGTCAACCTCCTTGTGGTGGCTGAATCAAATTAGCAGATGAGCAAGTGAGTTCAGCAATGGCCTCTCTTTAACATCCTTCTGACTCTCTTCCAACATACCCATCATGAACACAGCAGGCTCATTCATTCTGCTAAGGTAATAGATTTGGGGTCATAAAATGCAGTCATGGTGGTGTTCGGGTTGTAGGATTATAGGTGATTATTTTTCCTTTCACTTTCTAATTATATCCAGTAGTGTAGCTATATTATATTGCAATGGAAAAATTCACATTTATAATTTTAGAAGGTAAACTAAACCAAATTTGAGGTCATCTTTGGTCCCTTCTTCTCTGTTACCCCATACCCTATAAATATTTCTTGAATCCAAGGAGTCTGCAAGGCTTGTCTCTCCTTAATTTAATTATTAAATACCTACTAATCCTTTGTCCATTTTTCCTAGATTACTAAAACAGCCTTCATTCTGGTCTCCATGCCACCAGCCTCTCCCTGTTCAAATCTGTCCTTCATACAGATGCTAAAAGAAATTCATCATATTCTTCCTTAAGAATGCCCAGGATCTGCAAGGTACCAGTTTGATTATAAGTTTAAACTTTTTAACTAAGAATCAGAGGACTTTGAATAACTAGCTCTCTCTCCTTGCATACATCGACCCATATCCACACAAACACACACACACACATGCTGTGTGCACACACATGCGCAGGGACCCTACTAGCCCCACCCCCCAATTCTAACTTCCCTCCTCAGGGTCTCTCTGAATTCTAGACACATCTCAGACTTTTCTCTCAGTCTGTCTGAGGATAGAACTCTGACACCCAATTTGTGGCCATCACTAATGAATCCATCCCTGCATCCATCAAGTATTTACTTAAAACACCCAATGCTTGCCCTGTACTGTAGATACTGTAAAATCTGGGAGAAGGGAAGGGAAAAGGCTATGGATGTTTACTGAACTCTTACTATGCCAAATATTGAATTCACACAGGTGATTTTATAGTGTTCTCAATGAAATATGGAATGATCTCCATATTATAGATGAGGAAACTGAAACACAGAGAGGTCAAGTGAGGTTATTTACCCAAGATCACATTGCTAGGAAACAACAGAGCTGTGATTTGAAACCAGGAGTGCCTAACTCTGATGCCTTTCTGGTTGGGGATGCCAGACTATGTTTTTCACCTATCCACTCACTCATCCACTCACTCACTCATTGTCACTCATTCATTCATTTTGCAAAAATTTATTGAGCATCTACTCTACACACAGGGCTATACCATGTGCTGGGAATAGGATGGTGAAGAAGACAGTCATGATGTACCCCTTCATGGAGCTTACTGAAAAAGAAATCAAGAGACTGGTGAGGGTAAGAGAGAATTTAAAATATTCATATTTTAAATTTCATAATCTCTACAATATATATTGCATTACAGTTTATAAAGTCCCTTGCAAACCTTATTTGGAACCAGTTCTTGAAGGGTGGAAGGTTCTACAGATGAATTCAAGGGGTAACTTATGAGTTCAGGCAACTGGGACCCCGTCCAGATTCTATAAGGCTTTTTTGGGTTTAAGAGCCAAAGTAGTTGGACAAAGGAGAAAGGCACAGGTTTGACTCTCTCAGGGTGGCCTTCAAAGATGTTATGGGACCAAATGAATGAGGGCCGGAAATGGGTAAGGAGAGGAGGGAACAACAGCACCAGCACAGGTATTTAGAACTGACTTGAAATATACCCACCCAATTGCTTCTTAGAAGATCCTAGTTCTATCGGGAAAAGAAGACATGAAATGTAGGGACCTTCTCCGAAACAAGAGAGCCACCAAGGAGCTTGCAAAAGAAAATGCTTAAAAATAGGATTCTTGATAATCCCAAACTAAAATTATTTCTGACTCGAGACAACCAAGTAAAAAGTAAAATGCTTGCAAGAGTCTCAAACTTTAAAAATATATCTGCCTTGGATGTTCTCCCACCTCCACCTCCACCTCTGCTGATGGCTGTCCTGCCACGGAACTGTGCAAGGGCTTCCCTGGGAGCTAGTGAGGCCATGGCTGGGGGCTGGGTGCTGGGTGCTGGTTGTGGATGTGGGCAGCACTGGCTGTGAGCTCTTCAAGAACCTTGTGCTCACCGGCTTCTCCCACAAAGACCTGATGAGGACAGTGAGATGCAATGGAGTTTAGTAACTTTCCCTACGAAGCAAGAGCAGGACTCTTTTGGATCTTGCACCCCTCTCTGTGGGTTTGATCTGGATGCTTTGATGTCAGCAACCTCAACATGCGGTTTTTGTTTCAGAAGAGCCTGCTGGAAGATCAAAGGCACAGGTTGCCAAGGAGCGTGTACTGCAGTTTTATCTGAAAGCTAATTTCATAGCCTACCATGACAGCATCATGAACCCCAACTATAATGTGGAACTTTTTCAACAATTTATATTGGTTATGAATGCTTTAGATAACAGAGCTGCCTGCAACCATGTAAATAAGATGTGTCTAGCAGCTGATGTCCCTTTTAGTGAGAGTGGAACTGCCAGTTATCTTGTACAAGTAACTATTATTTAACAGGGTGCAACTGCGTTTTATGAATGTCATCCTAAACCAACCCAAAGAACTTTTCCTGGCTTTATAATTTGTAACACACCTTCAGAACCTATCCATTGCATTGTTTGGGCAAAGTGTTTGTTCTGCCAATTGTTTTGGGAAGAAGATGCTGATCATGAAGTATCTCCTGACAGAGCTTATCCTGAAGCTGCCTCAGAACCAATGGAAGCTGAAGCCAGAGCTAGAGCATCTAATGAAGATGGTGACATTAAATGTATTTCCACTAAGAAATGGGCTAAGTCAACCGGATATGACCTAGTTAAACTTTTTACCAAGCTTTTTAATGATGATATCAGGCATCTGTTGACAATGGCCATTCTTTGGCAGAAAAGGAAACTCCAGTTCCATTGGACTGGGCTGAAGTACAAAGCCAAGGTGAAGAAACCAATGCAACAGATCAACAAAATGAAATGTAAAGAGCGATGCAAGTCTTTTTTCAAAGAGCATTGAGAGGACTCGGGCAAGATGGCGGCATAGAGAGGAGTGGAAGCTAAGTAGTCCCCCTGGAACAACTACAAAAAACCAGAAACAACTAGTAAATAATCCAGAATAACTGCGGGGGGACAAACGAGACCATCCATTCATCATACACCAACCTGAATTGGGAGGAATGCCTGAGAACACAGCATAAAATCTGTAAGTAAAACCTGCGGAACCAGGTCAGGAGACCCCTCCCCTATAGCCCGAGCTGCGGAGCCTCGTGGTGCCAGAGAGAAGCTCTCTCCCAGCAAGCGAATACAGCTCAGCTGAGCTCCAACTGGGGTTTTAAGTAGCGAGTGTGAACTGCTCACTACAAGTACGCAGCCCCAAAAAACAGACAGAGGCTTTGGGTGACGACTGACCTGGGAGAGCCGGAGGGTTGTCTTGGACTGGGTCTGAAGGGGACTATCTGTTTCTTTTTTGGCTCAGTGGAGAAAGCCCCAGTCATTTTCAGTTTCCAGGGCTGTGACTCTGGGAAGGGTGGAGACACCACAAGCAGAGAGCGAGACCATTGAAATGCTAATGACCTCCACCTGAGGGGTCTGTCTTCTCTAGGAGGAAAGGGGTGGGGCCCTTTCCATTCAGAACCAGACCCCAGAGCCTGGGGGAACATGGCCACACCTCCTCACACCAGTAAAGAATTATAGGCTAACAGGCATCACCTGCTGGGCAGAAAAGCACAGTGACCCGAGGCATCAAAGGGTGGAGCAATTTTCTAAGACACACCCGCAGGGAAACCAGATACTGAAAATTTCTTCCCTCTGGGACCTGAGCCTGTTCTGGTCTGGGAAAACCTGATTTGGATAACCAAGGAAACCATGCCTAGACAACAGAAAATTACAACCTACACTAAGAAAAACAAAGTTATGGCCCAGTCAAAGGAACAAACGTACACTTCAACTGAGATACAGGAATTTAAACAACTAATGCTAAATCAATTCAAAAAGTTTAGAGAAGATATTGCAAAAGAGATAGAGGCTGTAAAAGAAGCACTGGACATGTATACGGCAGAAATCAAAAGTTCAAAAAACCTACTAGTAGAAACTATGGAAATGAAAGGCACAACACAAGAGATGAAAGACACAATGGAAACATACAACAGCAGATCTCAAGAGGCAGAAGAAAACACTCAGGAACTGGAGAACAAAATACCTGAAAGCCTACACGCAAAGGAGCAGATGGAGAAAAAAATGAAAAAATTTGAGCAACATCTCCGGGAACTCAAAGATGAAAGAAAGTACAATAATGTACGTATCATTGGTGTCCCAGAAGGAGAAGAGAAGGGAAAGGTGGCAGAAGCAATAATAGAGGAAATAATTAATGAAAATTTCCCATCTCTTATGAAAGACATAAAATTACAGATCCAAGAAGCGCAGCATACTCCAAACAGAAGAGATATGAATAGGCCTACGCCAAGACACTTAATAATCAGATTATCAAATGTCAAAGACAAAGAGAGAATCCTGAAAGCAGCAAGAGAAAAGCAATCCATTACATACAAAGGAAGCTTAATAAGACTATGTGTGGATCTCTCAGCAGAAACCATGGAGGCAAGAAGGAAGTAGTGTGATATATTTAAGATACTGAAAGAGAAAAACCACCAACCAAGAATCCTGTATCCAGCAAAGCTGTCCTTCAAATATGAGGGAGAGCTCAAAATATTTTCTGACAAACAGACAATGAGAGACTTTGTGAACAAGACACCTGCCCTACAGGAAATACTAAAGGGAGCACTACAGGGTGATAGAAGACAGGAGTGCGTGGTTTGGAACACAATTTTGGGAGATGGTAGCACAACAATGTAAGTACACTGAACAAAGGTAACTATGAATACGGTTGAGAGAGGAAGATGGGGAGCATGTGAGACACCACAAGAAAGGAGGAAAGATAACGACTGGGACTGTGTAACTTGGTGAAATCTAGAGTATTCAACAATTGTGATAAAATGTACAAATATGTTCTTTTACGAGGGAGAGCAAGCAAATGTCAACCTTGCAAGGTGTTAAAAATGGGGAGGCATTGGGGGAGGGATGCAATCAGCATAAACTAGAGACTGTAACTAATAGAATCATTGTATTGTGCTTCCTTTAATGTAACAAAGGTGATATACCAAGGTGAATGCAGATAAGATGGGGGATAGGGGAGGCATGTTAGACACTTGACATTGGTGGTATTGTCTGATTCTTTATTCTACTTTGATTTAAGGTTATTTTTTCTTTTGCTGCTTCCTAGCTGTCATTTTTTTGTTTCCTCTTTCTTTTGCCTCTCTACCTTCTTTGAGTCTCCCTCCTGCCTTGTGGAAGAAATGTAGATGCTCTTGCTTAGTATGAGCAGAATGTTCAATTAGGATGAACTTAAATGTTTGGAAATGAACAGGGGTGTTGGTAGCAAGATGTGAGAATAACTAACAGCGCCAAATGGTGTGTGAATGAGGTGGAAAGGGGAAGCTCAGAGTCATATATGTCACCAGAAGGAAAGTTGGAGGTCAAAAGATGGAAATGTATAAAACTGAATCCTATGGTGGGCAATGTCCATGATCAACTGTACAAATACTAGAAATCACTTCATGAACCAGAACAAATGTATGACAATACAATTAGAAGTTAATAATAGAGGGGCATATAGGGAAGAACTATATACCTATTAGAAACTATATACTACAGTTAGTAGTATTTCAACATTTTTTCATAAACAGTAACAAACATACTATATCAATACTAGGAGTCAACAATTGAGGGGGGTTGGTTAGGGCTAGGGGAGGTTTAGAGTTTCCTTTTCTTTTTTTCTTTTTTCATCTTTCACTTTATTTCTTGTCTGGAGTAATGAAAAGTTTCTAAAAATTGAACAAAAATTAAGTGTGATGGATGCACAGCTGTATGAGGGCACCCAGGGGCAAGGGATTGTACGCTTTGGATCTTTGGATAATTGTATGGTATCTGAACAATCTCAATAAAAATGAAGAAAAAAAAAAAAAAGAGACATTGAGGAGACACAACCCTAAAAAAAAAAAAAAAAAAAGAGCATTGAGACTTTGAGAGTTCATATAGCAGAAAAAGAGGATGGAGCTGAGCTCATATGGGAAAAGGATAACCCATCTGCCATGGATTTTGTCACCTCTGCTACAAACCTCAGGATGCATATCTTCAGTATGAATATGAAGAGCAGATATTATATAAAATCAGTGGCAGGAAACATTATTCCTGCTAACACTATTACCAATGCAGAAATTACTGGGTTGATAGTTTTGGAAGGATTTAAGATTCTATCAGGAAAAACAGACCAGTGTAGAATGAGTTTTTTTGTTTGTTTGTTTGTTTTTAAATAAACAACCAAATCCAAGAAAGGAGCTCCTTGTGCCTGGTACATAGGATCCTCCCAACACCAATAGTTATGTCTGTGACAGCAAGCCAGAGGTGACTGTATGACTGAAAGTCCATAAAGCGACAAGATAAAATAGTGAAAGAAAAATTTGCTATCGTAGCACCAGATGTCCAAACCAAAGATGGGAAAGGAACAATCTTAATATCTTCAGAAAAGGGACAGACAGAAGCTAATAATCATAAAATAACTGTAAGAATTTAGAATTAGAAATGGCAGCCAACTTCAAGCAGATGACTTTCTTCAGGGCTACACATTATTGCTCAACATCCTTCATAGTGAAGACCTAGGAAAGGATGTTGAATTTGAAGTTGTCGGTGATGCCCCAGAAAAAGTCGGGCCCAAACAACCAGAAGGTGCTGTCAAAAGCATACCCAAAGACAGTGATGACAAAGCTCAGTCTTCTAAATCTGCACAAGAACAAGATGGCATGCTTATAGTTGATTCAGATGAAGAAGGCTCTTCAAATAATGCTGATGTTAATGAAGAAGAGAGAAGTTGCAAGAGGAAATTAGATGAGAAAGAGAATGTTAGTGCAAAGAGGTCATGTTTAGAACAGACAAAAGAACTTGATGATGTTATAGCATTTGACTGAACAGAAATGCCTCTGAAACAGAACCCTCTGATTTCATTAGGTCATCTGGGCAGAACCAGATTATTTATGTCCTTTATTCCAAAGGAAAAAAAATGTACACCTATGACTTGAAAACAACTCTGCTCCTTTTGAAAGCATTCATTTTGCTAGATCTATTAGAAACATTGCAGTATTCTTTATCGAAAGTAGGAGTATAGTTTTAAAATCCTTTGAACGAAGTGAGTGACTAAACAGTCATGAGATGAAACAACACCTGCATGTTGCCTTTTAATGTAAATACCCTTTGGTATCATTTAATAGTTTTAAAATATGGTTTGGTAAAGTTGATACCTGGGTATAAATATTATGCCTTTATTTTTGGTTAGAAGAATTAGTTTTAGCTTAGATCTAACCATTTTCATACTTTGACACAGATTCAAAACAATATCAAGTGCTATGCATTGAAATTTGTTTTTAAACATGAACTGGCACTACGTATATTACCGTAAAACAATGGTTAATTTATGTTTTCAGCACATACTGCCTGGTATGTCTGTGTAAGAAGCCAATTTTTGTGTATTGTTACAGTTTCAGGTTATTTATATTTGATGCTTTGTAAAACTCAAATACAACTATACTTATGAACCAAATAAATGGTATCTATGTAAAAAACAAAACAAAACAAAAAACATGTATGTATATATATCCCTTGGAAATTTAGAAAGATGAAGAAAGGAAAGCCCCTGCTCATCTAAATGTTGGCACAAACAGTGCAAAAGTCACAAATAGCCCTGCATGGGCCCAGAAGCTTCCCCTTGCCAGGGTTATGATTCCAGGACCATCTGTACCCCTCACCCATACTCCAAAGGCTAGTTCAAGACCCACTGCAAAACTTTCAGGATTGTCATGCGACTAAAGGTTTTGCCTGCTCAGCATCCTCTCTGCCCTTCTGGCAACAGCATCCGCTTTACCCGTGGGAAGTCTCCCCCACCACTCCCAGGCCAGGCTGACTCAGGTGGGGCTGACTGAAGCTTCTAGGCTTCAGGGATAGAAATGTGATCAGGCTTGGCACACAATCCATGTCCAGCCCATAAGATTCAGTCTGAGGCCTTTCATTTGAACCCTTGGGAAGGAGAAGCCTGCTTTGCCAAGGTGTTGAGCTGCTGAAAGTTAGTCCTGGAGTTAGATGGCCATCCTGCCATCATGAGGACAGAGCCTGCCTGACGACGAAGCCACACTGGAAGAGAGTAAAGCCAAGAACTGGTTGGAGATTGGCTGGGCATCTGCATCCAACCATATCTGAAGCTGTCTCTATTTCTGTCAATAAGTTCCTTTGTTAACTGAAGACAGCTTGAATTAGGTTTCCATCCTTGCAATCTATACAGACCTGACGAATGTCCCCTCATAGGAAGAGATTTCCACAGGCTGAGGTACTTGTTAATGTATTGGGCCTTTGTATTCTCCAAGAATCCTGTCTGTAGTGGTTTCAAAAAGGCTGGGGAGGAGACTTGGGGACTAAGGAATCTTCTTGAAACTCTGCCCAGAGAAGGCAAGAATATGAAGGGGAAAAGGGGCTCCAAAAATCTAAGACATGATGGGTTAAAATCATTTCTATCACTTATTAAGAACCTACTATTATGTGCCGGGCCTACTAGAACACTATTTATTCAACATGTATTTATCAAGGCCTGCCATGTGCCAGGCACTGTGCTAGGGAGCATCTGTCCTGGTGGGAGAGCTGGCTCAACTTCTGTCAGAGAGGTAGTAGTAGACACTTTATACAGAAGAGGAAAATCACAACTCAGAGAAGAGTTGCCCAAAGTCACACCACTAGACAAGGGTGGACTCAAGATTCCAACTTGAGTCTGTATGACTTCAAAGCCCATGCCCTTGTCAGCACTCCTGGCCGCCTCCTTGTAAACGCTGCTTTCTGGAAACGTCGCCCACTTTGCATCTTTGCCTGAGATGGGAAGGGGAGGCGGGGGCTCCCATACAGGACCTCTGACTCAGGAGTTTGGACCCACAGCGTCTCCATGCTTGGCCATGTTTATGTTGCTGCTCAGACAGGCCTGAGTGTGTCTGCCCAAATGGACTGTGAGTTGCATGGTGGAGGGTGGAGGTTTTGTCTAAGGATCCTCCGACAGTCAGAGAAACTGGCAGAGGGCTGAATAGGGCCACCCTGCCCAACCTGGGACTTATCAGTTGATCCAAGATCCTAAGTCCAAAATGCCCACCCATCTATCCCACCCCATCCCCAGTTGAGGAAGACATTAATGGTAAGATCACGGATTCAGAGAGACCAGGGTTTGAATGCTGGAGTCATTGCTTGAGTGAATCACTTAACTCCTCTGTGCCTCATTTTCCCCACCTGCAAAATGGTTATAACAGGACCCTCCTTGTAGCATTGCTTTAGGGACCAAACAAGATAAGAGTTGGATCTGTTCCTCAAACCATATTAGCACACAGTAGGTCCTTGGTGAGCCCCAGTCATTTTCCTGTCCTACAGTCACCCTCTCTCCAGCAGCTGCCAGGCTCACCGGGGCAACACCTCCACTCCCCAGCCCAGCACCCCACCCCCAATCCAGCCCTAACGACTTTCACAGCCTGTCCCTGGTGGCAGTAGCTGAGTGGCCCGAGACTCCCAGGGCCCCCAGGCTCTTTAATCAGCCTCTGGGAGGGCTGCAAGTGAATCAGGCTTCTCGGTCAGGCACAGCAACAAACAGGCCTGCAGGGAATCACTTCAGCAGAAAGATGTTGGCACGTCTCTATAGCAACTCAGGGAAAATATTTCACGCAAAAGTCCATCTGCTCTAACATAAAGGGAGTCCCAGCCAACGACTGAGTTATAAATTAATCCTAATTTGCAAGCTTTATTTTCTCAAACCACAAAATATACATATATACACGTATATAGGTATAGACATAAATACATGCATATACATACATATACATACATATATATATGCACCACATACGTTCTTAGACACATGCTTGCATATATGCAGTCATAAGACAATAGCAGTGCAGTTGCAACTGAATTTCTCATCTTGTGCTGCTGGCAGAACCTTCATCTGGGAGCTGGACGATGTGACCCAAGCAAGTGAGTGTCAGTGACTTCCAAGACCACTGTTTAAAAGGAGGGACCAAACTCTGTGTTACCCAGAGCTAGCGTGCAAGCCAGCGCTAAAATCTTTTTGTTAGTTTAGTTGGTTTCTCCTCAGGCAAAAAAAAAAGTAATAAAAAAATGTGTTCCTGTTGTCCTTGTAAAAAGAGACATTTGTATTGATTCATCAGTAGAAAATGCTTTGTTGAAGCTATCAAAGTGGAAAAAAACAACGTGATAATTCTCATTGTGATGCTTTTAATTTTATGTCTTGTCAACACTTCAAAGTAGGCCGGAGCTCTGCTTGGGAGATCTGGGACGTTTCTCGCTGCACATTGTAGCCATGCTGCAACTGTCTGCAGCTCTAGAGCCTCTTGCACTACGCCCCCTCTGGCTTCAGACTCCTCTTTTCCTTTTTTTTCATTCCTTGCATTCTGGATCTGCTCTGCAAAGATCATGTGGCCTGGGCACAAAAAATGATGGTCGTGAGTGGAAGGGGATGAGTGAGAACGAGACATTTAGCATCTTCCTCCTCCTAGAGGAAACAGTTGGCTTCCCAGTTGAGAACCTCACAGGAAGAAGCACTGGAGACCACATTATCACCCTGATCCCAAAGAATGGCCGCGATTGGCTACCGTCGCTCAAGCCACACCGATGCCGAGGGCTTTGCATTGTCTCCTTTACCCCAGCTCTCAGCCCCTTGAGGAAGGTGGCATTTTTAGCCACCATTTATAAATGACAAAACTGGGGTGAGAGATGGAGTGAGTTGTTCGAGGTCACACAGCTGGGATGCAGTGTGACAAGAATTCAAATTCCACTGTCAGATTCTGCTGCGTGGGCTTGTTTCCGCCTGCTGATGAAGACATAGAAGGGGGTACCCCGGGAAGAGAGTTCTGGCAATTGGCCTCAGTAAGTTCAAATCACATCAGATATCATCTATTAAGCCAGTCATGCACTTGTACGTGTTCACTATCTTGCTTCAACCTCCCAGCCATCCAAGGCAGACAGGAATCCCCCCTTTCCATAGACGGGAGTGCCAGGATGCAAAGACTCAAGATCTTCTCCCACAGTGACACTGCTGGCTAGAAAATGCTGGAGCTGGGCTTGGCAGCCAGACAGGTCAGACTTCAAGGCCTGTGCCCCACTGAGCCACCTCGTGACTGCTTTCTCCTTCCGTCCATCTGTCCATCTTTCAGGCTCGACTGTAAGCTTCTGCAGGCCAGGTGGGGCCCAGTGCCCACAGCTGCACCTTCCACAGGGCTGAGCACAGATTTGGCCTCAAGTCTCAGAGCGTGTCGACTTGATGAAACGCAGCAGGGGCAGGGCCCAGGCAGAAAGGTCAGCAAGGGGAAGAGGGCAGGAACACCCTGTTAACAGATCTGGAGAAGGAACGGAAAGTGAAATACTTGGAAAGTGACTTCGGCCGGACTGGAGGAAAGTGTGTTGGGATGTTTCCGAAGGCCTGGATGAGCAAGCCTTTCCCCCACCCTCCCCCAGACCTCACTGGAGGGGCAGGGGTGTGTGCAGAAATCATGGTGGAGACTGCTTCTGGCCTGAGGCACAGGCGTTCAGGTCACTTCCAAGGACAGTCCCTGAAGAGCTGGGAGATGCTCTCTTGGCAAACCCCTGCCCTGCGAGGAAGGCCTCTGCTGCTTGCTTACTCTCCCCTCCCCTCCCTGGAAGGGGAGACACATCAGCTGCAGGCTCTTAGGACCCCACCATCCAAATCTTTCCCCAGGGGCCCCGAACGGCCCTCCTTGCCAGGTGACTCGATTTGGAACCGGAATCCAAGACCTTCCATCAGACCTGTTGAGTTGGGACCTTGGAATGGGGAGCCTGCAGCTGCAGATGAGGCCACCATCTGTCCATTAAGTACATTTGCAAGAACAGCCCCACATCAGCCTCCACTCCAGGAGCATGAACCTAACTAGGGATATGTGGGTCAGGAAAGTTGAGCCAACAGAGCAGGCCCCTGACCTAGTCAATTTTTCTCTCCTTTCTTGCTTTCTTGCTTTCTTGCTTTCTTTCTTCCCTCAGCATTAAAAATGAGAGAACACCTTTCAAAGGCCAACCCGTAACAGCCTTGTGTGGCTGGGGCCTTGTGGAATGGTCTTTTCCTAGTGTCCCTGAGGCACGTGGAGAGAAGGAGCTGTGTCTGAGCGCCGCGAAGTCCTGGCACACCCACCGGAGTGCAGAGAGGCCATTTCAGGATCTCTCGGCTGGCCGGGGATCCTCCCTTGGGGAGGGTGAGCCAAAGGCAGGGCCTCTGCTGACCTCTGCCCTCCCTGAGCCAGGCCAGAAAGGAACAGACCAGAACACGGCGGGAAGCCCTTTGGTTGAGCAAAGCAAAAACTCGCATGCAAGCCCTGAAGTGTCCCAGTCAGAGCTTTCGCATGGGGAGGTAGGCTCCAGCTAGCTGAGGTTTGGAGAGGCAGTGAGGCTGAACGCTCTCTCTTTGCTGACCCCCAGGATCTCCCCCTCCCCAAACTTGACCTCAGTCATCTCCAGATTCTCAGCCAGATTCAGTCACCAAAAGCTGCTTGCAAGTGGCAGAAGTGCATGTATGTGCCCAGGAGCCAGAGGACAGGCCCTTCATGGGGGGACATGGAGTGGTCAAGAGCTTGAACCCTGGAGTCACACATCTCTTGCTTTGAATCCCACATCTGCTATGTACCAGCTCTGGGACCATTTATTCCACTTCAAGAACCTCAATTTCCCTTTCTGTAAAATGGGTGCATTAACATCACTTACTTCGTGGGGTTTGTGTAAGGGTAAAATGAGATAATGCATGCAAAGCACTTAGAACTTTGCATTCAGTGCCTTTTGCAGAGCAAGTGTCCCCAAAAGGATAGTTGTTGCTGTTGTTGTAGTTGTTGTTGTTATTGCCACTTCCAAGCCTGCTCTGGAATGGGCACACACACACACACACATACAGAGTCAGTCAAGGAGCAGCCTGAAGGCATATATTTGTCTCTATTGTCATAGGATATGAGAGTTGGATGGGATCTTGGAAAGTATCTGAGGCCAGAGAGGGGGCGTGACCTGGCCATAGTCACCGGCCAATAGTGGCAGAGTGGGACTGGAATGCAGTTCTTATTTTTTAGATTCCCTCTCCTCATTTATCATTTATTCCACAAATATTTATGTTGAACACCACCTCTGTACCAGAACTTGGCCAGGCCTAGGGACATAGGAGGAATGAGATGGCTCTGACGCTCATGGAGCTTGCACCCAGGGGGCTTCTGGCTCCCCTCATGCATTTCTGTGCTCTCTGAATTCCCATCCTATGTATAACTGGAATCACCAATTACACTGAATGCTCGGGCTGCTTTATCTTATCCACTTGTCTTTATTTCCCTCCTTGGATGGTAGGCTCCTTGAGGGCAAGCCCCTCCCTCCACTGGCCCCTGTAGGGGGATTGCACATTGCAACCCAGACCACCCTGAGCTATGGCCTTGCATGGAGGGGGTTGTCTCCCTCCATCAGACTAGGGGATTTTTGAGGGCACGATCTCATCTTCACGATGCATGGAGCAGGATTCAGTAAATGGATGAATGATGAATGAATGATTGCATAGGGGAAACAGGGTTAGTAACTCACTAATTCATTTATTCATTCATTATAGATTTATTGTGAATCTGCTCTGTGCCAGGCTCTGCGGGGCCCCAGGATATGAAATAAATGGGACATAGTCCTTGTGCAAGGAGGTCCAGTGCATAGACATGGGCAGTGACTGGTGTCTAAAGGGGTCTGTGGGGGCCTAGAGAAAGGGTCAGAATAACCGTACTGCGGTATGGGGAGGCACACAAGAAAAGTTCCAAACTGAGTGATGCCGAGGCACGTTCACCAGGTAAACAAGGAGAGAACAGCTTTCTAGGCAGAGGGACCAACATGGGCAACAGCCCTGAGGTGTGATATGCTGTGGGAAACAACCACACCATTTGGTTACATTAACAACAACCACAATAATAGCAAACATTTATGGAGTGCTTTGGGGCCAGGCCCTGTTCTAGATCTTTGTGTGTATTACCTCATTTAATCCCTCAACTACCCTATGACTCAGTCTATTATTGGCCCCATTTTTCAGAAGAGGGAACTGAGGCACAGAGCGGTGAAGTCATTTGTCCAAGTTCTCATAGCAGAGAGGAGATAAGTCTACAGATGCCAGCACCAGCCAGGGCCTGGAGGGCCTTACACAGCAGGTAAAGGCAAAGGAGGGTCCTGGAAGGAGCTTGCTCAGGGGAATGAGCTGATCTGTTTTCCATTTTTGATAGCTCCTTCTGGCACAGGGAGGAGAATGGACTTGAGAGATCCCACCTGGGAACAGAACACCCAGTGAGGAAGTGAGAAACAGTCCAGATAAGAAGTCCTCATGGCCTGGCATTCTGGCTGTAGCTGTGAGTTTAGAGAGGAGAGTAAACTCCTGCACATGCTCAACAGAGGACATGAATGAGAATGTTCGTGGAAGCATTTTCCACAATTGCAAAAACACAAATGTCGGCCCATAGAAGAGTGAATGAATAAACTGCTATATATACACAGCACTAAAAATTAATGAACCATACACAGCAACATGAAACAATATGGATGAATCTTGATGTATCAGTTGGTGACCACCATGTAAAAAACCATCCCAAACTTAATGGCTTAAAACAACAACTATTTATTTAACTCACAATTCAATGGGGAGGCAAGTTAGGCTATGGTCTCAACTGGGCTTCCTCATGAGTTTAGAGGAAGCAGAGAGGCAGCTGGGAGTCTCTGCGGCTGAGGACCGGCTGCTGTTGGCTGGGATGACCATGGCAATCGGGCCACATGTCTCTTGTTATCTAGCAAGCAAGCCCAGCTGGTTCACATGGCCGTGGAAGGGTTCCAGGAGGATGAGGAACAACCCAAAGCCCCTTAAGAACTAAGCTCAGAAAAATGCCACCGCTGCCACATTACATTAGTCAAAACAAAGCCATCAGGCCAGCCCAAACTAAGTGATGGGGAAACAAACTCCACCTCTTGATGGAAGAATCTTCAAAATCACAGTGCAGAAGGGTATGGATGTAGCAAGGGGAACAATTACAACCATGTTTGCAAACAATCTACCATGCTTTGCAAGCTAACAGTAAGAGAAGAAAGTTCACTCCATACAAAATGATACCCTTTTTAAAAGTTAAAAGCAGCTAAAATTTTATGTTATACTTTAGGAGTGCAGATAGGTGAAGTAAGATTTTATTTTAAAAAAAGAAGAAGAAGCAACAAGCAACAGACAATGAACATGGGATGTAGGATGATGGCTCCCTCCGATGCAGAAGGCAAGGGGATGGGATGGGGGAATCACACATCTGAATGCAGGTTGTTGTCATCATCCTGGCTTCTGTTTTCATTATTAAAAGTGAAAAAATTTAAAAGGGGACCATATGAAAAACTAAATTATGAACAAATTTTGTATACCCAACGTCCAGAAAGAGGAAGGGAGGTTTTGAAAGGAGTGGGCCAATACAGGCCACACAAAGGGTCAGAAGGTGAGGATGTGTGACCCTCTTGCATGTGGGAGGGGAAGAAGAGAGAGAAACAAGGATCATTTCCGGAACACTGGTTTGGGTGACTCGGTGATGGGGGTGCCGTCTCTAAACCAGGGGAACTCTACAGGAAGAAGACAATTTGAAGAGACCCAAAGATTGTGTTTTGGGAATGTTAAGTTTGACATGCCTGTGGAAATCCACAGAGCAAGGCCCAGCAGGCTGCTGGTTTTCTGGAACTTTGGAGATTGGTCAGGGTGGGAGAAGCAGGAGGCTCAGCAGATCTAAAATGGAGACCATCCCCCAAAACCCTGTGTTACATCACGATGGAAGGCCTCCCTTGGAAGGGCCCTTGCCTCACCCACCCCCTTCCTGACAGCTCCTCGGGGCACGTCCACAGTCAGGTTTCCCTCCTAGGCGGCCAGGCCTCCACCCTGAAATCTTGGGCCAAGCAAGTAAGCTTGGGTTTGGGGCTGAAGGGGGGCCCCAACAGCAGTCTCCTCCCCCAGCAGGGCCAATGGGACCCCAGAGGGGGCTGGATGTTTGTGCAGATGACATGTTTATGGCCCAACCTCTCCTTACTCATGCTTTTGGCTTCCCCTCTCTGATTTTGGTTGGGTGGATCCCAGTTCTGCTGCTGGATTTGGGAGCCTTGGGGCTGGGGCTGAACAGAGGTTCCTTTAACAGTTCCAACAAAGGATGGTTCCAGCCCCTTCCCCCATTCCCCCTAGACCTCATCTTTTCCCACACCCAACTTTCTTACAGAATGCTAGCATTTCAGAGCTGGAAAGGGGCTCCAGCATCATCCCTTTCAATGCCTTAGTGGCATAGATGAAGAAACTGAGGCCCAGAGAGAGAAAGGGACTTGCCCAAGGTCACCCAAACAGCTAGAGACCAAGGATGCAGGTGTCCTAACTTCCAGCTCAGGGCTCTGAAACCATCCTTCAAACACCAACTTCTTTGGTTGCTGTTTTGTTTGGGCAAAGACAGCTCGGCTTTTTCAAAACTGCAGTAGTAACTCTCTCCCCTCCCAGGGAGGCAGCAGACAGTGACGGACTCTCTGCTTTTACAGTTTAATTCCATAGGAAATTGGAAATTGCCTGTCAGAGGTTTCCGGGTGGCCGGGCTGCCGCTGCCCCACACAGACCCAGGCTGCCCCGCCCTGACCTGGCCACCAGAGAGCTCACTGCTCCCCACTCCTTGGCTTGGGGGCCCTTTTCGGAAGCTCTTCTGAGGTATCTTGTGGATTCTCTCCCTGCTCTTCCTCCCAGGGCAGGATGATAGAACTCAGCACAGAGCAGCCAGGCCTGGCTGGGGCCCTAAACTCTGACATTTAGCTGCGTTCTTTTCCACCCCAGGTTCTCAGGAGTCTCTGGCCCACAATTCCAGCCTGGATCCAGCATCACCTCCTGCTCTGAGGTCACAGGGAAATTAGAAGAAGGGGCTCCAAGCCCTTCTCTGGAGACCTGGAGTAACCAGGGTATCCTTAAAACCCCCACACTGCCCTCCCAGAACTCCTCCGCTCCCCGGGGTTTCTGAGACTGCAGTGGGTCCCTCTCACCTCTCATCTCTCCCTTCTCTGCCCTGCCACTGCCCTTGGGATCTCATGCCCACATCTCCATCTTGTCTCAAGAACCAACTTGGGAGCTTTAGTAGGTCAGGGCTGTATAGCAGTTAGAAGTGCACATCTCTTGTATCACACTGCCTGGATTGAACCCCAGAGCCACTACTTTTAAGCTTTGTGATCTTGGACAAGTTGCTTCACCTCTCTGTGCCTCAGTTTTCTCATCTGTAAAGTAGGGATGATAATAGTACCAAATACATAGGGTTGTTATGAGGATTACAGGGGGCTGTGCATGTAAAGCACTCAATAAATGTTAGCTTCTACCAGTATTATATTTGAGCACCCCACCATCCTGCCCTTCAGGGTCAAGCCCAGAGCTAGGCTATGAGAGACAATAAATACTAGTGAACAGACTCTTTAAACCACTGGCTGGAAATAGAGCAAAACAAGCAGTCCAAAGCTTCCTGGGTCCTATTCAAGTCAATGAATATTTATTGAGGACTTATTATGTGCCGACTCTATACTCAGTGCTAGAGACACAATGGTGACATAGTCCCTGTCCTCACTGCAAAGTGATGGCGCCATCATAGCACAGTGAGCCAGGTTTTCCTGATGGAAGGGAGCTCCAGGGTCTGTGGGCCCACAGGAGGTATACCTCACCCAGGCTCAGGAGTCAGGTAGGAAGATGTGGCTCTGCAGCCATGACCTGAAGGATGAGCAGAGGTGAGAGTGTGTGTGTAATAAGGTTGGGGGGAACAGACAAAGGGAACAGCATGAATGTTTGCCTGAAGGAGTAAGACCCGATGAAGGAACTGAAGCACAGCCACTGAAGTTTAGTGTGGCTGGAGTGAGGAGTGGGAGGAGGAGAAAGATGCCAGACTTCAAGGGCCATGTAGATTTGTCCTGATGACACTGGGGAGCCACTGAAGAATATAAAGCAGAAGGATGTCAAGGAAAGATTTGCCTTTTAGATTGCCCACTCTGTGTGATGGATGGACTGGAGGGATCAGGCCCGGAGGCATGGAAACATGTAATGAGGCCATTAGAGTGATTCAGATTACAGAGTTGGTAGGCTACGGAAGGAAGTTCAAAGTCTTTAGGCTGACTTTCAAGGCTACTCCCAATCTGGCCCATGGGACCTTCCCAGTGTTCTCTCTCAAGAAAACTGTGTTGTTTGAGAATCAAAGCAGATCCATGGGCAGGAACATGCTTTGTTAAGCTTAGAGTGCAGAGTGAGTATGAAAAATTGTTGCCTTTGCAATTGTTATGCAGGACATCCCCACATGAGCTTCCTGCTGGGTCCAGAAGCATCATCTGCTTCTTGAGAGAAGGAGGATTTATTTCTATCTGCCTGCCCCGCCCCCAGAGGTTCCTAGTGGTCATTTGCAATGGGGGACCCAAAACTGAATTCCATACCTTCTTTTCCAACCAAATTTCTCCCTTGCACCATAGGGCTTCTGGCTGAAAAACAAAATAAAACAAAAAAACAGCTTAAAGGCTCTGGTGGAGCAGGGAGGACAGAGAAGCAGTCCCCCACTTTCACTTTGGAGGCTGGAGGGGATATAACAGAAAGGAAATGTTAAAGCCTATTTCTATGTTTAAAAGCCTCAACACACTTGGATTCTAACAACAAAGTTGGCCCTTCTCCTGTCTACTGGTCCAAAGCTCCCTGAGGCACATCCAACTACCCTCAAGGAACTATATGGGAATGAGGTGAGGAATATTACCAGTATTGGGTGTTTCACTGTGGCATCCTTAAGAACATAAAAAAAAAAACACGGCAATAAAACTGTCCTCTGTGTGTTGAACTGTAAGATCAATATATAATGGATCAGAGCAGAGATACAAAGTTATCTAAATAAAACTAGGTGATTCCCAACTAGAACCTGTAAGACTTGGCTCAAAGAGCGAAAGAGATAATGGACCCTGATTCCTGGCAATGTGATGGATTAGATATACAGAGAAACTTTCTTAGTGTAAACAACAAAAACTGCTAGATAAAATATTAAGAACCATTTTTAAATACATGACTGAGCTGGTGAGAAAGCAGAAGCAAACCACAGAAGACAAAAGTCATGTGAAACCTTGAATCCAGAGGTATCAGCAGCATGGAAGCCAGTATTATCCCTCAGCTATCTTTTTGAGCTAAATGGGATAGACAGTGGCCCAGAGCTTTGATTTTAATTGGCTGCACACTTGGTGACAGAAGGCAAAACCTGAGGCCTTCACAAGTGGGAAGTCAGACTCCTCTGCATAAAGCTCTGATAGGCCATCTGACAGCAGAGACAGTGGGTATCCTTGTCTGACCCACCTTGGCTTTGAATGGAGTAGCAAAAAGGAAAAAATCTCCCATGAAAGTTTTTAACCATAAGGGGACTGTCCTCAAATGGACCTGGGGACTAAGTCACATGACCTATATAACCTGAAAACCCAAGACAAAAATTTTATTTTTAATGGTCTCATATTGGTAGTGTCCCAGATGACTAATAGAAGCAAATTCCTTGGTGGAATAAACTTTTGAACCAAAGCCTCAAACAATTTCCAAGATAACATGAGCTCTCAGTAAAAATTTTAAGGCAGAAAAACTGACCACATGAGAAAATAAGACCCCCATTAGCAAGAATCAGCGAAAAAGAAACTAAGAATCACACCTGTGGCCTCCCACTTCCTATTAGGGTATAGAAGGATAGGAAATACTTTTGGTCCCATGGGAATAACCAGAAAAACTTGGAAAAAATAAAAATTGCAAGCTTCCATAGGACTAGCAAAGAGTGGTGAATGCAAGAAAGCTTTGATGAGCTTAATTCTAGAGAAAAAAACAGCCCATAACACCTATACCTGGGCAAAGGTACCTGGTATAAGTATAAGCAGGTTTGTCACAGATGGAGAGACTTTGAGGGGACAAGGGAAACCAGCTGTGTCCTGGGTGACAGTGTGAACTGGCAGGAGTCTGAAAGAGCTCCAAAAACAAGGACAGAACACTCACCACAAATATTTTCCTGCCCCACATGCTCCCATCTCCCTGAGAAAGCAGCAGTGAAGAAAAGATTGATAAACAGAGTATAATCTCACGCATTCTCATGTAATAAGATTCCAGGACTTTAATAGGGTTGAATCTAAAAGTAAACCAGAAATAATTGAAACTTCAGCCAACCACTTTCTAGCTCAAGTTCTGACAAGAGAAAAAAAAAAAGCAGGAGCTTGAGAGGTTGAAGGTTGGGCCAATCACAGATTAACTCAATCTCCTTGAAGCTGCAACCCAGTCTCATCTCAACTTGACTCAAGGGAAAATGTAAGGATCATGTTCTCATCTTAACCATTAGTCATAAGAAAGGGCTTTCACTCTCAGGAAAATACCCAGAACAAAAGAAAAATATATTTCCATCTTCACTGTTCTTTATACGTAAAGTCTGAAATACAATTAAAAATTATGATGTGTCTGAAGAAACACAGGGAAAATGACTGTAATCAAGAGAAAACAATAAATAAAAGCAGATTCACAAAGGACCCAGTTTTTGGAATTCACAAATAAAGACTACAATAAATAGGTTTAAAATTGTAGACATAAAGAAATATAAAATAGGTGAAGAGATTTGGCATTTCTAGGGAAAATCCTAAAGTAAACTTTAAAGAAATTACAAAATGTAAATTCTGGAACCAAAAATGTGAAATCAAAAATTAATTGGATGATGAGGTGATGATATGGTGAAACACTGGTTGCATACTTTGGATGGATTATATGGTGTGTGAATATATTACAATAAAATTTGAAGTTTTAAAAAATTAATTGGATGAACTTAACAGTAGGTAGGTCAATGCAGGGAAAAAACATCAGTGAACTTAAAGAAAGGTAAATTGAAGATATCCAGACTGAAGTAGAGAGAGAAAAAATGATGGCATAAAAATAAACGGAACATCAACAACTGATTAAATAACATAAAGCATTCTAACATATGTGTAATTCAAGTCCCAGAAGGAGAGGAGAGATAAGAAAAATTAATTAATTTGAAGAATTAATGGCCAATACTTTTCCAAATTTGATGAAAATTATCAACTCACAAATCCAAGAAGCTCAACAAGGAAGATTAAAAAAAACAAAAAAAAAAGTAGGCATACCATAGTCAAATGCCTGAAAAATGAAGATAAAGAGAAATCTTAAAAGCAGCCAGAGGTAAAGAAATATGTTACATTCAAAGGAATACAATAAGAATGATGATTTACTTGTCATCAGAAACAATATAAGTATTAAGGAAACTGAACAACATCTTCAAAGTACTCAGGTGAAAAAAACTATCAACTTCTATATCCAGAGAAAATATTCTTCAAAACAAAAAGAAAAATAATGACATTTTTGGATAAACAAAAAGTGAGAGAATTCGTAGCTCACAGAAATTGTACCTCAATTTTTAGCTCACAGAAATTAAACCTTAATTAATTAAAACTTAACCTTAATTAACATGCAAAAAATTAAATTGCTAAAGGAAGTCTTCTAGGCTGAAGAGAAATGTTATTATATGGAAAGCTGGATCAATAAGAAGGAACAGAAAGTGTCAGAAAATATAAATATGTAGGTAAATATAAAAAAAGCAGTTTTTCTTTTTCTAATTTTTTAAAGACAGTTTACAGTTTAAATTAACAGTGATGTATTGTGGGATTTATAATATATAATAGAAGTGTATATATATATATGAACATAATAATATAGAGGGCAGAGAGGGTAAATGGAAGTATACTTATGTAAGCTTTTTATTTAATACATAGGTTTATGCTATTAATTCAAGATTACAGTGATAAGTTAAAAATGCATGTTTCAATCCCCAGAAAGCAAACATTAAAAAAACATAAAAAGGTAGAGTTCAAAAGTCAATATAAGATATTTAAAGGAATAAATACCTGATTAATTTTTAAAGGCAGGAAAGGAAAAACAAACAAAAAACAGATGGAGTAAATAGAAAAGAAATAACAAGATGTTACATTTAAGCCCAACCATATTAATAATTACATCAAATGTAAATGGGTTAAACACTCCAATTAAAAGGCAGATATTGCTCTTCTGTGTTTGGCCAAGACTGAAATTTACCTACCTGCTCAAACAACAAAAAGAACAGACACAATAGATGAAAACTGGTTTCGAGACACTGGGCATCAGGCAATAGTGGTGGGGAATGTACAGGGTAAGCCCTACAGTTTCCCAGTTTACTGCCTTGGAAGAGTTTTCCAGGCCACAGTACAGAAAGGAGGAAGTCAGACAAAGCCCAGCGGCTTCCCTGAGTTAAGGAGATAGAGCTTAGAGACCAAGCAAAAGTAGATCAAATTTGATGGATGGAATATTGGAAAGAAGAATTATAAAAAAGAGAACTCCAGAATCTACAGAGGATGCTCCTCATGTCCTCCACAGAGTACTGATAAATATGTGTGTCTGGGGAAATTACTTGAGACACGAGAAAGAACCACTCAAAGACATTAGAGGAAACAGCACACAGAGCTAAAAAAAAACCAGGAATAGTGACTGTTCCCTCCAGCCAGATTGAAAAAAACTCATAATTCAAAGGGTATTCGATAGAGTACTCAAAAGGGTCTTTCCTCAGTGAGGGGATGGGAAATAGGGGGAATAAACAACCTTAGAAAAAATGCTGTTCAGTTCTTTTATTATAAATCATGAAAGTAAGACCTAAAAGCACCAAACCATTTCCAAGTAATTAAACTACATCTAAGAAAAAAATCCAAGAATATTTATAGGAATACAAAAATATCCAGCAACCAACAAGGTAAAATTCATGGGTCTGGTATCCAGCAAAAAATTAACAGGCATTCCAAGAAGCAAGAAAATATGATTCATAATGAGAAGAAAACTCAATCAAAACTGACCCAGAACTGACATGAATGTTAGAATTAGCAGACAAGGACATTAAATTAATTACTATAACTGTATTCCAGATGTCCAAAAAGTTAAGTAAAGGCATTAAAGATATAAAAAGGCACAAACTTGTAGAAATGAAAAAAACAGTGCATGAGAAAAAAATACATTGTATGAGATTAAAGGTGACATTGCAGAAAGAAACAACAGTACCCTTAAAGACAGCAATAGAAACTATCCACAATAAAACAGAGAGGAAAAATCATTTAACAACTGAAAAGAGCATCAGTGAACTGTGGAACAATTTCAAGTGCTATAATATGCATATAATTAGAGTCCTCAAAGAAGCAATGGGGAACAGAAGAGATATTTGAAGACATTGTGGCCACAAACTTTACAGATTTGGTAAAAACTATAAATCCAAAGATCTAAGAAGCTCAACAAACTTCCATCTTAATAAACGTGAAGAAAGCCACACAAGGCATGAATAATCAACAAGGCATATAATAATCAAATTGCTCAAAACTAATGATAAAGAGAAAATCTTAAGAATAGCCAGAGAAAAAAGACACAGTATTTCAAAGGTATAAAAATAACAATGACGTTAGATTTCTTTTTTTTTTTCAATAAAGCAATATGTTATCCCTAATCAAAAGAAAGCTGGAATGGCTATAAGAATTATCAGGGGAAATATATTTCAAAGCAAAGAACATTACCAGGGACTAAAAAGATCATATAATAATGATAAAGGGTCAATTCATCAAGACATAAGAACCCTAAATGTTTATTCACCTAATAACAAAGCTTCAAAATACATGAAACAGAAGCTGATTGAATTGAAGCACAGGGAGAAATAGACAAATCCATCATTATAGCCAAAGATTTCAATACCCTATTTTCAAGATAGACAGAGAAAAAAAGAGGAGACAGGATAAGTAACAGAAAATCCATAAGAATATAGAAGACTTGAACAACACTATTAACCAACTGGACCTAATTAGCATTTATAAACACCCCACCCAGCAATAGCATAAGGAATATATTTTGGACCATAACATAAGTCTCAGTTAATTTAAAATAATTCTAATCATATAAAATATGCTTTCTGACCCCGATGATATGAAATTACAAAGAAATAATATAAAAATACCTGAAAATGTACAAATATTTTAAACAAAAATAACACATTTTTAAATAACTTAGGGGGTCAACAAAAAAATCAAAAGGGGAATCAGAAAATATTTCTGAATGGAAATGAAAGCACAACATATCAAAATTTGTGGGATGCCATTAAATCAATACTTTTAGGGGAATTTATAGCACTAAATGCCTATTTTAGAAAGAAAGAAGATCTCAAATTAATGACCTCACCTTGTACCTTAAGAAACTAGAGAAAACAGAAAATTAAATCCCCTCCAAAAAAAAAGGAAAAGAGAGAAAATAAGAAAGATTAGAACAGAAATCAATGAAATATAAAACAGAAAAATAATATAAAAAAATTCATAAAATCTGAAGCTGCCTCCTTAAAAACATCAATGAAGATTGAAAAATGTCTAGCTTGACTGATCATGAAAACAGGAGAGATTATACAAATTACCAATATCAGACAAACAAGTGACATTACTATAGAGTCTATCCCTGAAACTATTAAAGAAATTGAATTCATAGTTAAAGATAATCCCCCAAACAAACCTCTGGACTCAAATGGCTTTATTGGTGAATACTACCAAATATTTATGGAAGAAATGATATCCATTCTGCATAAACTTTTTCAAAAAATTGAAGAGGAGAGAATATTTCATTACTCATTCTGTGAAACTAGCATTACCCTGACACCAAAGACAGACAAATAAATTACAAGAAAAGAAACTATAGTCCATTATCACTCATGGACAATAGACGCAAAAACTCTAAGCAAAATTTTAGTACCTGAAATCCAACCAATAAATAGAAAGGATAATACATTACATCATGATCAAGTAGGGTTTATCTCAGGAATGCAAGGGTGGTTCAATATTCAAAAATCAATATCATTCCCCATAATAAAAACTAAAAAGAAAAACCATATGATCAATCAAATAGATCTGCAAAAGTAGAACTATAATAGAAGTAAAGCTGTCTTTTTTCACAAACAACTTGATATTCTATGTAGAAACCCAAGGAATCCCAAAAAGAATCTACTAGAACTAACGTGAGTTTAGCAAGGTTGCAGGATACAAGATCAATACACAAAAATCAGTGTGTTTCTATATGCTAGGAATGAACAATTTAAAACTGCAATTAAAAAAAACCAAAACCACTTACTATAACATCAAAACTTTGAAATACTTAGAGATAAATCTGACAAAAGATGTTCATGACCTGTACACTAAAAACTACCAAATATTGCTGAAAGTAAAAAAAGATTTGAATAAATGGAAAAACATAATGTGTTCATGGATCAGAGGATTAATATTAAGATTCAGTTCTTCCAAATTGATCTGCAGATGAAACACAGTGTCAATCAAAATCCCAGCAGGCACAGACATAGGGGACTGGTGGTTTGATGGGTTGAGCCCTCTACCACAGGACTTGCCCTTGGGAAGACTGTTGCTGCAAAGGAGAGGCTAGGCCTGCCTATAATTGTGCCTAAGAGCCTCCTCCTGAATGCCTCTTTGTTGCTCAGATGTGGCCCCCTCTCTCTCTAGCTAAGCCAACTTGGCAGGTGAAATCACTGCCCTCCCCACTATGTGGGATCAGACACCCAGGGGAGTGAATCTCCCTGGCAACGTGGAATATGACTCTTGGGGAGGAATGTAGACCTGGTATCATGGGATAGAGAACATCTTCTTGACCAAAAGGGGGAAATGAAAGGAAATGAAATAAGCTTCAGTGGCAGAGAGATTCTAAAACCAGCCGAGAGGTCACTCTGGTGGGCACTCTTATGCACAATATAGACAACCCTTTTTAGGTTCTAATGAATTGGGGTAGCTGGTGGTAGATACCTGAAACTATCAAACTACAACCCAGAACCCATGAATCTTGAAGACGATTGTATAACAATGTAGCTTATGAGGGGTGACAATGGAATTGGGAAAGCCATAAGGACCACACTCCCCTTTGTCTAGTTTATGATGGATGAGTAGAAAAATAGGGGAAGGAAACAAACAAACAAAGGGACCCAGTGTTCTTTTTTACTTTAATTGCTCTTTTTCACTTTAATTATTATTCTTGTTATTTTTGTGTGTGTGGTAATGAAGGTGTCAGGGATTGATTTTGGTGATGAATGTACAACCATGTAATGGTACTGTGAACAATCGAATGTACGATTTGTTTTGTATGACTGCATGGTATGTGAATATATCTCAATAAAATGAATAAAAAAAAAATCCCAGCAGGCTTTTTTGTAGAAATTTACAAACTGATTCTTAAACTCACATGGAAATTCAAATGTCCTAGAATATCCAAAACAACTTTGAGAAAGAAGAATAAAATTGGAGGACTAATACTACCTGGCTTCATGATTTACTATAAAGTTATAGGCATCAGTGCAGTGTGGTTTTGGTGGAAAGACAGAAAAACTGCATCAATGAAACAGAAGAGGGAGTCTAGAAATAAATCTACACATAAATAGAGCAACAGATTTTTTTTTTTTTTGGAGGAGGAGGAGAAAAGAATTTATTCACGATCTTGCAAGAACAGATGCATAGCCAGACACATGGCAGGCACACCAGAAAATGAACATGGCAAAAGTTATATTCTACCCCTAAAACGCAAGTCCCTCCCCTGTTTCCCCATTGGCTGGGTACTCCAGAGGTTACAGCCTATCCGAGAGAGCTAACTAGCCTGCCTTTGAAATTTTGAATTGTACAGCCTATCAGAGAGAGTTAACTAGTTTAAATTTCCTGCCGAGAGTTCCCACTTTTGGTTATACCCCATATCCCTTTGCATTCCAGTAACCCTAATTATTTTTCCCATATAAGGAGCTGGCACTGATTCTAGACTTATGTCATGGCTTTCTCTCTCTCCTTCCCTTTACCACAGAGCCTGTTTAAGCCGAACAACAGATTTTTGACAAAAATGTAAAAGCAATTCAGTAGAGAAAGGATGGTCTTTTCAACAATGGTGTTGAAAATATGCCCAAAAATGAATTTTAATACATAAACTCATATCATATAAAATATCTCAAAATGTATCACAGACCTAATTGTAAAATTTAAGAATACAGTAATTTTAGAGGTAAACATTGGAGAAAAATCTTCGATGAAGAGTTTTTTAGATATGACTTCAAAAGAACAAAGCATAGGAGATCAACCTGCTAAGTTGGACTTTATCAAAATTTAAAACTTTTCCTGAACTTCAAAAACACTAAGGGAATCAAAAGACATGTCACACACTGGGAGACAATATTTGCAAAAAAATACATATAATAAAGGACCTGTATCCAGAATATAAAAAGAATCCTCAAAACTCAATAATAAGAAAATAAGCATCCCAATTACTTTTTTTAAATGGGCAAAAGATATGAAAAGATATTTCACCAAAGTAGAAATAAAAATGCAAATAAGCACATGAAAAGATGCTTGACATCATAAAAAGTGATTGCGGAGACATAAATTAAAACCACAATGAGATGCATCTTGGAATGGATGAAATTAAAAATACCACCCATGCTAAGAGTTGACAAGTATTTGGAGCAATAATAGCAATCTGATACAATGCCATTGGTTATATAAAAAGGTACAAACACTTTGGAAAAGAATTTGGCAGTTTCTTAAAAAGTTAAACAGAGATACTATATGACCCAGCCATTCCAGTGGCTGCCTGGATAATAATGGGTGGGGGGAGAAGTGGGAGAGCGAGATCAAAAAGTGCATGACAAAACTTCCAAAAATAATGGGTATGTTCAATTTGTGCACTTTTATTATGTGTTAATGATACTTCAATGAACTCATTTTTAAAAGGTTGATATTGTTCATTACATTACTTTTAATTGGACCCAAATTATATGCTATAAGCAAGCAACTCTAAATACGAACACACAGACAGGGAAAAATAATACATTTTCATACACAATAACTGGGATAACGTACCATCAAGTGAGTTCCAAAGGATGGATTTCTGGCAAAATGATAACTATCGCAGGAGAAAATTTTTAAATGTGAGTAGGAAAGGAAAACAAAGGGAAAGGTAAATATAGGCTAAATCTAAACACACAGATTTTTAAAACAAACACAATAATATCCAGGGAAAAATAAAATCAGAAAATGACCAGAATAACACATTTTAGGAGGACAAATCGGAATTGGAGCATTTGGAGATTTATTGTTCAGTAGGAAGGCAGATATATTAATTAACTTTCTATCTTATTAAGTTCAATATGAAAGCCAAAATTTCTGAAGCAAGCAATTGTAAAATTAAAACACATTTCTAAATAACTCATTGTTCTAAGAAGCAGTGATATAGTAAAGCATTTAAACACATAAAGTTGAATAACAATAAAATTTTTACATATCAAAACTTGCACAATATAGCTACCATTAAATGTTTAGAGAAATATATAGCCTTAATTGCTTATATTTGAAAAGAAAAAAGACTCAACATTAATAACCTAAGCATGCAGCAGCAAAAACCCAAGAAAATAGAAGAGCAAATATAGTAATAAGAGGAGAAATTATTGAAAAATAAAGCATATAATAAAAAGAATTGGCAAGGCCAATTTTTTCTTTTGGAAAAGACTAATAAAATAAAAGAATCTCTATCATGACTAATCAAAAAAAGAAAGCACTAAATAATATTAAGAATGAAACAAGAGACATAACCATCAATGCTGCAGGTATTAAACAGACTACATAAAATATTGTGAAAAACTTTGGCAATTTATTTGAAAATGTAGACAAAAGGACAAATTCCTCAGAAAATATAACTCATCAAAATGGATGCAAGAAAAAGTAAAAAGCCTAAGTAGCCCAATGACCATAAAAGAATTGAATCAGTAGTTTAAATAATCTTTCTACAAAGAAAACTCAGACCCAAACATCTTTACAAGATGTCTTCGTAAGTATTCTACCAACCAGATAATTTAATCTTAAATTTTTTTCAGACTATAGAGCAGAAAAAGAATATTTTATGAGTTTAACATGGTCTTGATTAGAAAATCAGGAAATGATAGCACAATTAAAATAAAATACAGACCTATTTCTTTTTTGGAGATAGAGGCAAAAGCCCTAAGGAAAATGTTAGCAAAGATTCCAGCCATGCATAAAAACTTAAAAAACCCAACTTCACCAAACTGGATCTATCCTAGGGATGCAAGTTCAGTTCAATATTAGCAAATATATTAATGTTATTTATCTTATAAACATAATTAAGAAGAAAAGCCATATGATCTGCTCAACATTTATTCATAATCAAAACTCAACACAGAGAGCACAGATGCAAAATGGTGGAGTAGGAAGTTTTACAGATCACTCCCTTCACCACAAAAATAAATGAGCAGGAAGAAGGAGTGAAACTGACTAGATGGTAAACCTGGAACCATAAGGGACATTTAGAACAACTGTGACAACCAATTGGGAGTGCTGGATGAAGGGAGAAGATTCTCAAAGTTCAGCTTTTTTAAGCAAAAGTTTGAAACCAGTGACCAACCCCATTCCTTGGCCCCCAGCAGTGGCTAGGAACATGATGGGAAGCTGAGGAAACATGGCCTGGATTCTGGGAGCAGCCTGCTAGGCTCAGGACAGGAGGAGAAAACCTTGTCATCCAATCATTGGGGTTGAAGGATGAGATTGGTCTGGGGGATCCCTGGGGGATCAGTACAGATACTGGCCCAAGTTTTGGCCCTCTGGGCAGCAGTAGCTTCCAGCCTCCCATCAACATCCACTGAGACATGAAGAGCCAGTGCACCTTCTTTTGTTGTTGTTTTTTTCTTCTGTATGTAGGTGTTTCTTGGTCTGGCTGACCCTGGGGGCCAAATGCAGAAGCTGGCCTCAGTTCAACCATCTTAGCAGCAGCAGCTTCTGGCCACCCACCAGCATCCATGGGACATAAAGAGCCAGTGAACATTTTTTTCACTAGTTTCCTTTCTTTTGTCTATGGGTGTTCCTTGATCTAATGGATCCTTGAGGGCCCAGAGCAAATATCCTGTTTTAGCCCTCTGGGCAGCAGCATCTTCTGGCTTTACAACAGTATTCACCAGGATGAAAATAAACAGTGAAACATTTTTTAATATTGGTTTTCTTTCTTTTATGGGTGTTTCTTTGTCTTGTGGATTCCTGAGTGACCAGAACAGACATCAACCTAAGGTTTGGCCCTCTGGACATCAGCAGCTTAAAGAGCCAGTGCACATTTTTTGCTGTTATTGGGTTTCTTTCTTTCTCTTGCTTGTGATGTTTGCTCTGGCAGATCCCTAAGGGATGAGGGTAGATGCTGGTCTCAGTTGTTGCCTCAAGAGCAGCAGCTTCCTACTTCTGACAGACATCTACTGAGAGACTTGGAGAGGCAGTGCACCTTTTACTAGGGTGTTTTGTCTGTTTGTTAGGATTTATTTTTCTTTTCTCTCTATCTCTTTTTCTTTCCTTGTTTTTTTTTTCTGTCTTTTATTCTTGTTCTTGGTCTAGTGGACTGAGGAGTGGGAAAACTAGATTTCTATAGTTACAATATAATATTCACAATGTCCAGTTCTCAACAACAACAAAAATACAAAACATACAAGGAGACAGGAAAGTATGGCCCAGCCATAGGAAAAAATAATTCAGCAGAAACTATTCCCAAGGAAGCTCAGCCTGTGAAATTACTAATGAAAGTAATCAGTTCAACTCTCTTAAATCAGATTAATGAACTAAGGGAAAATATGGACAAAGAACTACAGGAAATCAAGAAAATAATATATGAACAAAATAAGAATTTTAATAATGAGATAGAAATTATAAAGAAGAAATGAACATAAACTCTGGAGCTGAAAAGTACAATAACTGAAAGAAAAAATTCAATGGATTCAAAGGCAGATTGGAGAAGGCAGAAGAAAGGATCAGCAAACTTGAGGATAAGAGCATTGAAATCGGACAGTCTAAGGAGCAGAAAGAAAAAAGAAAGAAAAACAATTGACAGAGAAACCTGTGGGACACCATCAAGCATACCCATATACGCATGATAGGAGTCACAGGAGAAAAGAGAGATAAAGGGACAGAAAAATATTCAAAGAAATAATGGCTGAAAACTTCCCACATATGATGAAAGATATGAACATGCAAATCCAAGAAGTTTAACAAATGCCAAGCAGGATGAACCCAAAGAAATCTACATTGACACACACTGTAATAAAACAGTTGAATGCCAAGGACAATGACAGAATCTTGAAAACAGCAAGAGAGAAGCAACAGGTCACATACAAGGGATCCATAATAAGATTTACATCTGATTTTTCAGTCACCATGGAGGTCAGAAGGCAGTGATAGGATACATTTAAAGTGCTGTAGGAAAAAAACTGTTATCGAATACTACCTGGAAATTTGTCCTGAAAAAAATGAGGGAGAAATGAAAACATTTTCAGGAAAACAATAGCTGAGGAAGTTCATTACCACTAGACCCACCTTATAAGAAATGCTAATGGGAGTCATTCATGTTGAAAGGAAAGGACACTACATAGTAACCTAAAGTGGTATGAATAAATAAAGACCTCCAGTATAGATAACTGTCTTTGTTTCCAGGCTACTATGATAAATAACATACATTAGGTTGGTTTGAACAATGAGAATTTATTTCTCATGGTTTCAGAGGCTGGAAGGCTTGCTTCCTCCCCGGGTCAGCAGGGTTCTGTCTGTCTGGTAATCCTTGGGTTATTTTGTTTTCCAGTCACATGACCGTGTCCTCTCCTTTTTTTTTCCAGGTTCCCATTGACTTCCAGCTTCAGCTTTGAATTTCTTCTGCTTTAAAGGACTCCAGTAATCAGAGTAAGGCCCATCCTAATCCAGTCAGACCACAACCTAACTAAAACAACATCTTTAAGAGAGCCCATTTGCAATGGGCTCACACCCAAAGGAATGCAGACTAAGACAAAGGACATGTGTTTTTCTGAGGTACATATTCCACCTACCATGGTAAAATGGTAAATGGGAAAATGTAAATGTCAGTATTATTACATTTTCATTTGTAATGCTGTTTTTTACTGCTTATGTGGCTTAAAATTAAAACGCATAAAAAACAAGCACAGACCCTTGATACTGGGCCCACAATGTATAAAGATGTAATTTGTGACCAAAACAACATAAAGGGGAGGGACCAAGGGATATAGAAACAGAGTATGTGGAGACTATTATAGTTAAGTATCACTATAAACTAAATTATAATAGATTTAAGATGTTAAATGTATTCCCCATGGTAACCATGAAGAACATATTTTTTAAAATTTACACAAAAAGAAATGTGATTCAAAATGGCTCATGATAAAACATCCTCTCAACAAAAAAGTAATGGAGGAAAGGAGGGACAATAAAAGTATTAGGCTTACAAAAAACAATTTGCAAAATGGCAGAAGTAAGTCTTGCCTTATCAGTAATCACCTTAAACAAAAATGGATTAAACCTTCTAATCAAAAGGCAGAAATTGGCAGAATGGATAAAGAAGCATGACCCAACTATATATGCTGTTTACAAAAGACCCACCTTAAAGCCAAAGACAAATACATGTTGAAAGTGAAAGGATGGAAAAAATATTCTACACAAATAGTAATCAAAAGAGAACTGGGTGGCTATACTAATATCAGACAAAATAGACTTTAAATAAAAAACTGCTACAAGAGACAAAGAAGAACATTACACATCAATAAGTGGATCAATCCAACAAGAAGATATAACAATTACAAATATATGTGCACCTAACAACAGGGCCTCTAAGTAAATGAAGCAAACATTTACAGAATTGAAGGAAGAAATAGACAGTATATGATAATAGCTGGAAATTTCAATACACCACTTTTAATACCGGATAGACATTTAGACAGAAGAGCAACAAGGAAATAGAGTATCTGAACAACACTACAGAGCAACTGGGTCTGACATATATAGAACACTTCCCCCAATAACAGCAAAATACACATTTTTCAAGTGCAGATCATTCTGCAGGATTGACCATATGTTATGGCACAGAAAAAGTCTTTGTACATTTTAAATATTTAAATCATACAAAGTAACTCTGACCAAAATGGAGTGCACCTAAGCTAGAAATCAATAACAAAGGGAAAAATGGAAATTTTACAAATATGCAGAAATTAAACAACATACTCTTATATAACCAATGTATTAAAGAAGAAAATTACAGGGGAAATCAGAAAATACCTACAGAGGAATGAAAACAAAGACACAACATACCAAAACCTGCTATGCAACAAAGGCAGTGCCCAGAGGAAAATTTACAGCATTGAATGCCTATATTAAGAAAGAAAAAAGGATCTCCTTAATAACCTAGCTTCACATCTTGAGGAACTAGAAAAAGAAGAGTTAAGTAAACCCAAAGGTTAAGGAGGGAAGGAAATTATTAAGATTAGAGTGGAGAAAAATGAAACAGAGAATTGAAAAACAATCAAGAGAATCACAAGAGGTTAGTTCTTTGAAAAAAGATCAATAAAATTGGCAAACTTTTAGCCAGATTGACAAGAAATAAAAGAGAAAAGGCATAAATAACCAAAATTAAAAATGGAAACTATGATATCACTGTGGACTTTACAGAAATAAAAAGGATGATAAGAGAATACAAGCAACAGTTGTATGCCAACAAATTAGATAATCTAGATGAAATGGAAAAAAATCCTAGAAATACACAAATTAACTAAATTGACTCAAGAAATAGAAAACCTCAACAGACCTATAACAAGTACAAAGATTGAATTAATAATCAAAAACCTTCTACCAAAGAAAAATCCGGGACCAGATGGCTTCACTGGTGAATTCTATCAAATATTTAAAGAAGAATTAACATCAGTCCTTCTCAAACTCTCCAAAGAATTCAAGAGGCGGAAACACCTCCAAATTCAGTATATGAGGCCAGCAATACCCTGATACTAAAGCCTGATAAAGAAATCACAGGAAAAGAAAATTACACATCAATTTCCCTTATGAATATAGATGCAAAAAATCCTCAACAAAATACTAGCAAATCAAATCCAACAGCATATTAAAAAGATTAATCACCATATCCAAGCGGGATTTATCCTACGAATGCAAGGGTTGTTCAACATACAAAAAGCAGTCAATGAAATGCGTCACATAAATAGAACAAAAGGGAAAAAAACACATGATTATCTTAATAGACAAAGAAAAGACATTTAACAATATCCAACATCTTTTCTTCATAGAAAACACTAAGAACACTAGAATTAGAGGGGAACTTTTTCAACATGATAAAGCCATTTATTAAAAACCCACAGTTAACATCATACTCAATGGTGAAAGACTTGAAGTCTTCTCCTTCAAGGATGCCCACTTTCATCACTGTTGTTCAGTATTGCACTAGAAATTTTAACCAGAGAAATTAGGCAAGAAAAAAAAGGAAAAGAAATAAAAGGTATGCAAATTGGAAAGTAAGAAGTAAAACAAAGTTTATTTGCAGATGACATGATCTTATACATAGAAAATCCAAAGGAATCTACAAATATACTACTAGAGCTAATAAACAATTTCAGTAAAGGGACAGGATACAATATTAATATACATAAATCATTTGTGTTTCTGTATACTAGTAATGAAACAATCCAAGAAGGAAATTGAAAACAATTCCAATTATAATAGCATCAAAAAGAATAAAATATCCAGGAATAAATTTAACAAAGGATATCAAAGACTTGTACACTGAAAACTACAAAACACTACTGAAAGAAATTAAAGAAGACCTAAATAAATGGCAAGACATCCAATGTTTCATGGATTAGAAAACAATATTGTTAAGATGTCAATATTACCAAAGCAATCTACAAATTTGATGCTATTCCTATCAAAATTCTGGGAGCCATTTTTACAGAAATGGAAATTATATGAAACTGCAAGGGAGCCTGAATAGCCAAAACAATTTTGAAAAAGAAGAACAAAGTTGGAGGACTCACATTTGCCAATTTCAAATTGTGCTATAGAGCTACAGTAATCAAAACAGTGTGTTACTGGCCTGAAGACAGATACGTAGACCGGTGGGGCAGAATTGAAAGTCCAGAAACAGACAAACACATCAGTGGCCAACTGATTTTCTTCAAGGGTACTAAGTATTTGCAATGGGGAAAGAAGAGTCTCTTGGCAATGGTGTTGGGAAAACTGGATGTCCACATGCAAAAGAAGAAATTAGAAACCTACCTCATATCAGATACAAAAATATCTTGAAGGACCTAAATATAAGAATGAAAACTATAAAACTCTTGGAAAATAACATAGGGGTAAATCTTCATCATCTGGAATTCAGTAATGGATTCTTAGATATGACACCTAAGGTACAAGCAACTGAAGAAACAATAGATAAATTTGACTTCATCAGAATTTTAAACTTTTGTGCATCAAAGGACATCACCAAGAAAGTGAAAAGACAACTGTTCGAGTTTGCTAATGCTGCTGGAATGCAAAACACCAGAAATGGATTGGCTTTTATAAAGGGGATTTATTTGGTTACACAGTTACAGTCTTAATGCCATAAAACGTCCAAGGCAATGCATCAACAATCAGGTACCTTCACTGGAGGATGGCCAATGGTGTCTGGAAAACCTGTTAGCTGGGAAGGCACATGGCTGGTGTCTGCTCCAGAGTTCTGGTTTCAAAATGGCTTTCTCCCAGGACATTCCTCTCTAGGCTGCAGTTCCTCAAACATGTCACTCTTAGTTACTCTTGGGGCATTTTTCCTCTCTTAGCTTCTCCAGAGCAAAAGTCTGCTTTCAACGGCCATCTTCAAACTGTCTCTCAGCTGCAGCTACTCTCTCAGCTCCTGTGCATTCTTCAAAGTGTCCCTCTTGGCTGTAGCAAGCTCACTCCTTCTGTATGAGCTTATATAGTGCTCCAGTGAACTAATCAAGGCTCATGCCAAATGGGCAGGGCCACACCTCCATGGAAACTATCCCAGTAGAGTCATCACCCACAGTTGGGTGGGTCACATCTCCATGGAAACACTCAAAGAGTTACAATCTAATTAACACTGATACATCTGCCCACACAAGATTACATCAAAGATAATGGCATTTTGGGGGACATAATACATTCAAACCAGCATAACAACCTACAGAATGGAAAAAATAGTGGCAAAATATACACTGGAAAAAGACTTACTATCCAGAATATATAAAGAAATCTTACAATGCAACAACAAAAAAACAAACAACCCAATTTAAAAATGGTCAATGGGCTGATGCATCCCAGAAGAATTTGGGCAGAGAATAAAAATGTATTTGCGAAGTCTCCTTGAGGGACTGGGAGAAAATGTGGAAATATTAAACTTCCCCACCTGGGGAATTAATGGTATTCTCATAAGCATTGGTGGCTACCAATTAGAAGGCTGAGCCCTTGATCTTGGGACTTACCCTTATGAAGTTTATTACTGCAAAGGAGAGGCTAAGCCTACTTAAAACTGTGCCTGAATCACCCCCAGAGAACTTTTGTTCCTCAGATATGGCCTCTCTCTCTAAGCCAAATCTGCAAGTAAACTCACTGCCCTCCCTCCTACATGGGACATGACTCCCAGGGGTGCAAACCTCCCTGGCAACATGGGACATGATTCACAGGGATGAACTTGGCCCTGGCATCATGGTATTGAGAAAGCCTTCTTGGACCAAAAGAGGGAAGAGAAATGAAACAAAATAAAGTTTCATTGGCTGAGAGATTTCAAATAGAGTTGGAAGGTCATTCTGGAGGTTATTCTTATGCATTACATAGATATCCCTTTTTAGTTCTTAGTGCATTGGAATAGCTAGAAGGAAATACCTGAAACGGTTGAACTGCAGCCCAGTAGCCTTGATTTTGAAGATGACTGTATAACTATATAGCTTACACTGTGTGACCATGTGATTGTGAAAACTTTGTGGTTCCCACTCCCTTTATCCAGTGTATGGATAGATGAATAGAAAAATGAGGACTAAAAGTTAATGATAATAGGAAGGGATGGGGGGTATGGGATGTTTGGGCATTCTTTTTTACTTTAATTTTTATTCTTATTCTTTTTTGTATGTGGTAATGAAAATGTTCAACAATCGGTGGTGGTGATGAATGCACAACTGTATAATGGTACTGTGAACAACTGATTGTACACTGTGGATAACTGTATGGTTTGTGAAAATATCTCAACAAAATTGAATTTTTTAAAAAATGGGCAAAGAACTTGAATAGACATTTCTCCAAAGGGGATCTACAAATGGCTAATAAGCATATGAAATGATGTTCAACATCATTAGCCATTAGGGAAATACAAATCAAAACCACAATGAGATACCACTTCACACCTACAAAGATGGCTATTATTTTTTAAATGGAAAATAACAGGTGTTGGAGAAGAAGCAAAGAAATTGAAACTCTAGTGCATTGTTGGTGGGAATGTAAAATGATGCAGTCACTGTGGAAAGCAATACAGCAGTTCCTCACAAAGTTAAATATAGAATTACCATATGACCCAACAATTCCACTTCTAGGTATATACTCAAAGAAAGTGAAAACAAGGTCTCAAACGGATACTTGCATACTGATGTTTATAGCAGCATTGCTCACAATAGCCAAAAGGTGGAAACAATCCAAGTGAATAGATGAACAAAATATGGTACATACACACAATGGAATATTATTTGGCATAAAAAAGAATGGAGTTCTGAGACATGTAACAACATGGAAGAACCTTGAAAACTATGCCCAGTAAAATAAGCAAGACACAGGACAAATATTACATGGTATCACTTATAAGAGATGCTCAGAAATAGCAAATTCACAGAGGCAGAGAGTAGATTAGAGATTATCAGGGCTGGGAATGGTAGGGTTGGGGGGGTGGGGTGGAGTGTATGATTGGAGGATATGGAATGTTTGTAAGTGAAATTAATAAAATATTTTTTAAACCCTCTTAGCAAACTAGGACTAAATGGACACTTTCTTAGCCTGATAAAAAGCATTTTCAAAAAACGTCTCCAGAAAACTGTCATATTCAATGGTGAAAGCATTCCTTTTATCAAGAACAAGGCACGCATGCCCACTACCATCACTTTTATTTGACATTATCCTGGATGTTCCAACCAGTTCAATAAGACAAGAGGAAGAAATAAAGGACTCAAAGATTTGAAATAAATAAATCAAAGTATCATTATTCACAGGTGAGAGGGTTGTCTAGGTAGAAAATCTGAATAATCTACAGATAGATTAGAAATTAACAAGATAGTTTTAAAAGATTGCTGAATACAAAGTCATTATTCAACAATTGATATCATTTTACAAAATATAATTTTAAAAATCCCTTTTATAACAACAACCAAAAAGGCAAAGATTTTAAAAGTTATTTAATCTCTCTGTGCCTTGGTTTCCTCATCTATGAAATGATAACAATAATACCTGCAATCTACATTTACTGTGAAAATTAAATGACTTAATAGAGGAAAGTGCATAAAACAGTGCCTAGCACTTGTTAAGAGCTCAACAAATGTGTAGTCATCATAATAGTAGTTGTTGCATTTTTTGTAAGACTCAAAAGACTAGAAACACCCTGAATGTTCAGTTATGGTCTGATTAAATATAAATTATAGGGCATCCATACAATGGAATATTATGTGACTGTTAAAATGAATAAGATAGATGTATGTGAAACCATCTCAAAGATAGTGTTAGGTGAGAAAAGCATAGTATGGAAAATGTAAATGGCATGCTAAAAAACAAATATTCACAATCCCCCACCCTTAGACACATATGCTTATAAATGGTGGTTACTGGGCAGGTAAACTGGGGTACTGGGAATTGGAAATGAGAGAGAGATTCCTTTTGCAATATACCCTTTTGCAAAATTTGCACTTCTTATGGGTATTTTATGTATGTATAGAGTAGAAGAGGAAGAGCAGTGAAGGGGGAGGAGGAAGAAGAAATGGAGGGAGAGGAAGAAAAGTAAGGGGAGTAAGAGTGGTGGGGAAAGAGAAGAAGGGGGGAGCAGAAGGAGGCAGAGAGGAAGGGGTAGGAGGAGGAAGGAGGGAAGGAAGAAGGTAGGAGTGAAGGGAGGAGGAAGGAGGAGGAGGAGAAGGGAGAAGTATAATGAGAAGGGGAGGAGGAGAAAGAGGGGAGGGGAAGATGGGAAGGAGTATTAGAAGGAGAAGGAGAAGGGAAAGGATGGGGGAGAATGATATTGAGGAGGGGAAAGAAGGGAGGGGAGGAAGCAAAGGAGGGAGAGTACAGAAAGGAGGAGGGTGGAGGGTGGAGGGAGACTAGAAGGAGCAGGAAGAAAAGGAGCAAAAGGAGTAGAAGAAGCAGGGTGGGGGGAGGAAGGAGGGGAGTAGGGGCTGGAGACGGGAGCAGAAGGAGCGGAAAGAAGAGGAGGAAGAAGGAATACACCATTCAGAGGGGTTGTCCAGCCCTGGAAGCCCAGGCTGACCTGCTTCCTCACAGGGCCAACAAATTTGGGGACCACTGGTAATTCAGTTCCTCCGCCCTTGCTTCTGAGTTCATGCTCTCTAAGCCACCTTCTGGTTATGACTCGGTGTCCTTGAAATCCTCTGTACCATGGGACTGGGCAGTGTGAGCCCATCCTGAGGCACAGTTCCGTTCTCAATGTGCAGAGAAATCAGGATTCTGCCTCTGCAAAGCTGTATGGCATACCCTGAACAGTGGCAATGAGATACGTGTTCCCGGGAGTGGGGGGGATTACCTCTGTATTAGGGGATCCCTAGAAATGGGACCCTGGAGGCTTGCTCCTTCCCCCTCCCCATCCCCGTTCTTCTTCCTCTTCTCCCCACTTCTCCTTCCTTCTCTCTAGGCTTCCCCATCTTGCTGGTCTCCTCAGCTTCCAGACTCCATCCCAAGGACCCCAGAGACTTCTAGAATACTACAGACCAAACTTCTGTACATAAACTTGCAAGCGTGTCAAACCCTGTACTAAACCATCTCTGTATAGCTCTGTTAATCCTCACAGCAACTTCGTGGGATATCTGAGGCCCAGAGGGGTTAAGTGACCTGCCCGTGGTCACACATCTAGGAAGCAGGTATCTGGAGCTAGGTCTGAGTATCTCCAGAGACTTGCTCTCAGTCCTGGAGTACAGGGCTTCCCACTGCTGCTTCCCAAGAGGCCAGAGGTGGTAAACACTATTTGTGATGAATGAGCCTGGGAGACTCAGTGGAATTTTGATGCTGGCTTGTCTCGTCAGAAATATCTTTCCTCCAAGAAAAAAATAAATAAAATCACTCTGTCCTGTGGTGAGCCTTTGGCTTTCTTCTCTCTCAGCAGTGCTAAAGTACAGCAACTTCTCCCCAGAGTAGCCTAGAATGGGTGGAACTCAGACGGAAGCAACATCCTGTCATTTTGGAGTCAAGTTTCCTCCCTGACACTTCCCACCCACTCCAGCAGCCTCCAGAGTCGAGCTGGAGATGAGATTTCTTCAGCCCTAATAGTGAAATAGTCCTGGGTGAAATATGAAGGGGACTGGGCCATATGAAATCATATGCTTTCTTCAGCATAAAAATCTTGCCCACCTCCTTCCTCCCTGTAACCAAATCTCAAATGAATCAAAGAGCCCATAGCATCTGGACGTGGCAATCCAGCCTGTCTCCCCAGTCTGAGAAAGAGATCCATTCTTAAATGGAGTGTCAGAAGAGAGACCAAGAAAGGGCTGTCGTGTTCAAGAGGAGGTGCATCTCTGGGGGAAAGGATGGCTTTGAATGCCTCTGCCGTGAACCAAGCCCCTTCCCCTGGGCCCTGGAGTGTGGAAAGCTCCCTTGGGTGCCTGGTTTGCTTCAAGCCCTCAGAGGGGACCTCACAGGCATCTCTGGGTACTCTTTTTCTGCTGCTGAAGCAGGATTAGTGGAGGGAAGTGGTAGGCCTCCAATCTTTATTTTTTAAGCAAAACTTTTCAAGAAGGCGGTAAAATAGACTCTTCTGAGAGCTGAGGCAGATAATGTAGACTGGAACTGCCTGGGTGAGGGTCACAGGGAAACAGAAATACGGAATTCATCCAGAGTCTGAGCTAACAATAAGAACTGGAAAGTCTGGAGAGGGTGGATGAGTTCAGCTCTCACAGGGCCGCCCTCCTGGCTTGGACTCCTTCATCTATTGGAAGGCGGAAAAGGTCCCCAGTATCGAGCTACGTGCTGTGTGGCAGCCTCACACCGCCGCTCCCCACTTCGACGTCCACTTCCAGGCAGATGTCACAGATCATCAGACACCCCCTTGGCACAGAGTTCCACTTAAATTTATCAGCCTGGCAGAGAGGTAAAGGGCAGAGCGCTAGAATTCCAGTCCCCTCCGCTTGCCAGATCTACCCTCAGGAGCAAGGATATCTCCTTGAAAGTTGCTCGAGTATCCAATTGTTAGAAACAAGCACTATACCTAAAAATGCTCACCCAATTGCGGAGGAGAAAAGAATTTATTCATGATCTTGCAAGAGCGGGTGCACCACCAAAGAAATGTGGCAGGTGCGCGGAACAATAGAATACAGCAACATTTTATATACTAACACTCAAGCCCCTCCCGGGTTTCTCCATTGTTTGGATACTCCAGAGGGTACAGCCTATCCAAGAGAGCTAACTAGTCCACCTTTGGGATTTTAAATTGTACAGCTTATCCGAGATTGCACATCCAGTTTAAATTTCCCACTGAGAGTGCCCACCTTGATTATAGCTAGTGCCAATTCTGGGCTTACGTCAGGGGCTCTCTCCTTCCCTTTAACCATGGAGCCCGTTTGAGCCAGTCTTGTTTAGTTTCCATTTTCCCTACTCCACGTTGCCTTTATGTGGAAGCTAAACTTAACCTTTTCTTACATAATGAGATGCCAAAGGTTTGCAACTTAGCAGGGTGTCCCACAGTCTAAAACCCTAAATATGCAGCAGCTCTTGCTAGTGTCCTTATCATTACTACTGTGTGCCTTCCTTTTCAGTCCCACAATGCCCTGGGAAAGCAATTCAGAAAGATTTCTGGGTCAATGAGAAAGGATCAGGAAAACCTGGGTACCCAAGCCAGCCCCTGGGTTCTGCCCCTAAAGCTGTATAACCTACTCCAGAAGTAAGAATTATAAACCTCTTGAGTGTGGGAAGTTTGCCTATTATGCCTATGGTCTCTGTGGCCTTAATTTTCTTTTTCCCTTTGTTCTTTCTTTTTTTTTAAATTGTAAGCTCTATCATATACACTGAAAAGTATATAAAACATTATGCACTCTATTAATTTAGGTAGGTTAACTAAACCCCCAAATTTCCATGGCTTCACACAAAAGAAGTGTATTTCTTTGTAAAGTCAAAACTGGTGTCTCTGAACAGCAGTGGGAGCAGGGTGGGGAGGGCTCTGCTCCAGGAGTCATTCAGGGACCCAGAATGATGGAGTCTCCACCACATTCAAGGGGGTTCCAAGATTACCTCAGGGGTCAGCATCCAGGCAGTAGTGAGGGAAGAATGGAGACTCCCGCGAGAGGTTTGATGGGCCTGGCCTGGAAGTGGTTCTATATCACTTCCTCCCACATTCCATTGGCCAGAACCTGTCACATGGCCACAGTCAGTGCTGGGAATGCTGGGAAATGCAGTCTCTGTGTGTGTATGTTTCCAAGAGGAAGAGGAAACAGCTAGACAGCCTCAAAACCTGAGGACACATGCTGAAGAGTACTTATAAAGCACACCTGCACGAATCCATCTGCCAGATCACACATCCAGAAACCTGTGTCCCTCCTGCATCACAATGGCCCCCTTTCCTGGGAAGTTTCAAAACTCTACTAACTCTCCTGATAATCACTTCTCTGTTTTTCTTTGTAGTTTTCCACCTACATATGTGTTTCTGGGGCTTTCTTTAAAAAAGAAAGAAAGAAAGAAAAACACTTCTTTGTTTATTGAGGTTTATCTTTAAAAGGCACTTTTTGGTTGATGAACACTTGGGTTGCTTCCATCTTTTGGCAATTGTGAATAATGCTGCTGTGAACATCGGTGTGCAAATATCTGTTTGAGTCCCTGCTTTCAGTTCTGTTTGGTATATATCTAGTAATGAGATTGCTGGGTCATATGGTAATTCTACACTTAATTTTCTGAGGAAATTGCAAAATCATCTTCCACAGAAGCTGCACCATTTTCTATTCCCACCAGCAATGAATATGTGTTCCTATATCTCCGCATCCTCTCCAACATTCTAATTTTCTATTTTTTTAATAGCAGCTATTCTAATAGGTATGAAATGATATCTCATTATGGTTTTGATTTGCATTTCCCTGATGGCTAATGATGTTGAGCATCTTTTCAGGTGCCTTCTGGCCATTTGTATATCTTCTTTGGAGAAATGTCAATTCAAGACTTTTGCCTATTTTTAATTGGTTTGTCTTTTTGTTGTTAAGTTGAAGGATTTCTTTATATATTTTGGATATTAAACCTTTATCAGATAGTTGGTTTTCAAATATTTTCTCCCATTGTGTAGGTTGTTATTTTACTTTCCTGATAAATGCAAGTGCCCATCAACTGACAGATGGATAAATGAAATGTGGTATATACATACAATGGAATATTATTTGGCCATAAAAAGGAATGAAGTTCTGATACCTGTGACAACATGGATGAAACTTGAAGACATCATGTTGGGTGAAATAAGCCAGCTACAAAAGGATAAATAGTGTATGGCCTCACTGATATGAACTAATTAGAATAATCAAACTCATAGAGTCAGAATCTAGAATATAGGTTACCAGGGGATAAATTGGAGATAAGGAATGGGAAGTTAAGGCTTAAAATGTCCGGGGTTCCTATCTGGAACAATGGAAACATTTTGATAATGGATGGTGGTGATGGTAGTACAATGTTGTGAACATAATTAACAGACATATATATATGAATATAACTGAAATATATCTGAATGTCATTAAAAGGGGAAATATTAGGTTGTATGTATGGTAACAGAATAAAATTTAAAAAAAGAAATCCATCAAACTGCACTACACAGTGAACCCTAAGTTAAACCAAGGATTATAGTTAATAGTACAATTATAAAAATGTGCTTTCATCAGTTATAACAATGATGTGCATTCCACATCAATGCAAGGAGTTAATAGTAGGGTGGTATATGGGAATCCGGTATTTAAGAATGGTTGTTCTGTAAACCCATAGATTCTCTAACAAAGAAAAAAAAAACCTTTTTCATTGGATGCAAATTAATGCACGATAACAGTAGTCATCATTTAAGGAGCATCGACTGTGTTCAGGCACTGTGCTAAGTGTTTTGCTTGTATTATCTCATTTAATCCTCATAACCCTATGTGGGAGGTACTACTACTATCCCCATTTTCCAAATGAAAAATTTGAACTTGGGCAAGTCATATGACTGATAATGGCAGGGCTAGGGTTTGATCTCAGGCAGCAGCTGTCCAGGCTCTTAATCTGTATAATGCGCTGTCCCTGGGTATTGTTGGCATCTGTTGTTCTTACCACCCAATATCTGCTCTCTCCTAGCAAACATGCAATGATTTTCCTCTAAAGAATGACACCATTGTAAACATGGCTCATGTGGTGTTCCATCCTTACTCCAGTAATGTGGATGTGACGTAGGTTTGGCCAATTCTGACATCACATTCCCCTGGCCATGGTAATTGGTTTGGGGGTGAGTATGGGATGACCCAGCCAGAATTGATGAGATGCAGTAAGACCTTTGTTGGGACTTAAACCTGGGAAGACATGAATGCTGGCACTGCTGGTGGCCATCTTGCCACCACAAGGGGAGATTCATTCTGAAGGTGGAGCCAGCACACTAGAAGCAGAGCCAAGAAATGCAGAAAATGAAACTGGGTCCCGATGATCTTCTTCAGTGCCCTTGATCAAGCCATGCCTGAAGCCCTACCTGCATCAGTTTACATGAGTCAATAAACTCTATTATTTAAGCCAGTTTGAGTTGGGCTTCTGAAACTTAAATAGAAATGCCCCAAACTTGTACACGGATTAAATGCTGTTCAAAAAAAAAATTTTGAGGAATTCCATTATACCAAGGATAAAGTATCCTCAAAATGCTTAACAGTTCAAAGTATTTATCATTTGATAATACTTGTAATATTTATAAATATTTATAAATATTACAAATATTATAAATACAAATAATATTTGTAATGTGTCCTACCATGCTCTCCCCTCCTAATTAGAGAACGTGAAAAGGAGCCATGCCTAGCTAAGAATAAGATCCCTCATCATACTTCCACCTGTTGCAGAGAGGTGAGTGTGGGCCAGCATGATCTCTGACCTCAGAGGATTCAAGGGTCTCAGTTTAAAATGATAACGAAGCCAAATTATTCTGAACCAAGGTTTTTTTCAAAAAAAAAAAATCAAAGATAGATTTAGCAGGACCCCAGTTATAATAAAAATGACTTCCATTCTGTGACTTAGAATCATTTCAATGATTTCTTTCAGCCACCAAATTAAGAATATAGGTATCTCTTCCTTCTTCATTTAGGTCTACTCTGCCCATTTGTCTCCAGGAGTTAGAAAAGAAAACATTCTCAATTCCAGTTACCGGTTACCCATGTAGCAACCCACTGGCCCCATCCCACACTCGTTTCCACTTGAGGGGCCTCCAAGCCATAAACCCACCCTCCTGCAGGAGTGGCCCATGGGCTGACGGGGCTCCCTGCATTGCCTGAGCCATTTGTGGAGTGAGCCTTGGCCCAGATTCAGGGAGGGGCAGCTCAGCAGTGGGAGATTCCAGGTCCCCGCCTGCATGCGTGCTACATGGCAAAGGCAAATAACTTAAGTCAACTTGGGTCTTTTAAATTTAATTTTATTGAGATGCAATTTATGCACCATAAAATGTGCCCTTTTAAAATGTACAACTCAGCGATGATTAGTCTATTCAGAGAGTTATGCAACTATCACCACTATCTAATTCCAGAACATGTCCACCATTCCAAAAAGAAATCCTACACCCATTAGCATGTCAGTCATGAAGGAGAAAATGTCATTCCCATGTATTTAATGTTGGTTTCCCCTTTTCCTCTATATGGGAAGGAAATGTCCTTTTATGCATATTGGAGATTAGATGAAGAAGCAAGAGGTAGTTACTAACCCTTTCGTTTGAGCCTTGACATTCAAACACAAGAACAAGATGTCAAAGAGGCAAGTTTTTCTAAGGACCAAGGAAACTACGCAACTGCCACAAATTCCAGCCGACAGCTTTCCAGGAAGTGGGAACAAGAAGTGCAAAGTCCATGCGGCAGAGAAAAGCTTGACAGAATCAAACAGGAAAAGAACAGTAGGCATGAGATAGCCATAATTTGATCAGTGTAAAAAATCAGGTCACAAAACAGTATACATAAAGTGATTTTTAAAAAAATAGATATACTGGTATTGCACGAATAAAACCAAAAGGATATTTGCCAAAATGTTAAAAATGGTCATCGATGGTGCAATTACTTTTCTCCTTCCATTTGGTTGCCTACGTTTTCTCATTTTCAACCATAACAAGTATTACTTACAAAAGAATATTTTTAACCCAAAAAATTTAATTTTAAAAAACCAAAACATTCTGTCGAATTTATTTCCCTGGAATTCATACAGGTTGTTGGAAAAGTGAGCTTTCCTCTTCCTGAACCTGACTCACCCAACAACATTCCCAAAAGGACTGGGCTCTCCGAGATTCTCCACAGGGAAAGGGTAAGAAAGTCAAAGTAATTGTCCATTAGGGAGGACCCATCAAGAGCGTGTGTGAATGTAGCTTCCATAATTATAATGACAGACTCCAAATCTAGTCTCTCCTGAGATATGAAAGATCTGGCCTCTTTCAACCTTCAAAGAGGGAGCCCTAGTCTGAGCGGAAATTAGGCTAATAGCTAACCACAAGGCTAAAATGGTCCCAGCCTGGAGATGGCTCAGCGTAGACCTGATTATTGCCAAAATTTGGGAGCAGTAGTATCTTAAAAGTAGCTTCTTTAGAGAACTTTCCCTGTTTAAAAGGAAGGCAGCACTCACCACTCTGTTAATCAATATAATTTAAGAACACAGCATCTCTATTTCACCCGGAACTTTCTAGGATGGAAAAATAAAGGAGAAGGAAAAAAAAGAAATGGGTGACTACAATCAGTTAATCCTACCCCAGACCGGTGGCTCTGAACCTTGTCTGACTGTTAGGATCTTCTGGAAAGCTTAAAATCCCAATGCCCAGGATGCATCCCAAACAATTAAATCAGAATCTTTGGGGGTGGGACGCAGCCACCAGTAATTTTTAAAACACTCCCAATTGATTCTAATGGGCAACCAGCCTTGAGAAACTTGGGCCCAGAACATTCTCGAATCTATCTGCCCAGCATAAACGAAGATTCCAGGTGTAGAGATATGTTTATCTTGAGAAATTATCTCCTACCCCCTACCCCCCACTCTGCCTCCTTTTTGACTGCATTTACTTTCTTTTCATCTTCCCACCCCAACCAGCTCAAGGTAAGTGGATATGAGAAATAAAATCAAAAAGGAAAGAAGAGGACAGTTTGGTTTCCTGCAACTATAGTGATGTCTTTTAAGCCAAAAACAATCTCCATGATCTGACAAGTGCAATTGTGGACCTATGGGGTCATTAGATCAGATCCTGGAAATTCAGGTGCCCACAGAATGCAGGATATCATGCTGGCAAACATCTGGTGAGCTGGGTATTTCTAGGTTTCAGAGGCAACGTCCAAAGGGGCCCAGTCATCTCTCCTTTGGGATTGCCATTTTTGTAAGGAGATAATATTAGTTAGTGCAATTGTACAAGAAAGTACATTCCATTTGCAAGTGAATGAAACAGCTTCACCTTCCTCCTCCAAACATACACACTCGCAACACACATACATACACTCACACACACTTTCACATACCCACACCCACTCACAACACAAAATCCTCCTTTTACAGATTTCAGGCTGACATCTCAGACTGGCAGACATATTATGTTTCACCCATATAGTGTTTTAAATTTGGATTTATCCACATTTTTAAAGAAAAGATTTTAGGTGAAATGGTTTTCTGCCTTCTCTGGAAGAAAGAGAAGATCTGACCAAGTGAGCTGATGGCCCATACAGCAGCGGTCACCTGGAGCTACAGGGCAGCCTCCCTTGAGGTGGGTCAAGGGCTCTCCAGTCTGTTACTGCTCCTGCTCGCTCATGTCTCCTGACCCCAAGGGTCCCATTTCTCATCTTGCAACCGGCCCAAAACACTCACTGATATTCCCTCCTGACCACTGCATGCATTTGAAATTTGACCTCCTTGGAGAAGACAGGATCGTCTCTGAGAATGAATGTCTGATGGACGTGAATGGGGTGTGTGTGTGTGTGTGTGTGTGGGTGTGTGGGTGTGGGTGTAGGTGTGAGTGTGAGTGTGTGAAAGAGAAAGAGAAACAGAAAGAGAGACAGCAGTTAATCTCTGAATAAGCAGTCAGAAGAATAAAGAGTTCCCCACAATTCACAGTGGTGGAGAACCCCTAAAGGAGCAAGACTGGGAGGCCCCACATCATCCTGGACAGCACCCGCAGGGCATGGCCAGTCTTAGCCCCACCCTGTCATGTCCTGTGGGCCTTGGACCCCCACGGCACCATTTCTAGCCCAGGTGAATTAGATTTATGGGAATGCCCTGCTGCAGAAAAGAAGGATGGGCCTCAAGGCAAAATCAACACTTATAGATCAGCACAGTAATTTTCTGAAACCCACTGGAGATTTTGAATGGACAGAGTCAAAGAAGGGAACCCTCTCAGAAAGATCAACCTCCTGAGAGTAGAGGAGAAGTGGTGCGAACATAAGGGGATCTCAACGAGGGGTTTGTCCTTCAGGCAAGGGACTTTCCTTTCCTTCTCACATGATAATTCCCATTAGTAAGTTGAGAGTGGTGCACCCCCACAACTAAGAGCCATGGTGGAGGAAGAAAGGGGCCAAGGCATAAAAAGAAGTGGGAGGCTGCAGTCCCAGGATCCCAGGATGTGGGTGGCAGCAAGCTGAGCTGTGGTTCTCAGAAGAACAGACACCAGTTTGGAGGACCATGAAAGGTGGAAGAGAACAGGCAAGTGGTCACCTGGGGAGCAGAAAGGAGGCCCTGCCTCTGCTTTCCACAAATCAACTTGAGGCAGACACCACTGTGTTCACCCAGATCCATGTTCTCCTCTTAACAGACTACATTTCCCAGACTCCCTTGCAGTTGGCTGAAGTCATGTGACTAGGGTTTGGTCAATGGGCTGTGGACAACAGAGATGTCCATGACCGCGAGGTCTTGCCTGTAAAACTTCCTAGTCAATTCCCTACCTCCTCCATCTTCCTCTGTGCATTAACCAATGCAGAAGACCCAGTGGAGGAATCCAGGGCCTTGAGATGTGTCAGAGCTCCTGACTGACTGTGTGGACAGAGCCTCCCACTCCCCTGCTGACCTGCTGGACTGTGAAATGAAGCAGCAAATAGCCTCCATTGTATTAAGTCCCTGAGATGTGGCAATTGCCTGTTGATGTAGTTAGCCTCCCCTTGCTAACACGCTATCAAAGGGAGATGAACCCTTAGTGGAAGGGAAACTTGGGAACTTCTCTTTGGAGGCACAGATTGCTGGATGTGAGGGTCAATTTTACTAATAACAAAATAATGGGAAAGGTATAGAAAGAGAGATCAAGGGAGACATAGACAGAGTACTGAAACAGAAACAGACTCAGGAGCATCCCCAGAAAGACACTTAGAAAAAGATTCAACAAAATGCCATTGCGTCATCCAGTCAAGCAAGTCCCACCAGATATGTTTGTAAGGCCAAGGATGTGCCTTATTCCCACATAAAAAGACAAATTGGGGTGGCAAAGAAGGCCAGTGGGGCATTCCTGGAAGTGGTTCTGAGATGCTGGAAACAGCATGTTGACAATGATGACAAACTCCACCAAGTCTTCCCTGGACCTGAAACCAGGAGAAGCTGGAGCTCACTGGATGGGGCCTGAGTGTTCTCCCAGAGCCCCACCTGTGCATGGCTGTGGACACATGCATATGTGCATGTATGTGCATATGTGTCTGCCTGCATGCTGCCTTCAGTCCTACCCTGTACCCCACTGACCTGACCATGCTCCAAGCACTGAAACCAAGAGACCTTTGTTCAACCAATGCCTGTTGACTTGAGTCCCTACCGAGTGCCAGATGCTCCCCAGCCCTAGGAATACAGTAGTGAGAAACACAGACAAGTGTCTGTCCCCATGGAGCCCATGTTCTAGCGGGGTGAGAGTCACAGTAACAAGTAAATCATTGACTAAATGAGAAAGTACATGAGGTAGTGAGAACTGTTATGCAGAAAATAAGATCAGGTGACACGATACATGGAAATGAGATTGGGAGATGTCTTAAATGTCAGAGCAGGCTTCTGGACAGTGGATGAGATGCATTCCAAGTGGAGGCAATTACTGGGAAGGAACTAAGGCTGTCTGGAGGCACCTGGGAGACCCGGGGATGGGGAGTAACAGGCAAGGCTTTGAGCCCAGGAGATGAGATTGGAGACAGAGGCCCCCAGCCAGGTCAAGGATGCCTTGCAAGCCTTCTTGAAAATTCAGATTTCCTTCTCAGTGCCATGAGAGCCATTGGAAGGTCATGAGCAGAGGAGGATGCAAGATCAGAGTTATTTTTCTTAAGCTCCCTCTGGCTGCTCCCTCTGTGGTGAGCAGACCAGAGAGGGAATGAATGGAAGCAGGACGGTGGGCATGGCGGCTGTATCAGCGGTCCAGGTGAGTGAAGGTGATAGACTGAGTCCCATGTCACCTCTCTGCTCCCCTCAAAGCTCTGTGAGGATGGGAGTGGGCGCTATCCCACCCTGCATCTCTTGTAGTGAATGCACAAGGCCTGCTCAGTCTTTCTGTTAATCAGAATACAATGCCGGGCTTCTGAATCACAGGCCTTCTCTGAGCCTCTGTTTTCTCTTCTGTAAAGTATAGACAAGCTCTCCCAGAGAGCACTGATGCAGGTACAGTGCCCCCAAGATGGGACCCAGCCTGCCCTCGGCAATGTCCTGTTTTCCCTTCCTTGTCCAGGGCACAAGAAATTTAAGCCACCCTGGAGTGAGGCTTCAAGGACCTGGTGAGCCACACAGAAAATCCCGGTGCGTGTCCTTAGACAAGGGGGCCTATGTGAGGGCCGGGCAACTGAGCACAGCTATAGGGCCCCTTGGATAATCCGGGCTGAACCCCATTGTCCCCAGGCCTCACCACCGCCCTGTCCCTCTGTGGGGAAATGAGAGGAAGCAGGCAGGGCCAGGGCGGGAGCCAGTCCCTCCCTGAGAGACGAGGAGGGGGCCGGACTGGGGAGGCGGAGGACGTGACTCACTCTGTCGGCCACAGAAGTTCCCAGGAGGAGACATTCGGGAAATGGACCAGCCCTCCTGTTGCTTCAGCAAAGACATCTAGCCCAATCCCACCCACAGCCCCAGACCCCATACAGGGGTGAGGGAGAAGGTTGAGCCAGGGGACAGGGTCAGTGGGAGGTTCAACAAGGGATAAAAATCACTGGGAGTTGAGGGATTCATGGTGGGTGGATGAGTCAGTGAGAAGGCAACCATCCGGGGTCAGGGAGGGGTTCTTGGGGTGAAGGGTAAAGGAAGAATCAGGGGGAAGCCCAGGGTGGCTAAAGACACCAGATACTGTCAGTTCCTGCCCAAATGCCCTGGGCATTCACCATTCCTTTGCACTTTGATCCAAAGGGCACCAACTGGAAACTCTTACAACTCTGTCTGAAGGCTTCCTACAGAAGGGGCAGGCCAGGAACTGGGGAGGTGACATGCCTTGGGAAAGCCCGTCCACCAATGGCTGCAGGGACTTGGTGTATAAACACCCTCACTCCCTCACCCCTGGGATGATTCTCAGGTATGTGCTCCATCCCAGGGCTGCCAGCAGGATTGAGCCTCAGTTGCCCACGCTGGTAACTTCTTGGTAATACACCCAGTATTGGCTTCTTTCCCTGCCCTGTCTCATACTCCACCACCACCACCACCACCATTCCCCTCACCAGCACTTTCTAGAATCTTCTTCCAAGTTAACTCCTTATACTCACATCCTCCTTTCAGGGTCAGCTATGGGGGGACCAAATTCAGACAAGAGAGGGGGTTTCTAGGAATTAGCAGGAGATCAGTGAAGGAAGAGAATGGTTGGGGAGGGAGGAAGGAAGGGAGGGAGGGCATAAGGTTGGAGCAATGGGGAGTGGGTTTCAGCCTTTCCATGGGGGATCGGATAACAAGATTTGAACCCACTGGCAGTTACGGGGCTGCACAGGCCAGGCTCTGCTCTTACCTCTCTCTCACCTTCAGCCTGCTTCTCTGTGGGACACAGCTCATCCCTGAGAGGATGAATAAATATGGAAGGTGGGATGCCTCCATGCTGGCCCTATCTGGAAGCCTCTCTCAGGCCCAGAGTCCCAGGAAGGCCATGGACAGAGCAAGGGCCCCAGGCCCAAGCCCTTTCCCATTCCCAACTTAAAGTACCTGGTTGCAGGAGCCTTGGAGAAGAGGACAGCTGGGATTCCATGTTGGATCTGGGTGGCAGGCCCAAGCACCAAAGGCTTTGAATTGGAGTGTGGGGAGGGGTCCTCGTCAGGGAGGGCAGGGCTCAAGTAGCTGCCAAGAGAGCGTAACTTGCAGAGGAAGCCTGGAAGCACCCGTCCACGAAAATCCACCTCGACCCAGGTGTGGCTGCCAAGACTTCAGTGCTACATTCTCTGATTCATTTCTTCATTCATTTCATTTCCTTGCACATTGACCCAGAATACCAACTGCAAGCTCCTTCCACTCTATCCAAGGGCTCTCCCTGTCTTATTTGATTCCTATGTAGCAGATTCCAAAATTACTCATTTATTCATTCATTGATTCAATAAATATTGATAGAGCATCTGCTAGATGCTGGGCACTCTGAATATCACCGCAGATACAGCAGAGGACAAAACAGGCATGGTCCTTTCCTTCATGGACCTTGCAGTCTCAGACAAAAGCAGGCTATAAACAAGAAGGTAAACCGAATAACTGCAAACTGAGAAGAGTATGATGAAGGAAACGAGATGATATATTAGGAACTAAAAGAGAAACCCACTTTGAAAGCTGGTCAGGGAGGGCTTCCCTGAGGTGGTGATGGCTGGATTGAGTCCAGAAGGATGAGAAGGACGTGCCCAGAAAGGGACCCCCTGCCACCAAGGTTAAACGATTCAGCTGACACACACTGAGGCTACCCCACGTGACAGGCACTCCTGCATACCTTATCTCATTTAACCCTCAGAACCCCTGGAAGAAGGTGTCATGACTCCCATTTACAGATGAGGAAACTGAGGCTCAGAGAGCAACATGACTTGCCCAAGGTCAGCACAGTAAATGTTGGTGCCAGGATTCCTACCTGGTAGGATCCTGCCTTAAGGCCTTTGCCTGTGCCCTTCTTTGAACAACCTTCTCCACTCTTCCCCCTCAGGTCCCAGCTTAGAGGTCACCTCTTCCAGGAAGCCTTCCCAAAACTGCCAAAGCTGGGTTAAGGCCCTTTTCTGTGCTTCTCGGGCCATTCCCAGAGCAATGACTGCAGAGTGTTAAAACTGTGTCTTGTGGGAATGTCTCTTCCTGAGGCCATTCACATGGTTACAGCAGAACCTGCCAGGCTAGTTCATGGCCCCACCCCTGGTTGCTATTGATTGGTCTAGAGGTGGGCACTCCATACAAGATAAGCCAATCAGAAACCTTCCCTGGGACTTTAGACTTGGAACCAAGGAAAAAGAGCAGGTCTCTGTGCAGATGCCTCTAGCTGAGACCAAATGAAAGAGGAGCCACATTTTGCCATGCAGATGGAGGAGCAGGAAGGCCAACTAGATGTCAGAGAAGAGCTGAAGCCACTTCTGGGAGAGAAATAGAGGTGAAAGATGAAGAGAAAGCACTTCCTGGGTTCCCTGCCAGGCTCCCAACCCTGGTTCCAACCCACCCCCAGCATGGAGTGCAGGACCCCCCCGCCATATCCCTCTCATTTCTGGTACAACCCAAAGACCTCAAATACAAGATGCTCAGTATGTATTTATTAAATGAATGAATCTGTCCAAACTTGGTGCTGCTTCCTCTGTCTCCCTGAGACTTTCCTTGATAGTGATAATGATGATAACAGTAAAACAAGCCCACCCAGCTGGCAGGCTCCTTGAGCCCAGGAGAGAAGATACGCCCCAGCAGGAGGCCCCAGTTGCCATGGCCCCAGGCCCGTCCTGCACCTCCTCCCAGCCCCTCTTCCTTCTCTGGGGAATCACCAACATTCTCCCTTTAACAGAAGATCACAGGCCTGAAATGGGTCCCTCCCAATGACCTGCCCAGGCCTTGGGTGGGAGCTGGAGGAGGAGGCATAGGCTCAGCCCAGGAGCCTGAGGTCACCAGTCGGAGCGGATGCTTTGAATTTAGACCCAGGTTTATGAGCCGCAGCGGCCGCCAGCTGAAGACTGGGCCCAGCCCTTCCCAGGCCAGGGGCCGTGGGGATGAAGGCACCGTTTTAATGGAGTGCTTCCTATTTCTCCCAAATATTACACTAGGCAGGGAGTTTGGACCAGAATGAAAGCAGAGGGTCTAATTTTAGACAGTACCTATGAATGAAACTTGACCCAGGCTGGGGAGGAAATACCTTCCACCAACCCATGCCAGAACTAGTGTGTGTGATTTTCTGCTAAATTAGGCAGTTCATGCACACAGGTTACCTCGGGGACTCGGGCTTTTTTTCCCCCTTCTTCTCTTCACTGAATTGGTCTGACTTTTATTTCTAAATATGCATCCCTCCTCCCCTCAACCCCCTTGTTTTACAAAAGCCCCTGGTGACCCTGTCCCAATATGTTCTGGCTAGTTAACTCTCCACTCTTCCTCTTTCTTCTGCCCTGCCCTTCCCAATCTAGTCCCACCTAGGACCAAGAGCTCTAGACATTAGGTCAAGCAACATGGGATTCTAGAGGCCTGGGTACCAAGTGCCAGCTCGATTGGGGTCAAACTATAGGCAGACCTAGACTGTGGACTTCATGAAGGCAAGGCCCACATCTGTCCCATTCACAGCTGTTTCCCAAGTGCCCAGCGCAGAGACTGCAGACAAGGATCCAGGCTCAGTCAACACTATTCACCCCTAAAGTGAAAGCCACCTGTCTTGCTTATTGCATCCAAATCCAGTTTCAGTAGAGGAAAGACTGCCTTTGGCCAAAAATATCTACCCTCCTCCTTCTTCTTTCTTTCTTTAAAATGATTTGGCAAAGGTAACCCAGGAGCAAAAGAAGAGCTGAACCACCACCACCACCATAGATATTAACCTGCAGCAGAAAGGAAAAGGTAGCCTTCAGAAACCAACAGTGTGGGGCTCCGCTTTTGGCTCCATCTCTTCCTGCCTGTGTGATCTTTCATGAGCCCCTTAGCCTCGGCACACCTCAGTCTCCTCATCTATAAAACGGGGATACCCGTGGCAGTCTGGTGAAGGCCATGGCCTACAGTGGTGACTCCTTTCACTGCCTGATTCTCTACCTCTCTTCCCAGCTCTAGCCCCAACCGGGGCTTGGCCAGACTTGGGAGCAAAGGCAGAACTGCATCAGCCAAGCAGGGCAGAGGCTGGAACAGAGCTCAGTTCCCAGTCTGGGGTGTAGCTCTAGCCCAGCTCAGGATCCGGTGCATCCGTAGCCAGGTTCTGCAAGTGTGGAGTGAGGGCCCATGGAGCGTCCGAGGATCTCGGGTGTGACAGCTGGCATCTCCGGAGATGAGACTGGGCCGTGCAGGCCACGCATGCAGATAGCCATGAACACTGCTCTCCACTCCCTCCCTGAGAGCCCTGACCATTTGCTTGTCATATGTCAAATGACTCAGCCATTTGGGACCCATTTTCCCTTCTCTAGAAACCTTCCCAGCCATGTTCCTGGGGAGGGGAGAAGAAACTGCCCTAGGAGATATGTTTATCTCTGAGCGTTTATTTTCTTTTGGGGACTTGAGTTGAGTACTTAGTGAAAAGAGGGACACACTGAATACTCAAACGGTGCAGTGCATCTGTCTTCCTCTACTCCCAGAGAGTCTGGTTCAATTGGCCTGGGATGGGGCCCGGCATCTGCATTTCCTTAAACTCCCTGGGTGATACTAATGTGAAATCAGGCCGGAGAACCCACTGCTCTAGATGAAGGGGACAGCAGGAGCAAAGGGTACAGTGAGGCAGAAAAATGAGGAGGCATTGGGGGAAGGGCAATTGGAGCTGCACGTGGGAAGCCACAGGAGAACACGTTGAACCGTCATCGTCAAGGGCCTCAAATGCCAGGCAAAAAATTCCCTTCCGGAGTTTTTCTGTTGTTTTTTATTTTTTGTTTTTAGATTTTTAATTTTTATTTGGTAACATATATACAACTCAAAATTTCCCATTTTAACCGCTTTCAAGTAGTACCTAACTGAATGATATTAAATTCACAAGATTGTGCCACCATCACCACCATCCATTACCAAAATTTTTCCATCACTCCAAACAGAAACCCTGTACCTATTAAGCAGTAACTCCCCATCCCCCACCCCACCTCAGCCCCTGGTAACCTCTAATCTTCTTTCTGTCTCTACAGATTTGCATAATTTACAATAGCCAAAATGTGGAAACAATTCAAGTGTCCACCAATGGATGAATGGGTAAGCAGAATGTGGTATTTCCATATAATGGAATATTATTCAACCATAAAAAGGAATGAAGTTAGGACCCATGCTACGACATGGATGAACCTGAAAGACGTCATGTTGAGTGAAAGAAGCCAGACACAAAAGGACAGATACAGTAAGAGTCAACATATGTGAAACACCTATAGTATCCGTTGTGTTTTAAAGCGGAAGCCATTGAAAGTGTCTGAACTGGAACCCTTGTGATGGCACAATTAGGGTGGAGGATGCTGGAAGTGGGGAGAGACAGAGGTAAGATGCCAACCAAGGGTAGTTGGCCGGGGAAGAAGCACACAGCCCTGAACAGGAGTAATGACAGAACAATGAAATTATGAGTTTCTGGATGGGATGATCATAAATTATGAATTGTTCCTGAGGATTCTAACCAAGTGCATCTTTTAGCATCCATTTGCCAAGTGCTTGGTGAGATCACTTCCTCATTATGGTAGGCACACCTCGATCCCCTTACCAATCCCCAGCTTTGACTTGCCTGGCATGGGCACGGGGGTTCCTCTTGGCCAATCCACAGCAATCAGTATGGCAATGCCTACCTCACCACAGCCCTACCTTATGACCTGCAGGAGCTTGGATCCTTAAAACTGGGTGTATGTCTGAGTTCCCTTTGCATACACTGAAATCTCTTCAGTAAACTCAGGGTACCAGGCAGGATGCTTTCAGCAACAAATTCCAGAAACCCCCAACTCATGAGCTATAAGTAGACATTTATCTCAGGTATTAGAATGTCCAGGGGTAAGGCAGGCTCCAGAACTGGCTAATTCATCAGCTCAGCATTGCCGTCAAAGAGCAGGCTCCTTCCAGCAATTCTCTGTGCCTCAGAGTGGGTTTCATCCTCATCCTGGTAGAAATGTGGCCACAATGGTTCCAGATGTCATAATCAGATGCCACAACATCCAGAGGAGAGGGTGAGACCCTCACTTTCTGCACCTATCTCTTAGAAGAGGGGAAACTCGTCCCAAAAGCCCACAGCATCTTCCCCTCACATCTCATTGGCCGGAATCAGATCACATGGCCATTCCTGAACCAATCACGAGCAAGGTGTGTGACATTCTGTTAATTCCCATAGACTAACTACCTTGGATGCAATATGTATTAGGGAGCCAACCAACTTCAGTGTCCCATATACTCGGGACAATCTCTATTAAAAGAATCCTTCTGCACTACACATCCGTTTGATAAATTTTCAGTTCAAGAGGAGGTCTGACGGTGGCATCTATTGACAATTATTCTGAATCATGTTTTACCATGTTATGCCCCTCTGAGTATTTCTAGAGACTACCAGCTATCCGGCAGATGCCACACCAAGATGTCACTCGTCCAACGTGGCGTCTCCAAACTTGAAGAAGTGATCATACTGTATACAATGGGGATTAGGGAAGAGGAGTGGCAACTATATTCCTAAAGCAGTATACATTATGTCATTTAATTCCCCAAGGGCTCTAGAAAGTAGCTTTCATTATCCCTTGTGTCAGTTAGGGATGGTTCAGGTGCGAGTAACAGAACACCCAAAGACTAACAAAGACTTAATTACCTCCTGTAACGAGGGGTCTCAAGTTGGGTGCAACAGCTCAGTGTTGTCTTCCAGGATCTTTTTATCCTTCCCCAGTGTATGGGCTTTTATAAATAGGCTCATTGCCTTACAGTTGTAAGACGATTGCTTCAGCCACAACTATCACATCTTTGCACAAATGAATTTGAGGAAGGAAAGGAAGGAAGGGAAAATGTTTTCCATAAACCTCCAATCAGTGTTCCTATTGATCAGAACTTGGGCACATCCCAACCCCTGAACCAGTCACTGACTTAGACCAGATATGAAGCATCCCCAGTGCAGACACATTGCCACATGGATGAATCCAGGACTCTGTTATCAAGGAAGATGGGGATAATAACTATTTGGTGGGCAACTAACAGTGACTGCCACATGCCTGTGTTACAAATGATGAAAGAGAGACCCAGAGAGTGTAAGTGAAATGCCCAGAAATAGGTTTCAAACCCAAGTCAAGATATTCCAGACGTAGGGTCTTTCCACAATACCATGATAGCAGGTGAGGGATGTCTACCCTGGAGCTCATCTTATTCACATTCCTGAATCTTCCATTGGCCAACTACACACAACCATCTGGGCTGTACCTGGTCACCCCAAGTGTGGATGGAACCCCACATTGTTGACTGGCTGGTTCCATTACAGTTGCAGCCAACTAGATGATGGTTTCTAGTTTGCTATTTGGGGGATACCCAGACACGGTTCTACTGCTTTCAAAAAAAGGTAGTCATAATACTCAGCTGTTAAAGGGAATAGTGCCTTGTTTGCACTGAGCCATTTTTATGACATCTAGAGAACATGAGAGAACTGCAATCAGAACCATTTATAGACTTAATCTGAGGGTCTACAATGATATAAATGTTTAATGCTTTTTCCAGATGTGGACTGGGTTGGAGGGGCATGTGTATGAACTTTGGATTAACAGAGGCCTCATGTAGGAGAGGAGGGTCACAGGAAAACATGGTGCACAACACTCTGGTTGGGAGTCAAGAAACCTCCTTCTAGTCCTACCTGTGACACTTACCAGCTGTGTGACCCTGAGCCAGCCACCTCCTCTCTCTCTGGGCTTTGTCTCTCATCCTCCCTGCTTTTGCCTACAAACACCCTGGAGGAGAAGAACTAGTTCTTACTCTTATTTGTTTCCTTTTTAAGGTCTGGCACATAATAGGGACTCAGAAGGTGTTTGAATAAGTGAGTGTATGAATGAATGAATGAAGTGAATGATGTGTCTCTCCCACTATGCTAGTCCTTGAGAGAGGAGCATCATCTGATTTAACTTTTTCTAGTCAACAAAGGAAGAGCTCAATGCAGTTCTGTTGAATGAATGAAACGTTTCAAACTTGGGGTTGCATTTACTAACTTCACTTGCTGGTCCCTCTGCCTAGAATTTTCTTCCCCAGACTTATTCAGGGCTCAGCTCAAATATCCCCTTCTCAGAGATGCCGTTTCCGATTACCTAATCCAAGAAGCTCCACCACCCCACCCTCAGCATCTCTCTATGCACCATCTTCTCCCTGTTCATTTTCTTTCTTAGCACTTCTCTCAATATGCAGTTATTTTATTTGTTTAGACTATAAGCTCCTTGAAAGCAGGAGCTGTGTCTATCTTGTTCATTGCAGTATCACTCGTACAGTATCTGGTGCATAGTAAATTCTCAGTAAATATTTATTGAGTGAATGAATGAATGAATATGAATAAGAATTCCAACCCTTTTTAAGGCTGCCAGTGGCCCACTTCCCTCGAAAGCCAGTGGCTCTTTCTCATCCATCCAAATCCCTCCATGGCCTCTCACAATGTAAAGCACCTTAAAAGTCTGTCCGGACTTGGCTTCAGTAACTCTTGTCCACTTTGGCCCCCCAAACCTTCTGACCATGCTCCCCATCCTTCTCCTACCCCCACATCCCTGCCCCTCACCTCTGGATTACTGGTTTCATTCAATTACGGTGCAACCACATAATGGAGTACTATACAGTTATTAAAAATGATAGAAAAGGACTGTGTGTATTGACATGGAAGCTTGCTCACAGTATATTGCCAGCTAGGTTATATTTTATATACGTATTTTGATTCCGCTTCTATAAAATCTTTGTGCATAGGTATATGCGCACATGGCACATGGAAACAATCAGAGGATTATACCACAAGATGTTAACAGTAGTAATAACTGGGTGGTGAAAATGCAGAGCATTTTTATTTTCTTTTCCTCTGTTTCCTGGTTTTCTTATGATGCTTCTGTTGACAAATTAACAACAGCTTTAAAGTGTTAAAATATGTAACACCCCATCTGATGGGGATGGAGTGAGATGCGCATTCTCAATACTTACATGTGGATATGTGAGCTGATACACATTTTGGAAAATCACAATATATAACAGAAGTTTTTAAGAGTATTTAAGACCTTTCACCCAGCAATTCTATTTTTGAGAATCTATCTTGGGAAAGCAATCTTAAAAAAAAAAATCTTGTGAAAATGTAATTGCAGCATAATTTATGGTGGTTACAAGTTAAAACAATTTAAAGCATGAGCAATATTGTAATGATTAAATAGATGGTGACATTCACTCAAAATAATATTTTGAAGATTTAAGATGGTTTATAAAGGCATATTAATAAAGAAACACAAAGCATATAAAATGCTCACCACGTAATCTTCAGTGAAGAATCAACAGGAGCAAAACTGCATATGTAGTAGAATCCACACTTTGTAAAAGTAAAAATTAAACAGAGAATTAAAAAGCAAGAGAGAAACAGCCCAAAATATAAAAATTGATTGGGAATGATTGGAACCATTAGTGATTTCTGTTTTTTTTCTTCTCACTTATCTTATCATCTAAAGCTTCTTCAATGACAATATAGCACTTGATGATGAAGAAAAAGTATTTTGACAGGCAAAAAAAAGAGAGATGTGTTTCAAATACTCTGCAATTTCTGTATCATAAATAATATAGTACAATGAAGACAAGTTCATTGCTGACACATTCGTTCTATCTCCTTGCCCTGAAGTAGTCAAACCTTCCCTGTTATAATGGACTTGGGGTGTGGGCCAATAAGCTCCACAATTTCACCTAGTGCACAGAAGTCAGCAAACCCAGACAGAAGGAAAAAGAAGGCAAGAATGCACTAAGGGGATAAATCTATTCAACCATATAGGAAGCACCATCGACCTATAGAAATGCAAAAATAAGCGCTGACCTGGCCTTAAAAGAAAATTCCAGAAATGATGAAAATGGCCAAAATTGAAAAACACTCTTAAAGGCAGAAAAAAAAAATATCTCAAGGGGGTTGAAATACTCTTATCTCAAAAGAGATGTAAATTTGATAAATCCAATTTCTCTGTGAATTTGGTGATGGGCAAAGGGAGGCTGCTGGCCCCAGTAGATAGGGAACCATCTCCACCCTCTGGCTGGCTGAACTTTGTAAGTCACTTCTCTCCCTCGAGACTCAGTTGCTGAGTCTGTAAAACGGGGATAGGCGTGCTGTCCTTGTGGGTTGCTGCAGGAGTCGCTGCTCATTCACACTTACCTGTTAGGCATTCCCTCTGAGCCAGTGCTTTCCCTGCATTATCTTAAGCAATCAGTAATAGGATAGCAATGTAAACAGTGCGTGGATTTTACAAATTCTGGTTCACTTCCCCTTGGCAAAACGATTTTAGATAAAAGTCTGCACCCTGAATGCTAGACCGTAACTAACAAGAGTCTGAAATAGGTCCTTTGGTCCAACTCCCTGCACTCGGGCAGGCCTTCCTTCAATGGACAGGAATTCAGTGAGTGCCTACTATGTGCTAGGTGCCATGCTGGGTGCTGGAGACACAGCTGTAGACAACGCAGATGCAGTCCTTGTCCTCTGGGACTTTATAGTCTCGGGAGGAAGATGGACCGGAAAACGGGTCATTGCAGTTCACACTGATGTATGAGCCTTATCGGATCCCAGCATCACCATCCATGAACCACGTGACTTTGGACAAGTGGCTCAACCTCCCTGAACCTCAGTTTTCTCACCTGTAAAACAGCTCCCACCTCAGAGGGTAGTTGAGAGGATAATATGAGGTAATATGTATAGAGCACTAAGAACAGTGCCATATGGGTGCTATAGAAGGGCTTGCTTTTATATTGGTATCAACTACTATCAGTATTAGTATTCACATTAGCAATAGAGTTAGTTAGTACTGGTGTTAGTATTGGCATTTGCACGAGCTTTAGGATTAGCATTAGTATTAGCTTTAGCATTAGCATTAGCACTAGTTACTGTCAGAATTAGCATTAGCATTAGTGCTAATAGCAGTATTATTTTTAGACTTAGCATTAGCATTTACAGCATTGGGGTTAGGTTTAGGGTTAGCTTTGGGATAAGCATTAGCATTAGTATTTCCATAAGCAAAGCACAGGAGCTATAGAACAAAAACACCTAATCCAGCCTGGAGATGGGAGTGGGTGGGGAAGACTTCCTGGAGGAAGTAGCATTTAAGCTCAATGAATTTGATGGTGGAAAGTATACTAGGAAGCGAGAGCAGTGGATGGGAAGGCCCAGAGCTAAGGGAAAGCAGAAAGCATCCGGGAACTTCAAGAAGGCCAGTGGCTGAAAGACTGAGATGGAGGGGAGACCTGGAGAGAGATGAGGTGGTTGAGGTCAGCAGGGGGTGGTCCTGTGAGGCCTTGAGCGCCAGCATGAGGAGTTTGGACTCTATCTGGAGGTCATTGAGGGCTGAAGATGGAGAAGTCACATGAGTAGATTCGGGTTTCAGAAAGACCTTTTGGTGACCCTGTGGAGAAGGATTGAACAAGAGGGTTGGCTGGAGGTGGGGAGTCCAGGGGGCAAGGGTGACCCAAAGTAGGGTCTTGACACAGAAGCAGAGGGAAGGGGGCATTCAAGAGATTAGAGGACTAAGGAGGGTGAATCGGCAGAACCTAGTGTCTGATGGGCAAGGGGAAGGAGGAAGCCAGGGGGGTAGGTTCCTGGCTTGAGACACAAGGATTTTGGTTTTAAGGTCTGTTTTTAACTTCTCATGCTTCAATTCCACATCTATAACAAGTTAGTGAAGTTCTTGGAGAGTCAGGGGATTTTAAGCATCTGTGAACCCCCAGCCTGGTACACGGTTTGCACTCCATAAAAGTCTCCTTGTCTCTGGACTCTCCCATCCACCTGCCATTCCACTGGGCTGAGCCCCTGCCAAGGCCTTCACCGTGGAAAACCAAACCACAGTGGTTTTCCAGAAATGTGGAAAACATCCCCTCTGGAATCCAGACATCCCCACAGCTCCCCTGTGCAGCTGAGAGGTGGAGGGTGGGGGGAGCCAGGCTGGTGAGGGAAGTTCAGGGCTGGAGGCCACCGCTGCCCAGGAAGACCGTAAGTGGCCCAGAGGGAGTGCTTGAAAGAGGGGTTTGGAAGGGAAGGGGCTCCCCAGCTCCCAGGAGCCATGAGTGAGGCCAGTCAGTCATCAGTGAGGTACCTAGTGGTGGACGAGGGGCTCTACAAATGCTGCCTCATGTGCTCCTTACCCAGCCCCGAGACAGGGGGATCACCATTCCCATTTGACAAACGAGGAAACTGAGGCCCAGGGAGGTGAACTCACTTGCCCAAGATCACACAGCCAGTAAGGGAGGGATTGGTGAGTCGAACCTGGGTCCACCTAATCCTAAATAAAGCCCATGCTTTTCACCACCAGTCCAAAAGGCCAAAACCAGGAACTGATGGCCCATGAGGTCCACTCAGCATGCAGACATGTTTTGTTTGGACCCAACACTGTTTTAAAAAGTGGGAAATTTCGCATAAAAATCCAGATTTCCTGCTTCTTTTTAGCAACCAGATCTGGCATTGTGGAGCCCATGGTTCAGCAGGACCACAGTTGGCTGGGCTGCCTAGCAGTGGCGTCCTTTTGATGACGCGTGTCCTCTCTGCTCCCTGCCCCCTAGCCCGCATCCCTCATTGACGCCCCCTGCCCAGGCCCTGTAAGCACCTCAGTTTGGATTCTGACAGGCCTGGGAGTTCTCTCTCAGGAGAGGGATCCATGTCTTAATGTGAAGACTTGGAGCCCCACTTTTTCAGCATCCTTCTGCATCCACTTCTGTCTCTTTCCAAGGTTAAGCACGTGGTCTTTAAAGTCAGAGTAACCTGCCTGAGACCCGTGGCTTCCCCCTCTGAGCCTCAGTTTCCTCACCCTTAAAATGGGAGTGTGAATAGTACTTACCTCATAGGGCTACAGAGAAAATTACACTGTGGAACAGAATAGGTTCAGGGGATGCTAGTGGTCACTCAGGGCCCCAGGCCAGGCATCGTCTGTGAGGGTGGGATTGGAACAAGCCAGGACGTGAAAGACCAAGTCTGTAGGTGGCCCCTACACTGGGGGAGACACCATCTCTCTGCTCCCATAGTCTGTGGGCTGGAGCTTTCCCACAGCTTGTTGGCCTAGAGAACTTGCTGGTTCTTCCCATGTCTGCTGCCTCTTTAGAATGCATCCTCTGCAAGGGCAGTGACCATGTTTTCTTCACAGCTGCACCCAGAGCGCTTAAGATATATTAGGAAAATCTCTCGATGAGGGCAGGCCCTGGGCTCAGTCCTTGGTCCTCTTTTCTTCTCTGGCTATACTCACTGGCTTTGTGATCTCATCCAGTCTCAAGGCTTTAAACACCTTTCATACACCGATGGCTTCCAAATTCCTACCCCCAGCCCAGATCTGCTCCTAACCCCAGACTATATTTATCCAACCGCCCACTCAACACCTCCAACTAGATATCTCTAATGGACATGTCAGACTCATCATGTCCAAGCACATGAACTCTGATCTTCCCCCTAAAACTGGTCTACCCACAAACTTCCCCTTTGGACGACAGCAGATCCATCCTTCTGGTTGTTCAGGCATAAAACTGCAAAGACTTCCTTAATGCCTCTTTCTCCCACACCTTACATCCAACATGGATGGTGCTCATCATCTCCCCTGCCACCAGAGTGGTCCAAGCCACCATCATCTCTCACCTGGATTATTGCAATGCTTCTCAACAGGGCATCACCCTGCTTATACCCTCACCCCCCAACAGGCTATTCTCTACACAAGAATCCTTTTTAAACGTAAGTCAGATCATATCCCTCCTCTGCTCAAAACCCTGCATTGGCACCCCTCTTACTCAGTGAATGCCAGAGTCCTTAACAATAGCCTAGAAAGCCCTGCATGACCTGGTGCCTGTTAACTCTCTGACCTCGCTTAGTTCTCCCTCTTTCACTCACAAGATTTCAGCAACTTCCACAAAGTCACCAAGCTAGTAAGGGAAAGAACCAGGGCTAGAACTCACGTCTGTTTTGGCTTCAAGGCTCTCAATTTTTCCACTACAAAGCTCAATTTCCCAGCAACTCTCATTGCTTTCTCCAGTCTGCGGTTTCATCGACTGTAAAATAAGGGTACTTCCTCCCACCCAACTTACATCAGAGTGGGGATGGGATTATGTACTTTCCAAGGTTCCTTCCACCTCAAATATTTTATGAATCTGAATGGGACTTGAGCAGGGGCCATCTTCTAGTCATTGCTACATCCCTGGTTCCTGGCATTTAGTATATATGGGATGGATGAGTGGATTGAAGTGGGGGGTGGATGGATGCATGGATGGAGAGATGGATGGATGGGTAGATGGATGAGTGGAAGGATGGATGAAAGGATGGGCATATGGATAGGTGGAAGGGCGCATGAATGGATGGAGAGAAGGGTGGATGGATGGATGAAAGGATGGGTGGATGGAGAGAAGGGTGGATGCATGTATGAATGGGTTAAAGGGGTGAATGGATGGAAGGATGGATGGATGGATGGATGAATGAAGGAATAAATTAATAAATGAATTACATAAATAAAGGAAACAGAAGGCTGAGAATTGGTGTAAAGGGAAAGGAAATACTGCTGAAAGGATTGTTTCCTGAAGTTCTGATCTGCAGTTGGAAGATTGAGAAAATACCAAGGACAGGAGAGCTCCACTCACTTACCAAATATTCCATGGGAAACCATACTTTGAGCCAATGGGTCATGTGAGAGGCAGCTCATGACTGAGGACAAAGCATGGATTTTGTGGGTAGAAGGACCTGGGTTCAAACCTTGCCACTGAAGCTTATTAGCTATATGCCACTAAGCCCCAATTTTCTGAAGGGAATTGGGAATAATATAGTCCTTATCTCTTGTGCTCATTGTGAGAACTAAATGAGATGTTAGATGGACATATATTTTAAAGTGTGTGGCACACAGTAGGTGTTCAGAAATGGTGCTACTGTCATGGTTATGAAAGACCCAAACCAGAGAGAGGAGCCACAGCCAGGTTTGGCTCCTCAGAGCTGGCACTGGGTCATGACGCTGCCCAAGAAGCTTTGGTGAGAGATGTTGGAGGCAGAGGCCGAACATATCTGCTGATCTCCTGGCCACCGGCTCTGTGGTCCAGCTGGCCAGGGGCCTTGTGAGAGCGCACAAGTGGGGCTGGTCCCCGTTGACTGCTGCTGCCCATCCTGACAGGTTCATAGGGCCCTCTTCAGGCCCCAGCCACCTGCCCTGCCCCACTCGGCTTCGTGGGGAGAACTTGGCTCCAGTGTCCAGAGCCCCAACTTCTCAGGAAGCTCTCAGACTTGAGGAACTTTCCATCCACATTGCAGGACTTTTTTTTAGAGAGGGGAAAAAAAATAAAAACCTTCATCCTTTGGCCTCTGGGAGAATATTCCTTTTCTGTGAAACTGGCAGGGAGGAAAATTCGAGATTCTTTCTCCTTCGCCTAATTGATATCAACATGAAATATTCTGGTGTTGTTTTAATAAGACTTCGGTTTTCCAGCAAGAGTAGGGGAAAAAAAGAAAAAAGATCTTCTCCTGGACCAGAATATTTTTAGCAAAAATATTTTGCTTGCATCCTCCCTGCCCCCTCCCTTCCCGGTTCCTGCCCTGGCTTCAAAGGCACAGCAGCTCCGTTCTGGGGTGCTACGCAGCAGTCCTCACTCGGCAACCCTCACCTCCCCTTGCATGGCAGGCAGGCTGGCCAGGGAGTGCCAAGCCAGCAAGATATTTTTTCCAGAAGCAGCATCTGGCTCCTTGGCAGCCACACAAGCAGTTGTGCTGGCAGCCGAGGCTGGCCAGGGTCTGTCGTGTGTTTAGGCTGCTGCTTCTGCTTGCCTCTCTCCCACAGACACAATGTTCTCTCTTCTAGGCTGGGCCCCTCCTAGGGCAGGGGGACCTCAGAGCACCTTGCCTCCCAACAGAGTTTGACACTGGAGACCCATCTGGGCTCCATCTCTCGCCAATGTGACTTCGGGCATGCTGCTTAACCTTTCTGAGTCCTCAGTTTTCTCAGTTGGGAAATAGGAGTCATTGTCATCTACATAAATTAATCTTCCTGTCTGATCTGGCCTCTACCTGACTTTGAAGTGAATCTCTAACACTCTTCCCATTATGCATGAAACTCCCTGCAAGTATGGCCTCCTTGGCTTTCTCAAACCTTCTAAGTCTTTGCAACACCAGGGCCTTTGAACTTGCCGTGCCCTCTTTGCCCAGTTGTGGAACATCTGGCTTCTTCCTGTTCTTCAGGCTTTCCTTGACTCCCCCATCTCAAGCAGGTATCACAGCTCCCTGTAGTTTCCCTTCAGAGAACTTACTACAAAGAATGCCGTTTACTTGGCTATTCTTTGCTCTGCCCCTGCCCCCAGTCTGCTCCACTAGAGCAGTGATCTTGACTGTCTTATCCATCACTGCATCCCAAGCACCCTGCACAGGGCTTCCCCAATGGCTTGTGGATGAACCAAGGGGCTCCCAGGCCTATGTCAATAGCCCTCTGGAGTTATGAATGCCCAGTCCAGCCCCTCAGAGAAGGGGAAGTAGAAGGAGGCTAACATTCAGCATGCACCTCGGATATAACACATCAAGACTGCCTCTATTGTCCCTTGCATCTTCACCTCAAGCTGGCAAGGTGGGAATCCTTATCACTGATTTACAAATATGGATTTGCAGAAAGAAACTAAAAGATTGGCCTGCTGTCACATGGCAAAGATGTGGCCAGGTCTGCTGAACCCCATCACTCTGTTTCCTCTACTTCCCAAGGGCCAGTCCTGCCACAGTTAGCTGGAGGCTTATTAAGTGGATGGATGGATGGGTGGATGGATGGGTGGTGGAGGGAGGGAGGAAGAAATAGATGGATAGATGGATAGATGGATGGATGGATGATGGATGATGGATGATGGATAATGAGTAGATAGGTGGATGGGTGGATAGATGGAAGGAAGGAAGGATGGATGGATGGATGGATGGATGGATGGATGGATGGATGGATAGGTGATTGAACAGAAGGATGGATGAATCTCAGAGCTGGGCTATGAATCTTTGTCTCTCTGGATAACAGGGACCAAAATCCCAATTCTGCCTCTTACTCCACACACCAAGTCTAGACAAGGGTCTAAACCCCAGGGGTTCCAGGAGCCAGCTTGGGAGTTCAGGTGTGTGGCCTCTCCCAGCAGCTAGACCCTTACTGAAATCATCACAACCAGCTCAAGCAGCTCTCAGTCCCTGCACCTTTGCTGCCTCCCAGAGGGATCAGGGATCAGAAACGACAGCCTTAGCTAATTAAATCTAGTTCTCCAGCTACCTTCTATGTGGCCACCCCACTTCATCTCTCCTTGAGACCTCAGAATTAGAAAGTTGGAGAATACCCCTGAAATCATAGGTAAACTGGGGACCAGAGAAGGAAAGGGACTTGTTGATGTCACACAGACTTGGATCCTGGGGTTGAGCTTGGTCTGGGTGGCAAGAGCTTCAGACACTGTTTCCTGCCCAAGCAGCTGAGGCCCAGCAGCTACTAGGGATCCTCTACCACGGATACACTATGACAGCTCCCTCTTTGTAGGTAGAGGTGTTTGTGGTCCTGGCACAGCTCGAGGGCCTCTGGAGGAACAGCTGGTCTGCCTTGAGATAAGCTCTTGCTTCATAGGCAGCCCTGATAGGCGTCCCAGATACGATGATACACACCAGTGATGGTTCCTAGGGCAGGGAGAGTGGCTGGGCTATTCCTTAGGTCACCTCACCCTGGCAGTCTGAGCACCCTTCTCTGAGTCGAGGTGCATCTCCCAGCTTCAGAAACCCTGTCAACATTCCGGCAATGCAGGTGCCATCCCTCCTGCTGGAATGCCCTTTGAGAACTTCCCACTGCTCTAAGGGTGCCCAGCTCAAATGTCCCCGCAGCTGAGCCTTTCTTCCTCCCTGGCTCCTCCCTGTTCTCCTTCCCAGCTCTTTTCCAGGATGGCCTGGTTACAGGTCACCTCCCTGGCAGGTCTAGGAGCTCCTTGTGACAGACACCCTGTCAAATAACCCTGATATTGGTCCAGTCCCTGAGCCAATCCCAGGGCTGATGTATTGGGGAGTCCACAACTGATTGCTCCCCATACCCAGAAGGCTTTATCTCTTCCCCAATGACCTGGTCCAGTCTTGGGATGTGATTAGCTTTTCAATGTTCTTGCTAAGTTGGGTGGCTCTCCCGTAACTCAGAGGAAAGCATGCCATGACACACGATTCAAGATGACCTCTGAGGGGCTGGGGGTGGTGGTGGGTAGATGAGGGGGCCTTGTTTCACACTAGTTTCCTGGTCCCTAGAACCTCCCTAGCTTGTCCACAGCCTCAGCACCAAGTATCTGCCTGGCACACAATTCTTCGGGGAATGAAGACGCCAATGAGGGCAGCTCTCAGCTCAGCAACCTCCCAGCAGTTCAGATTTGCAGCTTTCCCCTTCCCGGGGGCAACAAAATGCAAATATCACAGGCTGGGAGCTGAGGAGGCCTGGGGTGGAATCCTAGCTCTGCCCACTCCCAGCTGGGTGACACTGGGCAAGTCACTTTTCCAATGACTTTCCTTTCTTGGCTGTACAAGGAAAGGGACAAGGCATGAGACTTAAATATGTGAAGCCAGAAAGGCGCCTGGGGTGACTGGGCTTCAGAAGGTCAGCCCACCCTCCCCTGCAGCCTCAGGCCTTGTTTGTCTCTGCCCAGGGCAGAGGCTGCCGGGCCTGCCTGCAAGCTCAGCCTGCAGTTGCAGGGGCAGGTGGGTCTGGGAGGGCCAGGCCGGGCCATTTCCTCCCTTCCCGCCCCGCCCTCCTGCCCACAGCCAGCTGTGTGGTAGACATTCCTGCCTGCTCATTGATATTCAGGAATGGAACTCAAGCCGGCTCCAGTGCCCAGAGAGGGAGGGCGGGTGGGCACTCAGGCCTTCAGCCTCGGCCTCTTCCGTCCAGAGAGGGAGGGGCCTAAGCACCCTTCCCAGCCAGAGAGAGCATCCTGGGCCATGGAGATCAGCAGCTGGACAGCTGGGGAAACTGAGGACGCGAGTTGGGCGGGGGCAGGGGGGGCTCTCGACAGCCCCAGGACACTCAGGAGTCTGGGGGTGGGGGAACCGAGGTCTCCTGACTCCCTGCATAGTGCTCATTCTCTGCCAGCCCTCTGAGCTGCAAAGTGTCCCCGGGGATTCCTGCTTCTCCAGGTGCTTCCGAGACCTTCCCAGCCCCATATGGCTCTGCCCGAGGCCCCATGGAGGGAGGAGGCTGGATCTGTGAGGCATGGCTGTCCAGCCTTCCCACACTGTCTCAGCGGGAAAACCCGGAGGCTCCTCCCTCACAGCCACCGTTTGCCAAGCCCCCACCTCGCACCTCTGGGTTTTTGCAGATGGGCTTGTTTTTCCTTGGGGTGTGAAAGAACTGGCCATTGCACGGACTTCCCCCCCTCCAAACAGCTGGCTCAGGCCAGCCACAAACTCCCAGCTCCTGAGAAGACAGGCCCCTGACCCAGGGGTCATGGGGTGGGGGGGGGGGTGGCTCCCTCCCAGAGCCTGCTGGGCCCAGCCGAGGACTCAGGCCCCCCTCCAGGCATAAAGGCCCCTCCACCTCATCCACGGAGCTCCACACAACGCCCCCAACCCCTAAACACACCCCTTGTAGCTTCTGGTCACACTTCCAGGCCTCAGTTGAATTCTGTTGGGCCCAGGTGTTTGCCCTTCTCCAAGTCACCGGAAGGGCCCAGGGCAAGGCCACACATCCCTGAAGGAAGCCTCATCCCATCACGTGTCACTTGGCAAACTCGCATCCCCATTCTGCTCTGCACAGTCTCCCCTGACTCAACTCCTTCCTTCCCAGAACCCCAGCTCCATGGAGAGTGATGGCACCTTCCTCTCCCCACCACACACACACACACACACACACACACACACAGAGCTTGTTCCTCCTCTCAGCCTCCACACCATCGAGACCGCTTTGCCCCTCATGGCCAATTTCTGACCTCCTCTGCTCCACCTCTTCCTTTGAGCCCAGGCTGTCTGTCGGTATCCCATCCCCATCACTGTTGTCACCAGCCTCCTGTTCCCTCTTCACTCACTGAATACCCCCCACTCCAACCCTTGCCCCCATGGACAACCCAACCCACACTCTGACTCTGTTCTTTGACTTCCTCAGCACCAATGCCCCTTCCTCCACCCCAGATCCCCCACCATAACACATCATCAACAGAAATACACAAACTCTTGGACCAAGAGTTCAAATTTTGCATCTCCACTACAACCCCTGTCCTCATGGTGCATGTACTCACATACAACCCCCAAGATCAGTTCTCAAAGGCATCCACGGGCTCCAGCATCCTCTAGCTCTCACCTTCTCCCTGAGGTCACATCCTAGAAACCCTCCTTTTCCTGCCCACTCTGCTTCCATCACCTTAGCTAACTGAGCCAAAAACCTAGCTGAGCCCCAGACCCACCTCCTCTGTATCTACCCCAAACAGCTGGCTCAGCTGAAGAAATAACCCAGTGAGCAGAAGGTCTTGGACTTCGCAATCTCCAGTCTCCACTGGATGACCCAACGTTGTCCAGCAGGCTCTCTCCACTGCTTCCACCAGTTTGTGTTCTTCCTCTCCACATGGCTATTTTGTGGCTCCGTTCCTCCCCTCGACTTTCTGACCTCTCTTGCTCACCCTCGCCCTCACCCAAGCCCCTTCCCCTTTCCCTAAAGAAGTGGTCTTGTCATGACCTTCATAAAGACAATGGGAGCAGTCAGGTGGCAATCCTTGAGTCTCTACCACCACCCCGTCCTGCACCCCTTTCTCTCCTCCTTCCTCTTACCCCTTGCCATGGAGATGGTGGCCCAGCTGCCATCCGAGGCCAGTCCTTGTCCCCAGGTCCTCCTGGTCCATCTCCTCTGACAATCCTACTCCCATCAATTCCCTTTCTCCTGACTCTCCATTTTCTCCTCCTTGGCTGTATTGCTCCCATAAACATTTTTAAATGTTCCAGTCTCTAAAGAGGAGAAAAATGCCTTGGACTTCCTCGCCCTCCTCAACCAAGTCTCTCAGAAGAGTTATCTACATTATCTACTCTGCCCTCCCCACCTCCCTTTCACTCTTCTACCCTTTGCAATCCAACTTTCAGCTCACCACTCCCCAGAGGTTGTTCTCATCCAGTCTGCCAACAACTGCACTTGGCCAAACCCAGGGGCTGCATCTCTGTCTTCATCATATCTGGCCCCTCTGCAGCAGTGGCAGTTAACTGCCCCCCGCCTTCTTCAAACCCTCTCCCCACTCCCTTCATTTTCTCCCTATCTCTGGCTGCTCCTTCATCACCGTTTGGGACTAGGATGGCCAAATGTCCCAGTTCATCCAGGGCTGAGGGACAGTTGGCCATCCTATTTGGGGTACCCCCTTCTCTGCCCATATTGAGTTCCCAGAGGTCGGTCTTCAACCAGCTGTTCTCCCCACTCTGCATACCTGCCCCAGGTATTGTCTCCTAGCCCTGAAGATTTAGATAAAGATCCATGTGCTGGTAACTCCCAAAAGTAGGTCTGCAGCCCGTCCTTTCCTCTGAGCTGGCCTCTCTGCTATTCCATGAGCTCTGCCAGGTCATGGCCACATGGTACTCCATTCTGTGTCCCCACTGTCCAATGGCTACAGAGGGCCTGGGTCTCTATAATAATGAACTTGGCTATAGTAGCAGCTATCACCCAGGGAATGCTAGCCACATGCCAGGAACTGCTCCAAGTACCTTAGATGAGGTGCCTCATGTAATTCTCCCAACAGTAGGATTAAGCCCATTTTATGGGACAGGAAGCTGAGTCCCAGAGAGGAGCAGTAACTTGCCCAGGATCACACTACTACTGAGCAAAGAGCCAGGTATGACCCCCAGCAGCCTGCCCCCATGGCCCACATGCGATCTTCACAGTACCCAGCCTCCCAGGGGAGCAGGTACCCCCTACTTGTTTATCGAGTTGAGTTGAATAGAGTTACTCTCCTCACCAGCAAGGAATTGGAGAGTCAAGAGTTCAACCCACCCCCTCCTATTCTTTGACCTGTAGCCAGAGGTGCCATTTAATAAGAAGTAAATGAAATAATGTGAGGGAGGTGTTCAAAGCTTGGCTCTGGAGACAGACCTCACTGGCTTGAAGGCCAGCTCTTCCACTGACTCGACCCTGCTAGAGCAACTCATTTATTTCACACCTCTCTTTTCTCCTCTTTAAAATGGGGGCTAATAATAGTAGAGATTAAATAAGATAATTCACATAAAGCACGTAGCACAGATGCAATTGCAGAGAGAAGAGCAACAAATTTTTACTGAGCAGCTACTATGTACTGTGTTTAATACCATCTTGTGCCTGAGGGGGGAAGGAAAGCAATGCAATCGTGCTCATTCACACCTCTGTGCCTTTGCACAAGCACTTCCCTCTGCCTGGGATACCTTTCCCTCACCCTTGTCTAACTAGAAAACTCCCACTTAACCTGTAACATTCAGGTCAAGCATTACCCTCTCTGTGATAATTTCTTCTAGTTCCACTAAGTAGAATTAGTCTCTTTCCTCTGGGCACCCACAGCACCTTATAAACACTCCTTCCAAAGTCATTCATTCAATCATTCAGTCAGTCAGTCAATAAACACTTGCTTGAGTATCTCTCAGGCACAGTCAGCTGCTTATTTCTAGGGTGACCAGCTATCCTGGGTTGCCTGGACGTTTGCCTGAGCGGTTTCCTAGGGTGTGAGGTTTTCAGTGCTAAAACTAGGAAATCCAGGGCAAATCGGGACAAGTTGGTCACCCTGGTCTTCCCTCAAAAATGTAGTGGAACCAGATTCACACCCACATCCATCAGACTCCACAACCACCCTCCCTAGCAGCCTCCAAAGGAAAGAAAGAAGCTGGGTCCAAGTGGGATCCTCTCCAAAGGCAGGGAAGCCCCTCCTGGCTGCTTGTCCCGGCCCTCCCAGTCCCCAAAGGCCTGCAGGCTGGAGGAAATGGAGATGAGGAGGGGCTGGCTGGAGGCCAGGGCCAGGGAGGTGACCTCAGAGCAGGTACTAGGCTCACCTCGTCCCCAGAGCCAGCCCAAGTCACAGCCGAGGGGCAGGTTCTTGCCTTGGCCCACTCCCTTCTCTGATCTCCTGCCCCCTCTCCAGGCAGGGATGAGGTGATGCTTTTCTCAGTCCAGCCAGGAATTCGAGAGGACGGAGTTCTGCATCCTCCCCCATGCCAGCTAGGCCCCTTTGGGGTGCAAGAGGGAAAAGCTATCCAGACTGGCTTAAATATCTTCCCCTCTCCCCAACTCTGTCTCCCCTTTGCTCATCTCCACCTTCTCCCCATCCTACTCTGGTTCTTGGATCCCCCTCCTGCTACAGAAAAGCAATTGCTTAAAAGAGAAGGGAGGGACAAAATTCTTGAAATGAATACAAGTAAGAGTAGGGTAAACAGCACTGTGCCTGGAAAGAGAAAGCCTTCACTAAATGCTGAACTGATTGAGCAGCATCAAAATATGCCAAATACTCCCCATTCTAAAAATAAAAATCTTCCTTGAACTCCCACACCCCTCCAGTCATCACCCACCTTTCTTCTCCCTATAAGACACAATACCTTGAAAGAGTCGTCAGCACTTTCCATCTCCATTTCCTCTCCTCCCAATCTCCCTGAACCCACCTTACTCACTGCCACCTGCCATGACTACCCGCATTTCTGAAACCCTTGGTGAGGTGGTACACCTAAGATCCAGTGGCCACCCCAGGGGTTAAGTGGCAGTGCCCATCCTCCCCAAGCTACCAGCAACGTGTGACACGGGTCATCCCTCCCTCCTCCTTGAAATCTTCTTTGCACTTGGTTTCTGGACCCCACTCTCTCTTCATTCCTCCTCCAGCCCTCCAGTCACTCCTTCCCAGCTGCCTTGGCTGACTGCTGGTCATCCCACTTCCCCCTGAATTTTGGAGTATCTCAGGGCTCAGCGCTCAGGCGTGGACTCTTCTCCGTGTCCACTGACTCCTTTAGGGAGCTCATCAGTCCTGCTTCTTTAAATATCCTCTCTACACATCAACTGCTCCCAAACGTGCTTCTTCAGATTTGCTGCTCTTTGAATATCCCCGACATGCACCTACATCACAATCTTTGCACTTTACTACTCTCATTCTGTAAACTTGTTCCCCAAATATCAGCAGAGCTGGCTCCAAGACACCTTCTTAAACCTTTTTATGTAAAGTAACAAACAACTCCAAAACCACCTTCCCCATGAACCTGCTTTATTTCTTTGAATATCATTTATCACAGCTTGTCATGGTATATATGTTCTTGTTTATATCTTCTAGAATATAATCCTCCTCTGTGAAGGCATTTCTCTGCTGTTTTTGCTGCTTTATCCCCAGCACCTAGAGCAGTACTTGGCATGGAGGAGGCGCTCCAGAAATATTTGTGCAATGGATGAATGAATGAATGAATGAATGAGTGCATGAACAAATCGGTGAATGAACAGATATACAAGTGTGTTAGTAATGGGTGTATAAATTAATAAATAAATATGTTAGCAATAAATAAAAGATGGTATATCCATACAATTCCGCAATATAAAGGAATGAAGCACTGATTTCGTGTGGCAACGTGGATGAATCCCCGACAAATGCCAGACACAAAAGAATGAATACATTATTATTCCATTTATACAAAAGTCTAGAAAATGCAAACTGATCTATAGTGACAGAATACAGATCAGTTGTTGCCTGTGAATGGGGTGGGAAGAAGGGATGGACTACAAAAAAGTATGAAGAATCTTTTGGGAGTGATGGGAAATGTTCTGTATCTTGGTTGTGACAGTGGTTTTCCAGGTACATATATCTGTCAAAACTCATTGTTTCGGTTTGCTAAAGCTGTCAGAAAGCAATATACCAGAAATGGATTGGCTTTTATAAAGGGGATTTATTAAGTTACAAATTTACAGTTTTAAGGCTATAAAAGTGTCCAAATTAAGACATCAACAAGAGGATACCATCACTGAAGAAAAGCTGATGGTGTCCGGAACACCTCTGTCAGCTGGGAAGGCATGGGGCTGGCGTCTGCTGGTCCTTTGCTCCTGGGTTGCATTGCCTTCAGTTTCTGATTCCGGTGGCTTTCTCTGTAAGCATCTGGGGGTCCTCTCTTAGCTTCTCTGGGGCAAACACTGGGCTTAGCATCTCTTAGCTTAACATCTCCAAATGTCTTTTTCTGTGCATCTCCAAGTGTGTGGGTCTGTGTTGGCTCTGAGCTCTCGTTCTCTCTCCCTGAGCTCTCTTAAGGACTCCAGTGAACAATAATTAAGACCCACGTTGAATGAGCAGTATCACATCTCTGTGGAAATAATCTAAGCAAAAGTTCCCACCCACAACTGGGTGGGTCACTTCTCCATGGAAACAATGTAATCAAAAAATCCCACTCGTAATAGATCTGCCCCCAGAAAAGTGGATTAAAAGAACATCGTCTTTTATGGGGTACATAACAGATTCAAACCAGCACACACATCAGTCTGTACACTTTAAGTGGATGCAGTTTATTGTATGTAAGTTTTACATACAATAAAATTGATTTTTAAAAAAAGAAACTTTAGTGAATGAATACAAATTTGCACACTTCAGGTTTCTCTTTCCCAGCCAGCCCTTTTCCCAATGAAAACTGGAATTGGCACTTATTTAGTGCCTACTCTGTACCAGACATTTTGTCAGTGATTTTTTCAATCCTTCCTCACAAAGGCTCTGTGAGGTGGCCATTACTATTCCCATTTTACAGATAAGGGCACTGAGTCTCAGAAAAGGGCAGAGCCCAAAGATGGCAGAGCCAGGATTTGAACCCAAGTTTCTCAGACTCCTAAGCTATACCACAAACTTCCTCCCAACCCAGGGCCCCTGTAGAAACTCTGTGCAAGAGTGTAGGGTGAGGGGGAAGCCTGCCTGGGGGTGTACATTCTCCCATCTCGCACGGAGAAAGTGTTGCTGCTGCCAAGGGGACCAAATGTGTTTCTCCTCATTTTTGAGAGTCAAGAGAAGATCCAAGGAATAGCAGTAGCCAGGCCTAGATGTTGTCTCTGGTCTACTGAGGAAAAAGCAATCATCCCAGCTGAAGTCGGAGGCTCAACCAACCACGTCCCATTGGGTGAGAGAAGGTGTGAGGGGCTGTTCCATGCCCAGGTGTGGGGCTCAGGGGGTCAGCTCAGCAATGTCAGGGATGTGTTTCTATTGATGTTGGGGCAAGGGTAAGACCTCAGTATGGCTCCACCCTGTACACCCTAACCTGCCACCCAAGTATAAGGAAGAAGGCAGGAGGGAGGCAGAGGAACACAGAAAACTGACATTTTTGAGGACTTAACAATATTCAGGGCACTGTGCCAGATGCGTGCCCACATATCTCACTTGAGCCCCATGGCACTCTTCCAGGTAGATAGTATTTTATTTCCCTTTTTCAGAAGAAGGCTCAAAGAAGTTAAGGAACTTTTATAAATCACATAACCGGTTCGTGACATGTTGCTTTCCTTTTATCAACTCTTCTCCCATAAAACAAGCCTTGCTGACTTTACCATTTTCCCAACTTAGCATTTTCCCAATACACAGCCCATCTATTCACACACACACACACAAACACACACACACACACACACACACAAATCCATTCATTCACCCAACCTTCCATCCATTCATACCTACAGCTATACACTCCATCATTTAATTATCCATCCATCAACTCATCCACTCACACAGCCACCCACCAATGCAAACATATATGTATCCATCAGTACCTCATCCAACCACAGGCCCTACTAGACAACATCCAACCACCCAACCAATCATTCAACTACCTATCAGTCCACACATCCACACATTTACCACTCAACTAATTCATCCATCTGTCCATTTGTTCATTCACCCTTCCATACAAACACATAACCAACCACATACTATCCATCATTCTATCTATGCATCCAATCACCCACTCATTCACTCATCCATCACTCAACCATCCAAACATCCACATTCCATATATACAAAAATACATAAATGCATACATACCCCAAACCAATCATCTATCCAAACCATCAATACCACCCATCTATCTTTAAATTTCTAGAGAACTTCTATACTACTCCATAAAATACTATATTTGTTTGAATATAAAAATACTGTTTTCTTCAAATTTCTCAAGTAAATTCTTACTTTAGGGAGATTCCTCGTGTTTGCTTATGACTCTCCATATCCCCATGAAAGTCCAATAGGCATCAACTTTGAGGAGCACAGCTATAGGTGACAAGGAGAAACTGAAGAGGTTTAAACTACAGAATGACATGTTCAGAAGTCAGTTGCTAGGAAAGTTGGAGTCTGCTTGGAATAAGGTGGAGTGGTGGCAACAGACAGAGGTGGATAGATTTGGGAGAAATTTTTTAAGTAGCATTGCCAGGGCTTGGGTTGAATCAATAGCAGTAGATGATGGAGTCAAGGATGATGTCAGGTTTCTGGCATGGGGAGATGAGGTAAACGGAGGAACCATTGCCCAAGATTCAAGAAGTAAGAGAGGAAGGGCAAGCAAGTGGGCAGTTCATGTTTGGGCATGTTCTGTTGGTGATTCCTGTGGGTCTCATGGAACATTCAGTGGGTGGGGAGGTATGAGTGCCTGAAGCTTAAGAAATAGAGGTGAGTTGGAAGAGCCATGAACAGACCTCTGTAGGGGGAGGCAGTGAGGGGATCCCAGAAGGCTTCTTGCTCTCCTGGCCGGGGTCCTGACCTCCCCCTGCTCTGAGCCCCTGGTTGGAATTTGGTCCCTATCAGGGGGCCCTCCAAGCCGCTCCTTTCTCTGGGGTTCATGGAGGGTTCACAGGAGCAGACAGGCCCCGTAGGGCTCCTGCACAGATGGGAAATGGGGCCATCTCAGGCTCCAGCCTAGAGGTGGGCCCCAGAGCTCCAGCTGGAAACCCCATTTGGGGGCTGCAGGGGTGTGTGTAAACCACTCCCTGGGTGGCTCAGGTCGGGCAGCTCAGAGAACAAACTGTTGTCTCTGCCATAAATCCCCTTGGCCATAAAGTCCCTTCCCCCCTGACCCCTTAGCTGGTGTGAGAAACTGAGGGCAGGTCACCCAGTCACCCTATTGCTCCTTCCAAGGCCTCACAAGCCCAGGCTCATGGCCTAACACTGAGGGACACAGTTCTTGCCTGGGAGTCAGAGGCCCTGGTCCAAGACCCAACAATGTCCTGATTCCTCCTAAGATCAATTTCCCTTATTTGTACCTCTGTTTCTTCATTAACAAATTATCTTTGAGAATCCAACCTTGCCTCTGAGGTTACCATAAATAAGAGGAAAGTGGGCAGGCGCCACCATTATTCAACTTCTCTGGGCCTCAGTTTCCTCATTGATACAATTAGGGTACTGATAAGATCTGTCTCAAGGGATTGTGCAAATAAAATGAGATGCTGCACATAAAATACCTAATGCTTTATAGTAAAGCATTTTGAAAGAAAAACATGTGGGTGTCCCTTTGTAAAAATATTTGAAGTATGCAAAAATGGTTATATAACACTTTGATGGCTAAGATAAATGTGGTTACTAATGAATTCATGATTTGTCTCGGAAGTGACATATTTTTCAGTTGTGCTCAATTTTCCTAAGATTATTATGTATGTATTTTACCTATGCATGTGTACAAAAGCACATGGTACAAAACTAAAAATGTATAAATGAAAAGTAAGTCAACTTCACATACACATATTCCAGCTACCTAGTTCCCAAACATTATTAACATTTTAGTGTATTCTTCATATATACATATATACATATATATTAGTCTTCATATATATGCATCTATGCATGCATATATGTATATGTAGATAGATATATAGACACATAGATGATGGATGGAGGGAGGGATAGATGGATGGATGGACGAATGGATGGATGGGTGGACAGATGATGTAGATAGATGACAGTGGACAATAGAGACTCACCTGGGAAGCATGGAGAATGTGTAGAGGATGCTGTGGTGCTCATATATATGCATACATGCATGCATATAGATATAAGTAGATATAGATAGATAGATAGATGATGGATGGATGGAGGGATAGATGATAGATGGGTAGATGGCTGGATAGATGATATAGATAGATGGCAGTGGACAATAGGGACTCACCTGGGAAGCATGGTGTGCTGGTTTGAATGTTTTATGTCCTCCAAAACTCCATGTTCCTTGATGCAATCTTGCGGGGGCTGATGTATTAGTGTTGATTAGGTTGGAACCTATTGATTATGAACTGAAGGTGAAGTGTGAAAGCCAGAAGGTCTCCTTGACAACATGAAAAGAGATTCCTATCTTCTGAAGGAGAGGTCAGAGAAAGCTGAAGATCAAGCCCAGAGTTAAAAGTGGAGCTTCAGAGAAGACTAACTTCTCATCCCCAACAAGTCTGCTAGGTCAAAGTCATGGTCCTGGTTGGAAAACAATGGGACCCTGAAAATTGGTATGGGGACATCTTGGCCAATGCCCTTAAAAGTCTTGTATCCCTGGATTCCCTGAACTCTTTGTGTGGGCAGAAGTGGCCCCCCACTCCCTGTTAAAGGATAGTACTTCTCTTTTGTTTGAAAATGATGCAGAGGTCTCTAAGTTGCAAGACAGGATATACCTCACTCAAAATCTACCTTCATCTACCTTCCTAGCTGCCAAACCAATCAATAAGATTAAGCCATGACATAACCAGCAGGGAAGTGCTTGGCTTGCTAAGATAAAATAACAGGGCACCCTATGTTGACTCGTAAATCAACCCAGTAGTAGTTCCAATTGTAGCTCCCATGTCAGATGTGGTCTCTTTGCTAGAGCAGATTAACATGGCGTTAGATGATGGTATGTGGCCATTGCTCTGGTGAACGCTTTCATTTCTATCCTCATTAAAAGGGAGAACCAGAAGCAGTTCACATTCATATGGGGAACCTTTGCCACTGGACTGTCTCAACTCTCCCACCCAATGCAGTCTGAAGAGATGTAGACAATCTGGACATTCCACAGACTATCACATCAGGCCATTATATTGAAAAGCTACAGAACATTAACTGGATCAGATGAACAAGAGGAGGTAAGTATGTTGGAGACCTTGGTAAGGCATGTGCTTTCCAGAAGGCAGGAGAAAAGCTACACAAAGATTCATGGGCCTGCCATATCAGTGAAGTTTCTAAGGGTCCAATAGTCTGAGGCATGCTGAGTCAACCCTCTCTAAAGCAAACAATTTATTGTATCTCACACATCCATTACGAAGAAGGAAGTACAATGCTGGTAGGGCTCTTTGGATTCTAGAGGCAGCATATTTCACACCTGGAAATACTGTTCTGTCCCATTTACCAAGTGACACAGAAGTGCCAGCTTTGAGTGGGGCCAGAGCAGAAAGGGCTCTGAGGGAGGTCCAGGCTAGTCGAGTAGCTCTGCCACTTGTGTCAGATGACCCTACAGGTTCTAGGCTTTTAATGTATTGGGTAGGAAAAAAGATGCCATGTAGCAACTTTTAGGTAAGCCTCAATATTAAAGGAAAATATAGGCCCCTAGGGTTCCAGAGCAAAGACATGCCATCTCCAGCAGAAAGTGGCATCTATTTAAAAAAAAAAAAAAACAAAAAACAAACAAACAAAAAAAAACAGCTCCTTGTGTGCTGCTGGGCTCTGGTAGAGATGGGAGTCAGATCATAGGATAACAAATGACCGTGAGGATGGAAATGCACATCATAAACCATGTCCTTCAGACCCACCCACTCATAAAGTCAGAAGGGCCCAGCAAGCCATAATACATCCAGGATTCAGCAAGAGCAGGGCTAGAGGGCAAAAGTAAGCTTCGAAAGCAGGTGAGCAAAACACGCACATCATCCACCACTGTCATTAGACACATTAGTGTCTTTCCCTGAGCTCACACATATGATCACATGCTGGGAGAGTCTATTATGACCAACTGAAGGAAAATTATAAAGGCCAAACTTGATTCAAATATGGATCACTTCAGCATGGAAGTGTCAGATAACAATGGACTGCCACTGCAGTACAACCCACTGTAATGGTTATAATTTTCTAAAAAATAGAAATGAAGGGAACTCCTTCCCACGGACAGAGCTACAGAAGTTATACTTGGTCACTGTGCCAGTTTGAATGTATTACGTCCCCCAAAACACCATTATCTTTGATGTAATCTTGTGTGGGCAAACATATCAGTGTTGACTAGATTCTAATTCTTTGAGTGTTTCCGTGGAGATGCGACCCACCCAACTGTGGGTGATGACTCTGATGTGATAATTTCCATGGAGGTGTTACCCCACCCATTCAGGGTGGTTCTAAATTAAATCACTGGAGCCATATAAATGAGCTGACAAACAGAAGGAACTCAGTGCCACTGAGAGTGACATTTTGAAGAGGAGCTACAGCCAAAAGGGACACTTTGAAGAACGCACAGGACCTAAGAAAGGAGTTGCAGAAGAGAGACAGTTTGAAGACAGCCTTTGAAAGCAGACTTTTGCTCCAGAGAAGCTAAGAGAGGAAAAATGCCACAAGAACAACTAAGCGACATTTTTGAGGAACTGCAACCTAGAGAGGAACGTTCCAAGAGAAAGCCATTTTGAAAGCAGAACTTTGGAGCAGACGCCAACCACGTGACTTCCCAGCTAACAGAGATTTTCTGGATACCACTGGCCATCCTCCAGTGAAGGTACTCGATTGTTGATGCATTGTCTTGGAGACTTTGTGGCCTTAAAACTGTAACTTTGTAACCAGATAAACCCCCTCTGTAAAAGCCGATCCATTTCTGGTGTTTTGCATTCCACCAGCATTAGCAAAACTAGAACAGTCACCAATTTTGCGTGTTAAGAGGAGTGGCCCAATGTTAGACTATAGACAGACTCATGGCTATGACAGATGGCTTAGCTGGTTAGCCAAGGGTCTGGAAGAAGAAAAAATTGGAAGATCAGGGACAAGGGTATTTGAGGGAGAGATTTGTGGATTGATTTAAGAGTGGGCATGAAGTATGAAGATCTTTGTATCACTTCCACCAAAGGGCAGCCATAATGGAGGAATCAATAAATGACCAAGTAGGAATGACTCCTACCAGCCTGTCATGGCCAACCAATGAGTCAGGGATGGAAGCTATGCATGGACCCAACAGCAGGAAATTCCACTCAACAAGACTGATCTAGCTAGTGCCACTGCTGAATGTCCAACCTGCCAACAACAGAGACTAACACTGAATCCTCAACATGGCACCATCCCCCAAGAAGACCAACTTCCCCTTGGTGGCAAATTGATTACACTGGACACCTTCTTCCTGGAAGGGGCAGTAAATCATCTTGACTAGAATCGACACATAATACAGGTGTGGGTTGCCTGTCTTTCCCACAGGGTCTCAGCCAGCACCACCATTACCCATTCAGTTTATAGTGTGCTTGCTTCAATGACTCAGGATCCTGACTAACATCACCTCAGACAAAGGAACCCACTTCACAACAAAGGAGGAACAGTGGTGGGCAAGTGACAATGAGATCCACTTTCCTATCATACACCACACCCCTCACAAGTTGCTGTCCTGATAGAGCGATAGAATGATCTTCTGAAGGTGCAGCTGAGGCACCAACTTGTAGATGGGACACTGAGAGGAGCATTCAAGGTGATACTATTAAGTGTAAACCCTAAATCAACAACCGTGACATGGTGTGGTGTCTCCGCTAAGTAGACTGCATGGATCCAAGAACCAAGATGTAGAACCATGACCCTCAGTAACCTACCTGGGGAAATTGTGCTCTAGACACCACAGTTCTAAAGTGCTTAGACCTCTAATGGATGAAGGACTGGGTCACACCACTAGAGAATTCACCTGGACTGGTGGAGGTGCTGGCTGTGGGTAAAGGGAAACCATGCTTGGTAGTACAGGAAGGCAATGGTGAGTATCAGTGGCAGTCCAAAAACCAGCTACAATGGTGTGGGTCACAATTTGTTCCACTAAGTTTCCTTTTGTATGTTTTCCACAGGATCATCCAAAAACAGAATCTTGGAGGGTGAATTTACTATAGGAAGCAAGTGGATCCAAGCAGCTCTAAGGATAGACTATAGTGGAAGCCATTGTGATACGTGGCACAGATTCCCTCCCACCCCCATCTCACCAATTCAGAACAATCTTCCAGGTGTGTTGCCTGTTGGCAGCTCACGGCTGAGTCTCTCTGGGAATTGCTCTGCAGAATGGAAGTGCCTCATCAGTCTACGCCCCCATCCTGGGAGCAGCCACCTCCAATGACCGGAGATGCAGGGATACAGAGTCCTCGTCCCTAGCATCAATTCAGGGTCGTGCTTACATCTGAGCTCCCCATAGGGTTGGCTGAGGTCTCAGTTGCAACTACATCACAGTCTGACTTCTCCCTCTGCTCAACTTTGCTTCCTTCCCTTCCTCCCAGGTGTGGTGGCTGAAGATACACCCCAGTTAACTTTCTGAGCACAAATCTCCCTCTCAGTGTCTATTTCCTGGTGAACCCAACCTGACACAGATGCCTCCCAGAACTGTCCATCTGTAGTCCTGGGGGCAGGGGAATCTATCGACTCCCATCCCTCATTGGCTGAGGGTTTGCTGCCAGCCCTGGGGCATTAACTTCCCCACACCACCAAGCCGTGCCCACTTTGGAGAACGCATTGTGGCCACAAAGTAAAGAGAGATAGCTAGAGGTGGGACACTGTCCATGCACATAGAATGGCCCCCAATGGCTGTGACCAAAATCAGAGGTAAGCTGAGGGGATGTGACACCATGTACCAAAAGCATCTGCTATAATGCAATACAAAATATATGTCCCATCAAATATATATATAAAATGTATTTATATAAATATATATGCATATGTGTGTGATGATAGCTAGATGATAGAAAGACAGATCTGCATGTGTGTTTTTTTGTTTTGTATGAGTGGCCATGTATTACAAGCACTCTTCCATGCCTTGCTTTTATGCACGTAACAATAATTCTTGGAGAGTCTTCCATATCAATAAAGATCTGCCTCATTATTTTCCAGAGTTGCATACAGATATGTCATTATTTACTTAAATAGTCAGCTACCGGTGGCTTTGGGGTTGCTTCCAAACTTCTGCTAGCACAAATGATGCTACAGCAAATAGCATTTACGCACAGCATCTCCCATGCATGTGAGTAGCTCCTAAGCAATTTAACCTGCACCCTGGAAATAAGAGGATATCTGAGTCATTGTGGCATCTCAACAATTTCCAAGCTCTCAACAATCTCTGAAGGCCCTCAGTGGCTACAGGGTCTGTGTTAATTTCCTGGTGTTGCAGTAGAAAATTACCAAAGATTGTGTGGCTCAAAACAACAGAAATTTATTTTCACACAGAAAATAAATAAATAAATAAATAAATATTTTAAAATAAGTAAATAAATAAATATAAATAAAGTAAATAAATAATTAAATAAATAAATAAAAATTAAATGAATAAATAAACAACAGGAATTTATTTCCTCAAAGTTTTGGAGTCAGAAGTCCAAAACCCAGGTGTCAGCAGGGCCACACTCCTTCTGAAGGCTGTAAGGGGAGAATCCATCTTTGTCTCTTCTGGGTTCTGGCAGCTCCAGGTGTTCCCTGGCTTGTGGCTGCATCACCCCCAATCTCTGCCCCTGTCTTTACATGGCCTTCTCCTCTCTTCCCCATGTGTGTATGTCCGTCCCTCTTAAAAGGTCATTTTCTCATTGGATTTAGGGACCACCCAGATAATCCAGGATGATCGCATCTCAAGAACCTTAAGTTAATTACATCTGCAAAGACCTTTTTTCCACATAAGGGCACCTTCACAAATGCTGGGGGTTAAGACATAAGCGTATCTTTTGAGGAGCCATCACTCAACCCACTTCACCTGGCATTCACAACCCCCTGCCCCCTCCCCAGCCACCTTTCCTTCCACACTCTCCCACCCCAGATATTCTAGCCATTTAGACCTTTTGGAGAATCCCCCCAAATCTCTGGGCCTTTGCAAGTGACATTTCCCTTTGTCTGGAGCATCCTTTCACCTCTTCTATACATAGAACACTCCTACGTATCCTTCAAGACCTGTTGGACATCACCTCCTCTGGGAAGCTCTCTCTGATTCCCAGTCATGTTAGAACGTTCTCTGTACTTTCCAGGGTGCCATAAAGACCCACACCAGATCGCACCTGGTAGTAGGCAGTGGTTGTCTGCCAACCTGTCCTTCTGTCCCACTGGACTGTGAGCTCCTTCAGAGTAGGGACCAAATCTTATTCATCTCCGGGTCCCCCATCCTAGCACCAGGCACGGTCTGGGGTAACAACAATCCATGTGCAGGGAACAAATGCAGATTGTTGTCATAAACTATCATGTTAATAAAGTGATTAAGGAGGGGGTTGTCTATCCTAGGCCAGAGGTTAAAAAATAAGATTAGCAATAAGAGTTAGCATTAGAAAAGTGGAAAGAATTCAGGTAAATATTCAACCAGAACTTACTGAGCACCTACTAAGTACCAGGTACCAGCTCAATGCATTACACTGTCATTGACATATTTCTTATTCACAACATTGCAGGGGGGAGATGGGGGTGATAGCAAAGTTTAGGCATGGGAAGTGAGCTAGGAAGGGAGGCAGTGGCTGTGATCCTGGGCTCTGGAGCCAGACTGACTTGGTAGGAATCCTGGTTCCATCGTTTATGTCTCTGTGGCCTTAGGTGTAAGTGGGGATGGTAATGGTGCCTTACCTCGAAGGTGGCTGGAGGGAGTTAATTCCCATAACGCACGCAGAGTAGTGCCTGGCTCATGATAAGTGTTCTCTGAGTGACTATAAATGGCAGGCCTGAGATTCAAACCCAGGCTTGGGCCAAAGGTTCTTTCCATTGCACCACCCAAGAGATAACAACAAATGGCATTGAACCCAGGGAAAGAGAGAAGACCCCATCTCACAACTACAGCAGGGAAACCTCAGCAATCACAGCACAGCTCAGAATGGAGAGAAACAGAGGACGGGAAGGAAGCAGCTTCTGTGGTTCCAGTGAATGTTGCCTGTGAGCTGAGGGCTGGGGAATCAACATCTAGACTGGCCTGGGCGGGCTGCTAAAGTCAGGGTAAGTGACCCTAGATACTGTAAAAACAAGCATTTTTGCATACTGTGACTTAACCAAATACAAGTTACATTCGCATTCATGCAAAGTCCGGTAATGGTGATGGTTTGGCAGCTCTGCTCCACGTTGTCACTCAGGGACACAGGACATTTCCATCCTGTGGCTCCAGTATCTCTTAGGGCCTTGGGGCTCTCCACTGGATTTTCAACAAATGGCCAGGAAATGGAAGAGGAGGGAGCATGAAGGATCTGGCAGGAGGTTGTAGGGCCTAGAAATGGCACACATTGTTTCCACTCACACTCCATTGGCCAGGTCTCAGTTCATGGTGTGAACCCAGGGAGAAGAGAAAACGGATTTGGGGTACAATTAGCCAGATGAGCAGGGAGGCCAACATGATACCTCCTCTTTCTTTATATCTCCCTCCAGAACAGTCCTTATGCCTGGCACATAGTTAAGTGCTCAGAAGCCTCTGCTCATACCTGCCGCTCAGCCAGTGTTTCCAGTACTCCCAGCCCATAGCCACTCTGATGAGTCCATCTGTTCTTTCTGTTATTCACTTCTCTTGCTTGAACACTTTCCTGGTTTAGAATGCTTCCATTTGTTTGGCAGTTCACCATAGTGGTTCAGCATGTGGGTGCGGAATTTAGATGGCCTTGGTTGAAATCCAGCCTCTGCCCTTTCTTAGCTGTCACCTTGGGCAAGTCACTGAACCATAACCTTGGCTTCCTCAGCCAGGTACTGGGCTTAATGTGCACTGATTCCTTCAACCACCCCTCAACAATACAGAATCAGGATGAGATAATGCATGGTAAGCATAATGCCTGCTGTGTAGCAAGGACTCATATCATTTGACATCACTCTTATTCTGACTCCGGCCCCCCAGTTCAGTCATTATAACTCAGAGATGCCAGCAATGGGAAGACCCAGAAAGAACATGGGGCAGGACTGATGGACAGGCTGGAAAACAGGGATTTGGAATTGTGACCTTTACCGTCAGAGGAGGTGAGGGAGGGGGGATAGGCTTTGGTGTCTCGGCCCTCAACAGAGAGAAAGGGGCCACCAGGGCTGGAGGGAGAGCCCTCTCTGGCCTCCACTCCCGCTCCTGCCAGCCATGGGGCCTGGGAGGCTTGTTCTGCTCCCTCTCCTCTGGAAGACATCGGCCTACTGGTCTCCCTGCCTACAACTGGCCCTCTCCAACCCATTCTCCGTCCTGCCTGTCCCAGGGTGGTCATCTTGTCACTGTTGTAAAGGTAAAGTCCAAACCCTTCAGAAGGCAGCACAATTCACCATGATCATGAGCCCCATCTTCCTTTTCACCCCATTTTCCATCACCCCCAACCCTGTTCCCCCACCCCCAGGCCCCTCCACACATACCTTGCTCTCTATTCTCCAGACACTCTGAACTTCTTTCAGTTTCCAGAACACATCTGGCACTCAATTTCTCTCCTCTGAGCCTTAGCACAGGCTGGACTTCAGCCTGAAACACTCTTTCCCTAGCCCCACCTAGCTAACTCCTACCCATACTTCAGGGCCCGACCTTAGGTTTTCTCTCTCCCAGGAAGCACATTCATGGTCGCCAGAGAGTGGGTTGAGCAGCCCCGCTCATCTTTTCCCGCAGCTACTTCATTCTGAATGAATGGAATGACATCATAATATCACTCTGTATTACAGATTGGGATGTATCAACATTCAACTTCAGCCTCAGAATTCAGACAAAATCTGCTATTTGTTTTCAGTGTTGGTCTCAGCTTTGGAAAGCCAAAAGACAAATGCCAGTTTCACTGTCATTTCAGGCACCCCTAAACCATGTAGGACAAACAAATCATATCTAACCACCATAATCACATCAGTAATACTTACAAGACACACCATTTAAACTTATTGTCAACATCTGCATATGTATTTTTCAAACATAAGTAATCATTCTAAATATAACTTGGAGTGGAAATTGCCTTGTGGGATTTTTATGTTATCAGTCAAAGGGTAATATATTGTTGCAATCATAAAAGCCTGCAGTCATTAATGACAATAGCGGATGTTGTGAATTTTATGTGTAAAAACAGTTATTAAGAAAACTCATTCAATGTAGTTATTTTAGGTTATTTGGCTTTTCTTGTACAATTGTTTGATTACGGTTTGTTAATTTTCTTGGGGTATGGTAGGAACATGTTGGAAGCAATGTAGTTATTTTAAATTACGTGTTTTTCTTATTCCTTTGTTTGGATATGGCTTATTAATTTTCTTCGGGTAGGGAGGAACGTGTTGGAAGCAATGTAGTTATTTTAGGTTATTTGTTTTTCTTAATCCTTTGCTTTGTTTTGTTTGAAATGTGGTGTTTTGTTGTTGTTTGTCTGTTTTAATTTTTCAATAAATAAAGTTCTCTACAGGTCTCTCGCTTTTTCTGTGCATTTTGGGAACAGAGGCACTGACTGACTTTTCAAGGATGTTTGCATAATGAACAGCCCCGGAATATAGATAGGGTCTCCTTCTAGAGAAAGGGGCAGGTTTGTCTGCTGTCCAGTGTAATCAAGAAAATGTCTTCCTCTGGGGTAAAAGTGTTGCAGGCTTACTGCCATTATAAAGAATTCAGCTCCCTTAACTTGGGGTTCTTCAGTCCACTGCACATGCAGCCCCCATCTGGGCACCTCCACTTCACCCCCAGGGTAAAGCTCCTGCTGCTCGCTGTGCCATGAGTAATAATATCCTTTGTCTCTGACCCAGGAGTCTTGTGTCTTCTGCTAGCATCCATGAACAGAGCAGGCTAACTTGTTAACTTACAACTACAATCAAGTTTCAGACCCTTTACAGCTTTTGACAACAGATTATTTGAATATAGAGAGCATGTCTACGGTCGGGTTCCCTGGAGAACAGGCTCTGAAATGGATATTTGGATTGACAGATGGATCTGTGGATAGATGCATGAAGAAAGAAAAGGACTCCTCTCCGGCAGGAGAGGTGATCCCTTGTCTCTCCCAGGTCTGGGGAAGGGAGGCAGGTATGGAGCAGGAGGTGATGGGTGAATTCCCAGATGCTGCTGCCTGACCCAGGATTTCCCCTGTTTCCAATCTACACGCTGACCTTCTCCAAGGAGGGCTGCGATTAAACCCAGCTGAACCACACGCCTCGGGGATGGGAACGCGACGAGTTCTGCGCCCGACCGACAGGCAGATGGAGTTGTCAAGAGGAGAGATGGAGGGCTGCCCGGGACCAGGGCTCAGACCTCCCTCCGTGGCTGAAGACTTTAATCGCGCGATTTTACACAGGACTATTTTTAGCCAGGTGAACCGTGTGTAAAGCAGACGGGGCTCAAAATGCAGCAGAAATCTGCTTTGCATTTACACAGCAGACCCCCATGGGAGAGGAGGTGTGGGGGTGGCTGCGGGGCTCCCTTTCCAAGAGGAGAAGGTGGAGGGAATTGGAGAAAAAAGGTAGGGGGAGGGGCTCCTCCCACTGGACACCCACCATGTGTCAAGTGTGATGCTGAGAGATTTAAAAATAGCATCTCAGTGTGGCCCAAGCTCCAGCCATCCGGATAAAGTACCCCCTGTATACCGGCTACTGGTTAAGAGTACAGTCTCTAATCAATAAGGATAATAACAGTGATGGACTGATACACAGCAGAGGGGTCGCCAATTTTTTTCTGAAAAGAGCCAGATAGTAAATATTTTAGGCTCGCAGTCCATATGGTCTCTATCACAACTGCTCAGCCCTGCCAGTGTAATGCGAAAGCAGCCATAGATAATATGTAAATGAATGGATGAGGCTGTGTTCCAACAAAACTTTATTTTTACAAATAAAATATATTTTATTTTGGACTGGATTTGGCCTGGTGAGCTGTAGTCTGCCAACACAAAAGTCAAAGTCATATTATTTAAAAAAAAAAAAAAAAAAAAAAAGTAGCCTGTTTTAAATACTAACACTGAACAAATCAAAGATTTTTACCCCCCCCCCCACAGTGCGAGATATTTCCAAGATAATTTCAGGATTTTTTAAAGATATCAATCCATATAGCACTACAGGTAGGGCGGTTTCATAACAGGACACAGATTTCAAGTTGTGGAGTGAGCCTTATCTTCTCCTGATCCTATCCCAGGGGAGCTCTGGGGAATTATGGAGGATTGCCAGATAAAAATAAAGGATGCCTGGTTAAATTCAAATTTCAGATAAATGACAAGTAATGTTTTAATAGATCACATACACTATTTGGAACACACTTACACTAAAAAATTATTTTTTGTTTATTTAGATTTACCTGGACATCCTGTATGTTTATTTGCTCAACCATGCCGCCCTAGCAGCATGTGTAATCTCACCTGAAAAGACCACTGAAAGTCTACATCTGCAGCTTGATGATGAGGTCATGGCAAATGCAACTGGTGTCCCCGAACCCCCAGAGCCACCCCACATAGACCCTGGAGCCAAAGTGGAAAAGTTAGCTTTGAAGTAGACAGATGAAGGTTCCTATATAAATTGCCTGGCATTTAATGGGTACTTGATAAATTGTAGTTGTTTTTATTCATTTGCAGTTTCTTGATGTGTTTTATGCTCCCTTGATAAACTCTGTCTCCAGTTGTGTGACCTTGGCCAAGTTTCTTAACTTTTCCTGAGCCTTAGTTTCTCCATCTGTAACATGGGGATAATGATGACACCTTCTTCGGGGGTTTACGATGTGGATTACATGAACCAATGAGAGCCAAATGCTTCACACAGTGCCTGGCAATGAATGTGATCTCTGTAAACATCAGCAAAGTTGAATAACTAATCCCAGTGTCATGTTCATCTTCCATTAAATCCTCACTATCCTGGAGAGGTGGATATTAAGGTCCCCATTTCACACCCTGGAGAGGTGGATATTAAGGTCCCCATTTCACAGACCAGATGAACTAAGGCTCCAAGAGGTGGCATTGCTCACAGGGAATAAGCAGCCGAGATGGGATTTGAACCAGCGGTGCTGGCTTGCGGGCTTCTCAACAACAGGGGTAAGCTGCTCCACACAGCCGGGCTCATAACATGCAAACTAGGCTGCCTTTTGGCCTCCAGAGACCTCAGACAGGAGACACCCATCAGCTGAGTAAGCTCCCAGCTGCCCGGCAGGTGACACTTGCCTGCAGAACTGGGACGTTTTTCACCTGGGTCAGGAATATGACTTTCAGCAATTGTTTCCAGGTTGGGCTGCTGGGATCGGACCACCCAGGGTTTTCCTGGCTACAGGGGAGGAGATGGGAGAGAACTACTCTGCCTCCTCAAATATCCTCAGCCCCAAGGACTCCTCCCACTGCCCTGGACGGGAACCCTCCCATGAGCCATGGGGTACAGAGGCTTCCTGACCTCAGTTTCCCCCAGGCATTGCCCCAACCTGTTTCCAGGCCTTGCCTGACCCTGTACTTCTCCCTGGCAGTGCAGGGCATGGTTGAAACCATCCAATCAGTGATGCATAATTATTTGCTTAGTTCTGGTCTTCCCCAATGGGCCACAAGCCCATTCTTCTGGGTATTCCCTGCTGCGTCCCCAGTGCCTGACACAGGAAGGAACCTACTAAACATTTGTTGAATGACTGATAGATGGACACAACTAATATTTTTTAAGCACTTACTATGTCCTAAGCACTTTACCCTCTTTTCTCATTTCATTGTCATGGCAGGCCTTTGAGGCTGGAACTAGCAGTCCCACTTTATAGATGAGGGAATTAAGGCTCAGAGCCACTGTGATAAAAGCAGTGTGATGTGGCAGTTAGGAGCATGGGCTCTGGCTGTGCAGCCACAGGAAAAGCCCTCATCTGTAAGATGGGAACAATAACCTCACCTACTTCAAATGGCTGTGGTGAGGATTCAGTGAGAAAGATGGAAAGTATCAGTCCAGTCTCCAAAAGACAATTGCTGACCATAATTGTTACTATTATTACTTTTACCTAATTCATACAGCTAATGAGTGATGGTGCTGGGACCTGATTTCACTGTTCATTCCACTATGTCAGAGAGGAATAAAAGACAAGATAAAGGACAGAGCTGGAGATCGAGGTCATTGCATACCTTCCACCAGGCCTGGCTCCACACTGGAAATTGTCATAAAAAGAAAGGCCCGACCTTGCTGTTCAGACTCAATGGAGCCAGCCCATGCTGGCAGGAGGGCAGGCTGGAAACCCTGCCTTTAGCTGCAAGGCTGATGTATGCTGCCATCCCAGGCTGGGGCTGGTGCAGACTGTGCTGAAGATTGACTTGCATAGGAGAGGAAAGGGGTTGCCCAAGGCCTGGATGTTTCTATCCCCCAGAATAACCATTGATCACTGCCCTCAAACTTGGTATGAAAGTGTTGTCTTTCGCTGGGAGAAAGGGCAAATTCAGAGCAGATGAGTCCTCATAGGAGAGCCACATTCCCAGCTGTACCTCTAGCTCAACAAGCACAGTGGGAAAGACACAGGCTCCAGAGCTGGACGGACCTGAGTTCAAACAACAGTCTTGCCCACAACCTTATGTGTGACCTTGGGCAGCAACTTCAGCCTTTTGGTCTCAGTTTTATTCATAAACTGATGGGGAATCTATGCCATCCTGGCTTGCTGAGAGGATGAGATAAAACTACATAGGAAGTGCACGTGGAGCATCTCCAGAAATGTCAGGTGTCATCCTCCCCCTTCCTGGTCCCCACCTTTGCCCCCCAGCCTTTGTCTCTTTCTAGGTGTCTCTCTCTCCCCAGCTCATTTCAGAGCAGGAGTTGGACAGAACTAGAAGACCATCTCGGAGGCCAGCCTTAAGCGGCCCTGCAGAAGGAATCTAGGGCCAAACATAACATCAGATTATTTAAAATGGGGACTGTAAACACCAGCACAACTGGCCAGAACTCAGTGGCCAGCAGACCACAGCCCAGCTGCCCTTCATGCCAGTGGCCCTGCCACCTGCTGCCCCTGGCCCTGGGAGGGACCCAGTTCTGCAGGCGCCGGGCACAGACTGGCATGTTTTTCCAGAGCTGAGCTGGGGACCTGGCCAAACCCTGCCCCCATAGCGAGAAGGCCTGGGAAGAGCTGACAGGGTTGGGGCTTGGAGGAGAGAGGGCCTCCCTTTCCCCACCGCATATAGCAGCTGTGTGAGTTTGGGGCAAGCACATCACCTCTCTGAGCCCCAGGGTCCTCATCCAAAAAGTGAGGCTATTACAATACTGTAACTGTAATTAACAAAGCAGAGTGTGAGGATGGTTGGAAGAGGAAGGCGAGGGTCGTGTGTGTCACCAGAAGGAAAGCTGGAGGATAAAAGCTGGGATTGTATAACTTAGCAAAACCTAGAGTGGACAATGTTGGTGGTAAAGTTCTTACATGAACTAGAACAAATGTATGTCACTATTAAAAGGTGTTAACAATAGGATGGTGTATGGGGAAAAACACAATTAATGTAAACTAAGGTCTATAGGGAACAGTAACATTGTAATATTCTTGCGCTAATTGTAACAAAGGCACTATACCAAAGTTAAATGTCAATAATAGGGGGATACAAGGGGCATGGGATTTTTTTTCTTTGGAAGAAATGAGAATGTTCTTAATATTAACTGTAGTGGTGAAGGCATAACTATGTGATTATACCAAGAGCCATTGATTGTACACTTGGGATGGATTGTATGGTGTGTAAATAAAGCTGTTGAAAAAAATAGTAAGTGTAGGTGAGAATATGGAGATTATTAGACCTCTCATGCACTGCTGGTAGGAATGTAAATGGTGCAGCTGCTTTGGAAATTTTTGGAAAATCATCTGACAGTTTCTCTCGTATGACCCAAATAATTCCACTCTTGGGTATGTACCCAAAAGAAATGAAAACATACGTACACACAGAAACTTATACACACATGTTCATAGCAGCATTATTCATAGTAGCCAAAAAGTAAAAACAACCACAATGTTCATCACCTGATGAACAGATAAATAAAATGTGGTATATCCATACAATGGAATATTATTGGGCAATGAAAATGAAGTACTGATACATGCTACAACATGAATGAATCCTGTAAACATTATGCTAGCTAAGTGAAAGAGGCCAGTCACAAAGACTATCTATTGTATGATTTCATTTACACAAAATGTCCAGAACAGGCAAATCTGTAGAGACAGAAAATAGATTAGCTGTGGCCTATGGCTGGAGGGTGGGGGAGTTTTTTGGGGGCAGAAGTGAAGAAAATGTTTTAAAATTTATTAGGTGGTGATTGCACAATGCTGAATATACTAAAAAAACACTGGATTATATACTTTAAACAGGTGAACTGTATGTTAGGTGAATTATATCCTAATAAAGCTGTTATTTAAAAAAAAAAAAAAAAATAAGTGTCCCCTTGCCCCAGATCGTGGTGAGATGCGTAAAGGAGGTAAGCACTTAGCCTGGTGCCTGGCAGGATAAAAGGTGGGACTGATCCTTCACACACCCTCCGTCAAGATTGAGGCTGGAGACTGAGGCCCCACCATACCTGGGGGCTGTGGGGTAACCAGAGTGACCACTTTCATCCACTCAGAGGTGAACAGCACTGTTGCCCAGGCAAGCAAGCAGGTTTGGAGCCAACCAGAGCCAGATTCAAACCCCAGCCCTGTGACGTCAGAGTCGTGTGGCCTTGGCCTTGTCACTGCCCCAGCTGTGCCCAGGAGTCCTATTTGTGAAACAAGGTTACTACCTACCTCACTGGCCTCTCTTGTTCGCTCAAGAAATTTTTGAAATCATTATCGAGCACCTACATTGTGTACAGCTCTAGAGACCATGGAGGAATAAGGCTGGATTCTTGTCTTCTGGGTTGTTATAAAGATTCAAGGAGATACTGAATGCACCGCGCCTGGCATCGGGCAAGCACTCAATAAGTTGTCTTTCCTATGTTAATTACCTCCTGTCTCATTTCCTCCCTCCCTCCCTCTCTCCCCTCTTCCTCCTCCTCTTCCTTTCTTCCTTCCTCTTTCCCACTCTTCCTTCCTTCTTACCTCTGTGGGGCATTAATCAGACACGGGTCCTCTGGGAATATTAATTACATAGGGAATATGGGTTAGAGGGTCCAACCCCATCCCCACCCTCCTCTCCCCAAACAGGTGCCAAGCCCTTCCTGGCAGGTGCAGACCTGGACCTCAAAAGCAAAGACAGAGTTTGTGGCCACAACAGGAGAGAGGGTTTAGGAAAACGACCCAGTCGTGTTACGTTCAAAACTACTAAAGCTCCGGCCCCAAGACCTTCCTTACGGCCTGAAGTTCTCTGAGCCTCAGCTCTGGGAGGGAAAGGCGAAGGGGGCAGGGGGGCAGTGGGGCAGGGGGGCTGGATGACTCAGCCGCCCTTTCTGCAGAGTTTGTTCCAGCACAAGGGGCCTGGGGAAGCCCCTTGCAGGGAGGAAACATGCCAGTCACACAAGCTAGACTGGCCCTGGAACTCCCCCTTGTCACCCCTGTCACGACCCCATGGGAAATGGGGATACAGGGCCCTCCCCTGGCCCAGGCCTCGCCTGCCTGCCTGTGTCACAGCCTAGCCTGGCTGAAACCTGAGCTGGAGAGATACAGCCGAGGCCGGGCCAGCAAGTTATGTCTTAATGTAATTTAGCTGTAATCGCAGCATGTTTTCCTTTGCTATAATTAGTAAAATGTGGTTGTTTTCTGTGTTCCTGGAAGATGTCTGAACCAGAGCCAGCTCCCCGTAGCTTTTCTGACAAGCTTTCCCAAACAGGCCCACCAGCAACACAGTGGATTTACCAACACTTGTGTTTTTTTTTTTGTTTTTTTCCTTCATCTGTAATCCTCCTGATTGCTGAGCTGGGGCCACTCCCTCCTGGTCCATGAGGACAGGCCCTGGGGTTCAGCACAGTGCTGGGCACACTGTATGTGCCCAAAAAATGTGGGTGAGTAAGTGAATGATCAAAACAACAACAGAAAGGCATGCAGGGAAGGCATTCCTTTTCTAGGATTTCCCCAAGATCCTCGAAGAAGGGGTGTGTGTGTGTGTGTGTGTGTTGTGTGCATTTGTCCACTTGTGGGTGTCTCTGGGATTATGGGCACAGATATCCATGTGTGGATATCAACCACTGATGACCCTGTCCATGTGTGTCCTGATGGTGCTGAGCCCCTGTGTGTAGGTGTGGGCATTCTTTGTGTGCTTTGAGCCACCTGGAGCTACCGGAACTGACTACGACCATTCTGAGGAATGGGTGGGCAGTTAGGACAGGGAAGGGCAATGCAATCCCTTTCTTGCATCTTCTGCCTTGGATCATCATCAGGCACAGCCCTTTGTCCTTTCATTCAGACATTCAGCAAACGTTAACTGGGACCTACCACACACTGTCATCTATCACTGCTGGTTCCCCATTGGGTCTCCCTGTAGCTTTCCATTTCTCTACATATTCATCATTCCATGAATATCGATTCAATGACTACATGGGTTAGCCTTTGGGACTCGTTTGGTTGGTCAGTTTTGCACGAAGACTCAAGATTCACATTTCCTGCCTTTGTCAAATTCTCTCCCAAGAGGAGACATGTTTAGGATAGGTTTCATATTTTTTATTTCATTATCAGTCACTATATAAAATGGAGTGGTAGTGTGACCCAGCTCATAGAATTTTTCGGTGCAGTTCACATCTAAAGTTCTTATCCCAGTCCCTGGCACCCAGGAAGCACTCGTTGAATATCAGTGCTGATCATTACTATTTCACAGAGGTACTAGAGCAGCGAGGGGCAAGGACTCCCCACCACTTACTGTGTGGCCTCAGGTAGACTGCTTAACCTCCCTGAAGGGAGTTTCCCTGCCTGTAAAAGGAGATGGTCCTAATACCAACCTCACAGGGTTGTCAAGAAGTTTGAATGTGATCCACGTGTAAGTCCTCAATAAATATGAGTTATTACTTTATTAATCGTGTGGCCTTTACTTTTTCAATTGATTTGTAATGCTTGGAAAATGCCCTCATCAACCACGTCTCCAACTGAGTCCCCAACTTTCTGTCACTGGCAGAACTCGCCAGCTAGCAGCGCCTGCCAGATTCTGCGTCACAGGAATGCTGCGCTCTGATTGGCCGAATGAGTCGGGACTCTGAGTGTCCTGATTGGTTGGAATGGGAGTGGGCGTGGCCTGTACTCCTGCGCTCACTCGGCAGTAATTTCTTGGATTGTGATGTCATACTGTGGCTTGGGTTATTGTTTTTATCTTTTTCAGGAAATCTCACCAATGTCCGGCTCTGAGATTTCTGCAGATAAATTCCTCCAATACACATCTGCTCTTACGAAATGCGTAAATGTTGTGGTACGACGGCACTAGGGTTACCGACCTGGGAACGCTCTTGCGTGCGATGATGCCGAGTTCCATATTCTCACGTTAGGCAGGAGGGTGGGCTTGGGGTCCCCGCACAAGGCGCCTGCCCACGTAAGGAGCCTCTTCCTTTCCGTGCAATCGGGCACTTGCCCCTGCCGAGCTCCCCTCTGGCCGCGCGCAGGGAGAGTCGCTGTTTTTTTTTTAAATTCATTTTATTGAGATATATTCACATACCATGCAGTCATACAAAACAAAGCGTACATTCAGTTGTTTACAGTACCATTATATAGTTGTGCATTCATAACCAAAATTAATTTTTGGAGAGTCACTTTTGAACCGTGAAAGCAAATGGGGAATTTCTCCACCCCCTGCACTTCTGAAACCTGACCTGGCAGCGCTTTTTCATTTATTCATTCACTCGCTCACTCACTTGTTGTGCAGTAAATGCTGTGCCGAGCTCTCAGCAGATAATTAAATGAGATACAATACCAAGGCGATGATACTGAGGGAAGACTCAATGTGAAATGATATTTAAAGGTAATACACAGAAGAGCTAGAAATGGACATTGAATATGTTTTTTAAAAAATTCGTCATCTTACCAGCAACTGTAAAACTCCAAATTTAAAGTTTTTGTTGTTTGTTTGTTTGTTTGTTGTCTTCTGGTAAATATTTAAAAGGTTGATATCAGCACTGTGACTATAAGACGCCAAACCCTTTCATATACCGTGAGTGGGAAAGCAAATTGAAATGTCTTTGGAAGAGAGTTGAGCAAGTTCACATCTAGAATTTACCTGAAAGAAAAACTCACGCACACACACAAAGATCAGAATAATGTGGCATTTCTAATAACAAGACATTGGAAATAATACAAATGACCTTCAAGAAAGGATTCATTCAATTATGGTACAATAATGCATCCAATGAAGAAAAAAGAGGAAATTAGTGACAATGAAATATAGCTAAGGCAAAAAAAATAAGAAGCAAGGTTAGAAAAGTTTCCAGTGCCTGTAAACATTAATTAATGTATATTAATTAATATACATTATTAATGTATGAAAATTAATCAATTAATTAATTAATGAAAAGTAGACAGATAATTTTATAAAATATTCTGGAAGGATATGTGGAAGGATATGTGCTGGTGGAAATCAGGTCCCAGAGAAGGGAGTAGGTCACACATCCATCAGGCCCTGCGAGGAAGAAATTGTCTAGAGTTATGGAGGAAGGGACAGCCTGGGTCAAGGAAACTTGAGGGCGAAGGTAAGAACTTTTTCTTTCAAAGATTTTTGGAGGTGGGAGCAAACGCCTGGCCAGAAACGGGTACTGTGTGTGGCCCACGCTTCTATTCCCTCCTCTGCACCCTTGGCAGACATCATTAATCTATCTTGACATTCTTTCTTGCTGAACCCCTATATGCCTGAAATTCTTATTAATGCAAAGCCACGGGCAATCAGGGAGAAAGCAGTTAGGATTGTCAAACCCATTTCCCTTGCAGGTAACGAACCTGGGGGTGTGAAGTGTAGCTCTCTTACATCATGCAGCATCTAGAATCCCTTCTCTTTCCTCTCTAGACATGGTTATGCGAGCCCCACCCACACATGCCTGCAGGAAGCACGGTGCCCTCCTAAAGATGTCCACCTCCCCAATTTTCTATCTCCTGCTCCAAAATCTTACAGCCCGCTGTTTTTTAGTTGCTTCTGCCTATCTGTTCACCCCAGCCACCAGCAACTGGTTCCTCTCTCCACCACGCCTAGACAGAGCCTACTCTCCTTCATTCCCCCAAAGGACTCCATGCACAAAGCTTTTGGCCATGACAGAGGAATATTGCTGCAGAGATCAAAACTGAACTTTAAACTGGAGGAAAGATTATCTGTCCCAAGAGTTCGCTGGCCCTCCAGGACCCTGTCAAAGGGAATCCCTGGCCTATTTCTTGGGAATCCTTCCTCTCCTTCTCATTTTACTCCAAAAAACCAAAACTCCTACTTCAGAGCCAACCCATAATGGCAGTTTCCCTTATTAGGACATGGTAGCACCAGCACCTGATATTTCTAGTGTGGTCAAAAACCAAATTGCTTGCAGTTCCTCTCTTCCAGACTTCACTTGTGCTGTCCCCACTGGCAAATTCATCCTTCCTCCTTTTTCTTCTCCCCCTTCCTAATCTCTCCTTACCCTTCAAGTCTCAAGTTAGGTTTTCCCTCTCATGTGGACCCTTCTCAGGCTGAGTTGGGGGCCCTACCTCAAGGATCCTAAGGGGCCTTTAAAATATATTATCACAGAGGTTGTAGACCAATGGCTGATTTGGTCCACAGGTTTGCTTATCCTGTTTTTGTTGTTGTTGTTGTTTTGTTTTGTTTTTTAAAGATATTTAATATTTTAAGGACATTTAAATTCATTTGCAAGTTTTTGGAAAATGGGAGAAGTCAAGTGAATATCAAGACTTCTGATTTCACTTTAAAAATTAGAAGTTCTGACCACAGTGGACCCACATGACCACATGACAAGTGAGTAAAGCTGATAGCAGCCACCATTACCCCACCCCCTGGTGTGCCACTGAAGTTTCACTGCAATCCCCACCACTCCCTATTGCCTTATACTTGGACCACCCCCCCACACACACACACACTTATTTATCTTTCCCACCTTGCCCTGTATCATGTGGGCTGGTGACCCCATGCTGTTGGCATCATCTATCCCTGATCTGCCTTTGTCTCTCTAACCAAACTGTGAGCTCCATGAAGGCAGAGCTGCACCCATTTCTGCCTTTCCAGGACCAAGACAGACCCTGGCTCATAGCTGGTGCTCAACCAATGATTTGTCGAGAAGACATCTCAAAGCCTCCCTTCCCCAGAGGCTAAGACAATGTATCTGTAGCCCCTAAAGGCCAAGGGGGCACATCTCTCCACTCTTTATCCTGGTTCCCCATGGATGCTGGAAGGCCCAGATCCTGTCTCTTCTAGGCAAGGCCTCTCTATTGGTTAGGGAAAGCTAGTCTCAGTAACAGATAACACAGACTTCTCAGGGGCTTAAAACAATGAGAGTTGGTTTTTCATTCACATCATGGTCCGGTGCAGGTGCTTCTGGCCAAACAGTCTTCCATATGGTCATTAGGGGACCCAGCCTCTTTCCACTTGTGCTCTGTCCCCTCTAGACCCTCAGACTCCTCCTCTTTCAGTCAATCAGTGAGGAAGGAGGAGGCACTCATGGGAAGTTTTTATGGACCAAGCCAGAAGTGGCCCAGGTCACATTCTACAGCCTAGAAATCCAATTGGAAGGAAGAAATGGAAGAGCAACTAGCTGGGTGGCCAGGAAGAAGAGAGAGCATGGAAATGGAGGAACATCTTGCTGGTCTCTGCCAAGTCCTCCTTTCTATCTCTTCTGCTCAGAAGGAATCCTAGGAAGTGCTCCAAACTCTTGGAAACTAGATCCTTCAAGAGCAAGAAGCCAAGAAGGAAATGGCTTTCTAATTCCAGCCCCCCGCCTTCCTACATGATTTCTCATAGGTGCTGTTTCAACTATCTACTGCTGCATGACAAATCACCCCCAAACTTGGTGTCTTAAAATGACAATCTGGGCTGGGCTCAGCTGGGCTGTTCTTCTCCTCCACAGGGTGTCTGCACAGGCTGGAAGGTCCAAAATGGCTTTTTCACTCACATGTATGCCACCTTGGCTAGGATGGTGGAACAGCTGGGGACCATAGGGCCTCTCTCCCTCTCTCCATGTGGCCTGTCCAGCAGGGTAGCCAGACATTTTATACAGTACCTCCAAGAACGAGGGTCCCAAGAGGACAAGCCCCAGTGTGCAAGTGTTTATCAAGTCTTTGATTGCATCATACTTGCTAATGTCCCATTGACCAAAGCAAGTCAGATGGCCAAGCCCAGGGTCATTGTGGGAGGGGACTACACAAGAGTAGATACTGGGAGAGATGCTCCATGAGCCAATCTAACAGGTTCCAGCAAGGCATAGTCAAATGGTGCAGGACTTTTGTGCCCTGCTGACCAGGGTGCAAATCCTAGATCTGACACCAGCTGTGCAAACATATACATGTCACTTAACCTCTCTGAGCCTATATTTTCTCTTCCACATATAAGGGCAAAAGCACAAGAGCACCTACCTCACAGGGTTGTTGTGAGGCTTCAGTGCAGTCATTCTTAACACTGAGCCTGGTCCCAAAAAAGTGCTCAACATACCTTATTAGTTTCTGTGCCCACAGATCCAGCCTGACCCACCAGACAGCTCTTCCTAGCTGCAGGAGATTTGTTGTACATACTGTAGCTGATATTAATAACTCCAATAGCACAGCAGAAGTTGGAAAGTTCCAGAAATTCAACTCCTACAAAGGAATAGATGGGGGCCCACATAGGACCTGGGATTCAGCAGTCACCCTGCTATATGGAGAGAAAGTCTAACCCTGGGCAAGGACTATATCCCACCCTGGGGCTCCCGAGGACAAGCTAACATGAAATCATTGATTCAGGCCACTCTGGCATCTTACCCAGGAAGAGGGTAGGGGGTACACTCTGGTCAGAGGTAAGATAGGGGTTCTGTGTTTGGTAGGACTTATGGGAGGGACTAATAGAGATTATGGGGCCTGTGATAGACAGAACCAACAGGATATATTCTAAGAGATTTATTTTAGGGAATTGTGTCATGTAATTGTAGGGGCTGATAAGTCTGAATTCCATAAGGCAGGCTGGCAGGCTGGCAATTCCTATAAGAGTGACATTGGAGTCTTGAGTCTGAAATCCATAGGGAGGTCAATAGGCTGGAAACGTACAGAGGAAGAGAGGGTATAGTCTCAAGGCAGAATTTCTTCTTCTGGAAACCACAGCTCTTGCTCTTAAGTCCTTCCACTGACGGGATGAGACCCATCCACATTATCAGGGGTAATCACTTTTATTTCAAGTCAATTGACTATAGATGCTATTTACATCTATAAAATATCTTCATGGCAACATCTAGGTCAGTGTTTGACCAAATAACTGAACACCATGACCTAGCCAACTTGACACATAAAATTAACCATCCCAGGGCCCAAATCCTGTCCTCCCCACCACCCTCCTCCCCCCAAGCCACCCTTTGGAGGCCACTTGCCACCCTATGGCAGCCCACATGCCTGAGGTTCTGCAGACAGGGCTGGGGTCTCCTCACCAGGGGAAAGACTCTCACTGCCCAGTCACTGAGGCCATCCACCCTGGATCCAGAGAGGACCCGGACCTTGTCCCCAAGTCATTGCAGCATGTAGCATGAGCAAGCAGTGGACTGGATACTAAGAGGACCAGGTTATTCTGCTCTGCCCTAACTAGCTCTGTGACACTGGGTAAGTCCTTGCTCCTACCTGGGATCCAGAGAGGGATGCATTCGATCAGGGGTTTTCAAACTGAGGCCTGGGGAACCCACCTCTACTTCCACCCGCTTTTTTTTTTTTTTTTTTTTTGAGGAAGTGAATTTTTAATTTTATTTAATTTTTTAAGTATTTCTTTATTAGAGAAGTTGTGGGTTTACAGAACAATCATGCATAAAATACCGGATTCCCATACACCAATCCACTACCGACAGCCTGCAACGATGTGGAACATTTGTCACAAATGATGATAGCACATTTTTATAATTGTATGTTAAGTAAAGTCCATGGTTTAAGTTAAGGTGGACTGTGTAGGGTAATTCCCTGGATTTTTTTTTAATTTTTTATTCTGTTACCATATGTACAATCTGACATTTCCCCTTTTAGTTATATTCAGATACATATTTCAGTCCTGTTATTTGCATTCATGATGTGCTACCATCACCACCACCCATTACAAAAATATTCCCATCATTCCAATAGGAACCCTGTACATTTTAAACCTTAACTTCCCATTCCCTATCCCCATCCCATTCCCTGCTAACCCATATTCTTGATTCTGACTCTATGAATTTCCTTATTCTAGTTTCAAGTCAATATTCTGGGGCATAAAAAAGTATTTGTCCTTCTGTTTCTGGCTTATTTTACTAAACATGATGTCTTCAAGCTTCATCCATGTTATTGCATGTATCAAGACTTCATTGCTTTTTACAGCAAATAGTATTCCATTGACAGTATATACCACATTTTGTTTATCCATTCATTGATTAATGGACATTCAGGCTGCTCCCATCTTTTCGCAATTGTGAATAATGCCACTATGAACACAGGTGTGCAAATATCTGTTTCAGTCCCTGCTTTCTATTCCTTTGAGTATATACCTAATAGTGGGATTGCCAGTCATGTGATAATTCCATACTTAGCTTCCTAAGAAACTGCGAAACTGTCTCCCACAGAGGCAGCACCGTTTTACATTGCCATCATCAGTGAACAAACATTCCTATTTCCCCACATCCTCTCTAACACTTGTTATTTTCCATTTTTTTAATAGCAGCCATCCCAATGGGTATCAAATGGTATCTCCTTGTGGTTCTGTTTGCATTTCCCTGATGTCTAATTATTTTGGGCATCTTTTCATGTGCTTCCTGTCCATTTGTTTATAGTCTTTGGAGAGATGTCTATTCAAGTCTTTTGCCCATTTTTAAATTGGGTTGTTTTGTTGTTAGATTGAAGGATTTCTTTTTTTTTTTTTTTTTTTTTTTTTTTTTTTCCAGGAAATTGTCCATTTCTTCTACATTATCCAGTTTGTTGCCATACAGTTGTTCATAATATCCTCTTATAATTTTTTTAATTTCTTCAGGATCTGCAGTTATGTCACCTTTTTCATTCATTATTTTGTTTATATGGGTCTTCTCTCTTTTTGATTTTGTCAGTCTAGCTAGGGGCTTGTCAATCTTGTTGATCTTCTCAAAGAACCAACTTTTGGTGATATTTATCCTTTCTATTGTTTTTTTGTTCTCTATGTCATTTATTTCTGCTTTAATCCTTGTTATTTCTTTTCTTCTACTTGGTTTAGGATTGGTTTGCTGTTCATTTTCTAGCTTCTTCAGTTGATCCATTAGTTCTTTGATTTTGGCTCTTTCTTCCTTTTTAATATATGCGTTTAGTGCTATAAATTTCCCCCTTAGCACTGCTTTTGCTGCATCCCATAGGTTTTGGTATGTTGTGTTCTCATTTTCATTCGTCTCTATATATTTAGCAATTTCTCTTGCTATTTCTTCTTTAACCCACTGATTGTTTAGGAGTGTGTTGTTTAACCTCCAGGTATTTGTGAATTTTCTAAGTCTCTGATGGTTATTGACTTCTAATTGTATTCCATTGTGGTCAGAGAATGTGCTTTGAATAATTTCAATCTTTTAAATTTATTGAGGCTTGTTTTATGTCCCAGCATATGATCTATTCTGGAGAAAGTTCCGTGAGCACTAGAAAAGTATGTGTATCCTGGTGATTTGGGATGTAATGTCCTGTAGATGTCTGTTAAATCTAATTCATTTATCAGATTGTTTAGGTTTTCAATTTCCTTATTGGTCTTCTGTCTGGTTGATCTATCTATAGGAGAGAGTGATGTGTTGAAGTCTCCCACAATTATTGTGGAAACATCAATTGCTTCCTTTAGTTTTGCCAATGTTTCTCTCATGTATTTTGTGGCACCTTGATTGGGTGCATAGACATTTACGATTGTTATTTCTTCTTGCTGAATTGCCCCTTTTATTAGTATGTAGTGGCCTTCTTTGTCTCTCAAAACATCCCTGCATTTGAAGTCTATTTTATCTGAGATTAATATTGCTACACCTGCTTTCTTTTGGCTGTAGCTTGCATGAAATATTTTTTTCCATCCTTTCACTTTCAATTTCTTTGTGTCCCTGTGTCTAAGATGAGTCTCTTGTATGCAACATATTGATGGTTCATTTTTTTTGATCCATTCTGCAAATCTATATCTTTTAATTGGGGAGTTTAATCCATTTACATTCAACGTTAAAACCGTGAAGGCATTTCTTGAATCGGCCATCTTATCCTTTGGATTATGTTTGCCATATTTTTCCCTCTCTCTATTAATATCCTTTATTGTACCCATACCGAATCTCTTTAGTACTGAACCTTTCTCCAAGTCTCTCTGTCCTGTCTTTGTTTCTCTGTCTGTAGGGCTCCCTTTAGTATCTCCAGTAGGGCAGGTCTCTTGTTAGCAAATTCTCTCAGCATTTCTTTGTCTGTGAAAAATTTAAGCTCTCCCTCAAATTTGAAGGAGAGCTTTGCTGGATAAAGTATTCTTGGCTGGAAATTCCTCTCTCTCAGAATTTTAAATATATCGTGCCATTGCCTTCTCGCCTCCATGGTGGCTGCTGAGTAGTCACTACTTAGTCTTATGCTGTTTCCTTTGTATGTGGTGAATTGCTTTTCTCTTGCTGCTTTCAGAACTTGCTCCTTCTCTTCTATGTTTGACAGTGTGATCAGTATATGTCTCGGAGTGGGTTTTTTTGGATTTATTCTATTTGGAGTTCGCTGAGCATTTATGATTTGTGTATTTATGTTGTTTAGAAGATTTGGGAAGTTTTCCCCAACAATTTCTTTGAATACTCTTCCTAGACCTTTACCCTTTTCTTCCCCTTCTGGGACACCAATGAGTCTTATATTCGGACGTTTCATATTATCTATCATATCCCTGAGGTCCATTTCGAGTTTTTCAATTTTTTTCCCCATTCTTTCTTTTATGCTTTCATTTTCCATTCTGTCATCTTCCAGGTCACTGATTCGTTGTTCAACTTCCTCTAGTCTTGTACTATGAGTGTCCAGAATCTTTTAATTTGGTCAACAGTTTCTTTAATTTCCATAAGATCATCCATTTTTTTATTTAGTCTTGCAATGTCTTCTTTATGCTCTTCTAGGGTCTTCTTGATTTCCTTCATATCCCGTACTAGGGTCTCATTGTTCATCTTTAGATCTTTGAGTAGCTGCTCTAGGTGTGTCTCTTCTGGTCTTTTGATTTGGGTGCTTGGGCTTGGGTTATCCATATCGTCTGGTTTTTTCATATGCTTTATAATTTTCTGTTGTTTTTGGCCTCGTGGCATTTGCTGTCCTTGATAGGGTTCTTTTAGGGTTTGTAGACCAGTTGAAGTCCTTATCTCTAATTTATCAGATCTACAGCTTCGTGGAGTACACTTTCTCTAACTAACCAGCAGGTGGCGTCCACGAGCCACCTGTTCTCCACAAGCCAGATCTCCCCTGCTTAGCCTTTTTGGTGAGTGGGGGAGTGAGTCTTGTGGGGCCCAATTGGTGTCCCAAGCTTGCGTGTGTAGTTGGTGTTGCCTGCCCTGTATGTGGGGCGTGTTTCTGGGCAGTCGGGGAGGGGGGGTGGCCCTAACAATCAAATCTCCCTGATGATCCTAGAGTTTTAAAGCTACTGCAATAGTCTAATCCTTCAGTTCAGTCCTGCCACAGTTTGTCTCTGCCACTGACCCACAAGTCTTTGGTATTGGCGTATGGCTCCTGAGACTTGCAAGTGGGCCCCTCTTCCAGGCTGTGCACCACGGGTCCTCTGTTGAGGGATGACTGTGCTATGTCGCAGGTGAGTGCCGTCCCCCCAGGGCAGTTCTGGGCTGCTGGGCTGTGTTGGGAGGCTCCCAGTCTGCTCAAATGATGGCTGAATGGGGCTCTGTTAATTCACACTGCTCCCCCTTCCCAGCTCTGGGACATTCAGCTGAGGTTGCAGGGAAGGCTAATGTCCACGCCCAGTTTTGTGGTGTGTGCCTGTTATTTGAAGCACTTCCGTCACACTGGGTTGTCTGGGGCAGCTCTGGGCTATGGGGCTGGCGATGGGCAGGAGTGTTTCCTGTCCACCAGGATGGTGGCTGTGAGCGGACACCCCCCTTTTCTTGGGAAGTTGTGTTGTTTAGTGAATTTTCTCAGCCACTGGATTATTGCCTTTTGTCTCAGAGCTCTCTTAGTTCTGCTCTTGACTTGACGTGCCCAAATTTCAATTCTTTGAAGCTTTCTGTATTGAGCTTCTTAGAGTAATTGTTTTAGAAAAAGCAAAAAGGATTTAAAAAAAAAAAAAAAAAAAAAACGGCCCACCACAGAGATCTAATGGGTTATTGAAATGCTAATAGACAAAGCAACCAGGGCCATTAAGGAAAGGTGCCCTGGGCAGAGAGATCAGCCTTGCTTCGGGATTTGCATATGCGCCTCAAGGCCTGATCTCCGCCCTTCCCCTTTCTGTGTTCACCAGAACTCCAAAAATCCTCTGCTTTTACTTTGGAGCTTCTCGTGTTGTTTTCCTTCTATGCCCGTCTCCTCTCTGCTGGGCTGGCTGCTCTCAGAGTCTCTGGTGTCTGGCCTCAGTCTATAGATTTCGCTGATCTCAGCAGTTCCACGTTTTCATGAGTGTTGTATGAAGTATGCCCAAAGACAGATTGCTCTGTGGTGTCCAGTCCACGCAGTTCCTGGCTTTTTACCTACTTTCCTGGAGGAGTAATCATTTCAGAATGCAGACTCCCGGTTTCACCAAGTGCACGGTCCCTGTGGATTTAGTAGACCTTGTGCAGCTGGTGCATCACTGGAACTGGTGTTCTGGGTCACTTTCTGGCTTTTATCTAGTATTTTTCATGGAGGTGTTTTTTTGCCCTGTCTCTCCTAGCCGCCATCTTAGGTTCTCCTCGAAGGATTTCTTTATATATTCTGGATACTGAACCCTTATCACATATGTGGTTTCAAACTATTTTCTCCCATTGTGGGTTATCTTTTTATTTTCGTGATAAAATCATTTCAGGCTCAAAGATTTTTAATTTTGATGAGGTCCCATTTATCTATTTTTTCATTTGTTGCTTGTGCTTTGTACATAAATTCTAAGAAAACATTGCTTAACAGAAGGTTCTGAAGATTCTTACCTACATTTTCTTCTAAGAATTTAATAGCTCTAGCTCTTATATTTAAGTCTTTGATCTATTCTGAGTTGATTTTGTATATGGTGTGAAGTAGGACCCACTTTTTATTTTTATTTTTATTTTTTGCCAGTGAAGATCCAGTTTTTCCCAGAACCATTTGTTAAAGAGACCATTCTTTCCGAACTGAATGGTCTTTACCCCTGTGTCAAAAATCAGTTGGCCATAAATATGAGGGTTGACTTCTGAGCCCTCAATTCAATTCCACTAGTACATACATTTGTCCTGGTGCAAGGACCATGATGTTTTGATTACTGTGAGTCTGTAATACATTTTAAGATTGAGAAATGTGAGTCCTTCAACTTCTTTCTTCTTTTTTAAAATGACTTTAGCTATTCAGGGACCCTTACCCTTCCATATAAACTAGATGGTTGGCTTTTGCATTTCTGCAAAGAAGGTTGTTGGAATTTTGATTGGGATTGCAGTGGATCTATAAACTGCTTTGGGCAGGATTGGCATCTTATTGATATTTAGTCCTCCAATCCATGAACATGGAATGTCTTTCCATTTATTTGGGTCTTCTTTGATTTCTTTTAGCAATGTTTTGTAGTTTTTTGTGTACAAATCCTCCATATTCTTGGTTAGATTTATTCCTAGATATTTGATTCTTTTAATTGCTACTGTGAATGGAATTTTTATTTATTTCTTCTTCTGATTGTTCATTACTTGTGTTTAGAAACAATACTGATTTTGGGGTGTTGATCTTGTACCCTGCTACTTTGCTTTGTTGTGGACTTTTCATCTGCAAATATGGAAAGTGTTGCTCTTTCCTTTCCAGTTCAGATGGCTTTTATTTATTTTCTTGCCTAATTGCTCTGGCAAGAACTTCCAGTGCAATGTTGAATAACAGTGGTTTTAGTGGGTGTGCTGGTTTGGATATGTTATGTCCCCCAAAACACCATGTTCTTTGATGCAGTCATGTGGGGGCCAATGTATTAATGTTGATTAGGTTGGAATCTTTGAATTAGGTTGTTTCCATGGAGATGTGACTCACCCAACTGTAGGTAATACCTTTGATTAGATTATTTCCATGGAGGTGTGGCCCCATCCATTCAATGTGGGTCTTGATTTAATCACTGGAGTACTTTTCAAGAGAGCCACACAGGCCCAGATGCTGCTGACGCTGATGTGTAGACATGCTTGGAGTTGCAGACCCCTGATATTAGCTGCAGCTTAGAGAGACATTTTGGAGATGGCCATTAAAAGCAGACTTTTGCTAGTCCAGAGTTTGCCTGGGAGAAACTAACAGAATAGCCCCAGATGCCTACAGAGAAACATCCTGGGAGAAATCCATTTTGAACCCAGAACCCCGGAGCAGATGCCAGCCACATGCCTGTGCCTTCCCAGCTGACAGAGCTTTTCCGGAGCCATCGGTGTTCTTCAGTGAAAGTAGCCTATTGTTGAAGCCTTAGTTTCGACACTTTATAGCCTTAGGACTATAACTTTGTAACCAAATAAACCCCTTTATAAAAGTCAATTCACTTCTGGTATTTTGCATAATGGCAGCATTTAGCAAACTGGAACAGGCACCAAGAGCTTCTCCCAGGGGTCCCAAAACTGAGCTCTCTTGGCCTGCCCAGCAAATGCAGCCCTTCAGCTAACTGTCCCCTACAGCCCTGAGGAAGCCAAGCATCTTTAAATCTCCATCCCTGCAGCTGCAGCCCCTGCCTGGAGAGGGTTGAAACAATCACTGCCCTCAGAGCCAGGCTAATCAAAAGTCATGATCAGTGATCTATCCAGTCTACCCCTGTTCTTGGGGCATAGGATTTTTATGTCCTTTTCTGTCATCAGCAAGCTAGCCAGGGGTTGGATCCCTCAGTGGCCTGCCACAAGGGTGGCCAGTAGCCACCACAAAGAAAGAGCAATTTACTGTTCTTTACTGTAATTTATCAGCCTCTTCCTCCTGCTCTTCCCTGGATACTGTACCGTATTCTTCTGGCCTCTGGAGTTTCAAAATAGTTGTTTCAGGCAGTCCCTACCTGTTTAATAGTAGTTTTAGTGGAAGGACTGAGTCCTGGATCTCCCTACTCCGCCATCTTCCCACAATCCTCCCTGCCACCCACTTTTATCTCTTAAGTACTGGGATTCCAGATAAGATTCATTTAAAGGAAGGGAGGCAATGTAGTGTAGAAGTTAAGAGTCACAAGCTCTGGAGGCAGATAGGCCTAGGTTCAAATAAGTAAGCCTAGGCAAGTCAGATTATTTCATCAAGCCTCAGTTTCCCAACCTGTAAAATGGGAATGATACTACAACACGTCCCCATTGGGTTGTTTGGAATAGTAGATGACATCACAGAAGTTGAACACGTGACATGGTGTCTGACATATAGTGAGGGCCCCAGAGATTATCTACTATTATGATTATTAAAATAATCTATGGAATTTTGGGTGGGGGCAACCATTTGTTTTGATGGTCTCTGATCATCAGTCCTGGCTCCCTCCCAACTCTAGTTCCCATCCCAGCCATCAGCCCCTGCCTCAGCACCCACTGGGCTACCATCTCTGGGCCTAGGATTGACCTTGGTTAGATGTGGATGCTGCTCCCAGCTCTGTCACCTACCAGCTGGTGGCCTTGGGTGAGTCAGTTCCCTTCTCCAGGGCCTCAGTTTCCCCATCTGTTAAATGGGAATAATGCCAACATCTCCCTCCTCGGGATATTGTGGGGATTGGCTTAGCACAGCACCTGACACATAGTAAGGATTCAATAAATGGTGTCTGTTATCATGAAGATTCATTGGATGAGCATTTTTGTTTTTGTTTTTGTTTAATCACGTTTTGGGGGTTGGCAGGTGCCCTCCAGTGGTGGAGCCCCACAGGGTGGGGTTGCCTTAGCATTCAGCCTGGGGATAGGAGGGTAGCGGAGGGGGGACAGTTGAGGCCTAAATCTCAGAGGTGGACCGTCTTGAGAATGGGGGTGAGTCTCAATCCCAGGCCACCATGGAGGGATCTGTAAGCTGGTATTGCTGGGAGAACAGAGTAGAGGGGTCCAACTTAGACCAAAGAAAGAACAATGCCGACCACGGAGCTAGGGAACAGGATGAATGGATACAACAAAAGTTCTCTTTCTTCCTCCTTCTATTACTAAATGCAGCCTCTCCACCATCCCCCACTCCATTCTACAGATGGAGAAACTGAGGCCCAAGGAGATGAAGGGACCCCCCCCCCCAACCCCAACCCGAGGTCACATCCATGGCTGAGCACAGACTTATATGGCCTGGACTCTGAGCCCAGTGCTCTTTGCCCTACACCGCAAGGTCATCTTGGCCAAACTAGGCGATGGGGAGCAAAGGATGTTTCATTGAATCATAGAGTGAAGCTTCGAAGAAGGAAAAAAAAAACAGCAGGCGGAGTTCCCAGAGCTGGAGCCCAGCCAGACTGGTCCCAGGGCTCAGGGAGGGCGGGAATGACGCAGCCTGGGCCAGTGGAGGTCTCAGGAGCCCCATTCGCCGGGAATCTGTCTGCAGCGGCAGCCAGGAAAGCTGCAGAGGCTCCGGGAAGGATGCTGAGCCGGCGGCCCAGGCTGACACCATGGGAGTTGCAACCAAGCGTGAGGACACAGCACGCGCTCAGGATACCCCCCAGCTTCCCGCACACACAGAGCCACCAGGCCCCGCAAAGAAGGTGCACCAGGAATGTGCAGCTGTCCCCTCAGGATGAGCAGCAGAAGGCTCATCATCAGCAAGGAAGGGGTCAGCCTGGAGCAGAGACATCCCCAAAGGCCCAGGAGAGGGAGCGGCCATGAGCAGGAGTCCAGGCCCAGCTGCGGACTGAGGTCGAGGTCCGGAGGCTGTGGACACAGCCAGCTCACTTCCCCACAGCTCGAAAGGGCCTCCAACCTAGGAGGCCTCACCCACTGTGTCCTGAAAGCTTTCTCACCCGTTACAGCTAGTTGAGACTCAGCGTCTCCATCAGATCATCCCAGGGTACAGATAGGGAAGCTGAGTCTCCATAGGGGGAAGGGACAGTGGGGGAGCTAGAGGGCCATCTCTGCACAGTATGATTATCCATCATCCCCCTTTGGCATCTGGGGATCTGCAGAACTGGGCCAGGTCAAGAAGGGAGTGGATTCTCCTCATTGAGAGAAGGCTGCTGGTTTCCAGGACCCTGTTGAGACACTAGTCCTGACCCCTGCACTCACCAGCCACCGGCTCCCAAAAAGTATACAATCCCAGGGCTAGATGTGGAAGGAGGTAGCACGTGATGATGGGAAGAAAGCAGACTTTGGCCCCAGCTGGACCCAAGTTCAAATCCTGGCTCCACCATATATTTGCTTCTGTGACCTTGGCCATGTCATGTAAATCTCAGCTACCCAGTTTCCTGAACTGAAAAATGGGCACAGTATCCTCTCTGCACAGGGTATTTATGGTAAAAGCAATAACAGCACCCATTTGTTGTAGCCTTTTGGATCAGATGTTCTAATCACTGTAGCTGCATTAACTGATCTAATGCTTTCAACAGGCCTTTGATGTAGGGTTACTGATGGCTCCGTTTATAGAGAGCTAGACAACTGGGAAAAGGCAGAGCGAGGATTTGAACTCAGGCCGTCTGGTGCCTTAAACACTAAGCCACACTGTCCATTTATCATGTAGGAAAAGCCCCTCATGGATGACAGATGAGCTATGGGGCTGGAAACTTTGGATTTGGAGGAGGTGATATAGCCAGAAGGCAGGAAGTGAGGGCTCAGAGGACAGATCGGACAGGGAGTGCCCATCCCTGCCGGGATCTATGTGGGCCAAGTAAATGTGCTGGGTCTTGGAGACCAAGAGGAAACTGAGTCAGGGAAGGAGCCTGGCTGGAGTCTGGAGTCCCACCTTGCAGCTCTGACCTCGCCCCCTTACCAAACTCATCCACTGCGCAGTAATTATTGAGGCCCTTCTCGATGCAGCCAAGGGGCCCCACCCACGGCCTCCCCAAGGGGGAGCAGGCCCAGCAGGACTCTGTTATGGTGAGAAGGCAGGAAACCAGGGCATCTCTACCATCCAAGGGGCCCCCTGTCTTGTGGAAAGGCTCTCGGCTCTGACCCCAGGGCTAAAGGCTGAGATCTGCCCTTTGCCTGTTTCCCAGCCCTGGAGCTGCCAAAGGCTTAGAGGTCTGGCCCTTTAAGAAAAGAGCTGGGATGAGGCTTTTTCCCACCCTGTGCCCCTCCAGCTGCAGCTGCAGGGCTCCTGACTTTCATACCCAGGCTGGGGACAGGGAGACCCCCCACCCCCACCCAGCTCCTCCCTTGACCTCGCAGCTACCCCTCGGCCCGCCCCAGCCCCAGTTCCCTGTGCCTAGGTCCCCACTGGCCCCTCGACAGCCCCAGTCATCCCATCTGCTCTTGAACCCGTTCCCTGGCTGGGGCTCCTGGCTGGGGCTGCTGCAGCCCTTCCCTTCCCACTCCGTGCTTGGCAAAGGGGTGAGTGTCTGTTCTTGAGCGGAGGCCCAGGGGACTGGCCGAGGCCAGCGAGTAGAAAGTGGGGTAGGGTGGAGGGCAGGGCTGTCTAGAGGGAACCCCCTTTCTTAAGAAGCTAGCTCCTCCCACCACAGGGATGTGGAGTAAAGAGCTGCAGGGCATCCATCTCCATGGAAGACTGAAGCAAGTGGCTAGGTTTCTAGAAGAACTGATTAACCAAGGGTTACCCAGCTCTTTCAGGAGCAGAAAGACCCCATCTGCCTGGGCAGGCTTGGCGTTCCATCAGAGGAAGGCCCCCGAGCACCCAGACAGGCCAGCACCTGCTCTGAGCCTGACCCCACTCCACACCTGCCCCTGCCCCCCTTCCCACCTCAAGCTCTCACCCAAGTAGCAGAACAACTTAGAACCTGGGTTTCGGAGCCTGACGGCTGCTGGGTTCAAATACTGGCTCTACCACTTATTCCCTGTGTGACCACAAACAAGGCAGATCCCCTCTCTGTCTCTCAGTTTCCCCATCTGTAAAATGGCGATAACAGCACCCAGCTCACGGGCCTTCAAGCGTGCGCAGGTGATGTGCCTCCTCCTCCAGGAATCCAAGCTGCTTTCTCTGCCTGCCCCCTGCACCCCACCCCCACCCCGTTGGTCCCTGGGGAGCCTCAAGTGGGGATTCCCAAGCTTCATCCGCAGTGGGCAACTCCTTCCCCTCGGCTCTGCCACCAGATGCTCAGCTGGGGATGCACACAGCCTCTTGCACACAGAACCCCAGACTCTTCCCACCGGGGCTCCCCGGGATCCAGCCCAAGGCCTCGCCGGCACTGACACCCACCGGAATTGAAGGGAGCCTGACAGGGGCCACGGGTCTGAGTTGGAAGGCCCAAGGTCAAGTCTGTGTCTGCTGCTCATCAGCAGAGTGGCGCTCTGCCCTTCCGAGCCTTGTGTTCCCTGTCCATGAGGTGGGGTGGACCGGAGGATCCCCAAAGACGCTGGCATGAGGGTGGTTTGGAGCCTCCACTGAGCAAAGCCAAAGGGGGATGCATATTCAGGGCTGGAGGCTGCCCTCGCCTTTGCTTTGTTGAGTAAAAGAAAATACTTTGAACATTTTATGGGGACTTGGGGAGGGGAGGGGTGTCAGGGAGAGGCTTCATCCAAGAGAAACAGCCTCCAAGGAGGATCCTGCCAAAAAAACCCAAGGGAGGGGGCCAGGAGGGCTCTCCTCTGAGCGTGGCCAAGGACGGGAGCCTGAGGGGGGGGCCACAGGAGCCGGCAGCAGGGAGCACAGAGCTGGGGGCAAGGGTCCTGCCCCGACAAAGAGCCGAGGCTGCCCTTTCTCCAGCCAGTCACAACCTCCTTTCCTGCTGCGACTGCCGCTTCCGTCCCCAGGAACCCCTAGCTCACCCACTCCCTAGCCCAGGCAAGTTCATTCCTTCCCTCCTGCAATCATTCCCTCAATCACTGGTTCATTCATTAACACAGGCAGTCACCTTCCCGTTCATTCAGTCACTCACTCATTCATTCCCTTGCTGGTTCATTCATTCACTCCCTGATGCACTCACCCAAAGGTGAAAAACCAGAGACTTGACCCTCAAGGAGTTCTCAAGTGCTTTCCTCAAACAGTCTCAAATCCCTCTGCCAGGGCTCAGCTGCAGGAGGCCAGTGGATCCTTCCAGGGCATCACAGAGAAGCTGGGGATCTGGAAAGGTGAGTGGAGGGCCCTGGGCAGAGAAGGGGGAAGAGAGGGCAGTCCAGGAAGTGACCCCAGCAGGGAAAGTGGCATTTGGAGGGGAGGAGGGAAGAGCAGGTGTGTTTTCCCAGAAAAGGGATGGGATTCATCCACCCCAGAACAGGCTAACCTCTGCCCCCAGCAGGGCCCTCCTCTGGGCCCCCAGGGGCTGCTGTGGCCCCCACCACTGAGCCAGGATCCTCTGGAATTCCCCAGCATTCCCTGCGGGCCTTTTCTCTCCAGCTCTTGCCTCCAAGACTCCAGCTGGGGCCCCCACCATGCTGCTAGGGGAAACCCTAGATTGCCCCCTAGGTCCCCCACTCCTCAGGAAACCCTAGTGCTTCCTGCTGTCTGGGTCACAGATCTAAAACTTTTCTCTGGGCTCCCGACCTCAGAGGCTGCAGGGTCTTGAAATTCAAGCTCAGAGACTGCCAAAGCAGCTCGAAAACTGCTGGGTATTTTTCTGAAGTCAAAGGAGAAGGAGAGATAGAAATTTGAGGGGGAGGGGAAGAGGGTGTGGAAAATGCAGGGTGAAACCCCCGGGGAAACCCTTCAACCCCTTCCACTCAACTTAGCACCTAAAAGCATACAAAACCCTGGTCAGCACTCCTGTTGGGGACACTGGCTATCACCCAGACCTCCAAAGGGAAGGGATTTGCCGGTTTGAAAGTATTATGTCCCCCAAAATGCAATCTTGTGTGGACAGATGTATTAGTGTTGATGAGATTGTAATTCTTGGATTGAGTGTTTCCATGGTGATGCGACCCACCCAAGTGTAGGTGATAACTCTGATTAGATAATTTCCATGGAGGTGTGGCCCCGCCCATTCAGTGTGGGCCTTGATTAGTTTACTAGAGCACTATATAAGCTCAGACAGAAGGAGTGAGCTTGCTACAGCCAAGAAGGACACTTTGAAGAATGCACAGAGAGCTGAGAGCAACTGAGAGTGACATTTTGAAGAGAAGCTGCAGCTAAGAGAGGGCAAAATGCCCCAAGAGCAACATTTTGGAGAATGCCATTTTGAAACACAAGCTGGGAGCAAGCAGATGCCAGCCACATGCTTTCAGAGCTAACAGAGGTTTGCCGGATGCCAATGGCCATCCTTCGGTGAAGGTACCCTATTGTTGATGCCTTATCTTGGATACTTTATGGCCTTAAGACAGTAACTTTGTAACCAAATAACCCCCCTTTATAAAAGCCAATCCATTTCTGGTATTTTGCATCCCAGAAGCATTAGCAAACCGGAACAGGGACCAAGAAGGCAGGCAAGCTCGCTACTTACTTCTCTCCCTGCAGACAAAATTCTCCTTACTTGTGCCTCTCTGCCTCAATGCACAGCAGGCAGGGCCTTCTCTGAATGCATGTGCCTTCTCTGCCCCTACTTGAGTGATCTTGGGTCAGTCAAGTAACCTACTGAACTTCAGTGTAAATGGGGACAACATAGCTACGATAATAAGAATAATTGTATTTATTGAGTGCTTGCTACTTGCCAGGCCCTAGCTAAACACATGACCTCATTTAATCCTTATGGCAATTCTTTAGAGTAGATGCTTCTACTGTTGCCATTTGAAAGATTAAGAAACTAAGCTCTGAGAGGTTAACTTGCCGAAGGTGACTCAAGCAACAGGGGAAAGAGCAAAGGATTCCAACACAGTAACTCTGAGCCTGCAGACTTCACTAGTATGTATTATGCTGCATCTCATAGGGTGGTAATGCATTCACTGGCCAAGCAGATACTGAACATCTTCTTGTGTTAGGTACTGGTCACAGAGGGATAAAGTCTTGTTCCTGCTCTCAAGGAGCTTCCAAGCCAGTGGATGAGAGAGATAAGTAACCCATTATAATGCAGTGTTTTACAATAGGTGAATTATAAGATGCTGGGTGTATTAGTCAGGGTGTTTAATGCTAGCTGCTTTAACAAATAACCCCAGCATCTCAAGACATCAGGGTGCAATGTGGTAGGCTGGGCTTCTGCGCCATTCAATCATGATGAGATCCGGGCCTCCCTAGGATCCTCTCCTGATGTCAGTCAACAGCAAGAGAGAAAGGTCGATGAGGATTACATGGAACATTTTATGGCCTGGTCCAGAAATGATGTACCTCACTTGCTCATATGCCATTGGCCAGAACCCGTCACATCACTCCAACCTAACTGCAAAGGGGGCTGAGAACTGAGGAAATAGTATTGATGAGTATCTAGCAATATCTGCCACAATGAGGAAGACCAAGGAGAAGTTAACTAACCCTCTACAGGTTGGGTAGAAAAGCTCCCCAGACGACGTGATGATTGAACTGGATCCAGCAGTGAAGGGGGGCTGTGGAGGGCATTCCAGGCAGAGGCACATTCCAGGCACATGCAAAGAACTGTGTAAGAGCATCTATCCAAAAACACTTTGCAACAAATGCAATACATCTTAATTATTATGATTAAGTAATTTCCTAAGAAACAGAGGGAAGGAAGGCGTGTTAGGTTGAGCTGCCCAGAGCTGACTCTGAGCTGAGGATTCAAAGGCAAGTAATTTATTAAGGAAGTGCTTTCAGTAAGGGGGTGGAAGAAGGAAAAGGGAGAAGGGAAAGACGCCAAGCAAGGGTGTGATCTCAGACAAAAGCTGACCTCAGCCCAATCCCACAGGGAAAATCTGGGGTGTAAGTTACCCCTCAGAGTTTATGCAGGCTTGAGGCAAGGGCGCTGAGCTTTCATACTCCAAGACCAGTCACTGGCCAAGGACCGCCCCAGTGCAGGGTGGGAGGAGAACATAAGCTTCCAGGTCTTGGCATCTGGGTGACGCATCTTCCATCCTAGCAACCCTATGAAAAGAGTGCAGGAGCCAGCCTTATGTGACATCAAAGCCTGGGGAGGGGCACTGAGAAACAGGAAAGGGGGCAAGGGGATCTGGGAGAGCAATGACAATGTCCAATACAGAAGGGGGAGGGTGTCCTGGAGTGGGGCTGGGGTTTGGCAAATCACAATTAATTACAAAGACCCATCCCCAGGGCCTCTCTAACTGGAGGCAGGAGGAATTAGGGAAAGAGATCAGCACCCAGAAAACCTGAGACCTAATCCTGGCTCCAAAAACAGTGTCCCCATCTGTTAAATAGGGACCAGGACAATAACTTGGAGGGTTGCACTGAAGATTAGCGGTGGGGCCAGGCATACACAGTAGGTGCTCAATAAGTGGTGACTCTCCTGTTCACAGTTGCTCCTCGAATACATACCTTAGCCCCCACATGGTCTCTAGCATTGTTACCTGCACAGATTGTGAGGAAAATAATCTGTCCTCGAGCACATGATCTGTTTCCTACCCACTTCCTAGTTCTGAAGGCCCAAGAGAGATGGGGAGGGAAAATCAGAGCCTGGAAGCCTTTGCCAAGAGATGCCTTTCCACCCAGCAACTTAAAGATCTTCCAGTCCCCAGGTGTCAGAGCCAGAAGGCATCTGACAGATCCTCCAGGCCATAATTTAACAGATGGGGAAACCGAGGCCCAGAGACAAGAAGAAATTTTCCCAAGATGCCACAGTCCCAAACCTTGGATTGGCAAGTAGGTTTCATCTTATCTGCCAACTCTGGTCTTTTGGTTGTGGCTACCTGTAGGGCTATGATAAGACATCTGGGACTTTATCTGGGCTCAATGAAAATAAGTGCCAGGATCGATTAATCACTCTGCCATAGGTGAGGGTTGGAAGAATATAGACTCATTTGCCAGGTGTGATGGTTAGGTTCATGTGTCAACTTGGCCAGAAGACCCAGCTGTCTGGTCAAGCAAACACTGGCCTAACAATTGCTGTGAGGACGTTTGAGGCTGGTTAATAAACCAACAGGCTGGTTTATTAAATCATCAGTCAATTGACTGCAGCTGTAACTGATGACTCACCAAAGGGCATGCCTTCCACAATGAGAGAATGCAATTGGCTGGATTTAATCCAATTAATCAGTTGAAGATTTATAAGCCAGACAGATAGAGGACCTTCACTTCTTCTTCGGCTGCCCAGTGAGGCATTTCCTGAGGAGTTTGTCGAAGTTGCCGGTCCGTTTCCTGAGGAGTTCATTGGACATCTTCCTCGGAGTTGACAGTTTGCTGACGGCTCTACAGAATTTGGACTTGTGCATACCCACAGTTGCATGAGTCACTTTTACAATTTGATAGTCAGAGACACCTCTCATTGATTCTGTTTCCCTAGAGAACCCTAACTAATAACCAGGTATTTACATTACTGCAGTAGAAGATGAGAAGATACATCAATAGTCCTTAACATCCTTACCTTCTCCCTGAAAGGCTTAGCAACTTTCACAGAAGATGGTGCCAACAAAAGTCAAAAGGATTTGAGACAGAAACCAAATGTCCAAAGTTGTGAAATCACTTAACAAAAGCTAGAGTGTAGACGCTACAGCAGCTATAACCCTTAACCATCATCCAGGCACTATCACCCTCAGTCCAGTAAGTGGTTCACGTGTCCTGAATTATAGTAGATGTTTCTGGTTGTTATTTCTTCTTCCTAACAGCGTGCCCTTTTCCTCTTGAAAAACTGCCTGTTCTCCACTGCATATAGTCTGTTGCATTGATTGTAACCTTCCTCCCACTCCACCCAAGCCTGAAATTTGAATCTTAGGCAGAAGAACAAAGAGACTGGAAAGGTGGAGACCCATCCATTCCAGTGGCGGCTTGCTAGACCATCTGTTGTGGCTGTGATTGAAGAGGTGCACCCATCAGAGATATTGTCACACACATTGCAACTGTCTGTTGCCTGCTAGACAGTAAGTTCCTTAAGGACAGGGACCCTGTCTTGTTCACTGCTGTATTACCAAAGCCTAGCAAGCTGTCTGCATGTAGTAGGCATTCAACAATTTTTGTTGTTCTTGAATGAATAAACTGATGGATGAATAGAAGAAAGCATCTAAGTTCTGGATCAAAGAACAGGATTTACATACTAGCTCTGCTTCTCAGTAGCCATGTGACACTCAGCAAGCCTGTTACCTCACTGAGCCTCATTTTCCTCATTGACAAAAGTAATTACACCCACAATTACACTGACTTTCCAGGGTTGTTCACAGGTTTCAATGAGAAAAGGGAAGTGCAAGTGCTTTATAAACTACAAGTGATGTGCAGAGGGTAATTATTCTCATCACCAAGGCAGAGAAGAGGCTGAATAATACAAACAACAAACTTACCCTAGCAGATAATGAGGGTCAGGCTTTGTCCTTGTCCAAAAACAGTTTGTGATTCCATGTCTGTGTCAAGTTGCAAGTCATAGAAAACTAATTCAAACTGGCTTAGTCAATAAGGAGAATTTGTTGACTCAAGACACTGGAAAATATTGGCACCAGCTTCAGTTAAGGTTCGATCCAGTAGTTTAAATGATGTCACCAAGGACCTCGCTTCTAGGCACCAAAGACCCTGTGGCTGAACATCAACCAGTGACCCCATTACTGAGCACATGGTAAGTACCAAGGATATTTGTGTTGAGAAAATAAACAAAATGGCCCTTAACCTAACATGCAGAATAAAGATTAACTTTGATGATTCCAGTATCAGGGTCCTTTGGTTATATGCAACAGAAACTAACTAAAGCAAAAGAAATTGATTGGGAAGACTGACAGAAAGCCTGGTGAATTTGGCTTGAAATGGATAGGAATTAAGAATTGGCAGGGTCAGGTCAGTAAGGGCCTTTTAAGCCATAGAAAGTAGTTTCCATTGTCAGGAGGTCAGTAGGAAATTTAAGTAGGGAAGTAACATGCTTCTATTTGCATTTTAGAAAAATCCCTCTGGATGCAACCAGCAGGAAAGATGGGGAACATGGAGAAAGGATGGCTCACCCCTCTGGGTCTTGGGGGCATGGTGTGGTTCAGCTGGCTCCTTGTGTCCGGCAGAAGGCCTGGGGCAGGTTACCTGCCCAGGGAACTGGCTGGAGGAGGGATGAGCTAGAGAAGGGTGCCCAGTTTGGTATATCAGACATCAGGGTAATTCCAAGCTCTTTTGGGTAGAGAGATGGGCCTCCAGAGCCAAGTTCTGTGATGCTCTCCACCTCTGGCTTTGTGCCACAGGCATCGACTGCAGAGAATATTCAAAGATGTAAACACGATGATTTCATCAAGGTCCGCGTTTTGGGGACACGTGTGCAGATGATGGCAGCCCATCAAACCGTGGAAATTCTGACCCGGGAGGTTCAGACACAACAATGAGGAGGCTTCCCTCCCTCGCATCTCCTCTGGCCCGCACCCAGCTCTCAAACATGGTTAATTAATGTAATGAATTATGACAAACGTGGATGGTGCCTCTGATTTGCTGACAGCTGATACAAACAGAGGCAGTGGCCAAGAATCCCAATGCGTACATTACGCACACACACAACTCCACCAAAAATAGCTTGCAACTGGGTTTATAATTCAGTGACTTTTCCATCTGCACTGGAACATGGCAAGAAGTGACTGCTGCTGTTAGGGATGAAGAGAAGAATTGGAAGCATATTACCTCCTCCCATTAAAAAAAAAAAAAATTATAAAGCCCTCCTCTTCCCCACTGCCATGCCCTACAACACTCATTCCTTAGTTACCTTTAGCTAACCCTACATTCTATGAAGGAAGGAAGGGATTCAGATTTCCTGAGGACCTACTATGTGCCAGGGCTTTATATACGAAGTCAGAACTCTTTTGGTTGCAAGCAACAGAACTCCAATTGTACCTGCTTAAGCAAAAAAAAAAAGTATATATTCAAACAAAAATTTTGTTAGTTAAACCATGAAAAGAGCAGGGAGCCAGTGAAACTGAAACCCCATCAGAGCTAGTGCTCTCTCTCTCTCCCACATGTGCTCTCTCTCTCTCTCTCTCCCTCCCTCCCTCTCTCTCTCTTCTCCTTCTCTCTCACTCCAGTTCAGTGTCCTTAATAGGACAAGGAGCATGGCTGCAAACAGCTCCCAAGCCTCATGCCTCACAGTTTCTACCAATAAAAAGGGACTTTTCCTGTTTGAAAAATGCCAAGGAAAAATTCTGGAGCAACCCACTGCAGTGGTGGTGCGGCAGTCATACATGTACACGGCATCTCCCAGTGGAACAACAGGTGTCCTAAAACAAGTCTCTTCTTGTATGATGGGGATGGGGACTGAAAACAGGTCACTCACATACACACATACACACACACACAAACTCATACACACTCACACTCACACACAATCACACATACATTTTTTTCTCATTGTACCAGTTTCACCATATCCATGTACAACTGCAATGTTAACAACTAAAAGTTTTCCTTAAATTAACTTTTTTGCTTATAATGTAAAATTCTATCCCATTTATAATTTATACCAAATTTATAATTCTAACATATATAGAAATTGACCATCAAAATAAGTGTATCGCTGTTTAAAATAAAAGTAAATGTTAGTCCATGAGCCATCTAAAACCTTCTCACCAAAAACTGATCATGTATTTAGAAACCCTGTTTTAAGTTTCCACCTCCCGTCCCTAAACTGGGTGCCCTGTTCAGAGGGGATGACATCTCATTCATTCCAGCCCAGCACAGGCTCTGAAACAGAGTGGGTCCTCAGTAAATATTTTTTATCTGGGCTAAGATTGCTGCTACCTACATCTCCCCCTCTCAGGTCATTTGGAAAGGAGGATGGAGAAGAGCCCCTCAGGAGGGATGGAGGAACAGGGGAGGCAGAGAGAGAGGGGAAAGGGGAGGAGGGCTCTGTCTAATCTGCCTGAACCCGTCCGCCTTCACATCTCAGAACGAGACCTTCCAGGGATTACTGTCCTCCCATGCACTTTTCCTGCTTCCTTAGCACCTCTGTCTGGACTGTATCCCCCTCCTGGGAAATTCTCTCCCTTCACTTCACAATTCATTCTCCAAGTTCTACCTCCTCTTCTGGATACTTGGGAAGCTTTCAACAACACGTAACAGAAAATCCAACTGAAAAAGACTGACATACAAGAAAATGTTCTCTCAGACAATGAGAATTTCCAAAGCAGGCAGGCCTAATATAGGTTAATTCACAGCTGAACAATGTCCTCAAGGACCCAGGTTCTTTCCATCTCCTTGCTCTGCCATACTCAGCGCTCTCCTCAGTGTTACATGATGGCTATGAGTGCTCCAGCCATCACATCCTCACCAAAATCATGAGTCAGAAAAAGATCATGACTTCTTTGTGTCTGTTTTTAAGAGTTAAGAAAATTTCTTCCCACTACCACCCCACAGACTTCCCCTCATAGCTCATTGACCAAAATGTGGTCACATGCCCTTTTGAAGTCAATCACTGCCACAGGGAATGAAGTTAGCAATGATCGGCTTTGATGAATCAAGACTCACTTTCTGAGGATGAGGATTGGGTGAGGCTTCTCTGAAGTACATGACCCCACAAGGAAGCATAGGAAGCCTGCCAATCCTTTTAAATACGTCCCCTTTAAATTCCTACCCTTCAGGCCTCTTGGATAAAATTGGTCCCTGGACCTGACTTCCCAGGGGTGTAAATCTCCCTGGCAACACAGGATATGACTTCCGGGGATGAACTTGGACCTGACATCACGGGACTGAGTTCATCTTCTTGACCAAAAGGGGGAAGCGGAATGAAACAAAATAAAGTTTCAATGGCTGAGGATTTCAAATGGAGTCAAGAGGTCACTCTGGTGGGCACTATATAGATAACCCTTTTTAGGTTTTAATGTACTGGAATAGCTAGAAGTAAATACCTGAAACTATCAAACTGCAACCCAGTGGCCTTGACTCTTAAAGACAATTGTACAACTATGTAGCTTACAAGGGGTGTGATGGTGAAAACCTTATGGATTGCACTCCCTTTATCCAGTGTATGGATGGATGAGTAGAAAAATGGGGACAGGGACCAAATGAAGAATGGAGGGGGATGGGGGGGAGATTCGGGTGTTCTTTTTTACTTGTTTTTTATTCTCATTTTTGTTCTTTATGGTATAAAGAAAATGTTCAAAGATGGATTGGGGTAATGAATGCACAGCTATATGATGGCACTGTGAACAGCTGATTGTACACCATGGGTGATTATGTGATATGTGAGTATATCTCAATAAAACTGAATTAAAAAAAAAAGCAAAAAAAAAAAAAATTGGTCCCTGGAAGCCTCATGTCTAATGGTTTGACTGTTTCTACTCTTGTCTTCCTTTCTAAACTCTTATGCACAAAGACGTTATCTTTCTCTTTTGTCTAGACTTGTTGAATTATGTTGCACTTATCACACTGCAGTATAATTTACAATTTATCTGGTTACAAGTCTGTCTCTGTCACTAGATCATAAGGTCCTTCTGGGATGGGCCAGAATTTTACTGGGATCTAAGCTGCCTGGCGCCTCGTGGACAGGCTGGCCCAGAGTAGGTGCTGGATGAATGCTGGTTACACTGAATTTACGGAATTGAACTATGAGGGCAAAGGGCGGGAGTTGGAAGAGGGAGAGAGAAGCAAGGAAGAAAGAGAGAGAGGACAAAGCAGTAAATAAAATACAGGCTTTGGCTGAAGACAAAACATAGGACGCCTCCAGGAGCCGATTTGCTAACTGGGATGGAGATTCTATTGTGGAAAATAATCATGTGTTGGCTCGAATAAGCCCTCTTACCTGGATCACATGTAATAGGATACAAAGGCATTGACTCAGCTGAGGAGGAAGGCAGAAGTTCAAATGCACCACCACTTCCCTAGCAGGCACTAATTGCCCCAAGGCACAGGTCAAAGGTTATTGCCGGATTAAAATGACAGTGAAAATAAAAGCAAGGTCTTGACTCCTGGATTAGCTAATTGCTCCCGTCCTCTGAGGGTTGTTCCCTGGCTTCATTTCTAATGGATGCGCTCCCTTGGCTGGCTCTACCCAACAAAGCCAGTATTTCCAACCATTTCCTTGCTAACCAGAGCCCTCATTACATCCCAGCCCCTCCCCAGACTGTACGGAGGTACAGGAAGTGTGGTGATGCACTTGAAGTTGGGGGATAGAAGGGAGTGGAGGCAACTCGGGTGAGTTTGGTTTCTGCCTGTGCCGGTTTGAAACTGTTAGGGACCCCAGAAGAGCCATGATCTTTTAACCCAATCTTCTTAGGTAGAACTTTTGATTGTTTCCATGGAGACGTGACCCACTCAACTGTGGGTGAGAACTCTGACTGAATTATTTCCATGGAGGTGTGGATCTCGCCCATTCAGGGTGGGTCTTGATTGGTTCACTGGAGTACTTATGAGAGCTCAAGAGCTGACGCAGATGCTGACACTTGGACATGCTTGGAGATGCAGACAGAAGGACGTTTGGAGATGCTAAGCTAAGAGATGAAGCCCAGAGTTTGCCCCAGAGAAGCTAAGAGAGGACCTCCAGACACTTAGAGAGAAACATTATGGGAGAAAGCAAGGACGCACAGGAGCTGAGAGAGAGGAGCTAAAACAGAAGCCCAGAGACATTTTGGAGAAAGTCATTTCGAAACACAACCCAGGAGCAAAGGACTAGAAGACGCCAGCCATGTGCCTTCCCAGCTGACAGAGGTGTTCTAGATCATTGGCCTTTCTTTAGTGAAGATATCCTCCTGCTGATGCCTTAGTTTGGACACTTTTATGGCCTTAGAACTTTAAACTTGTAACCTATTGTGCTGGCTTGAATGTATTATGTCCCCCCAAATGCCATTATCTTTGATGTAATCTTGTGTGGGCAGATGTATCAGTGTTGATTAGACTGTAATTCTTTGAGTGTTTCCATGGAGATGTGACCCACCCAACTGTGGGTAATGACTCTGGCTGGATATTTTCCACGGAGGTTGTGTCCCTGCCCATTCAGCATGAGCCTTGATTGGTTCACCGGAGCCCTATAAAAGCTCAGAAAGAAGGATCGAGCTTGCTACAGCCAAGGGGGACACTTTGAAGAACGCACAGGCAGTGAGAAAGGGGCTTCAGCTCACAGAGACATTTTGGAGACAGCCTTTGAAAGCAGACTTTTGCTCTGGAGAAGCTAAGAGAGGACAAATGCCCCAAGAGCAACTGAGAGTGACATTTTGAAGAGGAGCTGCGGCCTAGAAAGGAACATCCTGGGAGAAAGCCATTTTGAAATCAGAACTCTGGAGCAGACACCAGCCACGTGCCTTCCCAGCTAACAGAGGTTTTCCGGACGCCATTGGCCATCCTCCAGTGAAGGTACCCAATTGCTGATGTGTTACCTTGGACACTTTATGGCCTTAAGACTGTAACTGTGTAACCAAATAAACCCCCTTTTATAAAAGCCAATCCATTTCTTGTATTTTGCATCCCGGCAGCATTGGCAAACTAGAACACCTATTAAATCCCCTTTATAAAAGCCAATCCATTTCTGCATTACAGCAGTGTTAGCAAACTGGAACACTGCCCTTAATGGAATCACATTTAGCACCAAATGGGCATCTTCTATGTGCCAGGCATTGTGCTCAGAGCTTTGTAGGAATCATCTCTTTTAACCCTCAATAAGCCCTGATGTCCTCCATTAAAATGAACCAGGGCTCTGGAAGAAGTAGGTTGGGGGTGGGAAAGGTACATGATGAACCTGGGACATCTCATCAGGCCAGGAAGCAAAAATGCCATCAGAGAACTCAGGCTATGATGCAGGACCCAGGGGCCAAACTGAAAGGGCTCCCACTGCCCAAGGAGGGAATTATTTGAACTCCAGGAGGAATAATGGCTGCCATGGACTAAAACACATTAAATAAAGTTAAATAATCCCAAAGTTCATGGTGATACTAACACAGATGCATCGGTCATCTTTGGAGGATGCGAGTGAACTAACTCATTCTAAAAACTGTTAAATAAAGAATACAAATGAGGCACTTGTCCTGTCTTTCCTCTATGAATTCTATCTTGGGATAACCGAATAGTCAATGGAAGAAAGTTCTCATTTATAGAAGAATTCCAGCTTATAAATGCAGAAGAGATGGCAGAATTAGAAAATCACTACTTTGCCACCCTCCCGAAATAATGGATCTAGGCTGGGGTTTCTCCACCTTGACACAATTGATATTTTAGGCCAGAGATTTCTGGGGGGCTGGGGTGGGGGAGTCTGTCCTACCATTGTAGAATGTATAGCAGCATCCTTGGACTCTACCCACTAAATGCCAATAGTACACCCCATCTCCCACCACCACCACCACTGTGCCTCTACACGCTCCAAATGTGCCAGGGGGTGAGAACCACTGGATCTAGGACCCAATCCCCAATGGTCACTAAACCCATTAGATGAAAGCTAATGAGGAATGGAACCACATCTGACACAGAAACGGCCCCAAAGTGTGCTTGAGTAAAGTTTAGTGCTCACCACCACCATCAATCTCCATCAGCCCTGCCCGCAAGCCACCTCAAAGAAACAGAAACCCAAGGCAAGTTCCCTGGCAATACCACCCCCATGATTTCCAGCCAGGCTGCTGCCCCTATACTGAAATCATAAATCTTTTGCTATCCCCCTTTTTTGTCTCTTCTACAGGCTATACTCTCTCTTAGCCAGGTCTTTGCACATGCTGCTTCTTCTACCTAGAATGCTTCACTCCTCCTATCCCCCTATTACTCCTGCCAACACCTCTTCCTTCTTCAGGGTTCAGCTTGATGCCTCTTCCTCCAGGAAGTCTTCCTGGACTCCAGCTTTGTTCCCATCTTTGCCCACTGTGGCACTTGTTACAGTGTGTGGTCGTTGTTACTTGTCTACTCAACAAGACCCCCAGTGGCATTAACTGCAACAGATTGATGTCTCTATCTCCAAGGAACCTGTGTAGAGGAAACACTCCAAATCTTGACAGCAGGAAGGAAAGAAGAAAGAAAAGGGAGACACAATTTTATGCAACTCTAGCATTGGTGTATGCATCATATGAGCATCAGAGCATGACCATCCATGCATGAGCTGAGTGGGTGGATATGGGTGTATGTATATGGTGTGGGGATGCCAGGCAAATATGGTGGTGGTGGGGGGACTACTAAAGCAACAGCCTTGACTATCTGACCCACCCTGCCCTCCCAGCTTCATCACCCATCACTGCACCCCATGCCCCCAGGCTCTTGACATGCCCTATTTCTGTAAACCTTACCATTTTGCTTCTACCTGGGCTGCTCTCTCCCTCTTGCTCTTTCCACGGTTTAACTTCTACTGAGGCTTCTAGAGTCTGTTTACTCATCTCATTCTCTGATCTCCTTGCCCTCACCCCCTTCTCTGTTACTCACCTCATCCTCTATGCACCCAAAGCTTTGTGGCTTCCATCTACACGCTCTTCTCCTGCTGCCTTGCAGTTCACTGTTTACAAGTCCAGCTCCAGCCTTCAACTATGAGCTCCCTGAAGGCTACAGGAACCATGCTGAGGCCAGCTGTGGAGGACAGCAAGTGGCAGGTGCCTAGGAAGACGTCTGCTGGACTGAGACTGTATGTCTTTGTTTGGGCATAGGGTGTACAATGTGAGGACTGATCTAGCATGAGGTCATCAGATTTTCTTGCTCATAAACCCCCTAAAAAATTTTGGAAATTATATATTTTCAGTAGAGTTCATATCACAGGCAATTAAGTTCATCTAAATCTAATAAGTACACAGTGAAAATGAACAAATGAGCAGTGACAAGTGACAGCAAATAAGAGATGTGCACCCTAGTAAAAAATGAATGTGGATTTACAGCAGCCAATAACCTTTTTGCAAAAGTCAAATGAAAATATTTCCCTACAAGCCTGAATAGGTGTTCAAGAAAATATAAAAAGCTAACTTCCTTCTGATATGGGATCTTTCACTCAAAGATGATTGGTAGGTAGTAAGTGGCATTTCACCTCTTCCTCCTTGAATGCAAGCAGAATATTCCATGGAGACACAGACCAAGAAAGGGACGATGAGAAAACAAACCAGGCTCTTTCTCATCACTGAGAACAGGGAAAACACAGTCGGATGCACTTCACCCAGACTAGTATTTCCCAGAATGTTTTTCCATATCTTAAATATTGTAATTCTAAGATGGGATGGTAGGTGGGTAGGTAGAGATAGATAATTGAAAGACAGACATAGAGATAGATGAAAAATGATAGATTAGATAGACAGATGGACAGAGGTGGATAGATGGATAGATAGATGATGGATGTAGATAAACATATATATGATTGGTAGATAGATGATGGAGATAGATAGATGATGGATGGATGGATGGATGGATGGGTGATTAGATAGAAAAACAGGTGGATGAATGGCTGGCTGGCTGGATGGATGGATGAAAAATAGAAATGGATGGATGGATGGAGGAATAGATAGATAAGAGAAATGACAGACTATAGGCAGATATTGATAGAAAAGATAGATGATTAGATAGACAGGTATGGGTAGAGAGAGAGAGACAGAGACACAGAGAGAGAGAGAAGGGCATGGAACTTTTTCATGAGTTTATGTCCCCTGAATAAATTGTTACTTCCACTGTCAATATTCCTCTTGCTTTCACACAACCCTCCCTCAGGAGTGAATACATTCAAGGACAAATAGGGAAATAAAAGAAAAAAATTGTCAATACTCCCACCATCCCACTTGAACATCACCTGAATTCAGATGTTTTGTCCAACAACATGGACCAAAACAAGAACCACATTTTGTCCTTACAGAACAGATTAGCATCTAAGACAGGGAAATGCAGGCAGCCTTACCCCAAGTTCACAGTGCCATGATTAAAGAATGCTCCCCACACGGATGCCATCCTTTCATCTGTGATCTGGGGTGGTCTGCACCTCAGAGCTGTGCACCTGGTGAGACGCAGGGTGGGGGAGAGGTGTACCTTTCCATCGTGAAGTGGAGGAGGGTCCCTGTGAAAAGGGAAGTGGGCAGGGGAGCCAGTCGACACAAGGAGCATTGTCTGGCAGATCAGATTAGGAAAGAGCACTTGGGAAAGTTGAGGAACTGTATATCAAATCCCATAAGATTATTGTACCCGTATCCTTGGAAAGTCATCATGTACCCTGAGGCGTGTATGTCTGAGTCTGAAGGCCCTGGATGGATGGGAACCCTCCCCTATGGCAAGAGTATACAATGAGGGTGAGAAGGAGACGAGAAAAAGAGAAAATAAATAGTTAAATGGATGGATGGATGGATGGATGGATGGATGGATGCAAAGGTGCAGACTAGTGATTCTCAAAGCACAGCCTGCAGATCAACAGCATCAGCCTCTCCCCAAAACTTGTTAGACTTGCAAATTATCTGGCCCCACCCAGACCCACTGAAGCAGAACCGTTAGGGGTGGGACCAAGCAATCTGTGTAACAAGTCCTCTGATGCACACTCAAGTGTGGGAGCCACTTGCTTTTCTTGCTTTTCCCTCCTTCTTCCAGTAATAACACTTCCACACTTCTTTGAAAAAGCACCTTCTCCCATTTTCAGTTGTTATAGTCTGTCCCTCCCCCACCCCAGCTCCCTGGACAGCCCATGATGGACACCTGGTTCCTTGAACTATTGTCTCTCCCTGATCACAGTGATTGCTTCAAGGATATGCAAGAGATAGAATTGATCATCCAATCAGAGTCAGACCTGGGACTTTTACTGGAGTCACTGGGAAAGATATGTTTGCTTTCTGCTTTAGTTATTAAACCAGCAGAATGTAAGCTTGGAACTATAGCAAGAGCCTTCCTGAGAATGAAGCCAACTCAGGAGAAAGGAGGGAGAGGGATCTGAGCACCTGGATCCAGCTATGTCTGAAGAGACAGATTTCCTTATTGATTTAAGTCAGTTTTCATGTGTTTCTGTCACTTGTAGCCAAAAGTATCCTGAATCACAGAGGGTCACAAGTGGAGGGGAATGAGGAGAAGAAAAGGGAGGGGAGGTGAGGAAAAGTACAGTTCTAGAACCTGATAGACCTAGTTTTTCAAATCCTGGCTTCACCAAATAACAACTGTGTGACTTTGAGCAAGTCACTTTGCCTCTCTGATCCTTCATCCTTTGTAAAACGGATAGCACCACCTCCCTGGAAGAGTGCTCGGTGGCATAATAGTTAAGTGCTGGATCGGGGGTTGGGGGAGGGGGTGAGGGGGTGGACAGATGACCTTGAACAAGTGACCTCCCTTCTCTGAGCCTCAGTTTCCTCGTTGGTAAGAAGCAGATAAAAATCTGGTAGAAATAGAAATACCTGGCACAAGGTTGGAGCTCAACAGGGGAAAATTCGCCCTGCGTGCGTTCTGGGGATGAGACGCAAGTCTGGAGGGTCTTTATAAATTCAGCCTGTCCCAGACGGCGACGCGGGACCTGCAGCTGCAGAGTGGTCAGCCCCAGCCCCAGGAACATCGAGCTGCTCCTTCTACGAGCAGAGGAGCTGGGGAGAAATTCTAGCAAGTGCTAATTGGGTCCAGGAAGCTCCTGGGGGCGGGGACAGAACGCTGATTAATTACTGGCTTGCTCCGCAGGGGGCCGCACACCGGAGCTACCTGCTGCCTGTCGTCCTGGCTCGAGCTGGAAACCTGGGGCCGGAAGTGAGGCGGTGCCTGCTCAGGAGGGGAAGCCCCGCCGCCATCTGGTCCCCAACTCGCTGCCTAATGTTTGTAACAGACCCGCTACCTAATTGCAAGGGCTGCGAGCAGCTTTCACATCTTTAGCACCTAATTCACTATTGTTTCTTTGGAAGCCCCCGTCCCGATCCCCCACCTCCACCCCGGCTGGTGAGGGAGGAACTCAGGCCCATTCATGGGGCTTTCAAGCCCCTGGCATCCCAGCCAGAGCCTCGTTAGGCTCCAGCTGGGCAGCCAGCCAGGAGGGCATCCCCTTGGACTTCCTGCACATGGCCTGGGGCTGCAACATCCCCCCTCCCTGCCCCACCCGCACAGCTGACCTGGTTGGTGGGATACTCTGAAATTGGACCTTTCCCGGTTTTGTGAGCATCTTCCCCATCCACCCCAACAGGGGCACCTTGCTCTTCTTCCCCTAGCTTTGGGGCTTTCTTGCCCCCTTTACCCCCAGTCAAGGTCAGGAAGGAGAGGAAAAGGGGTGCTATGAAATGTGGAAACAGGGAGGCCTGGGTTCGGATTTCATCTCTGTGCAGTGGGATCTGGGGTAAATCACCTTCTTTTCTGGGCCTCAGTCTCCCCAGCTTCAAAAGGGATATTCTACCATCTATCTTGCTAGGAATTTGTGTGAATCACATGAGATCCCAGAAATAGCTAAGGTACCAGGATCTTACTGTGCACCAGAACAGTTTTGAACAGAATGTGAGCACATCCCTGTGATCCTAAGGGTCAATACAGAGGAGGCGCTGGATGGACATCAGTGGTTGGGGAGGAGTGGCCTTAGAGGGAGGAGACACTTCATTCAAACAAGGTCCAAGGGTGGGGAGGTGGAGAGGGCACCCTCTTCCTTCAGCCCACTTGTCTTCTGGATGCCAGGAATCCATTCTGCCATTCTTATCTGCTTGCTCCTCAAAACACTGGATTTCTGCATGCATCTCAAAATGCTGGGTGTCTGTGTACACCAAAAAATGCTGGGTGTCTGTGTACACCAAAAAATGCTGGGTGTCTGCGTGCACCACCTCAAAATGCTGGAACAAGAGTCTGTTTTTACTCACTTTGGGCTCCCAGTCACACAGGTCCATCAGAGGGGCAGATGTTGGGGGCAGCAGGTCCCAGACCAAGAGGCTCCTCCTGGGAACCTCACCCCTCTCCTCCCAGTTTCTTTGGATCAGAGAAGCAAATTTGGGAGGGGCCTAGTGGCCACTGAGGGTTTCCCAACCCCTGAACTCACTGAGAGCCCCAACTCACCTCCTTTTGCCATATCCCACTATGTCCATGGCCAATGACCATGAATTGGTCATGTAAAGGGCTCTGTCATTTACTTGCTCAGAGACCTGGAGCAAGTCACTTCCCCTCTCTGGGTCTCCGTTGCCTCCCCTGTAAAGTGATGAGATTGAAGGTAGATGGAGAGGGGAGATTGGGAGAATAAAATACCTGCATGGGTTCCCACCAGTTCTTACTGGGAAGAAATAATCCTCAATTATGTGCTCTGTTATATCTTTTGCACATTAGATTGACCCCACAAGGTAGAAACAAGTGGGTTAATGAGAGACAGAGCTCATAGAAAACTGTGACTTGCCCAAGGTCACACAGCTGGCAGAGTGGTAAGCCAAAATCAAGCCCAGATCCCCGAGGGCCCAGATCTCTGTGTCATTGGCATCCTGGAGAAAGCCCAGAGGGTCAGAGAAGGGCTTTCACCAGGCACCTGGGAATATGGTCTCTACCTGCCTCCTCCCTCTGGTAGGTTGGGACATGATGCACATCTAGGTAGGAGTGGGAAGTGGGTGTGGGGGGTAAGGACTGTCACCCTGAACAGATGCCCAGTCTTGGGTCATGCCACAGCTCTGGGCACAGATAGACCTGGGTTCAAATCCCAGCTCTTCTGTTTACTAGCTGTGTGACCTCAGGCAAGTAACTCCACCCTCTGAGCCTCTTCTAGAAAGTGGGGCTAGAAACACCTGCCCCAAAAGCTGGTTGGGCGGATTCAATAAGATCCTGCTTGGCACACAGTAGGTGCTCCAAAACTGGGAGCTGTTAGTACTCAGGTTCCGACCCAGCCAGACCTGGGAAACCCTTGCTAGCCTCCTCCCTCAAGCTAGTGTTCCTAAAAAGATACCACCTGGGGCTGGGAAATCTTCCTGCCAACCCACTGTGCTTATCGTTAACATATTTCTCATAGCTCAGGAAAGATCCAGAAAGCTCTGTCTGTAGTATACAGAAGCTAGGCCCACATCTTCTAAAGTCAGGGAGTCTCTAGAGGGGCAGGCAAAAGGAAATAACCACTAGTCCCACTTCCTCTATGAGGAAGCAAAGGAAAGGTCCTGGGTGTGGAAGATGCCAGCAGCCTGCAGGCCCAGGATCCAGGCCCAGGGATGTGCAGGAGAGGGGTGGAGGGCAGGTAGTGAGAACTAGCAGGAGAAGGCAGTGCAGGGGAGTAGGGAGAGTCGAGGTTACTGCCTTAGGCAGCCCCAGGCTGGACTCTGCCTGCCCTTCCCCACTGTGCAGCCAGTGTGGTCCCTTGAAAGGTAAGACACATTATCTTTGGCTCCTCATCTCACTCTGAATTCCAGCTCAAGTCCTTGCAATGGCCTTGGATGCCCTACATGGTCTGCCTCCCTCCAACACTCCATCCACCCTGCTCCAGCCTCAATGTTTCTTGACAGGCCTCAGGGCCTTAGCGCTCTCTGTTCCCTCTGCCTGGAATGCTCTTCCCCTCTGTGTTTGCACAGGTCCTCTCTCACTTCAAGTCCTGCTCAAAAATCCCTTCTACACAGGCCCTCCCTGAGCACCCTGTCTAAAATAGCAGCCCCATCACCCTCTATCCCCTCACCCTCTATCTGACTCACCACTACCTCGCATTATATATTTTATAGGTATTTGGTTAATTGTTGATCTCCCCCCAACAGAAGATAAGCTCTAAGAGCGTAGGTGCTTTGTTCAGTTCACCCTTGTATCTCCAGCCCCTGGCACAGAGTAGACACAATACGTATTTATTGAATGAATAAATGAATGAATGAATGAATGAATGAATGGAGACTCCACAAATCATGTAGCTTGTATGGCTTTGGGCAGGTCATTTCACTTCTCTGAAACTTCCAGTGCAAAAAATAGCAGACACCCATCTCATAGGGTTATCATTTCAATTAAATAAAAGAGCGTAGAGATCGTGAAAGGAGCTGACACGTAATAGTGTCACTATTATTATTACCAAGATTCTCGAGCTCAAGCACCTGCTCGTGGTGAGGTCTCGAACAAGTCAGCGATGTCTCTAGCCTCAGTCTGTTCCCCTGTCAAATGAGGGTGTTAGCTTGTATGAAATAACTAGAATATGCAAATTCACAGTTAGAAATTAGAATACCATTACAGGGGCAAGGGTGGGGATGGGGAATGGGGAGGTAAAGCTTAATTAGGGTATTTGGGGTGATGGGAAAGTTCTGGTAATGGATGGTGGTGACAGCAGCACAACATTGTGTATGCAATTAATACCAGTGAATAGTATACTCAAAAGCAGTTAAAACGGGAAGTTTTATGTTGTGCATGTGTCACCACAATAAAATCTTTTCTAACAACCCATGGAACTCTACAACACAAAGAGTGAACCTTAATGCACACTATGGACTTTAGTTAGTAATATAATTATAATTTTATCTCTTCATCAATTTTAACAAAGGTACACACTAATGCAAAATGTTAGTTAACAGGGAAAACTGTGTGTGTGAGGGGGTGGTATATGGGAATTCCGGATTTTCTGCATGATTTTTTCTGTAAACCTGTAACTGCTCAAAAAACTTAATTGAAAAAATAATTGAAAAAAAAAAGTGGGTGTTAGGAGTACCTGTCTCCCTCACAGGGTCGTTGGGTGGATGCCCAGCAGTGTACATAAAGCCTAGCAGCAGATCTGACAAGTAGGCACTCGCCAAATGACAACTCTTTGATCCTAGAGAGTCTAGGATTTGAATACAGGCCCCACCACTTTCTTATTCTGTGGTGTTGGGAAAAAGGCTTAAAGTTCCTAAGCTTCAGTCTCCTCATCTATAAAATGGGGATAAGGATAGTACCTTCCTTGGGTTGTCCTGAGGATGCAATGAGTTTAACTCTAAGGAAATGTGCTGTGATGGGCGGAAGGACAAACCACAGACACACGGGACGGGACCCATGAAGGAGGAGAAAGGGAGGGTAGCACCAAGATTTGCCTTTGGCTCTGAGCTCCAAGGCAGGTCGCAGAAGCCCAGCCCCTTCCCCAGCCAGGAGTCTGCAGTTGTCCTTGCCCCTTGCCGGGACACCTCCCCTCCCCACCAATCTTGTCAGGAGACATTTCCAAGGGCAGGGGTAGCAGCAGGACTCGAAGAGAGGACACCCTCTCATCCAGCCTCCAGTCTGACCTGGTAGGAGGGGGATACGCAGTTTGCCCAAGGAAGAGGCTCTGCTTGGAAACCAGGAGATGGGAAAGGACCAGAAACAGTACTCACCTGCCCTGCCACCGCCCACATCCACCCCCACCCCACCCTTGCCTGTTTGCTCAGGCTCACTCAGCCTAACCCACCCTCAGTCAGGGCACTCCAGAGCTTTCAATCCCAAGACTAACCTGGCCTCTCCCAACATCCTGGGGATAGCCCTTGGAAAGGTCTAGAAGCAACGGTCCCTGGAAATTAACAAAGAACCTGAATCCCTGATAACGCCACTGAGCTGCTGTTCATTCTACACTTGGGGCCCACTTTATCTTTTGGACAAACAGAAAAAAAGGAGATACTAAATGTCCTTATCATGAAACACCAGCTGCCAACCTCACCCAGACCTTCTGACTCCTCCACTGAAAAAATGAGGACCATCACTGACTTGCTCAGCCTGTGCCTTGCAAAACAAGTATGTGGAAGATAATAACTAATGACCCAATCAATCCCTTAACTGCAAGCTGCATAAGGTCTTTTTGTCCATTTTGTTCTTCGATAAATTCTCAGCACCTACTACAGTGCCTGGCACTTAGTAAGTGCTTAATAAATAGATATCGAGTGGATGACTCCATCAATAAATCAGTGAATGAAGCAATGAATCAATGAATTACTAGAAGTGAAGTTCTCTGCAGGCAAGAATTTTTTTTTCCTTCTGTTCTTTGATAAATTCCCAATGCCTAGAATAGAGATTTGCCACTTGGGAGGTGCCCAGTAACTATGTGTGAATGAATGATAGATTCAATCACTGCATTGATGACTCATTAGAATGTACTCTCCCAGACGGCAAAGATTTCCATACGTTTTGTTTAAGCCTGCATTCTCCAGGCCTAATAGTGCCCGGTGCATAGTGGGTGGAGAATAAATCAGTGAATGAATGCATGGCCGAAGCCCCAGCTTTCAGTGCAAAGACCAAAGACCCCAAGGAATGAAACACGGAGGGGCCGCTCTGCCTGAGTCCCCACCCCGCCCCTCGCCACCACTCGCCTCATGGTTTTTTAAATAACTTGTTGGTTGTTTTTAATTGTTGAGGCAGTAATACTTGGTTCATGAAACTGCAATATACAGAGAGGTGAAATAAATAGCTTATATATATATAATATATATAATATAGCTGGTTTTAAAATATTCCCTTATCATTGGCATATTAGGTCACGTGAGTCACGGAAGGTCGATAGCAGCATCCCCCAGAACTGCGAGCAATGCAGGGTCACCATGATTGGACGAGGCCGTCTGTCGTCGTGTCGTCGTCGGAAGGTCGAGGCGCGGAGAATTCCAAAGGGCACGCCTTCCCTGCGCGGTGTCTTGGGACAGCTTGCAGCGGACAATAAATAAATGACTGCAAACCAGAGAGCGATTTTTGTTGAAGTTCGGGGCAGGGATGGGAGTTTGGAAAAGGGAGGGAGGGGGTTGGTGGGTGGTACCACTTTCTCTTTCTGTTTTCTCCCTTTTTGGCTTCTTTCTTTCTTTCTTTCTTTCAGAACCTTTGGGAAAAAGGACTTTGGTTTCTCAGAGTGTCGTGTTGGTTTCCTCATTCAAGTCCTCCTCTGGGGACAAGTTTAGAGTTGTCTGTTCCTAGACAGAGACAAGCACCTGTGGGTTGACACCAGTCCCTTTACACAAGTCATCATAGGGGGTTTCAAGTCAACAATAAAATCCTTATTGCCATCCCCACCCCCAAGAGTTTTGGTTCAGTTTTTTGTCTTCTTTTAAACACAATGTACAAAAATAGAGCTTCTTCCTTATTTTTTCATGTAAAAATATTCCTCTGATACAGTTCTGTGTTGAGTGTGAGTGTGGGCAGTGGCCGCGGAGAGCCCGCCTAGCCGGGGTGCGTGGGACGGATTCGCCGGGACCTCTTGGTCACTGTTGTGTACTTGAAGGGCTTCTGCAGCTCCGCCTGCCCCTTGGGGTAGCGCTTCATGAAGTGCACGTCCTGCTGGTTCTCCCGGGTCTTGGGGCCCTTCCGCGGCCTCCCCTTCTTGGTGAATCCCACGTACCAGCCGGAGTACTTGGCTGACATCAGGGCTGTGTAGTTGTTCTCCAGGACCTTCTCGATGAACACACACTCCTTGCTGGAGCCATCCGGCTGCAGGGGGAGAGAGGAGGAGGTGGTGAGAAGGGGTGAAGCAGGAGGCAGGGAGGAGAGAGCCATGTGGAGACACTGTGGGGGTGGCCAGGGCTCTGGGCAGCAGGGTTGAGAGGGCCTGAGGTTGGCGTCATATACACAAAACTAAGCTGTGGCATCAGCAATTTCACTTCCTGGAAAGGTGGAGTGGAGTCTTCTATTGGCTCCCCCTGCATCCCTCCTCAACCTCCCATTGGAGCTGGGGGATGCTCCACCCAGACACCCAGACATAGCCCATTATTTCCCCTAGACCTTGGTGACTGCATCAGGGCCTGGCATGTGACTCCGGCTGTCCAATCAGAGTGGCCTCTGAGATGTTGGTATCAGCAATCTCTAGGCAGATTTCAGCTTGAGGAGTAGGTAAAGCTGAAGCTGAGGCAGCCACTTTACCACCATGAGGAGAAAACCTGTCTGACACAAAGCCAACCCAGAGCAAGCAATGCCAAGAGGAAGAGAAGGAGAGAGATCTTGTCCCAGTCACATCACTTGGGCTCCATATCAAGCCACATCTGAAGCTCAAGTTCCCTCACAGTTTTGTGGGCTAATAATACGTCATTTCCTATAAATCAGTTGAGATCAGGCTCTATCACTTGCAACAGAAAGAAGTCTTGACAGATGTGCATGAAGTCAGTGACTCAACTACAGCTCAATTCCACTGTTACAGAGTTAAATATAAATCATATTTAATGTGGAATGTGAGTGCATTTTAATGTTGGTGTGACATGGAGAAGGAACCTCCAAAAATAAGAGCTTTACGATGGCCAAACTCCTTAGCCTGTGTCTTTGGTTCTGAGTTTCAGTCTTCTGGGTGGATGTGTGATCTCCCTGGGAGACCAGGGGTGCTGGGTAAAGAGCACTTGACTCAGACTCAGAAACTGGACCAGCTCTGATGCTTTCTTGTGTGATTTCAGGCAAGTTAATTCCATGCTCTCTAACTCTCAGATTCCTTGTCTACAAAACAGGGACAATGACTTCTGCATCAGAGAGACGTGAGGGCCAGGCAGAATGATGCTTATAAACGAGTCTGATGCACTGTAGGAACTTGCTAGATTGTTTGTGAAGAGCAGGTGGCTCTGACGGGCCTGATCTCCCTCCCTTGGGTCTGGTCTGGACAAAGGATAGTGGGGAGGCAGGGTTTTGAATCTCCTCCCCGATGCAGCCCAATTGCTTGAGGTGGAAGAGTGGGAAACACACAGTGTTGGAAGGCCTGAATTAGCAGCACTCCAGTTTCCAGCTAACATCTCCAAATGTAGGCCAGGCCCACTCCTCGTTACGGACAGATGCCCGGCCAAGTTGGAAGCCCAGCGGTCTGGCCCTGTGTGGAGACTGAGGTGTGAGTTCCAGCCTTTTGTTTGAAGTGGAAAACGGGCTGAAGCTTCCAGGAACATTCACCTTTGAGTGGAGGGCAAGCTTGAGTCCTACAGACAAAGTGCTGAACTTTGCAGAAAGGGACAGGCAGGGTAAGAAAACACGCTTCAGAAGATGAGATCTTTCAAGCAGACTGCAGAGTGGGCAGGGACTGGGCCTGGGAGACATATGCAGGACTCAGAGGACATTCTGGGTGGGGTGATCATATGTGGAGGAAGCCAGGGCATAAGTGCAAAATGGGAGAGAAGGGAGTGGTCCCTGGGTTCTGCCCCCCACCCCCATCCCCCAACCCCCAATAATTCTGGAAACTGCCTGTCCAACCTAAAGTCTCACCTGAAGAATCAGAGCAAAATGTAAGAAGGCCATGCCATGCTCTTGCCCCTCCCCAGAACTCCTGCCACTGCCTGGAAAACTACTTTCATTCTTCAAGACACAGTGCAGTAACTGCCTCCTCTGGGAAGTCTTCCCTGACTGCCACTTTTCTCCCTGGGCAATCCCTCCTCTTCCTTCAAGACTCCATTCAAGCATCAAGCTTTACTGGGCTCATGTGTTCCATCTTCTGAACCCCCTGGCACCAATTTGCCCACTCCCTCCTCCCAACAGAGCAATTCTGGTCTTCCTGCCTCCTCATGGGCCCAAGAGCTCTGTGAGGTTGGGGCTGCTCCTTAGGCCTGTCACAGCTCAGCAAAAGCCTTAGCCCGAGACAGGGATGCCCAGAGAGCATCTGCGGTGCAAGGGAGGAGAGGTTCCCTGGGGTAAAAGTGACATATGAAAGAGTTTTCTTTTAAAAGAAAACAGATTCTGTCTCTGGATCCTGGAGATAGTCATGAGCTCTAAGAGGCTCTCCTGGGGTAGGTGGCTGAGAAGGGGTAAAGAGCAGGCAGAGGGCCTGAGTGCTCTGACTGGCCCACTTGGTCTCCTTCCCTACTCATTTATTCACTCATTCATTCAACACTTACTGATTGCCTACTCTAAGCCAGACATTTTCCCATCCATTATTTCATTTAATCCTCTTAACTCGTTGAGGTAGACTCTACCTGGTGGAAGAAAATAGAGCTCAAAGAGGCAAATGGGGCTTGCCCAAGGTCATGGAGCTTGTGAGTGACAGAGGATATGAACCTGGCTTTGCTGCGGCAGCTTGCTTCTCCTCTGTGCATTCCAGACAGGTCCACAGGGAGAAAGAACGTGGAGGAGTAGGGGCTGCCCATCCAAACCCCTCACCTCCCCCAGGCCCACACTGCCACCCTCGGCATAAAGCAAGGTTCTAGATGTGCAAGGGGCCAGCACAGTTCCCAGTAAACACCCTTAATGCTTGGGCTGGGCTGCACACTGAATGTCCCAACACCCTAGAGCTAGGGAGCCACCTGGGAGCCAGCCGTGGGACCTCTGAGGATCACAAGGTCCCCACCATGAACTTGGGGCATGACAGTGGATAAGTAGCTAAGGGCACACCCCCCGGCTTTGGCACATGCTCTGCTCCTGACTAGCTCTATAATTCTGCTCATCACCTGCAGAGATTTAAAAACTCCCTTTGCCCAAGCCCCAACCCTGGAAATTCTGACTCATTTGGATCAGACAAGGCAGAAGCATCTGTATTCAGAGAGGCACCCAGCACCTTGATGATTTGGTGGAATTTGATCATACCCTCTCCCCCACTACCACTTCCAAACTCCTTCTTTCCCAACTGGTGTCCTGTTCCTTCTATTTCATCTGAAGACTGACTCCTGATGACATCATTTAGGCTGCTTGAGCCAGGCTTACCTGCAGCCAGAACTACCCCTGGACTTTTGAGTTATATAAGCCAAAAAATTCCCTTTCTGCTGAAGGTGTTTTGGATTATGTTTCAGTCACTTGCAACCAAAGCAGTCTTACCAAACACATGGTTGTGGGTAGTGTACCCCCTGCAGTGAGAGGTCTGTGGCCCTATGCCCCCATCCCCAAAGAGGACTTGCCAGTGATCCAGTGATCACAGAGGCGGGGGCAGATGAGGAAAATCCTGTCTGGGTTGAGTTTCCGGAATGGGGGGAAAAGCCTAGCACATAGTAGGCACTCAACAACTATTTACAGAGTGAAAGGAAGTGTTATTCCTGGGCGTGATGGATGTGTGGCAGGGAGAAGGAGGGATTTGGGGGCACCTAGGAGTGGGGCTCTGGCATATGATTGGTACAACACAGCAGAGGGAGTAACTACGGCCAAGGGCCCAGAGCATCCGGAAAGGCTCTGCTGGAGTGCAATACATGTGCCCTGCTGTGGCCAGAGGATGTGCAAGGCTGGTACTCCATGTCACGACAGCTCAAGGAAGCTTCCGATTGAGCCTCTCAGCCACTGCAAAGCAGCCAGAGTCTGAGCTGAGGCCAGGGGTTCCCCCAGGTGACTTTGTGACCTGGCTTCAAAGGGGAAGGGAACTAATATTTATCAAGTACCTACTAAGAGTAGTGCTTAACTCACATGCTCTCACAGCACATCATACCCATTTTGTAGACAAGAACCTGAGGCTTGGCGAGGTCAGGGCACTGTGACTCCCTGGCCTGATGTCATAAATTCTGGCCTTAGGTCAAGAGTCAATCCCTTAGAAACCAAGAACCATATTTCTATTTTTTTTTTTTTTTTTTTTTTTTTGGTGTTTTTGCAGCCCTTTAGTCGAGTACACGGAGTAAGGATGGATGGACCAGAATTGGCCCTCAATGAGCTCCCAGTCTAGTGGGGGAGGCAGACATGAAGACAGACAGTGACGATCCCGGTCAGCAGCCAGGCAGCAGAGGACCATGCAGGGGGGCTGTGGGCTCTGGGGTGGGTGGGCTGACTGAGGGATCTGGGAAGGCTAGAGGCTCTTGAAGGATGAGTGAGGACTCAAGGCATATGAACAGAGGGAAGGGCAGTCCTGACCGGGGGGGAACAGAATGCACAGAACCTGAGGGTCCCATCCAAGGAAGGGCGGTCTGTGGCTGGCAGTGCCAGGTGTCTGGCATAGGAGTGGGAGGGCAAGCAGCAGGGGCCAAGAGGACAAAGAGATCCCAAGGCCTGGAGCGTCCCACCAAGGAGTGTGGCTTTTCTCCAATAGGTGATGGGAACCCCTGGACCAGTTCTGAGCCGGAGGGTGGGAGGGGGTGAGGGGCAGGAGAGACTTGATCTTATTTGTGCTTCAGAAAGCTGAGGGTGGGGCTGTGGGGAAAGGCCTGGGGGTGGGGAGACAGGAGACCTGAGCCTGGAACCCAGGCAATGAGGCAGGCAATTCCCACGAAGGTCTGAGGTCGGCACAGAGGAGGCTCCCACCCAGCTACCAGGGGGTAATGATGCCAAGACCAGGGACCGACGTGCAGCCGCAGGTAGGACAGCAACCTAAGAGCCTGAGACGCCAGCTTCAGGAGCCAGAGAGGATGAGGGGAGCTCCCATCCCAAAAGGGGTCCTGCCCCAGGAAAAGTCAGTACAGGTGGATTTGGGGGCTTCACTTGGTGCCCCTAGAGGAAAGGAGATTGGAAGGGGATTGGGGAGCTGCAACGAGGGGGCGGGCGTGAGAGGTGGGAAGGAGGGGAGGGAGGCTGCCGGCTGGGGGGGGGCTCCCCCCGCTGCGCCGCGCCGCGCGCCAGCTGAACCGTCACCAATATTAATGACGGGAGAGAGGGCGAGGGGGCAGGAAATCGGAGCCGGCTCCTGTGGAAGCGGTGACTCAGCGGCCAGCCGGCGGGCGGGAGGGCGGACGGGAGGCGGGTGGGGGGTAGCGGGGAGCGGCGCGAGGGGATGGGGCTGCTCTTTTGACACCGGGATGGCCCTCCTGGGGTCAACATGCCGGGAAGCGTGCGCAGACGGGGAGGGGTGCGCTCCGCGCAGAGGCCGGCGTGGGCACTGGCACAGGCGGGGGGGACGCCAGCCTCCTCCTTTAAAAAGAAAAAAGAAAGAAAGAAAACCAAGCCTAAAACTCAAAGCAGGTTGGGCCTGGGAGGCGGCCCAGGCGGGCAGGAGAACAAAGCCCTGGGCCGCAGCGCCAGAGGAAACGGACGGCCAGGAGGACCCGGCGCCCACGCCCCGGAGCTGCAGCGCCCCCGCCCACTGGGCCCGCGCCCGCGGTCCCCGACCCCCAGCCCGACAACAGCCACCACCACCACCCCTACCCCCATCCACCCCGGCCTCGGACGGCGGAAAGTGAATCACTAATTAAAACCACTCCTCAGCATCAAGAAGACGCGCTATGCGGATTACTATTATTTTGCTCTTTGGGAAGCTTAAATTGGTATGGGCAGGGCGGCTGGAATCTTTTCCTTCCAAATAGGGCTTCGTTCGAATCTCGCCAAGCTCTAGTGTGGGACTTGGGACAAGGGCCCCGGGCACGGCCAAGCCTCAGCTTTCCCATCTGTAAAATGGAGAATGTAATGGTAGTAACCTCATGGGATTAGTTGTGAACTTTTTCTTCTTCGCAGTGTCTAGCAGAAAGTAGGTGCTCAATTAATGGAGGCTGATGGTCCCTGTATTGTTAATGCAACAAAAGCCTGGGTCAGGGCCCTGGCATGTTACACTGGACCCGGCCACTGGAGTATGGGAGGTGGGAAGGGATGGGAGTTAGGGGATTGGAGAAATCAAAAGCACCACTTAAACAAGACTGTGGTCACACCCACACCCCCAAACAAGGTGCAAAAAACGAATCTGGGTCTGCCCTCCACCTCTCACACCACCTGTTCAGACAGGCCCCTTCCCCCCAATGTACAAGCTGGAGATAGGGGTGAGGAAGGAGGGTCCCTGCAGAGAGAAGAGGGAACGCAGAGCGTGACTCTACCATAGAGCTACTTGGCTGGTGACACCCACCATCTGAACACCCAGAGGAAGCAAGTGTGGGAACCTCACAAACAAGCGCACCCAGGGAAAAAAGGGGGGCACCCAGGAGCAGCATCGGTGGAAGCCCAGAGCCGCCGGCACGTGGGTCTACCTCCTCCCCACCCCCACCCCCACCCCACCCCCACCTTAATTCGTTACATGCGGCTCTCTTGCCGGTTCCAAAGTAATAAAATCTTCCTGAAATGCTAGAACCGTGAGGCCCGGCGCTGAGGAGACGGCCAGGCCGGGTTCCGGAGGCGCTGCTGCCACGCGGAAACCCTTGGTGATTGTTAAAACAATCCCTACAGCCACCGCCCTTGGCCGCCGGGTCCCGTTCCCAGACGTCAGGTACACGCAGGCGGGACCGCGGGCACCTCGAAGGCGCTCCCACCACTACCAAGGAAGCCAGAGCTCCACATCCAGCAGGAGATTCAGGGCCCTACATGCACCCCAAAGTCCCAGCCACGGAAACCTCAGCCTGGCATGCTGGGAGTGCTGGGGGCAGAGAGAAAGAAGGAGGCTGGGGTGAAAGGAAGAGATTACAGGGGGACTCACAACACACATACACACTCACGCAAGGCCTGTTTTCCATTTGGGGCTGACAGAACCCTGGACACAGCCGGGTTTCCGGGCCATCACTCACCTTCCCCACGAGCTTGCCTTTCCGGTTCATACACAGGTAGAATTCCGTCTCCTTGCCCTTGATCCGGACTTGACTACCGAAGGTGTCTGTCTCCACTAGGAGCTGGGCTTGGGAAGGCAGAAGGGGAACAAGACATGTTTTTTACCAGGGGCAATGGGTTGGCTTAAAGGCTCAGCTACTGCGGTCCCTGACCCTATCCCTTGTCCCCTATCCCCCACCATCAGGTGTGGTGGAGGCCTCTGACAGTCCCATCAGAGCACCCTGCCCCTCAGCCAGGGAGATGGCAGCCGTCCATCACTTGTCCCCCACCCTCCAGCTTCTCTTGGCTCCACTTGGGACCCAGATGGCTCCATTCTGAGACAAATTCTGCCCCTTGTGGCTAAATAACGATTGCCCTTTCCCTCCTCCACGTCGTTCACCTCCCTCAGCCCCTCACTTCCATTCCCCAAAGCAGGACAGGCAGCCATACAAATAGCCAGACAGCAGCAGTGTGGGAACTAAGGGGACTGAGGGTGTGCATGCACACATGCACACACAGGTGCACATGCACACACACGCGTACACACACATACACTTTGCCTTCAAACTACTTCCCCTGTAAGATAGGTCAGAGGACCCCACCCCCCAGGGCAAACAACTGGAACCCCTCTAGTCCTTCCTCTGCACCTTTATCCTGGCCTTTTGAAGTGGGGGAGGGGAGGTGCAAGCCCCAGCAGAAGGCAGGCTATATTCAGCATATCCACTTCCCTCTATCCGGGCCACTAAGGCTGGGGGGTGACTAACTCCCAGGATCCCAGGTATCCCAAAAAGGCCCCAATATCCCCTGATCCATGGGTGGGAGACCCCACGTAAGATCAACTATGCTCCACAGAGCCTCCCTCAGGATGGGAGTGTCCAGACAGAGTGTCCAAAGCCCTCACTGAACAAGGACATCAAGTGACCAAACAATGACTGACCCTTGACTAAGCATGCTGTGTCCAGACCCCTCCCTGTCTCCCTGCCAGTACACAATTTCTCCCCACTGGGGTGCTGTGTGACTTTGAGTAGGCCATGCACCCTCTCTGAGCTCTCCTCTCTAGTCTTGAACCCTTGCGCCTGACCCTGCTCCCTTTTGCCTTTCATCATTCTCCACTGTTCTGTGCCACCCCCCATTCTCACACTCCCTCCCCTGACCCTTTGCTTCCTAGCACCTGCCCCTCCCTCACCCACATAATTTTAATTTCAGTGACAAGGGACCTGCTTCTCCATAATAAAAATCACAGCCCCAAATTCCTGAGTATAGTATCCTTGGAGCCACAGTGAGTGTACCTCAGTGCCCCTAAAATATACTGGGAATGATTTTAATAAAAATTTTAAAAATATATACCTTGGTCCCCTGCTGTGAAAATTAAAACCATCTGGAACTTGAGATTTCCAGTAATTAATCTAGCCCTCCTTTGACACCACTACTAATTAAAATATGATACCCACCTTTCCAGGGGGAAAAAAAAAAGAGAAGAAGAATTTACATAAAATTTAAAGATCTAACAAGAATTCAGTAATTCTAGAAACAAGGGGAGGTACATTCTTCTCTCCACCTTCCCCCCATCCCTAGTAAACACTGAGTCAGGAATATAAACCCACGCCAAGATGGGGGTGGGGGTACAAGCCTTGAATCCTCCCTGATCCCCTTCCATTCAAACTCCCTATAATTTGCCCTGTTTGCTTGGTCCTGCACAATCCAGCATCACAGCAGCTCTGGGACTTGCTTTCTCCATCTCCCCACCTAGCTCAGGCCCCACACGGGGTTGAGTGGGGAGATCTGGGGGGTCTCCAGCTCCCAGGAGCTTCTTCTGCTGGTAAGGGAAAAGGTGTAAGCTCTGGAGCTCACAGAACTGGATAGGAATCCCTGGCCCCACCTGGCGTCCACAGGACCTTGGGCTTCAGTTTTTTCACCTCTAAAATGGGTATAACCATCCCTAGGCTTCAAGAGTCACTGTGAGGAATATACAAAATGATGCTGTAAAAGAGTCTAGCACTCTGTTCTCAGAGTTTGGGCAGGGAAAACTCAGTGACTGTTGTTGAAAATTCCTAATAATTATACAACCAAACAGTTTCCCTGGGGGAAAAAAATAGTAGAAAAAAGCAAGTATGTTTAAGGTTAGAAGTGGAGCAGGGCTTGCCTCCCTAAGCCCCAGCCTCTGACCTGAACTGCCCACTGTCCTCCAGGGTCACCATGAGGTGCCTCAGAAAGCCCCCTGGGTTGGGACTCATGGGGTCTGATTCCATATCTGGCCTGTATGACCTTAAGCAAGCCACGTTGCCCTCTGAGACTCCGTTTCTTCACCTGTGCCAAGGGAAGGGTGGGAGTGAGAAAATCGACCCTCTTCTGGTTCTCTCTGGGAGTGGGGAGCAGGGTCTAGGACAAGGGTACAAATGGGGGACTGGAGGAAGGGGGTGAGGCCTCCGTTCTACAGCCCAGGCAACCCCAAGTTGAGTCCTAGGGGGAAACTCTTCTTTCCTTGCTCTCTCCCAGCACACTCCTGAGCCTCTGTCCCCAGAACTGCTTCCACTATGAGCCCACTGAAGGTACACATCCCCAAGGTGGTCGCCATCCTTGTCCCCATTTTACAGAGTAGGAAACTGAGGCTCTGAGAGGCAACCCAGCAACAGAGGTTCACATCAGACATCAGATCAGCCGGCATCTTTCTGCTGGGGGCCTGGGCTCCAGGGGACGGGCCCTCGGTTCCAGGGAGATGTGCCCCCAAATACACACACACCCCTAATGTTCATCAGCCAGATCCCACTGCGGAAAGCCTCAGCCTTTGTCTGAGCAGGCCAAATAGGCCTGGGGCCGGGGCTCAACTGCCCCCGTCCCCACCCCGCAAGCCGAGCACCCCTACCCAGCATGGGAGGGTCTGTGCCAGGCTGCTGCACCAGGGGAGCCAGAATTCCGTTCTTCCACCGACTGCAGCATGCAGTGGAGTGACCCAGCCTCCATTCAGTGCATGACATAATGAGGAGGGAGCTGGGCCAGAATTATGTAAAGTCTTTGGGGAGCAATAGCAGCAGCAGTTCTCAGAGACAGAGAGAGAGAGAAAGACATCAGGCCAGGTTTGCCTCCAGAGCCTTCCTGGCCCTCAGCACCACATTCCCAGCTCCCACATCCCCTAACCCCCAAAATGCATCTCTCAGGAGCTAGAACCCTCATCTCACCTCAATACAATTCACGGGGCCTGTACCAAGCCAGGAGGGAATACTTTATGGCACTGTCTTGTTCAATTCCTATTTACCACCCTGGCAGGGCCACAATCACCTCCAGCCTACAGAACTCAACAGCCTCCCCCGCTGCTGCCTCTCTTGCCCCCACCTCCAACCAATCTGTCCTCCATCCAGGAGGACATTATATCTCTTCCCTGCCAAAAGCCTCCTAGGATCCCCAACCCACTGGAAAGAAAAGCTAGACACTCCCGCCACAGGGTCTTTGTGCTCGCCTGGAGATCACGTTGCCTGGATCCCTCTGCCTAGAGATCACGTTGCCCAGATCTTCCCAGCATGGCTTCTCTTCTCCCAGGTTCTAATGCAAATGTCACCTGCTCAGGGAGGCCTTCTTTGACTGTGTTGTCTAGTGTCAGCACCACCTTCCCCAGTGCAGCTCCACCCCTTTCCCCTGCTCTATAATCCTTGGAGCTCTTCTCCACAGTCATCTTACTTGTTACTTTTTAAATTGTCTGTCTCCACCCTTCGGAAGCTAAGCTCCACAAGAGCAGGACTTATCTGTTCCGTTCACCACTGTGATCTCCAGCACCTGGCACATGCTTGGCTCATAGTAAATGATCAATAAACAATTTTTAATAAATACACAGACAGCCTTGTAGGTAGGTATGACCAACACCGTCTTAGAGTTAAAGAAAATGAGATTCAGAGAGGTGAAGGGACTTGCCCTAGGTCACGCAGCTAGTAAGAGCAGGGTAAGAGTTTGAACCCTGTTCTCTGATCCCACAGTCCATGTTCTTTACCACTCTGCTCCCTCCCAGCCACAGCAATCTCTGGCCTGCATTACTCAAGCCACTCGCTAGAACCCTGGGCTCAGCCTCAGCACATCCTGACTTGCTGTGTGACCAAGAGAAAAACCCTGTCCTTCTCTGGGCCAGGACTAGGTGAGTCCTGAGGTCTCTTTCAGTTCTGCCCCTCTGGGAAGCATTGGTAACTCACATTTATTTAGAGCTTACGATATTCCTACTACCTTACATGCATTATCTCATTTAATCCTTACCACTTAGAACTATTATTATTATCCTCATTTTACAGGGGAGAAAACTGAGTCCCAAGGTGGAGCAGTGAGGGAGCTAAGATTTAAACCCAGGCAGGCTGACCCAGAATCCTTGGTCTTTGGCCTGTCTATCCCACTGCTCACTTCTCCTTCCTGGAGGAGTGAGAGAGTGAACCCTAAAGGTGGGGAGGGACCGCCTTCTCTTTGGCCTAAAATTCTTGGGATAGAGGTCAGTAGATAGAGGTGCCCACAGGGCTGAAAGTTGGGACCCATCCCTCCCTGCTCCACTCCCAAACAACCTTGAGGTAGGAGGCGGCACCTAGAGCCACCCCCAGGAAGATACCTTGGAGCTGATCCTGGGAGGTGGGGGGTACCCTTAGGAGCCCCTAAGGCTGGGCTTAGACCACACCCCAAGAGGCAGGTCCCACCTCCATCTGGTCTCAGAGCCTGGCGAGGGAAGGAAAGGCTGCCTAGAACCAGAGGGGGAGCAAGTGCAGGATGTGGTGCCCCCTGCCACAGTCCTCTCCCCAAAAGGAGAGTCCAGCAGGAGCCACGTGCCTGCCCACAGCTGGGGTCAGGGAGGGGGACGGGAGGGAAAGAGCTCCAGGGCACCCACTCCCTTCTCCAGCATTCAGAGGGAAGCAGAAAGGGGGAAAGAAGGAGTGGAAGAAAAAGGAGCAGGAAGGAAAGCCCTTTCCATAAAAACAAACAAAAGCAGAAGAAAAAAAAACAATGCTGTCTTTTTTTCCAGTATCTCTTAAATACCTGGGAATAACAATGACAATAATTAATAATAAAATAGCAGCTAATACTTATTTGAGCACTTACCACATGCCAGGGTCTGGACCTGGATTATCTCATTTGATCTTTGTGTCAACCCTTTGAGGTAGGAACCATTATGCCCATTTTACAGATAAAGAGACTGAGGTACTGAGAAGTTAAGTTACTTGCCCAGAGTCACACAGGCAGCCAATGGTGAGACCAGGATATGAACACAGGCAGAGTAACTCCAAAGCTAGTCAGAAACAGAAAGAAATTCAGACAGAGGCATGCAGACATTAGGGGACAGACATCCTGCAAGCTGGAGATGACAGAGAAGAGAAAGTGAGATGGATGGATGGGAGGATGGATGGATGGATGGATGGATGGATGGACGGATGGACGGACGGATGAATGGATACTGGTGTGATCCCCCAGCTGGTCTTCCCAGGAGGGTGATCCAGGGCCTCACTTTGAAGACCTCTGGTTTAAAGGGTAGAAACAGCAGGGAAAGACACAGATAGGCAGCCAGAAAAACCAGAGAGAGGCAGAGCACGAAGAGAGATGGACTAAAGTGATAGACACAGGAAACAGGACCCAGAGAGAACAAAACTGGAGATGGGCTTCTTCTCCCCAAGCCTGGAGGCAAATGCCCCACAGACCTGTGAGAGAAGTGGGGGACCAGGAACCAGGCAGAGGCTGGGCAGAGCTGCCCCACCCCACCCCCCACCCCCGATCTAGGGCCAAGCCCAGGGTGGCTGCAGGCAAACACTTCGATTCCAGTGCTGACAGTGCTGCTGGCAGCAAGGATGCCACAAAAGAAGCTTGGAGGCCACACCAAATCAGTACTCCCTTCCTACCCTCTGAATGTGGGGCCAGGCCAAGAACAAGGGAGAGAGAAGTGGGGGGTGGGAGCAGAAGGAATCTTTTCTGTAAACGTTTCCCCATCACTACTAAAAACACGCGCACACATGCACACACACGCACACGCACGTGTGCACACATGCTGTGGCCTTCTCTCCAAAGAAGCTCACAGTTCCCCTTCCACCAAAGGCCCCTGAGGGTCGCAGGCCACGTGGGCTCACCGGAAAGGAAAAGGAAAAAAAAAATCAATAGGATTGATCAGGAGCTATATTTAATCCTAGCCGTAGCTCTAGTGTGGCCATTTCAGCTGTGGGGTGAGCGAGGCATGGTGGCCACTCCTCACTGGGGACAGAAGTTGTGGGACATGAGCTCAGAGGGCAGGGCGTTTAGTCTGAGATTATTTGCCCCTTCCCTAGGGGAAGCTGGGTCTGTTTATCCCTGCATCCCCATCGCACACTGCAGGTCGGCCCCCATAGACGGAGGGAGTGAAGGAGAGACGGAGGGCAGGGGGACTTGCAAAGTACCTGCTGTGTGCTGAGCTCTGTGCCAGGCACCCCTTCTCCCCAGCATAAAGAGAAGCTTCTTTGCCTTGATGCCCCAGGGGGGAATGCTCCCCTGTCCACACTCCAGATGCATGCATGGTCATTCATTCACTTTCTCAAGTCTATGTGGTGGGCTCCCTGCACTGGGGATTCAGCAGTGAACAAAACAAAGACCCTCCCTCCAGGAGTTTGCACTCTAACCAAAGAGACAGACAGTGAATAACTAAATACATCATATAAAGTCAGGTCATCGTAAGTGCTAGAAAGAAAAATATAGCCATAGGGGGACAGAGTGGGGGACTCCCAGCTAAAGGGACAGTTGAACAAAAGCCTAAGTGCAGCGAGAGAGCGGTTCATGAGGGTGTCAGGGAGAGGAGCAATCTCAGGTTGAGGAAACAGCATGTGCAAAGGCCCTAAGACAGGAGCGTGCCTGGCGTGTTTAAGGGACAGCAAGGTGGCTCTGTGGAGCAAGGAGGCTCTGTGGCTGGAGCAGAGTGAGCAAAAAGGAGGGCAGCAGAATCTGGATTGGAGCATCGTCAGGAGCCAGGCCATGCTGTGGATTTTATTTTAAGTGGGAAGAGAATGTTTGGCACATCTCACATTTTGGACTGTTGAGTGGAGAGTGGCCTATGCAGGGAAGTTGGGGTGGGGGTGGGGGGATCAGATGCAGAAAGTCAGGGTCCCTGCTGCCTCAGTCCCACAACAGCCAGCCCAAAGGACCTTGCTCCTTGCTCCTTGCTCAAACACTGCCCTCCAGCAGGCAGGCACACTAGGATGAGAGGCACAGGCATGAGAGAACCCCCTCCCATCCTTGTCACAGCTCACATCCTTCTGGAGTGAACCAGACAAGTCAGCTTCAAGTTGCCTCATAAAAATTTCGTTCATTCATCCAGCAACCTTTAAAGGGGGCTGCCCTGGCCAGGCCTTGTGCCACCTGTGCGGGCACAGCAGAGAGCGAGGCAGGGTCACTGCTTTCTAGGAGCTCGTGTTCTTGGAGGGGAGCCAAGTGCATCCCCAGAAATGCCACCACAGCAAGATTCTGGCTGTGACAAGGTTGAGCATGGGGAGTTGGGGGTATCCCACCCAGCCTGGGGCTCAGGAAGGCTTCCCAGAGGAGCAGAGCCTGGGACCAGGAAGGCTAAACCACACCCAGCAAGATTGGGTGTGAGACAGCGGCCAGTGTCGGTCCCCTTGACCCTGCTCCCCGGGATCGTGCTGAAGGAGCCCCTTCTACCTGCATCGGATATGCCAAGGTCCCGCCCGTGGGACAGAGGTAGCTCCCCTTCTCCCCAAGGGTCCCTTCTGGAAGCCCCAGGAAGCAATGCCTGAGCCCATGGCCATGCCCCTCTCTCCACCCCTGCAACGGTAATAAGATCAGGTAGTTAATATTAATATTCTTGTTTTAATAATAATGTAACTTTTGGGCATAAGATGTTCTTGCATCTCAATGAACCCATTTCATAGTAGAGGAAACAGGATCAGGGAGGCTTATCACACACAGAACCACGTTCTTCTGGTGGTGGAGCCGAGGTTCAAACCCTGTTGGACTCCAGCTTCTACATCATGCTCAGCACCTCAAAATGCCACCTCCCTGGCTGACTCGGTCCCTCCTGAGGCTCTTTAGGGCGCTGTCCTTCCTAGGAGGCCAGATTACTGCAACACGGTTTTTTAAATCACTTTCGTCTCAAGTAGAGAAACCCTGTTCTCAAAGGAGATCAGACCGGGGGCCCCTGACAGCAACCTAAGCCGGGGCTTGGCTGGACCCAGGCTCTCCAAGTGCTGGTTCCTCTCTAGGACTCAAGCCCCCAGCACCCAGCAGCCCAGCTTCCAGCAGCCGGGAGGAGCTGATGCCTTTGCATCCCGGGCTGAAGTGCATCAAGCAGGCAGAGGGGGACCTTCTGGCTCCAAATAGGCAGATGAAGAAATGGAGCCCAGAGCCAGAATCGCTGGTCCCAGGCTCTGCAGGCTGCTGGGTAGCAGATCTGCAGCTGGAACCCGGGGTCCTTTCTCCTGTTTTTTTTTCCAGGTGGCTGCAGGACCTGCTCATTCCAAGACCGCGGGGCAGGAAGGGGTGGGCTGATGCAATCCCAGGTGTGCAGGGCAGCTCTCCCTCCCCCACCTCGGGTGTAACTCTGCCTAAGCCCCCAACCCTCTAGCCAGCAGTCCTCTGCCTCTGCAGCGCAGCCCCAAGCTAAGACAGGCCCCTCCTCCCTGGCATATACAACCTTGGAGCTCCCTGAGTTCTCAGAAAAGCGCGAGGGGGCCCACGGGGAGACCCTCCTGCAGAACACCAAGGGGCTGGAGCCCCACCCACATCTCTGCAGATCCCACCAAGGGCACCCACTGCCACAAAGCCACTGGGAGCTCCTGCCAAAGGTGGGCCTGCACCTAGAGCCCTCCCAGGCAGTCTAGGGCCTCAGGATGCCTTGCTCTTACAGACTCGGGGTTATTTATTGATACTCTGAGATCCCAAGTGTTTGTGGGAATTCCAGATTGCAGGTAGGGATTCCATTTATACTTGGCATTTACTGAAATTCTGAGACTGCATATTACAAAATTATGTGGTTCTAAGTATGTATTAAAAGTCTCCAATTCCATGATTCTTTCAGCCCAAAGAAAGGGGGTGGGGGCACTTTCCATTCCTGGACCATCCTGGGCCCCCAGGCCTGAGCCGGGCTGTGTGACCGCGACCCCTCCCCCGCGGGGACAGGCCAGGCCCCTGCTGCACAGACTGGGCAGCCTCAGCCTCCTGCCCCAGCCAGGCCACATAAATCACACTCCCAATAATATTTGTATTGATTATCTAGATTGGAAGCCTCAATTGGCTCCATTGTCTCACTTCCTTTCCCAGGGCTCACAGATGGGGTCCCTTCGCCTCATCTGCGTTTTCTAATGCGACATTTAAATGGAGCAGCAGCAGCCAGCAAGGCCCAGTCGCCCTGGGTGCGGGGGGAGATTGAGGGGGTGCAAAAAAATATTCCTCAAGGGAGGATTATTAAATCCTGAAGTTTAGGGAGAAGCCACAGTCGCCCAGTCCCCTCACACTCAAAGCATGGCCCATTAGCCCTACCTGGGAGCTTATTAGAAATGCAGAAGCTCGACCCCGCCACAGACCTACCGAATCAGAAGCAGCATTTTGACAAGATCCCTGGGTGATTCCAATGAACTTTGAAGAAACACCATTCTAGTCCAACTCTTGTGTTTAACTGAGGCCCAGAGAAGGCAACGGGCCTGCCCGAGGTCACACAGCAAGGGAGAGCTCCTGACTCCCCAGTACAGGCAGAGGAAATGAGAGGGCAAGTGGCTTCTGGAGTGAAGGCCAGTGGCTTCTGGGCTCCTCACTCTCCCAAGCTCCTGTCTCTGCTCTCAGGGTGTGGACAGATGGTTCAGACCACGCTCTGATCCCCCTGTACTCTACTAGCCTGGAGGGGCCTGCAGGAGCTCCAGGGGCTCCCCAGGAGGGCACCTCCCGCCCACCCCGGCCAGCCAGCTGCCCCTTCCCTGGCAGCAATTGGCCAACAACTTCCAGGGAAAACTGCCACCTGGGTCTGCCCAGCACAGCCAGGCATCCTGGGAGGGCAGACGGGGGACACAGAGAGTCAGGGGCCCAGAGAGGCAACCAGCAGAGGGCCGGCAGAGACGGGAGGCGGGAAGGGATGCCATGGTCAGAGAGAGCAGGACAGAGATGTGGGAAGAGGGAGATGGCGAGAGGGACAGAAACAAAGAGGGAGAAGGAGTGAGAACCAGGAAGGAGGAGAGAAGGAGTCACCCAGATAAAAGGAGAGACAGCAAGACGAAGAAAGGACAAGAAGGGGAAAGAGAGAGGGAGGGGAAGGGAGGCTGCACAGAGCAAGTGGGCAGGGAGGAAGGAGGGAGGCAGGTGGCCTGGAGAGATGCTGGGGCCTGCTGGGGCCCAGCCCTGCCCTGCCTGGCTCGGCCCAGCCCAGCCCCCAGTGACGGTGCAGCTGCCACACTCGGCCCTTCCATGAGGTCAGTCCTGCCCCGGGGCTCAGGGAAAATAAATGGTGTCCAAGATAAAAGGTCCAAGAAATTATTTGTCTTGTTGTCACATTCTGACTGCACTGGGCAGGGGCCGGAGGGGCATCATCCCAGAAGAGCCCGAGCTGGCAGGCTCAGCAGCCGCAAGTGCAGAACCAGGCCCCCCAGCCCTGGCTGGGAGAAGCAGGAACTGGGGGCGGTGTGGGGTGGGGGTGGTGGGTAGCGCAGGTGCTTTCCCCGAGAGGGCGGAGGACCAGGAGGCCTCACGGCAGCCTCTGCTTTTCCTTCCTGGCAATTTTAAATAAATAATGTGCATGGTGATATTTGCTCAATGTCTGTCTCTGCCAGCTGCCCCCTGAGCTCTGGGAGGGTAGAGTCATGGCTGCTTTGCTTTACTGCTGAGGTCTTTGGGGGCTTGGGGAGTCAGGGGAGTCAGGGTGTCTCCCTCCTCCCAACCCTCTCTGCAGAGGCAGCCTGAGAATGATGGTTCCAAATACCCTGAGGAAGGCTGGGCATTTCCAGGGTCAAGGGTAGGTCAAAAGAAGCTGTGGCCAAGGTGAATGCCCAGGGCTGAGAGGTGCACAGACTCAAGCTTGGAGCACACACACACACATACACACATACCTGCACACATGCATATATATGCAAATACCTGCATATGTGCACATGCAATGCACACTCACACAAACATGCATACACCTGCACATGCATACATATGCATACATCAGCATGCACACATGCACACAGATGCATACAGGTACACACATGCACAAACACACACATGCCTGCACACACACCTGCACATGCACATACACCTGCACGTGCACACACATGCATATAGGCACACACACGCACAAACATGCACATACCTGCACACATTACACCTGCATATATGCACACACATACATGCACACATCTGCACATGTATACACGTGCACACGTGCATATACCTGCAACATGCACATACATGCATATACCTGCATGCCTGCACACACATGCATACTTGCATCAGGCTGGATTTCAACCACCAGAAGCAGCATCCAAAAAGCATTATCCAGAGGCACCACCCTGGGAGCATCTGAACCTGGGGTGGGTGAGGCAATGGCATGGGGAGCAGCAGCAAAGCGCTTTTTATTCATGTCCTCAAGCACACACTGCTGCATCCCCATCTTACAGATGAAGAAACTGACGCCCAGAAACACTGAGTCACAGACCTAAGGTCACACAGCCAGGACACAGCAGAGCTGGGATTTGGACCTATGGTCTCCGAGGCCGGGAGAAGGTGTCTACAGGTGGAGGGGTTGGCACGTACCATACTTGTCCCCGTCCTCGCCGCGGGCACTGATCCTGCGGCCCAGGACCTGGATGTGTTTCCCGCTGGTCCGGCTGTAGAGCTGGTACAGACGCAGCTGCTTACGGCTCACATCGTCCCGAGCCCGTGTCTGGTTCTCCACGTGGATGCGGAAGTCCACGTTCTCCTCGGCCACCAGCACCTGGGCAGGGATAGCGGAGACAGTGAGCCGCCTGGAACCCCTGGGACCCCTTCCGTAGGAGCCAGCAATGCTCACAGCCAAGAACAGGGGCCTCCTCTGTGCCTACTCTGGGGCACACTCATAACCACCTGTCACCTCCCCATTTTACAGAGGAGGCAACGGAGGCACGGAGAAAGGGAGCAAGTACCTGAGGGGGCCCTGTCAGGGAGTGGCAATGCTAAGAATCGGGCTTATTTGACAACATATCTTGTTATCTTTTCACTACAACCCAGAGTTAAAGCATGCAGGATTGGAATGCCACTTTCTTGTGTGACCTTGGGCATGAGGTTGGTTCTATCCCAGATTCCTTCTCAGTAAAGTGGTACGGCAGAGCCCTGATTACACCCCACGACGGTTTCGAGAATAAAGAAAGCCAACAGGAAACAAAGTACCAAAACCGATATGGAGACCAGAGAGGGATGGGGCATATATAACTGTTTGGGTCCACGGTGGGAGAATCTCCCTTGGGAATGAATGGGCCAGTGCCCAGTGCGGTTTCTTCTCAGGGAGCCGAGGCTCTGGGGGGGTCTCCTCCCACCCCCAAGAACTCTCACTCTCATCCCTACCACCAAGCATATGCCCACATCCTGGGCCCCTATTGGGGAGGCCTCATTTTGCATCCCCATCAAGATCTCCTGCAGCCCTCAAGGTTTAGCTCGTTTCTGTCCGCTTCCTCCGGGAAGCCTTCTCTGCTTAGGCCAACACATATGTTCAGTCTCCTGGTTCACAACCATCGTCCGGCAATGGACCACTTGCACCCACCTCCTCAGCAGCCTCCTGCTTCCCACAGCCTCAAAGCCTTGCATGGTGAGCCCCTGACTGTGTTTCTGCCCTCATCTCCTCCCACTCTCTCCCCTCCAGGTTCTCTGGCTGCCTCACTAAGCCTGTGAACATCCTAAACACACTTCTGCCTCAGGGCCCTTGCACTTGCTGTTCCCTTGGCCTCGATGCTTTTCCCCAGATCTTTATGTTCTGGCCCCTCTACTTCATTCGGGTCTCGGCTCGAATGTCACCTCCTCAGGCAGGCCTTCCTTGACTGCCTTTCTGCGACAGCTCCCACCTCCATCACTTTCCACCCCTTCACCCACCATGCTTTGTTTTTCTTTCCAACCTGACACAGCTTATATTTACCTGTTTATTCTCTCTCCCCCCAACTAGACTGGCAGTGCCATGAAAGTTGGAGCTGTAGCTTGCATGTTTGCTGTTATATCTCCAGCACCTAGTACAGTAGAAACGCAAACATTTCTTGAATGAATGAATGAATGAACAAATGAATTTTGGAAAGACTTGTAGTACTATCCTACCATTTAGGATGTTTAAAGGAGGTTATCCTATGACCCACTAATTGTCTCCCTGTTCCATCCCATCTGAACCATAAAACTGAATGGAGCTCTGGTTCTGTTCTGCACACTCACCAAGTCTAGAGCACAGCGCCAGGCACACGGGAGGCCCTACAGGACCCTGTTCCCCTGAGAGCACGGCCCTGCCCAGCCCACAGTAGAGCCCCTGGAACCTTGGCTGCCCATGCATCTGATTCACCCCTCAACGGTGAGCTCCCACAGGCAGGGAACGTGTCCTCCTCCAGGCCACAGCCCCACACCCACCCGCATCAATGTCCCCAAGCTGACCTGCACATGTGCTCCCACCCCAATGTGGGCCTCCGAGGCCCAATGGCTGGACTGTTTTATTTAACTCTCCCAAGAATCCTCAGGGTAGAAGCATCTTCCCACGTTGCCGATGAGGAAACTGAGGCTCTGAAGCTTACCTGGCAAGGTCAAGGTGTGGGGCAAATGGCAGAGTTAAAGCCAGGCCTTCGTGGCCCCACTGCCCCCGACCTCAGCCCTATTCCTTAGCCCCATCATGCAGGGCCCCGCCTGCCTCCCTGGTGCCAAATACTGTGATGACCAGGAGCGCCAGCCCCAGGTTCAAAACCCAGGGACACCACCCCCTAGCTAAGGGACCTCAGAGGAGTTACTAACTGCCCTGTGCCTCAGTTTCCCCACCTATGAAACAAGGGAGATGATGATGCTGCCTGCCCCAGGGGTTGCTGTGGAGACTAAACACATAAAGCAACATACAAAGTGCTGAGAACAGCAGCTAGCACTGAGTAAGCGCTCACAAAGGGTAACTGCTCGTTTCGTGTCAGGGAGCCCCTATAAGAAGCACTACGTGAAGCCCTGAAAACCAGAAGGCTCTCCACGACCCAAGCCTACCACACCCTCACACAGGCCCAGAGGACAGTTTAGGAAGATGCTATAACTTTGAGGCTCCCAACAACCCCATAATGTGGGAGGGCTCATCGCCTCCATTGAACAGATGCAGAAACGGAGGCTCAGATAAGTTATGTCGGCTGCTCTGAGCCTCCCGGGCTGGTGCAGCGGAGAATGGCCTGCTGGTCCCCAGTGTGTATCCTCTTCTCTCCCACTGTCCCTTGACGGCAGCCCAGACCATCAGTCACAGCCTGGATCTTGTGCCTGGGACTCTCCTCATTGCACAGCCCGATCCTTGGGGAGGAAAGAGCCCTAGCACCCCTGAGCCCCACACATGGTGGGCATCTGTCTTCAAGACCCCCGCCACAGGCCCCAACATTCCTGTCACCACACCCGGAGGCAGAGGCGGCCTGGCCCTCTCCCTTCCCCAGCCCACCCCTAGGGCAGGCCCCCAGCGTCCCTCCCCACCCTCCACCTCTCCTCCTGCTCACAGGAAACCTTATCGACCAGGGGTCAAACCAATCTCCTAACCCCGGGGCCCCAAGGGGAGCTGCCCTGCCCAGAAGCTAGCCTCCCAGTAATGATTTTCTCCCTGGTCCACCGGACAGAGGCAGCATGGGTGACCCAAGGTCAGCAGGGGCTATTGGGTGGCCCTATCCCAGGAGGTGGAGAGGAGACAATCCATCTTGCCTGGCTCCCACCACGTAAGCCACACTCTGTGGCCAGATCAACCCCGAGGGAGGTAGCGGGGAGTGGCCTCCGATAGGGTCCAGGTCCGTCTTCATGGAAAAGGCTGCAGTAAGCCTGGGCTTCCTGGACCAGCCCCTGGTGGGCTCTGGGCCCTTGCACGGGCCGGACAGTCTGCGCCTTCTGCCTAGCTGACACCTGCCTTCAGGTGCCTCATCCAGAAGCCTTTCCTGCCCCACCCCCAGGCTGGGTTAGGGCCTCCGGGCTCTGCAGGTCCCTGGACAGCAGACAGCTAGTCTGGCTCGTCCCTAGATCTCCTGCCCTGCCCCGTGGTGGCACTCAGCAAACGTGTGTCAAATGACTGAGGCTCAGAACAGGGACCCTGGATGCCAAGATCAGCCACCCCCACCCCACCCACCCCCCACTGGGCAGAGAAGCAAAGCGCCCTGTGGAGGGATGGCCTGTGATGTTTTTACAGCTACCGACTGCTGAGCGTCCCTCTGTCCCAGGCATTGTACTAAGAAGCGCTGCAGACGCAGCACCTCGTCTAATTCCCTCAGCCACTCCTGGAGAGGGCACTGGTTACAGCCCATTTCACAGATCAGAGCTCTGAGGGCCTCAGAGCTGGAATGAGGGGGGCCGGAGCCCCGGGGTTCCCAGGGTCCACCCCCAGGGCTCACGCAGAGCAGAGCTGCCCCATGGAGCACCCGCTCCTCCAGGCCGTTCCAGAAGAGTCAGAGGTGCTTTCATCCTGGCTATCGCCCCTCCAGGTGCACATCTATCAAAGGCGTTTAAAACCTGCCGTGTGCAAAATATATTAAGTTGTATCAAGTAGTACAACTCTTTTGATCAAAACATTCTATAGAAGCCTAGGTCCTAAACTCTGATATGTATTACCAGAAATGCCAATGAAAGCGGTGTGAACAAAAATGTTCATCAGAGAACTTTTTGCTAAAGTAAAAATTGGATAGGAATAGGAAAATGGTTAGATACATTATGGTATCTGGTGAATAGTTATTCAGACAATCAGCGTTTTTTTTTTAAACTATCTATGGGCACTGCCCCAATTTAAATGTATCACTTCTGAAGTTTGTGTCCTTATTACAAAAAAAAAAATCTGCCATTGCTCAAAAATGTGCTATGACTTTTTGCAAGACTGATCGGTTTTTTATGATACTAAATTCTGAAATTCTTGGAAATTTTTTATCTTTTTGTTATTCAGCTATAATTTAATTTCTCTGTAGTCAAAGAACAAATACCATATCATTTTATTTCAATCATTTGAAATTTACTGAGATGTACTTTAAAATCAGAATAACGTCTGATCTGGTAAATACCACAGACAAACAAAAAACCTGCTGTGTGAAAAAAATCAAATTGCTGTCACTCTGGCAAGGCAGGTGAAAGGGCTGGCCCATAAAGCATGCCTCCTCGGCAGAAGGGAAGAGGCCTTTTGTCTCTGGGGCTTCCCCACCACCACCACCGCATATGCACGAACTATCTTTGGGTCGAGCAGCTTTTCCCACAGTGGGGAGGTCCACGGTGGGGTTCCCCTGCAGCCTGACAGAGGCCCCCAACACCCCCAGCCACCCACCCATCCAGCCCCAGCCCCTGCCCAGGGCTTTAGTCCTGGTGGAAATATTCACCGCCCCTCCCCAAGCCTGGGACTGCCCAGGGGCAAGGGGAGGTTCAAAACTCTCCCTGGTCTGCCAGGGCGGGGACAAGTTGCCCCGTGGGTCCGAGCAGACTCCGCCTACAATCTCAGCCTCTTTAGGGTGCGCCTCTAACGCACACCGCAAGGCCCCTTCCCTGCTTGAAACCCCTCCCCAGCAACCCCACCACCCAGAGGATAACACCCCAGCACCGTCCTTTACCATCAGCCCGTCTGCCTTGCAAGCTCCCCTCTCAGGCACTTCGGAGGGAACTTGCTATGCAGGGATGTTATGCATTGAACTGTGTCCCCCCAAAATATAAGTGAAGCTCCTACCCCCCCCCTCCACAGCTCAGAATGTGACTTTACTTGGAAATAGGGTCATTGCAGATGGAACGAGTTAAAATGAGGTCAAACTGAATTAGGATGAGCCCTAGAACCACTGTGGCCGGGTGTCTGTAAAAGAAGAGGGAAACTTGGACACAGGGACAGACAGACACAAGAGAGAAGACGGCCACGTGAAGACAGAGGTGAGGCTGCAGTGATGTCGCGGCAAGTGAAGGAACGCCAAGGAGTGCTTGTCGACCACCGGAAGCAGGAAGAGGCAAGGATGGGGTTTCCCCAACAGGGCTCAGAGGGAGCAGGGCCTGGCAGTCACCTTGACTTCTAAACCCTAGAGCTGTGAGAGAATAAACTACAGTTGTTTGAAGCCACCCGGTTTGTGGTAATTTGTTACGGCAGCCACAGAAAACTAACACAGATGCAAAGGGCCTGGTGAGCCCCCAACCCGGGGGCAGCTTCCAGACATCCCTCCAGGTAGCCTCCTCCCACCGGGGCCTCCAACAGCCACTGTCATCCCCTCCTGCTCTACAATTTCAGCCTCACAGACCCACTCATGACTCGGAAAGGCATGTTTGTGGGGTCTCCTATTTGTTTCCGGGCCACATTTCCATCTCCCCCAGACACAGGACAGCTCACCTATGTATAGTCAATACGTAAACACACACACCACATTCAACAACACAATAACTAGCACTTAATGACCTTATGCATGATCTGGCTCCAACTTATTTAACTTCTTTACGCCTCAGCTATATCGCATGAGCAAAACAAGGATTGTTTATGACATTTATCTCTGAAAAAGATTATATTACTTTACAAGTACTTTATAGTACTTTTCTCTCTTTTTGTGTGTGTGGGTTTTGTTTCGATCTCTCAGCACTTGTTTAACACTTCCCCTGTGCTAAGAACCAGTTGGGGTCATTATCCCACACAATCCCCAGAACAACCCTATGAGTTGGTACGATTATTATCCCCATTTTACAGATGAAGAGACTGAGACTTGGAGAGATTAAATCATACGTGTCCAAGTCACAGAACTGGAGAGCCAAGGAATCAAGACTCAAACTCAGTTTCCCCTCGTTCTAGAACCCAAGCTTGCCACCATTCACCCTCACCTACATCCAGTCTCCCTTCTCTCCCTCACCTACCTCCCTCTTCCCTATTTCCGGACAGCAATCGGTCTGGCCACTAGTCGTTGGATGGGGAGTGGGGAGTGGAAGGGCTGGGGGTCTCGTGCTCACTCCCCCACCCAACAGAGGAGGAGGAGTCAGGCCATCCTCCCACCCAGGTCCCCGCTCCTTGAGACGTCCTGCGAGCCGTGCCCCCGTCCCCAAGCAGCCTGCCCACATGGGATGGTCTCCCCATCCAGGGGGCAGCCCACAGACTTCCAGCCACACTGGCAGCAGCACCAGGCTGCCAAGCCAAGGGCCTTCAGAGCTCCTCCAATTCTGGACTAAAGTCTGAGACCAGCACCCCCCACCAGGGGTGGGCCCTGGTAAAGTCAGCCCCCCTCTCCACCCCGCAAGAAGTCAGTTTCCCAAACTCTTCCTCGAGAGCTGGCTGGACGCAGGCCCGGGAGCTGCTGCTAGCCACATGCGGGACACTGATTACGTGCTTCAACTTGGCGGGCCTGGGCTGGGGGACCTGATCAGCCCCTGGGGAGGGTGGTGGGCACGGGCGACAGCGCCCTCCGCAGCCCCCCGGGCCTGGGAAAGTGAGGCCGGAGGCAGGCCCCATTTCCTCACCCAAAATACCACTGTTAGGGGAGGCTTGCCGGAGGGAACCGCCTTTTCCCCACCCCCTTATCTTGCCCGGACACTCCCCGTTGCCAGTGCAACTCCCATCACCACCAGTGCGCATACATTGTTGCCAGACACCGTTACCGGAGCAACTCTCGCCCCTTTTCAATCAACCTCCTCGCCCTCTCAGAACCAATCCAAGCCTTTAACCTCTACAGCTACCCCGCCCTCTAAACGCCCGATATAAGCTTGTACTCTCCCCTAATAAACTCTCTTGGCTTCTTCACCCTAAAAGAACCGTGTCCCGCCTGTTCCTTTCTCGCCGCCCTCCATACTTTGCACGCCACCCCGCCGGGGACCTGGCCAAGTCCCCCGCCTCGCCTTCGCCTCCGGGAAAGAGCCCCCGCTGCCGGTACCCTCCGAGCAATCCTGGGAGCCTAGGATTTAGCAACCGGCCGCCACCCCCCCCCCCCAGACGAATCAACTGTGACCGCAGCCACAGGGCTCTGAGGGTTTTCATTATTATTGAGGGTGAAGCCAACATTGGCTCCCATGTACTAGGCCCTGCTCTGTGCCAGGCCCCTACTCCTTCCTCCTCACACAGCCTGCGCAGGTTGGAACTGTGACTACCCCCATGTTAGGAAGTGGAGACATGAAGAGGCCAAGGACCTTGCTCAAGTTGTATAGGAAGCGGCAGAGGCAGAATTTGAACCCATCTCTGGCTGCGAAACACCTGTCTTTCCCCTAGCTGGCACCCCTTGATAGAAAGAGGCAGTGGAAGACCAGGCCCACCCTGCACCCAACTCAGCCAGGACAGAGAATGACACCACAAAGGGCCTTCCCCACCCCCAGCCTGTCCATTAAGCTCCCAGGGCTATCAATGTATTGATTGGCAGGACTGAGCAAAAGCATGGGGATGGGGGGGGTGGGCACGGAGCCTCAGCTGCCCCATCCCCATACATCAGCCTTCTCTGTATAGATCGTCGATATGGGTGCCCCTGTGGCTGGTCAATCCTGGAGCCAGCCTGGGGGTGGGGGAGCAGGACCCCAAAAGGCCCATGCCCTCACTTTTCCCTCCTTTCCCCTTCCCTCCAAACTTCATTTCAATTCCATCTCCCTTAAAACCTTTTTGGGATGGAGACAGTGATGCCTAGGAGATAATAAACAAGCCCTTTATTCTGGTATTCAATGCCCACCACAATGGGGGCTCTGCCCACTTTTCTGACCTGGTCTTTTCCATCACCCCCATTCCCGAACGTGATGCTCCAGCCACCCAACAGATTGGGGTGCCCTGAGCACACCAGGCTGCTCCCTGCTTCATTGTAGAGCTGTTCTGTGTGCCTGCAGTGGCTTTTACATATACACCCACGCTAACACAAACCCTGACACACATATGCATTCACACACACACACACACACACACTTGCAAACATTCACACATACACAGTGTCCTCTTCGCCTGGCTTGCTCCTATTTCAAGATTGAAACTGGGCATCTTCCCTGGCCACAACCTCTTGCCCAGAGTCTGGTTTCAGAGCCCTTCATTGCGCACCTGCTGTACCTCGAGCCCCTGTCCTCCAGCAGGTATCCTTCAGACATCTGTCAGGTCTCTGAGGACTAAACTCGGTCCTGAGCTCCTGCAACCCAGTGCCCAACACCAGGGAATATGGAGGGGGGGGCACTCAGTCCAGGTACCTGGCCCCAGAGGACCTCTTCTGCCAACCGCTGCACTCCCTGAGCCAACACGCACCCGGCATGCCAGGTTCTGTGCCAGGTGCAGAGGGCCTGCGGGATGGGTCCAACCTCCCCCTGATTTCCAAGAACCTTTGAGCTGGTGGACAAGGGGGACTTAAGACACACTAGAGGAAATGCAGAAGATGCTGCTCCACTGTTCTGAGCGCTCCCCGGGGCAGGGGCTGCAGTTCACCTTTCCAGCAACCCCCAGAGGGAAGTTTGAGGATGAACTGCTGAGAGGTCACGCCCCATGCCCAATCACACAGCCACCAGGCAGCCAGGGCGCGGTGGGAGCCTGGTGGTTTGGATCCTGAGCCTGTGCTCCTATCTGTCCCTCTGGGAGTCCCAGCAGAGAACACACTGGGTCACAGGATGGGGACAAAGTACTATGGGATTCCAAGGCAGACTTCGGGATGGAGTGACAGAGGGTGGTAGATAAAGCTGCCCCAAGTCTGCCATCTCTATAAGCAGGAACACTTTGAGAAAAAAAGCTGAAGCCTTAGATGGCTTATCCATTCCCCCTCAAAACCTAGTCCAGGACCAGACATTCAGCAGATGTCCCATAAATGTTTGCTGGTTGCTAAGGAGGAGCAGCACCATTATTGAGTGCCTACCGCCTACCAGACCCAGGGACATGGCCTCAATTATTCCCCCCAACAGGCCTGGGGAGTGGTATTATTAGGCCTATTTCAAACACGAAGAAGAATCAGAGCCTCAGAGAGGTTAGGAAACTTGACTAAGGTCACACAGCCTGGGAGTGGTGGAATGTGGATTAAATGCAGACTCAAGTCGAAAGCCTGTGTTCCCCAGTCAGCCTGGAGGAGGCCTGATGTCCTGTGACCCAAGAAACGTGGCCTTCCTAGCTTTCTCCACACCCTGCAGCATGTAACATACCTGGCACACATATAAGCATATACTTTATTGAGCGCTTTTTACTATTACTCAATTACTTCTTAAGAATAAACACTGTGGTAGGTACTTGGTATGCATTATCCCATTTAGTCCTCACAATTGCTGTTAGGAAGTAGGTACTTTCCATTACCCCATTTTACAGATGACAAAAACCGAGGGGCACAGGATTGAAGGTTAAGGAAATTGCTTAACAGCTGGTGAGCAGCATGGCTAAGATGCAAACCCAGATCTCTTCTATGCCAAGGCTCATGCATTTAAGGCCGCAGAAGCCACCTAAATCAACTTACTGATAAGCAGCTGGGTAAACGGAGGCACGGGGCGAGAAGTCCCACAGTGAGTCAGTGATGGAGCCTGAGAGCTGTCTGCGGTGTGGTCCACAGGAGGCTTGTCCTTGGCCCTGTCCTTGGCATGGCAGCACTTTAAATGGGCCTAAGACCTTATGCCACTTAGATATCTGAGCAAATGAAGCCCAATCATCTCCCAGCTCCTACCAGGAAGCCTGACTAAAGCCAAAGGGGCCTACCTATGTGTGAACATTGTGATGTTCCAGAATAAATCCCCATACTCAGGCCCAAACCGTGGGCAGCAGGCCGACGTCCCTTCTAGGGCTGGATGGCTCTCCCCAGACCCTGGCTGCACCGCCTGGGCCCTTGGCACTGCCCTTCCCCTGGGTCCTTGTCAGTGGAAGGCAGCAAGAAAATACGGCACACACACAGGTTCATCAGACCAGCACTTGCCCTCTTTCCAGACACCCTCTTTCCAGAGACCAGGAAGTGGCAGTCCATAGCCAGGGGGTGAGAGTGAGGAAAACTTCCCAGAGCAAGAGGCATGGAAGGTAGGTCTAGAAAAGTAAACAAGAGTTCACCCAGCAGACCAGACAGGAGAAGAGACTGAAGGCTTAGCAGTGTCTGCAGTTTTAGTGAGCAGGGCAAGGGTGGAGGGGAGGGAGTAGTTGAGGCTGGAGAGGCCAGCTCACAAAGGCTGTCATGTCCGAGGCCCCTGGGTGGAAGGACCCCAATCCTGAGACAGTGGAATAGTAGTAACAGCATAACGACAACAGGTGGCCTCTAGTTAGTGTTCACTCTCTGCTGGGCCCTAAACTACACACTTACAACCTGCCTAGCAAACTTAGAAAGTGGAGACTGTTTTTATCCCATTTTATATTTGAAGAAGCTAAGGCCCAGACAGGTTAAGTAACTTGCCCAAGGTCACACAGCAACCACGTGGCAGAGTGAACAGTGACCATCTGAATTAGGCAGTGGACTCCAGAGCTCTCGTATTGCCTTTTAATAAGCCTGGGTACTATAGCTGGGAACACTCAGAGTTGAATCCCAGCTCTGCCTCTCTCTGTGTGTCCCAAAGCAGGTTACTTCATTTCTGAGCCTCACTTTCTCCACCTGCAGAATGGGGAAAGTAACCCCTAATTTCAGGCCGATTGTGATGCTTAGCTCCATGACCCAATGAGCACTCCCTACATGGCAGCTGCCACGAAGACTGCTGATGGTGTTTGTCTCAGGAGCTGCACCCAGACTCTACACCCACAGCTTTCCTGCCAGAGGACTAGCTTAGAACCAAAAGGTCCTGCTAAGGAACTCCCTGTCCCCCTCCAGTCTCCCTAAGAGGCCTGATGTGCTGGCTGAGCTGTTCCCCCAACATGGCCCAAGCAGGTTGACACTGGCCGTGTCAATGACAAGAAATTTTTAAAGTCCACCTCCTTATCTCGCAGAGAGTGACACTCCTGGGCTAAAAGAATGCTGGCAGGCATCAATGTAATGCTATTGAAAGAGGAGGTCAGTTTTAATACAGGGCTGTTATCTGCCTTTCTCCCTTTTTTTAGCATATTATTCATCACAGCTTTTAAAATATAAATGAGAATGCTACAATTTACAGTAAGGTTTGTAATACCATGTCATAAATTAAAATCCTTGTCATAAAGCTAAAAAAAAAAAAAACAAACGCTGGCAGGGCACCTCACTCCCGTTTCACATTGGAAGAGAATCTTCCATGGGCAGTTATGATGGACCCTCACACCTCACCCCCCCAAACTTCCACCCCCAACTCTAGAACACTTTCAGATCAGCACATTCCAGCAAATCCGAACCTGCAGACTCCCAGCCAAATACCCTCAACCCCAGAGACACCTACCTGGGCTCTGATCACCCATCCCCCTACCAACACCATGGCCATCCAACAAGGATCTCTCACTGCCAACCCCAACTCGCCTCTTGAGCTCAGTTTTCCCACCTGACATATCCCTTCTGAAAAAGTTAGTTTGTCGTGGTAGAAAAATTCAAGATTTTGAATTCAGAGTCCTGGGGCTTAGTCATGGCGTGGAATAAGTCCCTTCCCAGCTCCATGCCTCAGTTCCTCCATCTGTGAAATAGGAAAGTTACCCTCTCTCCCAAGGCTCTCTGCAGAACGGTGAGAAGAACAAAAACAAGCTTCCTGATTTGAACAAAAAAAAAAGCTTTGAAATTCTTACAAGCAGAACTTTCTTTTTACCTTGGGCAAGTCACTCCTCCCAAACCTCCGTTTCCTCCTCTGTTAAATGGGAGGGGATGCACCGCCCTCACTATACTTGCAGGGGGCGGGGTGGAGTGGGCATGCTTAAACCAACTCCTGTTCACTCTCTTCTTCTTAACTGGGAGCTCCTTGAGGCCAGGCACTGATTAGGTCTTTTTCTCACCGCCAACAAGAAGCAGGCTCCTGGTCCAGATCACCTGACTGAATGGACAGACGGATGAGGCTGTTGCTTTAAGAAATTACAAGTTCCAGCCAATTAGGGCGGCTTCCCAAAGCTCACGCTCTCCGGGTTTCCCCCATCCTAGCCAGCTTAATGGGACGACGATCTCCTGGAGGAGGCTGGGTGTGGGGGAGCTCAGGCCGAGAGGACAGGGGGCGTGGACGGGAACTTCCCAACTTGAGCACCTCGTTTGGCGAGGGAGGAAGCGGCGCTGCGGGAGGGCCCGGGGGCCGGCGGCAGCCCCCTCCCCCTGCCCCGGCCCGCCTCTCGCCCGGCCTGTCTGGGGAGAGCCGGGCCCTGGCCCAGCCTGGCGGCGGGAACAATGTCAAGCAGGTGCCGGCCCAAGCTGCGTGAAAAGCCCAGCCCGGTGTCATTGTCAGAGCTCAGCCAAGTGCAGAAAAGCAATTTACTGGTCACGCCGCATGCTCCCCGCGGAAATTTTTAAAATTCTTCCGATTCGAGCTTATCCGCGGTGTCCCAAGCCTTGTGGAGAGGAGATTTTATTAAATTCCCAGCTTCCCGCTTCCTGGGGTGGCCGGCCAGTGAGGGCGGAGCTCACCCCGTGGAGGGGGCAGGGCAGTGTCTGGCATTGAATGTGCTCAGGGAAACGTGGCTGGGGGCGGAGGGGCCCCTTCTGGGCCTGGGGGCTGAGGGAGGGAAAGGGGAGGTGCCCCTAACCTCATTGATAAGACTGGATCAGTTCCCCCAAAACATGGAGGTGGGGGAGGGAGGGCTTAGGTGTATCCATTTCCCAGCAAAGCTATATGCCTTTCTAGGCATATGAGAATTTGCAAAGCTTCTTCCATCCCTAACATCTCTCTCTTCAGCCTCACAGCCACCACACCACAAACAAGGAAACTAAGACTCCTAGCAGCTGCTCTCCTGGAGTCCAGGCCTATTCTCAGTTCTGCCACCAATGCCACCCCATCTTTCTCTGTGGAGTGCACATGGGGACATGAGCCTGCCAATCTTGCCAATAATCCCCTAGGGTAGCATTTCTTTCAGGGATCCTGCGTGCTTTTGATAATCTGTGGGGAGCCAAGAAACCCCTCCCAGATACAAGCCCACCTAGGCACCATTTTGCATAAAATGTTTCAGGAATACCCACCCACCCCCTATAACCTCATACTTAGATACCTAGGGGTCCACAGACCACAGGTTCAAAACATCAGTCCTATGGCAGTTTGGGATGGGGAAAGGCTGAGAGGGACAAAGGGGCAAGGACAGGGGAAGGGACAGGTGGGGGAGGAGGCCAGGAGGTTGCTGTGCCCTCACCTGCTTGGCAGCTGCCTCTGAGCCTGACCCAGGCAGACCACCCAACTCTCCCCCAAGGGGCTGGCTCTAGCTCCGGCCAAGAAGTGGAGGTGGAATGAAGAATCAGGGATCCCTCCCTCACACTCCACCAGAGAACACAAAGATCACACAGCAGCCCCTCCTGGGCCCCACTTCAAGAAGAACCCAGGGGGTGCCGCAAGATCCACCTGCTCATCTTGTCACCCCTTCACCCCCACCCCCAGGCTCAGCACTCAAGAGATGAGCTCTCTCACCCAGGTCAGACAAGCAGACACCCTGGAGTGACCCGGAGCCTGCCCTCTGCTTGGGGACTCAGCTGCAGACCAGGCAGGCCATGCCTGGCACTGGCCTCTCTCTGACACCAGCCGTTCTCCCCACCTCCCACCCTCATCACCACACAGGGTCACATCTGCTTTGGCAAACAGCCAGTCTTAAGTTACTGACTCCAGTTGTATTGATTCAAGGAGTCACTGGGGATCCCAGCCTACCCGAAAGAAGGAAAGAATCCATCAGTTTGTCCATCCATCCATCCATCCTTCCATCCCACAGCCCACAATTGGCTGCCCCAGTGAAATGTCCATCATGATGACAAATGATCCTCCTACATGAGTGGGAAAGGAGACAAACAGATCCCACCACCACCACCCACCACTGCAAGAGGCTGCTGAGTTTCATTCACAATCAACCCATGTAACACCCCTGCTCAAGGGTCTCTATGGGCATATGCAGATCCAGCAGGCAAAAACCTCCTAAGCATTCTCTTTCCTAACCCCGGGAGGACACCTGCCTTCAACTGAGAGAAGGATGAGACAGATAATCCTCTTTTGTCTTGAGTCCTGCTCCACCAAGGGACCCTCCCTTGCAGCTCTAGGTGGGTGGGGGGTTCGGGCAGCTGGCCCTTCCTATTCCCTTTGCCTGTCACTCCCCAACCACCCCCACCCCCGAGCTGAGGCAGTTCTGGTCTGGTTCTAATCGGGGATGAAGTCGGCTCCCTCTTTCCCTCCCTCTCTCCCTCCCCCTGTCCTTTTTCCTTCATTTCCACGGCTTTGGAAGCCAGAGCGTTCCAACTGTCTGCGTGCCAAGACCTTCCCGAGTCTGAAAGCTGCTGAAGTAACAGATCAGATTTTAGCAAGTGCTTTCCAGGCTGAGCGCCAAGCCCTCTTCTGATTCACGGAGAGCGAGCTAGCGGGGAGCGAGGCGGGTAACCAGCCGAGGGCTGCATCACCTTGGGTGAGGGCGTGCGGAGCGCGGCCCGTCCTGGAGCGGCCTCGAGGGCAATGGCCCCTCGCTTGGCTCCGTCCTGTCGCTTCGCGTCCCCCTCGTTCCGCTTTTACCTCTCTCCTTCTCCCTCTCTGTCAATGCTGCAAACGCCTTTGAAACCACAGAGTAGTTTACAACTGAAGCTTTCTCCCTGGACTCGAAATCCACTCGGCTGAAAGGAGCCTTTTTGTTTGGAAGAGCGAGAGACGATGTTAAGGGACGGCTGGCGGAGAAAAACCCTAGGTTCCAACTCCTCACTGGCTGTGAACAAGGGGCTTGGGACCCGGCACACTGCTGCGGCTGGCTGAGCCTGCCTGCTCTAGGGATCTTCAGCCAGCCGAGGCCGAGCGAGGCCGCGAGAGCCCACGCTGGCCTGTGTCCTCCCGGCGGAGCCCCTTTGCCCTTGGTGGGTCCCCGGCCGGCGCAGGGCGCGCGCGGAGCCGCCCTTCTGCGCCCTGGGAACAGGTGCACTGGGCTCGGCGCCCAGGAGGGGTGGGGCACAGGGATGAGGCGCGGCCCAAAGGAGGGGGGTCCGCATCTACTGCGAGACAGGGGCGGGAGGGAGGCCAGAGGCAGGAGCCCACGTACCTGTACCTGGAAGCACAGCAGCAGGAAGTGTAAACACCTGCGGGAGAGAGATGAAGAGGCGGTCAGTAGGACTTGAGAGAGGGGGGCGCGCGGAGACAGAGACGCAGTCGGAAAGTCAGATGAACGGACCGGCGGGCAGACAGAGCCACAGGCACATAGACGGCCAGACAGGGCGGGCAGCCCCGCGCACGGGCACTTACAGGCAAGTGCAGGCGGAGGGCGCTGAATACATCGCTGGGAGGGGGGGAGGCGGCGGCTCCTAGCCCAGCCTGCACATGTCCGCTCCGCGCGGCCAGGACCGGGCGCCTCCGCCGCCGCCGCCGCCGCCGCCGCCGCTGCTGCTGCTCCCTCCTCGCCGGCTGCTGCTGCAGACTCTGCTGCTCCGGGGCGCTCCGCGGCGCGCCCTGCGGCATCAGCGCCCCGCGCGGCTCCTCCCGAGCGCTGCGCCCTCCGGGCTGGCGCGGGGGCTGCGGGGTGGCCGCCTCTGGGCAGGGGGCACCCGACCGGTGCAGGAAAGCTTGTTCACTGCCGGCCGTCCGGGCGTCCGCGGGAGGCTGGCTGCCTATCTCACTCCTGGGGCAGCATTCGAGTCGGGGCTGAAGCAGGGGCGCTCTCACCCGCCGGGACACAGAGCTGCGCGGGGCCAGGGGTCAGAGCTCCGGCGCCGGGGCGCGCGGCTGCAGCGCGAACGCGTCACGGCCGCTCCGTCTGGGCGCCCGCCGGCTCATGTCTCCTCCTCCGCGTCTCTCCGGCCGTGCGCATCGCCGCCTCCCACCGCTGGCGGCAGCCGGGGCGTTTTCTACGCGCGGGCGGCGAGGGGGCGGGGGGCCGGGGGCGGGCCCGGGCCCGAGCCGGCACAATGAGGATGCGGGGTCCGGGGACTCCCCCCTCGGGGCGCGGCTGGACGGGCGCTCAGCTCGCCTGGGTGCGCCGCGCCCACATCAAAGGCGGCCCTGCCTGCTTGCCTGCCTGCCGCGGCCTCTCCACAGCCTCCTCCTCCTTCTGGCGGCTCCGGGTTGGAGGGGAATCTTTGACACTCGGCGACGGGACCGGCAGCTCCGGAGGGGCAGAGCCCCAGAAGCTGGAACTGCTGAGCACTGGAAGCCGTCGGTGCTTTGCGCCCGGGCGCAGTGACCCGCGCCACGACGCAAATGCTGCAGTAACTGGACGGGCAGCTGGTCCCAAGAACGCAGTTAGGTACCGAGCGTCCTCACTCGCCCACACTCGATACTCACACGCACACCTACCAGCGCTTGAGTGGGGAGTGGGGAGCGGGGAGGGGGCGTGTCAGGCCCAGTTCCCAAGGTGGCTCCACTGAAGGGGAGTCGCTTTTATCCACCCTGTGGCTCCACGGATTGTGGCGTTTTCCAAACCCTCCCGGCTGGCTGGCCACACTAAGTGAGATCCCCTTTCTCTCTCCGTCCCTGCCCCGCTGGGGTGGCGAGTGAGGGGACTCCCAGGCACCTCTCTCCCTTACCCACCTCTCGGGACACCGGGGTGGGTTCTCTGGATCTCAGCCCGGCTCTCCTATAGGAAAGCCAGCTTTGGAAATGCACGGCTGCCACCTAGCGTTCCCGAAATGTCACTGCAACCCCAGCCCGGGAGAGCTACACGTCAGGGAGGAGCCAGCAGGACTCTGGTCAGCGACTACTCTAGGCCCTCTTCCGGCCCCCTCCGACTTCTCAGCCCGGCTGAGATTCACTTCTATTTGCACACTGAGCAAGAACTTGGCTCCTTTGACCAGAACCCTCTTAAGACATTCCGTCCCTCCTTCCAGAGACATAATTCAGTCTTTCCCACTAACCCCAAAATACAGGTGTTCTTGTCACACGCAGCTGCTTCACTGTGAGCGGGACCCTGCTTTGCCCTATGCTAAAGGAAGCAAGGTAATAGTGGGAACAAAACTGGACAACAAGCTCAAAAAGCAAAACCCAGGAATCCAGATTATTTGGTTAAAAGCCACCATTTTTGTTGGCTTAGGTTGATTTTCTTATTTCACAAGGGCATAAATTCAGGCAGGTGCTGTCCAATGGTGCAAACAGCTCCTAGAATATTAAGTAGTGATTGTTCCAAATAATCAGGCCTCTCTGCAAACTATTTTAAGCTCAACTAATCAGCTTTCCCTCCCAAAGCTGAGGCTATCTTAGACTCTAGTTTCACAGCACGGGATACAAATGCAGAAATCCTTTTCAAAATCAGGTGCTACGTGGTGGAAGTTCTTGCCTGAGGCTGCAGGACTGAATTTATGTGGACATTCTGACTGCTAGAATTAGCCTCTTAAAGAGGCCAGGAAGTTTTGGGCTGGTAACTTCTCATAGTCTGGAGGAAATGAACCAATCCCAAGACAGGATATAATTACCAACCACAAAGAAAGGGACAGAAATGCCTGCACTGGACCTCATGGCCACCATTCTTGATTTGCTTTACATGAAGACTTCTGGCAGACCTAGGCAAGAGGTGATTTTAGCTTACCACCAGCTAGAATGGTGCTTTTTAAGTATGTCATGGCTCAGAATCATATTTCCCATTTTCTGTTACTATTTTCTATAACTTTTGAGCGGAAAGGGTATATACAACTACTTCCCATTTTAAAGGCTCGCAACTTCTTTCAGTGCTCAGAAAAAGTACATTTGTTGATCTTACCTGTCACAAAAATAAGACTGACCAAAAAATTCAGTCAAGAGAACAGTTCTGAATAAATTAGGAGTATAAACTCATCAGTCAGATGACCTGGATTTGAATACTGCCTCTAACATTTACTGATAAATTTCAGCAACAAGTCTCTGAGACTGATTCCTTATCTGCAAAACATGGCTAGGAACTGTAACAGCTCTCACGAGTTGTGAATGAGATAATCCAGAGCCTGGCATATAACAAAGGCTCCAAAAGTTCTAGGTATCTAACTAGTAACCATAATTAGGGTTTTCAGGTTATTTTGTACCACATTATTTTTATCTTCACAATTTCATTAAATAGGGAGACAGGATCTTCTAACTTCAAATCGTCATCTTGTCACATTATTCCTTTTTCGCACTATTCGCATCCTCAAACCGTTTTCACGTACCTGTTTACCATACACATGGATGTTTGTTTCTGAATTTGACAGCTTTGTTTAGCTTATTATGCGCCACTAATTTGGTAGTCACTTCTCACCAATTCATTCAAATCACTTTTTATTGAGATCCTACTGTGTCGGGTATTGAGTGAACCAGATAGATAAGGTTTCTGCACTAAAAGCACTTAAGCTTCTCCTAGGGAAGATGGACAATCAGCAAATAAATCAGGAAAGCTTGCAAAACAGTGCTTTGAGGAAAATAAATAGGATGTGATGTTATGGTGGAAAACAGTAGAGGGATGTAGTAGTCACAGAAGACCTCTTAGTAACATTTAGGCTAACACCGAAAGATGGAGGAGCCAGCCACGTAAAAGAACGTTTAATGCAAAATAGCTGTCAAGTGACCTGCGGTGGAAAAAAGCTAGGTGACTGGCAGGTCAACCAGGAGCAGCAAGAGATGAGGGTGAAAACAGACAAATGCTTGATCATGACCTGTAGACCATCAAAAGGAGTTTGGATTTTAGGTGCAATGGATAGCCAACAAATAGTTTTTTTTAATATTATTTACAATTTAAAAAATTATTTACTATTTTTAAACATATCCAATTAGGTGTGCAGTTCAAAGAATTTTGACAAATATATCCACATAACCAATTAAGTTCCCATCACCCCAAAATGTTCCCTTATGCTTCTTCTCACCCAACCCACCCCCACCAACACACAGCATCACTGGCCCGAAGCAATCACTGAACTGCTGGCGCCAGATTCTTTTCTGGTTTCATTTAAATGGAACCACATGGTATGTGCTCTTGCGTGTAGCTTCTTTCATTTAGCATGTTTCTGAGATTGATCTACTGTGGAGTTTTCCAGTAGTTGTTCCTTTTTAGGGCTAAGTAGTACTCAATAGTATGGATATACCACAATTTGTCCAGCAGTTTACCCATCAAGAGCTTTTAAACTAAGAGACAAGATCCGGTTTGTTTTTAAAAGCTGCCGAGTCTCCCTTTATCTAGCATATGGACAGATAAGGGGAAAAATGGAGACAAAAATTAGATTGAATAAGGTGGGATGGAGGGGATGGGAAGATTTAGGTGCTCTTTTTGCTTTTATTTTTATTTTGGAGTAAGGAAAATATTCAAAAAGTGATTCTGGTGATGAACATACACTGTATGATGGTGTTGTAAATAATTATACACCGGATGACTTTAGGGTGTGTGAATATATCTTAAATTGTATTTAAAAAGGTAAATGAACAATGGGGGAAGGGAATGGGATGTTTTGGATGTTTTTTTTTTTGTTTTATATTTTGGAGTGATAGAAATGTTCTAAGTTTGTGGTGATGAAAGCATGGCTGTGACAATGCTGTGGACAACTTGTACACTTTGTATGTTGTGTGGTTGTATCTCAATACAATTGCATAATTAAAAAAAAAACATTTTTCTTTGGACAATGGAAACTTTGCTAAGTGGGACTGACCCTCTTTGGAAGTGAACACTAGTTTAATTGCTGATAACAAATATAATTAAGGAAACTTACGGAAAACACAAAGTAAGATTTCTATTGCTTTTTTAATCACAGCATTAAGTGATAATTGATTTTAAATGGGGGTGGAGTTTGCCTTTTTTTTTTAGTATCTGCTAATGAATTAACTTTGCTTTCCATAAGGCTGTTTTTAAAGGAGCAATTTCCTAAATCACAACCTAATACAAGAAACCCCCATCCCTGCCCTTCCATGAAAAAAACCAAGCCCTGGAACCTTTTTCAATGATGGATCTGATTAGCTTCACTGGGGGGAGGGTGGGGGGCACAGCACAAACGAACAAGACAACCAGTGAGGCCAATTGCTTTCCCTCAGAATGTATGGGAAGTCCTATTACTTCCTGCCACATAGTGTCCTTTAGCTGAACCAAAAATAAGTTTAACCATAGATGCAAAGCAACTCAAATACTGACCTACAATTTAATCAAGACATTAGCATATAATCACACTTCTGAACTGTTAACTGATACTAAACTACCTACCATAGTCCATATATCACATACTGCTGTTAATGTGCAACAACTAGGGAGTGATTCTGAGTTGAACACAGTTCCTGGGAGCATCTGTGATACCATTTGAATACCGGTAACCTTTAAATCAAATATTTAATGTTTGAATTCTTCTTTCAATTTTAAAGTAGATGATCTTTCAAGCTTCAAGTTATATAGTGAAAAGAAAGTAGATCAAACATTTGTCTCCTATTAAGCCCCTATTAAAATAAAGGTATATAAAGTGAAACCACAAGGAAAGAAATATCCTGAAAGAGGAAACTGACCAAAACCAAAACCAATAAAGGAAACCACAAACTAAAGTAAAATGACAAGAAAAGGCACCCGATACCTGGGAACTGGGATGAGACAAAAGAGTACAACTCCCAGTCCCTTCTCCCTGCCTTCCAAAATGAGATTCCCTCGGAGAACTCCAGAGATCTGCAGGCCTCCAAGTGAATGGTAGTTTAAAAGCCCAGCAGACAAGCGCCACCCTTCCAAATCTAATATGAAAGACTAAAACAGGGTCAGAAGAAAAAGGAAAAAATGAGCAAACAACGCATGGAATGAGAAAAGACCAGACCATTTCAAAATGATGATAATCCATTTCTACAGAATCATACCTCAGACACAGCATCCTGAAGGAACCTAGGAAGAACACCTGGAGGTTAAAAATATAACACAAATTTGAAAAGTCGGAAACTAATCTCTTCCCTAAGAAATGAAGAAAAGCATCCAAGAGAATCAAACAGAAAGCCAAACAACTGGGAGTTAAGTGGGAGACTCAAATCTCCCAAGAAAACAGATATGAACTAGAGAACACAATAGAGAACACACGTATACAGACCTATAGTCCACACGAGGCCCAGAACAAACCACCACAAAGGCACATTACTTAGACTTCATAGCACCAGAATAAAGCAATCTTGAGTAGCTCAGAAAAACAGGTCATAAAATAAGTGAAAATGGCATTGGACTAGGCAGAAAAAAGGTATAATTTGAAATTCAGAGATAAAAGTCTTTCAGTCTAAAAGCTGACATTTCCAGATATACAAGAAATCAGTTAAGGTTTCCCCCACATGCCCTTTTAAAAACTGCTGGAGAATATACTGCAGCAAAACAAGTCAGAATAGGAATAGGAACAGCATTATCCAAACCAAGTCCCATCATCATGCAATTAGTTCAAAGTAGAATAGAAAGGGGGTTCTAGTAATTAGCCCCTGGATGTCCTCATGCACATATTAAATTACCTTCTCTCCCACAGATCTAAAATGTACCTATTTCATGTACTATTTGTGGGTGAACTGAGAAAATACTGAAAAAAGATAGTTCTGTCCTGGTTCACATGAGGGACCCAGATTGAAAGACTGCTCTAGATTGTGGTAACATGCTGGGTTCTTTGCAAGTGAGCAGGCTAGGGTAGGCAGGTGTGTGTGTGGGGGAGTGTCTGATGGAACAATTAGAAACATGTTTGCTTAAGAATAATTACTGTTCAATATTATCAGGAGGAAATGAATGAGCGCTAAATCCTCAATCTTTGGCAAGATCAAGGTGTTCATAAAATTAATAAAAATCTGCTAAATAGATTGGTTAACTCTGGGAAGCAGAGCTATCTGGAAGGATAGGGCAGGGATTGTTTCTCACTGGTTTTTAAGATACTATTTTGATATTTTAACCAAAACACATTAATTTCTTTGACAAAGTATAGAGGGTAAATAAGTGAACAGAAAGAGAAAAAGTGCTACTTTATTAAAATACTGAGTTTATTTCACATGTATATTTTTGTCTCCCCACCATTTCCATTTGTCTAACCACTACTACTACTATGTCCTATCATAACATTCCATACATACTTAAAACCAAGCAAAGGGTGGAGTTCCATCTTTAAAAACTAAACAGGCATTTTGGACAACACATTCTTGGCAAAGGAACCTGGACAACATTATCAGACATGGCAGGGAAAATTCTCACTCTGCATTATAAAAAGGACAGCCAGATATCAACTGTTACAGAAATGAAATAAGATGGAAAATGTTAACAAACTGTTTAAACTCTTTTCTTAAAGAGACTTCCTCCACTGCCAGAGATCTTGAATAGCCTGGAAAAAAAGGAGAAAGAAATGTGGTCAAAGAACAATACTGCACAGCAATCAAGAAATTAAACCACGCTTCTCTGCACAGTTCAACATACCTATTTTTCATTCTACCACCAAAAAGGTTCACATTTTAGATAATTAAGAACTGATTTCAGGGAAATTTACTAGATATAACTTAATTTTGAATACATTAATTCAGACATCAAATCATGCAATTCTTAGCAAAGAGAATCAATTACACTAATATACACTAAACTTACAAAACAAGAGATTTTTTAAAGGAAATCAAGGACACCCAGTGGCCTAAACTTCATCTGCCCTGAAATCAGCTTTAAGGTTGCCAGATTTAGCAAAAAAAAAAAATACAAAATCAGTTAAATTATTCCTAACTGCCTACGCATATATAAACACTGAAGCAACAATGTTCCAGACACATAATAAAATTATGTTGGTTGTCTAAAATTTTAATCATCTAAATTTTATTCCTCTTTATATTTTCAGGCTCTGATTCATCTTAACAGTTTATTTCACAGTACTTGGTTATAAAATTCTTTAGTTACAGACTATGTTCCATTAACATTTAACATAGCTTCTATAGTAATCACATCCTATGTGTTCTGTTCTTTTTTCCACGGAGCATTCACTAATGAGAAAACATACTCAACAGTATCATGAGCAGATCTAATGAACATGTGCTGCTATAAAGTTAACAACCCAGACTTGTTTTTCAATTCTGATTTGTTAAAGCATGTATTTCCTTCTTTCATGACAAACTATTTTTCCATTCTTGAGGAATATACCACATCTCTTCATCAGAGACTTTTAAAAATGTCTGACATTTTTCTCTTGCTGGAAGCATATTTAGTAACATCCATGTAAAAGAATCAAATCCTTCAAGGTATGAAGTCCATTTCAAATGACAGTCATGGTAAATATGGTAATAATCATCCCTAATTATCCACTTACAAGTGGAACAGTTCAATGGCACTGTTCTAGTTTGATTTGCATAATCCTATTGCTAAAGAACACTGGTTAACTTACAAAATAAGTAAACTTCATTCAATGGATTAAAAATGTCATCGAAAATTTGGGGGGGGGAGCTTTTCAGAAATATGATTTCAGTATTTCAAATAAACAGGATTCAAATAAAATACATTTGTTAGTCAACAGGCTTCAAACATGAGAACAAATATTGAATATCAGCAAACATCTAATCACATAGTTAAACAATATAAATGCTGAAGAGAACAATTTCATAACAATTACTTCAATGCCAAAAGAAACATCATATGCTGCTTTTCCAACATATGTAGAATATGGACAGGACAGCCAAAACCTTCCATAGAATCATTCATATGCTTTGCTTAAAAGTTTGAAAAAGCATTGTTTAAGGAAACCACCACCAAAATTTGTATTTGTATTCTCGCCCCCAAAAGCAGTACACTATTTTTCATTAGTGCCTATCCCAAGAGTTTCTGCCAGAATTTGCTACTGAAGATCCATCTGGAAGGTATTTTACTCATAAAAGCCTCATAAACAAGTGTTTAACATGAGAAAAATAATGCACAAGCCAAGAGAAATTTTATGCTTTGTGACTGCTTGCATCCCTGACTAGGCTATAAAAAGGTTAGAGAGAGTCAGACGGGGGACAGAGACGCTTCTGGAAGAACTATAGTGATGGCCGCCCAAGGAGAACCCCAAGTTCAGTTTAAACTTGTATTGGTTGGCGATGGGGGTACTGAAAAACTACATTTGTGAAATGTCATTTGACTGGTGAATTTGAGAAGTATGTAGCCACCTTGGGCGTGGAAGTCCATCCCCTTGTGTTCCATACCAACAGAGGGCCTATTAAATTCAATGTGTGGGACACGGCTGGTCAGGAGAAATTCGGTGGCCTAAGAGATGGCTATTACATCCAAGCCCAGTGTGCCATTATAATGTTTGATGTAACATCAAGAGTTACTTACAAGAATGTGCCTAACTGGCATAGAGATTTGGTACGAGTATGTGAAAACATCCCCATCGTGTTGTGTGGCAACGAAGTGGATATTAAGGACAAGAAAGTTAAGGCAAAATCCATCGTCTTCCACCGAAAGAAGAATCTTCAGTACATTTCTGCCAGAAGTAACTACAACTTTGAAAAGCCCTTCCTTTGGCTTGCTAGAAAACTGATTGGAGACCCTAACTTGGAGTTTGTGGCTATGCCTGCTCTTGCCCCAGCAGAGGTTGTCATGGACCCAGCTTTGGCAGCACAGTATGAACATGACTTAGAGGTTGCTCAGACAACTGCTTTGCCAGATGAGGATGATGACCTGTGAGAAAGTGAAGCTGGAGCCCAGCGTCAGAAGTCTAGTTTTATAGGCAACTGTCCTGTGATGTCAGTGGTGCAGCGTGTTTGCCACTTTATTAGACAGCTAAGCAGAACATGTACTTAATCTTGGGGATGCTGAAGGAGATGAATGGGCTTCGGAGTGAATGTGGCAGTTAAAAAAAAAAAACCTTCATTTTTTGGACCTGCATATTAGCTGTTTTGGAACACAGTTGTTTCCTTTTTGAGTTTCAAATATAAGACTGCTACAGTCACATCACAATATTCAGTGGTGAAGTCTTGTTTGTTACTGTCATACCCATTCCTTTTCGTTTAGAATCACACTAAAGTTGTATTTCAAAAAAAAAAAAAAAAAAAAAAGGTTAGAGAGAAAAAGAGCTATTATTGTAGAAATTTCATTCTGGCTTAAAAATACGCTTTCAATGTTGTAATCAGTATGGTCAGTCAATTGAGCTGAAAGATTGGTGTTGTGATGGTCATCACAACTTCTCTGAGATTACTTTATCTTCCTAATCTGAATTTTCTTAATCAAAAAAATTGTTCTATCACTTTAGTACTAGGTTCAAGAAATCATACACCTCTTATGCCTAGCTATTAGTATATGCTTATTGCCACCTGACTATCCACCATTTTTAATAATGAATGAACAACTGCAAGCTACTTCAAGGAGTTTCAAAAGGACATTTTCGTTTGATAAATACCCACTGTTGAGAAAATTCACAAAACCATACTTCCATTTCGGCATTTGGGGGTTCAAATGTACACATAAAAGTAGTGCTGACATTAAGAGACTAAAGCGCTAATTATTGTAGAGGAAAAACAGCGCCAATTGACTAAATTTTTGTAATTTATTGAAAAAACTGAATACAGGACACCTAGGCAACCCAATTTAACTGCTTTTAAATTTTTCTTACAACCTGTGTGGACATAAGACTAAATTTATTGTGAATTTTCTTATATCGACAAAATTCTTTCATATGTAAGGACTACAAAATTCAACAGTTCTAAGGATATATACTGAGTATAACTACACTTAGGTGGCTGCTTCCAGATTTTACCCTTTTTGCTGATTTCAGCAAAATATGCTTTCCATAAGATCTGCAGAGGAAATGGTCTCCTCACCAATTCCTAAGAAAACTAAGACTAGACTCCTGAGTAGCCAAATGCAGCAACAACGAAAACCACAGCTCATTTCCTCATCCAATAGTGCCAAAAGTAAAGCTGGGTTTAGTGACCAAGAGATAATGTACCAACTATATAAAAGCTGGGAAAAATGTACTAAGTTATCTTCTCAATCTCTGCCAACTAAATTCTTAAAGAATTTCCCTGTATTTCATCTGCAGCATTATTTGTGGTTAAGAAACTTTTAAAAAGAAGCCAATATTTAGAAACTAAGAGTAAAAAGAATAATCATAATAAATCACAATAAAAATGTTGGATTTGGTCATCTCCCTAGAAAATTCAGTTACCTCCTGGTCAGTCATCCGGAAGCAATTCTTCACATAATTGATGAATTTGGCTTCCACTTTGGGAAGAGAACCACCCTGTTGAGAGAAAACCATTATTAAGGATAAGTACAGAAATAACCTGTTTTTCAGAGATACATCCTTAGTATATTTCTCAAACACGACATATGCTATTTTACGAGGATCGGTTCATCCCTTGTCCTTTCAACACTTTCAATTAAGAATATGGAATGAGTTTTTTTTTTGTTGCTGTTTTTTTTAATGTCCAGAAAGACCCAATACATTAGTGAATAATTTATCAGGACCTAGGTCTTTCTAAGCAGTCACCTATATTGACAGATTTTTCTGAATGTTTGAATACAAAAAGTATAAACTAAACCTAAGGGTCTTCCAGCACTTAATTATGACAACTTGGCTGTCTATTGTGTTTTATTTAGCAAGTCAATTTTATCACCACCCCCTACCAACCCTAGAACCAAATACAAAACAAACTTTCACAACTATTAAAGGAACACTCAATAATTATTTACTAGGAACCCAGATCCAGCACAGTGCCAACCCAGGCATCAATTCAGGGTACCTATTAAATTGATAAGGAAAAAAATTACAGTAAATTGTAGTAATTTCATTTCCTTAACCTCTAACTAAAATTTGGCATTTCTTTCAATGATGGATTTAGCAATACCTGTGACTGTCAAAAATATTTTCAAACTATTACAATTGTTCCAAGTTACCTGGAAATATCTATATTCCCTACTTTGATATAATCTTATTTAATGCACTATCAATCTTGTTTTATGTATTAACTAAACTTTAATTGGTTTTCCTTATAATCCCTATCTTTTATGAATCTCACAAACATTGAGTAGGCTTCAGAATGCCAGAGGGACCATGGTACAAGAAAGGTTAAGAATTAGACATGTAAAATACTTAACTGCCTGTAATACCTAGCAAATAAACCTCACTCAAATTTTCATTTAAATTATTGTCACATACATTCTTACTTGATTCATTCAAATATTTATTCAGCAGCTAGGGAAATACAATGACAGATAAAACATGGTCAAAGATGTGAGTCAAATGCACAAGTAATAGAAAGCAGATTATGATTCACCGAATCCCAGCAGTCAAAAAGTGCTTTAGGAAATCAAGAGATTGCTTTCAGCCTGGAAGGGGACATGGGTAGGAGGCAAATTAGGAAAGGGGATTGAGATTAAAATAGAAGACTTCAGTCTGGATTGTTGATGGACTATATATGTCTCCTTTTCCTCTCCCCATCTTTGGGCTTAATTTACCAGTAGTGCCCAGGACTGTTCAATGCTCCTGCAATTAAACCAAGGAGATAGGACCACTTTAAAATTGGGGAGGGGGAGGCATCTTAAAAATGTCATTTCAGCACTGTATGCAGGGATAAAAATAAAGCAGTGATACCATGATGGCTAGAAGATTTACAGTGCAAATCAAGCAAAATTTAAAAAAATACATCCTGATTCTAAAATGTTATTTCATTTTCCCATTCACTCATCACTGCTCAAGGAATCTACTGGAGCAATGAAGAGCCTAGAGAGCACAGGAAAAATATGGGGAAAGGAGTCAGCACTTTTCCCTCATTTGCTGCCCATTTATTCATAGTATTTGAAATCTAAATGTACTACCTTCTTTCAAATGTTTCTCCCATTTAAACCTATTCTGTATTCTACAGGCCTCGAGTTCACTACATAAAGTGTAGTCTTAGCCCCCCAATCATAAATCTTCTCATGATTCCTCTATGAAAGACAAAAAGACTAGATGCAAGCATGGGCACAAATTCAAGATACTACCACATGTATTAACTGGTGACACCTTGGTGTAAAACAATTTTCCAGAAAAGACTTTATTTTAAACTACTGTCAATTATAATTAATTCCTTTTTAAACTTATAAAGCCAAGCAGCCAAAGACTTCCTTCCAGCTGTTTGCAATGTTACTGAAGACTCATACGCCCTCTGCTGGTACTGTAGCATATCTTACTGCACCAAAAATGTACAATTTGGAAAAGGGAAACCCTAAGTTTTTTCAAGACAATTTTACTCACTTTTTCTATACTTGCTTGCATTTTTGCTTTAATGTCTTCTACAGAACTAGGTCCTTTTGGTGTTTTAGGAGTTTTTTCTTGTTTTTTGAAGGATTCTTGACCCTGAAAAAAAGTTGAATTTCAAAAGGTCATCAACTCCTAGACCAATCAAGAGTTGGATTTTCTCCATAAATATATTCTTAAATCTTCCCTTGTAAAACCAAGCATACAACCAAAGTTGTTACTATAAATTCATGTCTGTACAATTATTCTTTTTTTCTTAAAATCATTCCTGAAGGAAGGAATAGGAATAATCTGAGCCTGCGCTTATCTTCAATAGTCAAAGCTGTTCCACACTTACAGGGTAACATCGAAAATGAAATCACAAAACCTTCAAGAATTAAGCAAGAAAGCTTAATGCCTGGGGCATATCCCAGGGCAATAAACAAGATTCCTTAGAGGATACAAATGTTTACCTCTCCATAAAAACCTGCTGGCTTCTTCCCCCACTGGAACTCTAGCAACCTCATCTCAATGGTTTAGCTCTTTGGAGAACACTTCAGCTCTTTGGAGAAAATCTGTAGCGTCTTAAGAGCTTATCAAAAATTTCTTCCACAACAGAACCTTTAACTTTCTAATTACGTGAATGAAACCCAGATTTGTATATTTGTTGTTACTTTTTTTAATTTAATTATTTAGTAACATACACACAGCCTAAAATTTCCCCCATAACCACATTCAGATATATAATTCAGTGGTGTTAATTACATTCACAATGTTGTGCTACCATCACCACCATTCATTACCACACCTTTTCCATCATCCCCAATAAAACTTCTGCACCAATTAAGCCTTAACTCCCCCTCTTCCTAAGCCCTCCCCTCACACTGGTAAACCATATTCAAGTTTCTGACTGCATGAATTTGCTTATTCTAATTGTTTCATATCAATGTTGTCACTTACTTTTGATCTTGGTGTTGATGGTTTTGAGTCTTTTCCATTCTGATTTGATTTCTGTGCATTTTTGGCTGGGGTATCTCGTACAGACTGCAATCAGAAATTAATCTGAATCAGTGCTCCCCCTACATAAAAGGTGTATCAGTGCAAAGTTAAAACTGCTCTAAGCCAAGAAGCAGTCAGGCTAAGAAGAAACTATTTTGACAACAGACTGCAAAAAAGCCAAAGAATTGAGGAAAAAGGTCACATGGGTAAAGAAAATACATTCCCCACTATTAGGAAAATTTTCAGTACAGCCCTCCTCAGCAGCAATTTTAAGCATAAGATCATCTCCTCCCAAGCCAGCTTTCATTAACTATAAAACAAATGAATTGCACTAATAAAATTTCCATCACTTCTGCTACTAGCTGTTTCTAACAACTGTGTGAGGTTGCACCTACTTACTTTCTTCACTGGAGCTTTTTCTTCCGTTTCCTCATCATCAAAATCATCATCATCACTACAAATGAAATAAGTCATTATTACTTATCAATACACTCTCAAACCTAGCTAGAAACTGGGTGAGGCTATAAAAGAATTTAAGTTTGAGAAGTTAAAACTTAAAAGATCTAAATAAAATACATCATGTCTTCATGGATCAGAAGACTTAATATCACTAAGATAACAATAATCCCCCCAAAACTGATCTACAGATTTAAAGCAATCCCTGCAAGAATCCCAGCTGACTTCATAAAAATATTGATAAGCTGATCTTAAAATCTGTAATAGTCAAAACAATCTTGGAAAAATTGGAGGACTTACACTTCCCAACTTCAAAACTTACCATGAAGCAACAGAAATTAAGACAGTGTGGTACTGGCATAAGGATAGACACAAAGATCAATGGAAGAGAACAGAGAACAAAAATGGGCTTATCTATGGCAACTGTTTCAACAAGGGTGCCAAGTAACAGGGAATAAACAGTCTTCAACAAATGCCAGTGGGAAAACTGGATACCCACATGCAAAAGAATGAAGTTGGATTCATATCTCATACAATATACAAAAGCTAACCCAAAATGGACCAAAGACTTATGAGTTAAAACTATAAAACTACTAGAGGAAAACATGGATCAATTTACTTGACCTAGGGTGTGACAAAAGCAAAGAAAAAAATTGGACTTCATCTCCCACAGAATGGGAGAAACTATCCGCAAACTGTATATCTGAAAAGGGACTTGCTCCCGAAACAAAGAACTCTTAAAAACACAGTAATAAAAAGGCAAATAATAACCCAATTTAAAAATGGGTAAAGCATTTGAATACACATTCTTCAAGAGAAATGAAAACTTGTCCCCACAAAAACCTGTGCATGAAATGTTCATAGCAGAATTGTTCATTGAGAGTCAAAAATATTAAAACAACCCAAATGCTCATCAACTAATGTTATACATTCAACAATGGATTATTTGGCCATAAAAAGGAATGAAGTACACATACATGCTAAAACAATGGCTGAACCTTGAAAGCATTATGCTAAGTGAAAGAAGACACTCACAAGACCACATGATTCCATTTATATGAAATATCCAGTATAGAGGCAAATCTAGACAGGAAGCACATTATTGGTTGCCCAGAGCTGGGGGCTTTGGAAAGGGTGATATCTAAAGGGTACAGGGTGTTTCCTTTTGGGGTATGAAATGTTCTAAAATTGACTGCACAACCCTGATATATTAAAAACTAACGAATCATACATTTTAATTGTATATTTCAATTGGGTGAATTGCATGGTATGTGACTTCATCTCTCAATAAGGCTATTTAAAGTTGAGAAAAGTGGGAAAACTCCATTTATTGGAGGGAAAGTCCACAGAAGTATGTATTAATAAAGAGCGGGGATCTGGTTCATGCTACCATTTAATTCACAAGTTCAACAACATGTACTGGCCAAAATGTATTTCTTTTCCATACTACATGGCCTCTAAATACAAAACAGTAGTAATCTCATGTACGCTTAAGGAAACACCCATCTATTCCAATACTGGAAAGAAAATTTGTTGTTAGAACTAGAGCAAGTATCTATGTATAACAACATGTAAATACAAGCCCTGATTTTGTCAATGTAAGTTTTGGTGAATATACTATAGAACATTTGTAAATCTTTGTCACAATAACTTGTAATCAAATGCTAAATCCAAACCTTAAGTACACATACATCCATATTTCTCATTTTTGTTCTTAGCCCATTTCACATTCTCCTGATGACATATATTATTTTAAATCTCATTAAGGAATATTTTTAAAAGAATGACTGCTAAGCATCAGTTACTATGTTTAGTTCATTCATAAATTGTATAGGTACTCTGAATTTTCAATTCTTTTGACCTTTCCCTGTGTTTTCTGCCTTCACTGTCATGTTCAATGGACTTTTTTTAAACTATCAGCTCAGATTCTCTCCTCCTTTCTACCCAATCCATTATCAACTGTTCACTACAGAAAGCACCATACTTAATAAGCTATAGTAACATGTCCACTAAGTCTTCCTCAGGAGAAAGGTATCTGGTCAAGCGCATTTGAGAAATGCTGTACACTCCATGCTTCTGAAGATTCACAAAGCACAGTGCCATTCAAAAGTCTCAGAGGTCCCAATAATTACCATTTAACTTAGCTCATTCAGCTCAAACTAGCAGCTACTGACCATCTGCCCTTTATTTAACTACCAGCTATTACTCAATTCCACAGAACGTTGGGTTAACAGTGTTTTCGTAATTCCCTCATACACCAGACTATGTAAAATTCGTAAGAGCACATTATACTTACTCTTCATCATCATCTTCATCTTCATCATCATCGTCCTCATCTTCATCAGCAGCAAGTTTTACTTTTTTCTTAAAGGAAAACATACTCATGAGCAAGAGTGGATCCTAATCAAAGATCTGTAGTAAGATGTAATAAGACGAAATCTCTACCTGTGGAACCTTGCTACCACTTCCAGGGGCAGATCGCTTTCCAGATATACTTAAGAGTTTCACATCATCCTCCTCTTCATCTTCTGACTCTGCATCTTCCTCCACCGCTAAAATCAAATTCTTTATTAGCAACGATTAAAACTCAACCAAAGCAGCAAGAATGCAAAAGCAGAACATTATAACATACAGTATAAAAAACTGAGGTTCCACTGGAAAAACAGCAAATGAGGAAGAAAATTTAAGAACAGTAATTTTTAAAAAAGTTTTAGACCTTACATGCTCATTTTCTAATTATCAATTACTAGATTCACAATTGAACCTATTCTAAAAGATAGCACTAAAACCAAGCATGCTTTAAGAAGTCCAAATCTGGAGCCAAATAACTGCATTAAAAGGAATACCTGAATATATAAAAATAACACACCTACTAAGTGCTGTCCACTAATATGCACAGGCCCTGAACCACACTTCAACCGTAAGACCACAGGTGGTGTTATTTCAAAGCCTCCAAGGGAAACCTAAAAGGGAAAAATTTTTGTCACCAAACACTGAAGAAAACAATGAAAGGTTAAATGTTTACTATAAAACCTGTTCATAACTGACTTACAAACACAGCTGTTAGAACAGGTATTACAGGCAAATCCATAAACCAATGAACAAGCCAGTGAACCAGTTTTTTCCACCTCTGGTAAACAAGCAGCAGCCACCATGTTCAAGAATTGACCATGCAACTCCTCGGCACCCCACCCAACAACAGTGGATGCAGCCAGTGACTACTGGGAGAAAAGAACTGCCAAATAAAATACCCCCCTTTCCACCTTCTTGATTTAAACCTAAATGACACTACTTCAACACAACAGAATTTAAGTGCACTTACCGTTGGCTGGACAGACATTTTCAAAGTTGCCAGTGTTACTTTAATCGGACTGCCTTCATAATTCATTGCCTCTGCTTCAACAATGTGCAATTCATCCTTTGCACCAGCCCCTAAACTGACCTGTGAACGAAAAAATAGTACTTCAACCTCAAGTTTCTGCTATTTTACAATCTTCCCCCAAATCTGCTAAGTTTTTGAAAAGCTAATTATAAACCTATCATCACCACTGATGGAAAACTAATCTTCAATTTATGCACAATGTAAGTGTTAAAAGTTTTATGTGTGCACCCTAAAGTTCTCATATTCAGTGAATCTGAAGAAATACATAAAAATGCATAAACATGGTATGGACTGCTTAACAAATATTAACTAAGCACCTACTACAAATTGAGCATTAGGCTTGTCTCTATGGGGAACAAATGATTTTGAAGAAGACAAGTGTATAAATATGGAAAGCAGAACAGTAATGTAACTATACCAAGTGATGCCAAATACTTTCTCTATCACAGGTGTACATATTATCCAGTGCTTTTAACATCCAATTATAAAGATGCTATTATCTTATAAGCAGTAAGGGAAACAAATGAAAAGTCATAAGCCAGATAAACAGGAACCAAAAGACTGAAATCAAGAAAGGTTAAGTAGTTTATTTTCAAAGTTTAAGTACCGTTCTTAAAGATAACTGGTGCTCATTTTCATCATTATCCACCTTGAAGTGATAATCTTTGTCAGCCTTTAGTTCACAACCTGCAAATGAAGAAAAAAGTAACATGAGAAAAATAACATTGAAACTAAAGTTGGGGTAACCAAAAAGGTAAAGGCTAATTTGCAAACTAGTTTTTCAGATTTTACTATTCTAGCTACCAGAGAGCAAGGCAGAATGACCTCTTCTTGATTTCTTGAACACAAAATTCTATAAAAATCAAATAACAACCATACAGGGCTTCATAAATACTACTTTTCCATTATCCCAATTCATTCTCGACTATCCCACTAGACAGGCAGACAGGTATTATCACCATTCTGTAGATAATAACCAGCTCAAAGATTTATTAAATCTGTAACTGAAAGTTATTTGGGGCCAAACCTAATGTAAATGCTGATAATCTCCCACTTATATTACCTCTCTAAACTGCCCACTAAAAGCGGCAAATTAACAATGAGGAAAATGGCTGCCCAAACACCGATAATAAAGTTTGGTTCTTTACTACATACATACAGAACAAAAACAAGAAACTTTCAGTTACCTTTAAGTAACAGAAAGTGTTGTACATTAAATTATATTCAGTTATTATTTTTAAAGCAAGAATAGGATATTCTCTAGGAATGTCTCCAACAAAAAGAATTAACAGAAGTATTTTTATAAACTGGTCGGCAACTTAAGCTATCCAAATGTCTAGGGATAATGTCTTAATAGATGAACGTCTACAGTGTTAAATACTCACATTTCATGAATAGGCAAATTGTTTTAATACTGTCAGAACAGACTTCATTTAATAACCATTTAACAGTGACTGGACATACATGCTTAAATACTATTGCTCAGTAAACAAGTCTCAGTATGGCAAACAAACAATAAAATTTGGGGCAGGATTTGCACTTACTCCAAAGTTAAACCTTGGATACGGCCTAACAAGGAAGCCTTCAGCAAATTAAGTTTCCTAAGACTGAAAACCAAAGTAGGCCTCTCTTTCAGTACTGAAGTCTGGGGGGAGGCAAAAGCAGGGAGGCGGGGAAGGAATAGTGTTATCCCACGCCAGAGGGCCACCTCCACCGTCCCCACGCCACCAAAAAAAAACCAAACACCTCGTTTATACGACACCAGTGTAGGAAAACAGTCTTGGATCGGTTCTAGTCTCCATTTACCTACAAGCGTTGGCAACCTACGTTGTCACTTTACTCCTGAGCATCGGTATCACCATCTGCAAAATGGGGGCTAATTCCATCGAACCCAGTGATATAGAAAAAGGACCCTACAAAAGATTATTACCACCACTACAGGTGCAAAGAACTTAACAAAGACCTCAAGAACCCTGGCGCTTCCAGCCAACTTCACCTGGCATTTCCCGCCCAACAACTTCAATTACACCACAGCATCCCAGGCTCGGGGTTGACAGACACTAACAAGCCCCGGATGTACAGCCCGCACCCGCCTCCTTCCCCCAACCACGTGGCAACCACGTGCTGCCAGCGATTGCGGCCCCCTCACACCCCGCCGCACCTCCTCTCGCCTGTAACCGGCCGAGGCACCCAGGCTGAGTCTCAGTACTACAGCCCTGGACGCTGAGGCCAGGAGACCGACCGAAGCGCTCAACTCCAGGCTGTATCTAGCCTCTTCTGCAGGAAAATAGGGCCATACCTCACCACGAACCCACAAGACCTTCTGGACCAACACCTAGGCACCCAGCAACAAACACACCGGCCTGCAATCAAAAACCTACTAACTCCCACGTCTCTAGGCAAAAAAAAACGGCCAGAGCTCCACCGCACACCAAAGCAAATCCGAACCTTCGGCCGGTCGGTTCTACGTCGCCTCACGCCCTAGGCCTCAGACCCTCAGGCACCAGGCCGCTCCCACTCCACCCCTTCTTGCCGCAGGCCCTTCCAAGCCCCGGCATCAGTCTCCCTCGCTCCCCATCCCTCGGGCTCCGTTGTCTCCCACAGCTCCCCTACCACACACTCGGGCCCGCTTAGCTATCTCCACCAGGCCAAGCCTCAGTGGGATTTCCGCCACTCACTCCCCCCACCCCCCACCTCAAAGCCACCAGGCCCTTCTCGGCCTCGCTCCAACCCCCACAGCAGTTACCGAAAAGATAGTTCTGAGGCCTCAGGGGGCTCATGTCCATGTCCATCGAATCTTCCATGGGGTGGTGGCACGCACTCAGGTAACAGAGAAGGCGGACGGATATAGACGACCACTGTTCCAAGGAACAGTCGCGCAGGACGGAATCACACCAGGGAAAGGACGCAGGTTCCCCCGCGCATTTATATAGCTCCCCGTAGATATCGCGAGATCTTCCCAAGTCCCGCCTCCGCGCGCGTGCTCGGGAGCCCCCTCCCTGTACAGTCGCCCTCCCGCGCAAGCGCTCTTTAAACCCTCTTCTTTTTACCTCACCCCCCCACCTCCTCCAGGTACTTCGCGGGCTCCCGCCGAGCACGCGCACTCGTAGCCCAGCCCCACCCCTCCGGTCCCGGCGGTCTCCTGTGCGCACGCGTGTTGCCCCTTGTTCCACATCCCCACCTTCAACTCGTCCACGTCCCCTCCCGCTCAGTCGCGCCGGTCTCGCGCCAAGCTCTTACGCAGCCCACCGTGCAAAATGGCGACGGAATCCCTCAGCTCTGTTAGGTAGGAGGGCGAGCCTGTTGTAAATGGTGCAGAGAGCAGCTCGGTTCTCCGTTTTCCGTCTCCTGTCCCGCAGGCCTCCAAACAAGCACAACCACTTCAGGATTTTTTACTTGCCGGAAGGCCTGGGCTCGCAGTTAATTGTTTTCCCAAAGTTAAAAGCTAAAGGTGCCAGACCTAGTGGACTACAACTTTTTTGTTGAGTTGAGTTGGGAAGAAAAGATTTAGCTACTGGCCGAACTTATTCACTACGTCTTTATAATTGTTCTTTCGCCGAAGTTGAAGTCGTTGTGTCGTTCTGGGGCCAAAATGGGACTGTGAACCTTCTCCACCGAGCAAGGCAGGATCCATGTCTGAGTGGTTTTCCCAGAAGGTTTTTACAGGACTGTGTATGCACAGTATGTCCGCAAAAGGCCCTATGAGGCAGATGTGACTGTCCCCAATTTGTAGCCCAGGCAACGGGCCGAGAGATGTGAAGTAACTTGCCCAAACGGAGAAAGTGGTGAGACGGGGAACTGGGTCTTTAGCTCCACGTCAGCCCAATGCTACATCCTTCGAAAAGAGCTTTGAGAATCCAGTGCCTGAGGCAGTGCAGTTCTTAATCTTTTGCATGCCTGAGGAAAGAAGGCGTAGGACTTACAAGAAATGGGTAAACTTAATTAGTAGGACTTGTAAGAAATAGGTAAACTTAACTAGAATCTTTGGGAGTGAGCCTGAGAATTAGCATCTTAAACAACACCTTGACAAGCACTGAGGATAATTTAGGGTCCCCTAATTATCTTTTTTTGCCTCAGCAGATGAAACAAATTTAGGAAATACTGTTAGAACTGAATATAGTGTTATCGATGCCCGTCCCCCCTTTTCTCCAAATACAATCTAGTTGGGAAGATCAGCTGTAATATAGATAAACCAATTATTAATTAACAGATTCCAAATCCTAAACTTAGAGAATCCTTATATGATATAAAAAGACAAATCAGATAATACCAATATGTGAAAGGGGCCAAACTGTTCCCCCCTTTTTCCCCAACCCCAACTAAAGAAGTCTTCACTAGCCTGCTTCTTGGATCTTTTGAGATACAGAATATGACTTAATTGCTAGAGAAACCCTGAAACTTGAAAGGATATCTGTGTAAGAAACTGAAAAAGGTGGAGAAACAGTAGAGTAACACCTGTTGAGGAGAGTTTGGCATTTAGAATGAGACAGTCTCAGGAGGAGCTATAGGAGAGTGGAGGAGGAGGTGTTAATGTTCTTTGAGCCCACTCAGGTAAAAGTTGAAATTACTTTGTAATTTCTTCCTGGATTCAGAACCATTATCATTTGATAATGATATCTGCAACCCTGTACAGAGCCTGAACCAGGTGTGAGCTGTGATTCATGAATATAAATACATTTATTGTCTTAATATTTCAGGCACCTAGTCTGGATATGATCTCATAGAGTTGAGCAGTTAAAAAACCCACTTATTGCATTTTTCGGATTTACAAATGTAATGAATGCTCATTTTCTTTTAAAAAAAGAATGACATAGGCCTATATGAAGTGAAAAAAGCACAAGTGGCGTTCTTTCCATCTTCCCATTCCCATTTCCTAGGAATAACCACTGTTAATAGTTGTGCGAGTATCCTTCCAAACAATTCTTTATGTTTTAGAAAGAGAGAGAGAGAATGAGGGAGAGAGGGAGATTATATAGTTGGATTTTGTTTTTGTTTTTTTTAATGTGGGGTAATCCACATATTCTTCAATTCACTTTCTATAGTCAAAAATGTATTTTGGACATTTATTCACATTAGTACATAATATGGTTGTGTTATAATTTAACTCTCCATTCCTCCATTGATGGGCATTGAAGTTGTCTCCATAATTTTGCTATAAGAAATAGTTTCTTAGTAAAAATCTTTATGCATATATCATTATGAATGTCTGAAAATACTTCTGCAGAATATATTCTAAAAATGGACTTGCATGGTAGAAGGGCAGGTATTTACTTATGAACATATGTACATTAAATGCATCTTTTTATTGTTTACATAAATAAATTCACACTTCATATATTTGTATATTGTTCTGCAACTTTCCCTCTTCACTTCATATATTTGTATATTGTTCTGCAACTTTCCCTCTTCACTTCATGTGGCTTAGCTATGTTTCCATATTGTTGAGTCCCACTACATTATTTTTATGAGTTTCGTAGTATTCCATAGGATGAACATGTCTGTTTTTTAAATTCTAAGTTTTATTTATTTCTTCATTTTAACACATTTATGATGGAAATATTCAAATACATAAAAATAGAAAGACTGCTATGATAAAAACCCATCACCCAACTTCAACATACAGAATCTTATTTCATAAATACCTTCTCCATCCCCCTCCACCTTCATTGGACTCTTTACAGAAAATCCAAGACATTTATCAGTTCATCTAGAAATACCTCAGTACGTATCTTTAAGAGATAAGAACAATTTTTAAAACCTAAATATAATACCATTGTGATACAAATCATAATTTTAACTAATTCCTAATATGAATTATCCAGTTTGAATTTGCACAATTGTCTCCTAACAGTTGGTTTGTTTGAATAAAGATCCAAACAAGGTATAACACGCTACTCTGAGACAAGGTGTCCTTTAACATGTTCCTTTATCCCTGTATTTTCTGAAAGTTAGTATTAGATATAGAGCTACACTCTCCAATGTGGTAGCCAGTAATTACACATGGCTATTTAAATTTAAAATAATTCAGATCCTATGTCCTCACACCCACTAGAATGGCCATTATTATTTTTTAAATGGAAAATAGTAAGTGCTGATGAGGAGGCAGAAAAATAGAAACCTTCATACATTGTTGGTTAGAATGTAAAATGGTGCAGCCAGTGTAGAAAACAGTTTTGCAATCCCTCAAAAAATTAAACATAGAACTACTATATGACCCAGCAATCCCACTTCTAGGTGTATACCCAAAAGAATGAAAGCAGGGGCTTAGAGAGGTATTTGTTCACCAGTGGTCATAGCAGCATTATTCAAAATAGCCGGAAGGTAGAAGCAACCCATGTGTCCATCCACAGATGAATGGATAAATACAATGGGGTGTACCTACAATGGAATATTATTCAGCCTTAGAAAGGAATGAAGTTCTGATAATGCCACTACATGGATGAACCTTGAAGACATCATATTTAGTGAAATAAATCAGACACAAAGAGACAGATTATATGATTCCACTTATATGAAATAGCTAGAATATGCATGTAGACAGAAAGTAGAGTGCCAGTGGGGGGGTGGGGGGAGTGGGAGCTGCTGATATGGCTGTAGGGTTTGGGTTTGAGGTGATAGGAGAATTCTGGTAATGGATGATGGTGAGAGAAGCACAACACTGTGAATGTGATTAATCCCACTGGTATGCTTGGGAGTTGTTGGGTTACCCTGAAAATAGAAGGCAGGAAAATGGATGAGTCTTTACCTTTTCTCAGAATTACAAGGTGGAACCTTAACAGTCTCCAGAGGTGGCTAATTTTTTAAAATTTTCTTTATGGGCCCTGCATGATCTGGTGTACGTTTAACACTCCCAGTGCTCCTTCCACTCCTTCCATAGCTTACTTACTTTTTCCCAAGTACACCAGACCTGCTCAGCAAGGGCCTGTGCCAAAGCTTTGAGGGCTGCCAGTATGATTAAACAACCCTATTGTAATCAATCAATCAATCACACAATAAAAAATAAATGGATAAATAAATAAGCTGAGAATAAACTTGAATAGAAATATACACAACAACCATAAACCTCAGCCAAATCATGCCTCTCCCCTGCCCAAAACTCTTAAAATGGATCCCATCCTACCCATAGTCAAAGCTAAAGTCTTAAAAGGCCCTGCATGTTCTGGTGTAAAATCACCACTCCCAACACTCCCTCAAATCCTGCCACGTGGCTTTCCCCTTGTTTCAATATAACATGACACCTAGTCACCATAGTGCCTTTGCTCATGCTTTGAGGAGTGACAATGTAAATAAATAACCCTACTGTAATCAGTTAAGAAAATAACCAATAAATATATAATAAAAATTATCTTTATGTACACATAATTTTATGGTAGCTAGTGTTTCCATTTATTTCAATAGTGATTTTATGGTGCTCAAAATGGCCCATCTTTGGCAGTGGAAGTCGCTTCAAGTTGGCTTCAATGTCTTTGCAATATATGTTTGCGATATGTCTTCAGTCATCTTTGATAGCTTTCTTACTTTCTAGTATGATAAAATATTTCAGGCTCACCTTCTATATTTCCTGCCCCTGACCTAGATTCAGACATTTTCTGGTTCCTTTAGTGGGAAATGGTATGAGAGACCACATTCTGGTTGTGAAAAGTGCTCATGCTATTGAGTTGATTATTGTTTCTAGGACTTTTCAATGGACAGATCTAGGAAATACTTCCTTAGATAAAAGGTAATATACTATACTCACTGTTTTTCATCTTTTTTTTTTTTTTTAACCACTTAAGCAACATGCTCTGGTCACCACTCTCTGGCACCATATAAAGAATTTTGTTTTCACATCTGCAGATTGTGGATGACCCTAGTTTATTTAACCAATTCCCTACTGATGGAGATTTGGGTTATTTCCCATCTTTTGTTACTACATATACTACAGTATTAAATAGCTTTGTGCTTGTATCATTTTGTATTTTTACCAGTCTTTGGTGGCTTTATAATGTGTCAACATGGCTAGACTGAACTATGTTTCCCAGAATTTCCTTCCCTTTATGTTTACAGTAAGGGTCATTTTCATGGGACATTTGATAGGCACAAGGAGGCTGCAGCTGTTTTGTTTTTTATGCCCAGAAGGTCAGGGCAGGTGCTTCTATGGCTCACACACATGGTGGCTTATTTGCTGGCTCACCTACTTGGCAGGGGGCAGCATCCAGGCGTGCAACTGCTCCACCTTCCCTTGGCTCCTTGCTCAGCTTCCGCAACTCCTGGGCCCAGTATGTGTTTGGTTCAGTGACAAGGCCACCACTTTCCTGCAAAATGCCCAGCTCACAAAGGTTGGAGACAGTGAGAACTGACAGGGTTTGGGTCTGTCCTTTTCATGGAGATTAGCTTGTCCTCTTTCCCACTTTACATCCATCTGCCCTTCCCAACTGCCTGCCCTGTGAACTCCAAACTGCAATATCAGATGTGAAGACAACAATCTTATAGAGACTATTTAACCAGCTCTCACGATGCATATGGTTTTTGAGAAATGTTGCCCATTACCCTTAATATGGGATGTAAAATTTTGCATTCTCACCACCAGTGGACAAGAGGACCAGCTTCCTTACAGTATTAGCTATAATAAAGTATATTGCCAGACTTCTGAATTTTTGCCAATCTTATAGATGAGAAATGTTATTTTGGTGTAAATTTAATTTGCATTTTTCTTATACCCTATTTAACTACTTCTCTGTTGTTGAACATTTGGTTTATTTGTAATTTTTCACTGCTAGGAACCATAAAATAATAAACATCTTTCAACATACATGATTCCTTAAAGTTAAATCTCCAGGTCAATACCATTTGGTGTTCTGTTTTATTTTTTTAAGAGATAATTTATATACAATAAAATTTACCCTTTTTAGGATACAGTTCTGCAGATTTTAACAAGTGTATAAAATAAAAATGAAGAATAGCTTCATCATTCCCCCAAAATCCCCCAGGTCTCTTTGTAGTCACCCTCTCCCCAAGCAGTAGTCCCTTGCTTGTCTGGGTACTGTCCCTATAGTTTTGTTTCTACCAAATTGTCATATGAATGGAACCATACATTGTGTTGACTTTTGAGTTTGGCTTCTTTCACTTAGGATAATGCATTCCAGATTCATCCACGTATCCATAGTTTAGTATTTTTATTGCTAAATAGTATTATGTTATGTGGATATACCACAATTTGTTTATCCAGTCACCAGTTGAAGGATATATGGGTTGTTTCTGGTTTTTAGCATATACAAATAAAGCCACTAAAAACATTCTCTTACTGATTTCTGTGTAAATATGAGTTTTCATTTCATATTGCTAGGATTGGGATTTCTGAGTCATAATCTTAAAATCAGAATCTTAATAAGTTCATAATCTTATCTTTAACTTTATAAGAAACTCCCAAACTGTTTTCCATAGTGGCTGTAGCAGTTTACATTTCTACCATCAGTGTTTGAGAATTCTAGTTGTTCCACATCCTCATCAGCGGATGCTACTGTGCTGGTTTGAAGCAGTTATGTACCTCAGAAAATGCCATGTTCTTTTAATCCATTCCTGTGGGTGCAGACCTATTGTGAGTGAGACCTTTTGGTTGGGTTATTTCAATTAAGATGTGACCCACCCCATTCAAGGTGGGTCTTAGTCCTTTTACTGTAGACCTTTATGAGAGGATAAAGGACAGAAAAAGCCAAGAGAGCTTAGAGAGAAAAGCCTGAAAGAAGCTAAGAGGGGAATCACAGAGGAAACCACTGGAACCAGAAGCTGAAAGCAACAAAACCTGGGAGAGAAGTATGAACAGATGCTAGCTTTGTGCCTTCCCATGTGACAGAGGTGTCCCAGATGCTGGCTGCCTTTCTTCAGAGAAGATGTCATCCTGTTGATGCCTTAATTTGGACATTTTAATGGCCTTGGAACCTTAATTTGGACATTTTCATGGCCTTAGAATGGTAAATTTGTAAGCTAATAAATCCCCATTGTAAAAGCCAACCCATTTCTGTTATATTGCATTCCGACAGCTTTAGCAAACTGAAACAGCTACTATCACTTCTTTTTGTTTTTTTAATAAAAACTTTATTGAGGTATAATTGATGTCAATAAACTATACATGTTAAATGTGTACAAACTGATAAATGTTAACATATGTATATACCCTTGAAAGCATTACTACAATCAAGAAAATAAATGTATTAGTCACTCCAAGAGTTTCCTTATGCCCCTTTGTCATGCCTTCTTCCTGTTCCTTCTTGCTGCTCTTTCCAACATCCCCAGGCAACCACTGATCTATGTTCCATCACTATAGATTAGTATGTATTTTCTAGAATTTTATATCAATGGAATCATACACAATGTATCCTTTTTTTCTGGCTTCTTTCACACACAGAATAATTATTTTTAGATTCATCCATGTTGTGGCTTGTATCAGTAATTCATTTCTCTTTATTGCTGGCTAGTATTCATTGTATGGATGTACCACAATTTGCTTATCTACTCCCCTGTAGTTCTGGTTTGCTGATGCTGCCGTTATGCAAAATACCAGAAATGGATTGGCTTTTATAAAGGGGGTTTATTTGGTTACACAGTTACAGTCTTAAGGCCATAAAGTGTCCAAGGTAAGGCATCAACAATAGGTACCTTCACTGAAGGATGGCAATTGGCGTCCGGAAAACCTCTGTTAGCACAGAAGGCACGTGGTTGGCATCCGCTTGCTCCCAAGTGGCATTTTAAAGTGGCATTCAAAGTTGCTCTTGGGGTCTTTTGTCCTTTCTTAGCTGCAGCTCTTCTTCAAAATGTCACTCTCAGTAGCTCTCCAAAATGTTACTCACAGCTGCTCTGCATCTGGGCCTGTGTGGCTCTTTTTAAAGTACTCCACAGGCGGGGCAAGATGGCAGACTGGTGAGCTGTAAGTTTTAGTTACTCCTCCAGGAAAGTAGGTAAAAAGCCAGGAACTGCGTGGACTGGACACCACAGAGCAATCTGTCTTTGGGCATACTTCATACAACACTCATGAAAATGTCGAACTGCTGAGATCAGCGAAATCTGTAAGTTTTTGCGGCCAGGGGACCCGCGCCCCTCCCTGCCAGGCTCAGTCCCGTGGGAGGAGGGGCTGCCAGCTCCGGGAAGGAGAAGGGAGAACTGCAGTGGCTGCTCTTATCGGAAACTCATTCTACTGATCCAGACTCCAACCATAGATAGACTGAGACCAGACACCAGAGACTCTGAGAGCTGCCAGCCCAGCAGAGAGGAGACAGGCATAGAAAAAAAAAAAAAATAACACGAAAAACTCCAAAATAAAAGCAGAGGATTTTTGGAGTTCTGGTGAACACAGAAAGGGGAAGGGGAGAGCTCAGGCCTTGAGGCGCATATGCAAATCCCGAAGAAAAGCTGATCTCTCTGCCCTGTGGACCTTTCCTTAATGGCCCTGGTTGCTTTGTCTATTAGCATTTCAATAACCTATCAGATCTCTGAGGAGGGCCTTTTTTTTTTTTTTTTTTTTTTTTTAATCCTTTTTTCTTCTTCTAAAACAATTACTCTAAGAAGCCCAATACAGAAAGCTTCAAAGAATTGCAATTTGGGCAGCTCAAGTCAAGAGCAGAACTAAGAGAGCTCTGAGACAAAAGGCAATAATCCAGTGGCTGAGAAAATTCACTAAACACCACAACTTCCCAAGAAAAGGGGGGTGTCCGCTCACAGCCACCATCCTGGTGGACAGGAAACACTCCTGCCCATCGCCAGCCCCATAGCCCAGAGCTGCCCCAGACAACCCAGTGTGATGGAAGTGCTTCAAATAACAGGCACACACCACAAAACTGGGCGTGGACATTAGCCTTCCCTGCAACCTCAGCTGATTGTCCCAGAGTTGGGAAGGTGGAGCAGTGTGAATTAACAAAGCCCCATTCAGCCATCATTTGAGCAGACTGAGAGCCTCACTACACAGCCCAGCAGCCCAGAACTGCCCTGGGGGGACGGCACTCACCTGTGACATAGCACAGTCATCCCTCAACAGAGGACCCGGGGTGCACAGCCTGGAAGAGGGGCCCACTTGCAAGTCTCAGGAGCCATACGCCAATACCAAGGACTTGTGGGTCAGTGGCAGAGACAAACTGTGGCAGGACTGAACTGAAGGATTAGACTATTGCAGCAGCTTTAAAACTCTAGGATCATCAGGGAGATTTGATTGTTAGGGCCACCCCCCCTCCCCGACTGCCCAGAAACACGCCCCACATACAGGGCAGGCAATACCAACTACACACGCAAGCTTGGTACACCAATTGGGCCCCACAAGACTCACTCCCCCACTCACCAAAAAGGCTAAGCAGGGGAGAACTGGCTTGTGGAGAACAGGTGGCTCATGGACGCCACCTGCTGGTTAGTTAGAGAAAGTGTACTACACGAAGCTGTACATCTGATAAATTAGAGATAAGGACTTCAATTGGTCTACAAACCCTAAAAGAACCCTATCAAGTTCAGCAAATGCCACGAGGCCAAAAACAACAGAAAATTATAAAGCATATGAAAAAACCAGACGATATGGATAACCCAAGCCCAAGCACCCAAATCAAAATACCAGAAGAGACACAGCACCTAGAGCAGCTACTCAAAGAACTAAAGATGAACAATGAGACCGTAGTACGGGATATGAAGGAAATCAAGAAGACTCTAGAAGAGCATAAAGAAGACATTGCAAGACTAAATAAAAAAATGGATGATCTTATGGAAATTAAAGAAACTGTTGACCAAATTAAAACGATTCTGGACACTCATAGTACAAGACTAGAGGAAGTTGAACAACGAATCAGTGACCTGGAAGATGACAGAATGGAAAATGAAAGCATAAAAGAAAGAATGGGGAAAAAATTTGAAAAAATCGAAATGGACCTCAGGGATATGATAGATGATATGAAACGTCCAAATATAAGACTCATTGGTGTTCCAGAAGGGGAAGAAAAGGGTAAAGGTCTAGGAAGAGTATTCAAAGAAATTGTTGGGGAAAACTTCCCAAATCTTCTAAGCAACATAAATACACAAACCATAAATGCTCAGCAAACCCCAAATAGAATAAATCCAAATAAACCCACTCCGAGACATATACTGATCACACTGTCAAACACAGAAGAGAAGGAGCAAGTTCTGAAAGCAGCAAGAGAAAAGCAATTCACCACATACAAAGGAAACAGCATAAGACTAAGTAGTGACTACACAGCAGCCACCATGGAGGCGAGAAGGCAGTGGCATGATATATTTAAAATTCTGAGTGAGAAAAATTTCCAGCCAAGAATAATTTATTCAGCAAAGCTCTCCTTCAAATTTGAGGGAGAGCTTAAATTTTTCACAGACAAACAAATGCTGAGAGAATTTGCTAACAAGAGACCTGCCCTACTGGAGATACTAAAGGGAGCCCTACAGACAGAGAAACAAAGACAGGACAGAGAGACTTGGGGAAAGGTTCAGTACTAAAGAGATTTGGTATGGGTACAATAAAGGATATTAATAGAGAGAGGGAAAAATATGGCAATCATAAACCAAAGGATAAGATGGCCGATTCAAGAAATGCCTTCACGGTTTTAACGTTGAATGTAAATGGATTAAACTCCCCAATTAAAAGATATAGATTCGCAGAATGGATCAAAAAAAATGAACCATCAATATGTTGCATACAAGAGACTCATCTTAGACACAGGGACACAAAGAAACTGAAAGTGAAAGGATGGAAAAAAATATTTCATGCAAGCTACAGCCAAAAGAAAGCAGGTGTAGCAATATTAATCTCAGATAAAATAGACTTCAAATGCAGGGATGTTTTGAGAGACAAAGAAGGCCACTACATACTAATAAAAGGGGCAATTCAGCAAGAAGAAATAACAATCGTAAATGTCTATGCACCCAATCAAGGTGCCACAAAATACATGAGAGAAACACTGGCAAAACTAAAGGAAGCAATTGATGTTTCCACAATAATTGTGGGAGACTTCAACACATCACTCTCTCCTATAGATAGATCAACCAGACAGAAGACCAATAAGGAAATTGAAAACCTAAACAATCTGATAAATGAATTAGATTTAACAGACATATACAGGACATTACATCCCAAATCACCAGGATACACATACTTTTCTAGTGCTCATGGAACTTTCTCCAGAATAGATCATATGCTGGGACATAAAACAAGCCTCAATAAATTTAAAAAGATTGAAATTATTCAAAGCACATTCTCTGACCACAATGGAATACAACTAGAAGTCAATAACCATCAGAGACTTAGAAAATTCACAAATACCTGGAGGTTAAACAACACACTCCTAAACAATCAGTGGGTTAAAGAAGAAATAGCAAGAGAAATTGCTAAATATATACAGACGAATGAAAATGAGAACACAACATACCAAAACCTATGGGATGCAGCAAAAGCAGTGCTAAGGGGGAAATTTATAGCACTAAACGCATATATTAAAAAGGAAGAAAGAACCAAAATCAAAGAACTAATGGATCAACTGAAGAAGCTAGAAAATGAACAGCAAACCAATCCTAAACCAAGTAGAAGAAAAGAAATAACAAGGATTAAAGCAGAAATAAATGACATAGAGAACAAAAAAACAATAGAGAGGATAAATATCACCAAAAGTTGGTTCTTTGAGAAGATCAACAAGATTGACAAGCCCCTAGCTAGACTGACAAAATCAAAAAGAGAGAAGACCCATATCAACAAAATAATTAATGAAAAAGGTGACATAACTGCAGATCCTGAAGAAATTAAAAAAATTATAAGAGGATATTATGAACAACTGTATGGCAACAAACTGGATAATGTAGAAGAAATGGACAATTTCCTGGAAACATATGAACAACCTAGACTGACCAGAGAAGAAATAGAAGACCTCAACCAACCCATCACAAGCAAAGAGATCCAATCAGTCATCAAAAATCTTCCCACAAATAAATGCCCAGGGCCAGATGGCTTCACAGGGGAATTCTACCAAACTTTCCAGAAAGAACTGACACCAATCTTACTCAAACTCTTTCAAAACATTGAAGAAAATGGAACACTACCTAACTCATTTTATGAAGCTAACATCAATCTAATACCAAAACCAGGCAAAGATGCTACAAAAAAGGAAAACTACTGGCCAATCTCCCTGATGAATATAGATGCAAAAATCCTCAACAAAATACTTGCAAATCGAATCCAAAGACACATTAAAAAAATCATACACCATGACCAAGTGGGGTTCATTCCAGGCATGCAAGGATGGTTCAACATAAGAAAAACAATCAATGTATTACAACACATTAAAAACTCGAAAGGGAAAAATCAATTGATCATCTCAATAGATGCTGAAAAAGCATTTGACAAAATCCAACATCCCTTTTTGATAAAAACACTTCAAAAGGTAGGAATTGAAGGAAACTTCCTCAACATGATAAAGAGCATATATGAAAAACCCACAGCCAGCATAGTACTCAATGGTGAGAGACTGAAAGCCTTCCCTCTAAGATCAGGAACAAGACAAGGATGCCCGCTGTCACCACTGTTATTCAACATTGTGCTGGAAGTGCTAGCCAGGGCAATCCGGCAAGACAAAGAAATAAAAGGCATCCAAATTGGAAGAGAAGAAGTAAAACTGTCATTGTTTGCAGATGATATGATCTTATATCTAGAAAACCCTGGGAAATCAACGATACATCTACTAGAGCTAATAAACAAATTTAGCAAAGTAGCGGGATACAAGATTAATGCACATAAGTCAGTAATGTTTCTATATGCTAGAAATGAACAAACTGAAGAGACACTCAAGAAAAAGATACCGTTTTCAATAGCAACTAAAAAAATCAAGTACCTAGGAATAAACTTAAGCAAAGATGTAAAAGACCTATACAAAGAAAACTACATAACTCTACTAAAAGAAATAGAAGGAGACCTTAAAAGATGGAAAAATATTCCATGTTCATGGATAGGAAGGCTAAATGTCATTAAGATGTCAATTCTACCCAAACTCATCTACAGATTCAATGCAATCCCAATCAAAATTCCAACAACCTACTTTGCAGACTTGGAAAAGCTAGTTATCAAATTTATTTGGAAAGGGAAGATGCCTCGAATTGCTAAAGACACTCTAAAAAAGAAAAACGAAGTGGGAGGACTTACACTCCCTGACTTTGAAGCTTATTATAAAGCCACAGTTGCCCAAACAGCATGGTACTGGCACAAAGATAGACATATAGATCAATGGAATCGAATTGAGAATTCAGAGATAGACCCTCAGATCTATGGCCGACTCATCTTTGATAAGGCCCCCAAAGTCACTGAACTGAGTCATAATGGTCTTTTCAACAAATGGGGCTGGGAGAGTTGGATATCCATATCCAAAAGAATGAAAGAGGACCCCTACCTCACCCCCTACACAAAAATTAACTCAAAATGGACCAAAGATCTCAATATAAAAGAAAGTACCATAAAATTCCTAGAAGATAATGTAGGAAAACATCTTCAAGACCTTGTATTAGGCGGCCACTTCCTAGACTTTACACCCAAAGCACAAGCAACAAAAGAGAAAATAGATAAATGGGAACTCCTCAAGCTTAGAAGTTTCTGCACCTCAAAGGAATTTCTCAAAAAGGTAAAGAGGCAGCCAACTCAATGGGAAAAAATTTTTGGAAACCATGTATCTGACAAAAGACTGATATCTTGCATATACAAAGAAATCCTACAACTCAATGACAATAGTACAGACAGCCCAATTATAAAATGGGCAAAAGATATGAAAAGACAGTTCTCTGAAGAGGAAATACAAATGGCCAAGAAACACATGAAAAATGTTCAGCTTCACTAGCTATTAGAGAGATGCAAATTAAGACCACAATGAGATACCATCTAACACCGGTTAGAATGGCTGCCATTAAACAAACAGGAAACTACAAATGCTGGAGGGGATGTGGAGAAATTGGGACTCTTATTCATTGTTGGTGGGACTGTATAATGGTTCAGCCACTCTGGAAGTCAGTCTGGCAGTTCCTTAGAAAACTAGATATAGAGCTACCATTCGATCCAGCGATTGCACTTCTCGGTATATACCCGGAAGATCGGAAAGCAGTGACACGAACAGATATCTGCACGCCAATGTTCATAGCAGCATTATTCACAATTGCCAAGAGATGGAAACAACCCAAATGTCCTTCAAGAGATGAGTGGATAAATAAAATGTGGTATATACACACGATGGAATACTACGCGGCAGTAAGAAGGAACGATCTGGTGAAACATATGACAACATGGATGAACCTTGAAGACATAATGCTGAGTGAAATAAGCCAGGCACAAAAAGAGAAATATTATATGCTACCACTAATGTGAACTTTGAAAAATGTAAAACAAATGGTTTATAATGTAGAATGTAGGGGAACTAGCAGTAGAGAGCAACTAAGGAAGGGGGAACAATAATCCAAGAAGAACAGATAAGCTATTTCATGTTCTGGGGATGCCCAGAAATGACTATGGTCTGTTAATTTCTGATGGATATAGTAGGAACAAGTTCAGAGAAATGTTGCTATATCATGTAACTTTCCTGGGGTAAAGTAGGAACATGTTGGAAGTTAAGCAGTTATCTTAGGTTAGTTGTCTTTTTCTTACTCCCTTGTTATGGTCTCTTTAAAATGTTCTTTTATTGTATGTTTGTTTTCTTTTTAACTTTTTTTTTCATACAGTTGATTTAAAAAAAGAAGGGAAAGTTAAAAAAAAAAAAAAGAAAAAGAAAAACAAGGAAAAAAAAAAAAGATGTAGTGCCCCCTTGAGGAGCCTGTGGAGAATGCAGGGGTATTCGCCTACCCCACCTCCATGGTTGCTAACATGACCACAGACATAGGGGACTGGTTGTTTGATGGGTTGAGCCCTCTACCATAAGTTTTACCCTTGGGAAGACGGTTGCTGCAAAGGAGAGGCTAGGCCTCCCTATATTTGTGCCTAAGAGTCTCCTCCTGAATGCCTCTTTGTTGCTCAGATGTGGCCCTCTCTCTCTGGCTAAGCCAACTTGAAAGGTGAAATCACTGCCCTCCCCCCTACGTGGGATCAGACACCCAGGGGAGTGAATCTCCCTGGCAACGTGGAATATGACTCCCGGGGAGGAATGTAGACCCGGCATCGTGGGACGGAGAACATCTTCTTGACCAAAAGGGGGATGTGAAAGGAAATGAAATAAGCTTCAGTGGCAGAGAGATTCCAAAACGAGCCGAGAGGTCATTCTGGTGGGCACTCTTACGCACACTTTAGACAACCCTTTTTAGGTTCTAAAGAATTGGGGTAGCTGGTGGTGGATACCTGAAACTATCAAACTACAACCCAGAACCCATGAATCTCGAAGACAGTTGTATAAAAATGTAGCTTATGAGGGGTGACAATGGGATTGGGAAAGCCATAAGGACCAAACTCCACTTTGTCTAGTTTATGGATGGATGTGTAGAAAAGTAGGGGAAGGAAACAAACAGACAAAGGTACCCAGTGTTCTTTTTTACTTCAATTGCTCTTTTTCACCCTAATTATTATTCTTGTTATTTTTGTGTGTGTGCTAATGAAGGTGTCAGGGATTGATTTAGGTGATGAATGTACAACTATGTAATGGTACTGTAAACAATCGAAAGTACGATTTGTTTTGTATGACTGCGTGGTATGTGAATATATCTCAATAAAATGATGATTAAAAAAAAAAAATAAAGTACTCCAGTGATCCAATAAAGACCTACCCTGAATGGGTGGGGCAACACCTCCATGGAAATTATCCAATCAAACATTTCACTCACAGTTGATTGAGTCACATCTCCATGGAAACACTCAAAGGATTCCAATCTAATCAACACTAATACATCTGCCTCCACAACACTGCATCAAAGATTGTGTTTTGGGGGCCATAACACATCCAAATTGGCACACCTGCTGATAGACACTTGGGTTGTTTCCATTCATAGGCAATTAGAAAAAGCTATGAACATTTATGGACAAGTCTTGTATAGGCATATGCTTTCATTTCTCTTGGATAAATACATAGCAGTGGAAAGCTGTAGTAGGTCGTATGGTAGGTCTATGTTTAAATTCTTAAGAAATTGCTAAACTGTTTTCCAAAGTTGTTATCATTTTATATTGCCACCAGCAATGTATGAGTCTTTATTTCCTTGCCAGCACTTTAAATTTTAGACATTCTAGTAAGTCTGTAGAGTTATCTAACTGTAATTTTTTTTAATCTTCATTTTATTGAGATATATTCACATACCACGCAGTCATACAAAACAAATCGTACTTTCGATTGTTTACAGTACCATTACATAGTTGTACATTCATCACCTAAATCAATCCCTGACACCTTCATTAGCACACACACAAAAATAACAAGAATAATAATTAGAGTGAAAAAGAGCAATTGAAGTAAAAAAGAACACTGGGTACCTTTGTCTGTTTGTTTCCTTCCCCTATTTTTCTACTCATCCATCCATAAACTAGACAAAGTGGAGTGTGGTCCTTATGGCTTTCCCAATCCCATTGTCACCCCTCATAAGCTACATTTTTATACAACTGTCTTCGAGATTCATGGGTTCTGGGTTGTAGTTTGATAGTTTCAGGTATCCACCACCAGCTACCCCAATTCTTTAGAACCTAAAAAGGGTTGTCTAAAGTGTGCGTAAGACTGCCCACCAGAGTGACCTCTCGGCTCCTTTTGGAATCTCTCTGCCACTGAAGCTTATTTCATTTCCTCTCACATCCCCCTTTTGGTCAAGAAGATGTTCTCCGTCCCACAATGCCGGGTCTACATTCCTCCCCGGGAGTCATATTCCACGTTGCCAGGGAGATTCACTCCCCTGGGTGTCTGATCCCACGTAGGGGGGAGGGCAGTGATTTCACCTTTCAAGTTGGCTTAGCCAGAGAGAGAGGGCCACATCTGAGCAACAAAGAGGCATTCAGGAGGAGGCTCTTAGGCACAACCATAGGGAGGCCTAGCCTCTCCTTTGCAGCAACTGTCTTCCCAAGGGTAAAACTTATGGTAGTGGGCTCAACCCATCCAACCACCAGTCCTCTATGTCTGTGGTCATGTTAGCAACCATCGAGGTGGGGTAGGCGAATACCCCTGCATTCTCCACAGGCTCCTCAAGGGGGCACTACATCTTTTTTCCCTTGTTTTTCTTTTTTTTTTTTTAACTTTCCCTTCTTTTTTAAATCAACTGTATGAAAAAAAGGTTAAAAAGAAAACAAACATACAATAAAAGAACATTTCAAAGAGACCATAACAAGGGAGTAAGAAAAAGACAACTAACCTAAGATAACTGCTTAACTTCCAACATGTTCCTACTTTACCCCAAGAAAGTTACATAATATAGCAACATTTCTGTGAACTTGTTCCTACTATATCCATCAGAAATTAACAGACCATAGTCATTCCTGGGCATCCCCAGAACGTTAAATAGCTTATCTGTTCTTCTTGGATTATTGTTCCCCCTTCCTTAATTGCTCTCTACTGCTAGTTCCCCTACATTCTACATTATAAACCATTTGTTTTACATTTTTCAAAGTTCACATTAGTCGTAGCATATAATATTTCTCTTTTTGTGCCTGGCTTATTTCGCTCAGCATTATGTCTTCAAGGTTCATCCATGTTGTCATATGTTTCACGAGATCGTTCCTTCTTACTGCCGCGTAGTATTCCATCGTGTGTATATACCACATTTTATTTATCCACTCATCTGTTGAAGGACATTTGGGTTGTTTCCATCTCTTGGCAATTGTGAATAATGCTGCTATGAGCATTGGCGTGCAGATATCTGTTCGTGTCACTGCTTTCCGATCTTCCGGGTATATACCGAGAAGTGCAATCGCTGGATCGAATGGTAACTCTATATCTAGTTTTCTAAGGAACTGCCAGACTGACTTCCAGAGTGGCTGAACCATTATACAGTCCCACCAACAGTGAATAAGAGTTCCAATTTCTCCACATCCCCTCCAGCATTTGTAGTTTCCTGTTTGTTTAATGGCAGCCATTCTAACCGGTGTTAGATGGTATCTCATTGTGGTCTTAATTTGCATCTCTCTAATAGCTAGTGAAGCTGAACATTTTTTCATGTGTTTCTTGGCCATTTGTATTTCCTCTTCAGAGAACTGTCTTTTCATATCTTTTGCCCATTTTATAATTGGGCTGTCTGTACTACTGTCATTGAGTTGTAGGATTTCTTTGTATATGCAAGATATCAGTCTTTTGTCAGATACATGGTTTCCAAAAATTTTTTCCCATTGAGTTGGCTGCCTCTTTACCTTTTTGAGAAATTCCTTTGAGGTGCAGAAACTTCTAAGCTTGAGGAGTTCCCATTTATCTATTTTCTCTTTTGTTGCTTGTGCTTTGGGTGTAAAGTCTAGGAAGTGGCCGCCTAATACAAGGTCTTGAAGATGTTTTCCTACATTATCTTCTAGGAGTTTTATGGTACTTTCTTTTATATTGAGATCTTTGGTCCATTTTGAGTTAATTTTTGTGTAGGGGGTGAGGTAGGGGTCCTCTTTCATTGTTTTGGATATGGATATCCAACTCTCCCAGCCCCATTTGTTGAAAAGACCATTATGACTCAGTTCAGTGACTTTGGGGGCCTTATCAAAGATGAGTCGGCCATAGATCTGAGGGTCTATCTCTGAATTCTCAATTCGATTCCATTGATCTATATGTCTATCTTTGTGCCAGTACCATGCTGTTTTGGCAACTGTGGCTTTATAATAAGCTTCAAAGTCAGGGAGTGTAAGTCCTCCCACTTCGTTTTTCTTTTTTAGAGTGTCTTTAGCAATTCGAGGCATCTTCCCTTTCCAAATAAATTTGATAACTAGCTTTTCCAAGTCTGCAAAGTAGGTTGTTGGAATTTTGATTGGGATTGCATTGAATCTGTAGATGAGTTTGGGTAGAATTGACATCTTAATGACATTTAGCCTTCCTATCCATGAACATGGAATATTTTTCCATCTTTTAAGGTCTCCTTCTATTTCTTTTAGTAGAGTTATGTAGTTTTCTTTGTATAGGTCTTTTACATCTTTGCTTAAGTTTATTCCTAGGTAGTTGATTTTTTTAGTTGCTATTAAAAATGGTATCTTTTTCTTGAGTGTCTCTTCAGTTTGTTCATTTCTAGCATATAGAAACATTACTGACTTATGTGCATTAATCTTGTATCCCGCTACTTTGCTAAATTTGTTTATTAGCTCTAGTAGCTGTGTCGTTGATTTCTCAGGGTTTTCTAGATATAAGATCATATCATCTGCAAACTATGACAGTTTTACTTCTTCTTTACCAATTTGGATGCCTTTTATTTCTTTGTCTTGCCGGATTGCCCTGGCTAGCACTTCCAGCACAATGTTGAATAACAGTGGTGACAGCGGGCATCCTTGTCTTGTTCCTGATCTTAGAGGGAAGGCTTTCAGTCTCTCACCATTGAGTACTATGCTGGCTGTGGGTTTTTCATATATGCTCTTTATCATGTTGAGGAAGTTTCCTTCAATTCCTACCTTTTGAAGTGTTTTTATCAAAAAGGGATGTTGGATTTTGTCAAATGCTTTCTCAGCATCTATTGAGATGATCAATTGATTTTTCCCTTTCGAGTTTTTAATGTGTTGTAATACATTGATTGTTTTTCTTATGTTGAACCATCCTTGCATGCCTGGAATGAACCCCACTTGGTCATGGTGTATGATCTTTTTAATGTGTCTTTGGATTCGATTTGCAAGTATTTTGTTGAGGATTTTTGCATCTATATTCATTAGGGAGATTGGCCGGTAGTTTTCCTTTTTTGTATCATCTTTGCCTGGTTTTGGTATTAGATTGATGTTAGCTTCATAAAATGAGTTAGGTAGTGTTCCATTTTCTTCAATGTTTTGAAAGAGTTTGAGTAAGATTGGTGTCAGTTCTTTCTGGAAAGTTTGGTAGAATTCCCCTGTGAAGCCATCTGGCCCTGGGCATTTATTTGTGGGAAGATTTTTGATGACTGATTGGATCTCTTTGCTTGTGATGGGTTGGTTGAGGTCTTCTATTTCTTCTCTGGTCAGTCTTGGTTGTTCATATCTTTCCAGGAAATTGTCCATTTCTTCTACGTTATCCAGTTTGTTGCCATACAGTTGTTCATAGTATCCTCTTATAATTTTTTTAATTTCTTCAGGATCTGCAGTTATGTCACCTTTTTCATTAATTATTTTGTTGATATGGGTCTTCTCTCTTTTTGATTTTGTCAGTCTAGCTAGGGGCTTGTCAATCTTGTTGATCTTCTCAAAGAACCAACTTTTGGTGATATTTATCCTCTCTATTGTTTTTTTGTTCTCTATGTCATTTATTTCTGCTTTAATCCTTGTTATTTCTTTTCTTCTACTTGGTTTAGGATTGGTTTGCTGTTCATTTTCTAGCTTCTTCAGTTGATCCATTAGTTCTTTGATTTTGGCTCTTTCTTCCTTTTTAATATATGCGTTTAGTGCTATAAATTTCCCCCTTAGCACTGCTTTTGCTGCATCCCATAGGTTTTGGTATGTTGTGTTCTCATTTTCATTCGTCTCTATATATTTAGCAATTTCTCTTGCTATTTCTTCTTTAACCCACTGATTGTTTAGGAGTGTGTTGTTTAACCTCCAGGTATTTGTGAATTTTCTAAGTCTCTGATGGTTATTGACTTCTAGTTGTATTCCATTGTGGTCAGAGAATGTGCTTTGAATAATTTCAATCTTTTTAAATTTATTGAGGCTTGTTTTATGTCCCAGCATATGATCTATTCTGGAGAAAGTTCCATGAGCACTAGAAAAGTATGTGTATCCTGGTGATTTGGGATGTAATGTCCTGTATATGTCGGTTAAATCTAATTCATTTATCAGATTGTTTAGGTTTTCAATTTCCTTATTGGTCTTCTGTCTGGTTGATCTATCTATAGGAGAGAGTGATGTGTTGAAGTCTCCCACAATTATCATGGAAACATCAATTGCTCCCTTTAGTTTTGCCAGTGTTTCTCTCATGTATTTTGTGGCACCTTGGTTGGGTGCATAGACATTTACGATTGTTATTTCTTCTTGGTGAATTGCCCCTTTTATTAGTATGTAGTGACCTTCTTTGTCTCTCAAAACATCCCTGCATTTGAAGTCTATTTTATCTGAGATTAATATTGCTACACCTGCTTTCTTTTGGCTGTAGCTTGCATGAAATATTTTTTTCCATCCTTTCACTTTCAGTTTCTTTGTGTCCCTGTGTCTAAGATGAGTCTCTTGTATGCAACATATTGATGGTTCATTTTTTTTGATCCATTCTGCGAATCTGTATCATTTAATTGGGGAGTTTAATCCATTTACATTCAACGTTATAACTGTGAAGGCATTTCTTGAATCAGCCATCTTATCCTTTGGTTTATGTTTGTCGTATTTTTCTCCTCTGTCTATTAATATCCTTTATTGTACCCATACCGAATCTCTTTAGTACTGAACCTTTCTCCAAGTCTCTCTGTCCTTTGTTTCTCTGTCTGTAGGGCTCCCTTTAGTATCTCCAGTAGGGCAGGTCTCTTGTTAGCAAATTCTCTCAGCATTTGTTTGTCTGTGAAAAATTTAAGCTCTCCCTCAAATTTGAAGGAGAGCTTTGCTGGATAAAGTATTCTTGGCTGGAAATTTTTCTCACTCAGAATTTTAAATATATCGTGCCACTTCCTTCTTGCCTCCATGGTGGCTGCTGAGTAGTCACTACTTAGTCTTATGCTGTTTCCTTTGTATGTGGTGAATTGCTTTTCTCTTGCTGCTTTCAGAACTTGCTCCTTCTCTTCTGTGTTTGACAGTGTGATCAGTATATGTCTCGGAGTGGGTTTATTTGGATTTATTCTATTTGGAGTTCGCTGAGCATTTATGATTTGTGTATTTATGTTGTTTAGAAGATTTGGGAAGTTTTCCCCAACAATTTCTTTGAATACTCTTCCTAGACCTTTACCCTTTTCTTCTCCTTCTGGGACACCAATGAGTCTTATATTTGGACGTTTCATATTATCTATCACATCCCTGAGGTCCATTTCGATTTTTTCAATTTTTTTCCCCATTCTTTCTTTTATGCTTTCATTTTCCATTCTGTCATCTTCCAGGTCACTGATTCATTGTTCAACTTCATCTAGTCTTGTACTATGAGTGTCCAGGATCTTTTTAATTTGGTCAGCAGTTTCTTTAATTTCCATAAGATCATCCATTTTTTTATTTAGTCTTGCAATGTCTTCTTTATGCTCTTCTAGGGTCTTCTTGATTTCCTTTGTATCCCGTACTATGGTCTCATTGTTCATCTTTAGTTCTTTGAGTAGCTGGTCTAGGTGCTGTGTCTCTTCTGATCTTTTGATTTGGGTGCATGGGCTTGGGTTATCCATATCGTCTGGTTTTTTCATATGCTTTATAATTTTCTGTTGTTTTTGGCCTCTTGGCATTTGCTGAACTTAATAGGGTTCTTTTAGGATTTGTAAACCAATTGAAGTCCTTATCTCTAATTTATCAGATCTACAGCTTCGTGGGGTACACTTTCTCTAACTAACCAGCAGGTGGCGTCCACGAGCCACCTGTTCTCCACAAGCCAGTTTTCCCCTGCTTAGCCTTTTTGGTGAGTGGGGGAGTGAGTCTTGTGGGGTCCAATTGGTGTGCCAAGCTTGCGTGTGTGGTTGGTGTTGCCTGCCCTGTATATGGGGCGTGTTTCTGGGCAGTCAGGGAGGGGGTTGGCCCTAACAATCAAATCTCCCTGGTGATCCTAGAGTTTTAAAGCTGCTGCAATAGTCTAATCCTTCAGTTCAGTCCTGCCACAGTTTGTCTCTGCCACTGACCCACAAGTCCTTGGTATTGGCGTATGGCTCCTGAGACTTGCAAGTGGGCCTCTCTTCCAGGCTGTGCACCCCGGGTCCTCTGTTGAGGGATGACTGTGCTATGTCACAGGTGAGTGCAGTTCCCCCAGGGCAGTTCTGGGCTGCTGGGCTGTGTAGGGAGGCTCCCAGTCTGCAGAAATGATGGCTGAATGGGGCTTTGTTAATTCATACTGCTCCACCCTCCCAACTCTGGAACAATTAGCTGAGGTTGCAGGGAAGGCTAATGTCCACGCCCAGTTTTGTGGTGTGTGCCTGTTATTTGAAGCACTTCTGTCACACTGGGTTGTCTGGCGCAGCTCTGGGCTATGGGGCTGGCGATGGGCAGGAGTGTTTCCTGTCCACCAGGATGATGGCTGTGAGCGGACACCCCCCTTTTCTTGGGAAGTTGTGGTGTTTAGTGAATTTTCCCAGCCACTGGATTATTGCTTTTTGTCTCAGAGCTCTCTTAGTTCTGCTCTTGACTTGAGCTGCCCAAATTGCAAGTCTTTGAAGCTTTCTGTATTGGGCTTCTTAGAGTAATTGTTTTAGAAAAAGAAAAAAGGATTAAAAAAAAAAAAGGGGGGGCCCTCCTCAGAGATCTAATGGGTTATTGAAATGCTAAGAGACAAAGCAACCAGGGCCATTAAGGAAAGGTCCACAGGGCAGAGAGATCAGCTTTTCTTCGGGATTTGCATTTGAGCCTCAGGGCCTGAGCTCTGCCCTTCCCCTTTCTATGTTCACCAGAACTCCAAAAATCCTCCACTTTTATTTTGGAGTTTTTCGTGTTGTTTTTTTCCTATGCCTGTCTCCTCTCTGCTGGGCTGGCTGCTCTCAGATTCTCTGGTGTCTGGTCTCAGTCTATCTATGGTTGGAGTTTGGATCAGTAGAATGAGTTTCCGATAAGGGCTGCCACTGCAGTTCTCCCTTCTCCTTCCCGGAGCTGACAGCCCCTCCTCCCACGGGACTGAGCCTGGCAGGGAAAAACTTACAGATTTCGCTGATCTCAGCAGTTCCACGTTTTCATGAGTGTTGTATGAAGTTTGCCCAAAGTCAGATTGCTCTGTGGTGTCCAGTCCACGCAGTTCCTGGCTTTCTACCTACTTTCCTGGAGGAGTAACTAAAACATACAGCTCACCAGTCCGCCATCTTGCCCCGCCTCCATCTAACTGTAATTTTAATTTGCTTTTCCCTAATACCTAATGATGTTGAGCATGTTTTCATGTGTTTATTTGTTATCCATATATCTTCTTTGGTGAAGTGTCCATTTAAATCTTTTGCCTAATTTTAAATTGCATTGTATGTTTCTTATTGAGTTTTGATATTTCTTTATATATTCTGAACATGTCTTTTATCTTATATGTGATCTGCAAATATTTTCTCCCAGTCTGTGATTTGTCTTTCCATTCCTGTAATGGTATCCTTTAAAGAGCAGAGGGTTTTTTTTTAATTATTATTTTGATGAGTCCCGTTTATCAACCTTTTTTCTTATGTAGATCATGCTTTTGATGTAGTATTAAAAAAAAAGTTTGCCTAACCAAAGGATGGAAATATTTTTCCCCATGTCTTCTAGAAGTTTTATAGTTTAGCTTTTACATTTAGGTCCATTCTAAGTTAGTTTTTGTATATGGTGTGAGTCACAGATTAAGTTTTCTGCTTTTTTCTTATGGATAACCAATTATTAAAGTACTATTTGTAGAAAAGACTGTTCTGTCTCTGGTGAATTTGCCTTTGCACCGTTTTTAAGAATGAATTGACCATGTAATGTGGGTCTATTTCTGGGTTCTCTATTCTGTTCTATCCTTTCACCAATACCACACTGTCTTAATTATTGTACCTTTATAGTAACTCTTGAAATCAGATAGTATGAGTCCTCCAACTTTCTTCTTTTCCAATATTGTTTTGGTTATTCTAGTTCCTTTGGCTTTCCATATGAATTCTGGTGTAAATTTGTCAATTTCCACCAAATATATCCTGCTGCTATTTTGCTTGTGATAGCAGTGAATCTATAGATTTATTTCGGGAGAACTGACATACGTCTTTGAGTCAATGAACAAAATATATCTCCATTTATTAAAGTCATCTTTGACTTCTTTCATCAGTGTTTTATAATTTTAATCATAGAGATATTCCCATGTTTTGTTAGACTGACACCAAGGTATTTCACATTTTTGATGCTATTGTAAATGGCACTCTTTAAAATTTTAATTTCAAATTATTCATTGCTAGTATATAGAAATATAGTTAATTTTTGTACATTGGCCCTGTATCTTGAGACCTTGATAAACTCACTTGTTTGCTTTGGAAACTTTCTGTAGATTTTTAGGATTTTCCATGTAGACATTCATGTCACTTGCATGTGTGTGTGTGTGTGTGTGTGTGTGTGTAATTTTATTTCTTCATTTCCAATCTGTATGTCTTTTATTTCTTTTCTTGCCTTATTGGACTAGCCTGAAGCCCCAGTATAATGCTGAATAGGTGTAGTGAGAGTAGCTATCTTTGTCTTGTTCTAAATCTTTTGGGGAGAGCATCCAGTCTTTTACCATTAAATATGATGTGAGCTCTAAGTATTTTATGGATATCCTTTATCAAGTTGAGGAAGTAACCTTTTTTATAGTTTACTAAGAGTTTTTAATCAAGAATGGATGTTGAATCTCCAAATGCCTTTTCTGTATCTATTGAGATGACCACGTAGTTTTTCTTTTTTCTAATCTGTTGATACAGTAAATTGTATGGATTCATTTTCAAATGTTGAACCAGCCTTGAATTCCTGGGATAAATTCCATTACCATAGTATATTATCTTTTTTAATTTTTATGATCTGATGTTCTAATATATTGTTTAGAATTTTTCTGTGTTAATAAAATATATTGATATGTTGATTTCTTTTCTTGTAGTATGTTTGTCTGCTTTTTAGCAGGTGATTTATTGTTTTCAGTATACATTTTTAACTTAGCACAGTCTACCTTAGAGTAATAATATAACACATTACATATTACATTAAAGCATTACAACATTGCATTTCCATTTCCCCCTCCCAGCCTTTGTGCAGTTGTTGTCAAACATTTTCCTTCTACATTTGTTATAAATCTCAAAATGGATTGTGATTATTTTAGCTTTTGACAGCTTCTAAAGTGATTTTACATACAAGAAAAATTATTTCATACTTATCCACGTATTTACCATTTTCTGTGTTCTCCAGATTTCTATCTTCCTTTCACATTTCTTATAGTGAAATGAGCTATGTGTTGTTTTATGACACACAAAATTAATGATCACTGTAGCATACCATATGTACTCTTTTATACTTTGCCTTTTTTCATCCTGGAAATCATTCCATATCAACTCATATTGATGCTCAAAGATGAGTTGGGCAGTGACCTCTAGAAGGTCAGCGAGAGAACACAGTGCCCCAGTCAGCACTGAGTTTATTTTTGCTCTATCCTAAACAAAAATAATAATAACTAAATATATATAACAATAATAATAGCAACCAGTTCTCAAGGGCTTTCCACATGCCAATCACCATATTAAGCACTTCCTATACATCATCTCAGTTAATCTTCTCCACACCTCGATGAGGCTGGCAACATTTTTATCCCCATTTTGCAGATGTGAAAACAGGCTTACACAGGTTAAGTAATCTTCCCAAAACCCATAGCTAATAAGAGGGAGACAGATCTCAACCTCAGGTCTGCCCAGCTCTGAAGCCCCTGTGCTTACCTCTTCATTTAACTGAACACATACTTCTCTTCCATAGTCACCTATTGGAAATGAAGAAAGATAATTTTATTTTTATCCCTACTATAGTAGAGATACAGTTGATTTATGACTACTCACAGCCGCCCCTACACCCTACACAGCCCAGTCAACCTGCCCCAAAGAGGATTTTGAAAAACTTTTCTTCAAATTAAGAATGTACTTCCCACTACATCACTTTGGCATTATCTTAAGAGAGTTAATGAAAATCTGAATTGCTTTCATTTATTATTTTGTTGAACTAATGTTTCTTTGAATAAGATGCCATGCAAAGAATGTGCAATGTAAATTTGGAGGCTAGCTCTAAGAATGAACCTAAATTGCCAGCTTCCCCTCTAGTATTATCAGATATTTTATGTTCATCCTCTCATCATGCCCTTGCTTGAGTTTTCCACCTTTGGAGAGGAGAGAACACAGTTTAATGAGAGACAATGTAAGGGCCACCAGGGGTATGGGTGACAATTAAGTGACAGGGATGGGCTATAACTTTCCAAATGTGCTCAAACAGCTTCCATCTGGGTGGAGGACTTTTCTGCAGTTGAAACTCAAGTCAGTTTGAAGAAAGGACTTCCCTTCCATTGTCCTTCACTATTAAACTTTTCCATGTTTTATTGTATTTATATGACTGCCTTTCTCACAGTGAGTCCCTTGAGAGCAGGGAACTAGTTTTGTTTTTGTGTCCACCCCTAATCCATGCACCCCAATGAATGAATGAATGAAAAACAAGGAAATATTAATGTCACTACATTAGGATTGTACTAGGGCAGCTCAAGCTACTTGAATCCTCTATTTTCTGTCAGATTATTTTTTTCTGGGTTTTCTAGTATATCATATGACAATAATTAGAATAATCAATAATAGCATCCACAGGCTAACACCTTTTCATGAATATTGTCTTTTAAAAAATCATTATCTTCTTTTGGGGGAGGGTGAGATAGAAATAGAATTGGTGGGCATGGAGAATTGTAGCATGCATAAAAACTGTTTAACTTCAAATCTTTTATTAGGGCTTATGAAATATGGTAATGAGGATTGGATCACTAAAGTTTAGAAGCCACAAAAAAGTCAATATGTATAATGAAGGTGACAAATATGGCAGATTAGCTCACTGGACCCTGCACCCTATTCCAGCCTCCTAATAGTATGCTTTGGTTGGGTCCTAGGAGCAGGCCCTAAGACAAGGATCCATATGAGAGTAATTTATTAGGAAGTGCTTGCAGGGGAAACAGGTGAGGGTGTGGGGAAATGGACAGGAAGGGAAGGAGGCCAAGCAAAGGTGCACTATCAAGCAAAGTTCCATGGAGAGTAACTTTGGCTCAGTTCCACAGGAGAGCTCTTGAAAAGACTTACACCATCCTGATGCGGAGCCCAGAAGCTGCTGTGCTGGGCAGCATATGTGGGTGTGGGTGTGGCAGGGAGTGGGAATTGTAAATCCCGAGGCACTTTTGATCCTCTGTGCCCAGAGGCACAATGGTTCCAGCAGCCTGAAGGCAACCCTTTGCACACAGATGCAGGTGCTGGCTATTGGAAGAAAAAGTGCAAGGGAACAGGTGTGCCCAAAAATGGTAAAGGGAACTGAGAAGATATGGGGAGAATATCGAGAACATCTGCTTGTCACAATATCTAGATAACAGAGACTTACAAAAGGAGAGGTAGTGAGATGAGCTACAATGCCTGCTGCTATAGTTGGCCCTGAGGCTATAACTGATATTTATTGTTTCCTTCCCCTACCACCCACCTGTTTTCTAGATTCCTCTTTGTCTCAGCTAGCACTTCTGTTGGTCTTGGTTACTTGGGTGATGAGGTGATCCAGACTTTCATTCTGAGATGCTTGCATCTCTGGCTACATGGTGCTTGTTAAGCTGTGGTTCCTGAATTGTCCATTTGCAGATAAAACCAGGCATGGAAGCAGCAAGAGATGCCCTGGTGGAGCCCCTGAGTTCCTGACATGCTCCTCCCTTCTTCCACCATGTTGAACAACTCTACCTCCTTATAAGATGAAGAAGGTCAGTGGCTCCTGACAATATAACTCCTTTGTTTGTCTGCTCGTCTTCTGGGACAAGAAGGCCAAAATGACCAGGTGGCAGCCATAACCATGAATTCAGTAGAACATTTACTGCCTGATGGAAGTATTTCCACCTACTCTGCCCTCCCACCAGGGCATTTCTTTCTTCACATTGAGTAACTGGAATAGATAAATTCAGCTGGCAGAGTCCCCACACTGGTTCCCTGATCTATGGACTGAGAGCTATTACAGTAAGAAAGGCCAAGTAGAAGCCACCATAACTTCCTCTGTCTACAAAAACAGTAAACCAAAAGGAATACTGCTTTCCTAGAAGGATTAAAGAGATTAGTGCCACCATTGAGGACTTGAAAGATGCTATCAAAGCCCCTCCCTTCAACTCGCCTTTTGGGCCTGTGCAGAAAACAGATGAATATTGGAGAATGACAATGGATTATTATAAACTTATCAATGGCAACATCTCTTGCATTGCTCTTCCAAATAGGGTTTCATTTCTGGAGTAAGCCAGCACATCTTCTGACCTTGTATTCAGCTACATTGATGATGTCATGCTGATTGGACCTGGTGAGCAGGAAATGGCAACTACTCTAGATAACTTGGTAAGACACTTGCATGCCAAAGCATGGGAAATAAATCCCACACACCTTCAGGGGCCTGCCACCTCAATGAAATTGCTCAGGGTCCACTTGTCCAGGACATTTTGGGATATCCTTCCCAAGATGAAGGACCAAGTTTCTGAATCTTGTCCAGCCTACCACCAAGAAAGAACACAATGCTTAGTAAGCCTCTTTGGATTCTGGAGGCAATATATATCTCATTTGGTCATGCTATTCCAACATATTTACTGAGTAACTCAGCAGGCTGCCAGGTTTCAACAGGGCCAAGAACAAGTGAAAATTCTATAACAAGTCCAGGCTATCACGCTGCTCCACCACTTGGGCCATTTGGCCCAGAAGATCCCATGTTGCTTGAAGTGTCTGTGAGATATAGAGATGCTGTATGGAAACTTGGCAGACCCCTACAAATGAATCACTGCTCAGACATTTAGGATTTTGGAACAAAGCTATGTCATTCCCTATGGAATAGATAACTATTCTTTTGATAAACAGCTTATGGCTTTCTTCTGGGCACTTGTGGGACTAAACACTTGACTATGGAATGTCAAGTTACCATGTGACCTGAACTGCCCATCATGAACTGAGCACCATCCAGTCATAAACTCAGGCACTCACAGCAGCACTTTAATTTCAGGTGGAAGTGGTATATGTGAAACCGGGCTCAAGTAAATCCAGAAGACACAAATAAATTTCATGAGCAAGGGACAGAGATGCCTGTATTCCCCTACTCCTGTTACATTGCCTCCTCTCTCCGTACATGCAGTGTGGCATGATTGTCTTTTCCAATGAAGGCTGCAATAATATCTCTTGTCCCATGTGCCGTTCCAGAACCTTGCTACTCCCCCATCAGGAAGTGGATTCCATGTCTCCTCCCCTTGAATCTGTGCCTCGACCAATAGAGTAAGGCAGAAGTGATGTTATTTGATTTCCAAGATTAGGTAATAAAAATGCCATGCTCACTCTTAAAACCTAGCCACCGAGAATTTGGTCTTCCCGGCTATGGGCCTCATCCTGCTTCGGTTCTCTGCCCTCTCTTCGGCTCCGGTTTCCACTCTTTGCACTGCAATGCCTTGCTCTGAAGCGACCCCCGCCACCTCCCCCAGCTAGCGCGCCGAATCTGCAGAGGATGGCGGCGTGCGTGCGTATCAGCTTTGCCCGGCTCTCAGAACACACCATGCTGCCGACTAAGGGGTCCACGCGGCGGCAGGCTACGACCTGTACAGTGCCTGTGACTATACAGTACCACCCATGGAGAATGCCCTTGTGAAAATAGACCTTCAGATAGCTCTTCCTTCGGGATGTTATGGAAGAGTAGCTCCACATTCTGGCTTGGCTGCAAAACACTTCATAGATGTAGGAACTGGTGTTATAGAGGATGACTATAAAGGAAATGTTGATGTTGTGCTATTTAATTTTGGCAAAGAAAAGTTTGAAGTGAAAAAGGGTGATCGACTTGCACAGCTGATTTGTGAGCACATTTTTTTACCCAGAAATAGAGAAGTTCAAGTTTTGGATGTCACTGAAAGGGGTTCAGGAGGTTTTGGTTCCACTGGAAAAAATTAAAATTTATGCCAAGAATAGAAACATACTTTCTTCCCTTAAAAAAATACTTTTACTTAAAATTTTTTGTTGTTTGTGCTTCTGTAAACTTAATAGCCCTAACCTCTAAAAAATTTAGTTATGTTAAGATCAAGGAAAACTCTGGTGGAATCACGTAGAAACTTTTTTGTGTTTTTCTATTAATTGGTTATTGTATGTAAATCTGCCCTAAAACAAGCAGTTTCTTTTTCAGTTCATTTTATGTATAAATGTATATATTTTGGAAAATGTGTATTATTTAATTCACTAAATGCTACCCCTTCAGCAACTTATTTTGCTTTAATTTTTTTATAAACCATAAACAATGTCTTTTATTGAAAAAAAAAATACCTAGCTACCATGCTGTGAGAAAGCCCGAGCAGCCTGTGAGAGACCTACATGGAGAAGAATAGAGACCTTGCCCCCAGTCCTGGCTGAGTCCCAGCCAGCAGGCAGCACCAACTCTTCAGCCTTGTGAAGGAGCCAGACTGGAAGTGGGTCCTTCAGACCCCAGTCAAGTTTCCCAGTTGACACCATACAGAACAGAAATGAGCCATCCCTGCTGAACCTTTCCCACATTGCAGGTTCATATGCAAAATAAACTGATGTTTTAAACCACTAAGTTTTGAAGTGGTTAGTTACACAGGAAAAGATAACTGATGCATTCATCTACAACCCTGAAGGACAGCAGACAGAGGATGTCCTCTCAGTGAGCAGAACTCTGAGCAGTGCACCTGGTTGTTTATTCCACCTAGAGAAAGATATGGGGTAGAGATCAATGGTGATTCAGGGGGAGTCACTCCCTGTTTGGCTGGGTGGTCATGGACTTGGAAGGGGCATGATTAGAAAATTAGTGGTCAAGGAGGTCTGGGGAACAGGTATGTAAATGGACCTCTCTGAATGGGCAGAGAATATGAAGATATTTGAATTTCACAGGAAGGTTTATAAAAGGGTAATCTCAGCAGGGAAGAATCTTAATCACTATATGGACAAGAAGACCTATTCTGTGAATATAATTTAACCTTGTTCTCTAGTGACCCCTGTCCTTGGCCAAAGGGCTTATGAGCAAATGGCTGAAAAGGCAGAAAAGGAGGTTATGCATGGTCTTACAACACGGACTTCCACAGACACTGTTGGGTGCCCAACTTGCCAACAGCAGACAACACTGAGCTTCCAATGTGACCCCTTCCCTAGAAGGATCAGCCAGACATATGGTGTTAGATTGTTTTCATTGGGTCACTTCCATATTGCAAAGGATAGCACTTTGTTCTCATTGGAAGAGACACTTACTTTCATAGATTTGCCTTCCTGGCAATGATATTTCTGCATAAACCACCATCCATGGGCTTACAGAATGCCATCTTCACTGTCATTGCATTCCACAGTGTGTTGCTTCTGACCGAGAACTTATCTGTCATCAAATGAAGTGTGACAATGGGTTCGTGCCATTGGAATTCCCTGGTTTTTCCATGTTCTCCATCCCCCTGAAGAATATGGCCTCATAGAATGGAGGCATAGATTTGTGGAAATTCAGTTACCTAGCTACTGGCTACATAGCAACACCTTTTTGGGCTTGAAGAATGTCCTCCAGAATACAGTGTACACTCCAAATGAAAGACTAATACATAGCCAGGATTCACAGACATCAAGGAGTGAAAACAGGAATGGGAATCATGAGAGCCACCGCCCTTTCCACCCTAGTGATCCACTAGCAAGCTTTGTGCTTCCCGTTCGCTTAGCTTTGGGTTCTACTGATCTAGGGGTCTTAGTTCCCAAGGAGGGAATGTTTCCACCAGAGAGAATAGCAATGGTTCTGTTGAACTGAAAATTGAGACTGTTGCCTGGACACTGTGGACTCCCTGGACAAATGGAGGTTTCTTCACCAACCAGGGTGGTAGATCCTGACTCTCAAAGGGAAACTGGGTTACTAATGCATGATGGGGGTAAGAAGGAATGTGTTTAAAATGCAGGCAATTACCTGGGATTCATTTTAGTACTCCCACGTCCTATGATAAAGCTTAATGAGAACCTACAACAACCCAATAACTGAGTATTTGGATTACAGGATATCAAAGGTGAAGTGACTCAGCTAGAAGAAGTAAGCCAAAGGATGGATAAAGTGACTTATGGGACTGTGTATTCTCTTTTTTGGAAGAGAGTGAGCGTGCTTTTTTAATTGTAGGAGAGACAGTTGCAACATGTTAGCCACAAGCATGATTTTGCTATTGTCTTTATTTGGAAATTAAATATTGTTAATAGAGATGGGAGCAAACTGTGATTGTTTTATCCTGTGTCAGACTGGCTAAACTGGAAGTCTATTACCTGGAATTCCTTTTCTTTAACTCCCACATTATGGTTGACCACAAGAAAAATTTGCATGAGATTTGGAAGATGGGAGTGAAACAGTAGGTCTTGGGTCCTAAAGACCAGGGTAGGGCTCCACGGGTGCCCGTCCATGCTGTCCCTGATCTGCCAGCTCTCCTGTGGGGACTGCAGCCCACGGCTCCTCCTCACTGCAGCTTTTCCTTCAGGTGCTCTGATTTCTGGGTCAGGTAAATGTGCAGCTCTGTGACAAAGGGCACCATGTCATCAGGGTTGGAGGCTCAGAAAACCATGGGGTCTTCCAATAATTCTTCATGGGTTCCAATTTTTCCTCATTCTTCCTGGCTTCACATAAAATTTTAATTCCCAACCACCAGCCCTGGTAACCGTCAGCAACTTCAGACCAACCACCAGATGCAAAAACAACAGCCTTGCAGAGGCGTCTGCAAGGACTACTCTTCGTGGCCCCTCACTAATGACTTTTCTCTGATCCTCTAACTGTCCCCTTCCAGAACTTCACTGTACCAATAAACAATAATCCTGGCCATGACCCTAACCCTATAGATTTCAAACACACTTATACTAAAAATTAATCATTGTTTATCTGAAATTCAGTTTTAACTCTGTGTCCTGTATTTTTATTTGCTAAATCTGGCAACCTAATCAAGGAATAATGGAAAGTAAAGTACACTAACCTTGACTATGTAGCTCGATAAATGTTCACATAAGTTTACATCCATGAACCAAGCAACCAGCTCTTGATACAGAACTCCAGTATCCTGAAGGCCCTTCTCAGTCAATAGCTCTTGGAGAAGGTAACCACTATTCTGACTTCTTTCATCATTTGCTAGTTTTACCTGTGCCTTTGAATTTCATATAAATGGACTCAAACAGTATGTACTCTTTTTGTATACTTTCTGATTCCTCGCTTTCTGGCTGTGGCAGAGGCAGCTCCGTTGGTGAACCAGTTCACCAGTCCCAAGAATGGGACTTATTCTTGGGAGCTCAACTGGCTCCTCTAAATCTTCTAATGATTTCATAATAATTGGTAATAAATCTCCTTCAGCTTTCAGCTAGAGTGGATCCTGTTATCTGCAATGGAACCCTGACAAGTACAGAGTTCATGAAAGTTAGGGGAAACAGACACTTTTGCATCCCACTGGATGGATTATAAATTGATACAATTTTCATTGTGATGTTTCTTGGGTCTTTAAAACACTTATCCCTTAGATCCTGTAATTTACTTCTAGAGATGTATCCTAAGAAAATAGTCAGAGATGCACTCAAAGGTTTGCAATACATATAGCAATGACATTATTTGGCAGTTGTTAAAAATACTGTTTGAAAATATAGTAAATGTCAAACAGAAATCTGTACACCAATGTTCATAGTGGTATTATTCACAATAGCCAAAAAGTGGAGACAACCCAAGTGCCCATCAACAAATGAGTGGATAAACAAAACATGGCATATCCATACTGTGCACTATTATTCAACCATGAAAAGGAATACCTACTATGACATGGACAAATCTTGAAAACAGTGTGCTAAGTGAAAGCAGCCAGACACAAAAGGACAAATATTGTATGTTTCCACTTATGTGAAATATCTGGAATAGACAAAATCATAGAGGCAGAAAGTAGATTAGAGGTTACCAGAGGTTGGGCTGGGGAAGGGAAATGGAGAGTTATTGCTTAATTGGGTACAGAGTTTCTGTTTGGGGTGTGTGCCGGTTTGGATGTATTATGGCTCCCAAAATGCAGTGTTCTTTAATGCATTCTTTTTTTTTTTTTTTTTTTAAATAGTAATGCACACTTTTTTTTTATTATATTAAAATCAGGCAATGGTCTGACAATAAAAAGGCTGCTTATGGAATACTGTTAAACTTTACTTACAGGATGTTAAATCCTTAGAACTAACGCTTTCCCCAGAAAAAAAAAGATTAATGGAAACATCAATCGTTTTTCAGACTTGATATCTGCTGCTTCGGAAGGTGGTTTTACACAAATACTAAATTAAAAAAGAAAAGAAAAAAAAAAAACCTTTAGGACACAATGACTTGCTTTTATTTCGGTATGCATCCAAATTTTAGCATTTAGTGGTCCTGAACAGAAAAGTGGGAAAACGCAGCAATTTGTCAGGAAGTCAAGCCCGCCAATTTCAGGATCTGCTGTGCACACCGAGTTCCCCTGCTGAGGCTCGTCAGAGGCAGCAGCACCAAAACCGAAGTGTGCCCCGAATTCAAGGTTCTTTTTGTTCCAGTTGTCAGAGTCCAAACTAGACCCAAATGGATTGCAAGGATGACCAAATGAGAGCCCTGTTTAAATGTCTTCAATTTTTAAAAGCAAAAGCAATTATAAGAAAACAATTCATTCAGAGGGATTGTGTGTGCTTACAAGTGTCTTCATGTGGCCTTTCTCCAAGTTTAACCACCAAGGACTTTGAGAGCTGGCAGGTCTGAGAAACCCTGGTGAGTGTTCTTTTCACTGTATCAAAACCTGAGCTAAAAAAATTCATCAGCTGACGATGACAGCAGAGGGTGGCAGGGCTGAGGACCTAATTTTCATTTCCCAGGCTGGTGGAGAGTAAAGAAATGTGGTTCCAAAACTAAATAAGGGAGGTCAGAGACTCTTTCCAACCTTACCTGATGGCTTCTGGACAAAGCAAGGAAGTGTCATGGAAAGTGTTGGATGGTGAAGGTGCAGAAAGGGACTTCAGGAGGAGGAAGGAAAAAGCAGCACCCCTCAATTGGGGGTGGGGGGTGGGGGTGGGGAGGAGATATGGGGAGAGCCCTGAAAGAATTCCTCATCAAAGGCCAATTTCAGAGGGGAGCAGAGGGGGTTACAATCTATTCTTCGGCCAAGGGTGGCAGTGGAGAGTGGGGAGAGGATGATGGCTTGGAAGGGGGTAGTCATTTAAGACTTAAAAAAAGAAACTGGGGGGGTGCAGATGAAGCACCCACACACACCCAGCAGTAGTCCCACAGGCTGCGACCTGAAACCTTCACATCTATTCTAATACGCCACCCCAATCTGGAGGGCTGTTGTAGGGGGAGAAGGAAGGAGGAAGGTAGGGGGAGGGAAAGGGGGAGAGGCAGAGACCCCAGGCCATGTAATCAGCAGCAAGGTGACTGTGTGATGTGTCTCTTCACAGTTGAGTTAGATGTGCCCCACCAGTTATGATGGGAACCAATTTAAATATACTTTCTTGATCCCAGAAGTTCAACTACATGGACAGTGGTTACACTTGACAGTATGATTTGTTATCGCACAACTTATATATTTCAAATGGACAAAAAATTAGTTATCATTTACAGTATCTTAAGATAAAATGCCTTTGAAGGGGAGCTTCTTTTCCAGTACTTTGAGGTCTACAAGACGTATCTAGAAAATTTACTACTGTGGAAAATGAAGACTGCTTAAATTGAATGGGATGGGGGGAGGGCCTGTGGTTTTTCTTTTTGATTAATTGCTGTAACACTGTCCTTCAGGCGGCTGAGGGAGTTTCATATTTTCTTTAGACATCATTAGGCGCCGAAGTTCTTGCAGGACAACTTTGATGCTATATGAATTCTGCCATTTTGCTAGCACTGATATGGCTCTTGGGTCCACCACTCCATTAGAACTATTAACTCCATTCATATTAATTTTTGTTACAAATCTTACAAAGGGGGGTGCTTCTGGGTATTTAGGTCCACATTCTATTTTAAGGCTGTATATTCGGTTTTCATAAATTGTTCTTGGAGGCCCAATTATCATCCCTGTCCATCTTGTAAGTGTCATGTCTTCGTCATCTTCTAGACCCCAGCTAACTGTGCCATCTCCTACTCCTTTCTGGCCTTCTTCGAGTTCTTCCAACAGTCGGAAATTGCGAGGGACTTTTACTCCCGAGCCCATGGTGGCCGGCATCTTGCGTCGCTGTCGCTAGAAGGCCCCTTTAATGCATTCTTGTAGGGGCAGACATGTTAGTGTTGATTAGGTTGGAATCTTTTGATGCAGTGTTTCCATGGAGATGTGACTCAATCAACTGTGGGTGAAAAGTTTGATTAAATTACTTCCATGGCGATATGGACCTCGCCCATTCAGGGTGGTCTTGATTTAATTACTGGAGTCCTATAAAAGAGCTCACAAACAGAAGGAGCTCAGAGCAGCTGAGAGTGATGTTTTGGGGAGCAGCTGAGAGAGACATTTTGGAGATGGCCACTGAAAGTAGACTTTTGCTGAAACTTTGAAGATGCTAGCACAGAGTTTGCTCCAGAGAAGCTAAGAGAGAACAAATGCCCCAAGAGCAACATTTTGGAGAATGCACAAGAGCTGAGAGAGGAGCTGGATACAACCCAGGATCAGCAGATGCCAGCCATGTGCCTTTCCAGCTAACAGAGATTTTCCAGACACCATTGGCTTTCCTTCAGTGAAGGTATACTCATGCTGATGCCTTAATTTGGACATTTTCATGGCCTTCAGACTGTAAATTTGTAACCAAATAAACCCCCTTTATAAAAGCCAATCCATTTCTGGTATTTGGCTTAATGGCAGCATTAGCAAACCAGAACAGGGTGATAAAAAAGTTTTGGAAATAGATAGTGTGATGGTTGCACAATATTGTGGATGTACTTAATGTCTCTGAATTGTACACTTAAAAATGGACAAAATGGGAAATTTTATGTTATATATATATTTTACTACAATAAATTTAAAAAACATAGTAACTATGACATGGAAAAATATTCTTGATGTCATGTTCAGTGGAAAAAAGCAGGCTACATACGTGCATATTTCAATATTATCAATAAAATCGAATGATGTTTTGGATTTGTTTTTAAGATACTCCAGAAAAAAGGGGGAGTGGGATGGGAGAATAGAGGAAATGCAATTGGCAAAATGTTGGTAATTATTAAAGCCAGGTGTTGGGTATATTATGTTTATTTTTCTTTCCACTTTTATGTATATTTGAAATTTTCCATAATATAAAGTTAAAAAAGAAAGAAAAAGAAAATGGGAAATAGCATTGCATATATAGTATGTGTCCAACTTTGGAATAATATACACATATGCATAGAAAAACTAAAAAATACACCAAAACATTAATAGAAGTTATACCCAAGTGGTGGGATTATGCACGTGGTCAATTTTTCAAATTGTATCTGTACTACCAAAATGTGTATTTTGAGTAGTCTATGTCTGAAATCAAAGATATCTGTTCAAATCAAACTGTCCAATATAATTTAGAAAATATTTTTTGCTGATGCCAAATTTTGATTAGCAAGTTTGACAGATAGCAATTAGTGGTCAGTACAAAGGGGCCATGTAAAGGTTTCCCAGAACAAGGACAAAGTGAATGACACTGGTGAGCCTCCATGCACTACGGCACAGACAAGCCACCTGAGGATGTGCAACACATCATGAGAGGGTCCATCAGTGGAGACTGGCAGGTCGAGGATGACCCAGTTCCAACCCAAGGGAACCACCATTTCAGAGAGCTAGGAATGGAATGGGATTATAACTAAGAAACCAGATCCTTTGTTCCCTCCCCTGACGGAATAGTGGGACTCAAAAGGGATGCTCAGATCCTGCCTGTATAAGGCGAGTCCATGAAAATAGAAACTGACCTCTCTCCGCGTAGGGTTACCTACTGGAAATGACACACTCATGAAAGAATCCGCTCTTTTATTTATTTTATTGAGGTGAAGTTCACATAACATTAACCATTTTAAGGAGTGACTTTTAGTACCTTCCCAGTATTGTGCAACCACACCTCTATCTAGTTCCAATTCATTGTTACCACCCTACAAGGAAACCCCCAACCCATGGAGCAGTATGTTCAGCTCTTCTCCTAGTCCCTGGCAACCATCAATCTGCATCCTGTCTCTATGAATTTACATATTCTGGATGTTTCATATAAGTAGAATCATACAAAATGTGACCTTTTTTGCTTTTTTGTCTGGCTTCTTTCACTCCGCACGATGTCTTCAAGGTTCATCCATGCTGTAGCATGTATCATAGCTTCATTGTTTTTAGGGTCGAATAATATTCTATTTATACACCACATTTTAAAAATTTATTTTTAACAATGCAGCCATGAACATTCGAGTAGAAGGATTTGTTTGAAAACCTGTTTTCGATTCTGTTGGGTATATACATAAGGGTGGGATCGCCGGGTCACATGACAGTTCTATGTTTAACTCATGAGGAACCACCATGTTTTCCAGAGGCTACACCATTTTACATTCCCACCGGTAATGTACAAGGGCTCCAGTTTCTCCAATTTCTTCACACCCTGGCCGACACTTATTTTCTGGTTTTTGTTTTGTTGTTGTTTTTTTAATCATTATTACAATCATCCTCATGGGTGCGAAGTGGTATCTCATGGTGGTTTTGATTTGCATTTCCCTAACAACCAATGATATCGTGCATCTTTTCAACGGCTTGATGTCCTTCTGTATGTCTTCTTTGGAGAAATGCTCTTCTATTTTTCATGGTAAACTAATACGCTGGCATTCTCCTTCCTACTTCTCTTCCCTTATTCAATTCATTCACCAGGAATTTATGAAGGGCTTCCTTTGTGCCGGGTGAGGGAAAGAGAGAAAACACAGACAACTCCTAGGTTTGGGGGCTGAGTGAATTGTGGTCCATTAATAGATTAATAGAAGACCAGGGGGTAAATCAGGTTTGGGCTGGGAGGGTGAAATCAGCAAATCCGTTTTGGAGATGCTAAATGTGAAATGCCTGTCACATACTGCTGAGGCAATGGGATGTAGCTCCTACAGGAGCTCAGGGGAAAGGACAGGGCTGAAAAGAGAATTCCTGGAGTTCAGTTTGTGCACAACATCTCCCTGAATCTGCTCAGATTTGGTTTCGTGTCAGCATTCAAGTTCTGACCCTAAAGGCTGAGATCCTGTGGTGACCCCTTCCCGAGCAGTGCCTTTGCTCTCTCGTCGAGTTAGAATAGAGTGATAATCTGACCGAGAAACAGCAGAGGGCGCTGGGAAACAAAAGTGGTCCTAGAGCACTGCAAGGTTTAGGACGCATTGGATCTGATTTCAGCATATAACATGCTAAAATAATTGAGAAAGAGCCTATACCATGGCTTGGCTTTTCACTTAAAATTATACAGAATCTGTAATATTTTATCTTGAAATGTCACCAAATATCTCCTGGGATGCAGATAATATACATAACAAATATTAAAGAATAAGTTGAATATTGACATGGTGTGGTTTATGCTCTCATGCGATTTCTTTAAAGTCACAATGATTAGCAAAGAGCAGGTCTTTTAGGGAGGATATATTTTATGCCTAACTATGTGCAGAGTAAAATTCTGATCAAATATTCTCTTTTAAGAGTTAAGACTAGATAAAATAGACACACCGTAATGGCAAGAACCGTGTTCACTGACAAGCGATATTAACAACTTTTCCCTTCACAGGTTACCTGTAGGACTTAAAGATCATGAACCAAAGGAAAACAAAGGACAAAATGGTAAATATGTGTGCACATTAAAATTTAAAAATAAATTTATTTCCTCATTCACTTTGCAACTTCATACAGGACTAAATGAGATTGCCTCATGGCATTTGTGAAATGCATAGCACCGTTCCTGGCACATGGCAGTCATTCAAGAAATGCTGGTTCCTGTCTTCCTTTGCTCTCCTTGTTGAATTCTCTTCGCAATTTACTTCTTATAAAAATATTGTGTTTCCCACAGAGATTAGTAACTAAATCTCATACTCTGTTATTGATTTGGGATGTTAGGAATGCAAAAGATAAAATGCAGGGGCTCAGGGCAGATAGAAAGTAAGCTTACAGTTGAGAAATAACCCTGTGGGTTTGTTGTTGCTGTTTGTTTTTGATAATGTGCAATTATAGAAATCTACAAAGTTCCTTTTAAGTGGGCAATGTCCTGCTTTCAGAGCCAGTTTGCTTAGGCATAGATCACCCAGCGACTGACTGTCGCCTTGCTATTGAATTAGAGCCATGTTTCTGACAAGTATGGCAGCCAGATCATCACTTTAATCACCCAATAATCCGCTGTGTCTCTTTATGCTAATAAATAAAGCATCCTGAGTTAAATATTTCGTAGTAAGCAATAGCAGACCTGTAATCTCTAACCCTATATGTTACAAAGTAAAATGATGTAACAGTAATCAAATCAAATCAAATCATGTCTAGGAGTTTTATAGACAACTAATAGCTGCTACTGCAAAGTGCACATCAGATACCAATTGAAGGGTACTTTTCTCTTTAATATGATGTACTATGCATATTTCACTAACTGTCTCATGATATCAAATGAATTTAACAAGATGATTATGTAGGTCAAATTACTTAGTAAGTTCTTTTAAGAAGGGCTTTTAGACCTATTATGACTTTTAATGGTGCAATTTGTTAAATGATTGGAATTTCTAGAATCCTGCCTCCAAGTGCCTGCCAGAGACACTTGTTCTGCCCTGCTGATCTATTTTTAAAGCCTACTTCTTGCTGGTGGCAATTGAAACAAAATGACCACCAAAGAGCAACTTCTTGTAGCTCATTCCTCATTTTCAATTATTTAAACTACTCCCTTATTGCCAAATTATAATTTGAATATTCTAATTTCATATAGCCTTCTGACCAAATTTCTTTCAACTCTGAATGAAGATGTCCTGAGATTTTTTTTTTTCAAATATTAAATGTGAAATGGCTTAATTTATCCCAGGAACTATAAGACCAAATAGTTATTACTAAAGTTTGAACTCTTTAAAATGGTGGGTTAGTTCTTTTGTTGTCCATCTCTAATCTAACAGGAAATTTTTCCCAAAAGAAAAATGTTTGGGGAAAGCGGAAGAGACAAAAATATAGATTTAAAGGGAAAACAATTAAATGTAATATATGACCCTGGACTGGATCTAATAGTGGAAGAGAAAAGGCCCAAAAGGAAATTATTGGGACATATGAAAAAACTGAAATTTGACTATAAATTTTATATCAATGTTAAATTTCTTGAACTTGATAGCTGTACTTACCGTGGTTACATAAGTGAATATCTTTGTTCTTAAGTATACATGTAAGTATTAAGTGTTCAAGGGTGATGGTGTATACAGCCTACTCACAAATGTTTAAAAGATGATTGGTTGATAAATAGATGGAATAATGTGGCAAATGCAGCAAAATGTTAAAAGTTGGTGGATCTGGGTATCTGGGTGGTGGTATGTTGGAGTTCTCTGTATGGGTTTTGTACTATTTTTGCAACTGTCCTGTAAGTTTGAAATTATTTCAAAATAAAAAGTGTTTTAGAAAGGGAAAACCAATGAAATATGATTGAAACATTCAGTCTTTGCACTTGGAGTATTTGCCTTATCCATGTTGCCTTTTAAGAAAACATTATTGAGGTGAAACTCACATAATACAAACTTAACCGTTTTAAAGTGAACAATTCAGTGGCATTTCGTACCTTCACAATGTTGTGCAACCACCACCCCGATCTAGTTCCCAAACACTCCAAAGTAAACCTCATACCCATTCAGCACTTTCTCCCCATTCCCCTCTCCCTCTTCTCACTTGCCTTCCGATATGTTTAGATATTTCTATTTTGTTTGGTTTAAGAAACCTATTATTGAAGCTGAATCATTAAAAATTGCAAATCTACTATCCTTAAACATTACTTTATAAAGTAACTTGAAAATGCCTCAATGTAATAATCAGTCTTAAAGTCAATATCCCTGTTCAAAGTTTGATTGTGGTGATGAAAGCACAACTATATGATGATACTGTGAACAACTGATTGTACGCTTTGAATGATTGTATGTTATGTGATTATATCTCAATAAAATTGCATTAAAATTTTTAAAAAGTCAATGTCCTTTTTTCTGTTTTCATTCACCTGTTATATAATATATATATACACACATATACTTTATTTATTGTCAATGTCCTTTTTTTAAATTCAGTTTTATTGAGATATATTCACATACCATACAATCATCCATGGTGTACAATCAACTGTTCACAGTACCATCATATCGTCAATGTCCTTTTAAAACCCATCTGATCATCTCTGCTGTCTACACGCCTCCCATGAAAATTCCATGGACGTTCCAAATCTACCCTTAAAAATCTTAGTGCTTCATCCTGTGATGGCAACAGATACCTCCCGTTCCCAAAGCTTGACCTTCTTCTAACTGGAGAGCAGAGAATATTTCGGAGCAGAACCACTTCCACATGCAGTTGGAAGATGGTGATTCCATTCTTTCTCCACTCAGACTCTCTGGATGACCTTGGATGACAGTCCCTCGGCCTCTCGGAGCCCGTGGTCACAGCTTGGAAATGAGGCTAACAACTCTTGATACCTGCCCATTGGGGTCGTTACACGCTTAATGAGATCATCCACACGTTCTCATTTTCTCTCTCCTCCTCTTCGGTGAGTTCTAGGTAGGGGGCAGAGGCAAAGCGGAATATGGAAGCCTGATTGTATGTCTGCGTGAAAGTGACTACAGAACAGTGTTATTTAATTTTTCTACTTCTTTCGGTCCATTGGATGCAACGTTCACAATCCTCTCTAAGCCCATCAACTGCAAAAACTTAATTAGATATTATATCTCCTTGGTTTAAAATAGTATTTAATTTTACATAATGTGTTCAGCCAAAATATTAAGATTCCCTAAACAGGAATGTTCCCTGTATTTTTTTTCCCTCGGGCTTTTATTTCAATTTTTTTGTAGCTTTTAAAAAATTATTCTCCTTAAAGTATGATTTCGGCAGTTTCCCTCTGTGAAACATCACTAACTCCCTCGCTACCACTACTTAATTGAAGATGTAATCCTCACGCAGTGGCTCTGCAGCCGCCCAGATACCAAATGCGGCAACGAGTAAATATTAACATTCCCCTTAAATGTACGCTCCTCTTATTCCTTTCCCCCCACAAATTGTCTTCCTGCTCCTCCGAGTGTCATCTGAAGTGAGATTATATTAACCATGCCTTATACAGGGCTGGGAGCACTGGGGTTGAATTAATGGGCAAATATCCTTTTCACTTAGAGAGTCAATGAACAGTCCAGCTTTGAGTCCTACCCAGGTGCGGCAAAAATGCACCCATGGTGGCACGGGGGTGGGACGGGGGTGACAAATCCAAGAAAGAACCCCATGCTTCAGGCCAAAGCCAACCCTTTCAGTGTGACAAAACATAAAATTTAAATTTAAAAATGAATAAATAACCTTGGAACACAATAGCCGAGGCCGAGATTACCATCTTTCAAAATAACTTCCCAGAAGCCTTGGACACTCCCCTTCTGTCCCTGGGAATCCTACTATTTGGTTAGTTTCCTTTTCTGGGGTCCCAAGATGCCTTGGTTCCATCTCCTGGAGGAACCCCGAGACTGATGGAACAGGACACCCCGGGCTCTGCAGGGGAATCCTGGCCCCCAACCCAATAAAACTCAGAACAGTAATGGGGCCAAAATCAGGTGGAAACTTTTGAGCAGTAGAGAGTAGCTTGTTTTCCTTCCTTGCGGTAGACATTTATGGCTCCCTGAAGTAGCGTTTGTTTCCCAAATTACAGCAGAGGGCACTAGAAGCTACTGCTCAGAAGTTAGAGAGAGCTGGAAACGACGATACAGCTCATTGCAGTGTCCAACGGAGCAGCGCACCCCAAATGCTTAGCAGGCAAAGGTCAGGGGCCTCCCCATTTTCAAACGGATATTTTTTTTCGATTATTTTGTTTTTGTAATAAATATGGTGCCGTAAAGGAGACTGCTTTGGGGACACTCTCCTAATATTCTGATATGTACAATCTGTCTCTGATATTTGTCTCCATTAGCATTGACACATTTGAGTAGGTGGATGCACATGTATCATTTTTTTTAATCAAAACTAGAAGGAAAAATTATTACATAACAACCATCTCAGTCCTTCTGAGGGGCTTGTCACAGTGATCCTAAGGGGCTTGGGAAACATCTGTTCAGCAGCAGTCCCCCATGAGGAAAATATTCTTATGCTCCTTTGAAAGACAGGTAAAGGACTGGACTGATAAAACAACTTGCTAAAGTCAATCAGTGAAATCATAAAGCTTGGGAGTGTAGTTAGCAAAGACTCTCAGCATCAGATAAGCATTACTTTGCTATTCCAAAAAGTATTTAAGGCTGACTTTAGTTATAAAGGCCAAAAATCACAGTCCCAATGCCACTTCTTTCCTGATGCACGTGGGAAAAAGTGTTTTGTGAGTCAGATCATCAGATTGCTTTCTGGCCCATTAAAATATAGGAGATCAATCTTGTTGTGTGCCTAGCATGAAAATTCTGCTCTTATCAGAGGGACCATCCTAGGGTTCCTAAGGGTGCAGTTGGTCTTGGGATTCTCTATTATGAAACGGTCTGGAAAGGATTTATTTTAGGATAAGGCTCTTTGCTGGTCTCTAAATTTGTAGCCCCATTTCATTCCACTTAGGGGTTCACAAAATCGAGACCTTGCAAACTCATGTTTACAACATACAGAACTATTTCTCTATAAGGCAACTCAGTTTCCTTTTTGGGCACCATTCTGCCATGTGGCAGAGAGTTAATCTCAGTCAAGCCAGGGTTTCCCTGAGTTTATCTCCATTCTGGGGGTGGGGTAGGGGGTGCTACGAGGCATCAAGGTAAGTCAAACACTTGTACATAGCCACTGTCCATGCGTGCTGGCGTCTGGGGTGATGGCCATCCTCTACTCTTGGTTTTGTTTGCATGAAAGATGCCGCCATGTTGTCCTCATGTTCAACTACAGGCCCCTACACATACACTCTCTGAGCAATTCCAGATCCCCTGCTTGGGCATATGGAAGTCATTTTACATTAGCTCCCATGCCTTGTGGGTGTGGGACACTCTGGAAGCCTGTCTCAGACCCATCTGCCTAACCACACAGCCATTTCTACCAACATTGTATTGTGTGCTCTGAGTAGGGATCAGGGCACAGGCTCCCTCTGGGACAGATTTCTCTCAGGAAATTGGGTTTTCTGTTTCCTCATCCACAACCTCCTTTTGCTCCCTTCTCCTTCAGCCTGAAAAGCTTCAGCCAGCTTCCACTCATTACTTCCTCTTCCAAATCTACCTCTCAGACCCATAGTCCCTCAGGGCCTGGGCTTTTGTAAGTCAAAAGCTTTTTCTCATCCTTCTACTGTGACATCCCCTCCCTGAGGCAAGGATGCCACCTGGTCCTGCTGACTGAATGGGAGCTGGGGGTCGAGTGGCGGGAAAGAGGGAGAAGACAGAGCAGAGGTACAAAAAAAAAAAAAAAAAAAAAAACCAGGAAGGAAAAAATATTATTAAAAATCCAAAATATTATCTTAGTCCATATTCAATAAAATCAATCATATATTAAGATATAGAGAATCAGGGACAAAGAAAATGTAAAAATGTAATGGAAGTAGAAAATCAAATGCAGAGAATAGGAAAGCATTTAACATACAGTCCACATGACTAACATATAATTGAGTTTAGAATTTGTCTCTAAGCTTCTTGGCAGCCAAAGGGAGACACAATCACTCCATAATTCTTATTTTCAACAGGGAGAAAACATGCAAATTCATCAAAAGAAATAAAGAGGTTTTCTTTTGCTCTGAATTTCTAAAGAATTGTCACTTGGGACCTTACAATGGCAGTACCAGGGGAAGGGTGAGAAACAGCATGGCGGCTTTTAAGCAGACCTTGAGAGGAGGGGTTGGGTGCAAGCATTCATTTGGCAGGGATGGGAAGCACCAGTGCCAGGAGGCACTGGTAGGAGGGTGGGGAGGGGAGACAGAAGGGAAGGCAGCCAATTAAAGATGGGTTTTCCCACTGGTTCCCACTGTGGGCAACTGGGGCATAGTCTCATTGGGGACCTCTTGGAGACTGGGAGAGTACACCTCTCAACTCAGGGCAAGGTAGCTGGGGGTATTTATCCACCAGCTCCCTGCCCATGATGGGCTCAGGGCAGTAAACAGTAACTCTCCGACCCTTCCAGCCGGCCCTGCAGGTGGGGCAGGAGAGGACAACGCTCCCAAGACAAAAACCCTAAGGCCTAAGCCCTGAGGTGTTTATAGCGGGGTGAAGGGGTGAACCCCGAGGGGATCTGGGTGTGGGCGGGACACCAGCAGCTCTGCTACAAGCCCCTACTCCTTGGGATCCACAAATCGCCTCCGACCTGAAAGGTTCCACCACAACAGATACAAATAAACTCATGCAGAAAGTAGTGCCTACTTCCGCCACCAACGGACCGAATCAGCATGAATGTCCTCTCCCTTGGTTTGCCCGGGAAGCTAAGTCCTCAGTAAATAGAGTCAGCTCTGCCCTCTGAAAGGCAACCTCCTGGGAGCAAGGGCTGCTGACTTCAGGCTAAAGGGTCCGTAAACTTGAAAATGGAGGGGAGGAGTCGCTTGGGGTCTTGGGAAATGAAGGCGCCGTCGCCAGACTTCTTTCGTAGTATTTTGCAGGTAGGCCGTATATTACGAACAATGTGGAGGTGAAGGGGCCCCCCTTGATTGTCGTTTCTCTTTTGAGACAAAACACACTTGTGTCCCACTAGCTGAAAGAACTTATTTCTCAGAGTTGATAGACGGACTTCTCAATGAGTATAATCTGCCCATCCTAAACCGCCACCCCCCCACCCCACCCCCGCCCCCCGCTCCTGCCAGCTTTCTCTGGGGGGATGTGCCCCATCTCGTTGCCAGCCCCTGCAGTTCCCCAAAGGCCCATTTTTGGGAGCCGGGGCAAGAAGTTCTTTGGCTTTTTCCTTAAAGGAAGTATTGGGTGTTGGATTTAGTCGTAAATAGTGATTTTTTTTTTTAATTGGAAACCTCTTTCAAGGGCCCTTTGAGCATTGAACACATTTAACTAAATCAACCAAAAAGATGGGTGTCTTTTACCTATCCGCAAGGCTGCTTTTTAAAACTTCCGAAAGTTTGGATCTGCAACGACGGTCCCGTCTGTTCTTAGGAGCGGAGGACTTGGTAATATCTGAGAATGAAGATTCTTTTCCAGTGTTACCCACTGGCTCCTTCCCTGGTGTCAGCAGCTCTGCGTGGCCTGTTGCCTCTCTGGAGTCAGCTGGTGGTGTCACAGCCAAGACCAAATGAAGGAGGCCAGAGGGAGAGAGACAGCGGGGCAGGCGGGCAAATGCACCTGTGGTCTTGGTATTTCTGCCAGAACTGACACTCGGCCGCCTTTTTTTTTTTTTTTTTCCTTTGCCGTCACAAGAGTCTTCTTGAAATGCACCCAGACTGGTCTGTGTCTTTTCCCCTGTCCCAAAGTGTCCCGTTCAGGAGGGTGTCCGCGATCGACTCCACGCAGCCTCAGCCCCGAGCGCATCGGTGTCACTGCCTCTCGCCCTGCAAGTGCATTTGGAGCACCGATCCCGTTAGATATTAAGCATCCCCACTAGGCACTGAACATCTAGGATGTGCTGGGTAGATCCTGGTAAATCCTCAGGACAACTTTGCAAAGAGGGTATGGTTTTGCCTAAATTCCAGGGGAAGAGACGCCGCTTCCCAGAGGTTAAGGAATTTGGCCTAGGTCGCCGAGCCGTCAGGGGGAGGGCAGCTAAGCTTTGAACCTGCCAGATCTCACTTTCTCGCCCCTGCCCCCTGCCTCTTTGTCCGGGGTGACAGAGTGCTCAGGAAGGTGTGGGCTGCCCATCGCTCAGTGCCTCGGGCCGCCTCCTGCCTCCCACGATCCCCCAGGGCGGCCAAGGCACACTTCCCGCTCACGCCGCAGAGATGCCTCTCGCTGGCGGAGGTTTCCGGGGGCCGGCGCTGGGCTCCCTCCCCCTTCCGGGAACCCCTCCTTTACAGTCTGGCTCTCTGGTCCTGCTGCCAAGTCTCACCTCCAGTCGCTCCTCCCCCGTGACCTCCAGAGGCCCCGCCCACCCGCCTGCGCGGCCCCCTCCTCGCTCTCACCCGTCGTCCCGCCGCCCGCAGCGCCCGCCCCACTCCCCATCCTCGTGGCGGCTTCTCCCCGCGCCTCCCCAGGATTCCTCCTCTCCGCCCGCCCTTGACGCGAGCCGCCGACCCCGGAGGTGAACCTTCTTTTCTGCGTGTTTCCTCTGCCCCCTGACGGTCAACATCTGTCTGCCCAGCCCCCCACCGGGAGCCGCTCCGGGGCAGGGGTCTTTTGTATTGTAGTGCACCCAGCACCAGCCAGAGTCGGGGCCCCGGAGGTGATCAGGACGTGTCTGTTGAATCCATAGCGGAATGAGTTGATTTCTGGTATTTGTGAGAAGTTCACTACACCTAGAAAGGTTTCAACTAATCCCCCTCTGCAGAGGAAGGCTTTGATATAGGTTTTGATAAAGGAAGGAGGCAACTGGGGAGATGTCACTCGGGAGGTGAAAGGCTGGGAAAGCACTAAGGGCTGTAAGAAAAGACAACAACAATAACAACAACAACAAAAAATAAATTCCAATGGGCACCAAGTCTTCAGCCCTCCTGCCCCGACATTGCCTTTTTGTGCCTGGTTCCCTGTTGTGAGCTGAGTTGTGTCCCACCAAAAAGATGTCGAAGTTCTAACCTCCCTCTTCCACCCCTGTTACTGTCACCTTATTGGAGATAGGATCTTTGCATCAAGTTAAGATGTCACACTGAGTTAGGGTGGGTCCTAATCCAATATGACTGGTGTCCTTACAAGGAGAGAGATTTGGAGACACACAGGCAGGAGAAGGCCATGTTCACAGATGGTGACAGAGCCTGGAGTTACACAGCCACAAGCCAAGGATGGCAGGCACTCACCAACAGCCAGAAGAGGAGTTGGCAGAGAAATATTCTTCCCTAGAGCCTTCAGAGAGAGCATAGTCCTCCTGACACCTCAGTTTTGGACTTCTAGCTTCCAAACCCATGAGAATAAACATGTCTGCTGTTTTAGGCCAGCCAGCACGTGGTAATCTGTCACAGCAGCCCCAAGAAGCGAATTCACTTGTCCAAGTTTGACCTTGGGAGCAGTCAGGGCCTTTTACTCCAGCTAATCCCCCTGGCTTCTGTCCTTCCCACTCTCTTCTCATCTCCACTGAAATTTGCCTTGTGTCACCCACCACTCCCCAGTCCGCACCCAGCACACTGCATTGAAACCCATCATCAGTGAGTAAATACAACCTGTACTTCACGTGTATCTCAAGTCACTCATTACTGGAAAAGCTATCGGTGTTGACATGTAGGGACATCCATTTTAATTATGAAAGGGGCCTCCTTATCAATTATTTACAACCCACAGAAAATGATAGGCTGAAAATAATAGAGAAAAATTAGCTCTGTCTCTTCTGTTCCGAAAATCTGACTTGGGGGCCATCACAGCACAAGTACACACACACCAACACATGCACATACACCAACACAAACACACACACATGCACACACACACACGCAGAAACAAACACTCAGGTCCATTCAGCGCTTTGATTCCCAGTCTTCAGATTCCAAGAATGCTACCTTTTGAAAAGAGGTAAAATGGCAAAAATTAAAATGTTGACTGTGTTGAGAAAAGCCATTGAAAATCAAACAAAAAAAAACACGACTTGGTGTTAGGAATTTGAACAAATATTTGGCTGAAGTGACTTCTAAACTCAAATCAATTGGCAGAGCTAGTCAAAACAAAGTGAAAGATTGAGATAATTATCCAAATCACTCAGGGTAAAAATACCTTCTGAAGCGTCCCAATAACTGAGATAAAAAGGTTTCCCAGGGCGTTAGTCAGCAAGAGTTGCTTAACCAAATCCTCCCCTTGCACTTTGCACATGCTGACAGCCATTTTGTCTCATAAACATTTTCTGTTCAACATCTCCATTCTGGATTTTGAAAATTGTAGGAAATTGCAGTGAATTTTTAAATCTTTAAAAAAAACTGGGGGTTTGAGGACTTACCGAGTTCCTATTACTTTTGAGGGATGGTGCTGAGACAGCGTCAGAAGAAAAGAGATGTCAGGCAGGGCAAGTAAGGCCTTGCTTAGTCTAAAGTTTCATCTTTTGATATCTTACAGGTTTTCTTTTTTAGTGCTATTTTTAAAAATCTTGGCATTCTATGTGTTAAAAAAACACAAAAAATTATTGGAGCCATTTAAGTGGGAAAAACCAAGTTTCTGGTGACCTGCCTATGGGTCATTTTCTTTTTTCCTCACTACCCTTATGCATTGTACACAATATTATAAGTTTTTACTTCATTCAAAATCTATTCTTATTTTCAAGAAAATCTTTAATTTCTGCAAATGATGAAGTATATAGAATAAAAATTAAAAGTCCCCTCCCACTCTAGCATCCTTTCCTCCGTGGTAACCTGGGGAAATCATTAGTTTTGTGTCTTTCCTTCCAGACTTTTTTCCTATGCCTATATGTGGTCTGGATTTTTTTAATGAGATATAATAAACAACTCAGTTGTTTCACTTAATAAGGCATCATAGGCCGTCTTTCCACGTCCTATCCATTTTCCCCGTTCTTCTTGATGTCTACATCTCATTCTGTGGTATGGATGACTTATTTTATTTGACCAACCTCTAAAGGATGGGCATATGGTTATTCCCAGGTTTTCTTGCTTCTGGGCTCTGTAGCAATGAAGCCCAGGTACATGTAGCTTTGAACGCTTATATGAGTATCCCTAAAATTCCTTTCCAGAGGGAACTGCCTTCTCAGGTGTTCTCAGGTGAGCCTCAAGCCCCTGGCAAGAGGCCCTGGTCTCAGACATTATGTTCCTCATTCCAGAAGCAGCCCAGACTGTTTTGCCACAAATTCCACAGAATTCTGTCCACGAAGTTTTGTTGTCGTTACTGTTTTTTTCCTCTCTCTTTTAATCTAGAGTAGGATAAAATAGCCATCAGCCCTCAAGTGCCTCGTGATATGGAATTTCTCAAATCGGAGAGAATGTTAGGAAAGTAACTGGTTTGGTCAGTTTTCATTACGTGTGCTAAGGAAAGAGTCAGCTCGCTGTACAAAGGATCCCCTCTGCTCCTAAGCCCTGGCCCACGGGGACCAGAAAAAATGGCAACAATAATAACCCCTTATACTTCAGCCAGTGTTGTGTGGGCTGGGGGCAGGGGGCACCTTCCTGTAATATAACACAATATATTTATCCATCGTCAGTATTTCTCCCACATATTGCACATGGAAGCTGGATTTGTCTGTCTTTTTCACTTCTTTCTTCCTTTCATCCCTTAAATCTTTTTTTAAAGCACCTACTATGTGCCTGGCACACAGTACCTCAAGAAGGTAAGGAATGGCCCCTACCTGTGTGAGCCCTTGTAACAGTAGGGCAGATGGACACCTGAAGACATAACGCTGCCTCTTTGGGGTGAGCAGGACCAGAGAAGGATGGCAGCTCCCGGGCCACCCAAAGGACAATGGAAACCTCCAGGGGCTTGTTGGGTCTTTCCCCCTGCACCCATATGGACGCCCAGTTGTCTGGCACCTCGAGGATGAAGCATGCAGATGAGTGATGGCGTCCCCAGCTCCTGGCCCCGGTCATGCCACTGGCTCCGAGGTTTCCAGAGCACGGGTGTGAGTCACGTGGTCCTTCTCGGTGGCCTCGGTGGCACTCAGAGCGAGCTATAGGGTCAGGGCATCGGGAGGCTCACCTCACTCCAGGGCTTTCTGGAAGGCCTCACTAAACAGGCCTCAAAGTAACCAGGCAACTTCTGTACCTACAAGAGAGACCCAAAGATGGCTCCCGGGGCCTGAAAAGGCGGCACAGGACACCTGGATTCAAATCCTGCTCCACTCACTAGCCGTGTAACCTCAGGCACAGGCCTTACCCTCTAGGGCCTCACTTCCTTAAGGCTCCAATAGACGATGTGTCTAAGCAAATGACACATAATAGATATTCAGTGAATATCATTCTTGCCTTCCCCAGCTTCGTGTTGACCCCCTTTTCCCACGGAAAATGAACTAAAAGCAGTCTAGCCTCTCAGAGAACTGTTCCCATCCAGCCGTAAGGACAACTGGCACCCCAGGAAACTGTCAGGGGAGGGTCTGTGTTCCCCTCCTACTCTGTGGAAAACCTGGGGCCTTTCAAGTGAGAAGCCGTGTTTCCTGAAACTCCCCATCCCCACGCCCCTCAAAGTGTGAGCTCTCTCTTTGGCTCCAAGCAAACCTTTTTTAAAGGGAGATTTTCCCACCTCCAGTCGATGCTCCAGAGAGCCCCACAGCTCCTGAGACTCCCCAAATCTGGTCTCCCACCAAAGGCTGCCCACGGTTGTGCTCTCCTGACAAATTGAGCCTGAAGCCATTAAGATCTCTTCTGTTAGAACTTTCTAACGGTGTCATAAATCTTTTATTAACATTTGGTATTATACTAATTAAAACTGTTCTCTGTATGTATTATTAATTTCCCCAGCACTTCTTGCTGGGGTGACATTTTTAGCCAGCTAAGCAGAATGTAGCACAGTAAATAAGAAGAAACTCATTTCCAGACAATTAGCCTTGCAGAAAAATAAGTTGGTTAATGGAAGGCATGATGATTACAAATTTTACCTAAATAAACAGGGTATCTTAATGGTAACTCTTCAAGCTAAGTAAACAGATTGGGGTGGTAATGTCCTAAGCAATACTTAAATGTAACTGTTTAATAAATTGGTAAATTACTCATTTCATCTTAGAACAAAATGGTAATACTGTAGTAATAACCTAGTATATATTCCGTAAATATGAAGCATTATCACTTTAGCTCTGTAGAAATCACCACAGTGATATGTCAGCATTGATCTCAAACTGCAGCATTTTATCTCAAGTTTATTACCCATTTTTGAGAATCGCTGAGATTTTCAGAGCATAATGGCAATAAAAGAAGAATTTAAAAAGCGCTTTAATGTGCATAAGTTAATCAGAGGTATCCTCGGGGGGAAAAGGAAATTTGGTAAAACATGAATTATAAGCATCATTTAAACTTACTTTGGACAGTAGAGATAATAAATGGCACCATAATTTAGAAATAGCTTTTAACATCAATGATGGTAAGTACCACTTTACTGTTCATAAGAATTGCAGAGTGATGGTGCTGAGGCCAATTTTATTAGCCATTTTTTTCTTTATAAAAGCAATCCAACCCTTTCCACAACTGAGGGGACAGGAACAAGAGTTACGTGCTAATATGCAAAATGCATTTAAGTTTTTTGAAATAGAGAATAATAAATTGTGCCAAAAGATAGAGTCTGGAGACAAATGAATGATCATTTAAAAAGAATAAGGCGCTCGCCGAGTTTACATATTTGGGGAAACTTGATAAAAAAAAAAAAAAAGCCAACAAATTGTTCATACATTTTCCTATTTGCTGGAGCATGCGTGTGTGCTTTCAAATCGGGGAGATGAAGCCATAAATCCCGGCGATTGGGAGATGCCGCTACAGGAATGTATTTTGGTAAATTGTTGCCACTGACAAATCATTTTTAAACCTATGTAAAGTGCAGGTTCAACTTTCTCTTTAGGGTACCCAAGCGACCTGTCTGCAGGGAAACCTGGGCCCTTGGCCTCGACTTCCCAAGCAGGGACAGGCCTTGCAGCTGTGGGTCAACTGGCCCCCAGAACTTGCTGAGCCTCCTACTAAGCACTCAGCACCCTTCATCATGGGGCCTCCGGAGAAGGTGGCTGGTGCAGCTGGTGGTGAACCCCGGCTTATGAGGAAGGAACGGATTCAAACTGTCAGCCCACACCACGCCCTTCAAGATACAGTAACAGGAAGTTCAGCATCTTTGCTTCTCACCTGATGACAAATCAAATGATCCACTTGGATGCAGCTGAGTAACACAGATGCCCTCCCCTCCCCTGCTTTTGAACATGAACTATGTAAAAGGCCTGGGATTTCCATCAAAGACCTCTCTTTCTGGAAGTAGGCAGGGACTGAGCTGAATAGGGTGGAGAAGGAGGCAAGGAGAGGAGAGTGGAGAGAGCACAGGGTGAGGGTGAGGAGGGGTGGCTCCCAGGGGAGGTTCCTTTGCTGTCCCTCCACGGGCAGAGGGACCTCTACCCTGACGTATCTCTTGGTGTCCCTCTTGCCCCCAGACGCTCCATCACCCTCTGGTCCCTAAATATCAGTGGCATTGCCTTCTTCAGAGGGAGCCTGGCGTCCTCGTGGCAGAAGCCACATTTTGTGTGAGGACGACACCTGCCCTAACCATGTCCGCCCCATCTCCACAGAACACACCCAACTTTGGTTGAAGATATTCAGGGCAGCTTTCACAACAGATTGGAGCATCCGGAGGCAGAGGACTGTTGTATTCAGACAGCTATGGGGCCTTGAGCAAATAAACTTTCAAGTCACTGAGCCTTTGTCTTCTCATCCATAAAGTGGGGCTCCAAAAGTGTTTTATAGGATAATTGGGAGGACTGGATGAGAACATATACCCGATGGGCCTGAGTATAGCACTTGGCACATAGTAGGTGCTTAACACACACTAGGTTTCTTCTCTTTCTGGAGTCAGAACACCTGGATTCCAATCCATACTCTGTGTGGTGTTGAGAAGTTATCTGGCTTTCCTCCACCTCAAATTCTCCTCTGTAAAATGGGATATCAGTGTCTACTTCTTAGGTTTGTTTTCAGAGTTCAAAGATATCCCCTGCGTAAAATGTTCAGCCTATCGCCTGGTCCACAGTAGATGCTCTATAAATGCAACTCACTATTATTATCATTTAATAAACGTGTACTGAGCGCCTGCAGGATGCCGAATATCAGCAACCAATGTAAACTGAAGCCCCGGAAGACAGCAGAGCATCTGCTTACATTTACTTCTAGTAATCTGGATTTTTGGCAATCTATCAACAACTGTTTCTAGAAGAGCCTCTGTGGGGGAGCTGGTATTTAGACCAAGATGAGTCAGAGCTCTAAATTCAGACATAACTGGGTTTGAATTCCAGCTCCATTGTTTAACTTCTGACCATGAGCAAGTTACTCATCTTTGTGTTTGCTTCCTTCTCCCCACAGAACAACGACAATTCTTATCTTGTGAACTTTCAAACTAGCTGTAAGTCATTTAATAAGGACAGTAAATGTAACCTAGTGCTTTCTGTGCGTCAGGGGGCGAAGTGCTCAACGGATTATGTCATTTAATCCTCAAGCAACTTCCTGAGGAAGATCTATCTTGAGGCTCAGAGAGGTAAAGTGACTTGCCCAAGACCACACAGTGCAGTGAGTGGTGAAGCTCGGAGTTTAACTGAGGCCTTTCAGGGCCTCATGCATGTTTTGGACATACTGGTGCAGTAGGCAAACCACACTGATGTGCCATCTTCCTTCCCTAGAGCCCGAAGTCCTCGAGTCCAGCATCAGAGGCTCTCCGCCATGCACAGGGCTTCTGGGTGGGAGCGGAAGCCCCCAGAATCCCTTAGATAAATCACAAGAACTATCACCTTCCTACCACCTTCAGGAAGTTCAAAAGGAATAACGGGATAGAAATGGTAGAAGGAGCAACAACAAGAATGTTTTCAAAACAACCCAGGACTTGCCTGATGTGGTTTAGGGACTGGAATAAGGTACTGGAATTTAGGTATTGGAACTGACCAGAACTCCCTCGGGCCTTCAGTGAAGACCTAGCCTTTAATAATAAGGTTTGAGGGGCTTGGGTGATAAAAGCCCCCTGAGCTGGAGCCAGTCTGCTTCCCTTCGAGCCCTGTCACCCACATTTTCTAAACCGGTGGCGCTGGGGCAGTTGTGGTTCACTCGCCTGAGTCTCTGTTTCCTCATCTGTAAAATAGGCTTTGCAATAGTACCATTCCCTAGGGGAGCGGTGTGGATTCCATGAGATCGCTGCAGATGCCTTGAACACATGGCAGCTGCTGAGCATCCAGAGCCGCGGTTCTGGGACCCACCAAGGAAAGGTACAGACGGGCGCAGCTCAGAGGGGGCTCCGGGACTTGGAGACTGGGTGCAGGGCCCCCTCCCTGCTCAGAGGGGCCCATCGATCCTGCCCACATTCAAACTTGAAACTGGGTTGTTAATAAAGTCGCCCCTTACCCAGGGTCCTCTCGGCTTCCTTCTGCTCTCCTCAGTCTCCTCCCCCTTAGTCTCGCTAGGTCCTAGGAACAAAAGTGCCCCAGCTGGGGCCGCCCAAAGAGCAGATGCAAAGACACGGCTGTTTAGCATACTGGATACTCGCTGGCACCCCTCTGAGCCCACCACCACCTCCTCCAGCCCCAGAGTCTCCGGGGTCCTTGTCCACTGGTACCTGCGAGGGCACACCTTCCCAGCCCGGCCGAGGGAGGGCGGGGGCTTTTCCTGAGCGTTCTGATCCCTCGCGCTGGCTGCGTCTATGCAGGCAGGAGGAAGGAGTGGATTTCTCCTAGATGGGGATAGAAGGAGGCCAAGGGTGCGCTGCCGTCCCAGGCTCCAGGCCCTGAAGAGTTTCAGCGCTTCACGGATAAGTCCATGGATCACTAGGGCTTGATAGCAAAGCCAATACATTCCAGGTAGCCAGCCAGCGTGGGACTGAGCACGAGGTCTGGAGGCTTTTAAAGCCAACCTAAGACTCTCACTAAAGACAGTCTAAGACTCTCACTCCGTGGAGGATTTGGCTTCTTTAAAGTCGGGGGAGTCTGGGTCAGCACAAATCTCTCTAATGACCCCGAGGCCGGTAGAGCTTTTCCAGGCTGCGATTTGTGCCTGGGTCAGGACACAGCCTGGCCAGGTCCCGCAGCCAGGGGTCCGGCAGACCTGGGCCTTTGACTCAGAGCCGAATTAAGGTGCAGGGTGAACTTGGATAGGTCACCTGCCCTCTCTGCTACTCCCTTTCCTAATTTCTAGCATGGGAACTCACAGGAATATTCTGGGGATTTAATGGGATGGTGGAAGGTGGAAAAACAGTGAAATATTCTGTTCTCAAATATTTTGTCTTCTCCGCTCCTAATCTCCTCTCCACGCCAACTGGGAGCGTATCAGAGGGGTTTAATAATTAACTTATTAATTGATACTTACAAGAACAACATTGTCACATCATTTCAACTAAAGGGAGGGGCACATAAGATCTCTGACCTCAGTGTAACAGCCTGAAACAGACCACTTCCCATCAAACCGGAACACGGCCCGGTTTCCCAGTCGATTTCTTTTACCATCGTCCCAGAGTGGCCTGGGAAGTGACTCCAGTAGAGGACATTGCCCATTTGTGGGCTTCCTCCAAAATAACAGCACCTCTGATTAAATCCCTGCATTATTGGTAGGCACTGGATTAGATTTGCTATGCATAAATACATGTTTAAGTACTTTATCAGTCTCATAATAAATTGGTAACCCACTGTACCATAATCCATGGTTCTTTCCTTTCCCTGGATGAGTCCTTAATAACTATGTAGCCCTAATTTTACAGATAAGGAAACCAAGGCCCAGAGAGGTGAAGTCACTCACTCAGGGTCACACAGAAAGGGAGCAACAGAACTGAGCAGAGAACCCGTGCCGCCAGCGGCTGGGCACCGATCACCACTTCAATTCCGCAAGGCTTTTCCAAGTCTGAACCGAGAAACCGTGCGTCTGGGCCCGGTACCGACGCTGAGCGGCGATGCCCGTGCAGAGCGGACGCTAAGACAAGGAGGGTAGCACCGCTTTCTCACAAGAAAATCTGCCTTCGGTGATGATAAACCTTAACTATGCCAGAACGCAGGCGCCTGCACCACAGCCGCCGCACTCCGGCTTCACATACACGGGTTTGGGTTGCGCCGAGGTCGCAGGTTGGGATTTGGCGAAGGCTCCCAGCAACCCTCAGCTCGGTCGCAACCGGTGGTCCAGCCCCGGGCCCGGCGGTGTCGGCGGGAAGTTGGAGGCCACGTTCCGCGGCCCTTAACTCGGAGCGCCTGACACGGCGGCAGCGGAACAGAGCGCGCACTGCCTGCTGCAGCCCTGGCCGGGGCCGAAACGCGCACGTGCGGCCCCACCCGCCTGGGCAAAGCCGCGTCCTTCCGCTGCAGGTGCACGAGAAGCGCCCCAGCCCCCAATTTTGCGCCATACTTCGCTGAGCTGCCGAGGCGGGCGGGAGAAGATTACCCGGCCCAGAGGCGCAGTGGGGCCTCCGGGTCCCATCGCTGAGCGCGGGAGGCCGGGAGGCCGAGGCCAAGTCTCCCCGCTTCTGCACCGACGGCAAACCGCGGCCCGCGCGCAAAGCTGGGAGCCGAGAGGCGCTGGGCGCCCTTGGAACTCCGAGCGCACAGGTTCGTTCTTTCCTACTGAGACGAATCCTCACTAGACAAAGCCCCTGTTTCCTGCCAAGCATTAGAAGAGAGCGCATGGTTTAGGGAGCGAGAGCGCGGAATACCTACTCAGCAGACCGATCTGCTGCTGAGCTACCCAGAAATAATTTCTGAACTTCTGGAGCCTTAGTTTCTCTTTCTGCAAAGTGGGGAGGAGCATCCAAACCTTGCCGGGATGCTGTGCGAGATACCGTAAATCACACATCGCAAGCAAAGCTCCTGGCCTACCGCCGGCACTGTGCAGAGAGCGGCCGAAGATGAGTCTTCCCCATTTCTTTCAAGGGGAAGCGAGCGGCCACCCCAGAATTTTCGGCGCGGTCTCTCGTGGGCTCTCACACATCCTGACCACCGTTCCTCCCCCAAATCCAGCCTCCTTCAGCTGCGGAGACTCCAGGGGAGATCAGAACTCAGCCTACCTCCCGGCGCGGCCCTGCAGCCTGGCTCTGCTTGTGGACGCCTCCCGCCCAGGCCTCCCCACTTGAGTCTCGGGGCTCCGGCCGCGCAGCTTCCTCACGCCTCGCTCTCCTGCATCTGTAAAATGGACGCGGCTTTAGAGACGCGGCGAACCAAGGCTACGGAAAGCCACTGGGAAGGACGGCGAGCCGACCTGCGCAGCTCTCGTCTTAAACCCACTCCACGGCTCGGAAGGGCGTCTACACCCGCTTCCGCGGCCGAGGTGGGGCCTGCGCTGGTGAAGGAGACGTACACATAGGACCTTCTAGCCTGCTCCATATTCTCTTTCGGTAAACCAGACTGAGGGAAGCCTGCCTGAGCCGGAAATTACTGCACCCGGACTCCGCCTGCGATTACGACCCAGCCCTTATGGTGGGGGGAAAGGGACTTATGTCCCTTACGGGACGTTCCTGGGCTTTGATCCCGCGCAGCCACCGTGGAAACGCCTCGCGGCTTTGCACGTCGGAAGCGTGGGGTAAAGGGCAGAACGCGCTGCCTCAGCTCCGCAGTCGCTCCCACCCACTGGGGGCGCCCACACTGCTCTGGGTGGGTGAAGGCGAGAGACCGAACCCACCCGGCCCCACAAGAGTGGGCTCAGCCCCCTTCCTCGATGAGGCCCCCCCCCCCCTCCCCAGGCGATCTGTGGCTCGGCAAGGCTTGAAAGGGGTAAAAAGCGCTCCGAGACGGCGAACGGAAAGCCAGGCGGCCCCAGCTCCCCATCCTCGAGCCTGCCTGAACGCCGACCCGGGGCGGGCTTCTCGGCCGGAGGCCCTGTGCGTAGGACGAAGCGCCAGAGAAAAAATAAAAACGGATGAAGTGTGTGTGTGCGCGCGTGTGCGCCCGTTCTCAAAGAGGCCCAAGAAACGAGGATTACCCTGACAAAACCACAAAAAAGAACTCAGAAAAACAAAAATACTAACTAAGCCTAATGATGGAGAAATAGAATAAAACGGAGGGGAGACTGGAAAGCGACGGCAGTGCCGGGGAAGGGCCTGCTCGGCCAGCAAAAGGCAAAATCAGAAGGTCCCTGTCGTTCTTATATGTTCAGGCTCCTAGCCGAAGGGCCAGCCTTTCCGTCCAGCGTTCACCGGGCTTTTGGGCAGAGAAAATAGAAGCTTTTCAAGAAAAGATGCCCTATAATCACGCGAGTCCCTCCCAGGGGTGTTTCCATGTCCCTGGCGGCGTGGATGCAGAATTCGTAGGGCCTGGGGGTGGAGGTGAAGGCAGGAGCGCCGGGAGGCCGGGTGTGTGTCTCTGAGGCCCGCCTTTTCCCCGAGCCCTGCAAGCGCAGACGATCCCGCTGCCCGCTTGTAGCGAAGACGCTGAAGCACCAGAGCCTGCAGGGTGGCGAATGGCCCGAGGGTCCCAGTGGGGTGGGGATGGGGGAGAGGAGGAGTGCTCGGGGGTCTGTGGATACAGCCCCCGAAAGTTTAGTCTCAGGGAGTCACTGGGAGCCCGGCTGGGGGTGGGGGGAGGAGGGAGAGAAAGAGAGAGAGAAAGAGTGAGAGGTGAAGAAGAAAAATAAAGACAAAAAGAGAGGAAGGAAGGTAGAAGGGAGACAAAGAAAAACCCAGAGAAAGACACACACACACAGGAAGAGAGTAATGCGGAGAGGAAGGGGGGAAATATAGGATATGAAAAAGAAGCAGATATAGAGAATCAGGGCAACTAAAAGCAACAGAAAAGAATTATGTAGAGAAACGTAGAATTAAGAAGGGAAAAAACATAGTAACAGAAACCAAGAAGCAAATAGAGGGAAAAATAGAGAAAATTATGGAGAAAGAAGTGGAGAGGTCAGAAAAGAAAAGTTTTAAAATGAAGAATGCTAAAAGAACAATCAAGAAGCAAGAGGAAATGTTTACAGGACTCTTCGAGTTTGAGTTTGCCCCTGTTGAAAGAGGCCACCCGCTCCGGATCCCCAAACTTCCAGCTCTTAAGCTGGGTGCACTGGGCCTCGCTGCTTTCAGCCCCCGGGCCTGTGGGCGCTCTGGCCTCCTCCTGGCCAGTGACGCCGCCAAGGCTGCACTGATGTCACATGACGTCACGCGACACCTGGCGTCCCACGCCAACCCGAGGGGATGCCGGGGTCCTGGGATTGTGCGCGGTACTTGCTCCCCAGGCGCAGAGCGTTTGGAGACCCAGAACACACACCCGGCCCAGTGCGCCCAGATTCCGGAAAGCCAGGTCCAGGGGCCGGGCCCTGGGACTCTCTGAGGTCTCGCTGGAACAAAAAATGGAAAGCGGGTCGGGGGGTGGGGGTGGTGGTCCGCGTTTTCGCTTGCGTTCCAAAGAGTTCGAGGCCGCCGTGCCTATCACTCTCCACTTCAGTTTGACCTGGTGACTGGCCTAGGTACTGGCCCAGGTCCGGCCTTTCGCTCTCCAGCTCTCCCTTGCGCTGGTCTGTGGTCTCCCGGCCTAGAGCGCCCTTCCCGCTTCCACCCCGCATCCCGCGGACACCCAGCCTACGGGCGTCCCGCACGCACTGACCTGCGTTGCGGATCCTCCGCGGGACCGGGGACCCGGATTCGAGCTGGGGCCACTATGGACGAAGCTTGGAGAAGAGACCGCACCCCCGCACACCGCTGCTCGGCCTCTACCGCCGTAAGGGTGAGGTGCAGGGTCGGGGGTCGCCGAGAATCATCAGAACCGAAACGAAATAAAAGCGGCGTTAAGTGAAATAGCTAACTTTTTTTATTATTAAATAAAACGACTTAAATAAAAGGAACGGAAAAGGAGAGGAGGGGACCCAGCCTAAACTCAAGGTGCCCCCGCCCCCTGGCGCTCCCCCTAACCCCCGGTCGGCCGTCCCTCCTCCAGCGGCCCTCTCGGGGGAAGCAGGTGGCCGATTTCTAAAGAAAAAAGCCAAAACTTTTATTATTTACATGTTTGGGCAAAAGTACAAAGTATAATACAGGCGCCCGGCCCGGGAGGTGCGGGCGGGGGGCGGAGAAACGTAAGGCGCTTTCTTTGTCAGGCCCGGGCCTGGGGCGGGACAGGGCGCGGGGCGGGGGCTCGGATTGTGCAGCCGCGCGGAGCCCGGGCCCAGCCCCCCTCCGCGGCCGGGGGGATGCAGCCCCGCCCCGGAACCTCCTGGAGCTTGGCGGTCCCTTTCCCTCTCAGCCCTGATTCCCCCCAGCCCGGCTGGGGGCCCGGGGCGCCCCGCCGGGTGGGGGCGGAGGTCCGTGGAGACGTTGTGTGCGGATGGCTCACACCAGCGAGGTGACCGCGGGGACCTTGGAACTATCCTCCTCCCAGGGCTGCAGATTCTGCAGAGCGAAGAGCGACGAGTTGTGCAGACAGAGCGGGTCCGGCTGGATGGAGTCGTTGAGGCTCTTTTGGAAGGCGTCATGTTGCAGCTGCAGCATGAGCCGGCTCGCCTGCTGCCGCTCCGCCTCCCGCTCCTCCGCCGTCTGCCGCCTGCACCGAGGGAGGGAGAGGGACAGTACCGTCATACACCCGGCAACCCGGGGCCGCCAGCGGGCCCCCAGCCGGGGAAGGATCCCAGATCAGCCAGGAACCTCGGGGCTCAGAGCCCGTCTGCCTCCCGTCCCGCGCTGTGCGCCCAAGGCCCGCGCGTCCCGGGGTGGGTAGGGATCGTTTGTTTTTATTGTGCACCCTGGGGTCGCAGGGAGGGAGCCCCGCCCGCCGCCCACCTGCACGCCTGGGTATTGTGGCTTCGCCAACAACAAAGATTGTTTCTTTTGCGGGATAACAAGGGCCTATGTGCAACTGACTCGGCCCTGAGGACAGAGGGGTCACTGGGGGCCGCGGGTGGGTGGGTTAACTCTACACCTCCCGCGACCGCGACCCTGAGCCCGGGTCAGCCTCCTCCATTTCTCCAGGCCCTGTCTCGCTACCCCCTTCCAGTACGCGATCGCTTTGGCTACCACGAGTTGGACTGAGCCTGGGAAAACGGGGCTGGAGTCAGGACAGGGAGCTAGAGGGAGGACCCAGAGCCTGCGCGGATGGTCGGAAATCCGAGAGTGCGAGCTGGAAAGCTGGCTGGAAAAGAACAGTGCGAGAGGCCTGGGGTGTGTGTATGTCGGGGGTGGGGGTGAGGGGCAATGAGAGAAACCGAGCGAGCGCAGGAGACGAGCAAAACAAGGAGAGAGTTGAAGAGGCTCACGAGAGCGAAACAGGGATGGGAATGGAGGAGAAGCCGAGGCGCAGGAGAGATGGGTAAACTGGCCGGCGGGAACAACAGAAAGGAAGAGACAAAATTCAGGACGGAAGGGGTTGGCGCACTCCTGGGGGGGTGGGGTGGTTTGAGGATAGCGGGTAGCACAAAGGTGGGGAGAGCGCGAGGCCGGAACGCGGGGCAAGTGCGGGGCCTGCTGGCCGGGCCTCTCTCACCGCCACTTGGTCCTCCGATTTTGGAACCAGGTCTTGACCTGCGCGTCCGTCATTTTGAGGGACTTGGCGAGCGCCGCCCTCTCGGCAGAGGCCAGGTACTTTTGGCGGTGGAAGCGCTTTTCCAGCTCGCAGATCTGCACCCGAGAAAAGGATGTGCGCGGCTTCTTGCGCTTGGGCGGTGTCCGGTTCTGGTAGGGGTGGCCGATGCGCCGGGTCACCGTGAAGGGCGTGAGAGCCGCCGCTGCTGCGGAGATACGCGAGCCCCCTGAAGCCCAGCCCGGCTCGGCCGCCGTTCACGCCCAGCGCCGACCCAGTGCAGCCCGGTGAGGCGCAGGGTGCTCCCCTATTTCCGCGCGTCGCCAGTGACACCAAGCTGGTCGAGAGACCCTCCCTTCCCCAGGGCACAGTCTTATTTCCCTGAGCTCCGCGATTCCCACCCCCCTCCCCTTACACCTGCCCGGGGCACTGGGCGCTGAGGCCTCTGCCGGGCTAGGGCCTCGGGAATCTTTTCCGGGAGTGGAGCGCATTGGGAGCGGCGCCTCTGGCCCCGGGAGGGCCGAGGCCCAGCGCCTGTTCGCCCGCCCTGCTCACCTGTGAAACGATCTTTCACGAAGCGGCGGCTGCTCTCCATCCAGGGGAAATTAAGGCCGCCCAGGCTAGAGACCGTGGGCACAGAGGGCATGGCGGGCAGAGCGCTAGGCAAAGGCGGCGGCACGGCCCCGGGCAGCGGCCTGTGCGCCGGCACCCGGATCACGCCAGCGGGCGCCAGGCTCAGGTTGACACTGTAAGATCCCGCGTCCTCGAAGGGCGCGCCAAGGCCAGCAAAGGAGGCGGGCAGGGACGGGTATGCGGCGCCCGGACGGCCCCCGGGGGGCCCTCCCAGGTAGCTGGCGCCGTCGGGGCCCCGCGGGGCAGGTGCGCTCTCCTGGTCCGGGCTGTTGAGGATCTGGTCGATGCCGAAGCTGATGGGCTCATGCGGGTGCGGGGTCTGCGCGCTGGCGGGCGCCTCCATTCTGGGCGGGCGGAAGGGCTGGGCTGGGCTGGGCGGGGAGGCGGCTGGGTCCCCGTTACGGCGCGGCCATGGAGCGCCCGGCGCCTCTCGTCGCACTGAAACTTTGCCAAGAGTGCGCGGGCCCGACAGGCTCTGTGTCATCTTTCTTGAACCGAACCTGGAGTTTCCGCTGCTAATTCCTCTCCCGCCGCAGCCATTGGCTGCGATCAACAAGCCTCTCTCCTCCCATTGGCTCCCGGCTTTCAATAAAGGCCTAATTCATGGAAATAGGAGCTTAGGGACTGTTCCAAGGTGACATCATTTTAACAAACGAACAATAGGTCAAATTTATTAGCCGGGATAATGGGCGGCAGATATTAGCGCCCGAACCGCAGCCTCCCAAACCCGAAATCTTAACGAAGCTGCAATTAGCAGACGTTCCCCGCTCCTCCCGGCCGGGGCGGCTTCCCGGCCACAGCGCGAGGTGGGCAGGGCGCTCTGCTGGTGAGATTGTTGTGAGTTTTTTCGTTTCCCTCCAAATTTTTTATTCTGAGCAAAAACCAAACCAAATGAATTCTTTCAATTACAATGGAGTTGCAAGCCCGGGACGACCCTGAAGAATCCGCGGAAGCGTCTTGGACACTCCACCCGGGCAGAGGCAACGAAAGGCGCGCACCTCCAGGCGCAAGCTCGGCGTTCACTGCACGGGGGGTAAGGGGCGCACGCGAGCATAGCCCGCGCTCTCGAGGACATGGACCCGCGTGGGGAGAATTCGCCCCCTCCTCGCCTTCGGCCGCGACGTCGCGGCCACTTTGGAGACATTCCCTGGCTCCCGCCAGGGGGACCGAGGCGCGACTCGCAGGTGCCCACTCGTGCGGGGCCCGACTGGGCTAGGGACCTCGGGTCGCCGTGTGGGGAGCGGGGATCCAGCCCCTCGAAATTCGTTGCCCTATGGACGGGGCTGTGGTCGCGCGTGGAGACTTGCAGCGTGGCAGGACAGGGGACCTCGGGTTTCCGAGGGGCAAGGGCGGGGACGGCTCAAATTTAGAGCAAATAGCGGGTTTTCTCGGGGTGTTGGGTGCAGCGAGCCCCCCGCCCCTCCTGTTCACTGCAGCCTGTGCTCGTGTCCCCGAGGAGTGTCCAAGGGGCCGAGAGACACCGACACCAAGAGGCCCCATGGACAGGCCGGGCCCAAGGCACGCGAGGCGGTGAACTTCTCCCCGCCACAGTTCTCTCCTGGTGGGGGACGTACGGATTCGTTTTCTCCCTGCGAATTCTGAAATCGTTAGGTGCAAACTCTTAACTGCTGCTGCCCGGGCTGGGCCCCTTGCTCGATCTCGGGTGTCTTGCGGACAGAAGTCAGAGCGCAGCTGGCCCTGCCGTTGGTCAGGCCCTGCCGTTGGTCAGAAGTGGGATCGAATTTGGGCTGGCCACTTCCTAGCTGAGTGACCTTGAGCAAGCGACTCCATTATCTTTAGGCTGTGGGTTTCTAACTCGTAAAAAGGGAAATAATGCGTGTATCGCGGGGTTGTGGTGAGCTGCAGTGAGAGATAAAGGGAGCGCAGAGCCCAGGACCTGGGCGCACAGTGGCCCTCAGCGGCGGTTCTCCCCCTTCCCCCGCCCCAGGCATGACGGCTATTGTTACGGTTCTTGCTTATTTTGTTTGCAGTTTTACTTTATTTGCAGAGGCTCAGTGCCCTGGGGAGAAAGGTGCATATCTGTCCACCCACCAGTGGTGCTAGCCCCAGAGGGTGAGAAGGGCAGGTGGCAGCAGGCAGGTTCGTATTCTTCCTCTCTATCCCCAGTCGTCGAGGCCCCTGAGGATTTGCAGCCTTCAGGCCTGGCTGCAGAGTTAGATCGCTTGTCTGCTGCGTGACCTTGGGCAAGTCGCTGGCCCTTGCAGAATCTCTGTGTCGGGTGGGGAGAACGAGGCTGCTGGTGGAGAGGCCAAGAGGAGCTCCGGGCGCCTGGGGTCTGGGCACCTGCTCCTTCAGCGCATTCCCAGGAGGAGGACCCCCCAGACGGGAGAGATGGGGCCAGGGCTCTGGCTCAGATGCCTCCTGCTTCAAATTTGGGCTTTCGGGTTCAGCCACTAACATCTGGGGGCTATTGGGTCCCTTTTTGTACCTCTTGGAGTCTTCTTTTCCCTCTTTGTAAAAACAAAAAGGATCATAGCTACCCCCAGGGTGACTGTGAGAAGGAAATGAGATAATGTCTATGGAAGCGCCTGCAAGAAATTCTGGCGATTATATAACAACCTCAACAACAGTAAAGCTACTTTGGGTGGACTTTAGTTGTGCCAAGCACTGGGGAAGCATTTATTCCTCATAACAACCCTATATGGACCCCAAGCTTTAACATGTTGATGAGGGAACTCAGGCTTGGATAACTCAGGTGTCTCAGCACCCCACAGCCCCCCATCCCCTCCAGGAGGGCTCCTCACCAACACCACTTTCCTTCTGGTTTCCAGAACCCCTAGATTCCCGGCCTGCCTGTGCCACTTCCCAGCGCTGTTGGATGGGGATCAGGAGGCCCACCCCACAGAGTTATGTGAGCACAGAATTAAGGTGGCCGTGGCCGTGGGTGAGTAGCCAGCATAGTTCCCAGGGCATGTGGGTGGCCCAGGCTGTGCTTAAGAACTGGACTGGGGGAATTACTCATCCTCTTTGTGCCTCAGTTTCCTCAATGAGTAAAGCAACAGAACCTGCCTTATGGGCTTAAAGGAGTGCATCTAGATAAAAGCATTAAGCACAATGCCTGGCATGGGCTCCACCTCACTGCTTGGGCCCCAGCTTCTTAAGATCCCTGCTGTCTTGGTCATCAGGCCATTGGGGCTTTGAGCCATTGATCACGAACCGCCTTTCGTTCCCAGTCCTGAGAGAAGAGAGCTGCTTGGCACCTAGGAAGGGGAATAAATTGAGGCAGGTGGCTTTTTAATGGTCCGTAAGACAGTGGTTCTCCAAGTAAGTTGCCTGGACCAGCAGTGCCTGCATCACCTGGGAGTTTATTAGAAATGCAAAATTTTGGATCCCAGCCCAGATCTTTGAGTCAGAAATTCTGGGGGTTGGGCTGGCAATCCGTGTCACAAGCCTTCCAGGTGATGCTGATGCTTGCTTAAGTTTGGAAAACAGTGCCCTAGAATATTGCCCATTTTATCCAAGTTTTCAAATTTATTGTTATAAAATTGTGGAAGACTCTCTTATAATTTAAAACACTCATCCGAATCTGTGTTAACATCTCTTGTTTTTTATTCTTGGTGTTACTCATTTGTGCCTCTGCTTCATCGTTCTTGCCAAAGGTTTGTCTATTTTATTGGTCTTAAAGAAAAATCTTTGATTTTGTCTGTTTCACCAATTTTTTTTATCATCTGTTTCACAAATTTTTTTTTGCAGTTTTATTGAGAGCTAGTCACATACCATACGAACCATCCAAAACTATACTATCACTGGCTCACAGTATCAACACATAGTTGTGCATGCTACCCCATGTTTCACAAATTTTTAATTTAATTTTTACTTTTCTACTTTGTTGAGGTGAAAATGTAATTTTTGTCATTCTTGTAAAAATAAATACATTTAAGGCCATAAATTTTCCTTTTAGCACCATTTCAGCCAAATGTTTTGATATGCATTTGGTGTTCCTCAGATTGTAATTTCTGTTGCCCCTTCTCCCCTGCTTTCAACTGAACGATGACACACACACACACACACACACACACACACACACAGACACATACATGCACACAGACAGAGATTAGAAAATGAGAATTCTAAGAATTGGGGATGTGTGGGACCAGGACTCCTGGGCCCAGAAAGATTTCCAGGATGCAGCACTTCCTCTATACTCTTCTAGATGTTGAGAAGTTGGGAGGAAAGGGCAGAGCTGGTGGAGGCCTTGGTGGGGGTCTTACAGGAGAGGGTGGGGCCTCAGGGCTGAGAGGCAGGATGCTGGGATTTCCAACTGTTCATGAGCCCAGAGGCAGCTTCTAGGCTCACTCTGCCACTGACTTCTGTGTGAAGTGGGACTCAGTTTCTCAGTCTGCAAAATGGGGCAGAGATTGAATTGGGGTCAGCAAACCCCTTTAAGAGACTGGTGAAAATATTATGGGCTACTTCCAAAGGAAGAGTCACAAGCATGTAACCTGGCTGACCTGCCTGCCCACCATTCTTGGTTCACCTACCTTAGGAGCCTCTAGAGGCCATTCCTGTTCTCAAAATGGAAGATTTCACACTGGCCAAATTTATCCACTGATCCATTCATTCAACAATTGTTTACTGAGCACCTATTCAAATTTTCTGGACAGTGCTCCAACTTTGGGCCTCAGTTTCTCCCATATGACAATGGGAGTGATGCAGTTGGAGGATGCACCTTCCTGGAGAGACATGAAAGGGCCCAGGCCTCTGCCAGCAGAAGGAAAGGCCACCAGGTGCGGGTTCAGTAGTCTTCTTGTCCATCCCCTTCTGTAGGTCAGGAGGCTTGAAGCAGGGTTGGCTTAGGAAGGGATTGCTTGAGGGCATGCAGCTGAGAAGGGTGGAGCTGGGATTTGAGGCCCAGACTGACTTGACTACAAAGCCCATGCTTTTCCCTTTACTGTGCATGGCATTTCCACTCTGGGAGCGGGTAGTAAATGTTCTAAGTGTCGGGACTGGGTGGGGAGGGGAAAGCAGTGGAGGAGGGTCTGGGTGAAGGAGCTCAGGAGAAGGGTGGGGGGTGGGGGCTGGCCATGGCAGGGCTCACTTCCACCTCCTCCAAGGCAGGACATAGTTGGTGACATCCAATTCCATGTCCTGGAGCTGGGCCCACCCTGGGCCACTGGAGGATCATCATCAGGAGTTTGTGGTATTAAACTGAATCACACACAGCAAGGTCAGGTGAGGGGATAAGGAAAAAGGGGTGGGAATTTGTGCTCCGTTCAGCATTCACCTCCCCCAGCTCTCACCATGGCTGGTGCCATTCGGTTCTGCTATCACTTCTCTGCTCCACCTCCAAAGCAGCACCCTCTCTCCCCATTCTCTCTCTGTTTGTTTTCATCATTTGCTTGTCACTCTCTGAACTGGTCTTATTTCTCTCCCTCACCAGCTCCATGAAGGCTGACACTGGGTCTTTCTCACTCACTGCTTTATCTATGGTAGGTGAATGAATGAGTGAATGAATGATTTCCAGGATCCTTGTGTTGGGTGAGACCCAGGCCCTGGCCTTGAAGAGGGCCCAGAGTGGCAGTGAGGCTGGCACAGGGCTGGGGGTTAGAATAGAGGGTGTAAGACAAGGTAGAGGGGGAGGCAAGATCCCTTTCCCTTGGGGTTGGGGTGGGAGCTGGGGGCTGGTTGTGGATGCTGAGGGGCGCATGGGCAGCCACGGTGTGCAGATGGCAGCGTGTACAGGGCGGGCTGGGGCTGGTCAGGGCACACAGGCTCATGGGGCAGGCACCTCCAAACCTGACCTCATGCCCTTGTTTCCTTCCCCCCGCTCATGAGCCATTCCCCCCATCTTGTGTTCTGTAACTTTCCTCCCTTCCTGACAGATTCCTCTACTAAATTTGACTTTGTTTCTACACTTTCGTTGGGTAAATTATATTAAGATGGATGTTGCAGGTACCCTTTATGGTTTATTTATCGTGATACTGTTTGTATCTCACGCTTATAAATAACTTATGTTATAGCTTTTGTTTGTGGAAATGTAACTTACATATTTTATTACACTTTCTGTAAACCTCAAAAAGAATCTTGTCAAGGAAGCGCTCTTATCAGCAATCCAAACTATGGGACGTAAAAACCAACACTAACATTATTTTTTAATATGCCAAGGAGGCAGGTTACTCTTGCTGTAGTTTGAAAGGTTTGCTGTCATCATAAACTTGCACCTCAATAAAACATTACGAAGTCTCAAGAATGATTTTATAAAGTTCAGGGAGGAGGATGAATCAGTGGCAGAACACACAGACACAACACACAAGGGCCAGGTATTGGACTGGCCTTTTTTGGGGAGTGCCCAGCCCCATCTGGGGGTCCCAGAGGGTTCCATATCCATCCCTCCCCCCAGTGTTTCAGAAATTCAGTTGTGGACTACCTAGTTTACGGGAGTATAGTGGAAAAAAAATGGATGACTTTTAGAGTTAGGCAGACCTGACTTTGAATCCTGGCTTGTCTACTGTCTGGCCCTGGGTTGAGTGTTTTAGTCTCAGTTTTCTCATCTCTAGAATGGGGAGAATAATAATTACCTGACATTTTTATTGGGAGATACTGAATGAGAGCAATTTACAAGGCTGAACAAGTGCTCAATAAATAACAGCGGTTGTGATGATTTTATGTTTGTCTTGAAACTTCCACTTTCTCCCTTTCCACCCTATCCTGCTCATCTCTTCAGGTACTCCTTTCCCTCCTCACTTAAGGAGCTAAGTTCTCTCAAATGCTACTTCTCCCACACTGCTGGACCAGCCTCCATCCAGATAAGGTTCCCATGCCCCAGATCTTTCACTTTCGCCAGTTTCTCTCCCCAAACCTGTCCTGTGCTTTGTTCTCATGCTCGGAACTCGGCTGACAGTTAGCCAGTCTGGCTGCTGATCTCAGCTAATGGCTATGCACCTGGCCCTCCAGGCCAGTTTTGCATTTTTGAAAGGGGCCTCTTGTACCATAACCCAAAGGCACCTGTAGCTTGGCAGGGCCAGCAGAAGGGAGGCCGGGGGCCAGGAGGGCTTTTTCTGGACTGCTCAGGTGCAGCAACCCTAGCCTCCCTTTTCTTCCTGTCCTGGTGAGACCCAACTGGAAAGCGTAGAGAAAACCAGGGTCATTTAGAACACAGTCAGGATACAGCTTTCTCAGGAGTTAGGTTCTGAAGTCAGTGTAGAAGGTACACTTGAGTGAAGTCAGAATACCTTCAAACTGTTTCTTGCTTGAGCATGAGCTAATCAAGCAGGCAGCTTGACTTAGAGCCTCACATTGTCTGACAAGGTGCATGTTTGTGCACTAGAAGCACATAAGGGTGGGCTGTGTGGTGGCCTGTGCCTTCCTCTCATGCTCACTCGGGGGCAGACAATTGTTTAGTGGTAGGTGCTATGGAATCACCAGCACTATTTATTTTTTCCTGTTGCTGAATCTGAGTAAGTTAGATACACCTGTGCTATGACTGTACCATATGAAAGTTCCACTAATTCTCTTGTGTGGTGTCCACAGGTTTGGGTGTGTTCCTGAATTCTTGTTTTGTCTTGGCAATAGGACGTCCCTGCAGAGGGGACACCCTCTCGGGCGGCGGGGGGCTCCAGCTTTGTCCGCGAGTCCCTACTATCCCTCACCAAGGCAGATGTTGGCAGGATTGGGGGCCCCCACAGTTCCAAAGTGGGTTCCTATCCATTGTGGGATGAGTGCACAGTATAATGTGTTTCTTAGATATCCCAGCTTCCCCCCTCCATGAGGAAGGGCTCAGGATGCCCTTAAGGAAAATCAGGATTCCTTTCCAGGTTTCAAGGGAGAAACCTCTAGCCAAACTCAACCTGACAGCAAAGGCCAGCTGAGATGGTTGTGGTAGAGAGTGTCGCAAATGGCTCCCAGAGATCCCACCTGCTGGTGTTTGTGCCTTTGGGTGATCCCCTTGCCTGGTGTCTGGGGTGGGCTAGTGATTTACTCCTGATAAACAGACCACGGCAGAAGTGTTGGGATGCCACTTCCGAGATCAGGTTACAGGAAACTGCTGGCTTGCTGCACCCCCTCTGCTCTTGGTCGCTCTGAGGAAGCCAGATGCCATGTTGGGAGCTGTCCTATGGAGACACCCATGTGGTAACAAACCCAGGGTGGCCTCCAGCCAACGGTCAGCAAAGAGCGGAGGCCCTCAGTCCAACAAACCATGAGCTTGGAGGCTGATCTTCCCCAGTCGGGCCTGGAGGTGACCGCAGTACAGGCCTACAGCCTTGAATGCAGCCTGGGGGAGAGCCTGAAGCAGAGGACCCAGCTACGATTCCTGACCCACAGAAACCATCAGATAATAAATTTTGTCTTAAGCTACTAAGTTTTGGGGTAATTTGTTACACAGCAATGGATAACCAGCACACGAGTTCTGAAAAGTAAATGGAAATGGACCTAAATATTGACTGGATTCAACTCACCATTCTGAAATATAGATTTTCCTTGGAAGAGACCAGGGATTACTTCAAGATGAGACAGATCTGGGTTCAAAGCCTGGCTGTGTAGACCCTGTATAAGCTATTTACCACATCTGAAAAATGGTAGTGATAGTGTCCACCTTTAGGGGGTTGTTGTGAAGACAATGGGAGACGATGTATGTAAAGGGCATGGAGGAGGCTCCGTTGATGTTTGTGAATCTGGTAGCTGGCCTGTGCGTGCTGCCTTCCAGGGTGCTTTGCAGATCCAGCACCGCAGGCAGGCCCTGCTTGACATCAGCCATGGGGGTAGGCCTGATGGGTCCTCCTCCTTCCCTGGCAACGTGAACTACCAGGTGATCTTTGGCAACGTGGCAAAGAAAAGCGAGTGCACACTGTCATTTTTTTTTATGAGCATTTTAATGCAAAACGATATGAAGCTTTTAGGTCCTAGACTTCTGCAAAAAAAACAGTGCCAGAATAGGAAGCATTTTTTTTGTGGGATGAGTGTACAGTAATCAGCCCATGAGAAACAGAAATTCTCATGTCAAACTTCTGGGAACAGTTGATGTTATGTAGAGTTCAGAATTTGCTTTCTCAAGGAAAATTATTTTCTGCCTCCTCATGAAATACAGTGTAAGGCCAAGGCCTTACTTATCCATTAAATACCAGAAGTGATCCCACCTGGAACACAGTATTTCCTGATTCCTGGGCTCACACATGGAAGACAAACATTTTGAGATAAACTTGGATGATGGCTTTTATATGACAAGCCTGTTGCAAAACTATCAAGAAAGGTTTCAGAAAACACTAGTATGAGAAACAAGATAACAGAAGCCCGTGTTACTTCTTGTTCAACAGTAAGGCCAACCTTTCATGTCTTATCAGAAATAACGGGCACAATACTTATTACAAGCCTGGACCATGAAGACAGAGACATGAGATACAAAAACCATTTGACAGTGGCAATCTCAAATTAATAGTCCAGTTGTAGTATATTACAAACTGTAAAGGCCTCCTTCATGTTCTGGATTTGGGTTAAGTCATTAGATTGCATCTTCTACCACAATCTCAACAGTAATGAGTTGTTGTGGAGGGATGGAAACCAGCTTTTCTTCACTCTTTGAAAATTTCTATCACTATGACTCTGAACTTTAGCACCTAGACTTGTTTTGGGTGGCCCAAAAAAGAAGAGATTCTTCAAACATTATAGTTGAATTAGATACCTTTAGCTTCTCTTAAAATTAAATGGAGGCAGAAGGACAAGGTGCAGGCACCACCCAGAACTTTCTACTGGGGCTACTTGACCCCTTCTGAAGAGGTATCTCTGCAGGAAGTAATTGCATGGCTTAATTCTTCTAGACTGCACCACTTCAGATTTATGCCAGTGAAAAGCAAACATTGTTTGTAAGTCATTTAATTGAGTTACCGTCTCTCAACTTTATCAGATGCTGCTAAGGCAGAGCAGCCTGCGTGCCGTCCTGTGGGATGCTTTGTAGAGCTCCCAGGCTCCTTCTAAATGCCCACAGCTTAGGGTCCCTAGTGCTGCTTATTCCAGGCTCATAAAAACGACCAATTTAACAGGTTCAAACGGCATTTGTCTCAATCCAGGGTCTGTGTTGAAGGATGCATCTCCAACAAATTCACAACCCTGATCACAGATCCATTAACTAGTACACACTTAGCTGCAAACCTGGCTTATTATGTTCTTTGGTTAAATACTGTTTCTATATCCCTTCAGAGTGTTACAAGAACAAAAAGGCAATGATATTTGAAAGACTGAAAACACGCCTTTTCCTTTTTCAGCGCGAAGAATGAGTTTACATTGTGTTATTTAAATTTTTACAATTATGCCAGACTTACAAAAAGGTAGCTTTTTTGTTTGTTTTGTTGTTGTTGTGGTTTGTTTGTTTCAAAAAATAGATTCCCCTGGGCTAGCCAAAGCCACTGTCCTGGGACCCAGACCTACAAGAGTCCCTTGATAAGGGTGAGAGGAGCTGGGTCAGCTCATCATGTCCAGACTGCCCAGCTCGGTGCTGCCATCACTGCGCAGGGCCTCTGCCACATCTCTTCTGAAGACTGACAGGTTCTGGGTGAACCTGCAGGAAGAGGAACAAAAGGTGGAGGGCAGTGGCCAGGCCGAGGGATGGGAAAGCCGCTTTGGAGTTCAGGACCTTGAAGAGGGCCTCTCCTGGAGGTGGACTCAGGATCCTGGCAGGGTCCCCCTTCTTCCTCACTTTCTCTGCCATCCCTGCCACACACCCGCCCCACCGTCCCCTCCTGGAAAACAACGGTTACCACTGAATCCATGCTGAACGTTTCGAGGGGTGCGTTTTATGGTTCTACTATTTAATTTTTTTAAAAGTCAAATTACAAAAAGATGGTAAGGATTATAAGGAAAAGAACCAGAGCTTATGTGCCAGGCACTGGATTGAGTATATGTTTTACATATGACTTATTTAATCACTCCCATTCTTCCCCAAGGTATGTCTTAGTATCCCCATTTTACAGATGAGAAAACTGAGTGAGTTAACCTCTTGGGTGAATTACTTAAGCTCTTAGTGCCTACTTGGAGCAGCTACTACTCAGGAGTAGGAGTGAGAACTCCCTGAGTCAACCCAGGCAATGCCTATGGTTCCCGGCATGTGGGAAACGTCCAGCCCAAGTTGGCTACTCAGCAAGGAGGTCTATGGGATGCCCACTTCACAGAGTGGCTCAGGAGGAGGGAATCAAACTGCCAAGCCTTAGAGGGAAGCCATTCCCCCCTTTGGGGCACCTAAGGTTCCCATATTCATCAAGTTGCTTCTGCTGCTGGCTTCTGAGTTGGCCCCTCTCCACCAGCTGGAGGACCCTGGTGTGAAACCAGCAGTCAAGGGCTCATGTCAGTAGAGCCCATCCAAGTTGGCTGTGTACTGCCCAAGCCCAGACGGGTGACTCCACCACACACCATGGGGACTGGGATGACTGGCGATTTGCATTTCAAGTGGGGTAGCATTTGAATGCTAATGGTGCAGGCGGTTTTTTTTCCTGAGCACATTTTCTTTTTCCATCATTCGTTATTGTATGTCTACTTCCCCTGAATGTAAGCTCCATGAGGGCAGGAACCTTGAGCAATTAGTTCACCACTGGTATCCCAGTGCCTGGCACAAAGCAGATTCTCAGTAAAATTTTGTGAACTGAATGAATGAATGCATGAAGCATGAATTCAGACATAGCTGATAAGTTCAGGTTCCTCTCATTTAGTTCTCTTTGGCAACTACAATACCAGTCACTCCTAGAGGACAGACAGAGGAAACAGCTAATATTTACTGTGGATCTTTTGTCTCAGGTACCGTGCTTTAACAGTCTGTCATTTAAGCATCACAGCCAACTCTTATCATCTCACTTCACTGTTGAAAAAACTGAAGATCAGTGAAATTAACTGCCTTACTCACCAGGAAGCCTTTCCTTGCTCTCTGAAGCAGACCTATGCTTTCTCTCTTTGACCTTCTCCATCACATTGATATTTTATCTCTCTCCTGTTGGATTATAAACTGCTTAAGGGCAAAGGCTGCGCTTTGTATCCTTGCATAGGACCTAGCCTGATTCTTGGGATAAAGCAAATATCCAGTTAACACTTACTAAATGGACTTGAACTGAATCTAGGACTGCAAGGTTTGTAATAGAAAAGCCACGTCTATATGTGAGCCGTGTTAAGCACAAGCCAGTTATTTTCCATCAACCTGAAATGTCCACCTCCTCGAGAGAGGCTGAGCTTCTTGGGCAATGCTCACCTGTCTCTGTTCTTGATGGACAGGTTCTGTTCCACTCCTTCCATCAGGTTCCTGAAGCACTGGGCAAGAACCTCCTGCTTGGGGAGAGGTTGGCTGTTGATCAGACTTGCCCTCAGTTCACTGAAATACTGTTGGGAAACAGGACTAGTGTCAGAGTCCAGACCTGGATAGGGTCAGGCTAGCTCTGATCAATTGAGTAATTACCACAGGAGTTTTGTCCAGGTCCACCTGGAACTTTAAGCTGTAATAGAAAACCAAAGTCTAAGAGAGACATTCTTAGGTCTAAATTGTATGATTCCATCCCATTAAAATCTCTTGCTGAAATTGTTTTATTGTCACTGCTCAGGCTGAAGGGGTCCGTGCCTCCTCTGTGGGGGACCTCTTGTCTCCACTAATCACAGATAGGCTGAAAGACAAAGGGCCCCTCATGCTGAGGGGAGGAACTCAACCAAAAATCCAGGGGGCAGTTTGGGTGACTGAAGGCAAGGCCGAGGGAACCCCCCCCTCGCCCCCAGCCTTTCTCCAAGTTTCTCGTCCTTGTGGGCTAGGACAAGTCTGCTTTGTTGAGGTGGGGTACTGGAGGGGCTTGTTAAGTTCTGGGAGAGCTTTCTGGCACTCAGAAAATTATCTGTCATCTTTAGTCACTAATGCACAGCCCTTTCTCTGCTGGAGTTTGTGGGCTTTCATACAAACAGAAGCTCCTAATCACTGGAAACAGCCTAATTTCAGCAAAATGACAACATTTGCCAGTCATGTGTTTATTCTTCCAAGCCCAAACAGTGTGATATTTAATTTCCATCATACACTAAAACAGCTCACATCAAAAACACACATAATTAATAGGTAGTCAGACTAATACTTACATACTATATATCAGAGGCATAACACTTAAACCACAATGTCTTCCTGAACAAGATTGGGAATGCACAAAACTACTTATTTTTCCCTTTTATAATGATGCAGTGACTCACACCAAATAGAAAATTATTAGTTTTTCATCCCAAACCATGAAATATTGCCTCCATCAGGAAAGTATAATATTGTGATGTCATAAGCTTTTTCCAAACACTGAATTTGCCCTTATTCCCTCTCAATCATTTTAAAAGAACTGCTCTCTTTTATAGAGCTTGGATTTAAATCACAATAACACTGAGGGAAGATGAATGACAGTGCTATTGAATGTGGCTAAAATTGGATACTTCAGCACAGGTGAATGATGAGACAGCTCTCCTCTTTTTGATATATTTTCTTCTTCTATTAGTTTCCTTCCAAGGCTGGGATTTCAGTTTGAATTTTAATGTATGCGGCTGCCTCTAATCTCACTGTCTTTTTCCCCAGTTCTATCTTATTGTATAGACAATTCATTCTCCAAAGCGGTGATGCACTGTTCCTACTGACTGCTGGGAACATAGGGGTGGGTTCAGGAGGAAGCTGGGGAGGCACAGGAGCCAGCCCAGGGTGGCGGATGCACTTAAGAGCTGGGCAGAGGGTGATGGCTCTGCAGATGAATCCCTGAGGGGCTGCTGCTCATCTAGGGCAGTGGGATCCCAGATGGAAAAGGAGGCCAAGGGAAGAGGCAGCAGAGGTGGCTGCTCAGAACTCCCCTAGACTGGGGAGTGAGGGCAGGCTGGCAGCACTACTCAGTGTTTGGTGGCTCTGGGTTCCAGAAGAGCTCATCTGGAGGACTCTGCTTAACTGAAAAAGATCCGAGGCCTTGGGGAAAGGCCTTCTTGGGGAAGGCGCCCTTGTCTCGGGGTTCTTAAGGGCCCAGTTCAAGCTCAGCTGGCTCTGCTCCTCTGCCTTGCCTTGCTGCAGCTTGTCCTGGCATACAGCCTCTCTAGCATTGTCTCTCCTCCCAGGGACCAGCTCCTGTGGCCTTTCCTGACGTTAAACTCACCTTCTCGTTGAGCAGGATGAGCCCCAGGAGAGGCCTGGACACTGACCACTGGTTCTGACAGTCTTCGAAGATGATGGTGTTCATGAGGACTGACATCATCTAGAAGACAGAGTCATAAGAAGACACTGATGCCTTGGCTCAGAGTTCCTCCTCCTCTTAGGCCTTTTATGTACTCACCTTCCGCCCCCCTATTTTGCTAACACGGGCTCCTTCCGGACAAACAGCTTTGACTCTGACAGCCTGTAATGCTGCCTGGAAGAACCCTTGGCAAAGACCCTGGCTCCCTGAGGAAGAGTTTCTACCATCAAGAGTTTTGGTGAGAACCTTCTGGGTGTGGAGAAGTCAGAGGCCACAGGGACAAGGGGATCAATCCCCCCCTTACATCCCTTCTATGTTTTCCTTTCTTCTGGGTCATGGGCAAATGCCCAGCTCACCTTCCCTTCTGCCTCTCATTTCACCAACAGAGGTCAACTGTTGTGGAGGAGCAAGGTCTCTGTGGCCCCTCTCAGAGAGAGGAATGGGGAAGCATTCCAGGTGACCTTGGAAAGTCATCTTTCCTGCTGGCTCAGGTTGTTAAAGTCTTTTCATTCATTTAGCATTCACTAACTCACTCATTCATTCACACACTCCTTCATTCACATACTCACCCATTCTCTTAAATTCAAAGTCTGCAAGGCACCTAGAGGAGGTAAGAAAACACAGGCTTCCACCACAACCTCTGCCCTTGAGGAGCTTGAAATCTCCTGGGAGGGGGTGTACCCAGCAGATAGATAGTAGGAAACAGGACTGTGGGGACTCAGAGGAGGATGGGGTGCCTCTGGGTCCTTGAGGAGAGGCCAGAGAAGATGCCACAGAGAAGGTAACATTTAAAGAGTTCACCATAAATGTGTTCTGAGCAGAGGAAGCAGCAAGAAAGGAAGCTGGGAATGCACACAGTGGGTGCTGCAACGGTTAAGGACCTCAGGGTGGCAGGAGAGATGAGAGGTGGGCTAGAAGCGAGACCCCAGTGCCAACCTGGAGGACCATGCTGCGGAGTGTGGACTTCATTCTGACAGCAGTAGGGAGCTGCTGGTGGGTTTGCAGCAAAGGAGGGACAGGCTCAGTCTGCATGTAAGAAAGAGCCCTCTGGGGATGGGGAAGGTGTCCTGAACAGGGAGTGGGAGGAAGGGGATGAAGCTGCTGCAACAGTTTAGGCAAGCGGTGGTGAAGCAGCCCTCAGTCACTATGTGGAACTGATGATACACTTTCTGCTTCTTGAAGTCTTTACCTCCTTTAGCCCCTCCTCTCCCGTAGCTTCAGAGTTCCTTTCCCCACAGGAGGGTGGGGTAAATGGCAATTATGTGTTCTGAACTCTGCCTCACATGGAATAAAGAGCACTCCCCCCTCACCAATTCCAAACTAGGGTTTGGTGGCCTGGCTCACTTTGGGACACATTTGATCTTGTCCTCTAGAATTGCAATTTACCCTGCCATCTCAGGCGAGTTACAAGCCCTCTCTCTGTCTCAGTTTCATTAGCTATAAAGAGGGAAATAATAATCCAGCATAAGGAAGCTATGAGAATCAAATGAGATGGTACATATAAAAAACACTGCAAAGAGTAAAAAGTGCTATAAACATTTAAGGTATATAGTAACTGTAATGAGCTTCACTGCAACTCTAAACATCTGCCATTCCATACATCATCATCATCATGACAGTTAGACAGGTTGCATATGAAATCTGCCAATTCCATATTTACTGTATGTCCAGACTCTCTGGGAGAGGCTAGGTCTTAAACCTGGCATGTTGAACATCATTTGCAGATCACATGTCTCCATGTACAATCTAACAAGCCACCCCAAGTCATAGAGCCACAAATTAAATTGACAAGCAAAACTAACAGATCCATGGAGACAGTCTAAAATATTATGGGCTTCACAATTTGAAGGCAGAATGGATATTTTAATGGAAAAGATTAAAGTTAGAAGCACCAAACTCCTCTAGTAACTGACAAAGCATCCTGAAGTGATGTGCCAATTACTTTATACGGTTCTCTCGTGGATTCATTTGTCTGAATGCATGTATTTATGTCTGTAATAAGTAAAGGGATGTTTGAATAAAATACTTTTCTAAAAATAAAGTTGGCTAACATGGATGATTTCTTTTTTCTTTTTACTCTTCTGGAAAAATGGAAATTAGTGAGCAAATCTGCTCAAATGGTATTGACATGGCAGCCCATTTCCAGAATCCCTTTTTTCTAATAATCCAGGGGCCTATCTAGAGTAGGGTATGGGGGAAACAGCCCAACTAAGAGGACACATTTTTTTGAAGAAGGGCCCCCATGTGGAAGAAAAATGGGTGGAATGCTTAAGTACAGAATCCTGTACCAGGTAATGTGAAATCCCTGGTGGGAGGTTTGCTGGTTAAAGATACAAATAAGTAAAGAATGAATGGAGGGAGTCCATGGCAGCTCTGCACTGCCCCAACCCCACCCCATCAATATTCCCTACAAGGAATAGTCGTGTAAACTGAGGTGCCACTTCCCCAGCTTTCACTCACCTCTAACGCTGCTCTAAGGATGGCTGGAATGGACATTTCAAATTTGCCCAATCCAGGCAACATTTTCTAGGGCCTGTGCCCTAAAACACATACATTATCCCACTGCATTATTCCACGCAGCTCTTCTGCCAAACCAGTGAAGAGACCATTTTGGGAAGGGGAGCCGTGTGGCTCGGTCCATTTAGGAAGACCACACTCCCCACCGCCTCAGGTGCTCTCTCATTCTCCTTCCCCCTTCCCACAGGCTTTGGCTTGAGTTTGTAGGAAATTTCTCTCAATGAGAAATGTGTGGTAGAGACAGGCTTTGGAGTCCCAAATCTGGCCTGTCACTTACTTAACTTGGGCAAATCATTTCACTTTTCTGAGCCTTTATTTCATAATTATAAAATGGGGATTACAACAACTACTTTGAAGGGCTGCTGTGAGGGCTGAGTGAACCCATACAGAATCAGCATTTTGACCTGTGCTGGCCACTCAACGAATACTAGTATTCCTCTACTCCAACTGTGGTTACCCACCTCCCCCGGCCTGACCCAATGTAATTTCATGGCTCAAGGAAACACCCCATTTAATATCTTGATTAGAAACAGACAAATGAAATTATAGTCTCCTCACAATTATTTAACTTCACTGAAAGTTGAGGTCAGAAAAATAACGTAAAATAGGAACCAGTCCAAAAAAGCATCCCTATTTGGTCTGGCACAAGTATTGGTATAGATTTTGAATGAGAGTGTTTCTGATGTTCTGAAAACTTGTAACCATCTAAATAAAACATGAAGCTACTCTACAAATATCTGACCTGGGAAAATGAAACAAAAAATGTTATGTTATCTACATTTCTGTTCACTCCCCAATTCCTCTCCTATTTTTCTACTCTAATATGGGATAGGGAGAATCATTTCTCAGATGCATGTAAGGAAAGAGCAAAGCAAAGCAGACTTTCCTATCCAAATATGCTGGTTCACACTTTCCCTACACCAAGGTGGTAATTAAATGCTCTCACTTCAAATACTTCCTGTTCTATCTCCTGTTGTAGAATAAGCAAATTCCTGGTTTGTGTTGGATGCTTTACTGCTAGATGGTGAGTACGTATTTCTTACTAAGGAAGCTGGAGGCTCAGAGAGCAGGGTGGAGGGAGAGATGTGACTGGAGGTTAAGTGGGGGTAGAAGCTGAGAGAATGGAAAATCTGGCTTGAGTGAGTATAGGGTGCTTACTGCAACAGGGACAGGGTGGGAAAACGAGTCTGCAAACTCCAGGTGTTCTGGGACCGGGTGGGACTCTTCTCTGTATCCTCAGGGCCATGCATGGGACCTAGCGCACATCAGAGGCTTCAGAAATATCTACTGAATGAGTTAATACATAAATGAATAAATGAATGACTGGGAAAGGATGAGTGCAGTGTCAAGAGCTAAAAGGGGAAGATTATATAGAAAACAGAATTCTGGCCTCAACTTATGGCTAAAACCTGAAATGAATAAATATCTAAATTGATACACTGTCCATTGCCAAGGATCTTGCTCTTGAGTGTTGAGCCAGAGAACTCCTCTGAGCCACTGTGTTTCCATGGCCAGCAGTTCCCAGCAAGGGCCAGGGGCCGAGGGCCAGTGGGGAGAGGGAGCAGCGACTTTCAGGTTACAAAGGCAGAAGACCTCGGTGCTGTCTTTTCTAATAACAAGGACATCTACCTAAGAGTAAGCTGTGCCTGATGGCTCTTCTCACTGCCTAACGAAAAGAGTGGAGAGAATAATAATTTATGGAGAGCCTTCTCTGTGCTCAATACTCTGCTGGGCACTTGCATACATTATCTCTAATCCTCAACTAACCCTGGGGAGTATCATCCCCATTTTACAGACTAAGGATCTGAGGGAGCCTGAGAGAGAAAGTAACTTGCTCAAGGCTGTGGCTCTCAGGATGTGGAGATGAACCAGGATCTGTGCACAGGCTGCCTGATGCCAGAGGCTCTGTCTTCTGTCCTACCAGCCTGCTGCCTGCCAGCCATCCTCAGGCTGTGAGTGAGGACCGGGACTGCCAGCAGTGGGCAGAGAGGCAGTGTTTCTGGCTCCTACTGCAGACATCTGGAGGATTTATGGTATGAGAGGAAAGGCTCATTTTGGGGCATAGTGTCTTCTTCCAACTTTAAAGTACTTCACAGATAATGTTGTCCAGGCGTATCTACTATTTGGCCACTCTGATACCTGCTGATGGGTCAGGCAGGCCCTGAAATTTCTGGGATTAGAATCCCAGGCAGTCCTTCCTGAGTGTTCTCAGCAGACCTTCCTGACTCCCACTTAAAGTTTTTATAAATCTGATTAACGTATTTTCAAACCCTCAAGATGAACAATAGTAGGCATAATTAAGAGTGTCTTTAGAAAATGGTCCATTGCACATCTTTCTAAAAATAATGGTTTCCCTCCCTCCAAGAGTACCCTGTACACAGCAATTTAAATTAACATCATAGAAAACATTCGGACATTAAGCTAATTTCCTTTGAGTTATAACACTCTCTTTAAAATGAACACTTTTCATTGTTAAGGTTCCTCAGGCATACCAAATAATATTGCATCTTTAGGTTCCACGAGCATACTGAAAATAATAGAAAACATTCCACAAAGTCTGTATTTTCTGCATGATATTTCTGTAAACCCACAACTACTCTAATTAAAAAAATCCATAAAGTTCTAAGAAACAGGTGAAAAAATTCAAGCCCCTCTCTCCTGCTCCCCATCTGTATCATAAAGACTGAACTGAACCTGAAGTGACATGAACCCTGGTCCTATAGGGGTATGTCCTGCAGAATGGGGGGCCTCAATCTTTTAGGTGGAGGCCTTAATGGGAATAGGGGTAGGACCCAAAATTATCTGTATTTGTGGCCTAACTAGATTGTCCCTGATTTTGAGGGGACAACTGAGTTGATATTTTGAGGAATAATAAATGCATCAAACTCTTAAGCGTTGCTTCTGAGTTTCAGGAATACCTCTGGTATAGTAATTGGCCTTTCAGAAGGCCAGTAAGACAGGAGGGAGGAGGTTGGTTTTAACAACAATAAAAAACAAAACAAAACAAAAATAAAAACCCCTGCCCCCCCAAAAAAACAAACAAAAAACAAAAACAGGTTGCCTGAATAGTGGAGTAGGATTTGAAAAAGCAGAGGAAACCATGTACACACCCATCTGCACAGCAATTTCTCCAGAGCCCCATGCCCTGCTGGCAGATCCAGGATCTGGAAGAACCGGAAGGCTGCCAGAGGAGGAAAAGTTTTCAGATGTCCAGTGCTTGTGAAAGTAAGAGAGTTGCTGCCATTACGAAGGACTGTTCCTGAGGCCACGTGCACAACAGATATTGAAATATGATCCTGCTCAAATTAGATGCTAGTCATCTTTAGGGAAAAGGAATCAACTGTTCTCTTTGTCTGCTGTCTACCTATATGATATTAGCGGAATGTTATGAAAAATGAACATAATGGACAAATGAGCATACATTTGGTTGTATTGTCTTGCCTGGATTAACTAAGACCCACAATCTAAGTTATGTTAAATCTTTAACATATGTATAAATTAAGTACATTCCTAAGAGCTTACAGTGTCTTTGCAGCCTCACAATAAAAGCAGGTACCTAGCACTTTAAATGAAAAAAAAAAAAAAAAAATCAAACAAAATACAGGATGAGGTAAGCCTCTTTTTTAAAAAAGAAACAAGATTGCAATCAATTATGGGTGACCCATTCTCCCCTGGAAAATCATTTGGGAGCTCTGCTTACTTGGCCTTTATACAATGCTAGCCTTGCTTTTAAAAAACAAAACCAACAATAAAAAAACCATTCCTACCAGTGAAGGCACTGCAGGGCTGCTAAACTCAGCTGACTTTGGTCATATATTAGCACTGCATGTTCCATATCTAAACTAATAGCATCTTTCTCCATCACCCCTCCTCACAGAAAGTTAAGAGATGCTTTTCTCCAAGTGATAAATTGCCTGGAATATTTAAAAACTCTTCCATCCATGTAAAATCTAAGGAAAAACACAGCCTAGTTTTGCTGTCGTTTCAATTTTCTCCATTACCAACATTACCCCTAGTTCTCAAAACATTCATTTTAATCATAGTTTATTGGGGAACAAATTACCTGCCAGTCTCCTAGCTTATAAGAAAGAAGATAAAGTTAGAATGAAACTTCAGGATTAATTAATTGAGAGTACTGCATGTAATGTGTCTATTCTGAATGTTACAGCACACATCACAATGAAAACAGTTTTATTTTCCATGGTTGAAATAAATTATAATAAATAATTCATTTCAATGGCAGAGATGTACTGGAGAGCAACAGCAACAAAATTGACTACACTACACTGTCTCATTCTTGAATCTTCATTATCCATTTGAAACTTTTTACGAGTAGTAAATCATATTTCAAGTGGCTGCAGATCTCATAAAGCAGCTTGCTGCATTAAAATAAAACCAGAAAACCTGGGGCACTGGAAGGCTGCAGGGTTTGCCACTCAGCACTATTTGGGAAACCCTTTTTCATTCTTTTCTTGCCTACATCAAACGAACACTTTTTGATTTAATGTAAAAATTAAGCATCACTTGTCAAAAACATCCTTTACATTAGGGTAGGGATGTTGGGAAGAGGTAAGGTGGTTCCTCATTCTTTTGGCAGGTAAAGGAATAGCTTGCACCCCCAAAGTCATTTTCCCCTAACTTTTACTTGAGTGACACTTATTTCCAGTTCATGGTACTGCCAGAATGACAGCTAAATAGTCAGGTTCTAGAACCTCTAAAGGCCTATCCCAGCCTCTGGAGTGTATGTGTGTGTGTACGTGTGTGTGTGGGGGGGTGTTGTATCTCCAAATTAGCAAATATATGAGTACATGCTCAAGAGAGACTAACAAAGGCACAATGATACTGTCTAAAGAGAATAACCTTTCTGCCTAAATTAGGCGATATTTAAGTTGAATCTTAAAAGATGCATATGACATCATCAGAGAAGAAGGATAAACTAGAAAGAAGAAACAGAATGTGAGGTGGTACAGGAGACAGGGCTTGGCATGTCTGGGAAATGAACAGCCCTGGTGCAGGAGGCTTTTGAGAGACCTTCTTTTGAACAGAAGGGAATAGAGCTGAGGGTGAGAGGCAGAAGACTGGGCTGGGTGCAGGCTATAAAAGGTCTTCTATGCCATGCTAAATGCAGAATTAAGTTAGGGCCAGTAAATAAAGGTAGTCTTCAAGGGATTTTTAAGGAGGAAGTGACATGATAAGATCTGTGATTCAGAACAGTAATGGATGGGGGTTCTGGAGAATGGCAATGAAGAGCAGGTACTGGGGCAAGGTCATGAGTTTAAGTACTATTGCAAAAACTTCAGTGGAGAAATGAGGAGGGCCTCAACCAAAGTTGTGGTGGCAGAGGAGAGGAATGGTGAGAACCCTTGACTGCATACTCCGTTTTCTTCCCAGTCAATGATTTCTTCCCAAGGAGTAGAATCTGATATTGAAGCTACGGATAAATTCAGAGCTTTAAGAACAGGGCCTCAAATCCAAGATGGCCAATGGAGAGAAGGGTTTGGATGTCAGACTGCCCCAGCAAAGCTACATCTAGTGGAGAGGTGGCTGCTGTTTAGCAGTCCCATAATACAAACAAACTATTTACTTTGGGAATAAGTAGCAATGAAATGAACCCTAGACAGTACAAATATTTTTGCATGACAGAGATGACTATAAGCACATGTTTACATTAAATATTCAGTGACAAAGCAAACTCTGAGGCCACTCAATACCAGGGATAGGAGTGGGGAAACAGCATGCTGCTTTATTGAACAGTCATCACAACATTTCCCAATGAATATCATATTTCACAACAGAACAACATAAGGCATAATGGCACGAGGGCATCTCATGCAGTCATCAAAGCAGAGTGCAATGAATATTGTATTTCACAATAAATATATTATCCCTACAGTAGGAGGTTCAAAGTTTCATTGCCTCTCATCTGTCACTACATTCTCCCTGATTTCCTGAAGAGATTTGGTTAGATGGCCCTAAAATTCCTCATAACCACAGTGGAGGATTATTTTACTTATGTTCAAAATGTTTTCATGTGGAGGAAAAAGCATTTTTGTGGAAAATTCACAGGGCCCCTTAGAAGCATTTTCCATTAAAGATTAGCCTAGAGTTTATATTTAAACCTCAGAGGATGGCCCAATGCCTTTCGGATTTGAGGGGATTTTATTTATAGATGTCTAAATGGAGTAGAAAGTGCTGGCCGAGAGGCCGGGGAGATTATTCAAAGATGTTGCTGAGATATGGGAGTTTTTTCCTCCCTAATAATTACCTAGTGGGCCTCAGGAATGATAGTGACTAAAAGTGCTGGGAATAGAAACTCCTTTCTCGATTTGTTCAAACGTTTACTGACAACCTATTTGTGCCAGGCTCTGTGTCAGACCCTGGGGATGCAGAGATGAACAAGGCCCTGGCTCAGCCCTCAAAGAGCTCACAGTCTAGTAGGGGAGGAGGTACACAGTATATAAACAATGAAAAGCAGAAGCCTGAACAGGAGGCTGACTCTGCCCAGGGTGGCAGGCTGGCAGGGAAGACTTCCTAGAGAAGGTGGCATTTGGAGCTGTTGTAGAGAGAGAATAAGCAAAGTATGACAGGCAGTTGGGTGGGAAGAAGGGCAAGCAAGGGCAAAGGTTTGGAGAAGTGTCTGGGGAAGTGATGGGCAGTTCTGTGGGACTGGAGTGGGTGTGTGGGGAATGGTGGTGGCAGATGAGCTGGACTAGGTAGGCAGGGGTCAGATCTTGTGATGGACCTGGTAATGCATGCTAGAGAATGTGGGCTTTTTCCTGTAGGGAATGAGGTGCAATTAAAGCCGCATGAATCTTTCTGGCAGTGAGGTAAAAGGCAGGACTCTTGGTAGAAACACTCTCCACAGGGCCTGGGACTTTACGAAGCCTGTCCCAGCTATCTGACTTCTCCCAAGAGGATGCTGCTTCCCAGCCCACCCCCTTCCTGTTCTAGGATTGGGAGGCCACAGACCCAGGAGGTTACTTCCTTGGCTCCTGTCAGGATATTTCTCAGCTCCTGCCTTGCTGGTTCCATTGCCAGTACCCGAGAAATGGCACAGCCATTACTTCGTTTGGCCCACAGCACATAACTTAATAGTGTCCCCTGTCAGGAATGGTTCTCTTTGTCAGGAAGCTTTTTATTGATGTTCAACCTTCATTTTCCCTTTCTTAATATTATCCCATTATGCCAATACTCCACTGTGCCATGCTAAGTAATTCCCTTTCCTCCTTGGCATTTATGTCTTCCAAGTATTTATAGACTTATCAAATGCCCCATTTAGTTGTCACTTAGGCAAGCTATACATATTTAGCTTCTTTAATCTGGCCCCATAAGCCAGCCCTTCCATTCTCCTAAATCACTTGAGTTTACTTTCCTCCAGGTTTCTGCCAATTTGTTTCCTGCTTCTCTGTAATGAAGGGGGCTCAAGAAAAAGATGGGGAGGGAGGGCAGGCTTGCTCCCTCCGTGGGATAAGAGCACATCATTTTCCTAGGGCGGAAGTTCTGCCCTTACAGTGCAGTCTCCAAAACAGGCCAGGCCTCTGAAGGGGCTGAGTCCCTCTTGTTATCTACTACATTTCTTTCACTCATACAAACTTCAAGTCCATAATATTCTATTGTTAGTTCTTATGCGATAGGTATACACAACCAACACATGCTTATTGAGTAACTACTCTGCCAGGTACTGTGCAAGGGACTTTTCCTTTCTTTTTCCCTCCCTCTTCCTATTTCTCCCACTAATTCACTGCTCAAAGAATTACTGAGGTCCTACTATGTGTCAGGATATGGAATCGAATAAAATGTGGTCACTGTGGCCTTAAGGAGCTCATGCAGCCTAAAGAATTTATTAATCTCTTACAGCCCACATATCAATTTGTTTCCTTATAATCTTAAGGATCTCAGAGAAATCATTCCTAAATGCACTTATCTCTAATTGACGCTTTTAGTTTCCTGAGTGGAACTTCTTTGTCTCATCTTAAATGAGATGCCACATTAAGTATGGGCATTAACACAGAGCTCTTGCTTAGGGTTTTTTTTCTGGTGGGTCTCCTCAGGGCCTAAGAGATTTCTCTTCAGGCCTTGTACTTTCCATCGCTATCCTTCTTGCCAGCTTACTTGATGTTTGTTCACATGACCTTGACTAAGTATGCACTCTAATGTTTTCTTTTCCTTGAAACTTGTGTATTGAGTTATGGAGTAGGCTAAGGGAGTGACAAATTGGAAAGACTCTAAGAAAGTGAGTCTTAGCTAAAGTTTTGGGAAGTCTGGGCACGAGACCACAGGAGGTCAGATCCCGGAGGCTGGTTCACGTAAACTCGAGCATTCTCTGGGCTGAGATGTTATCCTCAAAGAGGTGAAGGAACTATCCCATGGTCACATAGTTAGGAAGTAGCTTAACTGGGATACAGAGCCAGGTATGTTGACTGCAAAATCCATCCTTTTCCCACTGTCTACTGTGTTTGCTGTCAATTAGAAAGTCCTCAACAAATATAGATAATTTGCAATTAAACATTTGAAAGAAGGATGGAATTATGGCAGTCTGAAAGCACTCAGTCTATATTCTAAGCATGACAAGGGAAACTGAATTAATAAGCAAGAGTCCCTCTGGGTTGCAAAGTCTTTGAGGCAGCACTAATTTTTAAAAGATCAGAGGATTAGGGAACCTCTGACTTGTTCTTCAAGTAGTAATCAGATGGCAGTCAAACAAGGGTCTTCCTTAGCATACTATATAAGCTCCCAGCCACATCTATGGCTGCTGCTGAGAGAGTTCAGACAGAAATAAAGACAAAGGTTGGATTTACATCTCCAGCACACTAATATACTTTGGGAGAATTTCATGTAATTTACCCTTCAAGTATGTGAAAAATCAGTCATGATTGTACACTGAATAACTCATACCATCATTATGCAAACTCCCACTTTATACTGGGCATTTCTTTCAAGAAATTCAAAGAGCTTCTTATACCATTCACAATAACACTCAGGGAAATAAAGGCAGCAGAAATCCTGTCTTGGGTTTCTGTTCTATAAAATAGAGTTGTCATTTATCTTACTGTCTCCCTTGGACAGGGATGAAGGGATAAGAAGGAATGCCAGTAAGGAAAGGTAGGTTAAGGCCCAAAGCCTTGTATGGTGAAAACTGTTTGAGATTTGGAGACAAGAAAGCCTTAGTTAAAATCTGGGCACTGCTATTTACTGATTACGTAACTTTGGGCAAGTTACTTGACCTCTCTGAAGCTCTGCACACCTCTCCCATAGAGTTCTGTGGGATTAAATTTGTTGATATACCTACAAACTCGAGTTAAAAATATATGCATATTGGCCCTATTTGCCCATTAGGGTTGTTGTGAGAATTAGAAGAGACATTAGCTACGAAGACACTAGATAAATGGGAAGAGTCAAGAGGTTCTTTGAATTCTTGCTATTGCAAGGAGATGCCTACAAGAGGAATAAGATGAAGTCAGCTTGGGGTCAAGAATCAAACCCACACCACACTGTGCCCTCATACAATCCAGTAAATGTTTGTGATCCTGAGAAAGCTTGTCAACGAAAGAGCACCAGGAAAGGTAAAACACATGGATGGGACTACAGAAGACCTAGTGATCTGGCTGAAGTCACTGCCTTAAAAATCAAATAATCCTGTGAAATGAAGTCATGGGCTTGGGATTTCCTGAAAGGATACTTTTTACATTTATAGGTATGAATGGCAGGGATATTTCCCCCGAAGGACATAAAAAAGTGACATCATTTTTCAAAGTGAAGTCTAATTTTGCATATTTATTGAACACCTTTGTACTAGATGAGTCTATACTCACTGGCTCATTTTGTCCTCACAACTTCCCTGCCAGACTCAAGAATCTTTTTGCAGTGAGAATTGCCACCATCTCAGATAAAACTGAGGCCTAAAGGGGTGACTTGAGGACCCCTAGAGTAGGCAGTGCAGTCAGGACTTTGAAGGGTTTGGAACCAGGGACAAGAAGGCTGGAAGGCTCTTTCTTTCATGTTCTCTCACTGGGTCTCTCATCTGAGCTCCTCTCAGCATATCTGCATATTTATGTCTTTTTTTCTCTCCCTGCAGACTGGCTACTTCTCTGAGCAATGGCAGAGAATGGCTGTCCCACGGCTCTCGAGTTTTCAGGTCTTCAATTCAGGTGAAAATGAGAGGTTGGCCAGAAACTTTTAAGTCTCATTTTCCAAATCCCGGGAGGAAGACTCTAACTGAACAAGCTTGGGTCAAGCTTCCCTACCCCTTGTTCAATCAGTTCTCAAAGATAGGGGTTGTAGGCTCAACCAAGGATTTATGAATGAGTGAATGCTCTGTGTCTCCCCCTGGCCACCTCTCCGTCCCCTCCAATCCTGTTTCTAGGTCATTTAAAGCAGTGTTGTTCAGTGGTTGAGAGCACAGGTTCTGTTATTTATTAGTGATATATAATATTAGGTGAGTTTCCTAAATTCTTTAGAGCTTCAATTATGGTATTTTGATTATAAAATGGAGATTAAAAATACCTACCTCACAAAGTAATGGGATTTAAATAGAACTATATATAACTTACATATATATGTGTGTGTGTGTGTGTGTGTGTGTGTGCATGTATATGTGTATATATGCATGTATGTAAAGCACACATATATATTAGCACAGAGCCTAGCACATGATAATTGTGCTCTTTATCATTCAACATCCTAATTCTCTGCTTGACTCTGAGATTCCCCTCTTAGCGGTAAGCAACACTACAGGAAAAAAGGCTTCTGTTATATAATGGAGGAAAAGTATAGATCTTCAAGGAGGAAGTGTGCAGGTTCTTCCATTTTGGAGCAGCAGGGGAAGGAAATGCTCCTCACCAAATCCTTTCCGGCCACGGCAGCCAGTCTAAGCTGCACAAGCTTAGGATTCTGCTGCTGAATCCTGCACTCACTTGGGCCTGATGCAGGAAGGGGACCTGAGGTGCCACCTGTCTATATCACAGAAACACTGCTCAGAGTAGACTGCACTTGTGTCAAAACTCGGAGTGCAGATGAAACTCCAAGTAACTTCTGCTTGTGAAAGATGGATAAATGTTGCTACCTGTGCTGAGTCAGCATAAAAATATAGACGTCATCTGCAGTGCTCTTTTTCTCAGAGTTCTTAACAAAATAAAAACAAAAAAATGAAAACTAACAGTCAGCAAGACAAGATCATCCCTTTGAACACAGACTGTTAAGCACCTTCCTGGGTTGGCATCAGCATTTAATCTACATGTTAGAAAATTTCATTGCAGAGGGTTTAGAAAAGGATACATTTAGTGGATTCTTTTTATTCTTAATTTATAATGATAGCCAATAATGCCAATCACTACTAATGAAGAGGCTAAAAACCATCTTGCTTGCCATTTGCCACCCTGGGTGAGAGACCGCTATAAAGCTTGCCTAATTATTATTGTACAAAACCTGTGTACGACTCTGTGCTTTCTTTTCTTAGGAAATGTTCTGGCTGTTGTTCATTTTTCACAACTCTGTTGCTATTCTGAGAACATTTGCTGCAGACTAATAGCAAAACTGACTATCTAAACTGTAGGTAAAAGAACGATGACAGATTGCCTTCACTTTAATTCAAAACCAAAACACTCAAGACCCCTGGGAATGCCAAACCAAGCCACTGGCACCCAATGACTTCATGCTAAGTCGCAAACTACATCTTATTCTTTAAAGACAAAAGCTAAGGGACATGTGACTTATTTATTCCAAATCCTTCTTCATGAAGGGCTGGCCTCCCCCCCACCCATTTCTTGGAAAATATTATAATTCTCCTATTCTATAAACATACAAATATAATTGTAAAATGACATCATTCTGTTTTCATTTAATTACCCCTGAAATGCCTTCTATTTAATATTCATTACTCAAAAGCTAATTTAAAAGAGAAAGAGATGCGACTTATTCAAAAAGATGTACTGTCATTCACAGCAATAGTTATCTAATATACAGAAGTTAATAAAGCAGATTAATCTACAAGTCCCTTTAAGCCATTCTTGAGTTTTGAACAACTGCCTCTTTGACCTTTCACCTTCACGCTGTGTACCAGTAGCAGGTGCCAGCTGTACAGAAATTATGGCTGCTGCATTTGAACGCAAAATCTTTTCTTACTTTGCTTCTGACCAGCAGCTGACCCTGTAGGAGTGATTGTTTCTGGTGCTGGCCTAAAGGCTACATAAACCAGTAGCAGATAAACAAAAGGCTACATATACCAGCTGCCTTGCCTAAGGGTACCATCCTAGGCTGACACCTCCACTCCTTCTCCAGCGTCCCAAATTGCTCCTTGTTTGTTTTCATACATGCATTTCACCCTTGTGATTTTGTGCAGAGGGTGGGGGTAGGAGAACCGCCCCCCAAACAAAAAAAACCCCACTCCTCCCTCTGAACTTGACTTTTGAGTATTCCATGCCAAACTGTGCCATTATGATGCTAATCTGGGCCTGATTTAGCAACTTTAATAAGAGGCTAAACCCTCTTGTAATGAGATAATAAAATTTTATTATGTATTTTAATATTAAAAGTCTTAAAATCAAACTCTTCAAATCATACACTAGGACAGAACTAAGGTACTTAAATATCATAGCCTCAGAAAATGGGAACCCGAAAAAGCTTGCTGCAACTAATTTTTCATTCTCAGAAATGTAAACATGGAATTCCTCTGTGGTGGCAGTGAAGGCTCCACCACTCTTAATTACGTGCAGGGAAGAATGAGTCTATTCAGGTAGGAAGCACACTGTACCATTTCCACCAACAGCAAGAGATGGCTTTGACAGTTATTTCTTAGATACAAATTACACAAGTACAGAAACAATCCCCATAATGATTAAATGCAGTTATGTACATGGGAGAATACCAGTGCAAATGGTAACATATTTAAATGTTTTTCCTTCATTAAAAAAATTATATATGATATTAAACCATCAATCAATGCTGAGGCACAGGAGTTTAAATGTATTGTCACCGGTTGAAATAAATGACTTGGAGACTGGATTCTGGCTCACTCAATATGGTGTCTTTGCTGTTGCTTAGTCACCCAATTCTCTGCTGGTTTGGGCTACATCTGGTGGATTTCCATCCCTTTCAATCAATAAGGCAAGTTATGCTACCAATGGATTACATCCTTAAACTGTGCTTAGAGGTAGGAAAACACATGTCCTAGTGAAAAAAAAACAAACCCCTATGTTCTGTTATCCCTTTGAAACAACATGCGAAATACTTTTTCTCTCTTCACCCATGTTTACAATGAAATTTTCTTTAGAGAATATCGGCAGGGTTATTTTACAGTATATTATGATACAATCTTATGTTAGCATTACCATTTGTTTTATTATGTAGTAGTTTATAACCATGTTAGATTTAATACCTAAAGTCTGGCTGACTGCACTTCTGCAAATTAATTTAGTTTTTGGTTTGTTTTGCAGACATTTATTGACCATCATAAGGTTTAGGCTCTGCTAGGTGCTGGGGCAAGTATCAAGATGGAGGTGATTTTGGGGGGAAAAAGGCACTCTGAAAAAACAGGTATTATTATGGTTATAATATTAATTTGATAATTTATAAATAAAGAATAGATTTATATTTTAACTGGTTTTCCTGTTTCCAACTACCACCTTTAGGTTACAGTTGGAACTGTCATTCAACAAATATTTATATAACATATAAAAACCAAATCAAAATGGGAAAGATATGGTGAACAATAAAGGATTTGGACTAGAATCATCCTTCAAAAGATGGATGGACACAAATAATTTTATAACACCATGGGTAAAATGCCTTTATAATAAAAAGTCTACTGTTTCCCTCATTTTTAAACTACAACATTAACTTTCTACACTGATCTTTGGGGATGGTGGCCATAAATTCTTTGTTCCTAAGGATTTTATGCCTTCTGAACTTTTATTACCTGGTTGTTACCCAGATACTTTGTCTAGCCCTGGTCCTCTTAGATACTCTGATTTGTTCCTTAGTAATTAGATTGTATGTAAATACATATACACACATACAAGCATGCACGCACACACCTGACACATCTGAACTTTATGTTTTGCCTCAAACAAACATGTTTATTTTGAAAATAAAAAAAAATGTTTGGAAAGTGTTAACTGAGTTAACTGAGTTTCATTGCCTGTTCAATGAATCCCTTCAGTATGCAAAGACATGACCCAATGTGATAACAAGTCCCTTTAAGTTTTAGTAGAGAGTTAAGTATAGAGGTGTGTTTACAGTAAAATAATCACATCCTTTTGAAACAACTAGCCAAAAAGATTGGCTTCAAAAATTATCAAAAAGATCAGAGGGATATAAAAATATTGCTGTAGCAGTGCTGCCATACATAGCTGTGAGAAATACAAGGGATCATGCACTGGGAGATCTTACCTCTGAAATTTCCCAAGATTACATAAAACAGAGGTGGCAAACCGATAGCCATTATATACAGAGTTGGCCTGCAGAGTGATTTTTTGTTTTTCTTTGTTTTGATTTTCATTTTCAATCAGTGGCCAACATTTGAAAATCTGCATTTCTGGCTTCTCTTGGGGGGAAAATCTCATTGTAACTGACAACACTGGGTCTCCCCTTTCTATAGGGCAACAATTAGCTGGAGCTATGTAGAGGCTGCTCCCTTTAGGCAGGGCATGCGTATTCAACTTTAGGTTTCTTTCAGTCTACCTCATTCAGTTAAGTTTTTTCTTTTGCCCCTATAGACATTTAGTTTGTGATACCTTGTATAATGGATAGGAGAGGGAGAGAGACTCTCAAAGGAACCCGTATGCCAGATTCATAGTTACCAATGTGAGATGCCCTTAAGAATGAACATCAGTAGAGCTAACAGTACTCATTAGGGGCTTTCCTTAGAGAAAAAAAGCTGTTTACAACTAGAAAGGGGTGAATGATAGCATTCTCTATTGAGGAATCAGCAGTGAGAGTCAGGATGAAGTTTATATACGTGCTAGCTATGGGGGATGAATGCAAAGCACATGTTGCTTCCCTACCTTCATTCTACAGCTGCCATATTGATCTACTGTAGAGAATCAGGTTAAAGTAAACCTCAAGAGCTACCTCAAAGGAATTAAATAAAAGACACAAAAGAATGCCATGAGACAGCTATACTATTAGATTCTGACCTCTTCAAGATACACGTCCTGTTAAATTTTGTACCTTCAATGCCTGGCTATAGAATTATTGAATGGTATGGGTGTAGAATAAGAGAGAGGAAGTTCTGTTAGCACTGCCTTAGTGATGGTGGGATCCACAGTGCTTTTCCTGCACCAGCTGGCAAAGCAACCTCCCTCTCCCTTGCCCACTACCTCCTTGGGTCACTGCCCATCTGTTTCTTTCCTGCTGCAGCACAAAGTTGGGGTATAGGGTAACTGCTGTTAATCATCCCTAAGAATGGCCCCAGTGGGACTTTTTGGAGGCTGAACTTGCCTTGTTGTAAGTGCTCAAAACATATACACTTCTTCAGATTAGCAGCTACCAAACAGACTAAAGAGCAGATCGCTTCGTGGTTAAGCATGTGAACTCTGGACCTATGCTAAAATTTTAGCTCTTCCGCTTACTAATATGTGACCTTGGGAAAGTTACTCAATCTTTTTGTGCCTCAGTTTCTCTATCTGTAAAACAGTGATAATACCACAGCTTTATAGGGACACTGCGATGATTAAATCTTATAATGCATAAGCTTAAGTGCCTGCACATGGTAAGCACTTCATTTTTTTTCAATATATATTCCTTTTCTTAGAAATATATACAGAGTATATGCATGGATTGCCATGAAAAAGACCAAGATCACAGCAGCATGTGCAAGAAACAGTTCTGCCTTGCAATGAGTTCCTATTTTCTATTTCTGTGTCTAATGATGTATCCCTAGATTCTAACTACCCTTTCAATCCATGTTATACTTTGATTTAATTGTGAATGTTCTTTCAGCTTGTGTTTTTGATTATCTATCTACTGCTATATTGTTGATAATAAAGTTGCAAACCAACCAGACTGAGCTAATGGGTTATGTTGAGGGCACATTTTCTATTTAAGAATAACTAAAAATGTGTTTATTAATGTTAGTAGATGTCACAGATTTTTTTTTTTTTTTAAAGAGGATAAGAGATGTGAATATATCTTACCTGCTTAAGTGTTTCTCACTGTGAGAGACTGGCTAAGATTCTACAGGCTAAAGTCTCAACATCAGTTAAATAAGTGACTGCACTTTCTCCTACTTAGTATTATGGAATGGGATCTTAAGTATGAAAGATGTCTTGTATAGTATGTCAAAATGTTGAGCAATATCATTTCAATCTAAACACAGAAATGAAAAAAGAGCAGCTGATTTCCCTTTTGCTGTAATTCACTTTGGGATGCATGTCATGAAGAGCACTATACAAAAGCAATTTTCATTGATTGACTGACTGATTGAGGAAAAGGGTGAATGTTCTTTCAGCTTATGCCCCTACTGAAGTATGATTCTTATAGCTCCTGACAGCTCTTCACAATTTGTAGTTAAATGCTATGTTAGGAAGAAAGAAAAAGAAAGAGAGAGAATGGTAATTATAATTTTTTGGGTTTTTAGTACAGCTGGCTTGAGCCAAAATAGATAAACAGATTAAAAGATAAATTCTAACCTAAAGCTTTAATTTCTCCATTCAATGTATTTAGTTTTCACAGACCTACAATTGCTAAAATACCCTGTTAATAAGTTAAATGCATAATCTAATCAGTAATACTGTACATACAGTTTTTGTTCTACTTTTGTGGAAGGTGCTATTCTATCCAGAGCTTTTAGTTTTAGTTGAAATTCTGATTTAGAGCAGCATTCAGCATCACTGCCCTATTCTAATCTCAAAAAGAATTAGTCACATCTCTGAAATGCACCTCTAATTCTATAAGATAATGCCCTTTATTGAATTTGGGCACATCTTCCACTCTGGTATACATCTAAATGAATGCTGATCTATGAAAACACTTAATATGATCAATGATGAAATTGAAAAAAATTCACATACAAATTTTATCTTCCAAATCAAATCACTATAACAGATCAGTGTCTAATCACTGTTCCTGTTGGCCTGTTCTTAAATTTTCAGTTCATCTTCATAATGATATAAAATCACTTGGGGAATTTTTCTACCTTAATTTATGTAACTGGGTTTTTTCAATTGTTAAGTCAAAGTAATGCTGCCAAGACAATAATTCTTACTTGAAATAGATTCATTTAATTACAATGAGTCTTCAAATGTACTAAATTTTTATGCTCACAAAGTTAGACTTGTTTGCAAAATATGGAGATGGCTTATTTGGAGAATGTTTTTAAAAATACTGACAATCTAAATCCACATGTCAAGTCATAATAAACACATTTCCAGGTGAGAGGCACTAAAAATGTCTTTCCCAGGTGGCTGCATACAAATGGAAAGGCTTATTAAGCATGGTCAAAAATCCTTTTTATAGGTTCATGGTTGATTAACTGAAGAAGCTTGAGGAGGTAACTTTTGCAATTTGGAAATGACACTCTTCATGCAATTATGCTTCCAGCAAAATGGGTCCAGGTTGGAGTGGGGTGGGGGGGAACAGATCAAACTAGTAAATAATTGCAGTATCATTGCATCAGTTTAGCTTAAAGAGCTGACAAACCCTCTCTAAACTCGAAGAACAATTAGTCATTAGGGTCTAGTTTTTCAGCACTGTTAAGCAATTTGTAACCCATTCCTTTTAATAGGGTTAGGCATTACTTAACGACACAGATGCCTTGAAAATTGAAACCTCAAGTTATGAAGCAGCAACCTTGTTCATTACTTTCCGTGATAGGCAAATCATCTATAAAAACAGCGTTTAATGGGCAACCAATGAATAATCAATGGCTCACTTTTCATCTGAGTGTGAAAATGAGAATAATCTAATACAGAGTCCCTCTGGTAAATGGCCCAGTCTTGGGTTCTGCTGCTCTTCAGTGCTGATTTATAAGGTCTTGGAAAGCTGATGTAAACAGATGATCAATGGGACCCATCCCTGCTCATAATAACCCCCAACTGGCTCGCTCCCTCTTTTCCAAGTCTATCCCTTCAGGCTATTAGCTCTGACCAGCTAATTCTTCCCACTGCTCCTGCCTGCTGCTTTTACTCTGGCCATCCGTTCAGTCCAGCCGACTCAGAAGTAATTTTATACGCAGCAGAGAGCGGGTGGAATTGATTTTTCACTCAGCGCTCAGTTCCCATCTGAATAATTATCAATTTTACTGCCTCATAAAGGGAAGAGTCAAAATTTCAAATCAATTCAAAAGAGCTTTTGAGACGATAGAAACTGTGCATAAGAATAGAGGTCAAAGTTGTCAGTGACCTAAGGAGATGATGTCAGATATTACTCTACCCAATAGCTGACATCAGAGGCACTCAAGATGATATAACCTAGTGCTAATGCAAATCATATTTATGCTGACTACCAGAGACCAGTCATTAATATTTAAAATGCTTTCTGAAAGCCTACATTCCAAATAAATAGAATGTTTTCCACTGTTAATAAAGATATATTACTACTTAGTCATTTGCTATAAAGTGAAGGATTACCAAGTATTATTAGCACACAGAAGTTACTTAAACCAACAAACGCATGGTAATTCTGAGTAGAGACAAACTTGATCGTCTCGTCTACCATCACATCATTTGCCCTGCACAGTCTGACGGTATTTTGTCTAGGACCATGGCCTATTATTTTTGCTAAAATTTTCTATCAACTTAAAGTTTCTGCCAAAGTTATGAGATAATACTGTGATTATGGCTGAGCGCTGGCAGGAGTGATTTGGTGGTAGACTTATGCTTGCCATGGTGCGGTGGGGGTGAGTCTAATTCCTGGCCAATCCACAGCTATTTATTTTCTCCAGGGGCTGCATGCTCTAAGCCAGTGGTTTTCAACCTTTTGCATGCTAAAACACCTGAGGACAATGACACACTCCCAACAGTAACCATGGCTACTGCTTTAGAGGTGGGAGGAGGGTCACCTGAATCTTGATAGCATGTATATTTTGAGAAGACCTTCTAGATGAATCTGAGATGTTATCCTCATCAGCTGTTCCCTTGAGAAATCAATGGCATGAATGGTAAGGATTTAGGATTTTGGGCCTGATAGACCCTGCCTCGTTCAAATCCCAACGCCATCACTTCACAGTTAATCTCTCCGCACCTCACTTTATTCACATGTAAAATGGGGATGATGATATCCACATTTTAGGGTTGGTGGGCACTAAATAAGAAAATTTTACTGACAATTCCTCCCCTGCCTTGTGACACTCTCTGTTGATTAATTAATCTTGTCTCTCTGTCTCACCTGACAAGAAACTTTTAAGGAGAGAAAATTATGTCTCTCAAGTCTTAATGGCTCTAGCATATACCAAGTCCTCGATAAATAAATAATTGTAAGTTACCTTCCTCTTCCCTTTACCATAACTCCAATGTGAAATAACAGTTCTACGCCTATAGCCCCTTGCCTAGTTACACAAAATCGTAATCACTGCTTACCTCCCCAGGAAAGTAATTGGTAACTGAAACATCACCACAAGTGACATTTACATACTTTCATTTAAATATTAGCAAAAAATGACAACCAGGAAGGAAACCTCTTCCATGGCTGTCTTGTTCTATTTTCATCATTTGTCTACTCAGAGTGACATTTTTCTGCCGATTGCAGGCAACTTATTACCTGGCTAATGATCATGCTATGAGACACTGTTGAAGTGTTTATATTTGCAAACCACAGGCTGTTGTGGATATGAGTTGGCAAAACAAAATAACTAAAATCAGTGTGATGATACTATCTTCTAAATTTAGGGGACTGAAAAAGTATCACAGTGATGGTATCTCCATAGAAAAATGGTATTATTCTCTGAAATATTTCTGGGATGTATATTTACTTTTTATGCATGCTGTTATTATGGTTTTCAGAAATGACTTTTTAAAAACAATATTAAACATGAACCTAACCCATGGTAGGCAGATAGAAAACACATCTGTAAATAAAGAAAAATAAACTGTGGCTCTATTATTTATTAGTTAAATGCTCTTGGGAACATTACCTAACCTATCTGAACCTTGATTTCTTATCTTAAAATGGGAAAAATACCATGATGAGTGAAAAATTCCTAGTTAAAAGTCCTACGTTGCCTGGACTAGAAGCCCAGCAAATGGTAGTTTCCCAATAAGCCAGAGTACTCACAAGGCAAACCTAAGATAACATTATTAGAGCCTCCAGGAAAGAAATCAGAGGTTTAGTGTTTTCAGTTCCAGCCTGGCTCTGTATTTATTTCTCTCAGGCCTCTGAAAGAGCTATCCTCTTTTAGAATTCCGGCTTCAATGAATCTAGGGATTTCTCAAGGGTGGGTAAACGTTGAGGCCAGTGTACTATCCCACTTTCAGGGAAAATAATCCTAAAGAATAACTGGTATAGAGTTCTTGGCAAGACCAGTTGTTCTTAGAGATACCCAGTGTCCAGGATGGTTTCGGGAAAACTCTGTTACCTGCTGCAAGACATCTGGGTTTTGCTGCATAAAGTGTAATAGTCTCTGACCGGCTTGGGTAGCCTCTCTGCATCGAAGTGGCTTCTTGCCCTCTTTCGCTATGTGCTTGAAGAGGTAGGTGACAATGTAGTCTAAACTGGTACAGCAGCTGGAGAAAACAACTGTATCTGCACAAACAAAAAATGAGAATTCATTATCATTACTGAAGTGTTTGCTTCACCTGATTAATTATAATGCTTCTATTAAAAATGACTTTCTGGTTTCAAAGCACTTTTGTCAAACTATAAATTCCTTGAGGGTAGAGATTTTGCTTTTTTTTTTTTTTTAATCTCCTTAAACCCAGTGTCTACCACAGGGCCTGACATAGAGACATATTAGTAAGTAATGATTCCTCAATTTGTGACTTTAAATTATGACCTTTATTCAAGGCAAGTGATGGTTTATTAAGCATCTACTTGATGCAAAGTGCTCTGCTTCAGGGGTTCAACGTCTACTTTGGTGTACTAGAGCTCATAGGTTAGTATACAAGAAACTGTAGCACATTGCTTTATAAAAATGAGTGACAATGCTGTGAGGATTTCAAGGGAGAGATAATTTGGATGGGGATCAAGGAGAGTTTGGTGGAGGAGGCAGCACCTGTCATGGGCTCTGAAAGATGATTTCAGTGAGACATAAGGAAGTATATTTTTTCAGTAGAGATACATTAACATGAGGTAACATTGTGTAGCAGGAAAAGCATGGAGTTTGAAGTCAGACAGCTCTGGTTTCAAATCCTATCTTTCCCAATTACTTGCTGTAGTGTTATTTTGAAAAAGTCACTTAATCTTTCTCATCATTTGTAAAATACCTTGCAGAGTTATATGAGAAAAAAACAATGAGAAATACATCAGTAATAAAAATAGCTGATATTTATTGAGAGGTTATTATGTGTTAGTTATTGCCTTGGGATGCTTTACATTGACTATTACATTTTTTCTTCACAACAGAATTATAATAGTTACTATTATCATCTCCATTTTACAGTTGAGGACACTGAGGCTTACAGAGATCAATTGACTTGTCCAGTGTCAAACAGATGGAAGATAGTAGAGCCATTGTATTAAAATAAACAAGGAGTTGGACTCTGAATTTCTAACCTCGACCGCACATTAAAATTAGGTATTAAGCAAAAATATATGTAATTATATACAACCAGAAGTCTTAAAACATGATGGGCACTCAAAAAATGGTAGTTAATACTGATTTGACTTCAGTAGTGAAGAGAAGAGGGTGTGTTCAGGAGTAGGCCTTTTGGTTTGAGAGAAAGAATGTGTAGGAGAGTCATATGAGAACAGGTTGACAACTTAGGTAGGCGTCTTATCAGGGGCATCCAAGACTGGGCTGAGACATTTACATTTGGAAGGCAAGAGAGGTATTATTGAAGGATTTCTGAGCGAGTAAGTGACATGACAGAGCAACCATTTGTTGAGGATCTCCTTTGTACACAAAAATCATCATCTCGTTTACCTCTAGCAACTACTTTATATGGTAGGTATACCATATAAAGAAAAAACAGAAGCTCAAAGATTAAGTAGCTTACCCAAAGGCCATAGCTTTGATTCATTATATGACCCTGCCCAGATTTTTTGGCTATTGGTAACATTTGGATACCATCCCTGGGAGTTTATGATATGACCAAGAGAAACAACTAAAAATGGCAAATATGGTAGACTCAGAAGAGGGGAAGAAGCAGACTGGGAGAGCAGGGTTGGGAACCAGTAGATCATAAATTCCCTAAGGGAATAAATAGCTTCTTATTCATCTTATTCATTTCTGAGGCTCTGAGACACATGTATGTTCATCATAGATTAGAGGTGAAATATTAGCTGAATTAATTGAAGAATTGGTCAACAAAGATAAACCGAGAAGGTTTTCCAGAGAGGAAATTCTTGAGTTTTAGCACTAGTACCTAGGATTGATATAACACTACAATTTAAAAACTCTTTCACATATGTCATTTCAGAAATGTCATGGTAAATAAAAAGAGGGAGGTTTGGGGACAAGTTTTGAAACACAGACAAATAACATTTAAAGTGGAGGATAATGATAGCTGATACAGGATCATCAAGGATTGAGTGAAGGTCTAAAAGACTGGCATGGAAAATAGTTTTAGAAAAACTGAAAAGCTATACAGCTTCAAAGAAAGGAGCTTTCTTATTTCCTAAATCTATGGTATTTGAGGTGAGAGGTAACTGGGTTATCTTGTAGAAAAGGGAACTTTGGCTTTAGAATCCTGGGAGACACCACAGTGTATCGGAAAACATACAAGCCCAGAAGTCAGACAGAGACTTGTTGAGCTTGGCTACTTTTCTCTTTTCCTTCACATTCCTACCTTCGGAAGTATAATCATGAAAGTAAATAGATTAAGTAACTTAACATCTACAAAAGGAAGCAAGCAGGAAATATGTACAGTTTTCCTCATCAGTGAGGAGCAATATGCTATCAATCATTCAAAAACGATAAAGAGTTCACGTAGATTTGGCGACCCCATGCCATGCAGGTTGCATTAAAAGGTTCCAATTCTCTGAGTCAGCTGTGGAAAAGCCAGGTAAACACTTCAGACATGAAGACTGGAGCATATATCCTTGAAATAAAAGCAAGGAGAAGAGCTTCCATTATGGCTGATTTATGGTTGGGTCTTTGAAAAGGATAAATGTTATTTCAGTGTAGGTTTAAAAGTGTGGAATCACAAAGATCAAGGGGCATTTGGTAAAAAACAGAATGAATAGTACTATTATTGGTTATTTGTATTCAAATCTTAAGCTATTGTGTTAGATTCAAATAATGAAACCCTCCTGACATAGAAGGATAGGCAGAAGTAATTAATTTTCTTATTTTGTCCTAGTTCTTGGACATGTTCTTTCCTACTATCCTTTCCTTCTGCATGGAACGCATCTCTGTCCCCACCTTGACTGATCTTCAGAGGCCTTCCCTGATCACTTCTAAAAAAGTCACACGTGGTCACTCTGTATCCTCTGCCCTGCTTTAATTCTTTATTTAGCACCTATCTCTACTTGGTATTTCTCATTTGTTTGCCTGTTTATTTACTGAGTTACTCACTGTTTTATCTCTTACTAGAATACAAGGTTCCTGTGAATGGGGAACTTACCTGTCTTGTTCCCGGCGGTAATGCCAAGGTCTAGAATGGTACCCAGCACAATTGATATTTGTTGAATGAATGAGTTGAGAGTCATTACTAAGAGCAGCTTTTTCTAAGCCCTGGGTTTAGTCTCTGTATAAGAGTATGGTGTGTGTGTGCCTGTGTGTGTGGGAGGTGGGGTGAATGGGTGATTGAAAAGATTGAAAATATAATCCTGTTTCTATTCACCTTTTTCCTGGCATGAACTAAAATGATAATGAATGATGATTAAATAATTTTTTATGCCATGTTAATATATTATGCTAGTCACCACTCTAGCACTGATTCATCTTCTCTGTACCTCTGTCTCAGATTTTCACTGAGGCTACAGCAGAACTGAAACTTGCCTACAACCCAAACAATATCTATAAATATCCCTTTTTTTTTTTTGCAAATTTATCATTGTTAGAAAAATATAAATCAAAGGGGATACTTTTAACATTCTAAACAATCCTCTTTCTTTAATACTCAGGGACAATTTACCTGACAGAGTTATCCAATGGTTACAATGCCAATTTGCAATAATACTAGAGGCTGAAGATAAAATCACAGCTACAAGGGAAACCATTTTTACCAGGCATTGAACCATCAAAGTTGTAACCTATATCAGGTAGATCTAGCAGAGTACTGTGGTAGAGAAGAATGGCTTTTGGAGTTAGAGACTCATAGATCAGGAATTTAGGACAAGCATACTTTTGTTTTACTGCACTTTGCAGATATTGCTTTTTTTTTTTTTTTACAAATTAAAGTTTGTGGCAACCCTGTGTTGAGCAAGTCTATTGGTCTACTGGTGCCATTCTTCCAAGGGCATGTGCTTACTTCGTGTCTTTGTGTCACATTTTGGTAATTCTTGCAACATTTCAAACTTTTTCATTATTATTATATCTGTTATAGTGATCTGTTATCAGTGACTGCTTTGGGGTGCCATGGACTGTGCCCATATAGACAGCAAACTTAATCATTAAATGTTGTGTATGTTCTGACTGCTTCACCAACTGGCCATTCCCCTGTCTCTCTCCCCATCTTCAGGCCTCCCTATTCTCTGCGTTGCAACATATTTAAATTAGGCCAATTAAAACCCTCAATGGCCCCTAAGTGTTCAACTGAAAGGAAGAGTTGCACGTCCCTCACTTCAAATCAGAAGCTAGAAAAGATTACGTTAAGTGAAGAAGGCATGTTTAAAGCCAAGGCAGACCAAAAGTTAGGCCTCTTCCACCCAGTTAGCCAAGCTGTGAGTGCAAAGGAAAAGTTCTTGAAGAAAATTAAAGATGCTACTCCAGTGAACACATGAATCATAAGAAAGCAAAACAGCCTCACTGCTGAGATAAAGAAAGTTTTAGTGGTCTGGATAGAAGCTCAAACCAGCCACAACATTCCCTCAAACCAAAGCCCAATGTAGAGCAAGGCCCTAACTCTCTTCAATTCTATGAAGGCTGAAAATGGTGATGAATAGTTGCAGAGGAAAAGCTGGAAGCTAGCAGAGATTGGTTCACGAAGTTTAAGGAAAGAAGTTGTTGACATAACATACAAGTGCAAGGTGAAGCAGCAAGTACTGATGTAGAAACTGCAGCAAGTTATCCAGAAGATCCAGTTAAGATCACTGATGAAAGTGGCTACCCTAAACAACAGATTTTCAATGTAGATGAAACAGCCTTCTATTGGAAGAAGGACTTTCATAGCTAGATAGAAGTCAATGCCTGGCTTCAAAGCTTGAAAGGACAGACTAACTCTCTTGTTAAGGGCTAACACAGTTGGTGACTTAAGTTGAAGCCAAGGCTCATTTACCATTCCAAAAATCCTAGTGCTTTTAAGAATTATGCTACATTTACTCTGTCTGTGTTCTATTAATGGAACAGTAAAGCCTGGATGACAGTGTATCTGTTTACAACATGGTTTACTGAATATTTTAAGCCCATTGTTGAGACCCACTGCTCAGAAAAAAATATTCCTTTCAAAACATTATTGCTCATTGACAATATACCTAGCCTCCCAAGAGCTCTGATGGAGATGTACAGCACAATGAGATTAATGTTTTCATGCCTGCTAACACAACATCCATTCTGCAGCCCATAGATCAAGGAGTAATTTTGACTTTCAAGTCTTATTATTTAAGAAATACATTTTGTAAGGCTATAGCTGCCATAGATAGCGATTCCTCTGATGGATCTGAACAAAGTCAATTGAAAACCTTCTGGAAAGGATTCACCATACTAGACAGTATTAAAAACATTTGTGATTCATGGGAGGAGACTGAAATATCGATATTAAGAGGAGTCTGGAAGAAGTTGATTCCAACCATTATGGATGACTTTGAGAGGTTCAAGAGCTCAGTGGAGGAAGTAACTGCAGACGTGGTGGAAACAGGAAGAGCATTAGCATTAAGTGGAGCCTGAAGATGTGACAGAATTGCTGCAATCTCATGATAAACTTTAATGGATAAGGAGTTGCTTCTTATAGATAAATAAATAGTGGTTTCTTGAGATGGAATCTACTCCTGGTGGAGATGCTGTGAACATTGTCGAAATGAAAATAAAGGATTTAGGATATTACATAAACGCAGTTGATAAAGCAGCAGCAGAGTTTCAGAGGACTGACTCCAATTTTGAAAAGAAGTTCTACTATGGGTAAAATGCTATCAAACAGCATCACATGGTACAGAGAAATCTTTTGTGACAGAAAAAGTCAGTATGTGGCCAACTTCATTGCTGTCTTATTTTAAGAAATTGCCACAGCCACCCCAACCTCCAGCAACCACCACCCTGATCAGTCAGCAGCCATCAACATCGAGGCAAGACCCTCCACCAGCAAAAAGATTACAACTTGCCAGATGATGGTCAGCATTTTATAGCAATAAAGCATTTTTAAATTAAATTATGTACATTGTTTTTTAGACATAATGCTGTTACACACTTACTATAGTGTAAACATAACTTTTACATGCACTGGAAAACCAAAAAATTTGTGTGACTCACTCTATTGTGATATTTGCTTTATTGTGGTATCTGGTGTCTGGAATTGAACCTACAATATTTCCAAGGTATACCTGTAGTTGTTTGACCTTAGGCAAGCTGTTTCAGTTCTAAGTCACAGCTTACTCATCTGTATAATGAAATAATATTACCTAATTAATTCACTCAAAAAATATTTATTGAGTACTTACTATTTGCTAGGCACTAGGAATAAAGTGGTGATCAAGATATAGTTCATGAGTGACATTGTCAACAAGGTGACATAAGATATCCTCTGGAAAAGTCTCTCCTCAGATACAACTAATAAAAGGACAAACCTTACTCGCTTGGCATGCTGGCATATGAGAGAGACAGGAGAAGGACTCAACAAATGCAAAATCAAAGAAAAAGGAGGAAAAAAACACTGAGTAAGTGTAGGAGATTTATGAACTGGACCTGCCAGTCTGGACACTTCCCTCTCACTCAATTCTGTGTGGTTTAAAAGTCACACAGCGGCAGCACAACCCGGGTTTCTCCTGCTGTGGATATGGACCATGGAACCACTGACAGCAGCGAGTTAGAACTCCATGCATATCCAGGCTCAGGGACCCAAGTCTGCAGAGAACAGGATGGAACACAAGTGAGAGCCACAAACAAAAGCGCTTCCAGGAAATAAAAGAGAACCAGGCAGAACTGTTGGCAAGAGGTGCACACACTCAACCCAGACTCTGATTGCTGGCACACTTAACCAAAAAATGGATCTTTTTGGATTGACCCCCATCTGGCTTCCTGGGGTGGGATACCTTAATGGGGAAGTAAGTGGAGGCAGAAAACATTCATAGAAAAAAAAAAAGGGGGGGGGGCAACTGAACTGCCGTAAGTCAGGACCGGTCCCAGACTGAAAAGTGTAGTGAAAAGAGGGCACTGAGTAAGGAAGACAAGTTAAACAAATCCCAGGAGCTGGGGAGAAAATTCTGCACAGAAAGAAACAGAAAAGCTCAGGATTCCCACAGAAGGAACAGAGGAAAGGAAGCTTTCTTTTGGAGGTGAAACAATTGCACATAAAAGGGTAATCTCGAAAGTTGTACTGCATATCTAGGACAAGAATCAAATGCAGAAACCTGAGGAAACTTGAACAAACATGGGCTACTCTTGTCCAGTATAAGTTGAAGCAAGTATCAAAGAAGAGCCCTAACACATAGACAATCTAAAATAAAATTCTGGGCAAGATGGAGAAACTGATTTTCAGAGTTAGCACATCGAAATAATCGGATGCCCATACATCAGCAAAAAATTACATGCCATTATAAGAAACAGGAAGATATGGCTCAGTAAAGGGAACAAATTAAAACTTCAGAGGAGACACAGACTTGGGAGCAACTAATCAAAGGAGTTCAAACAAATCTCCTAAATCAATTCAAGAAGATGAAGGAAAATATGACAGAAATAAACTAATGGTGAATGTGGAACTGAAGAATATTAAGAAGACAATGTATGAACAAAAAGAAGAATTAGAAAGTGTGAAAAGAAGCATAATGGAAATGGGGATAAAATGCACAATAATGGAGATTAAAAATACACTAGATGCACATAACAGTATATTTGAACAGGCAGAAGAAAGACTCAGTGAACTAGAAGACAGGACAATTGAAATCATACAGTCAGAAGAACAGATAGAGCAGAGTAGAAGAAATCAAGTAGTGTCTAAGGGATCTGAGTGACAGCATGAAGCATACAAACATTTGCATCATCACGGGTGTCCCATAAGGAGAAGAGAAGGGAAAAGGGGCAGAAAGGATATTTGAAGAAATAATGGCTGAAAATTTCCCACCTCCTACGAAAAACATAAATACACATGTCCAAGAAGAGCAACGTACTACAAACAGAATACACCCTAATGGACCCAATTCGAGACATATACTTAGCAGAATGACAAACACCAAAGATAAAGAATGAATTCTGAAAGCAGCAAGGGAAAAGTGATTTGTCACATACAAGGCATCCACAATAGGACTAAGTGCCAATTTCTCATCAGAAACCTTGGAGGCGAGGAGGCAGTGGTATATCTTTAAGGTACTGAAAGAGAAAAACTGCCAGCCCCAAATTCTTTATCCGGCAAAACTGTCCTTCAAAAATAAGGTGAGTTAAAAATAGTCACAGATAAACAGAAACTGAGACAGTTCATCACCAAAAGACCTTCCCTGTAAGAATGGTTAAAAAAGAGTTCTTCAGGTTGAAAAGAAAAGACAGGAGAGAGTGGCTTGGAGCTCATGAAGAAGTGAAGATTTTCAGTAAAGGTAACTAAATGGGTAAATACAAAACCCAATAGCACCGTATTCTCAATATCTAACTCTATTCTTTAATTCCTGTAAGAGTTAGAATAAGAAAAAGTCATATTTCTTGATAATGGACAGGCAAACATAAAGAGGAGATGTGGTACAAAAAACAAGGTAAAGAAGGGAGACAGAGGGATATGGAAGCAGAGAACATGTATGCTATTGAAGTTAAGTTAGTATCTTTCCAAAGTAGTAGGTTATACACATTGGTTGTGTAATACAAAGCCCAGGGTAACCACAAAGAAAGTATCTAAAGAATATACAGAAACAGAAATGAGAAAGGATTCAGCCAGATACATCACAAAAGGTCAACTATACAGAAAAGGAGGCTGCAATAAAGGAAATGAGAGATAAAAGACACAAGACAGATAAAAACCAAAGAACAAAAGGGCTGAAGGAAGTACTGCCTTTACAGTAATAACACTGAATGTTAATGGATTAAACTTCCCAATCAAAAGACACAGATAGGCAGAATGGATAAAAAGCAGGAACCAACTATAGGTTATTTACAAGAGACTCACCTTAGACCCAAAGACAAATGGGTTGAAAGTGAAAGGATGGAAAAAGATAATCTATGCAAATAGTAACCAAAAGAGAGCTGGATTATCTCTACTAATATTGGACAAAATAGAATTAAGTAAAAAAGCTGTTACAAAGGACAAAGAAGGACCTATATATTTATAAAAGGGTCAATCCACCAAGAAGAAATAATCATACATATTTATGCACCTAACCATGGTGCCCCAAAATATATGAGGCAAACAAACACTGGCAAAACTGAAGGGAGAAATAGACACCCCTACAATAATAGCTGGAGACTTCAGTACAACACTCTATCAATAGATAAAAATATAGACAGAAGATCAATAAGGAAACAGAGAACTTGAACAATATGGTAAATGAACTAGACCTAACACACACACACACACACACACACACACACACACACACACACACACACACACACACACACATATATAATTGCAACCCAAAACAGCAGGATACACATTTTTCTCAAGTCCACATGGATCATTCTACAGGAGAGACTACATGTTGGGTCACAAAACAAGTCTCAATAAATTTAAAAAGACTGAAATTACACAAAGCATTTTCTCTGACTACAATGGAATAAAGCTGGAAATCAATAACAGGCAGAGAACTGGAAAATCCATAATATATGGAAGTTAAATAATAGACTCTCAAATGATCAGTGGGTCAAGGAAGAAATTACAAGGGAAATCAGTAAATAGCGTGAGATGAATGTAAATGAGAACACAACATATCAAACCTATGGGATGCAGCAAAGGCAGTGATGAGAGTAAAATTTATAATCCTAAATGCTTACATTAAAAACGAAGAAAGAGCTAAAATCAAGGACCTAATGCACACCTGAGACATCAGAAAACTAATCCCAAAGCAAAGAGGAGGAAAGAAATAACAAATCTTAGAGTAGAAATAAATGAAATAGAGAACAAAAAAATAGTTTTAAGAAAATGAAAAGTTGATTCTTTGAAAATATCAATAATTAATTGACAAATCTTTAGTAGACTGAAAAGAAAAAAAGAGGCTGCAAATAAATAAAATCAGAAATGAGAGGGAGAACATTATTACTTACCCCACAGAAATAAAAAGGATCATTAGAGGATACTATGAACAACTGTATGCCAACAAATTAGACAACCTAGATGAAACAGAAAAATTCCTAGAAACACACACAAGCAACCTACACTGACTCTAGAAGAAATAGAAGATCTCAAAACACCAATTACAAATAAAGAGATTGAATCAGTCATCAAAAATCTCGCAACAAAGCCCAAAACTCATCAAAAAAACTGAACATGAGGGAACACTACCTAACTCATTCTATGAAGCCAACCAACATCAACCTAAAACCAAAGCCAGATAAGGATACTACAAGAAAAGAAAATTACAGACCCATTTTTCTTATGAATATAAATGCAAAAATTCTCAAGAAAATACTAGTAAATCAAATCCAATAGCATATTAAAAAAATTACAGACCATGATCAAGTGGGATTTATCTTAGGTATGCAAGGGTGATTCAACATAAGAAAACCAATTAATGCAATACACTATATAAACAGAATGAAGGAGAAAAAGAAACACATGATTATCTCAATTGAAACAGAAAAGGCATCTGACAAAATCCAGCACCCTTTCTTGATAAAAACACTTAGAAAAGTAGGAATAGAAGGACACTTCCTCAATATCATAAACGGCGAATATGAAAACTCACTGCTAACATCATACCCAATGGTGACAGACTGAAAGCTTTCCCTCTAAGATCTGGAACAAGACCAGGATACGCACTGGCACCACTGTTATTCAACATTGTACTGTAAGTTCTTGACAGAACAATTAGGCAAGTAAAAGAAATAAAAGGCATCTGGAAGGAAGATGTAAAACTCTATTTGCAGATCACATGATCCTATATATAGAAAGTTCTGAAAAATCTATAACAAAGCACCTAGAGCTAATCAACGAATTCAGCAAAGTGGTGGTGTACAAGATCACCACAAAAAATCAGTAGTGTTTCTTTTCACTAGTAATGAGTAATCTGAGGAGGATCTCAAGAAAAAATTCTATTTACTATAGCAACCAAAAGAATCAAATATGTAGGACTAAATTTAACCAAGAATGTAAAGGACTTATACATGGAAAACTACAAAGCTTTGTTATAAGAAATAAAAGACCTTAATAAATTGAAGGATGTTCCATGCTCATGAACTGGAAGACCAAATATTGTTAAGATGTCAATTCCGCTCAAAATGATTTACAGATTCAACACAATCCCTATCAAAATTCCAACAGTCTTCTTTGTAGAAATGGAAAAGCCAATCATCAAATTTATTTGGAAGGGTAAGGGGCACTGAATAGCCAAAAATATCTTGAAAAAAAAGAACGAAGTTGGAGGAATCACACTTACTGACTTTAAAACTTATTACAAAGCTACAGTGGACAAAACATCATGGTACTGGCACAAGGACAGATATTATAGACCAATGGAAAAAAATTGAGAGTTCAGATACAGATCCTCACATCTATGGTCAATTGATTTTAGACAAGGCTGCCAAGTCCACTCAATTGGGAAAGAATAATCTCTTTAACAAATACTGCTGGAAGAACTGAATATCCTTATGCAAAAGAATGAAGGAATACCCCTATCTCACACCATTTGCAATCAAAATGGATCAAAGACCTAAATATGAGGACCATGACTATAAAATTCATAGATGAAAATGTAGGGAAGTATCTTCAGGATCTTGTGTTAGACAATTGTTTCTTAGACTTTACACCCAAAGCACAAGCAACAAAAGAAATAATAGGTAAATGGGACCTCATCAAAATTAAAAACTTTTTGCTTCAAATGACTTTATCATGAAAGTGGAAAGACAACCTACAATGGGAGAAAACATTTGGAAAACACATATCTGATAAGGGTTTAAAATCCAGAATATATAAATAAATTCTACAACTCAACAATAAAAAGACAACACAATTAAAGAACGGGCAAAGAAATGAACAGACATTTCTCCAAAGAGAATATACATGTGGCCAGAAGGCACATGAAAAGATGCTCAACATCATTAGCTATTACGGAAATGCAAATCAAAACCACAATGAGATACTACTTCACATCCATAGAATGGTTACTATTAAAAAAGAGAAAATTACAAGTGTTGGAGAGGACATGAAAAAATAGGAACACTCATTCATTGCTGGTGGGAATGTAAAATGGTGCAGTTGCTGTGGAAGACAGTTTGGCAGTTCCTCAGAAAGTTGAGTATAGAATTACCATATGACCTGGCAACCCCACTTCCAGGTATATATATCCCAAATTGAAAGGAGGGACTTGAACAGATATTTTCACACTGATGTTCACAGAGTCATTATCCACTATTGCCAAAAGATGGAAGCAACCCAAGTGTCCATTAACCAATGAATGCATAAATAAAATGTGGTATATACATGTGACAACATGGATTGAACCTTAAAGAGATCATATTGATTAAAATAATCCAAACACAAAAGGACAAAGATCTCACTGATAGGAAACAATTAGAATAAGCAAACTCACAATCTAGAATATAGGTTACAGGGCCAGGTTGTGGGTAGGGAATGGTGAGTTAATGATTAAATTGTACAGAGTTTCTATTTGGGTTGATATTAAAGTTTTGGTAATGGATGGTGGTGATGGTAGCACAACATTGTGAATATAATTAACAGCACTGAATTCTAAATGTGAATGTGGTTAAAAGGGGAAAGTTTATGTTTTATATATGTTACTAGAATAGAATTAAAAAAAAGAAATATGGGGCTGTACAAGACAAGCAGTGGACCCTATTGTAAATGATGGACTGTGGTTAATAGCACAACTTTAAGAACGGTTGTTTCACGAATTGTAATAGAGGTACCACATTGGTGCAAGGTGTTGATGATGGGGGTGTATATAGGAACTCTATATTGTATGAATTTTATGCATGACTTTTCTGTAAGTATATAACTTCTCTAATAATAAAAAAAGACATAGTTCTTGTCCTTCAGAAGTTTGCAATCATGGAGGAAATAAGGGCAGACATTACTATTAGAGCATATAACCCAGTTCTGGTATGCGAGGCAATTCTGGGAATGAAATGAGCAAAGAATACATATGAAAACATCTGACAGCATCAGGCCCATACTAGGTGTCCACAGTCACACACTTAGTAAGTGGCAGCACTGCGACTTAAATTCAAGTTAAGTATTCCTTCTGTAATGCCACTTTGTCAAGACTCCCCTGAGAGCCTCATTAAGAATATGGATGGCAGGTCTGACCAAGACCATATTTTGAGCTACAACAATTCAAACCATTGAAGTACTAGTATGATGTGAGACAAAAGAATGTCAAGCCAAACTGTAATAATAAAAGATAACAAGACTTCCACTTCTGCCCATGAAGAATTAACTGCTATGAGTATTGCCTTCCTGACACAAACAACTAGAAAACAGGACAAAATGTATGAAACAAAGGTTCTCAATTATCAGACAACAGACAGCTCTATTAAACTAGAGATGAGGGAAATAGATAAGGCAATAACTATAAGTGATCAAGCTTGTTGCTCAGAAGCAGTTTCCATGCTGTAGGCTACGAGGGGGAATCAAAAGAAAGTCAAGTGGTCTCACTGCATTAAAGAGTAATAGACTGGAGTTTGTGGAGACTGAGGCAGCTAGAACTTGTGGGACAAGAATACTAGAGAGTAAGAGCTGTACAAAGAAAGAGTTCTACAGGCATAACTTGGAGATACTGCGCATTCAGTTCCAGACCACCACAATAAAGTGAGTATCACAATAAAGCAAGCCACAAGAGTTTTTTGGTTTCTCAGCGCATATAAAAACTACATTTACCCTATTCTGTAGTTTATTAAGTTTGCAATAGCATTATGTCTAAAAATTAATGTACATACCTTAATTAAAATGTGACAGAGACAAGAAGTGAGCAACTGCTGTTGGAAAAATGGCACCAATAGACTTTTTCGATGTAGAATTGCCACAACTTTTAATTTATAAAAAAATACAATATCTGCAAAGTGCAATAAAGTGAAATTCAATAAAATGAGGTATGCCTGTAGAGATCTGAAAATTGGTCTTCTCTAATCTTTGAACATGATCTGTGCATATGTGAGAAAAACACCTCAAGGTTGGAGAAAGAACCACTGAAACGGAGTAGGCCAAATAATTCCTGAAGATTACACAGAGCTGGGAATAGGCTGTGGAAGAACTTCATAATACATGGAACACTAGAGTCCTCAGAGGGATTGCACCTTAGTAGTGGGGCTAAATTACTCCAAATAAAGACTGCAATTTGATCTCAAATGGGTCAAACTTATCCAGAAATTACTGCATGCCAGTAGTTAAATCTATGCCAGCAGTGAACTGCAGGCCAGAACAAAACTGAAAACTTTTAAAAAGAATATATCAAAATCCAGCACTGAACAATTAAAATTCACAATCTCTGGTATCCAATCAAAAATAACAGGCATGAATAAATAAGAAAATATGATCTATAGCAAAGAGAAAAATAAATCAATAGAAACAGAGCCAGAAGCGACATTAGTAGACAAGGACCTTAAAATCTTATACATATGCTCAAGATTAAAGGAAAACACAAACCTGAGGAGGATAAAATGGAAGATATAAAAAAGAACAAAATGGAACTTCTAGAGAATAAAAATACAATAACTGAAATGAAAAAATATATGGGGTTAATAGCAGATTAGATATGTAGAAAAAATGATCAGTGAACTTGAAGATATAGCTATAGAAACTACTCAAAGTGAAGCACACAGATAAAAATGTATAAAAAACAATGAACAGGAGGGCGGGGCAAGATGGCAGACTGGTGAGCTGTAAGTTTTAGTTACTCCTCCAGGAAAGTAGGTAAAAAGCCAGGAACTGCGTGGACTGGACACCACAGAGCAATCTGACTTTGGGCAAACTTCATACAACACTCATGAAAACGTGGAACTGCTGAGATCAGCGAAATCTGTAAGTTTTTGCGGCCAGGGGACCCGCGCCCCTCCCTGCCAGGCTCAGTCCCGGGGGAGGAGGGGCTGTCAGCTCCGGGAAGGAGAAGGGAGAACTGCAGTGGCTGCTCTTATCGGAAACTCATTCTACTGATTCAAACTCCAACCATAGATAGACTGAGACCAGACACCAGAGACTCTGAGAGCAGCCAGCCCAGCAGAGAGGAGACAGGCATAGAAAAAAAACAACACGAAAAACTCCAAAATAAAAGCAGAGGATTTTTGGAGTTCTGGTGAACACAGGGAAGGGCGGAGCTCAGGCCTTGAGGCGCATATGCAAATCCCGAAGCAAAGCTGATCTCTCTGCCCTGTGGACCTTTCCTTAATGGCCCTGGTTGCTTTGTCTATTAGCATTTCAATAACCCATTAGATCTCTGAGGAGGGCCGTTTTTTTTTTTTTTTTTTTAAATCCTTTTTTCTTTTTCTAAAACAATTACTCTAGAAGCCCAATACAGAAAGCTTCAAAGAATTGCAATTTGGTCACGTCAAGTCAAGAGCAGAACTAAGAGAGCTCTGAGACAAAAGGCAATAATCCAGTGGCTGAGAAAATTCACTAAACAACACAACTTCCCAAGAAAAGGGGGGTGTCCGCTCACAGCCACCATCCTGGTGGACAGGAAACACTCCTGCCCATCGCCAGCCCCATAGCCCAGAGCTGCCCCAGACAACCCAGTGTGACGGAAGTGCTTCAAATAACAGGCACACACCACAAAACTGGGCGTGGACATTAGCCTTCCCTGCAACCTCAGCTGAATGTCCTAGAGCTGGGAAGGTGGAGCAGTGTGAATTAACAAAGCCCCATTCAGCCATCATTTGAGCAGACTGGGAGCCTCCCTACACAGCACAGCAGCCCAGAACTGCTCTGGGGGGACGGCACTCACCTGTGACATAGCACAGTCATCCCTCAACAGAGGACCCGGGGTGCACAGCCTGGAAGAGGGGCCCACTTGCAACTCTCAGGAGCCATACGCCAATACCAAAGACTTGTGGGTCAGTGGCAGAGACAAACTGTGGCAGGACTGAACTGAAGGATTAGACTATTGCAGCAGCTTTAAAACTCTAGGATCATCAGGGAGATTTGATTGTTAGGGCCACCCCCCCTCCCCGACTGCCCAGAAACACGCCCCACATACAGGGCAGGCAACACCAACTACACACGCAAGCTTGGTACACCAATTGGGCCCCACAAGACTCACTCCCCCAATCACCAAAAAGGCTAAGCAGGGGAGAACTGGCTTGTGGAGAACAGGTGGCTCGTGGACGCCACCTGCTGGTTAGTTAGAGAAAGTGTACTACACGAAGCTGTACATCTGATAAATTAGAGATAAGGACTTCAATTGGTCTACAAACCCTAAAAGAACCCTATCAAGTTCCGCAAATGCCACGAGGCCAAAAACAACAGAAAATTATAAAGCATATGAAAAAACCAGACGATATGGATAACCCAAGCCCAAGCACCCAAATCAAAATACCGGAAGAGACACAGCACCTAGAGCAGCTACTCAAAGAACTAAAGATGAACAATGAGACCATAGTACGGGATATGAAGGAAATCAAGAAGACCCTAGAAGAGCATAAAGAAGACATTGCAAGACTAAATAAAAAAATGGATGATCTTATGGAAATTAAAGAAACTGCTGACCAAATTAAAAAGATTCTGGACACTCATAGTACAAGACTAGAGGAAGTTGAACAACGAATCAGTGACCTGGAAGATGACAGAATGGAAAATGAAAGCATAAAAGAAAGAATGGGGAAAAAAATTGAAAAACTCGAAATGGACCTCAGGGATATGATAGATGATATGAAACGTCCGAATATAAGACTCATTGGTGTCCCAGAAGGGGAAGAAAAGGGTAAAGGTCTAGGAAGAGTATTCAAAGAAATTGTTGGGGAAAACTTCCCAAATCTTCTAAACAACATAAATACACAAATCATAAATGCTCAGCGAACTCCAAATAGAATAAATCCAAAAAAACCCACTCCGAGACATATACTGATCACAATGTCAAACATAGAAGAGAAGGAGCAAGTTCTGAAAGCAGCAAGAGAAAAGCAATTCACCACATACAAAGGAAACAGCATAAGACTAAGTAGTGACTACTCAGCAGCCACCATGGAGGCAAGAAGGCAGTGGCACGATATATTTAAAATTCTGAGTGAGAGGAATTTCCAGCCAAGAATACTTTATCCAGCAAAGCTCTCCTTCAAATTTGAGGGAGAGCTTAACTTTTTCACAGACAAAGAAATGTTGAGAGAATTTGCTAACAAGAGACCTGCCCTACTGGAGATACTCAAGGGAGCCCTACAGACAGAGAAACAAAGACAGGACAGAGAGACTTGGAGAAAGGTTCAGTACTAAAGAGATTCGGTATGGGTACAATAAAGGATATTAATAGAGAGAGGGAAAAATATGGCAAACATAATCCAAAGGATAAGATGGCCAATTCAAGAAATGCCTTCACGGTTTTAACGTTGAATGTAAATGGATTAAACTCCCCAATTAAAAGATATAGATTCGCAGAATGGATCAAAAAAAATGAACCATCAATATGTTGCATACAAGAGACTCATCTTAGACACAGGGACACAAAGAAACTGAAAGTGAAAGGATGGAAAAAAATATTTCATGCAAGCTACAGCCAAAAGAAAGCAGGTGTAGCAATATTAATCTCAGATAAAATAGACTTCAAATGCAGGGATGTTTCGAGAGACAAAGAAGGCCACTACATACTAATAAAAGGGGCAATTCAGCAAGAAGAAATAACAATCATAAATGTCTATGTACCCAATCAAGGTGCCACAAAATACATGAGAGAAACACTGGCAAAACTAAAGGAAGCAATTGATGTTTCCACAATAATTGTGGGAGACTTCAACACATCACTCTCTCCTATAGATAGATCAACCAGACAGAAGACCAATAAGGAAACTGAAAACCTAAACAATCTGATAAATGAATTAGATTTAACAGACATATACAGGACATTACATCCCAAATCACCAGGATACACATACTTTTCTAGTGCTCACGGAACTTTCTCCAGAATAGATCATATGCTGGGACATAAAACAAGCCTCAATAAATTTAAAAAGATTGAAATTATTCAAAGCACATTCTCTGACCACAATGGAATACAATTAGAAGTCAATAACCATCAGAGACTTAGAAAATTCACAAATACCTGGAGGTTAAACAACACACTCCTAAACAATCAGTGGGTTAAAGAAGAAATAGCAAGAGAAATTGCTAAATATATAGAGATGAACAAAAATGAGAACACAACATACCAAAACCTATGGGATGCAGCAAAAGCAGTGCTAAGGGGGAAATTTATAGCACTAAACGCATATATTAAAAAGGAAGAAAGAGCCAAAATCAAAGAACTAATGGATCAACTGAAGAAGCTAGAAAATGAACAGCAAACCAATCCTAAACCAAGTAGAAGAAAAGAAATAACAAGGATTAAAGCAGAAATAAATGACATAGAGAACAAAAAAACAATAGAGAGGATAAATATCACCAAAAGTTGGTTCTTTGAGAAGATCAACAAGATTGACAAGCCCCTAGCTAGACTGACAAAATCAAAAAGAGAGAAGACCCATATCAACAAAATAATGAATGAAAAAGGTGACATAACTGCAGATCCTGAAGAAATTAAAAAAATTATAAGAGGATATTATGAACAACTGTATGGCAACAAACTGGATAATGTAGAGGAAATGGACAATTTCCTGGAAACATATGAACAACCTAGACTGACCAGAGAAGAAATAGAAGACCTCAACCAACCCATCACAAGCAAAGAGATCCAATCAGTCATCAAAAATCTTCCCACAAATAAATGCCCAGGGCCAGATGGCTTCACAGGGGAATTCTACCAAACTTTCCAGAAAGAACTGACACCAATCTTACTCAAACTCTTTCAAAACATTGAAAAAAATGGAACACTACCTAACTCATTTTATGAAGCTAACATCAATCTAATACCAAAACCAGGCAAAGATGCTACAAAAAAGGAAAACTACCGGCCAATCTCCCTGATGAATATAGATGCAAAAATCCTCAACAAAATACTTGCAAATCGAATCCAAAGACACATTAAAAAAATCATACACCATGACCAAGTGGGGTTCATTCCAGGCATGCAAGGATGGTTCAACATAAGAAAAACAATCAATGTATTACAACACATTAACAAGTCAAAAGGGAAAAATCAATTGATCATCTCAATAGATGCTGAAAAAGCATTTGACAAAATCCAACATCCCTTTTTGATAAAAACACTTCAAAAGGTAGGAATTGAAGGAAACTTCCTCAACATGATAAAGAGCATATATGAAAAACCCACAGCCAGCATAGAACTCAATGGTGAGAGACTGAAAGCCTTCCCTCTAAGATCAGGAACAAGACAAGGATGCCCGCTGTCACCACTGTTATTCAACATTGTGCTGGAAGTGCTAGCCAGGGCAATCCAGCAAGACAAAGAAATAAAAGGCATCCAAATTGGAAAAGAAGAAGTAAAACTGTCATTGTTTGCAGATGATATGATCTTATATCTAGAAAACCCTGAGAAATCAACGATACACCTACTAGAGCTAATAAACAAATTTAGCAAAGTAGCGGGATACAAGATTAATGCACATAAGTCAGTAATGTTTCTATATGCTAGAAATGAACAAACTGAAGAGACACTCAAGAAAAAGATACCATTTTCAATAGCAACTAAAAAAATCAAGTACCTAGGAATAAACTTAACCAAAGATGTAAAAGACCTATACAAAGAAAACTACATAACTCTACTAAAAGAAATAGAAGGGGACCTGAAAAGATGGAAAAATATTCCATGTTCATGGATAGGAAGGCTAAATGTCATTAAGATGTCAATTCTACCCAAACTCATCTAGAGATTCAATGCAATCCCAATCAAAATTCCAACAACCTACTTTGCAGACTTGGATAAGCTAGTTATCAAATTTATTTGGAAAGGGAAGATGCCTCGAATTGCTAAAGACACTCTAAAAAAGAAAAACGAAGTGGGAGGACTTACACTCCCTGACTTTGAAGCTTATTATAAAGCCACAGTTGCCAAAACAGCATGGTACTGGCACAAAGATAGACATATAGATCAATGGAATCGAATTGAGAATTCAGAGATAGACCCTCAGATCTATGGCCGACTGATCTTTGATAAGGCCCCCAAAGTCACCGAACTGAGCCATAATGGTCTTTTCAACAAATGGGGCTGGGAGAGTTGGATATCCATATCCAAAAGAATGAAAGAGGACCCCTACCTCACCCCCTACACAAAAATTAACTCAAAATGGACCAAAGATCTCAATATAAAAGAAAGTACCATAAAACTCCTAGAAAATAATGTAGGAAAACATCTTCAAGACCTTGTATTAGGAGGCCACTTCCTAGACTTTACACCCAAAGCACAAGCAACAAAAGAGAAAATAGATAAATGGGAACTCCTCAAGCTTAGAAGTTTCTGCACCTCAAAGGAATTTCTCAAAAAGGTAAAGAGGCAGCCAACTCAATGGGAAAAAATTTTTGGAAACCATGTATCTGACAAAAGACTGATATCTTGCATATACAAAGAAATCCTACAACTCAATGACAATAGTACAGACAGCCCAATTATAAAATGGGCAAAAGATATGAAAAGACAGTTCTCTGAAGAGGAAATACAAATGGCCAAGAAACACATGAAAAAATGTTCAGCTTCACTAGCTATTAGAGAGATGCAAATTAAGACCACAATGAGATACCGTCTAACACCGGTTAGAATGGCTGCCATTAAACAAACAGGAAACTACAAATGCTGGAGGGGATGTGGAGAAATTGGAACTCTTATTCATTGTTGGTGGGACTGTATAATGGTTCAGCCACTCTGGAAGTCAGTCTGGCAGTTCCTTAGAAAACTAGATATAGAGCTACCATTCGATCCAGCGATTGCACTTCTCGGTATATACCCGGAAGATCGGAAAGCAGTGACACGAACAGATATCTGCACGCCAATGTTCATAGCAGCATTATTCACAATTGCCAAGAGATGGAAACAACCCAAATGTCCTTCAACAGATGAGTGGATAAATAAAATGTGGTATATACACACGATGGAATACTACGTGGCAGTAAGAAGGAACGATCTGGTGAAACATATGACAACATGGATGAACCTTGAAGACATAATGCTGAGCGAAATAAGCCAGGCACAAAAAGAGAAATATTACATGCTACCACTAATGTGAACTTTGAAAAATGTAAAACAAATGGTTTATAATGTAGAATGTAGGGGAACTAGCAGTAGAGAGCAATTAAGGAAGGGGGAACAATAATCCAAGAAGAACAGATAAGCTATTTAACGTTCTGGGGATGCCCAGAAATGACTATGGTCTGTTAATTTCTGATGGATGTAGTAGGAACAAGTTCACTGAAATGTTGCTATATTATGTAACTTTCTTGGGGTAAAGTAGGAACATGTTGGAAGTTAAGCAGTTATCTTAGGTTAGTTGTCTTTTTCTTACTCCCTTGTTATGGTCTCTTTGAAATGTTCTTTTATTGTATGTTTGTTTTCTTTTTAACTTTTTTTTTCATAGAGTTGATTTAAAAAAGAAGGGAAAGTTAAAAAAAAAAAAAAAAGAAAAAAGACAAACAAGGAAAAAAAAAAAAAAGATGTAGTGCCCCCTGGAGGAGCCTGTGGAGAATGCAGGTGTATTCGCCTACCCCACCTCCATGGTTGCTAACATGACCACAGACATAGGGGACTGGTGGTTTGATGGGTTGAGCCCTCTACCATAGGTTTTACCCTTGGGAAGATGGTTGCTGCAAAGGAGAGGCTAGGCCTCCCTGTATTTGTGCCTAGGAGTCTCCTCCTGAATGCCTCTTTGTTGCTCAGATGTGGCCCTCTCTCTCTGGCTAAGCCAACTTGAAAGGTGAAATCACTGCCCTCCCCTCTGCGTGGGATCAGACACCCAGGGGAGTGAATCTCCCTGGCAGCGTGGAATATGACTCCCGGGGAGGAATGTAGACCCGGCATCGTGGGATGGAGAACATCTTCTTGACCAAAAGGGGGATGTGAAGGGAAATGAAATAAGCTTCAGTGGCAGAGAGATTCCAAAACGAGCCGAGAGATCACTCTGGTGGGCACTCTTACGCACACTTTAGACAACCTTTTTTAGGTTCTAAAGAATTGGGGTAGCTGGTGGTGGATACCTGAAACTATTAAACTACAACCCAGAACCCATGAATCTCGAAGACAGTTGTATAAAAATGTAGCTTATGAGGGGTGACAATGGGATTGGGAATGCCATAAGGACCACACTCCACTTTGTCTAGTTTATGGATGGATGTGTAGAAAAGTAGGGGAAGCAAACAAACAGACAAAGGTACCCAGTGTTCTTTTTTACTTCAATTGCTCTTTTTCACTCTAATTTTTATTCTTGTTATTTTTGTGTGTGTGCTAATGAAGGTGTCAGGGATTGATTTAGGTGATGAATGTACAACTATGTAGTGGTACTGTAAACAATCGAAAGTACAATTTGTTTTGTATGAGTGCGTGGTATGTGAGTATATCTCAATAAAATGATGATAAAAAAACAAAACAAAACAAAAAACAATGAACAGAGTACCAATAAGCTATAGGACAACAGCAAGAGTCATAACACACGTGCAGAGTTTCAGAAGGAGTAAGGATAGAGGGAGAGAGCCAGACTGTGATTATTTGAAGACAAACTGTGAAATTTTATTTGAAGATACAGATTGTAAACCTTAGAGCAACCACTAAAAAATAAAGCAATATAGTTAATATATCCATAATGGATATAAAATAGACTCATAAAAAAAAACTCAAATTATTCTAAACCAGAAGAAAGCAGGTAAAATAAAATAAAATAAAAGGAACAAAGACTAGATGGAATAAAGAGAAAACAAACAGCTATATTGTAGATTTACACCGAAACATAATGGTAGATACATTACATGTAAATATTTAAAACACTAGCTAAAAGGCAGAATTTGTTAGATTTGATATAAAAGTATGCCCTGACTGGGGATTCTGGGAAGATGGCGGCATAGAAAGAGGTGGAAGACCTAGTCTCCCCCAGAACAATTCATAAATGAACAAAAAACCAGTAAATAACCTGGAATGGTAGTGGGGAGACAAATGTGACTGTACATTCAACATCCACCGACATGAATTGGGAGGAATGCCCGAGATCACAGCATAAAATCTGTAAGTAAAACTGCGGACCTGCGCTGAGAGCCGAGAACCTAGAGCCGGGAGCCCCTCCCTCATGGAAGCCGCGCCGTGCACTTTCTCAGCCCAGCCCCAAGTGAGGTTTTAGTGATAACAGCTCAATACAGACAGCGAATCCTCAACAAGCAGAGGCTTTTGGTGACGGCTGACCTTGGGAGAATCAGGGGAAATATTCTGTCTCTCGCTCTCTCTCTGTGGAGAAAACCTCAGCTGCTCTCAGCCCACAAGGAGTTGCAGTGGAGACGGCCTCACACAATCTGCATTCTGAGGCGAGCTGAGAGCCCCGCGGCACAGCCAAGCGGCCCAGGGCTTCCCTAGAGGGACGGCACACACTGATGACGTGGGACGGCACACACTGATGACGTTGCACGGCATTTTCTCTCGGCTGAGGGAGGATCGCGGCTGGGAGGCGGGATCCGCTCAGAGAACCCAGAGGTGCTACGCCAAGTCTGGTGGTTTACGGGACACCGAGAGAGAGCTGCCCCTCATCCCTGACCACCCGTGCGCGCGCCCCACATTCAGGGCGGGCGACTCCAGCGGCGCGCCCAGGCTGAGCTCCCCAACTGAACATACAAGAATCATTTCCCCACACTACTGACTGGAGGGATATAGATGGCTCACAGCAGCCATCTGCTGGTTACCTAGAGAAAGTGGATGTCACCAAGCTGTGTCTCTGAAAAATTAGATCTATATCCTTTAAGAACCCTATCAAGCAAAACAAATGCCACGAGGCCAAAAACAACAGAAAATCTTAATGTATATGATAAAACCAGATGATATGGAGAATCCAGCTCCAAACACACAAATCAAGATTTCGGAAGAAACGTTATTCCTCGCAAAATTAATTAAAGAGGTACAATCAAAGAACGAAAACATGGCAAAGGATTTAAAGGACATCAAGAGGACCATGGCCCAGGATATAAGCGCCATAAAAAAGACCCTAGAAGAGCATAAAGAAGACATTGCAAGAGTAAATAAAAAAATAGAAGATCTCATGGAAATAAAAGAAACCGTTGGCCAAATCAAAAAGACTCTGGATATTCACAATTCAAGACTAGAGGAAGCTGAACAACAGCTCAGTGTCCTAGAAAACCACAGAACAGAAAACGAAAGAACAAAAGAAAGAATGGAGAAAAAAATTGAAAAAATTGCAATGGATCTCAGGGATACGATAGACAAAATAAAACGTCCAAACTTAAGACTCATTGGTGTCCCAGAAGGGGAAGAGAAGGGTAAAGGTCTAGAAAGAGTATTCAAAGAAATTGTTGGGGAAAACTTCCCCAACCTTCTACACAATATAAACACACAAAGCATAAATGCCCAGGGAACTCCAAATAGAATAAATCCAAATAAACCCACCCCAAGACATATTCTGATCAGACTGTCAAATACTGAAGAGAAGGAGCAAGTTCTGAAAGCAGCAAGAGAAAAGCAATTCACCACATACAAAGGAAACAATATAAGACTAAGTAGTGACTACTCAGTGGCCACTATGGAGGTGAGAAGGCAGTGGCATGACATATTTGAAATTCTGAGAGAGAAAAATTTCCAGCCAAGAATACTTTATCCAGCAAAATTCTCCTTCAAATTTGAGGGAGAGCTTAAATTTTTCACAGACAAACAAATGCTGAGAGACTTTGCCAATAAAAGACCTGCCCTACTTCAGATTCTAAAGGAAGCCCTACCAACAGAGAGACAAAGAAAGGAGAAAGAGATATAGAGAATTTTAACAGACATATATAGTACCTTACATCCCAAATCACCAGGACACTCATTCTTCTGTAGTGATCACAGATCTTTCCCCAGAAGGGACCATAAGCTGAGACATAAAACAAGCCTCAAGAAATTTGAAAAAAAGAAAAAAATTGAATATACTCAAAGAACATTCTCCAAACACAATGGAATACAAATAGAAGTCAATAATTTTTGAACTATAACTCCACTATTTACTTCCTACATGATAAAAAATAAACAAACTCTAAGGACAAATCAATGGTTTTTGAACTCAATGTAAAATATGTAATTTTAGACAACTATATAAAGGTGGGAGAATGAAGGAGTATAGGAACATAGTTTATGTGCCCTATTGAAGTGAAGGTGGTATCAAAGAAAAACAAGACTGATACGGATTTAAGAGGTTAATTTTAAGCCCCACAGTAAACACAAAGAAATTATCAGAGAATATAACCATAGAGATGAAAAGTAGAGTCTGGATTAAGAGAAATGGGGGAAGGGGCAATGGAAGTTAAGAAAGGAGTGTAGGGTTGCTATTTGTGGTGAAGGGAAATTTCTAGTAATGGATGGTGGGAAACAGCATAACATGATTCTAAATGTGATTAATCCCATTAATGGAAGGCTAGGAAAGGGGCGGAATGGGAAGATTTAGGCTGTATATGTTTCCACAATTGAAAAAAGAGAAAAAAAAAAGTCTAACTAGACGACAATTGAATGCTAAGGATGAACTTGGATGGGATTGGAGGGTGGAGGACAGGTGGATCGAAGGGACACAGTTTAGACATAAGGAAAAGGAAATATAGAATGTAAGCATTGTATCATTGTTGAATCTCTTATACTTCTTAGCTGGGCTTAATGGAATTACATAAAAGAATGTTCTTGTTCATGGGGAGTACATACGTGAATTATAGTGGATGTTCAAGGATGTATGCAGCTAACTCTCATATATTCAGAAAACAGAGAAATATATGATGAATGATACATAGGGAGGGAGGGAGGGAAAGAAATAATGATGTGACAGCATGTTAAAGTTGGTGGATTAAGCTATTGGGGGAGGGGGGTCAGGGTATGATGGGATTCTGTGTATGGGGCTAGCATTGTTTTTGCAATTATTCATGTAACTTTGAATTTATTTCAAAATAAAATACAATATTAAAAAAAAAAAAAGTATGCCCTGACTATATTCTGTGTTAGGCAAATATGTCCATGACCTAAATTCCAGAATCTCCGAATATGTTGGGTTACATGGCTAAGGGGAATTAAAGTTGCAGAGAGAAAATACAGAGATTATCCTGGATTATATGGGAGAGACAAATGCAATCATGAGGGTCCTTAAAAGTGAAAGAGAGAGGGAAGAGAAACTAGAGTCAGAGGGAGATGTGTCTATGGAAGAACGATCAAAGAGATGCAATATTATTGGCTTTGAAGATGGCAAAAGGGAACTATCAGCCAAGGAATGTGGGTGCTCTCTAAATATAGAAAAAATAAATTCATCCCTACAGCCCCCCATAAAGAAGGCAGTCCTGCTGACATTTTGATTTTAGCCCAGTCAGACCCATGCTGGACTTCTGACCTACAAAAATATAAAATAATGAATTTGTATGGCAATAGAAAACTAATGCATGCAGTCTACAAGAAACCAACTTAAACTATAAAAGACAGAAAGATTAAAAGTGAAAGGATGGAAAAACATGCCAACCCTAATTAAAAGAAATCTGGAGTGGCTAGTAATAGCAGATAAAGTATATTTCAGAGGAAAGAATGTTATCAGAGATAAAGAAGGTTATATTGTAATGATGAAATAAAATCCCAAATAGTTAAATATTTAGGTACCTAACAATAGAGCTTCAAAATACTTGAGGCAAAAACTGATAGAACTGAAAGAAGAAACAGACAAATCTATAATCATAATTAGAGACTTGGGTATTTTAGATTCTTTAGTGGCTCAAGCAAATACCATGCAATGGGTTGGCTTAAACAATAAGAATTTATCAGCTCACAATTTTGAGGCTAGGAAGAAGACCAAATCAAGCTGTCACCAATGTAGTATTCCACCTTCTCCAAGCATGAGGATGGTGGCCAGGCTCTCTGCAAGTCCTGGGACACAAGCCCACACTCTCCAAGTGTCAGGGTGGTGGCCAGGCTCTCTGCAAACCCTGGGGCACAGACCCCACCAACTCTGAGCAGTGGGGTGGAAGCATTCTTCCTGTATAACTGGGTGCAAAGGCCTGCCCACTCCAAGCACAGGGGTGGACCCACCCTTTCCACACACATGGGTGGGCCTGCTCTCTTGGCCTGAGATTTCTTTGGTCCAGACCCCAGCATCTGTAAAGTCATTCTTCCTTCAATCCATACCTTCTCTGTCACTTTTAGTCCAGGGTGGCAGTGGTTCTGCTCATACAAATTTAGCAAAAAAACCTGTAGGCTTTGCATCCAGTTCCCAGGGATCCAAACCATCAGACTAAAGGACTTTCCACAGATCTTTCCTGTATAACTGCATTTCCAATCCTGACTTCCACTGAAATGGCTGACTGGATTCAGTTAAACTCTCTCATGTTATCCAGGGATTTGCTTTCCAGAAGCTCTGGGACGTCCCTGATAAAGCCACTTCTGGCCTTAGTCTCAGAGCACACTATCTGGATAGGTCATAAATTTCTAAGCCATCAATTTCCGGTGTCCTTGTGCCCAGGAGTTCAGTTCTCAGCTTATCACTTTCCTCTAACATAGATTTTCTCTTTGAAATCTCCTCACCTAAATATCCAAGTTCATCGCTTTCAAGTTCTGCCTTCCTTCCAACATCAGAACTCAATTTTGTCAAGTGTTCTCCATTTTAAAACAAGGATTACCTTTCCTCCAGTTTGCAATAACATATTCATCATATCCTTCTAAGGCCTCATCAGAAGTACCTTTAGCATCTATATTTGTATAAACACTCTCTTCAAAGCCGTCTAGGTTTTTTCTTTCAAGCATTTCACAATTTTTCTAGCCTCCACCCACTACCAAATTCCAAAGTTGTCTCCACATTTTTTTTTTTTTTTTTGGTATTTTCAATAGCAGCACCCCACTCCTGGTACCAAAATCTGATTTAGTTGACTGCTCAAGCAAATAACATGCAATGGGTTAGCTTAAATAATGGAAATTTATAAGCTCACAGTTTTGAGGGTAGGAAGAAGTCCAAATCAAGGTGCCATCAATGCAATGCTTTCTTCCTGAAGACTGGTGTTCTGGGGATGGCTGCCAGTGGTCCTTGGTTCTGGGCTCCTCTGTCACATGGCAATGCACATGGCAGCCTCTCCTGGCCTCTCACTTCTCTTCTTGGTTCTGTTGACCTTCAATTTCTTGTTTCCTGTGGGTTTCTCTTTCTCTGTCTGAATTTCACTTTGCTTATAAAGAACTCCAATAATATGATTAAGACCCATTCTGACTGAGTTGTGCTACATGTTAACAAAAGTACCTCATCAAAAGGTCCTACTTACAATGAGTTCACACCTACAGGAATGCATTAAATTTAAGAACAGGTTTTTCTGGAGTACATAACTCCAAACAACCACATATGGCAGTTAAAAGAACAAACAGACAATAAACAGAAAATCCTGTAAGAATATAGAATATCTGATCATTATCAGTCAACTAGACCTGATAATTACGGGATACTTATTTCAACAACAATGGAATACACATTCATTTCAAGGACCCATGGAATATTCACCATATTTTGGGCCATGAAAATTATTGATAAATTTAAAAAGTATAAAAATCATACAGTAAATTCTATGCCCACAATAAAATTAAACTGGAATCAGTATGAGAAAAGTATCAGGAATATCATTAAATATATGGAAATTAAATGACATGCTTCTCAATATTCCATTAGTCAAAGAAGAAATCAGCAGGGAAATAAGAAAATATTTTTGGATTCAATAAAAATAAAAAACAAATCATATCAAATTTGTGAGGTATAGCTTCAGCAGCACTTGGATTAAAGCATTAAATGTGTATATTAGAAAAGAAGAAAAGGTCTAAACTAATGATCAAAGCTTCCACCTGAAAAAAAAAAACTAGGAAAGGAAGAGTAAAGAAAATAAACGAAAGGATTAAGAAAGATCACACTTGAAATCAATGAAATAAAAATAGAAAAGTAAAAGAAAAATCAATGACTCCAAAAGCTGGTTCTTTGCTATTGATGAACTATCAACCAAACTGATCAAGAAAAAGAGAGAAGTCAAAAACTGCCAATATCAGGGGTACTACAGAAATTAAATTGGACAACAAGGGAATACTATGAACAACTTTATGTTAAAAAAAACTGTAGATGAAATGGACAAATTCCCTTAAAGACACAAACTACCAAATGGCACTTAAGATGAAAGAGATAACCTAAATAGCCTTATACCTATTAAAGAAACTTAATTTGTAGTTAAAAACCTTCCAACCAAGAGAACTCTAGGCCTGGATGGTTTCACCAAGATATTCTATCAAACATTTAAGGAAGAAATAATAATAAATTTACACAAACTTTTTGATAAAATAGAAGAAGGTATATTTCCAAACTCATTTTATGAGGCCACTATACTTACACTACAAAAATGCAAAGATATTAGAAGAACAGAAAATTCTAGGAGAACTATGTAGAAAAACAGATCAATACACATGATGAACATGGATGCAAAAATCTGTATCAAAATTATAGCAAATTGAATCCAATAATATATTAAAAGTGATAATGCATAATAACCGAGTGGAATGCAAAGTTGGTTGAACATTCAAATATCAATCAATGTAATCTAACATATTAACACACCAAAAAGGAAAAACCATATGATCATCTCAGTAGATGCAGAAAAGCCATTTGATAAAATTCAACACCAATTCATGATAACACTCAGCAAACTGTGAACAGAAAGGAATTTCTTCAACAGGATGATGAGCATCTATTGAAAAATCTGCATCTAACATCATACTAAATGGTGAAAGACTGAATGCTTTCCTCTTAACATTGGAGGCAAGGCAACGACGTTCACTATCATCACTTCTATTCAACACTGTACTGTAGGTTCTAGCCAGTGTGATATGGCAAGTAAAAAAAAAAAACACCATACAGTTTGGAAAGGAAGAGGTAAAATTGTATTTGCAGACACATCAATGTCAAAAATCCTAAGAAATCTATAAGAAGCTACTAGAACTAACAAATGAGTTTACAAAGATGCAGGATACAAAGTCAATATATAAAAATCAATATATGCTAGCGAAGAATACAGGAAACTGAAATATAATACAATTTACAATAGCATTAAAACATAAGATAATTAGTTATAAATTTAATAAAATATAAGACTCATACATTCAAAACTACAAAACACTCCTGAGAAAAGTTAAAGAATTAAATAAATGGAGAGAAACACCATTTTCAGGAAATGAAACACTGCATAATGTTAACATATTATTTATTCCCAAATTAGGCTACAGACTCAATGCAAGCCCCATCAAATTTCCACTAGTCTTCCATTTTTTTAAATAGAAAATCACAAACTGATTCCAAAATTTATATAAAAATGTCAAAACCCTAGCAAAGTTAAGATAATTTTAAGAGAGAAAAATGGAATTAGAGGGCTTACGCTACCTGATTTTAGGACTTACGAAACAGGACAGTGTAGTATTGGCATAAGGATAAGCAGAATAGAGTCCAGAAATGAATCAAAACATATATGGCCAATTGATTTTCTAAAAAGATGTCAAGGTAATCCAATGGGGAAAGGGTATTCTTCAACAAAAAGCACTGAAACAAGTAAATATCCAAATGTTAAAAAAATATTCTCAGCATTTACCTCACACCATATATAAAAACTAAACTGCAATGGATTATAGACCTAAATCTAAGTGTTAAAGCTATGAAAGTTCTAGAAGAAAACAAATGAGAAAACTTTATGGCCTTGGGCTGAGCAAAGATATCTTAGAATAGGAACCAGAAAACATGAATCATACAAGGAAAAAAAGTTGGATTTCCTTAAATTTGAAAACTTTTGTTCTCTGAAAGATACTGTTAAGAAAATGAAAAGTCTAAGAAAGTAGTTGCAAAGCATATATTTGATAAAAGATTTGTATCCGAAATATATAGCAAACTCTTACAACTCAGTAACAAGATAATATGGTTTAAAAATGGGTAAAAGATTTGAACAGATATGTCACCAAGAAAATATGTGAATGGCAAATAAGCCCATGAAAAGATGTTCAACATCATTATTCATTAGTGAAATGCAAATTAAAACCACAATGCAATTCCACTTCATATACACTAGCACGGCTAAAATTAAGAAGACTGATAATAGCACGTGTCAGGATGTGGAGCAACTGGAACCACACATTGCTGGTGGACACAAAATGGTACAGTTACTTTTAATTTGACAGTTTCTTATAATGTTACAAATACACCTAGTATATTTAATAACCGAATCCTACTCCTAGTTATTTATCCAAGAGAAATAAAACATCTGTGCATATAAAGACTTGTAAATGAATTTTCATAGTAACTTTATTCAAAATAGCTAAATACTGAAAACCACCTAAATGTTCATCAGTTGGTGAATGAATAAACTAATTGTGGTAATTCATACAACGGAAAAATACTCATCAATAAAAAGGAACAAACTACTGATTTGCAAAGAAACATGGATGAATCTCAAAGGCACTAGGTTAAATCAAAGAAGCAAGACTCAAAAGACTATATATTATATGGTTCCAATTATCTGAGATTCTGTAAGAGGCAAAACTATAGCGAGAGAAGACAGTGGTTGCCTGGTGTTGGGGGTAGGGGAAAGGGATTGATTAGAAGGGGGCATGAGTTAGCTTTCTGTGGTAATGAAAATGTTCTATATCTTGACTGTGGTGGTTCCATGACTGTGTATACATTTTCCAGGACTTATTGAATTGTTCACTTAAAATCAATGAATTTCATTGTATGTAAATTATATCTCATTAAAGCTGATTAAAGAAATAAACTATGAATACCAAAATATTAAAAGGGGGCATTTTCCCACTTGCAACTAAGGCTATAAAAATCTTCCAGTTTAAGCTCACAATAGCTTTTTCCCTTTTGTAGGATCATAATCTCAATAAGTGCATCCAGAACACAATCAAGTGTTTCTTCTGGAAACAGTGTTCTCCACGATCCTTACCAAGAGTTGTGAGTCCCTCTGAGATAGACGTGAGAACATACAGGAGTACTGGAGGCTCTAAGTTGGTGATGAAGCTCATGTGGTCCTGGGTGAGACATTCCAGGAGTGGGTAAAAAGACTGGCTCAATTTCCGATATTGCTACAACACAGAGATATGCTTAATGTCAAGCCACAGGAAACAAAGACAGACACATTATAGTCCAGTGGAAACTGCCATTTATAGTATCAGAAACTGTAAACTTACTTAAACACTAAGTCATTAAATATATAGAACAAATGACATAATGGTTCCCAATTCAGCATTTAAAGGAGTTCTAATGGGAATCTTTTGATTTCTAGAAATCCTAATTTGAAGCTATAGCATAGTATGTTACTTCAATTTTACTTTATACAGCTAACACTTAAACACAAGTTAAAATCTCTGCAGTATGAAATTTAACAGACTATGTGAATTATTTTTCTGGACTGGAATACAGTAATACTGAACAATGCTTAACAGCTAGGCAATCTTTTAACACAAAGAAATTTGTGGTTATAATAAGATTTGGCATCATAGTCTGCTGTATTTATGTGTAATATTTAACTTACACTACAAGAAAAATCTAAATACTTGAGAAAGATTCCTGGAAAACCTCAAGTGCAGCCCAAGCCAATATCAGAGAAGTACAACACTCACAAGAAAGATAAACAGAGCAGCATTTCTTAAAGTGCGATTGAGATCACCTCCAGAGGAATCACTTGGAGTACTTGTTAAAAATGCCGTTTCCTGAGCTTCACTCTAGATTCACTACATGAAAGCTCTGGAGTGAGGCCCTGAAATGTGCATTTCTAACATTTACACTAAAACAGTCTTATGTACACTCAAGTTTGAGAATCACTGAAAAAGAGTTTCCTTGTTTTATTAGAAAAAAGGTGAGAGAAAATTTTCTGGAACTACCACAGTCGAGGTAGACCTAAACTGTAGGGAAAAATCCCTGCAATGAGGCGGCTGTAACACATGGTTGATCGGAATCGAGTTTCTACTTAGACACTTCCATCATGCAGGCATAGCTTTCAATAAGCATTCCATTCTACTACAAGGGACTTTCCAAGGTTCTATTAAGATTACATTGGAAAAGTAGAAGAGGGTGCCACTAGTCCATCAGAAGATCAAGGAACATTTCTCACACAGGCTGACTACTACCAAGGAGCAGGTAAGGAAGCCTTAAGCATGAATTTGGGTTGTGTTATACAAGCAATTATTGCAACCATGTTGAGCACATACTGGCTTCTCAGGCAGAGATATTAAAAAAGTTTCATAATGGGGCTTGGAAATTTGAATTTCCAGCAAGCATCCCAGGTGATTCTGATGGGCCTCTAAAATAAATCATGGAATCAGAATGGCAGAACAGAAGAAGGACCTAGAGATCACTTACTCTAATCTCATATTAAAGATGAATAAATTGAAGCCTGCAGGAATAGAGTAAATGAATTAAGTAAATGACTAGTGATTGGCAGAGCTGATACTATAAACTAGGTTCCTCAACTTTCATTTCCGCACTCCATTCACTACCCCAGAATTTTAACAGAAAGGAAGGTCAAACAGCAGGGGAGTAGAAAGAGTAGCACAGAAGGAAAAGGAAGATTCTGCAGATAATCTTGCATTTTCCTCTCAAGTAAACACAGACTATTTTGAATTTTGAGTATTTGAGTATTATTATAAGCAATTAGTTGAAACTGCTAATTATATTTTCTCTAGATGAAGAACCTCTAGATGACCAATTTGTCAGAAGGTGGTGGCTGCACCATTTTAAAATGCACATTTAATTATATAAATACAGTCGCTATAGCTGTCCAAATTCTGTAAATTAAATCAAGTATGCTGTTTTAAAACATAAAATATTCTGGTGCTAGTCTAACTTCCTTGACTTCATTATAACCATTCCAAGTCTGTGGTGGTATTTCTTCATATTTCACAAAAAAGACTCCCATGATACACAACTGCTTACTAGCAAGTCACTGTGAGACACTGACAGCAGCATTTTGACAAAGGCCTGGAGTACATTGTCAAAATGGTTGTCCCCATACAACTTGAAGACGCCAAAGCTGACATAATTTCCACACAAGGCAGATTTGAGAGCCGAATAGCAGATGGAGATGCCCTTGAGTTTCACTGGATAAATCTGATCTTTTGAGAGGCTCCCAAGGGACAGGATCTGATTACCTGTTTTAGGGTTAAAGCAGAAAGAGAAAGTGACATAAGCAGATGTAATTCAAAGCAGTTATGGGGCACACTATTTAACATTTTCACTTTACTGTGAATGTTCACTTCCTTCCACCATTGTTCCAAGGACTGTACCATCCATTGTAATGAAAATGTAAATATATAAGGTGGTTTACCTTATAAATACAAAAGGCCCAAGGAAAACAAATCAAGGGCATTGGAAAGTGCTACGTTTTTATCTGGATAGTGATTACATAAATGTATACACAGATGTGTAACAATTCACTGAGTAGTACTCTAAAGATTAGTTCATTTTATATACTTTAATGTATATATTTTATACCTCAATAAAAGTTTTAAAAAGTAGAAGAAAATAGTCAACATTTTAGTTGAGAAAAAAGATAATGTAGACTGAGATGTAAATTATTCTAAACTTGGGTGAATTTTCAACCTTATTATATGAACTTGATCTTCAATTATATCACATTTAGGAAACTTGCAGTTTTGGAATATTAATTAAATGAAATAAGACACATAAGTTTTCAGCACAGTGCACAATAAATATTGCTTCCTTTTTCTCCTTAGCTTCTTTTTCAGAAGATCGCAAGAGTTGATTGTTTTTAAAAACAATTGTACTTAAGTTCTGTGCCGTCCATTGAAAGATAAAGCAATGTTTATATAACCACCTTAAAATTTTCTGTAGTAAGCATTTACAAACATTTTCTGTTTCTGAAATGTGTGTTAGTAAGACATGTAACTAGGTAGCACCCAAGAATGCTTTTATAAAAAACGTAGTCATACATATTTCTTAGCTTTACTTTATCCTGTTCAACAGAGTACTGCTCCTGAAATTGAAAGTGAATTCTATTTACAAAGTTTATAGGTATATTGTGGTAATTTTGTATTATGTCAACTTCTTGAAACAAGAATTAAGTTTCCCAAACCTATTTTACTGTACGGTTGTGGGCTAGAATTGGCCATATGAGAAATTTTTGCAAGATTTGGAAGATGGAAATGAAGTAGCAGCCACGACTTTCTGAAGGTTAGAAGTGGTCCAAGTAAGAAGAAATGCCAGTGGGCACCAGTTTGTCCTTGCTTCTAGAAATGCTGGCCCTGCTGACCAATGACTGCAGCCCACTACCACTCACTTGGCAGCAAAATCACAGACACAGCAGTTATGCAGAGGCAATAGCCTTTCACAATCTTCCATACAACTATACCACCCCCCACCCCATATCCCTCACCTTTCATGGTCCCACTCCAGCAGCTGGATGTGCCTAGCCTACAGATTTCCCTGTAAGCTCCAATTTTTCCGTTAATATGAATGCTTCAGGAGGGCTGATGAGCGATTGTTTTTCCAAACCTCCAACTCTCCCCTTCAGATCTATTTCCCCATCTTTGACCATAATTGTACAAGGTCTAATTCCTAAAGTTATTCATTCCATAAGTATCATAGCGTTTCTTTTTCTCTGTTGAATTCTGACCGATACATATATTATGGTAATCTCATGAGTACTAACAGGTTAAGAAGGACTAATACGTCCAGCAGAACATGAAAGACAGGAACAGCCAAGGGTGAAGGCTTCTTTTCCTTGATCTGCCTTAGTGAAAGATTTCTATACACACGTTTTCTTCTTTGCATCCTTAGAAGCCCATGTGGCTTTGCTTATAATTTACACATCTGAATGACAAATCCATTGTCTGGAAGACTGTAGCATATCTTGGAATTTATTCAGTACCAAATTCTGTACCCTCTGTCATGACTTCACCCTAACTTGCCTTAGAGATATGGTAAGCTCCATAAAGATTCAGTTCAACAGGAAAATGTTTATTTAACAGCTACTATGTGTGAGATGCTGGGATAAACAAACGAAAAAAAAAATCTCTGCTCTGAGGGAGCTCAGTCTGGTGAGGGAAATGGATTTGTAAAGAAATCATACATAATAATAAATTACAAGACAACGTGACAAATGCTATCAGAGAGGCAGGTCAAGATGTTATGAGAATAGAAAAATAGATTTATGCTGCTTGGGAAGGAAGGTAATGTTTCTAGGTCCTCTATATGCTCCAATATAAGAAGACACTTGTTTTATTATGTTTTTCACAGAGTTCACATTAGTGAACTAGTGAAGGGGGAACTATAATCTAATAAGAACAGATAAGATATTGAGGGTAATCTTAAAGCTATGGGAATGCTCAGGAATGACTATGGTTTGTTAATTTTCTTGGGGTATGGTAGGAGCATATTGGAAGCATTGTAGTTATTTTAGGATATTTGTTTTTCTAATTCCTTTGTTTTGTTTGGTTTGAAATGTTTTTATTTTTAATTTTTTTGACAAAGTTAGAAAAGAATAAGTACATATGCATGGAGGTCTAGGAGAGCAGGATACTGCATGAGAAGACAGTTCTCAACCATGTTTTCTACCTTTGCCTCAAATTCAATTTAAACAAAGGCAGACCTCCTCCTTACCCTTACCCACTGAACAACAGCACTGCTTCCATGTGATGGAAAGAGCCTGGAGAGGGGCTGTTTACACATTTTGGGTTTGTTGGAGAGGTCAGGGTCAAGGAAGCAGGCTGGGTCATCTTTTGGGGCATTTTTATGCTGATGTCTTTATGGGGGAAGTAAAGGTCCTATATTCCATAGCAAAAGATGGAACAGGCAGATGAAGAACTGTGATGGGGAAAAAATCTGATTGTAACAAATGGATAATCTATCATCAAAAAGGATTAGTTATTTAGAATCACAACTTTTATCTCTATATTAAAATTGTTATTTGGCAGATATGTCTTGCCTTTTGGACTATATCAGACACATCTGTAGTAATTAAAATAGTAATTACTACACCATTATGACTTTGCAACAGTAGAATGCTTAATACTAATACTTTTGAAATAGGAAACTATATCTTGTTTTGCTAAGTGCCTCAGCTAATATGTTGACCGCTATATTCCAGCGTGGCTATAAAAGAATACAGAAGAGGTTTGGCCAAGGCATCATTTATTCACTCCAATTTAGCTTTATTCAATATGTACTATTCAATAATACCTACTGATATTGGAAGTTTTGCCCTCAAAAACTTAAAACCTAGCACTCAGACTCACTGTCAATAAAAGTGATAAGGTTGAATCTTGAAGACGATTGTATAAAAATGTAGCTTATGAGGAATGACAATGTGATTGGGAAAGCCATATGGACCACACTCCCCTTTGTCCAGTGTATGGCTGGATGACTAGAAAAATAGGGGCAAAGAAAAAAAAAAGGTCCCCAGTGTTCTTTTTTACTTTAATTGTTCTTTTTCACTTTAATTTTTATTCTTATTATTTTTGTGTGTGTAGTAATGAAAATGCTCAAAAATTAATTTTGGTGATGAACGCACAACTATATAATGGTACTGTGAACAATGGAACGTACACTTTGTATGACTGCATGGTATGTGAATATATCTCAATAAAATTGAATTTAAAAAAAAAGCCTAAAAAAAAAAAGTGATAAGGTTGAGATTTGGTTTGGTTTTGACAACTCTCCTTGCCCACCCCTGCTCCACTCCATCCTTGGAAAGTCCCAACTCCTTCCTTTCTAGCACTTCCTTCCTAAGAGGGAGATCTATATTGCAATGATGGACAGCAGGGAGGTGAGGTGATGGCATTGCCAGGTTGGCAGCCACTGAAACCACTAAGAGTTGCCACTTGGCTACTACTAGCAGCACAAAAGGAAACAATACTTTCCTTAATGAAATAAAACAGACTTTCAAAGGTTAGCACTAAAAGGAAAATCTCTAGTTATTTCCAACTGAATAAATCTGCCATATCTGGAAGCAGGGAGAAGAGGTGCTGTGACATTCTTAATCTGGATAAAATGGATACCGAGGCTATGTTGGGGCTCAAGGGAAAAGAATGCTGTGAACTGACTGGGTAATTTGGCCAAAGGCCGTAACTGAGGAATGGGGGCATGAGGATTATGGAGTTGCCATTCTTACTCCTGTACATGCTATAACAGTAAAATAAATTTCACTAAATAATAAGGGAAAACAACTGGGAAATAAGTACAGAGGACCTTTGATCTAGATAATTTGGCTTATTAGAAATATCTTCTTCATTACTGGTTTATATTAATTGCTTGATTTTCTCTTAACCTTTACTCTCTATTCTTCTTGGTGAGGTATGTATGCAGGTATGTATGTATATGTATGTGTATGTGTGTATATATGTATGTATATATGTATGTATGTATGTATTTATTTACTTCCAGCATGCAGGATACGGACACACATACACACAGAGGGGAGAGAGAAGCAAAATCTCCTCTCCTGTTCATCTGAGATCCATTTTCAGGCCTATTTTTTTTTTTTTCCAGAAGAGACTCCCTACACCCAAAGAGAGGTGGTCTTTCTTCACAGGCCTCAGCTGGAGAACTATATAGTAAGATACTATTCTAACAGGAGAGAAAGATAATAGTGCATAAAGTAGTGATTGACAGTGTGGGGTTCTGAGTCATAATGACCTGGGTTTGAGTCCTAGATCTTTGTTTACTACCAGGGTGTCTGAGTAGATTACTTAACCTTTGTTAGTCAGTTTCCTCATCTATAAAATAAGGATAACAACAGATCCTATAACTCACAAGGCTTCTATGTGGAGTAAAGAAGACAGCATATGTAAAGTGCTCACCATAGTAACTGGCACACTGCTCTATAAATGTAATATATTTCTTTTTCCAATCTAATAGCTTGTAAGTTCATTCTTGAAGGAGCTTTGGTTTGGACAAGAGGAGAAAACAAAGCTAGGTGTGTGTGATGTAGAATGATGTGACTTCCTTTACATAATTCAAAGTAAAGTCAAGACTATATTATTTGGATTGACTTCCCTTTGCTCCTTCAGTAGAGAATTAGATGTGGTTAGGCCGTTTACCAAGATCTTATCAATTCTCTATGCTCTCAAATGAATACTTGGAAAAACGGTGTAAGGACAAGATATACAGTAGGAACCAACAATATGAACAATCTTATTTCCTGGCTTACGAAGCCATCTATTACATTGATTATCTTTCTGTTTCCCTTTTAATCTCTAAAATTTTAAGGTGAATTTGATATTTAGCTGACAGCTCTACAGGCTGAATGTCTTCATTCATCTTCAGAACCGTTATGGGAAGAGAACTGCAAGCTTGCTGACATTACTTTACTTTAGGTCACTCAACCACTCTGTGTCTCTGCAAATCAGCCAAGGCCCCCTCGATGTAAATGGTTTGGGACAGATTTGAAGCTATGAATCCTGGAAGGGAATATATTTGCCTTTCAGATTAAAAAAGATTTAAATGATGCAGTATTGATAAGTATGTGGTAAGTTAAGCAAATTGCTGGGAATGTGAATTAGTATAACTTTTCTGGAGGGTCATTTGCTAATATTTATTAAAAAATCTTAAAGATATGTGTAAATCCACTTCTGGGAATATAGTCTAAAATGAGACTTTTGTTACTATATCAATCTATTATCTCTGCACTCACATACACTGTCTTCTGTAAAAGCCAATCCCTTGACACATTCAACTAGATATCATCTCCTCTTACCTGCTTAAGGACAAAGTACCAACAGTTTTCTCTCCTATTCAATCATTTTTTGCTATCTATTTGTGGTGGCTTAGAGTTATATACCCTAGAAAAACATGTTCTTAATCTTAACTTGTTTGGGACCGGTGACCCCTATTTTCCTTCCAATATCTCCCTCTTGGAGTGGGAATGTTTATCTTACGACTGTCCTTTGATTGTATATTAGAAGCACATAACTTGTTTTCTTTTGTTTTAAAAGAGAAATCATATTTAAGCAAATTAAAGATTCTGCTCTTTGATATATACTATTACAAAATGAAAAGATAAGCCACAGACTGAAATAAAATATTCTTAATACATACATTACAAAGTACTTGCATCAATAATATATAAAGAACACTTGTAACTCAATAATAGGAAGAGAAACATCACAATTTAAAAATTTTGCTGAAGAATTTTAGACACTTCACAAAAGATAATATACAGGGGGCAAATAAATACATGAAAATATGCTCAACATCATTACATTTCAGGGAAATTCAAGTCAAAACTATAAGAGATAAGACTACAAACCAATTTACGTGGCTAAAATTAGAAAATACTGACAATACCAAGTGTTGCAAGGTTGTGAAAAAAACTAGATTTCTCATACATTGTTGCTAAGGATGTACAACAGCACAACTACTTTGAAAAAACACTTTAGATATTTCTTATGAATAAACACTTATAAGAAACACCAAAGTCAAGCTGAGCAAATCTGAAATCTCTTAGGGATTTTATATAAGAATCAGTTGTGAGGAGCAGATAAATTGAGAACATTCTAAAATATAAATATGACAACTACCATTTGCTTAGAAATTATTTTATATATTTTTATATAATTCTCTGGAATATACTTTTGTCAAATTCCAGTGTAATTTGTTTTGTTTAGTGTAAAAAATGAGTAGTTCTATCCTTAAATCAATCACTAACTTGATGATCTTTGCCAGGTTGCTTAACTCTCTGGCCATGGGTTTGGCTTCATGTAAAAGAGAAATTTTAATATCTTTCTTATCTTTCTCAGAGAGTAGTTGTAAAGATAAAATGAGATAATGGGCACGCAAGTGTTTTGAAAATTGTAAAATATTGATCAAATGTAAACTATTATACTCAAACAACTATTTATTTTATCAATTTCATTTATATCATTATTATGCATATTAAAGGGTCTAAAAGGATTAAACCTGATTTCTACCCTTTATTACCATCAATTATTATATAACAGACATCATAAATCCTAACTAGTAAAATTTATACAAATAAAGAGGAATAGATATTACTCGTATGAACATGTTTGTGTGACTTTATTTCATTCGTCTTGAAAAAAGTGGCAAAAATTATAGAAAATGTGATTTATTTTAGTGCTTCAGGACTTCTTGCTTTAAAAGCTGACTTTTTTATTATATAAATAGTTCCTTGGTAGCAAGAGGTAATAATAATAATAATAATACTTGTTTCACGTTCCGTAATATATAGCATACGAAAAAACAGGATGTGTTAAAAAGAAAATTCTACTCAGAAGATGATTGCTAAATTACTTTTTTTGAAATCATACTTCAGTGTTTTTCCATGTGCTTCTGAGAAAAATTTGGCACAGTCATTAAAATCAGTGAGAGGGTCACCTATTCCTCAGACACACTGAACCCAATTTTTCATTTTTCCATTGTATTAAATAATAATTAGCAAAGCAGTAAATACCTGAAACTATCAAACTACAACCCAGAAACCATGAATCTTGAAGATGATTGTATAAAAATGTAGCTTATGAGGGGTGACAATGTGATTGGGAAAGCCATATAGACCACACTCCCCTTTGTCCAGTGTATGGACAGATGAGTAGAAAAATGGGGGCAAAAAAAAAAAAAAAAAAAAAAAAGGCACCTAGTGTTCTTTTTTACTTTAATTGTTCTTTTTCACTTTAATTTTTATTCTTATTATTTGTGTGTGTGTGGTAATGAAAATGTTCAAAAATTAACTTTGGTGATGAACGCACAACTATATAATGATACTGTGAACAAGTGAATGTATACTTTGTATGACTGTATGGTATGTGAATATATCTCAATAAAAATGAATTAAAAGAAATAACCAAAAAAAAATATTTAGCAAAAATAACAAGAGGCGTGCTTTAATGTTTTGGTAAAATGTACATAGTTACAAATGTTGAAATAACAAAAACTGGCAATTGTACATATCAAATGGTTCTCAAATTATAATAATTAATGATCAGTTATGTGTTCAGTCTACACTCAAATGGAAGCAAATTTAAGTAATTCTACACCTTAATGGTGTAAATCATCAGAAATCTTAAGACAAAATCAACTGGAAGCCTAAGTTGGTGATAGAGTAAAACCAACATTTGGACTGTGGGATTGCTTTTTGAGATTGATTTAGTAAAGATTCTAATTAAAAAAGAGCTTTGAAAAATGCTGGACACATTTTTCATTTTATAATAAAGCCAAATGACTAACATGTCAAATTTCGAGGTAATGGATATATATGGCATAAAATTTCTAACTTCTGATCCTTAGCTTACATTCTGTAAATATGTCTTTAAATAGCCATTTCTTTTCACACAATCAGCTAACTTGTTTTCTAGGTTTCAGAGGTCCACAGACAGAGGGGAACTGTTCTCCAGGACAGACCACACCTATAACTGATTTTGATGAGACTTTGTTTTTAGCATTGTTACTGAAATGACTTAAAACTTTTGGGATGTTGTGATGGAATGAATGTATTTTGCATGTGGAAAGATCATGTCTTTTTGGGGATTAGAACACATTGTAAATAGCACCCTTTTTTTTTTTTTTTAAATTCAACTGTATTTGTTAGCACACATACACAAAAAAACAAAACCAGGGAAAAAATGAAATGGAAATTCCATTTACAATAGTTTCAAAATATATAATACTTAAGGGCAAATTTAATAAAAACACAGGCAATACATCTTCATTAAAAATCACATAATACTGATAGGAGACATTGAAGAATACCTAAAAACATGGAGTTATTTTATTTTCCAGGAAAGGAAGATATAATAGGGTAATTATTCCTAAACCTAATCTCAGATTCACTGCCATTACAATCATATGTCTAGTAAACTTTTGTAAAGAAATTGGCACACTAATTGTAACACTTTTTTGGAAATAAAAAGAAATTATAACCCACAGGTTACAGCCCCCAAAATCCTGACCAAAAACCAAAGTTGGAAGACTTTGACTGATATCAAAATATACCATAAAGGTACAATCATAATTTATCATGGAATTGGCAAGAGGATAACACTAGATAGAATAAATCAGAGAGTTAAGGAATTGAAAAATATTTACATGAACATTTGTTCTTTGAAAGATACATAAATGTGATTTAATGGGAAAAGCAGTTTTTCACCAAATGATCACAGAAAACTGGGTATCCATATGAAGAAAATGAACAGATAAACCTGGAATATATTGTTAGGCCTGTAAGTATATACTCAAAGGAAGACTGGAGCTATCAAAAGTCAAAAGCCAGCTTGAAAAGGGCTCCTACTGGTGGAATGTCGAACAATTTGATCATTGAAATAAATAGCGACGATAGGGGATTATAATCTATTGAATAATATAGGAATAAAAAATCCATTTGAATACAAATAAATACATGCATAAATAAAAAATCAACAAGCCAAAGCTTTCTATTATCGTAAAATGATAATAAGTACAGAAAAATTAGTTAAATAGGACCTTTTGATTAGCTTACTTCAGTTAAGATGTGACTCAAATGGATCAGCACAGTCTTAAATCTTATTACTGGAGTCCTTTACGAGTTTATAAACACACTCTCTGCGTGTTTCTCTCAGACACACACAGAGAAAGCCATGCGAAGAAGCTGGAAGTCAACAGAACCCAGTGAGCCAGGAGGGGCCGCCATGTGCATTGCCATGTGACAGAAAAGCCAAGGGACCAAGGACAGCCAGCTGTCAGACTTTGGGAAGAAAGCATCCCCTTACTGATGCCTTGATTTTGGACTTCTAGCCTCAAAACTGTGAGCCAACAAATTCCCGTTGGGTTGAGTCAACCCATTTGTATGGTATTTGTTTTAGGGGCTGGGAAACTAAAACATTATTAAATCATTCTCATCAGCATACAAGTCATGCTATCATTTCTTCCAAAACAAAACAAAACAAAACAAAACAAAACACAACCAAACCAAACCTTCTCTTGACCCTACTTTCCCTGCTAGATATTCTTCCCCTTTGTAACAAAGTTCCTTGAAAGAATTGTTTATTTTCACTGTCTTCTTTTCCTTTCCTCTGATTCTCTTTTTTATCTTTTGTATGCAATTTTATTGAGATACAATCACATAACATAGAATCAATCAAAGTGTACAATCAGTTGTTCACAGTATCGGCATACAGTTGTGCTGTCATCCACAAACTTCGAACATTTTCATTACTCCAAAAAATAAAATAAAAATTAAAATAAAAAAGAACATCCAAAACATCCCATTCCCCTCCTCCCCTCATTGTCCATTTACTTTTTAAAAATACAGTTTGAGATATATTCACATACCCTACAGTCATCCACAGCACCATCATACATTCATCACCAGAATCAATTTTTGAACCTTTTCCAAAATAAAATAAAAGCAAAAAAGAACACCTAAATTCTTCCATCCCCTCCATCCTACCCTATTTTTCATTTAATTTTTGTCCCCATTTTTCCACTCATTTGTCCATAAACTGGATAAAGGGAGTGCGAGCCACAAGGTTTTCCAGTCATACAGTCACGCAGTCACACTGTGCAAGCTACATTCCTCTGATTCTCTTTAAACCTGCTCCACTGAAACTGCTCTTTTGAAGGTTGCTAGTTACCTCCTGTTACCAAATATAATGGTTGACTTAGTCTTCATCTTACCTCATTCATTGACAGCTTTTTTTGTAAAGAGAGCCACTATTTAATACTCCTTTGTAAGTCTCCATAATTATAATTACAGCCATTGAGTGAAGATGGAGATGCATGCATACAAGGGGCTGTCCTTTTATTTTTTTTAATTTTATTGAGATTGTTCACATACCATACAATTATCTAAAGATCCAAAGTGCACAGTCAATTGCCTAAAATACCATCATACAGTGGTGCATCCATCACCACAATTATTTTTTCCCCAATTTTTAGAACATTTTCATTACTCCAGAAAAGAAATAAAGACAAAAAAGAAAACTCAGTTCCTCCTCTACCCCTAACCACCCCCTGCCATTGTTGACTCATAGTATTGGTATAGTACCTTTGTTACTGTTGATGAAAGAATGTTAAAATACTGTTAACATTGTATATAGTTTGCAGTAGGTATATATTTTTTTCCCTATATACTCCTCTATTATTAGCTTCTAGTTATAGTGTCATACATTTGTTCTAATTCATGAAAGAGATTTCTAATATTTGTACAGTTAATAATGGAAATGTCCACCACAAGATTCATTGTTTTATACATTCCCATCTTTTAACCTCTAACTTTGCTTCTGGTGACAAATGTGACTCTAAGCTTCCCCTTTCCACTACATTCACACACCATTCAGCACTAAGTTATTCTCACAATAACGTGCTACCGTCACCTCTGTCCACTTCCAAACACTTAGGTTCAACCTAGTTGAACATTCTGCTCAAAATAAGCAACTGCTCCCCATTCTTTAGCCTCGTTCTATATCCTGTTAACTTACATGTGTTTACATATTATAATTAGTTCATATCAGTGAGACCATGCAATATTTGCCCTTACATGTCTGACTTATTTCACTCAATGTAGTGCTCTCAAGGTTTCTTCACCAACCCGTTATTTTTTTAAGATGGTTTTGTTCACCCACCATACTTTCCATCCTATGTAAACAATCAATGGTTTCCTGTATAGTTACATCACCAATGCCAAGAGTCCCATACCCCTCCCTTATGTCCCCCTCTTACAGGCATTTAGCTTTGGTATATTGCCTTTGTTATATTAAAGGAAGCATAATACAAAGTTTCTGTTAACTATAGTCTCTAGTTTGCATTGACTGTATTTTTTCCCCCAATACCACCATATTTTTAACACTTTGCAAGGTTGACATTCATTTGTTCTCCCTCACGTAAAAACATATTTGTGCATCTTATCACAATTGTTGAGCACTCCAGGTTTCACTGAGTAATAGAGTCCCAGTCTTTATCTTTCTTCTTTCCTTCTGGTGTCCCACATGCTCCTAACCTTCCTCTTTCAACCACAGTCACAGTCACTTTGATTAGTGTACTTACATTGCTGTGCTACCATCACCCAAAACTGTATTCCAAACTTCTCACTCTTGTCTTTTCCTATCTGTCTTTAATGTTCCCTTTAGTATTTCCCTTAGGACAAGTATCTTGTTCACAAATTCTCTCATTGTCTGTTTTTCAGAGAATATTTTAAACTCTCCCTCATATTTGAAGGACAGTTTTGCCGCATATAGGAATCTTGGTTGGCGGTTTTTCTCTTTCACTATCATAAATATATCACACCACATCCTTCTTGCCTCCACGGTTTCTAATGAGAAATCTGCATGTAGTCTTATCAAGCTTCCTTTGTATGTGATGGATCACTTTTCTCTTGCTGCTTTCAGGATTCTGTCTTAGATGTTTGAAAATCTGATTATTAAGTGTCTTGGCATAAGTCTATTCAGATCTATTCTGTTTGGGGTACACTGCACTTCTTGGATCTGTAGTTTTATGTCTTTCGTAAGAGACGGGAAATTTTCATTGAGTATTTCCTCTATTATTGCTTCTGCCCCTTGTCCCTTCTCTTCTCCTTCTGGGACCCCTCCATGACATGTATATTGGTGTGCTTCATGTTGTCATTCAATTCCCTGAGACATTGCTCATATTTTTCCATTCTTTTCCCTATCTGTTCTTTTTTTTTTTTAATCATCATTTTATTGAGATATATTCACATACCACGCAGTCATACAAAACAAATTGTACTTTCGATTGTTTACAGTACCATTACATAGTTGTACATTCATCACCTAAATCAATCCCTGACACCTTCATTAGCACACACACAAAAATAACAAGAATAATAATTAGAGTGAAAAAGAGCAATTGAAGTAAAAAAGAACACTAGGTACCTTTGTCTGTTTGTTTGCTTCCCCTACTTTTCTACACATCCATCCATAAACTAGACAAAGTGGAGTTTGGTCCTTATGGCATTCCCAATCCCACTGTCACCCCTCATAAGCTACATTTTTATACAACTGTCTTCGAGATTCATGGGTTCTGGGTTGTAGTTTAATAGTTTCAGGTATCCACCATCAGCTACCCCAATTCTTTAGAACCTAAAAAAGGTTGTCTAAAGTGTGCGTAAGAGTGCCCGCCAGAGTGATCTCTTGGCTCGTTTTGGAATCTCTCTGCCACTGAAGCTTATTTCATTTCCTTTCACATCCCCCTTTTGGTCAAGAAGATGTTCTCCATCCCACGATGCCGGGTCTACATTCCTCCCCGGGAGTCATATTCCACGTTGCCAGGGAGATTCACTTCCCTGGGTGTCTGATCCCACGTAGGGGGGAGGGCAGTGATTTCACCTTTCAAGTTGGCTTAGCCAGAGAGAGAGGGCCACATCTGAGCAACAAAGAGGCATTCAGGAGGAGACTCTTAGGCACAAATACAGGGAGGCCTAGCCTCTCCTTTGCAGCAACCGTCTTCCCAAGGGTAAAACTTATGGTAGAGGGCTCAACCCATCAAACCACCAGTCCCCTATGTCTGTGGTCATGTTAGCAACCATGGAGGTGGGGTAGGCGAATACCCCTGCATTCTCCACAGGCTCCTCAAGGGGGCACTACATCTTTTTTTTTTTTTCCTTGTTTGTCTTTTTTCTTTCTTTTTTTTTTTTAACTTTCCCTTCTTTTTTCAAATCAACTGCATGAAAAAAAAAGTTAAAAAGAAAACAAACATACAATAAAAGAACATTTCAAAGAGACCATAGCAAGGGAGTAAGAAAAAGACAACTAACCTAAGATAACTGCTTAACTTCCAACATGTTCCTACTTTACCCCAAGAAAGTTACATAATATAGCAACATTTCAGTGAAACTTGTTCCTACTACATCCATCAGAAATTAACAGACCATAGTCATTTCTGGGCATCCCCAGAACGTTAAACAGCTTATCTGTTCTTCTTGGATTATTGTTCCCCCTTCCTTAATTGCTCTCTACTGCTAGTTCCCCTACATTCTACATTATAAACCATTTGTTTTACATTTTTCAAAGTTCACATTAGTGGTAGCATATAATATTTCTCTTTTTGTGCCTGGCTTATTTCGCTCAGCATTATGTCTTCAAGGTTCATCCATGTTGTCATATGTTTCACCAGATCGTTCCTTCTTACTGCCACGTAGTATTCCATCGTGTGTATATACCACATTTTATTTATCCACTCATCTGTTGAAGGACATTTGGGTTGTTTCCATCTCTTGGCAATTGTGAATAATGCTGCTATGAACATTGGCGTGCAGATATCTGTTCGTGTCACTGCTTTCCGATCTTCCGGGTATATACCGAGAAGTGCAATCGCTGGATCGAATGGTAACTCTATATCTAGTTTTCTAAGGAACTGCCAGACTGACTTCCAGAGTGGCTGAACCATTATACAGTCCCACCAACAATGAATAAGAGTTCCAATTTCTCCACATCCCCTCCAGCATTTGTAGTTTCCTGTTTGTTTAATGGCAGCCATTCTAACCGGTGTTAGATGGTATCTCATTGTGGTCTTAATTTGCATCTCTCTAATAGCTAGTGAAGCTGAACATTTTTTCATGTGTATCTTGGCCATTTGTATTTCCTCTTCAGAGAACTGTCTTTTCATATCTTTTGCCCATTTTATAATTGGGCTGTCTGTACTATTGTCATTGAGTTGTAGGATTTCTTTGTATATGCAAGATATCAGTCTTTTGTCAGATACATGGTTTCCAAAAATTTTTTCCCATTGAGTTGGCTGCCTCTTTACCTTTTTGAGAAATTCCTTTGAGGTGCAGAAACTTCTAAGCTTGAGGAGTTCCCATTTATCTATTTTCTCTTTTGTTGCTTGTGCTTTGGGTGTAAAGTCTAGGAAGTGGCCTCCTAATACAAGGTCTTGAAGATGTTTTCCTACATTATCTTCTAGGAGTTTTATGGTACTTTCTTTTATATTGAGATCTTTGGTCCATTTTGAGTTAATTTTTGTGTAGGGGGTGAGGTAGGGGTCCTCTTTCATTCTTTTGGATATGGATATCCAACTCTCCCAGCCCCATTTGTTGAAAAGACCATTATGGCTCAGTTCGGTGACTTTGGGGGCCTTATCAAAGATGAGTCGGCCATAGATCTGAGGGTCTATCTCTGAATTCTCAATTCGATTCCATTGATCTATATGTCTATCTTTGTGCCAGTACCATGCTGTTTTGGCAACTGTGGCTTTATAATAAGCTTCAAAGTCAGGGAGTGTAAGTCCTCCCACTTCGCTTTTCTTTTTTAGAGTGTCTTTAGCAATTCGAGGCATCTTCCCTTTCCAAATAAATTTGATAACTAGCTTTTCCAAGTCTGCAAAGTAGGTTGTTGGAATTTTGATTGGGATTGCATTGAATCTGTAGATGAGTTTGGGTAGAATTGACATCTTAATGACATTTAGCCTTCCTATCCATGAACATGGAATATTTTTCCATCTTTTAAGGTCCCCTTCTATTTCTTTTAGTAGAGTTGTGTAGTTTTCTTTGTATAGGTCTTTTACATCTTTGGTTAAGTTGATTCCTAGGTACTTGATTTTTTTAGTTGCTATTGAAAATGGTATCTTTTTCTTGAGTGTCTCTTCAGTTTGTTCATTTCTAGCATATAGAAACATTACTGACTTATGTGCATTAATCTTGTATCCCGCTACTTTGCTAAATTTGTTTATTAGCTCTAGTAGCTGTATCGTCGATTTCTCAGGGTTTTCTAGATATAAGATCATATCATCTGCAAACAATGACAGTTTTACTTCTTCTTTTCCAATTTGGATGCCTTTTATTTCTTTGTCTTGCCGGATTGCCCTGGCTAGCACTTCCAGCACAATGTTGAATAACAGTGGTGACAGCGGGCATCCTTGTCTTGTTCCTGATCTTAGAGAGAAGGCTTTCAGTCTCTCACCATTGAGTACTATGCTGGCTGTGGGTTTTTCATATATGCTCTTTATCATGTTGAGGAAGTTTCCTTCAATTCCTACCTTTTGAAGTGTTTTTATCAAAAAGGGATGTTGGATTTTGTCAAATGCTTTTTCAGCATCTATTGAGATGATCAATTGATTTTTCCCTTTCGAGTTTTTAATGTGTTGTAATACATTGATTGTTTTTCCTATGTTGAACCATCCTTGCATGCCTGGAATGAACCCCACTTGGTCATGGTGTATGATTTTTTTAATGTGTCTTTGGATTCGATTTGCAAGTATTTTGTTGAGGATTTTTGCATCTATATTCATTAGGGAGATTGGCCGGTAGTTTTCCTTTTTTGTAGCATCTTTGCCTGGTTTTGGTATTAGATTGATGTTAGCTTCATAAAATGAGTTAGGTAGTATTCCATTTTTTTCAATGTTTTGAAAGAGTTTGAGTAAGATTGGTGTCAGTTCTTTCTGGAAAGTTTGGTAGAATTCCCCTGTGAAGCCATCTGGCCCTGGGCATTTATTTGTGGGAAGATTTTTGATGACTGATTGGATCTCTTTGCTTGTGATGGGTTGGTTGAGGTCTTCTATTTCTTCTCTGGTCAGTCTAGGTTGTTCATATGTTTCCAGGAAATTGTCCATTTCTTCTACATTATCCAGTTTGTTGCCATACAGTTGTTCATAATATCCTCTTATAATTTTTTTAATTTCTTCAGGATCTGCAGTTATGTCACCTTTTTCATTCATTATTTTGTTTATATGGGTCTTCTCTCTTTTTGATTTTGTCAGTCTAGCTAGGGGCTTGTCAATCTTGTTGATCTTCTCAAAGAACCAACTTTTGGTGATATTTATCCTTTCTATTGTTTTTTTGTTCTCTATGTCATTTATTTCTGCTTTAATCCTTGTTATTTCTTTTCTTGTACTTGGTTTAGGATTGGTTTGCTGTTCATTTTCTAGCTTCTTCAGTTGATCCATTAGTTCTTTGATTTTGGCTCTTTCTTCCTTTTTAATATATGCGTTTAGTGCTATAAATTTCCCCCTTAGCACTGCTTTTGCTGCATCCCATAGGTTTTGGTATGTTGTATTCTCATTTTCATTCGTCTCTATATATTTAGCAATTTCTCTTGCTATTTCTTCTTTAACCCACTGATTGTTTAGGAGTGTGTTGTTTAACCTCCAGGTATTTGTGAATTTTCTAAGTCTCTGATGGTTATTGACTTCTAATTGTATTCCATTGTGGTCAGAGAATGTGCTTTGAATAATTTCAATCTTTTTAAATTTATTGAGGCTTGTTTTATGTCCCAGCATATGATCTATTCTGGAGAAAGTTCCGTGAGCACTAGAAAAGTATGTGTATCCTGGTGATTTGGGATGTAATGTCCTGTAGATGTCTGTTAAATCTAATTCATTTATCAGATTGTTTAGGTTTTCAATTTCCTTATTGGTCTTCTGTCTGGTTGATCTATCTATAGGAGAGAGTGATGTGTTGAAGTCTCCCACAATTATTGTGGAAACATCAATTGCTTCCTTTAGTTTTGCCAATGTTTCTCTCATGTATTTTGTGGCACCTTGATTGGGTGCATAGACATTTACGATTGTTATTTCTTCTTGCTGAATTGCCCCTTTTATTAGTATGTAGGGGCCTTCTTTGTCTCTCAAAACATCCCTGCATTTGAAGTCTATTTTATCTGAGATTAATATTGCTACACCTGCTTTCTTTTGGCTGTAGCTTGCATGAAATATTTTTTTCCATCCTTTCACTTTCAGTTTCTTTGTGTCCCTGTGTCTAAGATGAGTCTCTTGTATGCAACATATTGATGGTTCATTTTTTTTGATCCATTCTGCGAATCTATATCTTTTAATTGGGGAGTTTAATCCATTTACATTCAACGTTAAAACCGTGAAGGCATTTCTTGAATCGGCCATCTTATCCTTTGGATTATGTTTGCCATATTTTTCCCTCTCTCTATTAATATCCTTTATTGTACCCATACCGAATCTCTTTAGTACTGAACCTTTCTCCAAGTCTCTCTGTCCTGTCTTTGTTTCTCTGTCTGTAGGGCTCCCTTTAGTATCTCCAGTAGGGCAGGTCTCTTGTTAGCAAATTCTCTCAGCATTTCTTTGTCTGTGAAAAATTAAGCTCTCCCTCAAATTTGAAGGAGAGCTTTGCTGGATAAAGTATTCTTGGCTGGAAATTCCTCTCACTCAGAATTTTAAATATATCGTGCCACTGCCTTCTCGCCTCCATGGTGGCTGCTGAGTAGTCACTACTTAGTCTTATGCTGTTTCCTTTGTATGTGGTGAATTGCTTTTCTCTTGCTGCTTTCAGAACTTGCTCCTTCTCTTCTATGTTTGACAGTGTGATCAGTATATGTCTCGGAGTGGGTTTTTTTGGATTTATTCTATTTGGAGTTCGCTGAGCATTTATGATTTGTGTATTTATGTTGTTTAGAAGATTTGGGAAGTTTTCCCCAACAATTTCTTTGAATACTCTTCCTAGACCTTTACCCTTTTCTTCCCCTTCTGGGACACCAATGAGTCTTATATTCGGACGTTTCATATTATCTATCATATCCCTGAGGTCCATTTCGAGTTTTTCAATTTTTTTCCCCATTCTTTCTTTTATGCTTTCATTTTCCATTCTGTCATCTTCCAGGTCACTGATTCGTTGTTCAACTTCCTCTAGTCTTGTACTATGAGTGTCCAGAATCTTTTTAATTTGGTCAACAGTTTCTTTAATTTCCATAAGATCATCCATTTTTTTATTAGTCTTGCAATGTCTTCTTTATGCTCTTCTAGGGTCTTCTTGATTTCCTTCATATCCCGTACTATGGTCTCATTGTTCATCTTTAGTTCTTTGAGTAGCTGCTCTAGGTGTGTCTCTTCTGGTCTTTTGATTTGGGTGCTTGGGCTTGGGTTATCCATATCGTCTGGTTTTTTCATATGCTTTATAATTTTCTGTTGTTTTTGGCCTCGTGGCATTTGCTGAACTTGATAGGGTTCTTTTAGGGTTTGTAGACCAGTTGAAGTCCTTATCTCTAATTTATCAGATCTACAGCTTCGTGGAGTACACTTTCTCTAACTAACCAGCAGGTGGCGTCCACGAGCCACCTGTTCTCCACAAGCCAGATCTCCCCTGCTTAGCCTTTTTTGTGAGTGGGGGAGTGAGTCTTGTGGGGCCCAATTGGTGTACCAAGCTTGCGTGTGTAGTTGGTGTTGCCTGCCCTGTATGTGGGGCGTGTTTCTGGGCAGTCGGGGAGGGGGGGTGGCCCTAACAATCAAATCTCCCTGATGATCCTAGAGTTTTAAAGCTACTGCAATAGTCTAATCCTTCAGTTCAGTCCTGCCACAGTTTGTCTCTGCCACTGACCCACAAGTCTTTGGTATTGGCGTATGGCTCCTGAGACTTGCAAGTGGGCCCCTCTTCCAGGCTGTGCACCCTGAGTCCTCTGTTGAGGGATGACTGTGCTATGTCACAGGTGAGTGCCGTCCCCCCAGGGCAGTTCTGGGCTGCTGGGCTGTGTTGGGAGGCTCCGAGTCTGCTCAAATGATGGCTGAATGGGGCTCTGTTAATTCACACTGCTCCCCCTTCCCAGCTCTGGGACATTCAGCTGAGGTTGCAGGGAAGGCTAATGTCCACGCCCAGTTTTGTGGTGTGTGCCTGTTATTTGAAGCACTTCCATCACACTGGGTTGTCTGGGGCAGCTCTGGGCTATGGGGCTGGCGATGGGCAGGAGTGTTTCCTGTCCACCAGGATGGTGGCTGTGAGCGGACACCCCCCTTTTCTTGGGAAGTTGTGTTGTTTAGTGAATTTTCTCAGCCACTGGATTATTGCCTTTTGTCTCAGAGCTCTCTTAGTTCTGCTCTTGACTTGACGTGCCCAAATTTCAATTCTTTGAAGCTTTCTGTATTGAGCTTCTTAGAGTAATTGTTTTAGAAAAAGCAAAAAGGATTTAAAAAAAAAAAAAAAAAAAAAAAACGGCCCTCCTCAGAGATCTAATGGGTTATTGAAATGCTAATAGACAAAGCAACCAGGGCCATTAAGGAAAGGTGCACAGGGCAGAGAGATCAGCCTTGCTTCGGGATTTGCATATGCGCCTCAAGGCCTGATCTCCGCCCTTCCCCTTTCTGTGTTCACCAGAACTCCAAAAATCCTCTGCTTTTATTTTGGAGTTTTTCGTGTTGTTTTTTTTCTATGCCTGTCTCCTCTCTGCTGGGCTGGCTGCTCTCAGAGTCTCTGGTGTCTGGTCTCAGTCTATCTATGGTTGGAGTTTGAATCAGTAGAATGAGTTTCCGATAAGAGCAGCCACTGCAATTCTCCCTTCTCCTTCCCGGAGCTGACAGCCCCTCCTCCCCCGGGACTGAGCCTGGCAGGGAGGGGCGCGGGTCCCCTGGCCGCAAAAACTTACAGATTTCGCTGATTTCAGCAGTTCCACGTTTTCATGAGTGTTGTATGAAGTATGCCCAAAGACAGATTGCTCTGTGGTGTCCAGTCCACGCAGTTCCTGGCTTTTTACCTACTTTCCTGGAGGAGTAACTAAAACATACAGCTCACCAGTCTGCCATCTTGCCCCGCCTCCCTATCTGTTCTTTTGTGTGTAGGCTTTCAGGTGTCTTGTTCTCCAGTTCCTGTGTGTTATCTTCTGCCTCTTGAGATCTGCTGTTGTATGTCTCCATTGTGTTTTTCACCTCTTGTGTCGTCCCTTTCATTTCCATAGATTCTTCCAGTTTTTTCAAACTTTATATTTCTACCTTATGTTCGCCCACTGTTTTCTTTATAGCCTTTGTCTCTTTTGTTATATCTTCCCTGAACTCACTGATTTGGTTTTTGATTTGATTTAGCACATCTTTTTGAAAATCTTTAACAGATTGTTTCATTAAAGTGAAACAATATTTCAACTGCATCTTGACTGCGGTGTAAATTTGTTCCTCTGACTGGGCCATATCTTCGTTTTTTCTAGTATGGATTGTAATTTTCCGTGACTAGGCATCTGGTTTCCTTGGTTACTCCAGTCAGATTTTCCCAGGCCAGAACAGGTTCAGGTCTCAGAATGGGGTTATATTCAGGGTGTATCTTAGAAGAACGACAGACTTTCCTGTGAGGTTTCCAGTCACTGTGCCTTTCCTAACCTGCCCAGCAGGTGGTACCTGTCAGCCTGTTGCTCCCGACTGGTGTAAGGAGATGTGTTTTGGTTTCAGTTTCTGTTTTGGCTGTTTTTCCCCAGCCTCTGGGGTCTGGTTCTGAAGGGAAAGCTGGGCCCCACTTCCTTACTCTTAGGGAAGATACACCCCCTAGGGATTTATCATCTGTATTTGAATTGTCTCTTTGACTCTGTTATCTCTACCCATCTGGTTCAGAGCACTGAGAACAGAAAATGGCTGCAGCTCTCTCTTCTGAGCCCCTGAGATTCAGAGAGAGAAAAAGGGACAGAAAGCCCCCCTTTGGAGCCAGTGCACGGCCCTCCAGTTTCACTTGTCAGCCAGAGGTAACACCCGGTCTTCTGGGCTCCCCCTCCTAGTACAGATGAGTCTTCTGGTTCTTTAAGGTCAGTCATCACTAAAAGTCTCTGTCTGCTTGTTGGGGGTTTGTAGCTTGTATTCAGCAGTCTATACTTGTTAATTAAAACCCCAGTTGGGACTCAGCTGAGCTATATTTGCTTGCTCAGAGAGTGCCATGCTGCTCTCTACCACAGTGAGGTTTTGCAGCAAAGCCTGTCTTCAGGGGAGAGTGCTCCCGGCACGGTTCCACAGCTTTTACTTACAGATTCTGTGCTGTGATCTCAGGCATTCTTCCCAATCAAGGTTGGTGTATGATGTGTGGACAGTCACAGTTGTCCCCCAGCAGTTATTTCAGATTATTTACTACTTGTTCCTTGTTGTTTATTAGTTGTTCCAGGGGACTGACTAAATTCCACGCTTCTCTATGCCTCCATCTTGCCCCTCCTCCCACTGGCAGCTTTTGACACAGCTGATCAGCTACTCTCTCTTGTCTTCCAGAACACCACAATCTCATGGTTTTCTTTGCTCCTTCTCACTCTCCTTTTCTGGTTGCTTCTCTTTTCCTAACACTGAGTATCCCGGGGGTTCTATCCTAAGTCTTCTTCTCTATTTATTGTTACCCCCCTTCATGATCTTATCTAGTTTCATGGCTTTAAATACCATTTAAAGGTCAATGACTCCCATATCTGTTTCTGTATTAAAGACATCTCTTCCAAACTCTAGACTTGTATATCCAACTCCATGCTAAACATCTTCACTTGGATGTCTAATCAATGTTTCAAGCTTGACATAACCAAAATGGAATTTTGATCCCCGCCCCCTACATCCATCTGTATCCTTTCCTAACTCAGTTTTTGGCAACTTTATCCTACCAGTTGACTTATGCCAACCTCTGCCCCCCCAACTACTCTCTTTCATACTATACATCCAATCCTTCAGGAAATTTGATTGGTGTTGCCTTCAAAATATATCCAGAATCCAACCACTTCTCATCACACCCACTACAATCACTGATCAAAGCCAACATCATATTTTGCCTGGATGATTGCAATATTCCCCTACCTGATCTCCATGCTTTTACCTTTAATCTTCTATAATCTAACACAGCAGCAAGAATTGTCCTTTAAAAACTTAATTCAGATCACGCCACTCCTCTGCTCAAAACATTCTAATGGCCTTCTCTTTCACTCAAAGTTAAAGTCCAAGTCCTGATAATGGTCTACAGGCCTTAAATGACATTGCTTGTTGTAATTCTTCCTTTTGTTCACTCTGTCCATTCTGGACTCTTTGATGTCCTTCAGACATGCCATATATACTCCTGCCTCAGGACCCTAACACTTGCTGCTCCTTTGGTAGGGAATGCTCTTCCCCTAGATACCTGAATGACTAACTCCTTCATCTTCTTCAAGTCTTTGCTCCAACGTCATTTTCTTTATGAGGTCTATCTTTGACCACTCTATTTAATACTGGAACATGTTCCCCAATCTGCCTGGTACATCTGATGCCCTACAGCTTGACCTACTTTCTTTTTTTTTTTTTTTGCTTGTTTTCCCTATAGCAATTATACCTTTTAACACAGTAGATAATTTATTTTCCTGTTTTGCTCACTGAAGTATCCAGAGAGTGTAGAACAGCTCCAGCTGCTCTCAAATACATTTGTTAAATGAGTGAATAAAGTTCAGAAAGTCTAATGTACAAGGTTTTTTGCTGAAACACTGTGTATGATAGTAAAATATTAGTAACAACTTAAATGTTCATCAAAAGAGAAATAAATGAACTAAAGTATAACTATAAAACAGAATATTTTACAGCTATTTAAAAATATGAGGTAGGTTTATACATACATTAGCAAGGACAGAAGGCCATGATATAAGTTAAAAAATCAAATCACAGAATAGGAAGACTATTATGATGCCACTTTTGGAAAAATATATGTATATACATACATAAAAAAGTATGGAAGGGTACACACTAACTGTTAACAATGGTTATCTTTGGGTAATGGAAGAATGGGGGATTTTCACTTTCTACTTTTGACAGTTGATATCACTAGATAGTTTTCCTCATAAGGGTGTTCTGTTATTTTATAATTTGAAAAAAACAAAAATAAAGAAATTTCTATCTTGGCAGAAAAATGATGACAAGGAAAATGATTGTTATGGAAAAATATGATAGAAAAGGATGTGGTAGTACAAACGGACCCGAGTTATATGCCTAGGGTGATTCCCTCCTGCTGGGGTTACAAACCTTCCCTAACTTGACAGCATGAGTCAGTGATAAAGGAGACAGAATTTCAGCATTGATAAACAAGTAATTTGGCTTCAGAACTTTCAAAGTAATGCTGTCCAATAATTTAATTACAAATTTAAGGATACTTCTTTGCCTTTTTTGAATAACAGATTCTACATAGGTTATTTTATAAGCAATTAGTGGAGATCAAAATATTTAAAGATATTAACTTACAGTCTTAATATATCAAATGATTTCAATTTTTCCGTGGTTTCTTTAAAATACTACCATGCATATAAAAGTTTTATATTACCTACAGCATAGATACAATTTTGAATTCTGTGTTTAAATAGCATTATATATAAGCATTTCCCATAAGCTTGGTAATCTTAAAATATAATTGTTAATGGCTCCCAATTATTCCACTGAGCTAATATATCCTCAAGCATTTTACTATTTTGAGGCACATTGTTTTTCAATTTTTCACAATTATGAATAATGCTACAACAATGGTCTTTAAGTAGTTAGTTGCTCTCTATTTTTGGATTATTCATTTCCTTAGGAGAAAACAGAAATGTGGGTTCACAAAGGGTATGAATATTTTTATGGTTCTTGCTATTCCATTGAGCCATATCAAGCAGCTGAAAGAAAACAGAGAAAAATGAAGGAATTCCCAATATTGAAAGCTTAGAAAGTTTATTTTGTAATTGTATTTTTTTCTTTTTAGTTGAAGGAAATTTTAACTAAATGTGCAATCACTAGCTGACAGCTGTTAATAAAACCTACTTCTGGATTATCTAGTCTCTCAGATATAACCACTTCTTGAGTGATCTCATGTACAAACTGTGTTGGGGCAAGTCTGGTCCCAGGCTGAAAAGCTACAAAAAGAAAATTATTGTTTGAATATGTCAAGGATCCTATGTGTATTCTTGGAGAAGTATTTGGTGTAAAAAGAGTAAACATTATTCTACAAATTCCCAAGAATTGGTATATTTTTCTTTAGGTAATAAAAGACATTTTATATTATATTATTATATAAGAGAGAATCATGTTTTGACAGGGGAGGGAGGGTTGACAAATTATTGCTAGCTTGGTATGCTAATCTAAATGACTAATTGTGGCTCCCCTCTCTTCTAGGTTTGCATTCGATGATCCAACCTACCACAACCCTATCAAAGTGATTTTTCAAAAACACAAATATGATCATACCACTTTGTTTAAAACAGGTCAGGATTTTCTTTAAGGAAAGTATATTCTTAAGGATAAAGTTCTAATTCCTTACTTTGACAAAGAAGTCACTTCATAATTGGTCCTTCTTTCTCTCTAACTTTATCCCCTAAAACTCCCTAATATTTGCTCTTCCTCCAGCAATTTTGAAATCTGATAGTTCCCTAATGAAGATGTTGTTTTATATTTATGTGCTTGTGTATAAGCTATACTCTGCTTGGAATGTCCTTCTCAAACTTTTGGGCCCTTCTCTTATTTCTTTAAGAAATACTGCCTTCTCTGACCCCTTAGTTTGAGCGAGAAGCCTCTTCTGGGCTTCCATAACACTCTTTATACTTCTCTAGCATAACAGTAAGCGTAACACATTATAATTCTTAGTTTACTTGTTGTAATCCCCTACTGAACTCAAGTTCCTTAAGGGGAGAATCAGTAGGAGCTTGTGTCTTATTTACCTTCCTATCCCTTTTAACTCTCACAGTACCAGACAAATAGTAAATGCTCAATAAATGTCAGCTGCACAGATGAAAGAATCCATTGAATTCTAAGCCCTTGTTCAGAAATCACCCTCACTTACTTACTTACTTATCGGTTTATTTAGTATTTTTTTTTGGCCTGCATTCATTAGGTGCCACATGTGTGGCGATATAAGGAGACTGTGACCAACAGCTTCCTGTGTTCTTATGGAATGTATTCCTCAAGACCTTGCCTTTGTAAGCCATCTGATCCTGGTTTTGGGATTCTCAAGGTATTGATTACTCTACTGCCTTCACAAGGCTTTTGGGAGCTTTATGGCATTAATTTGCTATCATATGTCCCCAGCCAAGTTTCTGATAAGCTCTAAGACCATATCATGTCTTTTAGCTAATCTGTTTTTAAGAACTGTTATTTCTTGGTGACATTTTATTAACTGACCAGTTATTTAAGACAATGCATTCTTTAGCCATTTTCCTGTAACCATTTTAACATAAGTTTGCAATCATAATCTCTCATTCTTATAATGCTTCTAACAGTACATGCCAGCAATTTTCAAGTTTTTTAGAAAAATTTTAACATTTGATCCCTTTTACAAACAAGTCTAGTACAACTCTATAGCTGGATGGTTTTTGTCAAAGTGGCAGCCGGGTCCCCTCTCCTCTACCCCCTGGAGGACCTCCATGGCACTTTCATAGTCGTCTGGGCTCCACAAAACAACAGTTTGAAAACCACTGCTCTTTTAACTAGGTCACAATAAGTAACAGTGTCTTTTACAACACTTTACAAATTCAATTTATTCATATTATTAAGTTATACCTAAAATGTACCTGGAGCATATACTAACTACTTAAAAGAACTCTGATGTAAATTCTTACGTATAATGAATAATCATAGCCTGTTCTATTCATTTTTAAAGTTTACATTTTCACGCATTGAGTACCTATGGAAAAAGCTCTTCCATTTTGGCCAGCTTTATAAAAACAATCACTATTTCTCCCTTCTGTGCACTCTTCAACCAACAGATGTCACTAAAGATACCAGCACCCAGAGGCACAGGAAAGAAAAGATTAGACAAATGGAAATTGAGCATAAAAAACATCCAGTTCTTAAAAATGAGAAGTAGGTTTCCAAAGTAATAACATTTATTACACTGCATGCAACATTTTAACCAAAAATTTAGGAAAGAAATTTCTTTTATTAAGTTGCTCAGGCTGAATGGATCATAGCACTAAGTTTTGAAATACATGTTCTTGAAGCAATTTAAAACTCATTAGAAATAATAGGCTTGAGCTAGTAGAAAATGTGGTAAAATTTAATCCTCATCCAAATGTTACCTGGGCTGTACAAACAGGAAATTGTTTTGTGCTACTGTGGCTAACCTCATTGCTGACCCTGAGCTGTAACTGGGAGAGCAGCTGAGAGCTGAAGCAAAATTAAAAACTTACATCAAAGTATATCATGACAGAATGTAGACAAATAAAACAGCATATCAAAAGTATTATTTTTATGCCAGTCTCACAGAGCAGTGAGGTGGAGGTATTCTACAAAACATATAGCAAACCAGGTACATTTGTAAATGAGTCCTTCCCTCTGTGCACTACCCAAATCAATGACCACCCAAATACTGCCCATGAGAGGTGAGCAGAGCAGAAATCTTGTGGGATGGGGACAAGCAGGATCACAGAATGTTCTGGCCTCTTTCCTCCACAGGCTTCCCCCTCCTTCAATTTGGCTTACCAAAGAAATAAATAATGCTGGCTCTTCTGTGTCCTCCTAGTCATTCTTTCCCTTGTCTTCCAGACTCCTGGACAACCACCACAGGATCTCCCTCCAATAAGCATATGAGAATTTCCAGAGGCAAAAGCATGGGTAATAAAACATTACAGAAGGTAAAGATTGACAAAATTACCTTGGCATGGGAATCAGTGGGTTGAGAGACATTTTTCTGTTATTCTATGCAAAGTGCAGTGTCAAAAATAACTGGTGACACAGTTAAAGGGTATTTTTCCCACTGAAACTTGATTTCTCTGAAGTTTTGGGATAGAAATCACTATACTTTCAGGAAGAGTGCTTCATCATAAACATCCAAGGTACAATCTTCCTGTAGCAATTTCCAAGAGGCAGTAAGGAAGATGGGAAGACAGACATTGAATGAAATTCCAATTCAACTACTTGCTAACTATGTAGTATTTAGCAAGTCTCAACCTTTTTGAGCTTCAATTTCTTCATAATGGTAATCACTGCAACTAACTGGCCAGGGGCTTCACATATATTATCTAATAGAATCCCCTCCCCCTACCTTATAAGATAGGTGTTATTTTCTCTGTTAACAGAAAGCAGACACACAGAAAGCCTAAGCAACCGGATAATACCGACATTGCAGGGCTCTTGAGATGATTCACTGGGCTAACGAATGTTAAATGGCCTGGTATAGAAGCAGAAAGATAAGAGCTGATTTAAAAAATGAAAACTACTATTATTATTCTTCCAATTTTAGGAGGAGAGCCTTACTCATAACTCTTGGTCTTTCTTCAGTACCAGAAAACTCCACTGGCTTTTCTTCCCAAGAATGTTTTGAAAGTGTTTTCTTTTTCCTGCTCTTCCTCTCTTCTCCTCTTCCTTCCCTCCCTCCCCTCTCCCTCTGTCTTCTCTTCTTTCTTCTCCAATGTAATCCTCACGTAGTTATTTTTCTTAAATTTGCCGCAATGCCTTTGTCTATGTCAGACAACCCAATACGGGACTGGATGGCATTGTTCTACGAGATTTCTTTCAGTGTTATTTGCTGGGAATACATTCTGTCCAAGAGATCCAGTGATACTGGAAGAGAAAGAGGTTACTGCTCCTATCAGTTCCACTGTATAGTGAGTAAGCCCCAAAGGTAAAACGACTTCTAGTAAAAGAAGCTAGATTCAGGAAAAGGGGCAGGAAAGATAGACTTGTGATTGGCAATTAGGGACCTAACATTTGCATAGCTAAATCCTTATCTGTTACTAAGAGATTATTATATATGTGTTGTTTCATGATGGGAATTATTGTTTTCTTTCAAAAAGTGAGGAAATAGAAACTCAGCACTGGTCACAGGCAGGAGGAAGCAGGACAGGCATCCCTGAACAAAAAAGTGATGTAGGTCAGTGCACACCCATCTGAGGAAGGCTGGTTTGGTGAATGCAAGAAAAAGACTTTGGATCAAGGAAAGGTACATCAGTAAGTATCTCTTCCATGTCATATCTTACGCCAGGCCCCTCTATTTCTAACTAGGCAGGTAGGTCAGTAGGTATTTATTATTCTTAATTTTATACATGAGAAAACTAGGCAGAAAGAAATGCAGTGTCTCAGCCAAGGGTCATGGAGTGGTAAGGGTTCATACTAGGATTCAAACTCAGATCTTTTAATCTCCAAAACTTTTGCTTTTCCTAAAATAACATGCTGTTTTCGTAAAAAGGTCCAGACACATATCTTAGCATGATAAGACATAAAAGGAATTAGATATACACTAAAAGTGAGGCAAACCATATTTAGAATATTTAAAAAGGGGCTCATTTGTGTCTTTAGGAGGCTAAGTATTTCTACTTAATATCATTGTCAATTTTATTGATCTTTTCAAAGAACCAACTTTTGGTTTTGTTGATTCTACTTTATATCATCGTAATGTGTCTATTTCAAACAGATACAAAAGTTGTGGCAATGTACTTGCTGGTACAGAGGAAAATAAAACAGTGTATAAGTTTACTGTTTTAAATAGGTACTTTCTGTAGTCTCCATATACCTACAATCTCAAACTCTACAAATCAAATGTACAATTAAAACTAAGCATCTTTTAACAGAGGTCTACAGTGCATACAAACATGAGCCCCAGAATGTTGTTTTCAACTGGAGTAAAAACAATTATAAACATCTACTTTTCTTCTTTTTAGCAAAGTACTAGGATTTTTATGGCTGTTCCTATACACACACACACACATACACACACACACACACAGAGTTAAAATAGAGGTCTTACAAAATTTTGTAAAAGCAGTTTCTAGGCATTCAAAAAGATACTTGACCCAGGAAACATCCTAGGAGAAAGAACCAAGAATGCACAAGAGCTGAGAGAGGAGCTGGAACACAACCCAGGATCAGCAGATGCCAGTCACGTGTCTTTCCAAATAACAGGTTTTCCAGATGCCATTAGTCATCCTTCAGTGAAGGCACCCTATTGGTAACGCCTTAGCATGGACACTTTTATGGCCTAAAGACTGTAATTTTGTAACCAAATAAACCCCCTTTATAAAAGTAAAAAAAAAAAAAAGATAATTGAGAATCACAAGCAATTTCTGAGACCAAACATACTTAAGAGTTGGCTGCTGAAAGTGAGGACAGGCAAAAAAGAAGAGGATAAAGAAAAAGAGAACACAGAGAAACATCTCTCAGGAAAAAGTGCATTGCACAGAGTCCAGCTCATAGTTGTCATTCAGTCAGTGTGTGCCAAATTAGATTACAGAGGATTCTTAGCCTCCTATTCCCATTCCCTGGTAAGAGAAAGGTCTCAGAGAGTTGAGAATTTCACTGATGCAGTTGTCAGAATTGGCAAGTATTAGGGATTATGGTAGAGCTAAGGCCCAAAATGCTAACCAAGTTCTAAAATGTTTACACTATAATTGAACAGGACAATCTTTACTGTAGAGCTCTGCTTCTATGGGTTCAGTGATAAATACATCCCTATAATAAAAAAAGTTGACTGTTCTTTACAAGGGTATTTTTTCAAAATTCAGTTTTGGTGACATAATGGTCTAAGCATTCCTTGACCCAAGACACCAAATGCCCTGATGTAAATGAGAAATTTTGAATATGCTCTAACTTTTCAATATTCTACCAAGCATATTCCTTTTGCCTACTGACACTGCAATTTTTACCAAAAGAAATTCATCAAGTCAGTCAGGCATGATTTGTAGTCAAAGGTATGCTCCTGCTTTTCCTGATGCCATTATGATAGCTACCTGGATTTCTGTGCTCCTATTACCCACTTCATAAATTCAAACAGATATGAAAATTCAAAAGAACAAAATAAATAACATCTTTGTTTCCTTCAAGGAGAAAAAGTTATATTGCAGAGACAAATATGGAAAAAGTACTCACCATAAGTACAAATCATTTTACTAGCTTCTCTGAAGAGAAGAATTCCATTCGGAGATGATACATCAAAATTCAAACGCTGGGATCTAAGACATATAGCAAAAAATCAGACCACTTGTGCAGATAAAAAAACCAAATATAAGTTTAAAACATTGAACAGTTTCACGTACTAGAACTAGCAACAGTACAGTTATACCATTTTAAAAGTGCCATTCTGTCAAACTAGTGAGGATAAAATATATGCTAATTTTCTCACTATAAAGATCGTAGGAAAATTAAGGAGTCATTTTCATTTATTTGCTGATCCAAAGAGCTCATTCCTTGTCTTACACAACTCCCATCAAAATGCATCCTGACATCCCACCTTTCAAATTTAGTCAGTTTGCCTCCATCTTTGAATCTTTCCTATTTAATTATGATGACAGAAATCATTTTAAAGAACCCTCAACACATGACTCATTTGATTTTTTTCTTACCTATAACTTCAAAGTGACAACAACTACATCCACCACCACCTGTCACCACTATTTAATGGATTATTTGGTATTTGCCAGGAACCTTATATATATTATCACATTTATTCCTCACAATAACCTTATGAGGTAAGTGTTATCTTCTCCATTTCATGGAAATGAAGGCTTAGAGAAGTCAGTACTCATCCAAGGTCACATAGTTACTAAGTAGAGGAGCCAGGATTCAAACACAGGTCTGTTAGATCCAAAACTAGAGTTCCTTTTAGTAGGCCATGCTGCCTTGTGTCAAAAATTATAGCCATACATTGTTCTTATTAAAAAAACTGAAACAACTTATTATAAATTGGAAGGCAAGGCAATTGCACTTAAAATACATAAAAACACATCAATACCTATCTTTAGATGGGAAAATCTGTTTTCCCTTTAAAAGATATTCTAATAAGTGTATCCGAGAACACCCTTTTAAGCCATTGTCACCTAGAGAGATTGCTTTTAATTACTTGGGTTACTACTGCTCTTGAGAAACTGATGGAGGCTACAGACTCTCCATATAAAAATGCATGTACACAATAATATTTTGCAGTTAATTTCAGAGGGCTGACAAACCTTAGGGATCCCTTACCAGGAGGATTTTGTTTATCTTTTAGCTAAAATGCATGCAAAGTAGGTGGTACAAAATAAAAACAATAAAAATGAGGTGTATGTATGTATGTTTATATAAATGCTTGGATATAGTTATCTATATGAATGAGAACACACATATTCCTTCCATATTTATTTGCAATTTCCTGTAGTGCCTATTATATATTTTAAAAACAAATTCTAAAGTGATAGAGGAAATTCAGATCCCTCTACTATTGTACATATGCATAATGAATCATCTGATAGTTTAAGCATATTTTAAACACATTAAATTACATTACAGACTGCAGTTTTCACGGCATATAGCTCAAGTAAAGAGAAACAAATCTCAGAAGCTCTCAGAACAATTCCATTTCCCTGGTTCCTGACAGGGGATGGAAAACAGAATGAACAAGACAAAGGAATGACATGTCATTATGACATAATGTATGTTTTTAAAATATACCTTGGTTTAACTGGCCTGATATGCTTTGTTGCCTGTGCTTTCAAGAAATAATGGCATTTTAAAAAAAGGATTAGCAAAATATATGGAACTAGGTCATAGTAAAGAAACATCAAAAAGCAAAGACATGCTAAAGTCTATTTGCAGTGGAATAGAATGAATTGTTGCTTCTCCATGCTTTTTCAAAATGTTTGGAATTAAGTGTATAATGTATTAGAAATACTATTACGAACATCCAATTGTTGGCATACAAATCCTAATAAAGAAATGCACATATAATTCACATTAAATTCTGGAGAAATATAGAAAAGATAATATATTTTCTGAGGTAACAGATTTTCATGAGGTAGTTCTCAGGACAATTGTGCTAAATATGAATTATCTGTCTACCACAGACATAAAATACTTTACAATATACAGTGCAATGATTTTTTCCTTTAATATTAAATAGTAACATTATCAGTAATACATAATATCAATTATTTCATGGAAAAAATTGGAATTTAATAAAAAACTACATTTCTAACATAAAACATATAGTCACCCTTCCTTTAATATTTAACATACCTAGGAGAATGGTTTCTAAAAAATTAACAACTTTCAAAGGAAAGATACTTACATTTCTTTATTTGCTAGGTGGTTCTCCCCTCGTTTTAAAGTAAAAATTTAAAAGTATTGTTGTGAAAAACTCAGCACCAGAGGTGAAATTAGAGCTGCAGCCTATACTCATTCCTTGTCTGTACATCTCCCTTCTAACACACAGTTTACAAAGAGGAATTGATGAAACTGGATGGCTATGTGACAGGTAATTTGGTGCTAAGCCATATTCACAATGACATATTTTAAAGGGGTAAAACCAATTAGCTTATTGCGTTTTTTTTTCTTTCAGCTACCTTTTCGTTAATATTCACATGAAGAATACCTAAATCTCTGCTGGTCTATGAAAATTATTAGGTCAGCTAGGCAATTCCTGAGAAGTATTATAGCTGCTATTTAAATGAAAAATTTGAGTGCATAAACCATCCAAATACGTGAATCTTGGCATAGAGGAAGAAGCATCAATTAGAAGTCAAAGCAGGCACAATCACTAGGGCTCCTGGGACAAACAACCACATAGCCATGAATTGTTCTGGGTCTGTTTCCCTATCCATAAAATGAAGCATCTCAACTCAAGAGATCTCTAAAGTTCTTTCCTGCTTTAAAATTCTACAGAATTGTAATTAAATGGTGAACTATTTGAATATAGAATATTTTAAGTAATGGTGGTGTGTAGCCTTTCACTTTTTTCCAGTTCCCAAATACATATCTAAGTATACTATACTTCTTTCTCTCAAAAGGCCTAAACCTTATCTCTGTAATTCAGTATATTTTTTTCAATCACCTTAAGTTTTGGGTCCTGGGCTCTTGCTAAGCCTTGAATATATCCACAGTAGACAGGCGAGTCTGACCTTTGGAGTCTTCTGCCATTAGCAGATTGTGTTTTCACTCCTCTATCACCTTGCTTACCTGTTTTGCATCAGTTCTGCCATAAGTTTTAAGATGGGAGTTGTACACACTGGCTCTCCATACCACCGCTCAACAGCCCTTTGAAGAATGGGAAGATATGTTGGGTACCTTTTATAAAGCTTGTTAAAGAATTTAAGGGACAAAATAAATATTGTTTCTGAAAATTAGTGCCACTTAAATAGAAAAAAGGGAATCTGTGTTTGTTCTATATTTAGTATAGAGTGGCAGCTTTATAAATTGTTCTCCCTGACCTGCACAGGTATACTCTTTTGTGTGTGTGTGCACGCGCATGCGCACGCAAATGTTTTGCTATTATTGGTGACATCCCATACATTACATTGCTTTATTCTTGGCCTACTGTCTATAAATAAAAGACACACTTTTAAAGTATAAGAAACATTGAAATAATTATGTTTAATACTGTAGGAAAAGAAAATAAATTTAGCTGATGTGGATAAAAACCTCTTTGAACTTTTACCACCAGGGTTTCTTGGGGACCAAAACACTTAAAAAAACATTTTTATTATGAATTTTTTTGTAATACATAAGAGTAGAGAGTAATGCGTAATAAACCCCAATGAATGTACCTCCCAGCTTCAAAATTTTATATATACTTTTTTTTTTTTGTTAAAGTTGTTGACTTGTAGCTCCAAGGAATATCTGGAATGTTAGCTCAAAGAGAAGCTTTGAGTAACTTTTAATTTATTCAAGATCAGTATCACTAAAAGGTAGATCCCATATGTGTATCCAAGGAGAAATTCTTAAACATTTTCATCAATACTCAGGAGTGCATGCCTCTGATAAGTCCATGCCAGAGACCATTAGAATCTAGAAAACTCTGACTCAGCTCCACCAGTTCTTTAATCTCCACCTTGCCAAATAGATTCAGAAATAGAGGATTAAAGCCTAAAATTTATGTAGCAGAAGATCTCTTATTCTGTCACTGCCTTCATTTCCCTCTTCTTTTTTCCCAAATCCCAAAGTCTCTTTTCTGATGTTTTCCAATGTACTTGTCTTTTGTTTCAGGTGAGTGTGCTTTACTGAATCACTTAATGGTGTTCCTTCTCTATAGTGGTATAGTGGTATGGCTAGGGAAGTCCATGGTAAGAAAGGTCAGCACGGTTTCCTTTGCTGCTTAGAATATATTTCAAATTCCTTAGCATGGCATTTATGGCCTTTAAGATATGGCCTCTAATTTCAGCTTCTTCTCTTGAGTACTTCTGCTCTATCTATGCTTCAGTCATACAAAATTCCCTGCAATGCCAATCAATTCTCTCTGGTCTCCATCACTCTGTTTGCGGCCTTCTTTTGCCTGGCACATTCCTAACCATGTTTCAACACCCAGTCCAATTTTTTTGTTTTTTATTAAACCTCCCCTGGGATGCTTTCTCTATATTGTCAAAAGCATCAGCCCCTTCCTCGTTTATGCTCAATGACCACACTGACCACATCTCTCTTATAACACACAGTATTAGGGTTGGTTGCTTGTGATATCTGCCTGTCCCTTTAGACAGTAAGTTTCTAAAGGGCAGAGAATTTTGTTTCCCTGCTCATTCCTATTTGTCCTTCAGATTTCAACGTAGACGTGAGTTATTCCAGGAAACCCTCCCTGACAACTTCCATTCTCGTACCCCCCAACTCTGGATTGGGGGAGGGGAGGTTAAATATGTCTAACCTAGCATGTGGGTACCCTATGTTAGCATTATGATGGCATTTGTCTATCTCTTCTTTTTATATTATAACCTCTTTGAAGACAGGAACTAGGTACATGGGCCTGGCACAAAATAGATACTCAATAAATATGTGTGCTGTAAACCTGCCAACCTAAAAATGAAATATAGCATATTTGATTAGAACTACCTACTTAATTCTTAATTACACATTTCATTTTGAAGCATCATGAAATAATTCATATAAGATTCAATGAAAATAAGCCTCCTAAACACTTAATAGTGAAATGCCCCTCAAAAGTGCCAAAGTAAAATTTTTTCCCCTAGAGAGATCAAGTTAAGGATGAATTTGTGGATACTGAAACAACTATTTATCAAGTATTTACTGAGGGCCTACTTTATAAAAAGCACTGTTTTAGATTTTCTGGACACACCAGTGAATAAAACATTAAAAAAATCTGTGCCCTTGGAGAATTTATATTCTAATAAGAAAAGGCAGAAAATGAACAAAATAAGTACATAATATGTTAAAAAGTATTACAAAGAAAAATAAAGCAGAGAAAGAGCATAAGGAGTGAATGTATGTGTGTTTGGGGTTCTAGTTGATGAAAACAGAAAAAATAAAATCAATGAATTTGATTAACTCTATTTTGCCTACTGGACTAGAAAAATCTGTTATTTTTGATAGATGGTAGATACTATGCTCTTTGTACCATGCTAGGGCTGGGATTCCAGAGATCAGTAAGATGCAGCTTCTATTCTTAGGGGTTCATGCTACAGTCTGGATGGCATACACACAATAGGGATACTCTGAGTACCAAAATTCCAAAGCAGTCCCAGAGGAGCACAGGTGAGAAAACAGTCCACCAAGAGATCTACTGAGCACAAGTCTAGTGATCACTATTGGGAAAGCATCTGGAAGACTTATCAGAAAACTGAAAAAGACCTAAATCTCAGAACCTGAGAATAACATAGGCACACACAAGCCCCTTTGCAAAGCATTCTAGAAAGCATTAGGGACATCATATTTTTCAGTGCACATTGCATTCACTATGGGATAAGGCTGGGGGATATGAAGGGATGCTCCCTTTTCTTTGTGGAATAAGAGTGGTGCCAATTCTAATATGCTTCTGACAGAGGTGACTGCCACAGAGAAAATGAGTGATTACTGGAAAGCAGAGTAGAGGTCTACTAAGCAGGGAGGTTAAAAGGGCTTCAGAGTGAGAGCCAGACTCAGATTATAGGGTGGGAATCAGAATCAACTCTAGGAGTTTAATTTTCCAGTGGCCTTGTGAGAACTATATATATATATGAAGAAAAGAGTGGGGGCCCTTAGGAAGAAGAGGCACAGAGCTGTTTGCTTTTACTGACATTTTCTCAATGAATTCCTAAGGTCCAGATCAGATAAATTAAAAAATCAAAGGCATTAATGATATGGCATTGCCTTACAAGGTAACAATACATGAAAAACTGAAAAGCTTCAAGTTTGCTTCTTGACAACAGCCAGCCAGTCACGCACCCATTCATCCATCCAATCACCCATCCATCCAGTAGTTACCTATATTTACTATGTGCTGGACCCCAAGAAAACAGAAATGAGTACAATATAATTCCTTCCCTCTGGGAGTTCACAGTAGAGAAAGCATCACAATACACTAGAAGGCAACAGAAGAACTTCTGTTAAAACTGTTTGGAGATAGGGATGTTAGGATGTGTTTCCAGCACTGAAATAGCCTGCCAGTTCAGAGTTTATTTTAAAGGTGTTCCATGAATGCTACATACAGCTGTACCTTTGTTCATGAAGGCAACTACTGCTGGAAGGCCTTTCTCCTCAACTTGGTCCAGCAAATGCCTATCCATCTTTCAACACCTAGCCCAAATTCACTGCCCCCGGGGGAACAGCTTTCCCTATTTTGTCAACAAACCAACCAATCCAAAAATCTCTTCCTCATATATGTTCATGTGATCCATTTGTATGCATCTTTGTTAAAACACACTGATAGTTGTTTATTAGTTAATCTGTATATCCACTAGACTGCGAGCTTCTGAAGAGCAATCTGTTTTATTCATTCTTATATTCCTAGTGCCTGGCACAGAGAAAACACTTGAAAAATGTGTGGTGAGCAAACAGTGATTTCTAAGGTATACTTTCTTTCCTATTTGGCCAACATGATACTGCCAATTACTCTCTTCTTGAGCTACAATTCTGATTTTGTTAGCCACTCAAAACCATCAATTGCTTTATATTACCTACAGAATAAGGGTCTAAATTCCTTAGCCTAATATTCAAAGGTCCCAGACAACCTACATTTCCACCCATGAAATAAGTAGTATCTATAATGGTACATCTTCATCTCCACTACCCGCCTTCCTAAACTTGGAGCTTAGGCCAACTGAAAATCTATCATTCTTTCTATTTCCACATGGTCCAATCATACTTACTTGGTAAGATTCAGGACAACATCTTCACCTTTACAAAGCCTTCCCTTATTCCCCTCCCAACTGCAATCACTCTCTTATTCTTATCTTTGTTATGGTACTTATCACTTCTATATTTTATTATAGTCATCTATGTAGGTATCTGACTCAAACTGTAAGCTCATTTTGGGGTAGAATTTGTGCCCTAGTAATCTACATCCTTCATGAGACCTGGCACGGTCCTTAGCCCAACATACTGAATTAGTGAGCAAATGAGATTCCTTTGCCTCATGCTACACTAGAAGATGAACTAACTACAATGGTAGAGTATGTACTTTGTGCCAGACGCTATTGTAGGTCCTTTGCCTATGTCAGTCCACTCACTTCTTACAACAAACCCATGAATTAGCTGTTATTAGCCTTGTTTAATGGGAGAGAAAACTGTGATTCTGAGACACTAAGTAACTTACCCAAGACTTCACAGGTTGCTAAGTGGTAAAACCAGGCCTGGAAAGTAAGAGTACCCTAGTCCAAAGTTTGTGCTTTTCTATATAACTGATTGTTCTGCCTTGTCTTTATATAATTTGTTTATGCATGCGATATGGCCCTCAATATTCAGCACTGATAGCCTGACTAAGACAGTGGACTCAAAGATCACATTATGAGAATTAAGAGACTGAGGGTGAGAAACAGTGTCATACACATTCCTTTAGTTTTTTTCAATTTCCCTCTGGATTTTTGATACTTCAATCTAAGTATGATCTGGGAAAAGTTTAAACAAGGCAATTAAATACACTGTAAGGTAAGGTGCTTTCTTATGTAGTGTTCTCACAGTAGGGGCAAAGACAGATATCAGTGATCTTCCTTCAATTCTCCGGGAGTGGAAACAATTTATCAAGATGGTTGCTATGCAGTTTCAGGCAATTTAGTTTTGGAAGGATGGAGTGATAAGCAATGTAGTTTGTGTAGCAGTTAATGCAGTCAATGTTTATAAAAATGTTTTTGAATTAAATACCTAACCACTAAAATAGCATTTTATCAAATAATCACCATAAATAAAATGCATTTTGACTTTAAGTAACATGCTCTTATAGGATGTTTCCTCTGCATACTAAGGACTGTATAACAAATTAAAGAACATGCATTTATATGAATAAAAGGCAAATAAACTTTCCCCAACAGTAATGTGCGAATCATCACTGACCGCTTGACATATCAATATTTCAGAAAGAATAAATGACTTTCATATCCATGTTTTTTTTAGCATATACTTATTCATTTTTGCATTACTTGAATATTTTGGAAAGAATCTGTACTTTATCACCTGAAACTGCTTAAAGTATTTCAAAATATTTTAATAAAGCTTTTTGAATTATCCGATAACGTAACTTTTAAACAAATTTTACTATTATTATAAATATTTGCTCTTCATCCCTTGCCCAAAGGAAAACTATAAATCTTGTCTCAACTGAATGAACACCATTTATCATATTCATTTTGTTGTCAATACAATTACGAAAAGCTTTTGGCCTTTTCCCAAGGAAGCTGATTTGATACTGAAACCCAATTATTATAAGCATGGCTAGTACCAAACCACCTTGTTTGGCAATCTACCACGGCTTCCCGTACAAGTGACACTTCACCCTCCGCACCTGACCCTGATAACATCAGCACCTATGGTCAAATGGAGGAGACAATGGTTTGCAGTCCAAAACAAAACATTAAGTCCTGAGGTTTTCTGTTTGCTATTTTCTGCCATCTGCTGGACACAAGTTTCATTTCAGAGGGGTGCCAAAAAGAAAAAAGCTGAGTGAGGAAATGGAAAACAGACTTAACAAAAAACTTAAATTACAATATCTTCTCTAAATTTCAGACTGTATCAATCATGGCAGGTATTTCTATTCCTAGACACTCAGGGGAAAGGTTCTGAACTTGACTAGGTTAAAACTGTAGAAGAGGAAAACATGAACTTTATGTGTTCAACATCCTCGAGTTCTAGCTTGGTTTCAACGTCACCATCAATTCCAAAGTACCAACACTAGATTTTTATGATTTTTTCAAATAAATAAAGACTTCACTTTGGGAGAAAGCTAGCCATTATTTATGTTTAGAGAAATAAAAGGACCATATGTAATTCTAGTTTATCCTTCCTAGTTGAAAGAATTATCTGACTTAAAACTTACTATCTCTGTACATGTACATTATAGGCTGATATAAAGACACACGATTCTTCAAAAATATGGAAAATTCTTATCTCTAACCCTTCTATGGGCACAGTAGTCTGATGAAGTAGGTCTTAATAACTAAAAATATGTTCACTACTCAAATGAATATTTAAAAATATTTTTAGTGTGCAGAGTTTTCCTTAAAACATGCTCAGATTCCCTGTTTGTCTTTGGCCATAATTGTGGCATCAGTAGTTGAAGATTAACTTTCAGAAGTTTCTTTTGCAAATTAATTTACAAGAAAAGTTTGAATAGAAAGGATTTGAAGAGAGCACCTGAAAAATAGTGTAATTTAAAAAATGAATTACTTTTCAGACCACAAAAATTTTCTTATGTGTTCTGATGGTTTCATGTACAAAAGGCACAAAATCATTATATTACACTCATGATTCATATAAAGTATACTTCCTATAAGGATCAATGATGATTTATATACTAATAACTATTAAAACAATATTAATAATAACTATTTAGGACCACTGAATATGTGCCAGACATTGTACAAAGTGCATTACCCATTTTAATACTCATAACAAGCCATGATACTGGATTACCTCCCTTTTTAGATGAGGAAATTGAGACTCAGAGAAATGAAGTGACTTTCCCAGTTCTACACAGTAAATGGAGAGCTGGGATGTCAAAGCCTGGTCTGCCTGACACCAAAGGCCACGCTCTTTTCAGTTTTAAATGATGAGGCATTTCCATGTGGAATGTGTATTTTTTTGTTTGTTTGTTTGTTATCTGTCCTGAACCCTGGCAAAATTAAATTCAAATTTTATACCAAATGAAAAATCCTGACCATTTATTTCCCTCTTTTCAGGTCCATTAATATTTTCATGCTGATGAAAAAGTGGAGCATGACGAGTTAAGCTTCAAAGAGGCTCACTGAGAAAATGCCAAATGGTAGGAGTCATTGATCCTGAGTTAAAGATGTTAGCCAGATATCCCTGCAATCCCAACATAAATAATCACTTGGGGATGTGATTTTTAAATTGTCAATTTTTAATGACACCAAAAAAAGTGACCTGTCTGAGCTGGGTCTCCAAATGCTGTGCTCAGTTATCTGCACTGCTGCCTCTGTGCTGTAATTTTTAGCTGATTACACATTAGTTCATTTAGCTTTGTTTCCTCTTCCCTACTGTGCCATACTATTAAAAGAAAGCAAGGGGCCTGGCATCCCTCTGTGCACAGAGCTGGTATTGTCACAGTGTAATAAGGATACATCCAGTCAAACAGCATGGTGTAGCTGGTCTTTGTGTTCAGCGCAAAGGCAATCCCTTGAAGATCTCTTGCCAGCCCGATCAACATACGCTGTCAGTGGGAAAGAGACACAGTAATTGATTTTCACGTTAGCGCAGAGCAGATGGAGTAATAATCAGGCAATAATGACCACATATCTGATTTTGATTCATTAGCTAAAATGTCTCGCTCAGATCCCTTTCTATAGAAAACCCATAGACTCTTTAAATGAACACCATCAAATCTGCTGACCAGTTCTACTCCACTTCTTATAAATTGAGCTAAGTCATAATGCCAGTTGCTTGGGAACATTTAGATTCTTAATATATTGTATTTCTGAATAATGCCAAATTAGGAAAAAAAAAAAGACCAGGATTGATAATTCCACAAAACATAAATGCACAGTCTAGACATTATTTAATAATAGCAAATCTTAACCACATCGGCTTGCATGAAATCAGTACCACCATGCAATTTGGAGTCTATCTTGCAAACATATTGGCATTTAAAGATTCCCAATGAACATCTTTAATAACTTAGGACAAAATAAAACTGACCAGGTGACCTACTGATACTAAGACAAATCCAGAATGGTAGATGCATTCCCAAAGCAAAGAAGAGATGTAGGAAAATAGTTCTATATATAATGTCAGAAGACCTGAATTGAATCCTAGCTCTTAATTTTAAGACTTAAGGCAAAGCATTTTATCAGTCTCAGTCTTCTCATACATAAAAGGGGCGAATAATGCCACTTTCTCACAGGTTATGAGGAATAAATTTAATAAAATTATGTAAAAATGCCTACCACATACTATGTGTTCCATAAGTATTTACTTTTAGAGGAAAAAAACCCACAGACCCTTGATTCTTTAATGAAAGAGATCTGACTTGTACGCTTGGACTCAATTTAACTATCCTTAGGATGAAGCTGGGGAAGAGAAAAAGAAAATTCAGGAACAGATGCCAGAATGTCAGAACAAAGAGCACAAATAAACATAATTGTAAAACAAGGGGATGGGATAACTGAGATACGCAACTGTGATTTTGAAAATATGTTTCAGTAGAAACATTCTGTCGGAAAAAAGGTCTCTGAACTTTTCTCTTACCTCCCATTCTGGTAATAAATGAAAACTTCTTTAGGAAGTTTACTTATAATTATCATTAAGGAGGAAGGGAATCCTGACCCTCTTCTTAATGGCTGAATAACATTTCAAAGCAGCAAATAATAGTTTATCTAACTCTCAGAAGTATTTGGAATTTCTCACCCTCCTTCCCCTCACCTAAAAGGTGACTAAGTATAACAGGATGCTTGTAAGACTACTCAGTTTCTACACTGCCTAACAGTTTAGAGAATGATTGTTATCTGAATTTCTGAATCTGACAACTGTGAATTTGTTTCTGCTTTTTAAAATGACTTATTCTTTCTTTCCTCATAATCTCACTCATCCTTGTTTTTCTATAACCAGTTGGCCCCCTTGCAGCTCCAGCTATTTTTTTAAAAAAACATCTTGCCTTTTACATAACGTATTTTCACCACTTCAAACCTGTTTCCCTCTTTATCAGCTTTCCACATTCCTTATAGCCTTTAGAACAAAATACATCTTCTAAGAAGCCTTCGAACAATTCTATTCTAACTACTTAGCTTTGCACTCTTCCTATTAAAACAGCTTTTTTTTGTTTATTTTTATTATGTACACTTACAGACTACTCTTCAAATTAGTCAATAGGAGCCATGAGTTTTACTTTCTTTGTGCCTAGTACAAAGGGCTCTTAATAAAATATTACTTTAGTCTATTTTCACTACATTAAAAAGGTTGATTTTTATTTTATCCCAGATTTCCTTCCTTAACAGATGCCAAGTTAAAAAAAGTGCTGCAATTGACAGGGAATGTATAGCGTTTTTTGTTTTTTTTTCAACACAGTAAAATGTGGCAATGGAATTTATACCAATATTTTAAATTAGAAAGCGCTATTACAGAGCAGAGGAAGCATACAACAATTTAATAATCAAATGTATGTTTTAAATAGAGTGAAATGAGTTGTAGGATGCAGTGTTAATGTAAGAAACAGATTTCTAATGCTCACACAATACCTCTTATCTTTAAGCAGCAGTGAGTACTGTAATCATCTACACTGAAACACAAACAACACTAACAGGGTACTTTCTTGAAAGCTGAAAAATACCCAGTTCTGTTAAGAGACAGGAAAACTGTTAACTGGAAGCTCAACCAGGCTACTAAACAATGCAAGAGAGTGAGAGGTGATCTGACTGAAATTTAGGGTAGGAGGAGCCACAATTACCATCTCATTTAAAATCATAAAAAGAGGTGTATTTCAAATTGCCTTTCTCCTCTTCTATACTACAGTTGGTTGACACTTGATTGATTTGAAAAGTGAGAGGCACCTATCTATTAAGCGAGGCTGCCTGGGGGAGTGGGGTAGGTTCTGGGGTATATAAGCCTACGGATTCCTTTTCGGATTAGTTCAAGGAGAAACTGCTGAGTGCTTCAGCCCACTGTATGGTGAACAGTTGTCTGAGTGCCAAGTGTGAGACGGATGGGCTGGGGAACAGCTGAAATGCGGCTCCTTCCACCCTGACCCCCAAAACAGGGTTTCTAATGGAAAGTCTGACAGACCCTTTACTGTAGTGGCACTACTGGGGGCAGCTATAATATTATCCTCATAATTCTACTATATAATAACAACAAAGAAAAAGAAGGTGAAGGGTCATTGTGCTTTGTCTTTAGAATTAAGATGGCTGTCTTCATCCTTACAGCATACTCTTAATTCTGGAGACACATCTTAATAACCTCTAAATAGTTCCAACAAAAGAGCCGTGTCAGAGGAATGAGCAGGCCCCAAGGTGTTTCAACTGGAGTGTTTTCATCTGCCTTTATTGCTCTATCCCTCTCCAGAATTAAGGCAATAACCTGTGATAAATTATTCAGGAACTGCTACAGGGATCAAAGCAAAATCATTCTGTTAAAGTGCTGTTTGCAACATTTGGCACTTAGTGAGAAAACTTTTAATGTGCGCATGCTGAAAATCAAGGATTTTAAATAATTTAACATTGTGGAGTTTTTACGAAGGGACTAAAGATAGCAGTTGCCTATTTAACTGCTCCTCTTCCTCCCAGAAGTTTTCATTCATTTTCCTTAATAACGATGACGTCATAGCCAAATCAAAAATGATGCATGAGTCAGAGAAGTATTGGATTATATTTTCTATGGATACAATTTTAGGGGAAAAGAAAAATTTTGAAATAATGCTCTAGAGCCAGGATCTGTCACAGCATTTTCTTTCCTTTCCTCTTTACTTTGAAGAGAAAAACCCAAGACAAAAACTCAATGTTCTTGTCAGTTTCATTAGGACTAAGTAAAACAAAACAAAAAAATAAAGCTATAAATTTAAAACAAAAAAATACAGCTATAAATTTAAGAGTTTTGCAGTACTTCCTCCCTTCACAACCACATTTCAATTTGGCAACATAGGTCATTAATGTTTACGTTCAACCTGAAGTCTGTGTTTGAAAAATATCTATAAATAGGGAGTTAGAAAATCCTGGTAAGGGTTGCAAATTAAATGAATTTGGCAGTCCTGCGGCATTTTCATAGAGATATTTTAACAGCATCACCTCCTGTGGATTGGAATACTAAATACTTTACTGAAGAACAAAACAGAACTGTTTTTATCTCTAGTACTTGCAAAATGAAGTACCTGAAAGCACTTTTGCATGTATTATTTATTCATCATGATAGAAAAATAGCCTTAACCTAATAAATTACATTTTAAAGCATTTAGTGCAAAAGTTTTGTTTATGATAAAGTAACAGATTTAGTTCTTTATCGGTAGCTTAAAGCACCAAGTTTTCTTTATACAAATTAGACAGATGGTGCTTACAGTAGAATTTACTAAAGGTCTGTCACAACAAATGCAGCCAAGCTGCATATTTAATCACTGCAGAATCTTGTCTACCTGCAGCTGCCAACTGCTAATCCAATTTCCCTGATAAATGTGGCAAGAGACACGATCAGCAATAAAGAGCATCTAACTCCATTTTCCTGCAGGGCGTCTTTTGATGAACATTTAGGACGGAAGCACGGAGTGCACTGTGTGGCCTTGGTTCGTGGCAGCTGCATGCATTCTGAGGCACAGTTCTCAGGTTACTCACTTAATTCTGCCACTATCATTACGTTGCTATTGATCTCAGTAGCTGTTGCCTACACAGCATTACTCTAGATGAAGCTGAATCAGGCAGTTATCATGCATCAAACTTGCTCAAAAGCCTGGAGATTTCCCCTTAATTACTTGTGATTTTATTTGCAAATACCGTTAAAATGTAATCAAGCAGTCACTTTCCAGGGTCGTTAAGAACTTGCTGGTTTAGGGATATATCACTGGAACTCCATTAAAAATGACTCCAGAAAGATGGTTTCTATCAAACTAGATGGGATTACATCAAAACGGGCTTGGAGTATAATGAAATCTTCAAATGAGACAAATGTAATTTTTATAAAGATGGTGCTTTTCAACTTCACAGCTTCTTTTTGGTAAGGGCCAGTTTCAGCCACCTTAAAGCTGCTAAGATTTTGTTAGTCATTGAAAATATCTGCAGACATTTAAAAAAAAAATTATAGCTAACCTGAGTGGAAGGAAACTGGTGAAGAATTTCAGCAAGATTATAAACATAAAGAGAAGCTCTAAGATCCTTTTTTGGTTTTAAAATTCTATGACTAAGGCATGCTGATAAACATTCATTTCAGAAACTGTACTTTAAAGTAAAAGGTATAGCATTTGGCTAATTATCTTTTGGTAGAAAATTACACTAAAATAATCATCAAAAGCCACTGGTTTTCTATTTGGCTTCTTACTGCCTTTTTTTTTTTTTTTTTTTTTTTGTGAAGGAAAGAGGAGCCATATAAAATGACGGTTATTATTTCCAACATACTTCAAAATATGATTCAAGCATCATCAACAAAGGTGCCTACATCCTCTGGAGTGCATTTATTAGTCTTTTAAAAATAATAATCAGTGTCAATCTATTTAACATAACGCTGATACATTACAATTTCAGGATGTGCTATATCTACATAGCAAATCTTGTGCTCCCCACCCCCCACCTTAAAATATGGGGCTGTTTTGTCACAAACAGCTTGCTACACTTAAGGATTTTACTAATAAAACATAATGTTGTCTTAGATAGTATGACTGTTGCCACAGCTGAACTGACTTGTCAAATCAATCCTAATATGGCTCCCACAGGCACATAAAAACCTTATTTAGCTATCAGTTATCCTAATCACTTTGTTCAGTTTAAGAATGCCATACTTCAAGACCAGCTCCTATTTATACATATATGCCTAGCCATTTAATAAAGTCTTGATTTATATAAATTCTTGTTTAAAAAAATATTTAGAGATGTAGTGTTTTAGCATGTGTATATGTGTGCATTCCTCCATATAAAGATATTGAAACATACAGTGCAGGGTAGATGAGGGAATAGGGAGGTTTAGAGTGGTTTACCTACAAGAATGTTCTATTAAAGATAGTACTGCCACAAGAGGCAAATCACAAACTGACTGTCCAAAATCATTCACTGACCTCAAAGTTGATTTTTTATGAGAAACAAGAAAAATGCTTATATGAAAAGTACAACTCAAAACAAAAGCTGGGAAAACAGGACTGATGAGGCATAGAGCATACGCAGGTATGTAAAACACTTTTCTGCATCTAGATATTCTATAAACAGCAAAACTGTCTTTCCTTAGGTTTGGAAACAAACCTACCTTTACATCTTCTTGTTTGAAGTTGTTGTTGAATATATGTAATACCGTTTCAAAAGAGACTGTAAGAGGCAGCATGAAATTCTCAAATTCGTCCTCATCTTCCCCTATCAGAGAAACAAAAGGGTCACCAGGGTTTAAAATGCATGCTATTGTATATTAGCCTCGGCAGTGAGTGCTTCATTCAGGCTTAGAAATGTTCCTGAGAAGGGGTCGCGCTGCATTCACACCCATGTCACACTTTATGCTTTGGCTCATTGAATATTCTGGTGTTTCGCCTTCTCTTTTGCGCCAAATAAAATCGCAAAATTACTTACCAGTAATTTTTTTTTTCTCGGGCTCTTTATTGTATCAAACAGATTCATGCCCCAGGCATCACAGCTCTTCAGTTCTTAGGGCTCCTGGTGCTTCCCTAATGCCTCAAGGAAGGCCAATTTTAAAACCTCGGAGATAAGGGTCTTTATTTCGCCCTTCTCTTTGGGTGCCAAGGCCTAAAGGGCTCCCAGACTCAGGTGCCCAGATAGCTCCAAGTTATTATTCTCTTTTATTTATGTTCCATTTTATTAATTTGTTAAATAGATGGCAGGGAAACTTTTCTTTATCTGCCAAATAGGACAGGGTCCTTCATGGATCATCTGGATTTTAAGTACATTCTCCATGGTACTTAGTACAAGTTTCCATATTTTAAATAAGGAAGAGGGAAAAGAGGAGACTTTTTCTATTAACTTTTTCACTTTAAAGGCAGTAGACTCTAGTTTCCTCAAGGATTCTGCCCAAGTGAAAACTTCATTTCACACATGGATATGTGCAATTGATAATTTATACAGAATTCTTTTCAGAAGGTGTTTCTTTTAAATGAGAGATTTGATCCTTTCATTTGTCCTGTGCTGTAGGGAAGTATGGACCTCATTCACTTCCATAAAACCCCACTGTACTGAAGAGGATATACAAAGAAAGGCTAAGTGACTTGCTCAAGGTGGCGTACTAAATTGGAGGTGGAACTATTCGGTTCAGATCTACATACTATGGTACTTATTTCTATACTATTAATAGAGCTTTTTTAAATAGAGGATTGGTGAGGAAACAAGATCTCAGAAATGATCTAGACCAGTAGTTCTCAAATTTGGGTTCCCAAATAGAGGCAACATCAACACCTGGGAACTTGCTACATGCACTGTTTTGGTTTGATAAAGCTGCCGAAATGCAATATACAAGAAATGGGTTGGCTTTTAACAATGGGTATTTATTAACTTACAAGTTACAATTCTAAGGCTGTGAATATGTCCAAATTAAGGCATCAACAAGAGGATACCTTCTCTGAAGAAAGGCTACTGGCATCCAGGGTTCCTCTGTCAGATAGCAAGGAACATGGCCAGCATCTTCTGGTCCTTTGCTCCCAGGTTTTGTTGCTTTCAGCTTCTGATTCCAGTGGCTTTCTTTCCAAGCTTTGTGGGTTCTCTCTTGATATCTCCAGGCCGTTTCTCTCTCTCAACTCTCTCCAAATGTCTCTGCCTTTTATCCTCTCATAAAGGACTCCAGTAAACAATTAAGACCCACCTTGAATGGGCTAGGTCACATCTCAATTGAAACAGCCTAATCAAAAGGTCCCACCCACAATAGGTCTGTATCGACAAGAATGGGTTAAAAGAACATGGTCTTTTCTGGGGTACATAACAGATTCAAACCAGCACATGCATATGCCCAGGTTCCACTCCAGATCTACTGAAGCAGAAAATCTGCGAGTGGGGGCCAGCAATCTTTGTTTTAACAAGCCCTAAAAGTGACATGTAGAAGTTTGAGAAACACTGACCTATGTGTCATTTTGCAGATAAAGAACTGACGTACAAGGCCACGCACACAGAATATCAATGACAGAGCCAATATCCTTTGACTCCTAAGGAATGGCTGATTCGGCACACCCTGTTCCTTTGTGACTTCTTTCTCCCCCTCAACCTCACATAGTTTGTTTCAGAAGTCCTAAAGATTCAGGGACTTACCTTTGTTCACAGAGATGTCAAAAAGCTAAGGCCAAGGAGTCTTTCCTGGTATGTTGTCCTAGATAAAGGTCAGGGTTTTAGGTAAAGGGTAATGTAAACCAAATTCTAATCCTTGCTCTGTCAGGGACTGGCTATGCTACCAAGCTATTCCTCTTAGATATGCCTTCTGTCAACTGGTGATAACATTAGACATTTACACAGAAACCATTCCTATCTTTTGAGACCCAGGTCAACTTATATCTTCCCCAGTGTCTGAGCTAACTCAGCCCGGTTCCATAGCAAGTAATCTCACATCTCCCTTTGGAATCCCACAGCATTTTAATCTGACTCTTTACTATAGTTAGTGCTCATCAGTCTGCCTTGAATTACAAATGTTTAAGCATATATCCAGGAGTAACACGAATAATACCACCTATAGCATATTACCATTATCATCATTTGATAAGGGTTACTGTGGCAAATGAGATAAAATTTATAATGTGTGAATGTAAATTATTCCTATCAGCCTCCACTGATAGTATCTCTGGCTTAGCTCCTGGAGACCTGAGCCGGTGTATCTTTGTGTTTTTCCATGAAGAATGATGTAGGGCTGTGCAGTCACAGACTTGGTGTCTGGCTCTACCACATCATATTTAACTTTGGATATTTTACTAATTGCTCTGAGTCTCAATGTCCTCATCTACAAAATAAGGATAAAAATACCTATCTTTGAAGGTTATTGTGAAGATTAACTGTTAAATAGGAGTGGTAGTACTAGTATTAGAGTATTTAGCACCTAAGAACTGTGCTTGGCAAATATTAGGGAAAATGAAAGGAGATGCTCAATAAAGGTGAATTTTTAAGAGTCCTTATTTTATTACGTCTGATACAGAATAATACAGTAAATAATTGAAGTAAACATGACCAAATCCTTAAATATATAACATTTATGTACATTTTGCTGAAGCCATGTAATCTTTTTTTTTTAAATTCTGAAATAAATTCAAAGTTATAGGAACAGTTGCAAAAACAATACTAACCCCATACACAGAATTTCATCATACCCTGACCTCCCTCCCCCGATAGCTCAATCCACCAACTTTAACATGCTGTCACATCGCTATTTATTTCTTTCCCTCCCTCCCTCCCTCCCTATCATCCAACATCTATTGCTCTGTCTTCTGAACATATGAGAGCTAGCTGCACACATCCTTGAACATACACTATAATTCACGTATACACTTCCCATGAACAAGAACATTCTTTTATGCAATCCCATTAAGCGCAGCTAAGAAGTATAAGAGATTCAACAATGATACAAAGCTTACATTCTATATTCCCTTTTCCTTATGTCTCAACTGTGTCCCTTTGAGCCACCTGTCCTCTATCCTCCAATCCCATCCAAGTTCATCCTTGGCATTCAATTGTCATCTATTTAGACTGTTTTTTTTTTTTTTTTCAGTTGTGGAAACATATATACAGCCTAAATTTTCCCATTCCACCTCCTCCCTAGCCTTCCATTAGTGGGATTAATCACATTCAGAATGTTGTAATGCTCTTTCCCACTATCCATTACTAGAAGTTTCCCTTCAGCTCAAAGAGCAACCCTACACTCATTTCTTAACTCCCCACTGCCCCTTCCCCCATTTCTCTTAACCCAAACTCTACTTTTCATCTCTATGGTTATATTCTCTGATAATTTCTTTGTGTTTACTGTGGGGCTTAAAATTAACCTCTTAAATCCATATCAATCTTGTTTTTCTTTGATACCACCTTCACTTCAATAGGACACATAAACTATGTTCCTATACTCCTCCATTCCCCCACCTTTATATAGTTGTCTAAAATTACATATTACATTGAGTTCAAAACCACTGATTTGTCATTAGAGTTTGTGTATTTTATATCATGTAGGAAGTAAATAGTGGAGTTACAGTTCAAAAATTATTGACTTCTATTTGTATTCCATTATGGTTGGAGAATGTGCTTTGAGTATATTCAATTTTTTTTTTTTTAATTTCTTGAGGCTTGTTTTATGTCCCAGCTTATGATCCCTTCTGAAGAAACATCTGTGATCACTAGAGAAAAATGAGTGTCCTGGTGATTTGGGATGTAAGGTACTATATATGTCTGTTAAAATTCTCTATATCTCTTTCCCCTTTCTTTGTTTCTCTGTTGGTAGGACTCCCTTTAGTATCTGAAGTAGGGCAGGTCTTTTATTGGCAAACTCAGCGTTTGTTTGTCTGTGAAAAATTTAAGCTCTCCCTCAAATTTGAAGGAGAGTTTTGTTGGATAAAGTATTCTTGGTTGGAAGTTTTTCTCTCTCAGAATTTTAAATATGTCATGCCACTGCCTTCTGGCCTCCACGGTGGCTGCTGAGTAGTCACAACTTAGTCTTACGCTGTTTCCTTTGTATGTGGTGAACTGCTTTTCTCTTGCTGCTTTCAGAACTTTCTCCTTCTCTTCAGTATTTGACAGTCTGATCAGAATATGTCTTGGAGTGGGTTTATTTGGATTTATTCTATTTGGAATTTGCTGGGCATTTATGCTTTGTGTACTTATATTGTGTAGAAGGTTGGGGAAGTTTTCCCCAACAATTTCTTTGAATACTCTTTCTAGACCTTTACCCTTCTCTTCCCCTTCTGGGACACCAATAAGTCTTAAGTTTGGATGTTTTATTCTATCTACCGTATCCCTGAGATCCATTTCGATTTTTTTGATTTTTTTCTCCATTCTTTCTTCTTTCATTTTCTGTTCTGTGGACTTCTAGGACACTGAGACGTTGTTCAGCTTCCTCTAGTCTTGTATTGTGAATATCCAGAGTCTTTTTAATTTGGCCAACAGTTTCTTTTATTTCCATAAGATCTTCTATTTTTTTATTTACTCTTGCAATGTCTTCTTTATGCTCTTCTAGGGTCTTCTTTATGTCGCTTATATCCTGGGTCATGGTCTTCTTGATGTCCTTTAAATGCTTTGCCATGTTTTTGTTTCTTGATTGCAGTTCTTTGATTAATTGTGCAAGGTACTGTGTCTCTTCTGATATCTTGATTTGTGTGTTTGGAGTTGGATTCTCCATATCGTCTGGTTTTATCATATGCATTAAGATTTTCTGTTGTTTTTGGCCTCTTGGCATTTGCTTTGCTTGATAGGGTTCTTTCAAGTTGTAAAAAAAAATACCTATCTAATTTTTCAGAAACACAGTTTGGTGGCGTGCACTTTCTCTAACCAACCAGCAGATGGCGACTGTGAGTCACCTATACCCCTCAAGTCAGTTCTCTACCTTGTTCCCTCGGTGTGTGGGAAAATGATTCTTGTGGGGTTCAGCTGGAGAACTCAGTTTGGGTGTGTTGCTGGAGCCATCTGCCCTGAATGTGGGGCGTGTGTACAGGTGGCCAGGGAGGAAGGACAGCTTTAATATTCAAATCCCCCAGGTTCCTGGAGATTCGAGGCTGCCGCAAGAGTCTGAGCCTTCATTTCATTTTAGCCCCAGACCCTCTCTCTCACTGTCCCACAAACCACCGGACTTGGCGTAGTGTCCCTGGGTTCTCCAAGCGGGTCCCCCTGCCCAGCCACAATCCTCCAGGACCTCTGCCGAGGGAATGCCATGCTACATCACCAGTGCACGCCATCCCTCAAGGGAAGCCGCGGGCCACCGGGCCGTGCCAAGGCGCTTTCAGCTTGATGCAAAGATGGCTGAATGGGGCATTTTAACACCCCCTTCCTTGCACAGTTCCTCTTTCCCAGCTCCGGAACAACTGGCGGGGCTCTGGGCTGCGGGCATGGCCCCGGGCAGGAGTTTATCCAGCCCTCGGGGAGCCAGCTATTAGCCGTGGGGTTTCTTTCTGCTTCCGGCTCGCCCCTCCATTCCCCCGGCCCCGAGGGTATCTGCAGCGGGCTATCTTCCAGGCCAGACACCGAGAGGCCAGCCCAGACCCCTCTTGCTGTGTTTTACTGCGTGGTTCCCACTATCACAACTGCAGCCGCTTCTGGGTTTTTCCTTTTTTTTTAAAAGAGCCAGTTGGTCTCCAAACGCCAAACCCTGGCTTCCCCAGACCGCCGCGCAGCTGCAGGTCTTCCAGCCAGCTTACTCACTCGTCTCAGAATGCAGACTCCCAGTTTCACCAAGTATACGGTCCCTGTGAAACTAGGAGACCTCGTCCAGCTGGTGCATTGCTGTAACCGGTATTCTGGGTCACTTTCTGGTTTTTATCTAGTGTTTCTCACAGAGGTGTTTTTTTGCCCTGTCTCACCTAGCTGCCATCTTAGTTTCTCCCAGCCATGTAATCTTATTCCTCTAAGATAAAGTATTTTCTCAATGGGGAACTGTTAAAAAGCAGTGATAATTATCAATGCAGGCAGATAAAGGTGCTGGGAAGTAGATGCTTTGAGTCAGAAAACTCTAAGTTTTCTGGCTCTGCTACTGTTAGTTGCCTACTTTTGAGTAAAGTTACTTCACTTACATAAGCCTTAGTGTCCTCATCTGTAATTAAGAAACATAATATTTACATCATAAAGTTAGCTGTGAGGATTAAATGAGAAAACATCTGTAAAGCCCCTCTTTTTATGCCTGGAACTTAATAAATGACAGCCATTATCATTTTTATTGTCTTGAATTTAACATGGACTTCAGTGACTATGGCAATCAAATAAAACATGACCACCCTTCCTCTGGGAGTAAAGCTTTTACAAGGTAAGGATGTCCACTCAGAACAAAGATAAATCTAAAACTTGAATATTTCAACCCCTCACCTACTTTACTCAGCCACAGATCCCAAAATTTCCTGACTTTACCACTTTTTCAATCAAAATTTGACTGCCTGAGGCAAACAGGGATACCAGGAACACAAGAAACAAGCCACCAAAATGTGTAGGGAGAAGTCAAGAAGCAAATACTAATAAGAATAATGTGGGCAGCAATTCTACGTAAATGTCACTTCCTGAGAGGCCTTTCCCTTACTTATAACAGCACCCATAACACCCCTGGTGACTTTCTAACTCCATAACCTGCTTTTCTTATGGGACTTACTATGACTGGCTATTAATTTCCATATTTATTCATTTATTGTTTGTCTCCTCTACTAGAATGTAAGGTCCCTGGGGAGAGAACTTAGTCTGTTTTGCTCACTGCTATTTCTCCAGCATCTACAATAGGGCCTAGTGCTCAAGAAACACTTATGGAATGACGAAATAACAGCATTTGTTTGCTGAATGCTTATAATGTGCAGGCAATGAATTTAGAACTTAATTTATTTAACAAAGATTTTGTAGTATTTACTATGTACTACACCTCACTGTAGCAAGTCATTAATGGTCATAACAATCCTATGAAGTTGTGTGGCTTACTTCATTTTATATGTGAAAAAAGAAGGGCTCAAAAGAGTTAAGTAGCTTGCCCACATCATACAGCTAGTATATGTCAGTGAGCTAGGATACCCATGCTTACGTGCTTTAATCCCAAGCTTATGCTCTTCCCTGTGTGGGGGTGGAAGGCAACAGAGTTGGGACCTGAAGTCAGTGGCACAGAATCCCGAGTTTGGACATGCATGAAGTCAGAAGAGAATGAAGAAAAATCAGCTTGGTTCTGGCGAGGAGAAAGGAATTCATAAGCAACCACTTGAGTGTTTTTTTCTTTCCCCCTCAAAACAGTTTTATTTACTCACCACACAATCCATCCAAAGTGTACAATCAATGGCTCTCAGTGTAATAACAAAGCTTTGCTTTCATCGCCACAATTAATTTTAGAACATTTTCATAGCTCCAAAAAAGAGAAACCCCATGCCCCTTATACACCCGTATTATTAACACTTGGCATCGGTGTTGCTCCTTTGTTAAAACTGAAGAAAGAACATTTAAGATATTATTGTTAACCACAGTCCATAGTTTGCATTAGATGTATTCTTCCCATATACCATCCTATTATTAGTACCTTGTAGTTGTGACGTACATTTGTTCTAATTCTTGGAAGAACATTCTGTATTTGTACTGTTAACCAGATTCATCATTCACAACAGGGTTCACTATGTTATACAGTCCCTTGTTTTATCCTCTACTTTTCCTTCTAGTGATATACATGACCCTGAAGTTTTCCTTTCAGCCACAATCACACATATATGATTCAGAGCTGTTATTTACACACATGATAATGTGCTACCATCACCTTTATCCATTTCTAAACATTTGCAATCAGGCTTATAAAAAATTCTGCACAAATTAAGCATAAGTTTCCCCATTCTCTATCCACATTTTATCTTCTGGTAACCCATATTCTAGATATTAATGCCATGAGTTTGCTTATTAAATTTAGTTCATATTAAATCATGGGATTATACCATATTTGTCCTTTTGTGTTTGGCTTATTTCACTCAATGTAACGTACTCAAGGTTCATCCAAGTTGTCACATGCAACAGGACATCATTCCTTCTTACAGCTGAATATTCCTTTACGTGTAAATACCAAAATTTGTTTATCCATTCATCGGTTGATGGACACTTGGGTTGCTTCCATCTTTTGGCAATTGTGAATAACAATACTATGAACATTGGTGTGCAAATGTCTTTTCATGTCCCTGTTTTCAGTTCTTCTGAGTATATACTCAATAATGGGTATGCAGATCATATAGCAGTTCTATACTTAGCTTCCTGAGGAACTGCCACACTGTCTTCCATGGTGGCTATACCATTTTACATTTCCACTAGCAGTGAATGAGTGTTCCTTTTCCTCCAAATACTCATTTTTCTCCAAATACTCTTCAAACGCTTGTAGTAGTTTTCTGTTTGTTTAATAGTGGCCATTCTAGGAGGTGCGAAATGATATCTCATTGTGGTTTTGATTTGCATTTCCCTAATAGCTAGTGAAGTTCAGAATTTTTTTCATGTGCTTTTTAGTAATTTGTATTTCCTCTTTAGAAAAATGTCAATTCACGTCTTTTGTCCATTTTTAAATTGTGTTATTTGTTTATTGTTGAATTGTAGAATGTCTTTAGGTATTCTGGATATTAAACCCTTATCAGATAGATGGTTTCCAAATATTTTCTCCCATTGAGTAGACTGCTTCTTCACCTTCTTGACAAAGTCCTTTGAAACACAAAAGTATTCAATTTTGAGGAGGTCCCATTTATCTATTTTTTCTTTTGTTGCTCATGCTTTGGGTATAAGGTCTAAGAAACCACCACCTACCACAAGATTGGAAGATGCTTCACCACTTCTTCTTCTAGGCGTTTTACGGTCCTGGATCTCATATTTAAGGTTTTCATACATTTTTGAGTTATTTTTGTATAAACTGTGAGATAGGGGTTCTTGTTTACTCTTTTGTATATGGATATCCAGTTCTCCCAGCACCATTTGTTGGAGAGACCGTTCTGTCCCAGTTGAGTAGACTTGGCAGCCTTGGCAAAAATCATTTGACCATGTTGTCAGGGTCTATTTCTGAACTCTCAATCTGAGTCCATTGGTCCACAATATCTATCCTTGTGCCAATACCATGCTGTTCTGACCACTGTAGCTTTGTAATATGCTTTAAAGTCAGAAAGTGTGCGTCCTCCAACTTTGTTCTTCTTTTCAAGATGTTTTTGGCAATTCAGGGCCCCTTACCCTCCCAAATAAATTTGATAATTGGCTTTTCCATTTCTGCAAAGTAGGCTGTTGGAATGTGGATTGGGATTGCATTGAATCCAGAAATCAATTTGGGCAGAATTAACATCTTAACAACATTTAGCCTTCCAATCATTAAACACAGAATGTCCTTCCATTTATTTAGGTCTTCTTTAATTTCTTTTAGCAATGTTTTATAGTTTTCTGAATATAGGCTCTTCACATTCTTTGTTTATTCCTAGATACTTGATTCTTTTGGTTGTTATTGTCAATGGATTTTTTTTTTTTTAATTTACTCCTTGGATAGCTCATTACTAGTGCATAAAAATACTACTGATTTTTGCATGTTGATCTTGTATCCTGCCACTTTGCTGAACTTGCTTATTAGCTTAAGTAGCTTTGCTGTCATTTTTTTCTGGATTTTCTAAATATAGGACCATGTCATCTGCAAACAGTGACAATTTTACTTGTTCCTTTCCAATCTGGATGGCTATATTTCTTTTTCTTGCCTAATTATTGCTTTAGTTAGAACTTCTATCACAGTGTTGAATAGCAGTGGTGACCTGGGCATCCTTGTCTTGTTCCCGATCTTAGAGGGAAAGCTTTCAGTCTGTCACCATTGAGTAAGATATTAGTGGTGGGATTTTCATATATACCCTTTATCATGTTGAGGATGTTTCCTTTGATTTCTGTTTTTCAAAGTGTATTTTTCCCCCAAAGTGTTTTTATCAAGAAAGGATGTTGGATTTTGTCAAATGCCTTTCCTGTTGTCAATTAAGATGATCATGTGGTTTTACCCCTTCGATTTGTTAACATGGTATATTACATTAGTTGCTTTTCTTGATTGAATCACCTTTGCATACCTGGGATAAATCCCAATTTATTATGGTGTGTAATTCTTATGATGTGCTATTGGATTTGACTTGCAAGTATTTTGTTGAAGGTTTTTGTTTCTATATTCATTAGAGATTGGACTGGAGTTTTTTTTTTTTTTCTTGTAGTATCTTTATTTGGCTTTGGAATTAGGGTGATGTTAGTCTTAAAGAATAAGTTAGGTAACGTTCTCTCCTGTTCAATTTTTTGGAAGAGTTTGAGCAGGACTGGTATTAATTCTTCTTGGAATGTGGGGTAGAATTCACTTGTGAAGCTATGAGGTCCTGAGTTTTTCTTTGTTGGGAGGGTTTTGATGACTGATTCACTCTCTTTACTTGTGACTGGCTTGTTGAGGTCTTCTATTTCTTCTTGAGTCAGTTTAGGTTGTTCTTGGGTTTCTAGAAAATTGTCTGTCTTAGTTTGCTAATGCTGCAGAATGCAAAACACCAGAGATGGATTGGCTTTTATAAAACGGGGATTTATTTCGCTACACAGTTACAGTCTTAAGGCCACAAAGCGTCCAAGGCAACACATCAGCAATCGGGTACCCTCACCGGAGGATGGCCAATGGCCTCCGGAAAACCTCTGTTAGCTAGGAAGGCAGCTGGCATCTGCTCCAAAGCTCCGGCCTCAAAACGGCTTTCTCCCAGGACGTTCCTCTCTAGCAAGCTTGCTTCTCTTCAAAACATCACTCCCAGCTGCACTCTCTTTCAGTCTCTTTGAGTCAGCATGTTTTATATGGCTCCACTGATCAAGGCCCACCCCGAATGGGCGGGACCACACCTCCATGGAAATATCCCATCAGTTATCATCTACAGTTGGGTGGGGAGTATCTCCGAATCCAAACATTCCAACTTAATCCCCACTATTATGTCTGCCCCACAAGATTGCATCAAAGAATATGGCTTTTTCTGGGGGACATAATACATTCAAACCGGCACATTGTCCATTTCATCTGAGTTGTCTAATTATCACAAAATAAGTGCTCAGTAAATATTCAGTTAGGAAACAAATTTTATTGAGTGCACTGTTAGAGGCACTGTCTGTCACTAGGACCTCAAAATGAGGCAAGTTCAGTGCCCTTAATACAGCACTTATTTTGTGATAGGAATTGCTTTAGGCCCTTTCATATATCTTCATCTTATTTACACCATGCAACAACTCCTCAAAAACCATAATTTCCATTTAATAGATGAGAAAACTGAGGTTCCGTATAGTTATTCTCTCCAGGGCACCAGAACTGTTTACTTCCTAGAAGAAAAATATACTTTCCACTGTTTTTCTAGAAACTACTCTCCAAGTTTCATCCCTGAAGCATCTCATTCTCTGGGGTGCTCTGGACTCTACCCTCAAAACCAGGTAAGTTATTAAAACTGGATCTGGACATAATGGGCTGCTTTCTGCCTACAGGGCCAGCTAATTAGTCTTAATTATCTCATTATAGATGCTAAGTATTTCCAGCTGCTTCTTTAACCCCTTACTGGCCCTCCCTCCCCCATCCATGTCTATTTTCTAGATAGTCTCTGCCAAGTCATAGACACAAATGATACATTGATGCATTCTTCTTGTCTATTAGGAACATTAGCTATTTCTGATCAAGTCCCTCACTTGCTAAATCTTCCCAGAATATTTACTCCCTGTGTTCCTTTAGTTGCAAGAAGAGATATGCTTTGGCCAATTATGAGACACAGAACAGATTCTGAAAATTACATTTGACTTTCAATGACCATAGAACTGTAATATACCTATATGGAGCAAATAACAAACATGAATCTGGCTGTTTATTTCATAGTAGCTTGGAAAAGGATCCCTTCTCTCTTCCTCTAACTGCCCTCAAACCCCAAATCAATCATCTGATCCAAATAGTTCAAATAAAAATGAAGCAGAGAAAGTTACATTTTCCAACTGATTGAGAAGATGGAAGGTGAAGCAGCAACTTAACAAAAGTGAATGAGAATGTATGGTCAGAGAACTACCAGTTATATGACTGGGCACATCATTTAATCTCTCTGAACTTCAGTTTTCTAACAGATAAATAATGGAATAATACCTATTTCATGGGACTATTGTGGAGATCGAATAGGATAATGTATATGAAAGAGGTTTGCAAACTATAAATTTGTAAACAAATATTAGTCATTATTAACAAGAAAGGAAAGTTTCCTTCCTTGGTGTATTTTTACTTTCATCTTTAATAGCTATTTCTAAAACACTCTTCTCTTTTTACCCAAGTCATTTGCTTACTATTTAAAATTTCTCAAAGTTAAGCTAGAGATATCATCAGGTGCCAATTACCTGTTATAAGCCACAGAGGTAGTTGGACATTGTACTAGCCTTACCCCTAAAGAAAGAACTATCTCTTAACGGCCATAAACACCATTTTCATGTTAGTATCCTTGTGATTATTAAAAAATAAGACTGCTTTTTAGAGTCTGAACATCTGAGGAAAACACTATTTATTCAAATCCTATTGACATGCTTCTCATTTGAGTAGTTCAATATCAGGTGCAATTCTCAATCTGAGTTTGTTAACAACTTATTATTGCAAATAATAATACTTGGCTCTCAACAAAATGATAAGCTTTGTTATAGTTCTTTTCTGTACTTCCCCTTTCTGATATCTGTCAATTGAATTCACCTCCATTCATATTAAACAAAAAGAAGGATTTTTAATTTATTCAAGTATTTTATGCTGAACACCTCTCTAGAGATTCTCCATTTACTGGCTTGGGTAATACTATCTTTCTGTTAGCTTATTATTTTGACAAAGCTAATTTAAAAATAATCTAGGGAACTTTAAGAGTTCTAGGAAGGGCCAATACATATGCACTTATGGTTGGCCACCGATCTTTTCCTGCACGTGTGCTACCTTGTGAAGGGATTTTTTTTGGCATTCATTTTTACAATTTCTTATAATACAAAAAATACATTGCTTGGAAAGGGAAAATATTCTGATGATGAACTGTGTTCAATTCTGTTCTTTATACAAGTGAACATTTCATTTAGTTTAGCTGAGGAACAATTGGATAAAACAGAACAACTGTTTATTGACACACACACACACACAAAACCTCCCATTTTCATCTCAAATACAACCTGGGGCACATAGCATCTAATTAAATTCATACAAAGTACAAATTATTGAAGAGAAACCAAAATGCACTTCAAAGTAAATACCAATTAATATGACACCCAATTTCTTTCCCCTTTTCTAATCATTCCAGTGTGCATGGCTTATACACAAAACAAACAACGTATTTTGTAGGATTCAATTAGAATATGTTTTATATTTCAATCCAAGAATCACATCCAATGCTTTGCAAGCAGTTTGGCCAGATGAAATTTATTTTTGATTCTTAAAAAAAACCAGTGATATAAAAAAGACACCCTCCACATTTTTTTTTGTTTTAATTTGAGAAGGATTCTCATTACCTAATACTTTAATTTATTTAATACATGGATCTATGCATCTCTTGACAACAGCACTATCTCTTTCTCCCTTGTTTCCATGACAGTAAACACACAATAGGAAATAACATTCCTGTCAAACCAGTTTGTTTGTGAGACAAGGCTTCAAATAATAGAAACTGTGTTCAACAACACTCAAAAAATGATCCTCTCTAAAGTAATCTACTTTGAACAGAAAGCTACAAGCAACTAATTGGTCATAAAAGTGGCCAAGTATAGCTAATCACTTGTGAAAGCAATCAGCCATTTGATTTGTTTTGCCTTGGAGAGGCCAATGATCAAAGCTACATCCAGAGAGGACCTGGCAGGCAGAGCTGATTCCATGTGCCACAATGATAGCATCTTAGTAACAGTGTGCTTGACCGTCATTCATTCAACAAGTATTTACTGAGCATCTACAATGTAGAGACACTGAGCTTGGTGCTAGAAACAAAAACATGTAAAAGGCAAAGTCCATGCCCTGAAGGAACTCAACATATTTTGGGAAGAAAAGCAACTTTGATTCTTAACAAGGGAAAGAAGCTCTGGTAATATATATCACAAATCATCACTTGATGCTTATAATATACATATAATTATTTAAAAAATGAAAACCACTGATAAATAAAGAAGGGGTTTCTTTTTAAACAACGTAAAAGTTCCATGAGGGAAGCCGCATCCAGATTTGATTTACTTATACTGAGTACCTACTGTGCACCAGGCATTTTCATATAGCATATCTTCTGTTTCTCCCAAGGTGTCTAATAAAGGGCTTGCAATGTAACAGAAATTTACCCTTATTTTCTCTTTAACTTTGAACTAAAATATACCGATTTATCCTTTTTATTATTACAAGTTAAATATATCAAAGAGATCTAGTCCTGGGAAACCTAATAAAATTCTATTAGTTATTCAAATTATATATGTTTACTTCAGTTTCTCATACCTTCCTCTTTACAATAAGCAATACTAAATAAAAGTAAATTTGTCTTCAAAAAGGCAGGGAGCAATGCAGGGTCTTTCTGGGTATCATCATGAATATCAATTATTAATGCAATGATAAGTGCAGTGGTGCTGTGAATACAGCTGAACACAGCTCAGGCTCTGATAGTGTTATTCCGTTCTTTAAGCTACAGCAGATATATGGTAGGTTCCTTTGTCTGTGATGACCATATGACAAAGGACACCTTGAAGTTCTGAGGATGTGAATGGCATGGATCTAGCTTTAGAAAACCTCTTCCAGATATTTCTCTTTAACTTTGGTCCCCCACTTCTTTCACTCTGTCTGACATGGTCATTAAAGAATACGTTCAGGTAGACAGGGGTTTCAAGCTCTTCTTTAATGCTTGGACAACAGGGGAAAGAAGGCAAGCTTCTTGAGGACAAGGGGCCAGTATGCTGATTCCTCTTTGTCCTGCCCTCAGAGGACAGTGTACAGTGTACTCTAAATGACTGTCAAAAACAATAACAAAGAGTCTAGGGCTGCTGCTCTTCTTTTGAAGGCAGCAGCCAAGAGGTAATATGGGCTAGTGTGCAGTATGCAAAGCTGTCACTCAGATCTCCCACTTGCCTAAGGTAGCAGATGATTAGGTTTTGCATGCCTGGTTTACACTCTTCAAATATTTATAGACAGTTCTCTTTGCCTCCAGCCCTAGTTGTCAAATAGCCAAGTTATACATACATGGTTCTTTTAATCTTTCCTTAGAAATCAATCCCGTGCTAAGCTTCTTAATCATTCTAGTTGCATTTCTCTTAACTTTTGGCTGTTTGTCTTTCTGGTAATTCATTCTGTCGAAATGCATGAAAATAATACAGGTGTGGAGCACAAAGGGGTTTAGTCACTTTTCCATTCCAAAGTTTAGTGCCTTTTATGTGCAAAATGAAGTTATCTTCTTTCCTTTTGTATGATCATGTTATTAAAAAATTCATATTTAAGGTGATGGATCAATCAATACATTGCAAGATAAAGGAAGATAAAAGTATTATCAGTATTATACTCTCTAAGGATGATATTGTCATTGACTTAATCCTCTTCACATGACTATAACAGATTAATTTAATCTGCAGTATTCAAATATGGGGGAAATGGGAATACAGAGTGACATGATCACCACAGAGAAGCTTCAGAGCCCATCCCATGGATACTTCTAACTTTGGCTTCTCAATGTAAAAAATTTTAAAATAAGTTAACTGTTCCCATTACAAAAGGAATATATTAAAGAAAAATGTAAAATAATCAGAATTGGGGAAAAATTGCCTATAGTCCGTTGCCCAAAGACAAGCATTTAGCATTTTTGAAGAATTTCATTGCAGCCTTTTGGATGCATTGTTTTTTCCCCAATAGGTATGATTATGCCATTTGCACAGTTTAACACCTTGCTCTTTCACTTAATATTATAATACAAAATTTCATGTATTATATTATCTTCAAATTATTATTTTTAATGACTACATACTATTTCATCAAGTAAGTGGAATTTTACAATTCCCTGTTGTTGGATATTTACATTGTTCCCACTTTTTCTCTAGTTTAAATGCCACTACAAAGAAAATCTTTGCGTGTAAAGCTTTTCTGTATTTAAGTTTATTCCTAGATTCATAGCAATAAAATTAATGGGTCAAAGGACATCCGGAAAAGAAATTTTGAGGTAAAGAATCAGTGCAATTGCAATTTGAAGTGAAAAATACTATATTAAGTATAAAGACTTTTCTTTGGGCTCTAATGCTAACAAGTGAACACTCAAATCTTAGAAAGTTGTAGAAAGCTGTCAAACATGGCAAATTCTAATAAAACAGATATTGTGCTCACTGGTATTACACTTCTTTATTCATACAAGTATACCGTTGATGCCTTATCACTTAAGCTCAAATTCTTAACCTTACCTAGATCTACCATCAGAAGGCGAGTGAGGGCTGTGTAGAAGGTGGTTCGGCACCTGAAGTCACTGAGACTGTAACTGTCACTGATGCCAAGAAAGGGGAAGTGTTCACTCTAATGAAAGCAAAAGAGCACCCAAAGTTACTAATGCTTTACACCTATACTATCAGGAAAATTCTAGTCATCAATTAGGGAAATAAGACTTACCGTGTGGTTTTTTAGCATGAATTTCACAGCATCTATCTTCACAAGTTTTTTTAAAAGGATATAGGTACTATAAGTTAAGGAATCTGGAGAAATATAATTATCTTTTTAATATTGTAATAAATCACAAAATAACACAAATGTACTGGCCTAAGTTTCTACTTATGAAGAACAAATATTATTTTTAGAGAGTATACCTATAGAAATGTCTTTCATTTTGTTAAGAACAAAAATCCATTATTAACCAGTGCAATTACTTTTCATATCTTATACATATTCTAGTTATGGAAAGGAAAAATGAATTTTATAATTAAGATAAGAACTCCTTTAGTATTAAAGTCTGGATAGTGGAAAATTAAAACTGACCCTTTTTTACATTTTGGGTGTAACTTGAGAATTTCTTTTTACTTAACATTATTTCATAATAAAATAATTATAAAAGGCCCATAATTGGCTATCAAGAAAGAGAAAATTATTCAATTCTAAGAAACAATGAGCCCAGTTAGGAGAAAACTAAGGAAGTTCTGCTTTTGATGAAAAAGATCTGACCATAATTAGGAATTTGTAGCAGATCGCATGTCACCAAATATTGAAGGACGGGCTTAAAAGAACTAATATTTCTCAAGTACCTACCATGTGTAAGACATTTTACATATGTTAACTCACTGACTCTTCATAATTGCACTGTTAAATATGGTTTATTATTCCTGTTCCATAGATAAGGAAACAGAAGCTCACCCCGAGATTACACAACTATGGACTGATAGTTTGACTCCAGACTGTGCTTTCCATTGCATCACATTCTCACCTGAGCAGTTCAATTCAGAACGAGAATAAACTTGACAAATCATAAACATGATCGCAAGGCCTAAATCATTTCTGAAAAATGCTGTCATCAAATGCTGACATCAAATGATGTCATCTAAGAATGTCTAGCAGTATGCCAATACCCTCTTCTCTTTATCTTGGTCATGTGTATTTTCTACTGTAGCCAAGACATCTTTTGGCCATTCCCTAGATACTTATTCATGCCTTTTTGCAGGCTATAATAATTTTAAATGGCTCCATTCATGTGCAAATGAAAACACTGGCTCCCTTCCTTTCCTTCACATCATTTCTCAATATAGAACTTTGTATATGTCTCTGTACAGTGATACCAATTGTGATGGTTGGGTTCATGTGTCAACTTGGCTAGGTGGCCTAGCTGTCTGGTCAAGCGGGCACTGGCCTGACGATTGCTGTGAGGCTATTTGAGGCTGGTTAATAAACCAACGGGCTGGTTTGTCAGATCATCAGTCAATTGACTGCAGCTGACTGATGACTCATCAAGGGGCATGCTTCCACAGTGAGAGAATGCAATTGGCTGGATTTGGTCCGGGTGATCAGTTGGAGGCTTATAAGCCGGATGGTTAGAGAGACCTTCACTTCTTCTTCAGCTGCTCAGTGAAGCTTTTCCTGGGGAGCTCGTCAAAGTTGCCAGTTCGTTTCCTGAGGAGTTCGTCAAAGTTGTCGGTTCGTTTCCCGAGGAGTTCGTCGGACGTCTTCCTTGGAGTTGACAGCTTGTTGACGGCTCTGCAGAATTTGGACTCGTGCACTCCCGCAGTTGCGTGAGTCACTTTTACAATTTGATAATAAGAGACATCTCTCATTGATTCTGTTTCCAAGGAGAACCCTAACTAATACACCGATACATCTAATTTTAATTTTAGTCACTCAGTGTGGTTATGAAAAAGTGGAAAACACATTGGAACAGGAATCAGGAAACCTGGGCTCTAGGCCTGATTGTACCATTGAATCAGCTGGACAAGTCTGAGTAATAAATTCAGCCCATCTGAGCCTTAGTTTCCCTGTTCAACAAATGAAGATGTAATCTATGCCTAAACTACCCCACAGGATTGTTGTGAGGATCAGATGATGAAAATGCCTTTGCTAATTATAAATCAGGGAGGAAGGCATGAAGATGCAGAGAATCATCATTTAAGGAAAGTTTACAACCTGCAAATGTTAATTTTCTTAATTCCATGAGATAGGTAGTACGACTTCTAATTTTCAGATGGGGAAAAAAACTCAAAACATTAAATAATGTGTCAAAACACAACCAATTAGTATAACTTAGATGCAAGAAGTCCTTCTGACTCCCAAGTAGCCATTCTAGTTGCACATTAAGCATGTGTAATTGGCTGACCTCCATATAAGACCGTAAACTTTCTAAGGGCAGGGACACCACCTACGCATTTTCCTCAGTGTAATGTTCTCAGTGGGTGCTCAATGGACTGTCTTTCTGGCAGACTCAAGAACAAGAAAAGCAGGGCTGACAGGTAGCAGGTCCTTCTCTGCCTACAAAAGATGCAGATTTGATGATTTCCCCCAGTGTCAATCACTGAGCAGAACTGCTATTCAAATGTCATTCAGTTAAGTGGGGGTGGAAATCAATAAAGTAAGAAATATTTTAAGTAATTACCAAATACAATTCTCTTAAAATTGCAGAGTTAACAGTGACAGGGTCTATGGGCAATAAGAATGTTGCCATTAATAAGAATTTTCCTATCAGGTCTGTTAATAAGCAACAAGTCATGTTTTGACAAGAGAATATTTACAGCAGCAATAACAGAACATTCACAGGAAGAATCTCATCTGCCAAAGACACATTTTCTGCAGAACTGCATCTGGGCACTCTATAAAAAGGTGAGCCTCACTACCTTTTTTTTTTTTTTTTTTTTTAAATTAAATTCAGTTTTATTGAGATATATTCACATACCATACAATCATCCATGGTATACAATCAATTGTTCACAATACCATCTTATAGTTGTGCATTCATCACCCCAATCTATTTTTGAACATTTCCCTTACACCAGAAAGAATAAAAAATAAAAGTAAAAAAGAACACCCAAAGCATCCCCCCATCCCACCTTATTTTTCATTTAGTTTTTGTCCCCACTTATCTACTCATCCATCCATACACTGGATAAAGGGAGTGTGATCCTCAAGGTTTTCACAATCACACTGTCACCCCTTGTAATCTACATTGTTATACAATCATCTTCAAGAGTCCAGAGTACTGGGCTGGAGTTTGGTAGTTCCAGGTATTTACTTCTAGCTACTCCAATATATCAAATCCTAAAAAGGGTTGTCTATACAGTGTATAAGAATGCCCACCAGAGTGACCTCTCGACTCCATTTGAAATCTCTCAGCCACTGAAACTATCTCGTTTCATTTCGCATCCCCCTTTCAGTCAAGATGTTCTCAATCCCACGATGCTGGGTCCAGATTCATCCCCGGGAGTTATATCCTGTGTTGACAGGGAGATTTACACTCCTGGGAGTCAGGTCCCACGTAGGGAGGAGGGCAGTGAGTTCACCTGCTGAGTTGGCTTAGCTAGAGAGAGAGCCTCACTACCTCTTAATTACATTCTAAAGAAAAAAAATAGTTAAGAATGAAGTTTTATTTTTTTCAATAAAGAAAAAAATAAAGAAAAAATATTCATCTGAATATTATATTCCCTTATAGAAATTCAATTGAAAGCTAGTTATGGTCCTTAAGAGGGTCTGTAATGTAAAAAAACAAACAAAAAAAGGCAAATGGGCATATCATCTTCATGATCTTTATACTTTCATCTTATTCTTCTCTAAGGGACTAGGGTTCTTACAAGTTGTGCCATTTTGATTTGGTGGGAGCACTAGATAAATTATGTTGATATCAAGTTAGATTTCAGAGGCCCTTTCAGAATAGTTCAGAGTGGTAATTGTGGTAATGGTGATAGCAGCAACAGTAACAGTGGTGGGAGTCCAGAGCAGTGAGTAAGACAGCTGAGTAAAAGTCAAACATGGAGTGTGGATGTGGTACAGCCAAGGTTAAGATCCAGGTCTGTCTGACTCTAAAGTACGTGCAAGTTCTTTTTACTAGGTTATGTCATATCCATCTTATTTTTAAAGAGGATAATGTTCCTACAGAGATCACTATCTTCTTGAAATACCGAAACTGGAACCTGGTCTCAGAAGGCACAGGGTTCCTGAAACCTCTTCTTTCAGGAGGGACCAATTCATTAACGAGCTATCACATCCAGGATGAAGCAAACTCCATAGTCCGGCCAATGGTAACTCACTAAACAAAATTTCTGTCTGCATCCACGTGATTATAAAAATACTGAAGAAGGGGAAGACGGTCTTACTGACAGTTAGTATGACAGATAGGGAATGGCAAAAAAAGGAAGACAGAATGGTATATTTTGTACATGGATGAAAATTCTGAAAATCTGTATCCTGTCAAGAGGAGGATAAATTGAGAATAAGCTGGTTTTTTAAGTTACAGAAATACCACACACTTTAGTAGCTGATGGGCAGAGTGCATCAAGTAGGAATTCCATTCATGGTGTCAGGCTTGACTAAGATTTTTTCATTTTGTCAAATCTAAAACACCACTGATCATACCACCAAGAAAGAAAAAGTGCTTTAAAGTTCCATCAATTGTAAGACATTTTCTATTTACAGAGGTGTTAAAATCTGAAAAAAACTCTGTTTTAGAATCAGCGTAGTATTTGATATACGATATTTGCTAAGTGTAAGTGGGTGGGTGATGGTGCTGATCTAGGCAAATATTTAAAAGCCGTACATGTTTACAAAGAGTTTTTGCAGATAGAATTAGATCCTGATAATAAAAGAAAGTTCACAGGTAAGAATATTTCATGTGGGCAATTACTGTAGATAGACGATGGGTACAAAGTAAAGCTACTGATACATACATTTAGTTATTCCAAAAGTAGGATTATGCTCATAAACCCTACCAAACTAAAAAAAATCCAAACAGGTATACTCAGGATGAAAAATCTTAAGGGGTACTACTAATTACTTATACCTAGGATATACAGATAAGAACTAGGTATTCAGGAATACTAAGCAAAATAAAAGATGATAGCAAAGAAAGTGAAAAGAATATTTAGTGAGTGCCTACAATGTGTCAGGGTCAGTAGTTCAGTAGTACTAGGTGCTTTATTATTATTATTAGATAACATAAATATAATTATATATTTATTATTTTATTTAATCTTTACAAAACCCTAAGAGATAGATAATATTCCCTTTCTACAGTTGAAGAAACTGAGGCTCAGAGAAATGAAATGACTTGTCCATGTTCTTTTGGCTAAGATAGTAACTAATGATTACAATTATTTCAGGATGACTTTACTAAGGAAGTGAATCTTTAGCAAGAACTGAAAGTATGAAAGAGACCCAACTGAATGAGTCTGCCAAAAGAAGAATGGCATATGTGGTGATTCAGTGAAAGATTATGAAAGGTGTCAAGGCGAAGGTAAAATAAATTTCCTTGGCTCATGTATAAAGTAAAATTGAGTGGTGGGTCAGGAAATTAGTTATGGGAACTCAGTAAATCAAGTACTGTTAAAGGCCTCAAGTTCAAATCAAGAATTTTACTTTGACTTGAGAAGGAAGTGGAAGTGATTCCGAGCTTCTGGGAAGAGGAAGCAAGAATCTAAAGAACCTGGTGGAGGTCCGAATAAGGGGGTTACAGAAGAAGAGTAGAGATGACTCTCATATCTGATTCCAATACAGAAACAAATAGAGCAGATAAATTACAGGATGACTTTTACATTGAATGATAGAGACAGAAAACAAAGAAATGAATCAACATTTCTTTGGGTGAGAAATGTTTATAGAAGTATGCCTGAGGGAATTATGCTGATCCTAGCTTTATTTAACATTCTCACAAACCATCTGGAGATGCCGGTATTCACTGAAATAAAGCCATATATTTTGGTACTATTACACAAAAGCAGAAACACTACTGTTTGATACTACATATTTCCTGTAACAGACATGCCCAATTTTACTTCCATTCTTTACCCATATTTCATTCTAGACCTTAGTTCCTCATCCTCTACTTTTTCTTGATCCCCACCTCATTCAGGATTCACAGCTCAATGGTGGGAAGATCAGTGATTGGGTAAGGATGTCTGATTTCCATATTTCTTGGTAATTTAAAAAACTGTTTCTCTAAAGCTTTGTATTTAAGCTATGTCTTTAAATGCCCTTGAATAAAAAAGGATCTCTGGAAGCAGCCACATCAAAAATGTCACATACCTAGATTATTTTTAATGTGCAGATTTTCAGAAAATTATATGTAATTTATTTGAATTAAGATTAAAAACAGAAAAAGAAACTATGCTAATAAAATAACAGACTTTGAGCTGTTAGAAGAAATACAGGAAAGGAAGTTCAGAGTCAGCCTCAATTCTGGTAGAATTTAAAACACTTGAGGGTGGGGTCTGTGTCTCATTTGTCCTTTGCCCAATACTTAGCAAATGCTTAAGAAATATTTGCTGTATTGAAAAGAGGCTAATAAAATAACATAAATTATTAAGATAAGTATGGAATTTAATTTAAAAATCACTATTTTATTTTTACTCAAAGTTAAGGGTATAGCTCTCCTTTATGCACTTAGAAACAAAGATAAATGAAGCTGGAAAAGGTTAGGGGTTGAAAAGTACAAATTATGGTGACTAAGTGACTTTGACAGAAAATACTCTTTGGATTGTAAACTAAAACAACTGAAATATACTAATAGATAAAGAGATTTATGATGCATGTGGATAGGAATTATATTCACCAAATTCCAGTGTAGAGGAACTAAGGGGAATAGTATAAAAAGCCTTAGCGAGCTGGCCTGAAGGCAAAGGGAAGGCATTACCATGTCCTTATGTAAGAAAGGAATAAGTTTAGTTTTCACAGAAACAGCATGGAATAAGGGAAATGGAGGCAAAACCAGTTTAAACAAGCCCCAGACAAAGAGAAGAGAGAATCTGCCTGCTTCTTATATGGAAAAGTAACCACAGTTACTGGAATGTAAAGAAATATGAGGTAAAATCAGAGGCGGGAACTCACAGCAAAAAAAAAAAAAAAAAAAAAAAAAAAAAAAAAAAAAAAAAAAAATTGGGGGGGATAGGCTGATCAGTTCAAAATCTCAATAATGAGCTAGTTGGCTCTCTGGGATTGGCTGTACAAATTAAAATCTCAAAAGATGAATTAGTTAGTGTTCTCGGATAGGCTGTAACCTCTGTAGTACCCAGTCAATGAGAAAACGGGAGGGACTTGCGAATTAGGAGTAGGAGATTTAAAAATCGCCATTCTCTTCCTCTGGCGCGCCAGCCTTCTACGTGTTTGGCTGGACGCCCTATCTTGCAAGATCGTAAATAAATTCTTTTCTCCTCCAGAACCGAGTGAACGTTTATTCCCTTACAGGTACCGCTTTATTTCCGACACTTATGTGACAGAAAACCAGGGCCAGCTTTATGTGAGTGGACCTGGGCAACACACGTAGGGTCCCGTGCTTAGAAGAGCCAATGCTCTGCTGGTAAGACTTTAAATTTTTAATACTGTTTGAACAAGGAATACCACATTTTCCTTTTACGCTGGGCCCCATGAATTATGTAGGTGGTCCTACAACATGGAGTCATTAATTCTAAGAATTGTTGAAGTTAACAATATCAAAAGGGTAAAAAGTTTGGATGGAGTTTATGAATTTTATGGGGTCTGCTTTTAAAAAGCCAAAGATATTTCAGGTTTTCTCAAACCTTTCAGGATGATGTAATACAGGGCAACTGCCAACAGAGGGCCTGATAGAGAATGAAATTTCCTTTTTTATTATCTGAAACCCAAAGTGAGAGACATACGTGTCTGTAGTAAATCTGAGTAGACGATGAATTACAGTACAAAAATTGATCAATTGTTTTTCAAAGGAAAGAAATTGAAGTAATGATTAATGAACAAAGAATTTTGGAGGAAATGTAAAACTTTTCTCCCTCTTCCTCAGCATTTAAAATAAGTTTATTTGATTACTTTGCATGATCTTTATTCTTTCTCCAGTTTCCCCAGCAGCTTCTTTGTTCTAACCACGTGAACAACCTCATCCCTTTCCCATTTAGATACAAATCAGAATTTCTGACCAGAAAACATTTTGAAGAGGAGGAAGGATCCCCAAGTATGCACCTGACTCTAGAGGACTGGCCCTGGACGGAGCCCTTCCAGCTCTGTACATGTCACAGAAGCTATTTAGACCCAGGAATTCCTAAAATTTAGTCTTGAAAATTTAAAGAGCAAATTAAAGTTATTCAAATGTATTTGCTAAATGCTTTATATATGCCCATGTAATGAATCTGATAGGAAAACATAAACTTCCTCTCAAAGGGGTTACTGCATTTTAAAATTACAATCGTCTTACCAATTGGGAAAGTTTCAAATTTGGCAAACAGCAACCTGGGTTAAAATGTAACATGCTATCCACAGTTACAATCTAGGGACCTATGTAATGGCAGCCTCCCTGTAAATTATTTTTTAGGGAACTAGGCTATCTCTAAAAATGTCATGTCTGCTTTTCCCTAGTGAGGACAGAGTCCTGTGGAGAAGTGTATGTGGGAGAAATACTGCCTTTCTGTTCAAGACACAATCCAGCTCCATTTTCTAATTAGTTCAGGCTGCAGTTCTCAAAGTATGGTCCCAGCATCAGCATCACTTGAACCTTCTTAGAAATGGAAATTATCAGGCCTCAGCCAGAGACTTCTCAAAACAGAAACTCTGGGGGTGGGGCCCAGCAATTTGCATTTTAATAAGACTTCTAGGTGATTCTCATGCTCCTAAAATTTGAGACCACTCTTTAAGAAAACTGAACAGAAGACTTTTTACACTTCCTAAAAAAGAGGCTCTTTTGTGATTTCAATTTCCAAACAAGTGGTCAGAATATCAAGGTTCACAGAATGATTTTGAGCACCATAAACACTGAGTTAGCTTCACTCTGAAGCAGATAAAATAGAAAAAAAAACACAAAACCCTAGATATCTGAAGACCTACTTTATACAATAATAAATATACAAAAACTTTATTTTATAGTAAGAAAATAAGCCTTTGGGTTTCATATTTTAAATAAAACTATTTGAATATTAATATACTAACAGATTTCCATTAATATGCCAATAGCTGATGATTTTTATCTTGCATTATCGTTCTATTGCTGAAGAGTGCCATCTTATTTTTAACACAGAAATAATGTATTGCTTTAAAATCAAGATTAAGAAACACATTATGATAAAGAAACATATTGCAAACAACAAAACATGCATTAGGTAAGCAGCAACTGCACTGAGATACACCACTCACATATTTCACTACGTAAATGAATTCAAAGATATTTCATGACTGATCAGCTAGAAGGGACATAATGATTTATAATTCAAATAACTGAGCACTGAAATCAAATTGAGCTAATATATATTTCTAAATATGCAAACCTGAAATAATTGTTAAAAAAAATAAATAAATGTATTTATGTTGAAATAACTTGTATCCCTAGTTTAAAATATTACAGCTTTTAAACTTTTATTTAACAAGTTTTCTGAATATACAATTTTTTAATTAACTTCAGAATTAGTGCTCATGAGCAATAAACAGCTTGAAAAATAAAAGGTTATAATTTTAAGATTAAACAATACTTAACAGAATATGATAGGAAAAGTATCTTAAAGAGCAGATACAAATAAATTAGGCATTATATAAATTATACTAGAAAGAATACTTATCCAATTAATTGTATATTAAATTTTAATTTCAAAATAGAAAATAGGATAAATCTAAACAATAGATATGTGCTATAAAAATAACATAGGCTTCTTTCTAGATAACGTGCTTTCAAAGTAATTCATTGTGAAAAGGCCGGAGTTTGCAATACTACGAAGTACTTATAAACCACTTCATATGTTAGAAATAAAGAGTATTTCAGCATTATTATTTAAAAAAAAAAAAAATACAGGTTGAGTTTTTTTTAATAAGAAAAAATACATATCTTTAAAAGCCAAATGACCACTGGAATTGGGTTGTACATCACTTTCCAGTAAAAAGGAAAAACAGCCTGGACAGGTGTAATTTATCATTTTTCTGATTTAATATCAAAGAAATATATTAAAATAATAAAAAGAATCCTGAAATCCTCAAAATTTGTAGTGATAAATAGCCCTCCCTGTCTTTATTGCATTATACCTACTAACAGAAATATTGCATGGTGGATTTTGCCAGACAAGGACGATTATTTTCCAATAAAAAGTTGCATATTAAATTCCAGCACAAAAGTGGGTGTTTAATACTTTTGAAATCTTTTATGGTTTGCTAGGGAACACAATTTTAAACTTAACTAATACAAACATATTCCTGGAGTGAACTTTCTTCTGTCTAACCCCACCCATTTTCAGAAAGTTGTTCTTATATTAAAATATCAGCTAATCATAATGGTTAACGAAACCAACACTTAATTTTTCACAACTCCTATATATTTGATAGCTGACATATAAAAGACAATCCACATGCTTTTCTCTCATTGGTAGAAACATGACAACAGTATCAACTACAATCTAATAAGATTAGACGATTCTTGTTTTAAACATTTAATGTATAAAGGGAAATCTTATTTTAGAGTACATTGGTGGGTCCAATAATCAAAGGAGCTGTCCAAAAGCTTGAAATGTTCTTCCTATTACTCTTTTGCTCCTCTCTACTAATGAAAATAACATTCTTTTCAAATGAAGGATATTTTAAATATATTTACTCAGGAATTCAGTTTTTAAAGGGTAATATTTTTTATAACATTTTGACCTTCTTAAAATTAGTTACACATTTTCTTTTAGAACAAGAACTTCCTGACAATTATGGAAAATCATGGGCTGAAACACATTTGGGTTGCATACTTTCTTATGTAACTATTTATTAACCTGGGTAGGTATAAATATAACTAACTAATTAGGAATCTACATATCCATATAAATTCAATTGTGACTCTGAGTAAGTGCTTCACAGCATACAGCTAATATAAACCTACAGTTACAGATAAAGCTAAACAAAATGGCTTTTTATTAAATTTTTAAAAACTTGCAAAAATTATAAACAAGGAAAATACCTGGCCAATAGAATGAGCTTGTTGGACTGTTTATAGACAATATCATATATATAGTGAAAAGGATATCCAACAGAAAGGTCATTTAGGAACTGAAGAGTCCTTGAAATTACAGGTTCACATCTTCCCCAGTATTTAAGGTTTGTAACACTAAGTACAGAAAAAAAAAAAAAAGGTTTTAATTATGAGTAACATATTTGCTTGAGTAGGGAGAACCATGGAAATACAAAAACATATTTATGTAAGTTTGATGACCTAAATCACAAATATCTCACAAAGTGAAAAGCAATTTCAAATACCAAAGGAACATTTTCTATTCTATTCTTTTTATAGCGCATTCAAAATTATTTACCATCAATCTATAATGAACATCACTCTCCAAATGGTGTATAATTCTATAAATTTAGTTTCGTAAAATAAAAAGCTGCTTAAGTGTATCACAGAAGAAACATTAAGTCTGTATTCAAATCAGGTATATTAGGGAGGGAAAATAGGCGTTCCAAAGAGAGTCAAATAAAGGCTTACAGTTATTGCCAAGAAATGAACCATAAACTTGTGGCTCCAAGGCTCATTTCTTAGGATCATGATTATTTATCTAGATTTGTTCTCTGCAGCAAAACAATGCTGTCTGTTTGTTAAAGGGAATCCATTACAGTGGAATGCCAAGTGGAGGCATACAAGTTTAGGCTAAGTATGCAAAGTCATGCTGATGACTAGAAACTAGTTAATTCTGCTAATTATATGGCTAATTGAAGGATAACCTTCCATGAATACCTCTCCAAAAGACAGAGGTATCTGTTGGAATCAATGAATGTCCTCCTGTGAGCAATCAGACCTCTCAGTAATTCTAATTTGCAATAATCTTTTCAGTTGGCCTTTGAAATTGGGTTTTTTTTTTTTAATTAGAAAAAAAATGCTGCCCAATTTACCTTAACAGTCATCAGTAAATATTTTTAAACCATGTTTCTATATTGCACATTGCTAGTTGTATATCCACACCTTGACAAATTACAATATCTTTCAGATGGTATTTGAGTTTTAAATATGTGAAATTAGCTTACAATGCTAACATTCCAAGAATTAAAGCATAATTTACAAATGTTTTATTTAAAACACTATCTGTAAGATTTACAAACATTAAAGAGATCTATTTGATTTAAAACAACAGCAAAATAAAAAAAACAAAGAATCAAAGAAGGAACTCACATTTTCGTCATGAATGTTTCTAGAACATGGTTGTCATCTGTTATTCCTAAGACTTCTGACATACGTGCATATACCTGCATGAACACATTTCATTGTCAAAAGCTTTATCATTAATATAGATTTTCAAAATTCAAATTAAACAAATGTAAGGTTAAATGTATGGTTGCAGCTATGCTAAAGAAAGGAGTGGCTGGAGAGAACAAATGAAGGATTATAAAACAAATTTTATAATTTTATAATTTACTAACATTTTCTTGCAGGAAGTACCTCCCTTGTTTTGAAATTCATACACATACACACACCCATTTTACTCCCAAAACACCACATCAATATATATTTACAAAAATATTTTTTTTCCTTCAACTAGTAAACCATCCCTTTCTCAAAGATGGAGGTAGGCATGCAATGGGCTATAAAATGCAGTGCTTCAACAGAATGTCCTAACATTTAAATAATCTCCATCTATTCCAGATTTCAGCAAAACACCAACTAATTCAGGATGATGTTAGGAAGTTGTAAAAATATGGATTAAAAAAAAAAGTTAAATAATTTATAGACATGCTTCTCAAATATCCCCTAATTAAGCTCCCCCAAATATAGAGGTAGGTCTTACTTTCATGCAGAAACTGAAATCCCAAGTTCAGGGATTCTTCACTGAAAACATCAGGGCCTGGGAATCCACTGAATTTCCAATTAGGGAGTGTTGGTTGCAGAGTTTGGGGTGCCACCTTTCAGTTCCAGCCCAAGCCACAGTGAGCTTATAGACACATATTCCACTCCAAGTGGGAGAATGTCATCGACAGCCAATGGAATGTTCCCCAGTAGCCTGGCAAAGCTAAGAGGTGGGTTGACACCTCCATACTCCCTGATGCTCTGGTGTGATTCCAGTTTATTCCTGCCAGACACCAGCTGTAGGGTGGTTTATCCTCTGTGATTGGATCCCCTGGGATTGGGTTCTCTCACTTTTTCCTGATCTGTCCCTTTCCTATATGGCAACTTAGCTTCCAATTCCTTTGCCTTCTGTTTTCATACGTAAACACCAGCCTAATGTACTGCCATGGGTCTGAAGGTAAGATAAAAATCACAGAGTACAACAAATCACTCAGAGTTATAGGGCTATATAAGGGAGAAAAGCTGTTCATTGCAGAAAGCTCATTATTGGGCTTTAAACACCGTTCAAACTGGAAGCTTGTATGCCAGGGCTTCAATCTAAGTCCTATGTCCAGAAGGCTCCTCAGGCTGGTAGAGTTGATCAGAAGAGAAAGGGTGAGAGAAGGAGGAGGAAAGGGAAGAGGGCCAAAGGAGAAAAGGGGCAAAAGTGTGGAAGAGAGGCTAGGGGAGAGAAAGGGAAAGAAAGGAAAATAGATTCAAATTCCTGTTGAATTGTGTTCCCCAAATGCCATTATCTTTGTAGTCCTGTGGGGCAGAAGTTTTGGTGATGGCTGGATTTGCTTGGAATGTGCCCCACCCAGCTGTGGGTAATGATTCTGATGAGATGTTCCCATGGAGGCATGGCCCCGCCTATTCAGGGTGGGCCTTGATCGGTGGAGCTATATAAATGAGCTGACTCAGGGGGAGGGAACGGAGTGCAGCTGGGAGTGATGTTTTGAAGAGGAGCAAGCTTGCTAGAGAGGAACATCCTGGGAGAAAGCCGTTTTGAGGCCGGAGCTTTGGAGCAGATGCCAGCTGCCTTCCCAGCTAACAGAGGTTTTCCGGATGCCATTGGCCATCCTCCGGTGAAGGTACCCGATTGCTGAGGTGTTACCTGGGATGCTTTGTGGCCTTAAGACTGTAACTGTGTAGTGAAATAAACCCCCGTTTTATAAAAGCCAATCCATCTCTGGTGTTTTGCATTCTGCAGCATTCGCAAACTAGGACACCCCTTCTGCTAACTGCTGGGCCCTACAGAAAAGCATTTTGATTACTGTACCTATGACTTTGCCAATGAGGGTAAGGCATCATCTCGTAATACTCAAGCTGTCACTTTGGCTTTTAGGATGTTTGAGGGGAAGAGGGAACTAGAGAAAGAGAACCTAATGAAGTTACCACTAATCCTCAATGATCAGAAATCATTACACAAATAGAGGGCTCAAAGGAAAAATGGAATGTAGATAGGGGAATTTCCCTTATCTCACCACGCTCCAAAACCTCTTTCCTGGATGGGAATCAACTGGGCCCCTTTGATAATCTGATATTGTGATTAATGGCACACGAAGCCCTTCCCAACATGGCTCCAAATGACCACATCTTCCACCATGTCCCTCAACCTCAAGTCACACTGAAATGCTGATGGATAATGGAGGCTTCTCTGTGTATTCACGTGCTGTTCATTTTGCCCGAATCAGCTTGCTTGCTTCTTCCTCTTCCCCTGATTTCTATCCCAAAGTCATCTTCTCTGAAGCCTCCCCCTTGACTTCTAAGGCAGAGTGAGTTGAACTCTCCTTTATGTTCTCGAAGTTTCTGGTCCATTCCTCCATCATTGTGCTTTTCATGTTGTAATTGTTTGGGTGTCCATTTCCCTCACTACATTAGGAAATCTTCGAGGGCTGGTATCTTGCCTTATTCTTTGTGTCTTAGTACCTAATACAATACTTGTCAAGAGAATAATACCTGAATATTTAATATGTGAAGGTGCGAATCATGATCTGGATCCACTAGGACTATATAATAATGCAAATATTACCTAAAACAATGAAAAATAAAGATCTTCTCTATTAAGTATATAAGGGTGTCCATGGACAAAAGACACAGGATCATAAATTACAACAGAAAAGGGAAGTTAGGGAGAATAGCTTATATTACTATTTTTAACCTATGAACATCTAACAGTTGATTGTAGCAATGTCTTTCAACTTTATTTAGTAGTACTTTTATCATATGAAATCTTTCAATAAGTCTAATTTATAAAATCATAACAGTGGGGACTTGACATTCTACTGTTTTCCCTGTTCTCCCCACTTCGCTCTGTTTCATGGTCACAGACTGTGCACTTAACTAACTGGAATTTTAAAGGCTTCTTTCATGTAACAAAGATAAAAGCATGTATGGGTTATTTTAAACTGGCTCTACTACAACTCAAAGCACAAATTCTCCTGATGATGTAAGGGATCTTCTTTATAGATAAACTTAATAATAAATTCCATGTTTTTGCATATTGGTTTTTGGAAAGGACATGACTATGATATTATCCCGACTAGCCTAACTGACTTTTATTGTGTTTACATTTTTCTTTCACTACCTGACCCCCCCCCCCAAAAAAAAGGTTAATTTTCTTGTTTTGGACAATAGGATGACTACACTAAATTTCTTCAAAATCAAATTTTACATTTTCAAGACTTTATAAATGCTCAGAATTAATTTTCAACTATGCCACAATGAATAAAAGAACTAAAAGATGATTTTTAACATTAATAAATATATCCTTTTTTATTGATGAATCTTAGAAGGAAAAGTTTTCTTGTGTTCCTGGTGTTCAATTCAAGAGAAGAGAAAGCTAGGCAGGCAGGTCTGTTTTACTCTGCTGTCAAAACACTTTCTCAAGGCATCAGATTTGACCCAATAGGATACTAGAGAAAACAGTCAACATTGACACATGGCAGTGCTTTAATCCACAATTATCCTTGTAACTTGCACCATTCCTTTTATCATCCATTAGCTTTGATTCCCATTATCCCATATAGAACTGTGTCAACGCTTTTGTCCCTGGGGATTTCTCTCCACTACTAGCATCTGACAGTCAAGCTTGAGTACTAAAGAGGATCATTACCTCTTAAATCCACTTATCTGATCTACTGAATAGTAAATTGAAAAGCTCATTAAGAGCAACAATCTGATTTGTTTTCACATGTGACAGGGTCATTTAAAATCAATGTATGATTACAGCATTTCTTTTAAAAGACTGTCTCACATTTTCTAAGGCACCTTATCATTCAGAGAACATGAAAAGAGCATATGAAAATGTCTCCAAACATTTGGAATTTAATTATATCATAGACTAACACCTTTATTGAATAATTTGGGGGTGAGGAATTATCTACAAAATTGTGTATCATATAGCACAAATCAATGAAAGTTTTCTAAAGAAAAAAATTCTACCACAATGTTTGGGGTTTATCAACATTTTCCAAAGCTTTCATCATTTCACCAAAAATAAATTTTATTAGAGCAAGTCTTGCCACATGCCACAATACCCCAATTTTAAGGAAGGATGTTAGAGATGACATAGGAATGAAAGAAAATAAAATCTCACATTTAGTTCATAGATTCCTAATCTTTTTATCTCAGAATCAATGAAGATTTTGATCAGAATGAAAAATTAATGAGCAAAAATCTAAGAAATAAGAGACTAAGTCTTTTTGTGTTGTCTCTCAGAGAAGGATGGGCAATACAGTGAAGGTGAATAAATGACGATGCTTTTTGGTTATGTGCTTCACACAGCCAGAGATGCACAAATTGTGACCAATTGTTGCCTCTGCCCTCCTTCCCTCCATCTTTTTTATATGCCTGCATCTCTCTAGTAGACTACAGGCTTTCTAAGGACAGAGATGATGCTCTGTCTTGTATTTCCCATTCCTGATACTCAAAAAAGTGTTTGTTAAATGAACAAAGAGAATGTAATGTCAAAATGTACATTTTGGCAAATTCCATTTCATTCATAATTTTTAACAAAAGGAAAACAACCCAAAAAGGTATGTTTTCTAAAAAGAACTTTTTTTCCCCTCTAAGAATAACATTCCCATAATCCTACTCACCAGGGATGACCACTGATAAAATTGTGTTATTTAAAAAGGTGTAGTTTCAATGTTTAAATAATATTTTTGGGAAAAGAGCTCCCTAAAGACTGAGTGAGAAGAGCCCTCTCCTCCTTTGAATCCCCAAAGCATACACCATGCCACCTGGTCAATGGCATTTTTCATACTATGTAATAGGTTATGATCATGTTGCAGTAGGAATTAATTTTCCACGTGCATATATGTCCCCCACTTTCTTTAGTTTGAGCATGTGCTCCCTGAGGGTATGGAAAATGTCTACTTCTTGGCATCTCCAGGATTACTTGGAATACTGGCTTTGGCCCTCAAAACATCTGGAAATGAATTCTGGATCCACTGTTAATTAGGTGTTATTTTAAATCTCTGAAACTTGGTTTTGTATCTGTAAAAGAGAAATAATAACAATGTTTGCTTTATGGGCTTAAAAACATTTTTTTATTAGAAAAGTTGGAAGTTTATAGAAAAATCATGTAGAAACAACAAAGTTCTCATATACCTGTTCCCCACTCACACACAGAGTGTTCTCTATTATTAATACTTTGCATTAGTGTGGTACCTTTGTTACAACTGATGAAAAATATTATTATAATTATACTTTTAACTCTAGTCCATAGTTTATATTATGGTTCACTGTGTTGTACAGTTCTATGGTTTGTAAAAGTTTTTTGTTCTAGTAACATGTATACAACCTAAAATTTCCACTTTTAACCAATATACAAATAATAAAATAATTCAATAGTGTTAATTGTTAATTATATTCACATTATTGTCCTATCATCATCACAATAGATTGCCATAACTTTTCCATCACCCCAAGCAGAAACTTGGTACCATTTAAGGAGTAATTCTCCATTCCCTATCCCCATCCTGGTCCCTGATAACCTGTATTGTAGATTTTAACTCTAAGAATTTGCTTATTCTAATTATTTCATAACTGTGAGATCATACAATATTTGTCCTTTTGTGTCTGGCTTATTTCACTCAACATGATGTCTTCAAAGTTCATCCATGTTATAGCATGCATTGGAATTCGATCCCTTTTTAGAGCTGAAAAATATTCCACTGTGTGTGTGTGTGTGTGTGTGTGTATATATATATATATATATATATATATACCACATTTTGTTTATCCATTCTTCTGTTGATGGACACTTGGGCTGCTTCTATGTTTAAGCAATTGTGAAAATAATTGTGAATGCCACTGTGAACACTGGTGTGCAAATATCTTTTCAAGTCCCTAGTTCAATTCTTTTGGGTGTAAACCTAGAGGTGGGATTGCTGGGTCATATGGTAATACTATACTTAACTTTCTGAGGAACCACTAAACTATTTCCCACAGTAGTTGTACCATTTCACATTCCTACCAACAATTAGTGAATGATCCTATTCCTCCATATCCTCTCCAACTACTTCTTTTCTTTTTTTTTTAAATCGTCACCATTCTAGTGGGTGTGAAATAATATATCATTGTGGTTTTGATTTACATTTTCCTAATGGCTAATGATGCTGAATATCTTTTCATGTACCTATTGACCATTCATATATCTTCTTTGAAGAAATATCTATTCAAAGCTTTTGCTCATTTTTAAATTGGGTTGTCTTTTTGTTGTTGAGTTGTATAATTTCTTCATGTATTCTGGACATTAGCCCTTATTTATATGCAGTTTCCAAATATTTTCTTCCATTTTTTAGGTTGCCTTTTTAACTTTCATGAAAAAGTCCTTTGATGCACAAAAGTTTTACATTTTAAGTCTCATTTACCTATTTTTTCTTTTGTTGCTCAGGCTTTTGGTATAAAGTCTAAGAAACCATTGTCTAACACAAGGTCCTGATGATGCTTACCTATGTTTTCTTCTCATTTTGTGTTGATTTTTGTATATGGCGTGAGGTATGAGTCCATCTTCATTTTTTTGCATAAGGATATCCAGTTTTCCCAGTACCATTCCCAGTCCCACTGAGTGGAATTGGCACCCTTGTCAAAAATCAATTGGTCATAGATGTAAGGGTCTATTTCTAAACTCTCAATTAGATTCTATTGGTCTGTATGTCTCTCCTGTGCCAGTCCCATGCTGTTTTGACCAATGTAGCTTTGTAAGAAGTTTGAGTTCTTCAACTTCATTCTGCTTTTTAAGGATGGTTTTGGCTATTTGAGGCCCCTTACACTTCCATATAAATTTCATGATTGGCTTTTCCATTTTTTCAAAGAAGGCTATTGGAATTTTGATTGGGATCGTATTGAATCTGTAAATCACTTTGGGTAGAACTGACAATATTTAGTCTTTCAATCCATGAGCATGGAATGTCCTTCCCTTTATTTAGGTATTCTTTGATTTTTTTAAATAATGTTTTATAGTTCTCTTTTGTATAAGTCCTTTATATTTTTGGATAAATTTATTCCTAGAGATTTGATTCTTTTAGTTGTTATTGTAAATGGAATTTTTTTTTCTTGATTTCCTCATCAGATTGTTCAATACTGGTGTACAGAAACACTACTGATTTTTATTTTGTTGCTCTTGTACCCTGACACTTTGCTGAATTTGTTTATTAGCTCTAGTAGCTCTGTTGTAGATTTTTGAGGATTTTCTACATACAGTATCACGTAATCTGCAAAGAGGGAAAATTTTATTTCTTCCTTTCCAATTTGGATACCTTTTATCTCTTTTTCTTGCCTAACTGCTCTGGCTAGAACTTTTAGTACTATGTTGAATAGCAATGGTGACAGTTGGCATCCTCATCTTATTCCTGATCTTAGGCAGAAAGTTTTCAGCCTTTCACCACTGAACATGATGCTAATTGTAGGTTTTCATATATATTCTTTATCATGTTGAGGAATTTTCCTTCTATTTATGGTTTCTAAGTGTTTTTATCAAGAAGGGGTGCTGGATTTTGTTAAACATCTTTACTGCTTCAATTGAGATTTCATGAGGTTTGTTTTCTTCATTCCATTAATGTGGTGTATTATATTAATTGATTTTCTTATGCTGAGTCATCCTTGCATGCCTTGGATAAACCCCACTTGACCAGTGTATAATTCTTTTAATGTGTTGTTGGATTCAGTGTACTACTATTATGTTGAGGACTTCTGCATTTACATTTATAAGGGATATTGGTCTGTAATTTTCTTTTCTTGTGGTATCTTTATTAGCTTTGTATTAGGGAAATGGTGGCTTCACAGAATGAGTTAGGGAGTGTACCTCCTCTTCAATCTTTTTTTTTTTCTTTTGAAGGTTTGAGCAGGGTTGGTGTTAATTTTTTTTTTTGGAATGTTTGGCAAAATTCACCGGCGAAGACATCTGGTTCTGGGATTTTCTTTGTGAAGTTACATACTAAAAAGTACAATAGCAGTAGCATTTATTTACCTTACGATTACCTTTACTGGAAGTCTTTATTTCTTTATGAAACTTTGATCCACTGTCTAGTTTCCATTCTTTGCAGTCTGAAGAACTCCCTTTAGTACTGCTTACAGGAAACGTCTAGTGGTGATGAACTTCCTCAAGTTTTGTTTATCTGGAAATGTTTTACTTTCTCCCTCATTTGGAAAGACAGTCTCACTAGGTTTAAAATTCTAGGTTGGTGACTGTTCCCTTTCAGCACTTTAAATATTCCATCACACTGCCTTCTTGCTTCCATGGTTTCTGATGCGAAATCAGCACTTAATCTCACTGGAGTGTGCTGTTTTTCTCTTGCAACTTTCAGAGTTCTCTCCTTGTCCTTGGCATTCAATTGACTGCTATGTGTCCAGGTGTGGTTTTCTTTGAGTTTATCATTTTTGGGTTTCGCTGGGCTTCTTGAATGTGCATGTTCCTGTCTTTTGTTAAATTTGGGAAGTTTTCTACCATTACTTCTCTGAATACTGTTCCGGTTTGCTAATGCTCTGTTATGAAAAATACCAGAAATGGATTGGCTTTTATAAAGGGGGTTTATTTGGTTACAAAGTTACAGTCTTAAGGCCATAAAGTGTCCAAGGTAAGGCATCAACAACAGAGACCTTCACTGGAGAAAGGCCACTGGAGTCTGTAAAACCTCTGTAAGCTGGGAAGGCATGTGGCTGGCACCTGCTTGCTCCCAGGTTGTGTTTCAAAATGACATACTCCAAATGTCACTCTTGGGGCACTTTGTCTTCTCTTAGCTGCAGCTCTTCCAAAATGTCACTCTCAGTTGCTCTGCATCTTGGCCTGTGTGGTTCTTTTTAAATTACTCCAGAGATCCAATAAAGACCCACCCTGAATGGGTGGGGCAACACCTCCATGGAAGTAATCCAATGAAAGGTCTCACCCACAGTTGATTGAGTCACATCTCCATGGAAACACTGAACCAATAGGTTCCAGTCTAATCAACACTAATTTGTCTGCCCCTATAAGTTGCATCAAAGAACATGGAATTTTGGGGGACATAATACATCCAAACTGGAACAAATACTCCTTCCACTCCTGTCTTTCTTTTCCTTTGGGACTCCCATATTGAACATATTGGTATGCTTGATGGTGTCCCACAGTTCTCTTTAGGCTCTGTTCACTTCTTAAAATTCTTTTTTCTTTCTGCTCCCCAGACTGAATCATGTCATCGTCTTGTCATCAAGTTCACTGATTCTTTCTTCCGCCAGTTTCCACTTCTGCTGAAACCCACTAGGGTATTTTTCATTTCAGTTATTGTGGTCTTCAACTCCAGTACTTCTGTTTGGTTCCTTTTTAAAAATTTCCATCTCTTTATTGAGATTCTCATATTGTTGATTCATGTTTTCCTGATATCCATTAGTTCTTTCTCTCTGTTTCCCTTTAGGTCCTTAAGCATATTGAGGATTATTTTTTAAAAGGCTTTTATCCAGTATGTCCAAAGTCTGATCTTCACTGATGGTTTATGGATTTTTACCTTTTTCCTTTGGGTGGGCCATCATTTCCTGTTTCTTTGTTTGTCTTGTAATTTTTTATTGCACACTGTACTTTTAGTATTTTAAAGTGTTAATTCTGGCATTTAATCCCTGAGCTGTCTGTTACTTACATTTGTATCCAGCTAATGATATGACAGAGATTACCTTGAGTGTCAGGAGCTAACAAAAACAAATTAACCAAGGCCAAAAGCACCTTTCACAGCCTTTGAGGATTGGCTTTGCTTTGGTTGGTATTCTCCTTCACAGTTTAGCCTTCCTATCAAGATCAGCTCAAGGCGAATGCAAAATGCAGGGTCTATCTTATTTGAGCATGTGCGTAGCATGCTTCATGCCCTGAGCTTGTGCTTGTTCAAGACCTTAGGAACTCCCCAATTTACAGGAATCTGAATGTTCTTCCCTCTTGGGTGCTCTACTGCTTGTCTTAAAGCTGGCAATCCTTTGCTCCAGCCTGCTTTTACTTAATTGTTTCTTATACTCCTTTAGCTGTCTGTAAGCTGTTTCTGCCTATAGGGCAAGTTTTGGGAGAGCAAGCCAGGGAGAAGCATCCTGGTACCAACATACAGGAACCCTAGTATGTACATTGGGATTACTCTGCTCCCTCCAGAACAGGGCCAGGGATCCACAATGGGAGCACAGAGCAGCTCTACACAGAGCAACTCTTCCCCTACTCTGAGGTGGGGGAAGGGCCAGCAAAGGCACCAAGAGCTTCTCCTACTGTTTTTAAAGTTGTTTTCTTGATTTGGCACTCAACAAATCCCTGCAACCCTTTAAATGTTTTCTGGAGTTTTGAGGAAAATGGCTCTGTCAGTTTTTGCTACTTATTTGAAGATTCTGTGGGGGAACAGCTCCTGGTGTGTCTCACATAGCTATCTTGCTCAACCGGAAGCCCCATTTTGTGGGCCTTTGGGAAGATTAAATGATGAGGCCTAACACAGAGCCTGGAATTTTGTAGTTACTGATCAAATGCTACCTCTTTTCCAAACCCCTTTCATGGACTCTTCTCCATATTAAGTGCTAGAATTATCAGCTAATACCTTCTTGGAGAAGGCCCATCAAATAAAAAATAACAGAAAACTAAGATGGTGCTTATCTTGAGTTTCACAGGGTACAAAGAGGGTTCAGACAAAACCTTAAAATTTGTATTAATAACTATGGAATCTCTACATGTATGTACAGTCAATGAACTATTTTAGTCCGAAACAGTCAGAACTGCACTTGTTAAAGGCATAAAACAATTGCTTCAAAATTTCATGATACAAAACCAAATTCTTTTGTTTCCAAATGTTATGTCTTAGAAGCCTATAAAAATTACTCATTTTAACCAGTCACCCATTCCTCTAGCTTTTAAAATACAGTAAGTAGTTAAAAATATAAGAAATCACCATTATTACAGAATTGAGAAGGCATGCTCCTAAAAAACCTGTTTATATATTATTTTGTGTTCTTATCCCTCTTTATTTACTGTGAAGGTTCTTATAATTCAGAAAAGAAAGAGCATTTGGGTAGCTATGCAATGCTTCAGTGACCCAATTCACTCTCGAACTTCTCAATCAAATAGAGATACTGACTGTGCATTTGCAGGTGACTTAAATGATCTTAAATATGGTTTTAAAAAGAGGAACCAGATAAGAAAAACAGACAAGGGAATAAACGTACAAATAGCAATAGGATTTGCGTTGTAAATTTAATTTAATAAAGAATAAAAGCCTGTACTGAGATAATTTTTAAAACTGCTTTGTTGATTCCAATCCTAACTTTGGTCCTGGGTATCTGCAGCTTTGTCTCTAATATTCTGGTTATAACTTTGAAGAAACTAATTATGTCAATCCTTAAATTTGAAGTAGATTACAGAACTGGGAAACCCAAGATATTAGTTCCTAAAGGTTGTATGGATATATAATGACAGTCACAGAAATTCAATAACAGCCCTCTAGGAAATGTACTCAAAAGCACCACATGAAACAAATTAAAAAGAACTATGAGTCTCTCATTCTGTGCAAATAAGAAAATCAGAGAAAACACTGGTTCTATAGGTTTTCATAAGAGTTGCTCTAATGAATTAAGATTTTGGATAATGAATCTTGAGAAAATTATAGTAAGTTAATACCCTTAGGCCTTCTATAAATGTTTAAGATGTTATAACTTCTCAAAGAGCTTCATCAGTACATTGTAAGTAGGATGAATGAAGAAAATGAGCAGTGCTATGGAAATAAACAACAAAGAACTCTGCCACCAGATACACTTTCCTTGAAATAATTTATTCTCAAAAATTCATATTCAATAACACAAAATTGATACCACAAGATTAAAAAGAAACCTGCAACTGTTGTGAATTTTATCGTATTGTTTCAATCTACTGAAAAGACTAATCAATCACAGTTTTTAACTGGTTGTAATTTAGTAAAACAAAGCCTGTCACCAGAAACAATTCAGTGTAATGAAAGTATTAATGTTGCCTAGGAAGAGAATTTGGGAACTGAACATGTATTCACTTATTACGACTAAGAAACCAACTCTCATATTTTTGTTTTAGACTTCAAGTTTTGAGATCAATGTAGTGTTTCCTATAAGAGACCCTATCAAGGTGAAAGGTGTTGGTAGGAGAGAGAGAAGGAGGAAAGGTATAAGATAGAACTAATAGAGCATTTAATGACTTGGATCTAAACCATTTGGAACTAAAGATATTGAGCTCTTTTATTAACATTCAAAGCAGAATAAAATATGCTTATCATAATTTATCAACACATCAAGAGAGTTAATGCTACAAACATCATTGGTGCACATTAAACACACACTTAGTGATACATTAATCTTGGCTGACTAATTTTTTCCATACTATTTACAATAACATCTCTAAATATAAGACTGAAATTAGATAGAAAAATCTTTGCCAGAATTTAATTTTAAACCCATAATTTATGATGGAAACCAACTGGTGAAAGGTTAGGAATCTGCTTGCCTTGTTAGGTCGAATACAGAATGACATCAGACAAAGAAAAGCTGGCTATGGAAGTATAAAAAATATGCATTTTAAGTATTTATTTCAATTAGAATTTCTGAACCCACCATCTGTGGTGGCCATCTTGCTAAGGGGACATGAACCTAACAAATCTCCTATGAGGCATTCCCAATCTGCTTGAATAAGCTATTGTATAAGAAAAGTTGGAGCGACCACTTTGGCCTCACATTTCCTTTGCTCCACATCCTGTGGCACAAAGCATGAACTCAGCAGGCTGGGGTGCAGGGCTGCCTGCTGCCTTGTGATAATCCGCTCTCCCAGTAGGGGCCTCCACTGATGCATGGATAAGAACATGCTTCCTCTTTTGCTTGCACCCCAGTGGGGTTTCCATTCCTAACTTGGGCCCGAATCCAGACTGCTAAGGTAGGTGGAGAAGTTAGAAGACTCCAGATGCTGCTGGAGCTTTTTTTAGATTAGTTTCTAAACCATCATTTATGAGAAAGAGGAGCACAGGTACAGTGTGAAAATCAACCTTATTGGTAATTTTGAAGAGATTCTTTCCCTCCCACCCCCCACCAGATCTAAGGTCTAACTACCACCTGTTCAACAGAAGCTGGCTGCTTGCCTCATTTTCCTTCAGGGAGCCACTGACTAAGGATCTCCACCAGCATGAACCTAATGCCTCCCGACAGGCCTTCACTAGCCAAGAGGGACCAGGGTCGAGTGCACCAGTTACTGGTCACAGGATACACAGCTCATAGAAAGACTCCTGTGGAGCAACCAGCTGAAAGCCAACCAGAGAAGATGGTGAGTGTACATTTGTCCTGACACAGCTTTGCTCCTGCCGGCTGCCAACTCACCATGTCTGGGGCCAAGCTTCTGTTAAACTAGTCTTCTGTGGATAAAGGCATGGTAAAGCTCTGGGTGAGAATATTATCCCCTGCCTCCTATAAGAAGAAGCTAACCCTGGCTATGGCACAAGACTACTGGAAGGAGGCCTGACTAATTTTGGTACGGGATTTTAAAAGCATGGTTTGAAGGCACATTTCAGACATTTAAAGAACTATTTATAATTCTTTGCAAGAGGAAATTTACAGGAATGACATGATTAGATTTTAGAGCAAAGAAGTTGATGCTGGATGAAGTTTGTGAGAGGGAGATGGTGGAGGTGGGGAACTGAGAAATAAAAGATTCTAGTTTACTCTAATTCTACATCCCTTTCAAAGGTGCTCACCAGAAACATACTCTGGCACAAGGGATACATGTGCTCTAGACACTGTCCAAAAACAGATGCCGTTCAATGTAGCCAAACAACTTTCTCCTTTTAGGTATAAATAACTGATTAGAACTGGTCACTCAGAAATGTTACAATAAAGAAACCTAGGATGCATTCACACTATGCAATTCTACTAAACACAATCTTTGCGGTTAATACTGCTCATTAGCTGACTACTGAATATTTGGCTGTAAAGCATGCATGCTATACGATTATATAGGGCATAAAAAAGGGAACCAAGACAATGCACCCTTGTGCTTATCACTGTGAGCAAAGGCTAATTTTAGTAACAAGAATCTGGGGACTGTGTGAGATAGACTGGTGAACCACCACCATTACTAGCAACTCAATTCACCTTAACTATTTTCCAAGCCTTCTCTGGAATTGTGGACACATCACTCCTCACGTATACAACCTAAAAAGTATGGTTTAAGGACCTGCCACCCAGTGACAGAAATAAGTGAGGAACAGGCGGCCATCCCAATTTCAGATAAAGGAAGAAAGTGGTTCAGGATCAAATATTCTTGGGACTTTGATTTTATCCTGGAGCCCATGAGCAGAGTAGTGGTAAAGTTCTGTCCAGTCTGAGTGTGATTACACAGATAACAATTTACTTCAATGGAATAATTCCAGAAACCAATTACTAAAGGCTAGTCCTAAAAGAACAAATTATAAATAATACTTGAAGTAAATATTTTAAAGGATCTCTTAGTATTGTTGTTTCCTATGAAACGTGCAAGTGTGACAACTGGGGTTAATGATTATTGTCCAAGTGTGACAATTGGGGCTAATGATTTAAGTAGTTCAAGTCACTTTCTGATGGGTAAAAACAGATCTTTAATAAACAGAACTCATTTTTACAGCCGTTCAAAAGGTAAGTAAATCATATTGAATCTTCCACCACTTGATCTAATTCCTGCACTCCCTCCCCAATCCTCTAAAGGTACACACAATTAGTTTCATTGAGTGTTCAGACCTTTACCAGGTCCCCATCTGTACTTCTAACATCTTTACTTACATGTTTCTTATTAAAGTAATTCTATTTCTACTTCCACATTGCCTTTCTGAAATCATGTCCTATTTTCTACATCCAAAAGCACATCTTTACCTTCCTCATAAGAGATACTCTCCCTGCTATCCATCTGGGAAGAACAGCCTGACATGAAGAGGAGAAAAATGATGGCCCAGGGAGAAAAAGAGAAGTTTCAATAAAATCATCCATATTTTTACTACTCTCTTGTTTCAGTTTGCTAATGCTGCTGTTATACAAAATACCAGAAATGGATTGGCTTTTATAAAGGGGATTTATTAAGTTAAAAATTTACAGTTCTAAGGTCATAAAAGTGTCTAGACTAAGGCATCAACAAGAGGATATGTTCACTGAAGAAAGGCCAGTGGCATCTGGAACACCTCTGTCAGCTGGGAAGGGACATGGCTGGCGTCTGCTGGCCCTTTGTTCCTGGGATGCGTTTCAAAATGGCTTTCTTCAAAATGTCTCTGGGCTTCTGTTTCTCTTATGCAGTGGGTCAGAGTTTACCTTCTGAAGGCCCATTAACTCCTTCAAACACTAATATCTGGTTTTAACTCTGAAGAGGCAATATCTACAGCATTATGCCAAGTCTTGCTTCCATGGTTCCATCTTACTCTTCCCACTGAATACTATTATGTTGAAAATTAGCCACAACATATGCAAAAGCCCAGTTGGTAGACAAAAACAATATACAGTTGTCCAGGAAGCACATTATTCTCTCAGTAACATGACATAAATGAGCAAGTTTATTGCTAGGAGGAAACACAGAATGTAATGTGTAATGTAATATAATATATATGGGGTTTTGAGTGAGATTCTGCTATTTGCTGGCCTAGAACACTGCTTGGCAGATCATAGGCACCAAATAAATAATTATTATCTAATGAAATAACTTTCTGAACTTTAGTTTCTTCATCTGTAAAATGGAAAGAATAATATCACAAATTAAGAGGTAGTATATGAGGTGGTTAAGGATGAACTTGGAAGGCCAAGACTAGTTGGATTCTGCCACTTACTGAGTGATTTTGAACAAGTTACTAACACTCAAAACTTTCGTTTCCTCAAATATAAAAGAAGGATGCTAGTAAGACCTAATTTACGGAATTTTGGGGAGGGTTAAAATAGTTAATTTATGTAAAGCACTTGGAACACTCCTGGCACATAGTAAAATTTCCCTAAGCACAAGCTATTATTATAATTGTCATCACATGTTATATTATATGTAGCATTACCAGTACAGTGTTAGGAACACTCAAAAAGTTTTTCGAACACAGTAGGCACAAAACACCTATTAGTTATTGGCCATTAGAATTGGCAGTCAATAAATGACCACTATTATTAACTAATATATAGTCAAATACTAGTCTGACATTAAGATTATGAGGTATACATCAAGATGACAGACACTTTACTTTTGTGCTTTAACTGGACTAGATGCTGGAAAACAGAAGTATGTTGTAGCTTGGTATGTGAGTAGCTTTAACAGTGGTTGAAAAAGAGGGATAAGAGAGCCCTAATGAAAGGCAGCATAACTCTTAATCTCACATAATGGTCTAGTTTTTGAGTTTTGCAAAGCAATAGAAGGAAGAGTAGGAAAAGGGATAGGAAAGGAGACAAGGGGAAAATGGACTGTGGCATTTGGTTGGTAATGTTTTATCTTAAGAGCTCATCTACATTACCTAAATTCCCAGTTTCACAGTCCTCATCCCCCTTTTTTAGAGTCATCACAAGTTCTTGCTTTCTATATCCAAGGCAGTGTCCCAGTTTACTGGGTAAGTAGATGACTGCCATCCCCTGTGTCCAATAAACTATCAAAGTCTTCTCAATTCAGATCAATGATTCCATCCAATTCTCCACTTTTTCTGTGCTAACTTAATGCACGCATACAGAGGTTTCAAAACCCCACCATTAGAGTTTTAAATATCAAAAGAGTTTTCATGTGATAGGCCCCAAAGGAGCATTCTTTCACAATGAGAACAGAAAGGGTATGCCTTTTATATATGAATATAATATTATTGATCTCTGACACTAGATTATAGGTTCTGAGTCGCTACTCCTACAGTAGAATGGATTATACTGAGTATCTAAGACCTAGCTTAGTTCTCGTGATTGATGGCTAACCAGGACTAGAGGTCTAATCTGAGGTTGTAAAAGGGAGTTTTTCCCTTGGGAAACAAAACAGCTCATTTAAGGATGAAACTTGTGATGTTGTTCTTACCAGTCATCATATTCTAAAACTGATTAAACCTGGACTCAGGCCTAACTACATACTTAGACAATGTGATGCAGAGAAAGCAAATTGGGTTTACAGTAAGATGATTTGGTTGAACCCAGGGCCTGCAGTGACAAGTTTTTAACCTTTCTGAAATGCTGCTTCATATTCTGTAAAATGGAGATAATCATACTTACTAAATAGAATAATGCTGAGAAGACTAAACGACAAAATGTAACAAATAACTCAGAAAAATGGTTAGCATAAAGTAGAAGCCCAATACAGGTTAGATTAAGGTTGGAGATGAAACTCATTCTCAAATGTTATTTCCTAGGCATTTCTCATTCTACATTATCTGAAAGCACTTAACAGGTAACTTACAGCATGAATCACATTTCAATACTCAATGCTTTGAACTTTAGGAACTTGAGGAATGTGAAGGTTAGAGAGTATTATGTGTTAGGCAGCTGCACCTGCTGGGGAGTGTGCTCTTACAGCCAATAACTCATAAACTCAATGACCAGATAAAAAGAAGGAAAGTTGAGAACTGGAACCACCAAGCATGAAAATATTTCATAAGAGCCAGAAAAATGAGCCAAGAGGAAACATGGAATGAAGTGGCCATGAAAATTTGGAAATAGGAAAGGACAATAAAAGAGTGGTCAATAGGCTAAAAAGAGTGAGTTAAAACAAAAATTGAGAACTTCAATTCTTAGCAAATGCAGAGCCCCCAGTGTTTTCAAGTGTCCAGCACATTACACAGCATTGTCTATCATTTTACAATTTCCCTAATCAAAAGTTTCCAACTAAACTTATGGAATATGGGAGATTTTCCACGGAAGTGCATTTCCAATTTTGTAATGGGAGTCAATGAGAAAATGTAATTCACACTGGAGAAACTTGTTTCAAAGCCAACTGTGCTTAAATACATCTATTCAGTAAAGTAAGGGATACTGGCACTGGGGAGCCACACAGGCCTAGGGGAAAACAAAATCCTAATAAGAATGCCAAATGTGCTTTTATATTTAAAGTTTCCTTCAACAGAAACATTCTGGGGAGATAAAAATTAGGAAAACACTGAACTTAACTTTGAATTTTAATTCAAAGTGTTGAAAAAATATTTTGCATTTACATTTTATAACCAAGTGCGTTTCCCACATTTGTCCCAAGGCAGCAGATGAAGTGCTATATTCACCACTGCTAATACTAGCAATTGGAACATGCTCTTTGGTAAGGCAGAAATAAGATAATTGTTCAACATAGGCTGGCTTTTCAGAAATACTGGAAGCATTGCCTGTAATTATAGACATCTGTCACCGCTAGCCACTCAGTACTAACCCTGACATCAATATACAACCATAGCACTAAACTGCCTGCAGGCATAGCAATGGAGACCAGATACGCTAGGCAGGCAATCATCTGCTTCATCCAAACTATCTGTCAAAGGTTCCCAACCACAAATAGCTCTTACATTTTGTATCCTTAGGATAATATGTTGATTTATTTTAGATTCTCTAATATTTACAGTCTAGGCCATCTACTAAAATAAAGAAACAAAACTTATGGCTAATGGAGGCAGTTACTGTTCACAGTCATCATAAAAGGTCATAGCTCAACCCTCAAATGTTAAAAATTGATGGCAGCTTTAACCATGCGCTATTGTACAGATGTTTCCTTTTGTACGGGCAATTATTTTCAATAGCAATTCAAAATGGTAAATACAATCTTTCATCAGCAAGTATGTTGCCACATAGATCTAATAGAAATACTCATATTTTAAAGCCTTTTTTGAGAAGTAAAGATACATTTTGCTGTGAGTACTGAAGAATCCAGATTGTCGGTTTGGGTTTAGCCTCACATACAGTACCTTATCTGGCAATATTTTTTATGTATACAAATAGTGTAATGTCTAAAAACTAGGAAATGATATTGAAGAATAAAATACTTGGTTAATGAATGAGTCAAATGACATATAATCTTTCAAGGTATAAAACACTGAAATATACATGCACATTCATATTTCTGAAAGCCCAGACACACTGTAGCTTTAAACATCTCTCTTTCTCTTTTAAGCAGCCCAAGAAGCAAGCTGAAAATTATTAGACATTTACACTAATTAGGAATAAACACTCTCAGAATTATCATAACGTGTTACTAAAAACCCAGATATTTCCTGGTCTGATCACAACAGCCTATGCTGAAGAAAAACTATTAATTACTGACAGACAGTTAGCTTACAAGTGAGCTGCATTTTAAAAACCTCCTTTAAAATACAATTGCTAAATGCCTTACAGTGCTGTAATGTGAGACAGGTTCAAATCTTATTACTTCACTGAAATTAAAACCTAAGTTTTAATACTGTTCAAGTCGAACAATGATTCCACACTTTATTGCTTTTGAAATCCCTTGATGATCATAGGAAAAAATGCCCCCGAGAAAAAAAGACTGTTTTCGATAAACAGAAAATACAGTTTGCACTCTTAGCCTCTTTGTCATCACAAAAAAAGGATTTAATGCCAATTCTTTAAAAAAAAGACTTTTTTTCCACAAAATGTGCACCTTGTGTGCCATTTGTAAAATCAGTTCACTTTCTTTTATTTATTACTGCAGTGCGGCAAGGCAATAAAGAAGCTACCGATAGCTAATAAATTACATGCCTTTTAAAACAATTCTCTTGCTACAAAAACATGTAACTACAAAGGTTTACATTTACATGGTACATCACATGAAATGTCTATATTTGTTTCCTATTAACCATTTTGGCAAACTGTGGACTTTTACCAAATAGCTGTTGCAAAAAAAAGTGATCCACAAATGTCTACCTGATCTAAAATAAAAGCTATTCAAGAAAACTACTCAAGATATTTGTACTTTCTAAAAATCTTCCAAAATTTATTAAAAAATGTCTTGATACATTATTTTCTGCTCCCTAAAGGTATTTAAGGATATTCTAATCAGGATTAATTTAAATTTTACTCAGTGAATACTGAGAACTAAGAAAGCAGCTTTTTTTTTTTTCCTTCAAATTTATGTTCCTCATATCATGCCGTCTGTTTAACAATCATTACTCCTAGCAACTACTTACAACAAATTATAAAAGGCACGTTCACGGGTTATAAGATAAAATGCTCCAAATCTGTTGAATTTCCTCAACTGCTGTATTTTTAGAAAGATACAGAAATATTCAGATCAAATGTTTTACTTGGTTAAAATCTTTCCTTTAAAAGAATATCTTCACATAGCCCCAAGAACTGTTTTAAAAACCCTACTTAATGAAAGTAAGTTATTTATTTTGTTTCTCTGGTCTGTCTACATACAAATGAATTCTGGAATATCTGTACTTCAATTCCATGATTAAACTGTTAAATTAATCAGGGTATTTGCTTAATGCTCTCATCCTCTAATCTCATGATGAGCATGTATTTATGAAGCAGTGTATTGTCTTTCATTATTAATTTCCTCCATTTCCTGTAATAGCTATCATAGTTGTGGCTTTGATATTCGCCTTTTACTTTTTTTTTTTTTTTTGGTTTCATACCTACAAAGTTTCAACTTCGTTCAATTATGCATGATGAATGCTGCTTCAATTTTCAAAGCACAAACAACTCTTTCATTTTAACTTTAAGCTGACAATCCAGTATACAAATGAATAAAACATCTATGTTCTGTAGCACTTCATTTCTCTATTCAGATCTACTTTTTCTCCCTCTCTTTTGAAATCAGCTTGATTATTACGATTAAATATTAGGAATTTGTGGAATGTATCTTTTCTGATGAGCTCAACAAAATAATTTAATTTCATCTTCACAGATATTTTTACAGGAGAATCATTATAGGCATAATTAATAATATTCTATAAGCCATCTCTCTATATATTTAATGGACCCTGGTATATTTCCCAACTTAGCTTTTACTCCTTTTTATAGTAAATGTTCATACATTTGTTGAAATCACAACCTTTCACTATACTGTAGCTGATTTAACATAATAAAATTCTGAATTAGGAACCAAGAAAATTAGCTGACAAAATATTTAGTTTCTTATGCCCTCCTTTTCTTGCTCCAAAGTCTCATTGATAAAATTTTATTTTTAATCTTTAATTACATAGATTATACTTTTTTTTTTTTTTTTTGCTGGAGAAGGGCTCATTCATTGTATTCTCTCTCGGATCACTAACAACGTATATTCAAAGCAGGTAAGGCCAAGTATCATTAATCTCCTTTTTCAGATGGTGAAAATCAAATAATGGTTTGGAGATTTCTCAAGGTTAACAGTAAAATAGCTTCTCCAACTTCCTGTTCAAGGTTCTCATTATTTGACAATGCTGCTTCCTAGATATTAGAGAAAAATATGTATTCACTGACATTTATTCTAGTAAATACAAATCAAACCTACTGAGTGCTATCTCATTCAATGAATGGAACGTAATCTTGACTTATATGTGACACCTCTCTGACACAGTTGGAGTGGTGGGTGGTTCTCGGCGCCAACTGAGACGGGTAGGACAAACCCATTTGTTTTATTAGGCACTTTCTTAGGAGAGACGGAACGTTCACTTTTTCATCAGCCTCCTTAATTTGGTAAACAATCTGAAGTGCAATGATACTGAGATTTGTTGGTCTTGTTTTGCAACCTTGAAACAGGCGAGTGGAGAACATGAAGTTGAACTCTTCTGGTCTCTTTGCACCAATATGCATCTCATATTTCTATCTTACTTAACTGTTAAAGTTATACACAGAAACTGAATGAGACTAACAGAAATTCCAACTATTCACTGACTTCCCCCAGGTTTCATTAGGTGTCTTCCTATATGCTCCCACTGGTTCTCTGCATATCAATCATGGGCCTCATTGTATTGGACAAAGACAACTTGTCTGTCGGCTCTACCAGTCTTTGATGGCAGGGACTCTCTCTAGTCAATATTATGTCCCATTGTTTAGCACATAGTAGGCAATTAAAAAAATTTGCAATAATAACTATTTGTATAATAAATGAAAGAATAAAAGAGTGGTGCTGATCTGGCTCCAAGTAACCTTTTTATAGCTATTGCAAAGATCCTTTTCTAATTTACACTCCTTAAAAATTTAGCACAGGATGGTTCCAATCCAATATAACCTAATAAAATACTATTCCATTTAATAACATGTACTTCAAAATAAATGGTTAGGATCAGAATACAATTTCTCTGCTTTTGTCCCTGTGAAATACCTCCCTCTCACTCTACCTAATCCATATCCAATCAATCAATAAGAAAATAGTTGATAATCTAGCCTTGTCCTAGCTGTATTGACAAATACAAGATATTTAAAAGACATTGTTCCTGTCCTCAAAAATCTCAAACCCTGTTAAGAAAATGAGGACACAGAACAGCAATGCTTAAGGAGCAAGACTACGAATTACAGCTCAACATTTAATGGATTTAGAGTTATACAGACCTAAGGTCAAATCTTATCTATGCTATATATGCTATATATATGCTATATAGTCTTCATTGCTGAACTAGAATTAATAGCACCTTCATTATAAGATTATTTTGACGTCTACAAGCCTAGTAAAATTCTTATTATCATAGTGCTTGACATACAATAAACAATAAATAAGTGTTAGCATTGTTCTAACCATTATTATTTAACTAAATTTTAACAAATTGATCCAGGTATTAAGTCCAGTAAGAGTGCATAGAAAGGAAGCTCAGGGAAGATGGGTAGGCAGAAAAGGCTTTATATAAGAGGTGAGCCTTGAACAGAACATTGAAGGATGGCGATCATGTGGGTGAGCAGAAGGAAAAAAAGACTATATAATCCATGACAGAGATCCTGAGAGTCAGCATGATAGAGGGGGGCTATGGGAGCTAAAATTGGCCAGCAGGTAGAGCTAGATTATGGAGAACCTTGAAAGCCAAGGAGTGCTGGGCTTGATGTAGTAGGCAACAATGAGGAGCCCTACGATGAAAGTGGTATTTAAGATTTGTCAGAGAGATCAAATTTTTATCCTACTGGGACCCTTTGTTATCTTTTATACCATGTGTTTCAGTTTGCTAAAGCTGACGAAATGCAATATACTAGAAACAGGTTGGCTTTTGCAATGGGGATTTTTAAACTTACAAGTTTACAGTTCTGAAGCCCTGAGAATGTCCATATCAAGGCATCATCAGATGATATCTGGACTTCTCTGTCACATGGTGATGCACATGGTCAGCATCTGCTGGTCCTTCTCTCCCTGGTTTTGTTGCTTCAGCTTCTGGCTTCTGTCTGTGGTTTTTCTCTCTGAGCTTCTGTGCCTTTCTCTTTCTCTTAGCTTCTTGTCATAGGGCTTTTATCTGTGTGTTCTGTCTGTCTTTTAGCCTCTTATAAAGGACTCCAGTAAGAGGATTAAGAACCACCTGGGGTGTGCTCAACTGAAATAAGTTAACCAAAAGGTCCCACCCACAATAAGTCTATACCCACAGGAATGGATTAACTTAAGAACATACTTTTTTGGGGTCCATAAAGTCTCCAAGCAATCACAATATGTGTTCACTCTCTTTGATATTCTGAGCTTTTATGGACACGCTAGTCTTTGGTTTCTCATTTCTCTAATTCTTTATGTTCAGTTAGAAATTTTCATTCTCCACATCCTTGAACTGAGAGTACCCTCCATCCTCCATACATTCAGTTCCTTGGGGAAGTTCATCTGCTCCCAAGAGTGCAATTAAATATGTACCAAATGACTCTAAATCCACCATATCCAAAGTCAGTACTAAATATGAAAAAGAAACTCCTCTGCCTCAATTGTATTTCTGAAGAAAACTTATAAAAATAGTATGGTTGGGAATTGAAAAGAAATGCCAAGGTAGCAAAATTCTGGCAATTTTGGCTTTCTTTCCTTGAACTAGAGGAAGGTCTGAGGTAGGCTGGGAGCTTGAAGGAGGAGATCATGGCTGCCCATGTTAATTATACATGAATAATGGGTTCATCTACTTTCATTACTGGCTCAGACAAAGGTGCCAGTGAACTACCCTCCAAAGTTGACCATTAACCTCAAAAGGTCAGATATGCAGCTCCAGATACTTTTGTCTTTCCTTAATAACTAGCTGGGCATCTTTCATTCATGTACTCATCACATCTATTTGTATTTTTAATTTGTGCCAGTGCTTAGAAAAATGAGTTTCATAAATTTATTATCTACCATAGAAAGTAGAATTTCCTTACATTTTCCCTGAATTTCATGTAGGCTTTAAGGGGATTCTTATATTTAAATATTTCTGAAATTTTCAAGTCTACCAATATTCTGTATTAAAAAAAAAAAACCCAAACCCCAAACCCAAACCCCAAACCTTTTCCTCCCTCTTAGGTATTTAAGTAACATTCTAGGCTGAAAAGACCTAATGTTTTCATAATGTTGATTTTTATGGTAAACACATGAGCTTTGCTTTACAAAAGAACGATATGAATACAGATCAAGGCCATTAATACTTTGCTTTTAAATCACTTGAACTGAGCCTCCACTTACTGTATCTTTGGGGTCTGTCTTGCACAGACTTTTTTTTTTTTAACTTTTTATTATAGCAACTAATGAATATACAACTCAATACTTTCCATTTTAAGCACTTTCAAGTATACAATTCAGTGGTATTAATCACATTCACAATATTGTGGCTACCATAAGCAACACCCATTATCCACTTTTTCATCACCTAAAACAGAAACTGCAGCCTATTGAGGAATGACTCTCCATTCCCCTCAATCCCTGGCCCATTAACCTGAAATCTACTTTTCTGTGTCTATGAATTTGCTTATTCTAGGTATTTCATATGAGTAAGATCATACAATACTTGTCTTTTTGTGTCTGGCTTATTTCACTAAACATGATGTTCTTGAGATTCATCCCTGTTGTAGCATTTATCAGAACTTCATTCCTTTTTGTGGCTAAGTAATATTCCATTGTGTGTATATACTACATTTTGTTTATTTACTAATCCACTGATGGACACTTGGGTTGCTTCTACCTTTTGGCTACTGTGAATAATGCTGCTATGAATACTGGTGTACAAATATCTGCTTGAGTCCTTGCTTTCAATTCTTTTGGGTATATATCAAGAAGTGGGATTGTCTGGTCATATGGTAATTCTATACTTAACTTTCTGAGGAACTGCCAAACTGTTATCCATAGCAGCATAGCAGAGACAACATTTGCAATCCCACGAACAATGTATAGGGGTTCTAATTTCTCCAGATATACTCCCACATTTGTTATTTTCTGTTTATTTATTTATTTTTTAATTAATAGTTATCCTAGTGGGTGTAAAGTCTTATCTCATTGTGGTTTTGATTTGCATTTCCCTGATGACCAATGAAGTTGAGCATCTTTTCATGTGTTTATTGGCCATTTGTATCTCTTCTTTAGGGAAAGGTCTATTCAAGTCTTTCACCCATTTTTTTATTGGGTTATTTGTCTTGTTGAGTTGTAGCAGTTCTTTATATATTCTGGAAATTAAACCCTTATTAAATATATGTTTAGCAATTATTTTCTCCCATTCTGTAAGTTGTCTTTTCACTTTCTTGATAATATCCTTCGATATACAAAAGTTTTTAATTTTTAATGTTTATGAAGTCGATTTTATCTATTTTTTTCTTTTGTTGCTTGTACTTTTGGTGTCATATCAAAGAAATCACTGCCAAATCTATGGTTATGAAGGTTTCCTCCTAAGTTTTTTTCTAAGAGTTTTATGGATTTGGCTCTAATGTTTAGATCCTTGAGCCCTTTAGAGTTAATTTTTGTATATGGTATGAGGGGGATATTATGTACCCCAAAAAGCCATGTTCTTTGGTGCAATCTTGTGGGGGCAGATTTATTAGTCTTTTGATTAGGGTGGAAACTTTTGATTGAATGTTTCCATGGAGATGGGACTCACCCAACTGTGGGTGATACCTTTGATTAGATTATTTCCCTGGAGCTGTGGCCCTGCCCATTTAGGGTGGGTCTTGATTAGTTCACTGAAGTATTTAAGAGAGAAGCTAAGAGCCTACACAGACCCAGATACTTGCTGGCACTTGGTGATGCTGTGAGATGCAGACAGAAAGACATCTGGAGATGCCAGGCTACGAGATGAAGCCCAGAGTTTGCCTCGGAGAAGCTAAGATAGGGCTCCCAGACACTTAGAGAGAAAATCACTGGAATCAGCAGAGCAACCTGGGAGCAAAGGACCAGCTGATGCCAGCCATGTGCCTTCCCAGCTAACAGAGGTGTTCCGGATGCCACCTGCCATTTCTCAGTGTAGGTATCCTCTTGTTGATGCCTTAGTTTGGACACTTTCATGGCCTTAGGACTATAAATTTGTAACCAAACAAATCCCCTTTGTAAAAGCCAATCCATTTCTGGTATTTTGCATAATGGCAGCATTAGCAAACCAGATCAGGGTCCAACTTCATTCTCTTTCATGTGGATATCCAATTTTCCCAATATAATTTGTTGAAGAGACCATTCTTTCCCCTTGCCATAGACAGCCACAGATGTGTGGGTTTATTTCTGAACTCTCAATTCTATTCCATTGGTCTCTATGACTATCTTCATGCCAGTATCACTTTGATTACTGTGTTTTGATTACTGTGGCTTTGTAGTAAGTTTTGAAATTGAGAAGTATGAGACCCCCATCTTTGTCAGTGATGAAGGTCAAAAACATAGAAGAACATAGCCATTCAATTCTGACTACATTCTTGTAAGGCTACGAGTGATCTGAGTGATGTTGACAAAGATAGAAACCTTTATGAAAAACAAGTTAGTTCTTATAAAATTTTAGAAACAGGCCACACCTTGTTCCTTTTCTTTTAAAAAAAAATAAAAGCATTTTCAAAAAACCTTGAAAAAAGCAGATGCAGAAGACCAATTGCCAAAAATATTTCTCAATGAAGAAAATAAAATGCCTATCAAAGGATAGAAAGAGCAAAGAACTTCACAAACCAAACGAAATATGCTCATTCCCAACTAAATAAAATATACCATCCCTGATTCCTTAAGCAGAAACCTTCTATCACGTACTGAAAAATCCCATTTGATGTGACAACGTTTTTAAAGGGCAGTGTAGAAGAGCTGGAAAATCCAGTGCTCAAATCCTCAGTCTCAAGAGTGACCCAGAACAATTTTCTCAGCTTCTTTGAGAATCAGTTTCTTGACCTACACAATGAAGATATTAATAGCTAACTTGTAAGGCTGTAGAGAGGATTAGCAATAATGCAGACAAAATGCCCAGCAACATTACTGGTATATAATAGGTACTTTATAAATACTATTTTTATTAAGAACATCAGTTGCATATTTAGGAAATAATCAACCTTATAACGAATTAGGCCTTTTCATTAAATTGTGCAATGCTCTTTTTTTTTTTTTTTAAATGAGAAGGGATAGGTAAACAATCATTTATATTCAATCACTATGTATGTGTGGTTAGTGTATCACACTAAGGCAAGCATCTATTTAGACAATTTATATATTGATGTCTGAGAGTAAGCCATTAAGAAGGGAGAAAAACATTTTAATTATGTAATAAATCACACACTGCACCTCAATCAAAAAGTAACAATTCTCTTAAGGATTAAATGGGGAAACCCTAAAAGCACAAGGTTTTTAAAGACTGGTAAAGATTCCTAGCTTACTGTGAAAAATTCTCAAGCACTTTAAAAGCTTTAAAAATTCCAAAATGGCTAACTGTAGGCAAAGAGAATATAAAAGTATACAGTTTGGACAGTCTGAATACAAAAAAAGCAGGTGCTTAGCATAACAGAAGTGTTTGCCAATTTGCCCACACTGCTGCTTTCTGCTTCCATACCCCTTTGCCTCTCACCCCAAGCCCACATCTGCTCACAGGTGCTCAGGTTGATACTTTCAAGTATGAAGAGTAGCAACCTGCAAATCAAGAGCCTACTGAGAAAGAGATCTCCGTGTTGTTTAAAATGGGATTTCCTCTTTGCAGGTTCTCTCACTATTTTAATGGAAAAAATATCTTTCTTCATAATTAGGGCATACACTCTTCAGCTTTAAGAGGATTATTTTTTAAAGGATATACTAAAGGGGTATTAATGCCTAGCTTATGGAACACATTAATATAGATAGGTGAAAACTAACTCAAAACTTAGACCATGACTATAGATTTCACACAATACTGCTCAAATACAATAAAAGACATTACCATAAATTAGCTTCTAGAAACAGAAAGCAATGACAGCAGTCTCTTTATCATATGCAGCACCATACTATACATTGTTTCCAACAAAACCTTCATACTTTTGTTTCACCTCTGAACAAACTAAACTAGGAATTTCAAAGGAGATTATAATTTAGAAGAAGGCAGAAAACACAGAAAGTTAAAACAATAAAATTAAGTTATATAGTGAGAGAACCCAGATAGGAAGAACAGAGTTCTTCCCTTTCAGATTCCCTTATTGGTGTGATATGGGATTTTGAAAAAGCTATTTAACTACTTTAAAGTCACTTGTCACTTTAAAGTACATTTCTGGAAAATGAGCATAACTCATACCTCAATAAAAGGAACAGGGTAAAAGACCCAGCATATCTCCAAAAGGGATGCTGAGAGTGGAGGTTGGTAGATACCAATCTAGAGCGGCTAGAGGTGAGATAACTTCATGGAATTGCTGAAGGCAGCATGTGAAGTAAGATGGCTTGTATGTGGTAGGTACAGAACCCATGGCCAGCTGTACTTACAGAACCCATGGTCAGCTGTACTTTGTGTGTAATCAGCCTTCTAGTTGGCCCTTCAATTTTTTACCCCGCCACTTGCAAGCACAGAGGTTCCAGTGACAGGGACAATGACAAATGTTCTCTGGGAGGTAAAACCATCCCTGGAAAGAACTAGTGGACTGAGCAATTTACATATACTTAAGAATTTAATGCTTACATCTACTATGAGGAAGGTACTATTATTATTCAGTTTTACAGATGAGGAATTTGAGACATAGAGATATTAGGTACATTATCTGCGGCAACAGAACAAGTAACTGGTAGACTTAAGATTTAAATTTAAGCAATCTGACTCCATTCCTGTACTGTTACCCACTACCCTATACTCGTTCACAAACAAAATAAAGTTAAGTTTCTCAACCCTAAAGGAACTCGGAGAATTTTTTTTCCTGGTTTAACTCACTGCAGTTACTTGGGAAAAAGTTTAAAAGGGGAATAGAAAACAAGGCTCACATAGCTCCATTTTTTCCTATCCTGCCTCTCTTATCTTAAGGTGGCGTAATATAGAAGAATTTCCTAACTTTTGGGGGGAGGTCATAAAATCCTTTGTGAATGTGATCAAAGATATTGACCCCCTCATTTGTATGTATACAACATTTTATTTTTCTTTTTTTGGTGATGGGGGTTATTATAAATGCAAACCTGATTTTAATCCATATCCCACACTTAACCATCTGCATGACTTAACTATGTTGACCTGCAGGTTCCCCTTTTTAAAATGAGAAGAGCACTTACCCTACATGATTGTTCTCAAGTTTAAAGTGATTATATGTGTAAAGCACCTAGCAGAGTACTGGCATGAACAAGTTACAAACAAATGGCATTTCCCACCTTGATAATTTTATTTTCTGGTTCTGCCCTATCCACAAAAGAAAGCCTCATCCACTTTTGAATATGCCCCAGGTCTTTAGAGCTTGTTAAGCGTCATCTATATTTCTCCCTTCAACCCTTTTATACATGTTAGACAAATTTGGATTTTAGCCTTATTTGTTAGCTGCTGTTACTATTCACTCACTCACCCTAACACCCAAGGTGGAAGGTAAAAGGGAAGCAAGAGAAGGCAAATCTCCTTGGATGCATTTCCTTAACAATGTTAGAGGTAGAATATTATGGGATCATTGCAAAGAACAGGGTAAATTCATGTAAAATATTTGGCATTGAATATTGTAGGTGACTAGTACAAGTTTATTCCTCCTTCTGGGCCTATTACACATAATATGGGGTTTCTTCCGAAATGCGGCCTTTTGAGTACCTAAAAACTCACCTCAATAACTAAAGTGAGCATGCTTTTTCCATACTTTTTTTTTTGCTTGTTAGTTTTTTAAGGAAATGTAAGGCATTAACCAAGCTCATGGGAACACTCTTTCTAGGGAATGAAGGATAGAGCCACTATGTTCAGGAGAACAGAGAGGATATGTACATTGGGCCTATTCCCATTTACGTCATGACTGTAAAGAGCAACTTTTGGTGTGAGACTTCTACAAACTGTATAAGTGGTTATGACTTGTTATTTTATGTAATCCTTATTACTCTTATAAAAAGGTGTTTATTTTTGCTAGTATCAAAATATTTGGAAATCCTCAAAAGGGCTACTGAGAAAAGTATGGAGGACCAGGGAGCAGAGGATATGTGGGTGGAAGTAATGGCATGTTAACTACTAGGAATTTTATAATATGAATTTTCCCTAGAAATCTATACCAATGAAAATTTCTATTCTTTCACTGTGTTTTATTAGAGATGAACAAACAACTCCTGCTTAGGACTAGGTGAAATACAGATTTTTCTTTAAAGCACAAGTGATCTAAGTGATGAATACAGGCTAAGAGACATGATGGTAAGATGCTGGCTGAGCTCAACATAAAGGCAGGAAAATGGCTCCCAAGACCACCTGTTTTGGGCTTTGCATGAGAAAGCAAGCCTTAGGTTTCTTAAGAGTCACTACTAAGGTTACTAACTAAAGTAATTCAAGCTAAGCAATTACTTTTCTTTACACCCAAAAACTCTGGTATTTAATGTCTAGTCTTCGCAGCATATTAAAGTACCTTTGATAAAACAATAGCCCTTTCAATATAATATTATGCAAGTACAACACAAATCATTTAAAACTGTAGTTAGTCACAGAAAAGCCAAGTGAAACATAAAATGCTCTCCCAGCAGGCTGCTTCACCATATATCTTTATGCCTGCAGCGGAAATCCATCACAAGCAGGAATACTCAAGAGAAATAATAATATAAAAATCATGTGTCCTTCCCATTCCCAATTCCTCTGAACCAGTGCTGAGCACTCCATGGTTTGTGACATCCTAAGAAGATGGTGACAAAAGAAAACTACAAATTATTCTGTCTCACCAGTAACTCATAATGTCATTTCAAATGAAGCAAAACACAAAAAGGGATTTCAGAGAGTCAAAACCCAGTTTTAAAAGGTCCTCCATATCTGATCTATGCTCTGTTGCAGCAGACAGACACTATAAAGGACAAAACACTGTTACTGAAACAAGCAGGCACAATGGACACTTGTTGCCACTGAAGATGGGGAGAGGCACCATTTGCAGACACCAACAAGTGAATGAGGCTAACTAAGATGGATGAAGGGCAACCTATAGCTTGTATTTTTTCCTCCATAACTAAGCACTGCCAGCAGAAAACTTTTTTTGAAATACATAACAAATAAATCACTTCTCTTACCTAATTAAAAATGGTTCCCTATTTTCTATAGGATAAAACCTTTTTTCCTTAACTTGCTGTAGAGCATTCTTTCTCATATGGCCCTTCCCAACTACAGTGACAATCTTTCCCCTAACCTCCAGTGTATCTCCCAGATTTCTAACCCACCAAGCCCTCTGATATGGGTTGATCACATCATGCTCTTTCATACCCACCTGGTTTTGTATATACTGTATTTCCACAAGTAAACATTATTACAAACTGTCAGAGCTGCTATAATGTAAAAGCATAAGGTGCTCTATAATACATAAAAAGGTAACCCTAACCTGGTCTGGGGAGATGATGAGGAAGTGATATATAAGCTGAGAGCTGAGGGGTGAACAGACATTTATTGGGTGAAAGGGGAGGGCTGGGAGAAACAGCAAACAATGATTCAGGCAATAGAAGTGGCACGTGCAAAAAAAGCCTAGAGTTTTAAAAGAGTTCAGTGCTTCTGAAGGTCTTAAAGTAGGACAGTGGGCTGGTTTGGAGAATGGGGATTACACGAAGTTAAAGATTAGGTTGGGGCTAGATCAGTAAAGGTCACGTAGGCTATGAAAAGTTGGGTTTTTCTCTAAAAACAATGGGAAGACATTTAAGCAGGTGGAAAGACAGAATCAGAATTATTTTTTGAAAAGATTACTCTGGCTACAATGTATAGGATGTGATGAAGGCACTGGGTAGGGGTGGAGAGTAAGAAAAGAGTGAGGACTCAAGTTAGAAAGGTAATGTAATAAATAGTCCAAGTAAAAGAGACGGTAACTGGGAGTAGGGATATATAGAGAAATGGATATATTGGTAAGATATCTTGGAGGCTAAAAAAAAATCAGTAGGATTTGGTGAGGAGAGTTAGGAAGAGATGTAATGTGGCTTATGCTAAAATGGTACCATTCACCAAGAGATGTAACAGTGGAAGAAGATCAGGTTTATTTCAAGAAATATTATTGGGTGCCTACCATGAAATCATGAGTATCATACTGATACCTCCAATTCTGATCCAGAACCACAGGGTTCTTTCTAGCCTTTTCCCATTCCTTATTTATAACTCTTTTTTTTTTCTCCAACAGTGAGAAACTGGCTCTTATTAGCTATAGTTGGTATTATCCTTTTAGAATTTTAGAGTAGGAGTTCTCTTTTCTTTTCTCCACTGAATTTCTTTTGTGTTTTTGTGAAAAATCAACAGACCGTATTTGTGTGGGTCTATTTCTGCCTTGCTATTATGTTCCATTAATCTATGTGTCTAATCTTTGCCAGTACTATACTGTCCTGATTATTTTGTTCTTTTCTAAAATTGTTTTGGATAATCTTGCTTCTTTACCTTCCTAAATAAATTTTAGAATCAGCTTATCAATATTTACAGAAACCCCTGCTGGGATTCTGATTGGGATTGCATTGAATATTTAGATCAATTTGGGGAGAATGGACATCTTAACAATATTGACTCTTCTGATCTATGAACATGGTATCTATCTCTATTTATTTTTAGGTCTTTCTTTCACCAGTGCTTTGTGATTTTTAGCATATAGATCCTAAATATATTTTGTTAGATTTATACTTAAGTATTTAACTTTTTTTGGTGTTCTTTTTTTAAAAAAATCAAATTCCAATTTTCATGCTAGTAAACAGAAACGCAATAGAATTTTGCATACTAACCCTGTATCCTATAACCTAGCTAAGCTTACTTATTAGTTCCAGGAACTTTTTTGGCATTTTCTACATAATCCTATCATCTGGGAATAGACAGTTTTATTTCTTCCTTTCCAGTTTGTATATTTATTTCTCTTTTTGCCTCATTGACTCAGATAGGATTTCTAGTACGATGTTTACTAGGAGTGGTGAGATAAGATATCCTTGCATTGTTATTTATCTTAGAGGGAAAGCTTTTAGTATTTCACCATAAGTATGATGTTGGGCTTTTACAGATAGCATTTATTAGGTTAAGGGAAGTCCCTTCCATTCCTGCTTTACTGAGTTTTTACCATGAATGGATGCTAAAAACTTTTTCTGCATCTACTGAGATTATCATGTAGTTTTTCTTCTTTACTCTAATGTAGTGACCATTTAATGCTATAACTTTAATTTAAGCACTTTAGCAGTATCCCACAAATGATATATTGTCATTCAGTTCAAAATATATTTTTATTTAACTTGAGACTTCCTCTTTGATCCCTGGATTATTTAGAAATAGTTGTCTAATTTCCAAATATTTGGAGATTTTTCAGATAGCTTTCTGTTATTTGAGTTTAATTGTTATGAACTGAGAACACACTTTAAAGGATTTCTACTTTAAAATTTGTTAATTTTTTTTAAAATTCAGTTTTATTGAGATATATTCACATACCATACAGTCATCCATGTTGTACAATCAACTGTTCACAGTACCATCTTATAGTTGTGCATTCATCACCCCAATCTATTTTTGAACATTTTCCTTACACCAGAAAGAATCAGAATCAGAATACAAAATAAAAATAAAAATAAAAATAGAACACCCAAATCACCCTGTTAATGTTGTTTTATGGCCCAGAATATGGTCTATCTTGGTAAATGTTCCATGTGCACATGAAAAGAATGTATATTCTGCTGCTGTTGGGAATAGTGTTCAAACTGGTTGATGGCATCATTCAAGTTTTCCACAGACTTACACGCGTTGTATGTTGTATGTTACATATGTGATGGTCTATTTTTTTCCATTCTTTTTTCTTCAGTTTGCTTAATTTCTCTCGACCTATTTTTAAGTTCACTGATTCTTTTCTCAGCTGTGTCAAGTGTATTGATGAGGCCTTTGAAGGTATTCTTCATCTCTGTTACTTTGCTTTCCATTTGTACCATGTATCTTTCTTATAATACCTGACTCTGCCGTAATTATCCATCTGATCTTGCATGTTGTCCACCTTTACTGTTAAGAGTCTTTAATGTATTCTTCAGTTATTTGAAATTCCCTGTCATATAGTTCTAACATATGTGTCATATCTGGTTCTGTTATTTGCTTTGTCTCCTGACAATGTGTTGTTTTTTTTTTTTTTCCTCCTTTCTGTATGCCTTGCAATTTCTTACTGAAAGCCAGACATCTTGTGTAGACTTAGATAAATGGGTTTTACTTCTGGAACTGAGCATGCCTTTCTTCCTGTTAGGACTTTAGTGTGGGGGGGGGTTGAGTTAATAGTTGGGAGTTGGATTGGCCTTGTGATTTCTTTGTTGTATGGGTACCTCCTATGCACCACAGGCTTCAAATTACTCTACTGATATCTTCTGGTTCAGGTGGGAACTGGTCTGCAAGACGATTTTTCTGTGTTCTACTCTAAGCATTAGGTCTCCCTCATTTGTGCTGTACCACAAAGAGGATATGTCTCAATTCTTTAAGAATTCTACCAGCAGTATTCCATTATTATATTATTAATTGTTACTTGATGCTTGTTGGCCTGGTGATGGGGAGTGGAGGAGAGTGGTCTCTGTTGTTATGATTAAGCCTTTGTCTTAGGTAAGAACTGTGTATCAGGGTCTCAGGGATTGGGCCTTCTTAGTGTTCCTGCTCCTCCTGCAGCTGTAGTTCTGGGCCCAGCACATATTCCTGACCACCCCACCTCTCCCAACACTCTGGGCAGTGGTTTTCATTGGTTGCCTTTCCTGTTCTGCATATGAACACTTTTCTTTTTCCGCAGTAGAGGAGACAGGGGAAAGGGTTGTTCAGATGGAGTTTTGTGCCCCTCTCACAGCTGTTTCCTTCCCCCAGGCCTACACTGTGAGGGATGTTTTCTCAGATCTCTTGCCTCTTTTTTTTTTTTTTTTTCCTTGACTGCCTGGTGGGGTCTATGGAGAAAGAGCTTGCAAGAGGGAGTGAAAAATCTATATATTGTGGCTCCCTGGGGCTCCACTTTCTTTCAACAGCCTGCACCAGTCTTTACCAATTCATTAACTATACCATAGCCAAATTATTCTTACTGGTGCACTTGCATCTGCCTCAGGTAAGAAAGTGCTCATGTCCCTTCTTCTGTAGTCACCTATCTCTTTTTGACTTTTGGCTATTTAGTTGGCCTGTGACCTCAGCTCTCTGAGATTCAAGAAAAGTCATAAACTTGAAGTTTGCTCAGCTTTCTTGTTGTAAAGGTGGAGTGACGCCCTTTCCAGCTTTCTATAGCCTCAAGCAGAAAGTGGAGGTCCTTTCTTGTTTTTAATCCTAGAATTGGAGACAAAAGGGTTTCAGAGGCAATCTAGTTCAATTCCCTTATTTTACAAATGAGAAAACTGAGGTTCCAAAAGAAAAGAATTGACTGAAGTTATTTAGTGATAGAGCCAGGGCAATTTTACTTATTTATACAGTATTGGGAGTGGCATATAGGAAATTCAGACATACAAAATTAAAAGATGAATCAAAATAAAAAATGAAAATCTGGTATAATATAAAGTTGAGTAAGAGTGTAGATGGAGGGGAGGATGATCAAAATTCATAAGAGCAGGTTATAAGTTTCCACACAAATTTAAGGTTGAGACATAAACTGGTGCCAAATTTCCAGATGTCCAAAGTGTAAAGGGAAAGATTCCAGAGTTGTTCTTTTTTCTGTTATTCTAGTAACAGATATACAACCTGAAATTTCCCCTTTTAACCATATTCAAATATATAATTCAGTGCTTGTGGTGCTTATTTCAGAGTTTTTATTATCTATTAAGGGGATATAAATTATTTCTTAAGCAAATAAAAGCATATCCTAGCAATTAATTTTAAAAAGAAATTTTTCTCACTTGGCTTCATATAGGGATCACTGAGAAATACAATGAACAATACCCTCAACAGCACCCCTGAAGCATATACAGTTACTGGGTTTTATACAAATGTTGGAGTTAGATCTCAGATGGAAATCTTCAAATCTAAACCCATTTTTACTCCACTATAGGTCTATACTACAAGCAATTCATTTGGATTGACTGCTGTTATGCAACTACTAAGGATCACTGATGACTGAGTTACTGTCAAAATAAACATGTCCTGGGTTACACAACTCAGATTGGAAAGGACCTTATCAACCTGCCCATCATCTCATTTTAGAAATGAGGAAACAGATCGTGGTAAATACTTTCTTGTGAAGATTCTAAGTAAGTATAGGCAATTTAAATTCCTACACAATTTAAAAAGAAAAACCCACCCAATCAGGCAAGAAATTCTTTAATATGCTATTGGTGCCAATAATGGAACTTAATAAATGTTTTAAAATAATTTCTAGAAATAAGAAGCAAAAGAAAAGGAAAACAAAAACCTGCCACCAGCTTTCTTGTGTTGCCAAGTAATTTCTTAGAGTCAGAGGTAAAACTGGAGAGAAAGACTAGGAGAAACCATGAAGAGAAAGAAAATGAAGTGTCACTATAAGGATAAGGTTTTCTACAATTGCTCAAATTATATAACTTCACAGCTCCAAGTTTCTTTTACGGTCTGTGAGGAATTTTTATTTAATTTTGTATGTCAAATGGAAAATTAATAATTTCTCAATTTTTAATCAGGCACTGATTTGAAGGCAGAATGAGCTATAAAGATTTAGGTTAGGTTAGGAAGTAATATATGTCTACATATGCCAAAACCATTTAAACAAGCTCCAGATGCACATTTTAACTAGGAATAAAAAACTCTCCTAAAATGATGCTCTGAATCTTATGTTAAGAGCCCTAACAGCACTGCCTCTGAAAAACATAAGATTGGTTTTAGATACTGTTCAAAAAGTGTTTGCTACTCAAAGTGCTGGGAAGGCCACCTCTTTATAATGCAATCTTACCTAAAATGGATCCTGTATTATGAACTCAGGAGACAGAATTAGAGAGAGACTCCAACTCTCTTTAAAAAAAGAACAAAAAAAAGAAAGGAAAAGAACAGGAGAAAGGAGGGAGATTTGAGTAAAATGAAGATTTTATATAAATATGTAGAATAAACTATACTTGGACATCTATTATAAATATAAATGCCCAGTTAATAACCTTGGGCATCTTAACATGGATAAAATAATTTCACTTCCCATTTGGCATTGGCTAACTCATGTTTGAAAAATATGCATTTATTAATAATACTCATTTGATAATATACAAATTAAAGGGAAAGAATGTTACTTTGGATCTGTAATTCTGCAGCCTTTCAGTTGGTTGGGATGCTAGTTGGTCTTAATAAGAGTAATTATTAGATCCAAGCATCAACTAAATAGAAATTAAGATGAACATAAATATATAAGAACAAAATTAACTGTATACGGCAAATGCATGCCTCATAGCACCTGTCCTCACATGTAGAAAAGAACATCAGCCTTTGACTGATTATTTCTTTTCGACATGATTTATCACCCGGTATTCTTTAAACTTGATAAAGCAAATTAATCTTTGATTGCAGGCGGCACTGGAGGTTGCCATTAGTCATGTAGTTTGGTGAGGTTCCTTGTGTTTCATTTACCAGGCACACAGAAAGAGCGAGCCCAGAAGCAATTGCCTCAGCGTTGACTTCTTTCCCAATCCACCCAGGAGAAATGATCAAAGAATTCAATATACGCTATTTTAAATTACTTCTACAGAACTGACCAACAGAGACAAAAAAGAATTTTCTCTTTACCCCATTTATATAATTATTTTCTAACCAAGGACAAAGGAACTGTTAAAACTTGTGATTTCAACATTAACAACTCAGACTTTGTTTGTTTGTTGTGGGGATGGGGTGGCGGGAGGTAATTAAGAATTCCAGGCTTTAAAACAGAATCTTAAGAAAGGACATTTAGGAACTGATATGCAGGAATACAGAAACAGTACATAAATACTCAATAAGGAAAAACTTCTTACAGGCTCAGGTAACAAAATGCCCCAGTTTATCATAACTATCATTACCATCTTTAAAAATACTGAAAAGAATATCTTCTAGATTAGTTAACATTCCATCCTAAAGCAATATCCAATTTTTGCTGTTTTTTTTTTTTTCCTTCAAAAAATCAGGGCACAATGATAGGAAACCTGTCATAACTTTTTAGGCTTATTCCTTTTGAGGCTTCTGATTTTATAATTTAACATTTAAAGAGCATTACACTGGCCTTACACTCACCATTATTCATCCTAATATCTCAGTGTGCAGAAGAAAGAGAAAGATTTATTTGATGAAATAACTATTAGGGAACAACATCTGAATTAGAATTTAGGACTTTCTGCTTTTTGGTCACTTACTTAACTAACAAAGCTTATCACAGATACTTTCCACATTTCAAAAACATGAATTTTTCTATTATACTATCATTAACAAACCCTCATTTCATATAAAACCTGATAATTTCAACAAAATACTTCTTCACTCTAGCCTTAAGTATAGTATTGAAAATTTGATATCCAAGAAAGGTAACTTAATTTCTATTAAACTAACATTAAATCTTCTAAAATTGTAGGTAAAAACAATTTGAATAGACTGCTAGAGAATTTAATAAAACCCTAATTTTTACAATAGCCTCCATTAGTGTGCACTAAAGAAATTTCTACACCTAGAGGAGAAGAAGACTTCACTGGGTAGCCTAAATCTACCTTTTAAAAATAACTTATTCTTTTAGAAAGGAACCCAAATAATACATGAACAAAAACTAAAAATATCAAAGTCCACTTTGGATTTATGTAGTAAATCTTCATTTTCAAAAACTAATATTCCATTAAAATTGACTGAGGTAGGCCTAACAAGCATTTAATTTTCGATGACACCACCTGTTCACAGGACAAAATTGTGCAAACAATCCAAATGTGCAAATAAAGGCATTACATGTGTAGATGTTTAAAAGACCTTCTTCTTAAATGAAATGTAAAAGCAGTTCCTACTGCACTGAAATGCACAGAAACAAGCTAAAAGCTCAGGCAAAACACTGCTCTTTTCCAAAAATAAGAACTGTTAATGTTCTTATTACAAGTGTTTGATGAATCACACTCAACAGATTCCTGGTCACATAGTTAAGCACAGTTAAATACAATAACTAGGTTTCCCTCAATTTTCCCAGCATTTAGACATAAGCTGAAGATGCGGGGTAGCCTCACGTACACAGATATTTAGTGATTGAGGAATTCTATGATCTTTTAAGCATTTATGAAAATAGTGTCACAAAAATGTAATTTCCTAAAAACTATCCTCCACTTTCTCTTAGCATATTCTAAAATTGGAACTGTCACTTATAAATAATTTTTTTGAAAAGTCAGGAATGAATCTTACAAAATAATTAAATTAAAATGCATGAACATGACATATGCTGACTCTAACTGCAACCAACATGTATCAATTGGTTTGGCTCTATTTATAGAAAATTTAAAAAGCTGGTAGGATTAATTAACTATAATATTCACAGCAGAGTTCTCAAAACTATATGTCTTCTTAACAGCAAATATTGTCAGATATAAAAAAATACATAATGCCACATTATTTTTCAAAAAAAATTATGTAATTTCACATTTTTCCAAATTTTAGCTTAATTTTTTAAAAGGCAAAACTGATTAATTCTATAAGTTATTTAATGAATAATTTAGTTGGAACATATTTTCTTTTGGAATATGTATTCCATATTATTTTTTGCACATTTTAGCTTAATTTTTTTTTAAATCTAAAACTCTGATTAGTCCTACAAGTTATTTAATGAACAATTTAGTTGAAGTGTATTTTTTTCTGGAATTATTATAAATTATTATAGTTTAGAAAATGAGAGTACATAAGAAAAGTTGAAAAATACTCAGAATAGGTTGACTGAAAGAACTTTAAATACACTATGTTAAAATAAATTTTAGTTTTGTCCCTGCAGATGTCCCAAAGCAAAGAAAAACCAGAGAAACAACCTGCTCCACAATAAGGAATTGAAGTTTTTTTTTTTTTTTGAAGAAAGATGGACATTCCAGAAAAGTATAAATTCAGTGTGACAAAATTATCTTTTCCTTCATATTAACTTTAGTTGTAACCTGTATGTTTATTTAAAGCAGATTCAAGCCTAATCACTTACTATTTATACATGAATATACACTTACAGCTTGGCTCCATTGAGAAACTATAAATTTCATCTACTGAACATTAGCAAAAAATTACATGTGTTTATCATCTGGATTATTCTCAGATTAATAGAGATAAATGACAAAACATAATCAGTAGCAGCTCTGCAACTTAATCATTGCATCTGAGCTATAGGAAGCACTTAATTACTCTCATTTACTAGGTTCAATCTAATGAGAAAGCATTAGCCAAATGAAAAGAATGCAGTACAAACAAACAAAATAGTTATACCATCATTAAAAAGAAACTCTGACAGTGCAGGTGACAGCATAGGCAGGATAAATTACCATAATGTTCTAAATGCTGAGCTGTCAGCATGCTAATGCCATGATCAGATACCCTGGGAATCTCAGCACTATAGCTGTCAGAAACAGGTATCATAAATCACCTCTGTCTACTGTACTGCTCATTATCACAGCTATAGTATACGTGTTTTTCAGCATACCTCAGGACGAATTTGAAGGGAACACTTACTCTTAAGAGTGGGTCTGTTTACTCTTGCAGACATTGTAGACAATCCTTGCCTAATAAATGGATACTTTATTTTGCAATAATGAACTACAGGATCTTAGAACGTGATAGGCTTCTGCTTTTAATTCATAAACCATTTGAATGAACAGACTGCAAAAACAGCACATTTTTCCAAGTTGTACAGTACAGTAGCAGTTTGCTAGATAAATTAAAGTTGTTCCATTTAAAGGAACATCATTATTTGAAAGCTATTCCTGAATCTGAAAAGCAAAAGTAGCAGCTACGAATTACAGCCACTTCTAATGCCTACATTTAATTTAATACACACTCTAACATTTAATAGGTAATATTTTATAGGTGAAAAAACTAATATTTTTTGAGCTCTTAATATGTATAATCTCTTTTAATCCTTAAAATAGCCTTGTAAGTTATGTATAATCTCTTTTAATCCTTAAAATAGCCTTGTAAGTTAGGTATTATTATCTGAATATTAGAGACAAGAAAGCCAAGGATATGAGAGTTTAAGAAATTTTCCCAAAGGCCACTAAGTAGTAAAACCATGTTTGAACTCAAGTCTATATAACAGAAAAGTTTATGCTGTTATCACTGGTAAAGTGATATTTTGAAGACAAAAGTATATGAACATATGAAACACAAAAGATTTCTCAAAAATTTTCTATGAATAAACAAATATATGCTATATTTCCAGTATAAATAAAATGGTATCAAACTGCTAATTTCCATTTCACTAAAAGAAACAGCTAGATGGAAAATGAGCTTTGCAATTTCACAACATAACCTGTAATGTATTTGTGTCAAGTTAACAGTTGCTCATGTTGATGTATATGTATTCCCAAAGTGGTTCATACTGAAAAGCACATGATATGTTTACAAAATAAAATGGTGTTTTTACATGCAAAAAAAAGTATTTTTTTTAAGTATTTTGATTGAGCATATTTTAAAAGTGCAAGGAAAAGGAAAGAAATACAATGAATGGTATATTCAGGAAGAAATGCACTATTTCCAAAGAAAATGAAAACGATGGATGATATTTTCTTATAACGTTTGCAGATTTTTCTCTGCTTATTCCAAAAAGAGGATGGTGTTTCTTATTGGCTTCTTGTGGTCTGGTGAGCAGCAAGGGATGGCAGAGGAGATTGTTCCAAGAATTGTTGTTTTAATGCTTTTGTCCAAAGGATGATTCAATCACACATTGAAATCTCAGTCAATTTTACTTTCCCAATGATATAGTTCTACCATGTTGTAACCAGAATTCTTATTAATGTGAATTTAAGTCCATCCCAGGTATGTATATCACAGCCCGTGATTCTTTAAAAAATAGATCCCTGATCCCGAATAGATTTAATGGTCATCTATTTTCCTAATGTTGAAAAAGCAAGTCTCAATATTTTTGTAGAATTATGACCCTTTTCTGGCCCCATCTGATTCTGAAACATATCACCACCTTCTTGGAGGCCTACTATGTCCCAAGCACTTTTACAAATAATAGTAAAACCACTGACCCCTACAAGTTAGGTATTATCATATATATCTTATAGATGAAGAAACTGAAGTCCAGAGGGTGGATGTGAACCAAGGCCAGTTTGGGACAATGTTTGTACAATAATACTCACTGTATAATACTGTCTTCTGCCATGTGTATAAACTTGCTTTCTCTTAGATTGTCAAGGGGAAAAATACTCCATAAATCTCATCTTAATTTATTTCTCCGATAATATTTTACAAAATGGTTAACCACATTTGGTGGTAGCCACTGGCTACCTCAGTACCATTAGACATGCTTTGGAAATGGGGAGAAGAGTTCTGAAACAGCTGGAGTTGCAAGCTTTGGAGGAATGCGTAGGCACAGGACTAGTGCCCTCCATGACCATCCCCAGTCCCTAGACGGCGCTCTGGGCTCAACTGCAGGGCTAGATTGAAGCAACTAGTGGAGATAAAGACACGGTTAGGGGGCATAGGAGGCGAGGGAATAGAAACTCTCCTCTAAATTGAAAGCCCACACAGCTTTCCTTTTCTTAACAATGACCCAGTTATCTGAAATACCATCCGAGTCAGGAGTAAGTACAGCTAGACATCATTTTTGTAATAAATGAGTGGCAATGGAATTGTTATGAATTGATTGCTACTGAACTACATTGTAATTTCAGAGGTGAAATTGATAAAATTGCATTTTCATTTTGACTGATTTTCAGAAACAAGGATTGCTAGGCTTGTACCTTTATGTTTCTCTCCCAATTCCTCCCTCTTCCCCCTTCCCCACCACCATGTGCTTAATGATTTAAAAAGTCTTTAAGACACAGGACAGGCTCTGTGCTAAAGAACAGGGACAGTGAGAGAGACAGGATACATTTGTCCTTGAGGAGTTCACCCAGGGCCAGAGCTAATTAACTTATTTTGGTATCTTTCATAAATAAGTATCTGTTGACAGAGTAAACAAATATGCTATTCCTTGTCATTTATGAGTTTAGAGGTCAGAATTTTCTTTGTCACAATACACTTTCACCTTTTTTCTTGAATTTCAAAAAATGGAATTCACTATGGCCACCATACTAGGGTTAGCAATCTTTTCATTCCCATGTTTGCTACACTTTTCTCCCCACATCCATCACCACTTTGATAAACATGAACTTTTCAGATCACCTCAGAGACTAAGTTCCTCTTAATGGAGGGGAAGGGGAGGATTCGCCTCTCCCCCAGAGAAAAATGACAGTAGCTTCATCAGTCAAGAAGATTTTATTGAGCTTCTCTTTGGGTATTCAGTGTTTCAGAAGACATTAAAAATTTTTTTCCAAAAACTAGGAATATGATTTTGAATATTTTTCTAACTATACTTCCTTCCTCCTGCAATAAACAGTAAGACTAAGCCAAGAAATGTTAAACCTGCTCACCCTGTAATTCTCCCTGTAAGAAATTAGTAAAATTGACTACAGTTCACATGGCATTTAAAAATTCCTATTAAAGCCACAATTTCAGTCAAATGTATTTCTTCATTGGAGTTCATTTTACTGAGCCTTAGAAATCCTGTATAATCTGACTGGTTAGGCTAGGGTTCAGATATTGATCTAGGTTAGCTTGACACTGCATACCAAGAATAGCCTGTATTTTTCCTGCTTGTGCTGCTTCTTGCAATGTCTTTAAACATTTTTCAAGAGTTCCAATTCCTTGCAAACTATATATGTTCAATAAACTCATTTACAGAATGAAGAGGGCAGCTTGTATCCAATGCCAAGTTGGTGATAATTAAAGGAAAGTAAAACCACAAGACGGAAACAAAAGACTGCTATCCAGTAATCAGGTCACTAGTCACCAGAACCCACAACATTTCTGCTATATGAACTCTTTAAAAGATGTATATGTCACCTTCAGAAAGCCTGGAGTCACGAAAAAGGAAGTGCAGAATGACAGTTGGGGAAGGAACAGCAAGCAGTATGAGACAGGCTTTTAACTTTAACTTTGCTTTAGAGATGAGCGGTCATTTGAGGACCATCATTATCCCTGTTCAGCAAGTATTACATTACTAATCTTTCTAACTCAGAGTGTTCACCATGGTTCACAATTATGAACAAGGAGGCAAGAATGAGTTTTATTTTTCTTAACAGCTTTACTGAGATATAATTCATTTACTGTACAATCTGCCCATTTAAAGTGTACAGTGGTATTTAGTATATTTTTAATATATTCACCTATATGTGCAACAATCATCACAGTAAGTTTTAGAACATTTAAATCACCTCAAAAGGAAACCTTCAGCTATCAACCCCCTGTGTCCCCATCCTTCCCCCAAAACCTAAACAAACACAAATCTACTTTCGGTCTCTATAGATTTCCCCATTCTGAACACTTTTTATAAACGGAATCATATAATATGTGGTCTTTTGTCACAGGCTTCTTTCACTTAGCATAATGATTTCAAGTTTCATCCATGTTGTAGCATGTATCAATACTGCATTTCTTTTTATTGATGAATAATATTCCATTACATGCATATACCTCATTTAATTTATTCATTCATTTGCTAATGGACATTTGGGTTGTTACCATCTTTTGGCTCTAGGATTAATACTGCTATGGCCATCTGTGTACATGTTTCTGTATGGATAAATGTTTTCATTTCTCTTGGGTATATACCTAGGAGTGGAATTGCTGAGTCATATAGTAACTCTATGCTTAACCATTTGAGGAACTGCCAGATAGATTTTGAAAGCAGCTGCACAATTCTACATTCCCATACTGTGAAGGTTTTGATTTCTCTAATTTCTCCACAGCCTCACTAACACCTGTTATTATCTGATATTTAGTCATCTTAGTAAGTGTGAAGTGTTATGTCATTGTGGCTTTGATTTGCATTTCCCTGATGACTAATGATGTTGAGCATCTTTTTCATGTACTTATTGGCCACTTGTGTATCTTTTCTGGAGAAATGTTTTTTCAGATCCTTTCCCTTTTTATAACTGGGTTATTTGACTTTTATTATTGAGTTGTAAGAATTTTTAATATATTCTGGATACAAGTCTCCTATACTAGATACATGATTTGTAAATATTTTCTCCCATTCTGTGGGTTGTCTTTTTACTTTCTTAACAGTGTCCTTTGAAGCAAAAAACTTTTAAATTTTTATAAATCCAATTTATGTATGTTTTCTTTTGTTGTTTGTGTTTTTGGAGTCATAGCTAAGATGTGTCATGTCTAATCATGAAGATTTATTTACCCGTATGATTCTTCTATAAAACTCTTCCAAGAGTTTTATAGTTTTAGATCTCATATTTAGGTCTATGATCCATTTTGAGTTAATTTTTATGTATGGTGTGAGGTAAGGGCCCAACTTCATTCTTTGCATGTGGCTCTCCAATTGTCCCAGCATCATTTGTTTAAAAGACTATTCTTTCCCCCATTGGATAGTCATGGCACACTTGTCGAAAACCAATTGGCCACAGATGTGTGGGTTTATTTCCAGATTCCAGTTCTAGTCCATTGATCTATATGGCTATCCCTGTGCCGGTATACACTGTTTTGATTACTGTAGCTTTGTAATAAGTTTCGAAATCAAGAAGTGTGAGCCCTCTTACTTTGTTCTTCTCAAAGCTGTTTTGACTATTCTGGGTTCCTTGTGATTCCCTATGAATTTTAGAATCAGCTTGTTAATTTTGACAAAGAAGTCAGCTGGGATTCTGATGGGGATTGCATTGAATGTGTAGATCAATTTGGGGAGTGTTTCAGTTTGCTAAAGCTGCCAGAATGCAATATAACAGAAATGGTATGGTTTTTACAATGGGGACTTATTAAGTTTAAACTTACAGCTCTTGGGCCATGAAAATGTCCAACTCAAGGCATCAACAGGATGATACAATACCTGGACTCTGAAGACAGGCTGCAGGCATCCAGGACACCTCTGTCACATGGGAAGGTACATGGACGGTGTCTGCTGGCTCTTCGTTCCTGGGTTTCATTACTTTCAGCTTCTGGTTCCAGTGGCTTTGTCTCTGGGTTTCTGTGGGACCTCTCTTAGCTTCTTTGGGGCTTTTCTCCATGAGCTTCCTTAATTTCATCTCTTATAAAGGACTCCAGTAAAAGGAATAAGACCCATCTTGGGCAATTACTCAATTGAAACAACCTAATCAAAAGTTCTCACCCACAATAGGTCTACACCCACAGAAGGGATTAAAAGAACATGGCCTTTTCTGGGGGTATATAACAGATTCAAACCACCACAGAGAATATTGCCATTTTAACAATGTTAAGTCTTCCGATCCATGAACATGAAATGTTTTCCCAATAACATAGATCTTCTTTAATTTCGTTCAAGAATGTTTTGTATTTTCAGAGTATAAGTTTTTCAATTCTTTTGTTAAATTTATTCCTAAGTATTTTATTATTTTTAATGCTATTCTTAATGGAATTGTTTTTTTAATTTCATTTTTGGATTGTTCATTGCAAGTATATAGAAATATAATAGTTTTTTGTATACTGCTCTTGTATTTCTATAATCTTGCTGAACTTGTTTATTAGTTCTATACAGGCATTCCTCAGAGATATTGCAGGTTTGGTTCCAGACCACAGCAATAAAGTCAACATCGCAATAAAAAGAGTAACTTTTTGGTTTCCTAGTGCATATAAAAGTTGTTTACACTACACTCTAGTCTATAACTTGTGCAATAGCATTACATCTAAAAAATCAATGTACGTATCTTAATTTAAAAATACTTTATTGCCAAAAAATGCTAACTATCATCTGAGCCTTCAGTGAGTCATAATCTTTTGGTGGTGGAGGGTCTTGCCTTGATGTTGATGCCTGCTGATTGATCAAGTTGGTTGCTAAAGGTTGGGGTGGCTGTGGCAATTTCTTAAAATAAGACAAAAAAGAAGTCTGCCAGAACAATTAACTCTTCCTGTCATGAAAGATTTCTCTGTAGCATGTGATGCTGTTTGAGAGCATTTTCCCCATATTGGAATGTCTTTTAAAATTGGAGTCAATCCTCTCAGACCCTGCCACTGCTTTACCAATAAAGTTGATGTAATGTTCTAAATCCTTTGTTGTCATTTCCACAATGTTCACAGCATTTTTACCAGTAGACGCCATCTCTAGAAACCACATTGTTTGCTCATCCATAAGAAGCAACTCCTCATCCATTAAAATTTTATCATGACATTGCAGCAATTCAGTCACATCTTCAGGCTCCACTTTAATGCCAGTGCTCTTGCTATTTCTACCACATCTGTGGTTACTTCTTCCATTGAAGTCTTGAACCCTCAAAGTCATGAATAAGGGTAGAACTGACTTCTCCCATACTCCTGTTAATGTCGATATTTTGATCTTCCCCCTGAATCACGTATGTTCTTAATGGCATCTAGAATGCTAGAAGGTTTACAATTGGAGTAGTCAGAACACACACGTTTATCAATTAATTTTGCCATCTTATTTGGGTGCGGTTCATGGTGTCCCAAAACCATTACAATAGTAACATCAAAATTACAGACCACATATCACCATAACACATACAATAATAAAGAAAAAGTTTTAAAGATTGTGAGAATTACCAAAATGTGACCCAGGGACATGAAGTGAGCATATGTTCTTGGCAAAATGGAGTCTGTCTACTTGTTCAATGCAGGATTGCCACAAACCTTCAATGTGTAAAAAATGCAATATCTGCAAAGCGCAATAAAGTGAAGTGTCATAAAACAAGGTACGCCTGTAGTATATTAGTGGATTTCTTCAGATTTTCTATATATGATCATGTCAACTGTGAACAGAGAAAGTTTACTTCATCCTCTCTAATCTGCAGGCCTTCTTCCTCTTTAATCTGCATGCCTTTTATTTCTATTTCTTGCTATTCCTGCTACCCCTATTTTTTTGCTCTGGCTATTCTGGCACAATGTTGAACAGAAGTGGCAAAAGCAGATATCCTTGCCTTGTTTCGGATCTTGGGAGGAAAGCACCCATTCTTTTACCAGGGAGTATGATATGATGTTAGCTGATGTTTTTTTGTAGAAGCCCTTTAATAGGTTGAGGAAATTCCCTTCTGTTCTTAGTGTAAGTCTTTCTACCATGAAAGGGTGACGGATTTTGTCAAAAGCTTTTTCTGCACCCACTGAGATAATCATGTGATTTATTTATTTTTATTCTATTGATATGATGTATTACCTTAATTGATTTTCAGATATTGAATCACCCTTGCATTTCTGGGATAAATCCTACTTGGTCATGATGTGTAATTCTTTTTATATGCTGCTGGAGCTGGTATGCTAGTATTTTGTTGAAGATTTTTATATCCACATTCATAATTGTTATTGGTCTGTTGTTTTCCTTTCTTGCTTTTGTCTGTTTTTGTTATCAGTGTAATAGTGGCCTCATAAAATGGTTGGGAGGTGTTCCCTCTTGTTTTTTGGGAAGAGTTTGCAAAGAATTTTATTAATTCTTCTTTAAATGTTTGGTAGAATTTAACAGTGAAGCCATCTGGACCTGAGCTTTATTTATGAGTATTTTTTTTGATTACTACTTCAATCACTTATTATAGATCTATTCAGATTGTCTATTTCTTCTTGAGTCAATTTCAGTAGTTTATGTCTTTCTAGGAATTTGTCCATTTCATCTAATTTATCTAATTTGTTAGTGTACAATTGTTCAGAGTATTCTTTTATATATATATATATTTTATTTCTGTAGGGTCAGTAGTAATGTCCCATCTGTCATTTCTTTTTTACCTTCTTAAAAAATTTTAAAATTTTATTTAGGTCAAATTCAAATAACATAAAATTGACCATTTTAAAGTCAACAATTCAGTGGTATTTAGTATATTCACAATGTTGTACATCACTTCAATCTAATTCCAAAACATTTTCATCACCCCAAAAAGAAATCCCATGCTCATTAAGCAGTTGTTCCCTATTGCTGCCTCCCCCAGCCCCTGGCAACCATGAATCGGTATTCTGTCTCCATAGATATTTCAAATATTTCATAGAAATGGGATCATACAATATGTAACCTTTTAAAGTATCTGAAGAAACCAGAAGATATGGATAATCCAAACACCCAAATCAAAAGATCAGAGGAGACAAAGTACTTGGAGCAATTAATCAAAGAAGTAATCACAAACCACAAGATCATGGCTCAGGATATAAAGGACATGAAGAAGACCCTAGAAGAGCAAAAAGAAGAATCTGCAAGAGTAAATAAAAAACAGATGAGCTTATGGAAATAAAAGAAACTGGTGATCAAATTAAAAAGACCTTGGAAACACATAGCAGCAGGTTAGAAGAACTTGAAGAACGAATTGGCAAACTTGAAGAAAACGTTCTGGAGAGTGAAAGTACAAAAGAATGAATGGAGAAAAAAATCGGAAAATTTGAAATGGACTCAGCAATATGATGGACAACATGAAGTGCACCAATATAAGAAGCATTGGTGTTCCAGAAGGGGAAGAGAAGGGTAAAGGTCTAGGAATAGTATTCAAAGACATTGTTGGGGAAAACTTCCCAACTCTTCTAAGTGACATAAATATGCAAATCACAGACACTCAATGAACTCCAAGTAGAATAAATCCAAATAAATCCACTCTAAGACATATTCTGATTAGGTTGTCAAATGCTGAAGAGAAGGAGCAAGTTCTGAAAGCAGCAAGAGAGAAGCAATTCACCACATACAAGGGAAACAACATAAGACTAAGTAATGACTACTCAGCAGCCACCATGGAGGCGAGAAGGCAGTGCTATGACATATTCAAAATTCTGAAAGAGAAAAATTGCCAACCAAGAATTCTTTATCCAGCAAGAATCTTTAGAGACAAACAAATGTTGAGAGAATCTGCTACCAAGAGATACTAAAGGGAGCCTTACTGGCAGAGAAAAAAAGAAAGGAGAGACAAGTATGGAGAAGGGTCCAGAACTAAAGAGTTTTAGTAAGGGTACATTAAAGGAAATAAATAGAGAGAGGGAAAAAATATATATCTGACAAATAAAAACCAAAGGAGAGGATGGCTGATTCAAGAAATATTATTCCCAGATAAAATAGACTATAAATGCAAGGATGTTATAAGAGACAAAGAAGGTTTCTATATGCTAATAAAATGGACAATTCAGTAAGAAGAAATAACAATTACAAATGTCTGTGCACCCAGTCAGGGTGCCCCAAAGTACATGAGAGAAACATTGACAAAACTGAAGGAAGCAATAGATGTTTCCACAATAATTGTGGGAGAGACTTCAATACTTCACTCTCTTCTGTAGATAGATCAATCAGACAGAAGATCAATAAGGAAACTGAAAGCCTAAATGATCTGATAAAAGAATTTGAATTAACAGACATATATAGAACATTACATCCCAAATCACCAGGATACACATTCTTCTCTAGTGCTCATGGAACTTTCTGCAGAATAGATAATATGCTGGGCCATAAAATGAGCCTCAATAAGTTTAAAAAGACAGAAATTATTCAAAGCACATTCTCTGATCACAATGGAATACAATTAGAAGTCAATAACCATCAGAGATTTAGAACATTCACAACTATCTGGAGGTTAAACAACACACACCTAAGCAATCAGTGGGTTAAAGAAGAAATAGCAAGCGAAAATGCTAAATATAGAGAGACAAATGAAAATGAGAGCACAACATATTAAAACTTATGCGATGCAGTGAAGGCGGTATTGAAGAGGAAATTTATAGCTCTAAACGCATATATTAAAAAGGAAGAAAGAGCTAAAATCAAAGAACTAATGAAACAACTGAAGAAGCTAGAAAATGAACAGCAAACTAATTCGAAACCAAGTAGAAGAAAAGAAATAACAAGAATTAAAGTGGAAATAACTGACATGGAGAACAAAAAAACAATAGAGAGAATAAATAACACCAAAAGTTGATTCTTTAAAAAGATCAACAAGATTGACAAGCCCTGTATTAGTTAGGGTTCTCTAGGGAAACAGAATCAATGAGAAGTGTCTCTGGCTATAAAAGTTATAAAAGTGACTCACGCAACTGTGGGTATGCATGAGCCCAAATTCTGTAGGGCAGTCAGCAAACTGTCAACTCCAAGGAAGATGTCCGATGAACTCCTCAGGAAACGAACCGGCAACTTCGACAAACTCATCAGGAAATGAACTGGGATCTTCTATGAACGAGTTCGATGAACTCCTCAGGATACAAACCGGCAACTTCGACGAACTTCTCAGGAAATGCTTCACTGGGCAGTCGAAGAAGTGAAGGTCCTCTATCTGTCTCGCTTGTAAGTCTTCAACTGATTAATTGGATTAAATCCAGCCAATTGCATTCTCTCATTGTGGAAAACACACCCTTTGGTGAATCATCAGCCACAGCTGCAGTCAACTGACTGATGATTTAATAAACCACCCTGCTGGTTTATTAACCAGCCGCAAACATCCTCGCAGCAATTGTTAGGCCAGTGTTTGCTTGACCAGACAGCTGGGTACTATCACCTGGCCAAGTTGACACATGAACCTAACCATCACAAGCCCCTAGCTAGACTGACAAAATAAAAAAGAGAGAAGACCCAAATAAACAAAATAATAAATGAGAGAGGTGACATTACTGTGGATTTCAGAAATTAAAAAAAATATAAGAGGGTACTATGAACAACTGTTTGCCAACAAACCAGATAATGTAGAGGAAATGGACAATTTCCTGGAAACACATGAACAACCTAGACTGACCAGAGAAGAAACAGAAGACCTCAACAAACTAATCACAAGCAAAGAGATCCAATCAGTCATCAAAAAGCTTCCCACAAACAAATGCCCAGGGCCAGGTGGCTTCACAGGGGAATTCTACCAAATTTTCCAAAAAGAACTAACATCCATCTTACTTAAACTCTTTAAAAACAATGAAGAAAATGGAATACTACCTAACTCATTTTATGAAGCTAACATCATTCTAATAACAAAACCAGGTAAAGATGCTACAAAAAAGGAAAACTACAGGCCAATCTCCCTAATGAATATAGATGCAAAAATTCTCAACAAAATACTTGCAAATCGAATCCAAAGACATATTAAAAAAATCATACACCATGACCAAGTGGGGTTCATTCCAGCCATGCAAGGATGGTTCAATATAAGAAAATCAATCAAGGTAATACAATAAAATCAAAAGGGAAAAATCAAATGATCATCTCAATAGATGCTGAAAAGCATTTGACAAAATCCAGCAGCCTTTTTTGATAAAAACACTACAAAAGATAGGAATTGAAGGAAACTTCCTCAATATGATAAAGAGCATATATGAGAAACCCATAGTCAGCATAGTACTCAATGGCAAAAGACCGAAAGCTTTCCCTCTAAGATCAGGAACAAGACTGTTATTCAACATTGTGCTAGAAGTGTCAGCCAGAGCAGTCCGTCAAGACAAAGAAATAAAAGGCATCCAAATTGGAAAAGAAGAAGTAAAACTGTCATTATTTGTAGATGATATGATCTTATGTCTGGAAAACCCTGAGAAATCAATAACACAGCTACTTGAGCTAATAAGCAAATTTAGCAAAGTAGCGGGATACAAGATTAATGCACATAAGTCAGCAATGCTCCTATATACTAGAAATGACCAAACTGAAAAGACACTCAAGAAAAAGATTCCATTCTCAACAGCAACTAAAAAAATCAAGTACCTAGGAAGAAACTTAACCAAGGATGTAAAAGACCTATACATAGAAAACTACATAGCTTTACTAAAAGAAATAGAAGGGGCCCTAAAAATATGGAAAAATATTTCATGTTCATGGATAGGAAGGCTAAATGTCATTGAGATACCAATTCTACCCAAACTCATCTAAAAATTCAATGCAACAACCTACTTTGCAGACTTGGAAAAGCTAGTTATCAAATTTTTTGGAAGGGAAAGATGCCTTGAATTGCTAAAAACATTCTAAAAAAGAAAAAACGAAGTGGGAAGACTTACACTCCCTGACTTCGAAGCTTATTATAAAGTCACAGTAGTCAAAACAACATGGTACTGGCACAACATAGACATACTGATCAATGGAAATTGAATCAAGAATTTGGAGATGAACCCCCATAGCTATGGTTGACTGATCTTTGATAAGGCACCTGCGCCAGTTTGAGTGTATTGTGTCCCCCAAATGCCATTATCTTTGTAGTCTTGTGGGGCAGAAGTTTTTGGTGCTGGTTGGATTTGCTTGGAATGTGCCCCACCCAGCTGTGGGAGATGATTCTGATGAGCTCTTCCCATGGAGGCGTGGCCCCGCCCATTTGGGGTGGGCCTTGATCGATGGAGCTATATAAATGAGCTGACTCAAAGAGAGGAAACTGAGTGCAGCTGGGAGTGATGTTTTGAAGAGGAGAAAGCTTGCTAGAGAGGAGTGTCCTGGGAGAAAGCCGTTTTGAGGCCGGAGCTTTGGAGCAGACGCCAGCTGCCTTCCCAGCTAACAGAGGTTTTCTGGACGCCATTGGCCATCCTCTGGTGAAGGTACCCGATTGCTGAGGTGTTACCTTGGATGCTTTGTGGCCTTAAGACCATAACTGTGTAATGAAATAAACCCCCGTTTTATAAAAGCCTATCCATCTCTGGTGTTTTGCATTCTGCAGCATTCGCAAACTAGGACAGCACCCAAAACCACTGACTGGGACATAACAGTCTCTTCAACAAATGGGGCTAGGAGAGCTGGATATCCATATCAAAAAGAACGAAAGAGGACCCCTACCTTACACCCTACACAAAAATTAACTCAAAATGGATTAAACACCTCGACATAAGAGACAATACCATAAATCTCCTAGAATATAATGTAGGGAAACATCTTCAAGACCTTGTATTAGGAGGTCACTTCTTAGACTTTACACCCAAAGCACAAGCAACAAAAGAAAAAACAGATAAATGGGGACTCTTCAAACTTAAAAGCTTCTGTACCTCAAAGGAATTTGTCAAAAAGGTGAAGAGGCAGCCAACTCAACGGGAAAAAACATTTGGAAGCCATGCATCTGACAAAAGACTGATATCTTACATATATAAAGAAATCCTACAACTCAACGACAATAGTACAAACAGCGAAATTATAAAATGGGCAAAAGATATGGAAAGACATTTTTCTGAAGAGAAATACAAATGCCAAAAAACACAGGAAAAAATGTTTGTCTTCACTGGCTATTAGGGAGATGCAAATTAAGACTACAATGAGATATCATCTCACACCAATCAGATTGGCTGCCATTAAACAAACAGGAAACTACAAATGTTGGAGAGGATGCAGAGAAACTGGAACTCTTATTCATTGTTGGTGGGACTATATAATGGTTCAGCCACTCTGGAAGACAGTCTGGTGGTTTCTTAGAAAATGAGATATAGAGCTACCCTTAGATCCAGCAATTGCATTTCTCAGTATATACTCAGAAGATCTGAAAGCAGTGACACAGACAGATATTTGCACATCAATGTTCACAGCAGCATTATTCACAATTGCCAAGAGATGGAAATAATCCAAATATCTTTCAACAGATGAATGGATAAACAAAATGTGGTATATACACACAACAGAATACTATACGGCAGTAAGAAGAAACGAGATCATGAAACATATAACAACACAGATGAACCCTGAAGACATACTGTTGAGCGAAATAAGCCAGGCACAAAAAGAGAGATATTGTATTACCACTAATGTGAACTCTGTAAAATGTAAAACAAATGGCTTATATTGTAGCATGTAGGGGACCTAGCAATAGACAGCAAACAGTGAAGGGGGAATGATAATCTAATAAGAACAGATAAGTTATGGAGGGTAAATTTGATGTTCTGGGAATGCTCAGGAACTACTATGGTTTGTTAATTTCTGGGAGTATGGTAGGAATAAGTTCGCAGAACTGTAGTTATTTTAGGTTACTTGTTTTTCTTATTCCTTTGTTGGGTTATAGTTTGTTTATTTTCTTGGGGTAGGGTAGGAACATGTTGGAAGCAACGTATTTATTTTAGGTTGTTTTTCTTATTTCTTTGTTTGGTTATGGTTTAATTTTCTTGGGGTATGATAGGAACATGTTGGAAGCAATGTAGTTATTTTAGGTTGTTTTTTCTTATTTCTTTGTTTTGGTTTTGTTTGAAATGTATTTTTTATTATTTGTTTTTTAATATTGTGATAAAGTTTAAAAAAAACAATGAATGAGTGTCAAAAAAACTAAATGAAAAATGGAGGGAGGAGGGGAATGGAATATTTTGGATGTTCTTTTTTAATTTTAATTTATTTTTTGCAGTAATGAAAAAGTTCAGAGATCGATTGTGGTGATGAATGCACAGCTATATGAAGACACTATGAAAAACTGTACACTTTGAAGGACTGTATGTTATGTGAAAATATCTCAATAAAATTGTATTTAAATAATAAAAAAAAGAAAGTATGGGGAGTCATTGAAGGACTGACTCTCAGAAAGACTATTCTATTAACTTTGTGTAGAATGTTTAGGAATGGAGAGTCAAGACTGGAATTATGGGGACCTATTAAGAGGAAGATGGAAAATAATGATGATCTGAATCAAGGCAGAGCCAAAAAAAAGAAGTTTTGAAGATAGAAGAACAGTCCAAATGATCTCCATATCTTATAAGGAGAGGATGATACTCACTTAGCAGGAGGGGGAGAAGTGGAAGATGAATGATTAAATCTTAGAAATGAAGAGTTTGAAGGAGTCCATTATTCATACAGGTGGAGATAACGAGAAGGAAGATAGATATGAAAGCCAAAGGGCTGGTAAAAAGCCAGCAGTAAAGCAATGGACTACATGTTCTGCCACAGCACTAAAAAAGCTATGCCAAGAAGAGAGAGGGCACAACGATGGCGCTCACGTCATTATGTGATTATGTGTTTACTTATTTTATAACTTCATGGGTATTAACTAGCTTAATCTTCATATCATCCCTAGGAGATGACTACTTTATTATCCTTATTTTAGAGATGAGGAAACAGAAGCATAAAGAGGTAAAAACATTTGTCCAAAGTCATACAATTAGGAAGTTACTCAGTTGGAATTTAAAGGCATCATGTCTTATATACTATATCATGATACTGACAAATTGATTAGAAAAATATTATTTTTAGAAACCTGTAATTAATTTTTAACCTCATTTTTTTCTGATAATAAGAGCAATAATATCTGGAGATAATTTTAACAAATGTATAAATACAAAAAAAGGCATATAATAGTACCACCTCAAGGCAACCATTGTTCACATTTTATTATGTTTCCTTCCAGTCATTTTTTTTTTTTTTTTTTTGGGATGCATATCTTTTATTTTAATATTTGCGTCTTAGAAAAAAACTGTATATAATGAATACAACACTTACTTTTACAGACATCATAGCTTAAAACAAGGCAAAATTGAACTTCAAACAGTGATTAGGTTAAAAAATCATTGTACTTGGTGATGGATATGGTAGTAGTTTGAAGGTGCTTTTTTTTTTTTTTTTTTTAATTCAGTTTTATTGAAATACATTCATAAACCATACAGTCATCCATGGTATACAATCAACTGTTCACAGTATGATCATATAGTTATGCGTTCATCACCACAATCTATTTCTGAACATTTTCCTTACATCAGAAAGAATCAGAAAAAGAATAAAAAATAAAAGTGAAAAGAGAATACCCAAACCATCCCCCCATCCCACCCTATTTGTCATTTAGTTTTTACTCCCATTTTTCTACTGATTTTTTTTCAATTTTTTAACTTTGTTTATCAAAAAATTAAAAACAAACAGGCAAACAACAACCAAAAAAACCCCACGATATTTCAAACAAAGCAATGGATTAAGGAAAACAAATAACCTAAAATAACTACTTTGCTTCCAATATGTTCCTACCATACCCCAAGAAAATTAATAAACCATGTCCAAACAGAGGAATAAGAAAAACAAATAATCTAAAATAACTACATTGCTTCCAACATGTTCCTACCATACCCCAAGAAAATTAACAACCCCTAAGAAAACAAAGGAATAAGAGAAAAAAAAACCTAAAATAACTCTAATGCTTCCAACATGATCTTACTATATCCAAGAAAGTTTACAAACCATAATCATTCCTGAGCATTCCCATAACATTGAGATTACCCTCCATAGTTTATCTGTTCTTATTAGATTATCATTCCCCCTCCACTAATTGGTATCTCTAGGTCCCCTACATTCTACAGTATAAAACATTGTACATTTCTCACAGAATTCACATTAGTGGTAACATATAATATCTCTCTTTTTGTGCCTGGCTTATTTTGCTCAGCATTATGTCTTTTTTTTTTTTTTTTTTTTTTTTTAATCTTCATTTTATTGAGATATATTCATATACCACGCAGTCATACAAAACAAATTGTACTTTTGATTGTTCACAGTACCATTACATAGTTGTATATTCATCACCCAAATCAATCCCTGACACCTTCATTAGCACACACACAAGAATAACAAGAATAATAATTAGAGTGAAAAAGAGCAATTGAAGTAAAAAAGAACACTGGGTACCTTTGTCTGTTTGTTTCCTTCCCCTATTTTTCTACTCATCCATCCATAAACTAGACGAAGTGGAGTGTGGTCCTTATGGCTTTCCCAATCCCCTTGTCACCCCTCATAAGCTACATTTTTATACAACTGTCTTCGACATTCATGGGTTCTGGGTTGTAGTTTGATAGTTTCAGGTATCCACCACCAGCTACCCCAATTCTTTAGAACCTAAAAAGGGTTGTCTAAAGTGTGCATAAGAGTGCCCACCAGAGTGACCTCTCGGCTCCTTTTGGAATCTCTCTGCCACTGAAGCTTATTTCATTTCCTTTCACATTCCCCTTTTGGTCAAGAAGATGTTCTCCATCCCAAGATGCCAGGTCTACATTCCTCCCGGGAGTCATATTCCACGTTGCCAGGGAGATTCACTCCCCTGGGTGTCTGATCCCACGTAGGGGGGAGGGCAGTGATTTCACCTTTCAAGTTGGCTTAGCTAGAGAGACAGGGCCACATCTGAGCAACAAAGGGGCATTCGGGAGGAGGCTCTTAGGCACAACCATAGGGAGGCCTAGCCTCTCCTTTGCAGCAACCGTCTTCCCAAGGGTAAAACCTGTGGTAGAGGGTCCAACCCATCAAACCACCAGTCCCCTATGTCTGTCGTCATGTTAGCAACCATGGAGGTGGGGTAGGCGAATATCCCTGCATTCTCCACAGGCTCCTCAAGGGGGCACTACATCTTTCTTTTTTTTTTTTTTTTTTAACTTTCCCTTCTTTTTTAAATCAACTGTATGAAAAAAAAGTTAAAAAGAAAACAAACATACAATAAAAGAACATTTCAAAGAGACCATAACAAGGGAGTAAGAAAAAGACAACTAACCTAAGATATCTGCTTAACTTCCAACATGTTCCTACTTTACCCCAAGAAAGTTACCTAATATAGCAACATTTCTGTGAACTTGCTCCTACTATATCCATCAGAAATTAACAGACCATAGTCATTCCTGGGCATCCCCAGAACGTTAAATAGCTTATCTGTTCTTCTTGGATTATTGTTCCCCCTTCCATAATTGGTCTCTATTGCTAGTTCCCCTACATTCTACATTATAAACCATTTGTTTTACATTTTTCAAAGTTCACATTAGTGGTAGCATATAATATTTCTCTTTTTGTGCCTGGCTTATTTCGCTTAGCATTATGTCCTCAAGGTTCATCCATGTTGTCATATGTTTCACGAGATCGTTCCTTCTTACTGCCGCGTAGTATTCCATCGTGTGTATATACCACATTTTATTTATCCACTCATCTGTTGAAGGACATTTGGGTTGTTTCCATCTCTTGGCAATTGTGAGTAATGCTGCTATGAACATTGGCGTGCAGATATCTGTTCGTGTCACTGCTTTCCGATCTTCCGGGTATATACCGAGAAGTGCAATCGCTGGATCGAATGGTAACTCTATATCTAGTTTTCTAAGGAACTGCCAGACTGACTTCCAGAGTGGCTGAACCATTATACAGTCCCACCAACAATGAATAAGAGTTCCAATTTCTCCACATCCCCTCCAGCATTTGTAGTTTCCTGTTTGTTTAATGGCAGCCATTCTAACCGGTGTTAGACGGTATCTCATTGTGGTCTTAATTTGCATCTCTCTAATAGCTAGTGAAGCTGAACATTTTTTCATGTGTTTCTTGGCCATTTGTATTTCCTCTTCAGAGAACTGTCTTTTCATATCTTTTGCCCATTTTATAATTGGGCCGACTGTACTATTGTCATTGAGTTGTAGGATTTCTTTATATATGCAAGATATCAGTCTTTTGTCAGATACATGGTTTCCAAAAATTTTTTCCCATTGAGTTGGCTGCCTCTTTACCTTTTTGAGAAATTCCTTTGAGGTGCAGAAACTTCTAAGCTTGAGGAGTTCCCATTTATCTATTTTCTCTTTTGTTGCTTGTGCTTTGGGTGTAAAGTCTAGGAAGTGGCCGCCTAATACAAGGTCTTGAAGATGTTTTCCTACATTATCTTCTAGGAGTTTTATGGTCCTTTCTTTTATATTGAGATCTTTGGTCCATTTTGAGTTAATTTTTGTGTAGGGGGTGAGGTAGGGGTCCTCTTTCATTCTTTTGGATATGGATATCCAACTCTCCCAGCCCCATTTGTTGAAAAGACCATTATGACTCAGTTCAGTGACTTTGGGGGCCTTATCAAAGATCAGTCGACCATAGATCTGAGGGTCTGTCTCCGAATTCTCAATTCGATTCCATTGATCTATATGTCTATCTTTGTGCCAGTACCATGCTGTTTTGGCAACTGTGGCTTTATAATAAGCTTCAAAGTCAGGGAGTGTAAGTCCTCCCACTTCCTTTTTCTTTTTTAGAGTGTCTTTAGCAATTCGAGGCATCTTCCCTTTCCAAATAAATTTGATAACTAGCTTTTCCAAGTCTGCAAAGTAGGTTGTTGGAATTTTGATTGGGATTGCATTGAATCTGCAGATGAGTTTGGGTAGAATTGACTTCTTAATGACATTTAGTCTTCCTATCCATGAACATGGAATATTTTTCCATCTTTTAAGGTCCCCTTCTATTTCTTTTAGTAGAGTTATGTAGTTTTCTTTATATAGGTCTTTTACATCTTTGGTTAAGTTGATTCCTAAGTACTTGATTTTTTTAGTTGCTATTAAAAATGGTATCTTTTTCTTGAGTGTCTCTTCAGTTTGTTCATTTCTAGCATATAGAAACATTACTGACTTATGTGCATTCACCTTGTATCCCGCTACTTTGCTAAATTTGTTTATTAGCTCTAGTAGCTGTATCGTCGATTTCTGAGGGTTTTCTAGATATAAGATCATATCCTCTGCAAACAATGACAGTTTTACTTCTTCTTTTCCAATTTGGATGCCTTTTATTTCTTTGTCTTGCCGGATTGCCCTGGCTAGCACTTCCAGCACAATGTTGAATAACAGTGGTGATAGCGGGCATCCTTGTCTTGTTCCTGATCTTAGAGGGAAGGCTTTCAGTCTCTCACCATTGAGTACTATGCTGGCTGTGGGTTTTTCATATATGCTCTTTATCATGTTGAGGAAGTTTCCTTCAATTCCTACCTTTTGAAGTGTTTTTATCAAAAAGGGATGTTGGATTTTGTCAAATGCTTTTTCAGCATCTATTGAGATGATCAATTGATTTTTCCCTTTTGACTTGTTAATGTGTTGTAATACATTGATTGATTTTCTTATGTTGAACCATCCTTGCATGCCTGGAATGAACCCCACTTGGTCATGGTGTATGATTTTTTTAATGTGTCTTTGGATTCGATTTGCAAGTGTTTTGTTGAGGATTTTTGCATCTATATTCATCAGGGAGATTGGCCGGTAGTTTTCCTTTTTTGTAGCATCTTTGCCTGGTTTTGGTATTAGATTGATGTTAGCTTCATAAAATGAGTTAGGTAGTGTTCCATTTTCTTCAATGTTTTGAAAGAGTTTGAGTAAGATTGGTGTCAGTTCTTTCTGGAAAGTTTGGTAGAATTCCCCTGTGAAGCCATCTGGCCCTGGGCATTTATTTGTGGGAAGATTTTTGATGACTGATTGGATCTCTTTGCTTGTGATCGGTTGGTTGAGGTCTTCTGTTTCTTCTCTGGTCAGTCTAGGTTGTTCATATGTTTCCAGGAAATTGTCCATTTCCTCTACATTATCCAGTTTGTTGCCATACAGTTGTTCATAGTATCCTCTTATAATTTTTTTAATTTCTTCAGGATCTGCAGTTATGTCACCTTTTTCATTCATTATTTTGTTTATATGGGTCTTCTCTCTTTTTGATTTTGTCAGTCTAGCTAGGGGCTTGTCAATCTTGTTGATCTTCTCAAAGAACCAACTTTTGGTGATATTTATCCTCTCTATTGTTTTTTTGTTCTCTATGTCATTTATTTCTGCTTTAATCCTTGTTATTTCTTTTCTTGTACTTGGTTTAGGATTGGTTTGCTGTTCATTTTCTAGCTTCTTCAGTTGATCCATTAGTTCTTTGATTTTGGCTCTTTCTTCCTTTTTAATATATGCGTTTACTGCTATAAATTTCCCCCTTAGCACTGCTTTTGCTGCATCCCATAAGTTTTGGTATGTTGTGTTCTCATTTTCATTCGTCTCTATATATTTAGCAATTTCTCTTGCTATTTCTTCTTTAACCCACTGATTGTTTAGGAGTGTTTTGTTTAACCTCCAGGTATTTGTGAATTTTCTAAGTCTCTGATGGTTATTGACTTCTAATTGTATTCCATTGTGGTCAGAGAATGTGCTTTGAATAATTTCAATCTTTTTAAATTTATTGAGGCTTGTTTTATGTCCCAGCATATGATCTATTCTGGAGAAAGTTCCGTGAGCACTAGAAAAGTATGTGTATCCTGGTGATTTGGGATGTAATGTCCTGTATATGTCTGTTAGATCTAATTCATTTATCAGATTGTTTAGGTTTTCAATTTCCTTATTGGTCTTCTGTCTGGTTGATCTATCTATAGGAGAGAGTGATGTGTTGAAGTCTCCCACAATTATTGTGGAAACATCAATTGCTTCCTTTAGTTTTGCCAGTGTTTCTCTCATGTATTTTGTGGCACCTTGGTTGGGTGCATAGACATTTACGATTGTTATTTCTTCTTGCTGAATTGCCCCTTTTATTAGTACGTAGTGGCCTTCTTTGTCTCTCAAAACATCCCTGCATTTGAAGTCTATTTTATCTGAGATTAATATTGCTACACCTGCTTTCTTTTGGCTGTAGCTTGCATGAAATATTTTTTTCCATCCTTTTACTTTCAGTTTCTTTGTGTCCCTGTGTCTAAGATGAGTCTCTTGTATGCAACATATTGATGGTTCATTTTTTTTGATCCATTCTGCGAATCTATATCTTTTAATTGGGGAGTTTAATCCATTTACATTCAACGTTATAACCGTGAAGGCAATTCTTGAATCAGCCATCTTATCCTTTGGTTTATGTTTGTCATATTTTTCCCCTCTGTCTATTAATATCCTTTATTGCACCCATACCGAATCTCTTTAGTACTGAACCTTTCTCCAAGTCTCTCTGTCCTTTCTTTGTTTCTCTGTCTGTAGGGCTCCCTTGAGTATCTCCAGTAGGGCAGGTCTCTTGTTAGCAAATTCTCTCAGCATTTGTTTGTCTGTGAAAAATTTAAGCTCTCCCTCAAATATGAAGGAGAGCTTTGCTGGATAAAGTATTCTTGGCTGGAAATTTTTCTCACTCAGAATATTAAATATATCGTGCCACTGCCTTCTTGCCTCCATGGTGGCTGCTGAGTAGTCACTACTTAGTCTTATGCTGTTTCCTTTGTATGTGGTGAATTGCTTTTCTCTTGCTGCTTTCAGAACTTGCTCCTTCTCTTCTGTGTTTGATAGTGTGATCAGTATATGTCTCGGAGTGGGTTTTTTTGGATTTATTCTATTTGGAGTTCGCAGAGCCTTTATGATTTGTGTATTTATGTTGTTTAGAAGATTTGGGAAGTTTTCCCCAACAATTTCTTTGAATACTCTTCCTAGACCTTTACCCTTTTCTTCCCCTTCTGGAACACCAATGAGTCTTATATTTGGACGTTTCATATCATCTATCATATCCCTGAGGTCCATTTCGATTTTTTCAATTTTTTCCCCATTCTTTCTTTTATGCTTTCATTTTCCATTCTGTCATCTTCCAGGTCACTGATTCGTTGTTCAACTTCCTCTAGTCTTGTACTATGAGTGTCCAGAATCTTTTTAATTTGGTCAACAGTTTCTTTAATTTCCATAAGATCATCCATTTTTTTATTTAGTCTTGCAATGTCTTCTTTATGCTCTTCTAGGGTCTTCTTGATTTCCTTTATCTCCCGTACTATGGTCTCATTGTTCATCTTTAGTTCTTTGAGTAGTTGCTCTAGGTGCTGTGTCTCTTCTGGTATTTTGATTTGGGTGCTTGGGCTTGGGTTATTCATATCGTCTGGTTTTTTCATATGCTTTATAATTTTCTGTTGTTTTTGGCCTCGTGGCATTTGCTGAACTTGATAGGGTTCTTTTAGGATTTGTAGACCAATTGAAGTCCTTATCTCTAATTTGTCAGATCTACAGCTTCGTGGAGTACACTTTCTCTAACTAACCAGCAGGTGGCGTCCACGAGCCACCTGTTCTCCACAAGCCAGTTCTCCCCTGCTTAGCCTTTTTGGTGAGTGGGGGAGTGAGTCTTGTGGGGTCCAATTGGTGTACCAAGCTTGCGTGTGTAGTTGGTGTTGCCTGCCCTGTATATGGGGCGTGTTTCTGGGCAGTCGGGGGGGGGGGTGGCTCTAACAATCAAATCTCCCTTGTGATCCTAGAGTTTTAAAGCTGCTGCAATAGTCTAATCCTTCAGTTCAGTCCTGCCACAGTTTGTCTCTGCCACTGACCCACAAGTCTTTGGTATTGGCGTATGGCTCCTGAGACTTGCAAGTGGGCCCCTCTTCCAGGCCGTGCACCCTGGGTCCTCTGTTGAGGGATGACTGTGCTATGTCACAGATGAGTGCCGTCCCCCCAGGGCAGTTCTGGGCTGCTGGGCTGTGTAGGGAGGCTCCCAGTCTGCTGAAATGATGGCTGAATGGGGCTTTGTTAATTCACACTGCTCTACCTTCCCAACTCTGGGACAATCAGCTGAGGTTGCAGGGAAGGCTAATGTCCACGCCCAGTTTTGTGGTGTGTGCCTGTTATTTGAAGTACTTCCGTCACACTGGGTTGTCTGGGGCAGTTCTGGGCTATGGGGCTGGTGATGGGCAGGAGTGTTTCCTGTCCACCAGGATGATGGCTGTGAGCGGACACCGCCCTTTTCTTGGGAAGTTGTGGTGTTTAGTGAATTTTCTCAGCCACTGGATTATTGCGGTTTGTCTCAGAGCTCTCCTAGTTCTGCTCTTGACTTGACCTGCCCAAATAGCAAGTCTTTGAAGCTTTCTGTATTGAGCTTCTTAGAGTAATTGTTTTAGAAAAAGAAAAAAGGATTAAAAAAACAAACAAACAAACAAACAAACAAACAAAAAAAAACGGGCCCTCCTCAGAGATCTAATGGGTTATTGAAATGCTAAGAGACAAAGCAACCAGGGCCATTAAGGAAAGGTCCACAGGGCAGAGAGATCAGCTTTTCTTCAGGATTTGCATATGCGCCTCAGGGCCCTTCCCCTTTCTATGTTCACCAGAACTCCAAAAATCCTCCGCTTTTATTTTGGAGTTTTTCGTGTTGTTTTTTTTCTATGCCTGTCTCCTCTCTGCTGGGCTGGCTGCTCTCAGATTCTCTGGTGTCTGGTCTCAGTCTATCTATGGTTGGAGTTTGAATCAGTAGAATGAGTTTCCGATAAGGGCTGCCACTGCAGTTCTCCCTTCTCCTTCCCGGAGCTGACAGCCCCTCCTCCCCCGGGACTGAGCCTGGCAGGGAGGGGCGCGGGTCCCCTGGCCGCAAAAACTTACAGATTTCGCTGATCTCAGCAGTTTCACGTTTTCATGAGTATTGTATGAAGTATGCCCAAAGTCAGATTGCTCTGTGGTGTCCAGTCTACGCAGTTCCTGGCTTTCTACCTACTTTCCTGGAGGAGTAACTAAAACATACAGCTCACCAGTCTGCCATCTTGCCCCGCCTCCCAGTCATTTTTCAATAACCTTCCCCATGGCTGAATATGTAATTTTATAGCCTACTTTAAAAAATTTAAGATAACATAACTATTTCCTTGGGTTATTAATATTTCTGTCCTATTGTCATGGTAAAATTATTTCTTCAAAGAGAGGAACACAATGTGTACTTTGTGTGGAAGAGAGTACACAGTATAGTCAGTCAATGTCTTAGTGTTGGAAATTTATGTTACCAGTTTCTCACTTTTATAAAAATATTGAAATATACATCTTTGCACATAATTTTATTTCTGTACATAATTACTTTAAAAACAAATTCTCTGAAGACTGAAATGTAGATAATAATTTCAAAACAACATGTATAGTCAGGCATCAATGTATAAAAGTTATAAATAAAACCCATGTTACTTTTTTCCAGAAATAATTTCTAAAATATATTAACATTGTTTTATTTTAATAAAAATTTTACTTAACAACTAATACAATAAAAATAACATGAGAAATATAGCTAAACAAAAAATAACTGTAATTTGAGCAGTTATCTTAATTTGAATTGGCAGTGAATATTTTCAGTTTTATTTGATTAATACACATTTTATCAATTTTACCCCAAGGGAAGTGAAATTCTTTTAGCCATTTTTCTGACAATGTTACTTGAGTGAAATATTATACAGGAAAAGTAGTATAAGACACTAAAAAAAGTTAACTATAGACTTTCACCTGAAATTTATCTTTTAAATTTATGTTTAAAGTATGCTGACATGCTATGTATGAGTCTTTTGTTTCTATTACAATTTGACATATCATGTAGTTCTAAAAATCCCCTTAGTAACTATACTGCTTCATACTGATGAAATTGAAAACAATACTGAAAATTGAGACTGAAAACTGCTCCTTATATAAGTGTTTGGTAAGGCATCTGACTTACAAAAATTTCCCTCCCCAAAGTAAGAAATATAATACTTTGCCATGACAACTTTTTTTTTAATCACACAATGAGAAAATCAGGGAATTGTAATATCCATCACCAATAAGCCCTTTCTGAGTAAGTATCAATTGACTCTGACCATAATTGATAACCTAAGCCAATAGTACATTCTGTTTCAACTCCAGGTTCAAAAGGTTAATTATGGCTTGGCCATAGGCTCATCCGGAAACCTAAAACTGATTGCTATATGCCTTCCTAATGAAGATGTACTGCCTGTATTATAGGAGCATACTGACAAGTGATTGGGACCTCCAACATCAACGTAGCAAGCAAGCATTAACCTTCAACATGTCAATTTAACTGTCATCTCACAGTTTATATCCCACCAGGTCTTTTTATTCTATAGCAAAGAAAGCATCTGATAACTGTATTTCCCTTGCAAAGACAAGATTTCCCTTTTCATTCTAATGAACACAGGAATCAATAATGGTAAGTCAATTCAAATTATGTTATGAATTAACAATACCCAGGAAAGTTAAGAACAGATTGAAGTGATAATGAGAGATACTGTTTGTCACTGAAATATTTAATTTCCATGTAGATTTACTGTCCCAGTCCACACGGCACTGAATATCAGCATTTTTTCTTTCCAACAGGCATTTACACCAATCACCCTTCTTCTTATTTATAGGCTAAGAATAGCAAATGGCAGGCTGAATTATGAGCATCCACTCACAGATACAAACAATTTAGCAAACTTCATGGCTTGCACTCAACATTCACTGCCAGTTTGAGGAAGAAAAAGCAACTAGAGATGCTCTAGAATAGAGTTGTACGGAGTACGATATCTTCAATATAGCATCGTTTCTGAACATACCATGCGACAGTAACTAGTCATTCCTTTGATGGTGTGCAAAAGACAAGCAGAGTAGTATAATAAAATGAGCACTGGATTACAAGGCTGATTATGTAATGGCTATGTTCTTTACTGTCTGTGTGATATTTTAACAAAAACAGCCTTTCTGAGTCTCAGTTTCTTTACTTTTAAGATAGAAGAATAATTCCTGCTTTGCTCGACTCACAAGGCAGAGGGTTTCAACCACAACTAAACACTGGAACCATGTCAAACTTGAAATTCTGATTTAATTGGTCTAGGGTGGGGTCCAGGCACTAGTAATTTTTAGTGGTGGTTAGTCAGGAAAACTTTAATTTTACTTTTTAAACTTTCTTTTTATTATGAAAATGGTCAAACATACACAAATGTAATGCGAATACCTTAATACGCCCCAAGTACCCATTACCAGTCTTCCATTTTTATCAATATATTGCAAATCTAGTATCATCTGTCCCCCCCACCAATATTTTAAATATTTCTGTTGGGAATATTTTAAAGCAACTCCACATTGACATATTTTTTTAAAAAAAGCCTCCCCATATAATTATACTGTTCAGCCAGTATTGAGGACCTATTTTCAAAATACTGGGGTAAGCAATAAAAACAAATTCATGCAGATAGCTGAGTGGGCTCCAGCCATGGCTGAGGGTGGTAGGACAACGCAGGCCCAGGTGCTCCTGCAGCACTGCCTGCACACCCAACTGCAAGTACACCCAGCAGAGGGGGATGCAGCGGCCCGGTGGGTGGAGGTTCAGACAGGATTAGTGATCTACGTATGCTGTTTCAAGGGAGTTGATAAACAACTTCCCAAAATGGTTAGTACACTGTTAAATATGAAATTAAGTGAGACAGAAAATAGCAAGCACATCTCTATATTGGATCTACCTGTTGACATTCTTACCATCCCTCAAGCCAACCTTGAGGGGAAAGTAAAAGGAAGAAGCATGTAGTACCACTCTAACTCTGGAAAAGAAGGGTTAGAGATTTATTCCCAATTTGTGACTCTCTGTGAAAAAGAATTAGTTGCTAACAGCAAGTGTGCTGAAGCTGGGGTTGTGGTGGAACATGGCACTTAGGAAACAGGCAGGTGTTGAAGCTGCATACCAATGGACCATACACACACCTAACTGAGTTTTGAAAACTTAAAGTTAGTTTTTATAATTGTTTTCTAGTATAAAATGATCTGAACTGCAATTAGACGTTCTTCCTCTTCATCTTGAACACACTAACATTTCCAGATTCTGCAGCATTTTCCACCAAGAAAAAGCCTGGGTCCCACATGCTCACACACAACTCTGTAACCTGCCAACTGGATGACCTTGCCTAGTCACCTAACTCCGAATCTTAGTCACCTATCATCCTGCTTTCCCCTGATCCTTCCACTTGAAAATTTGAAAAATGCTTTTGATTCACTTCATAGTCATCGTGAAAATGTTCTTAGAGAACTGCATTTCAAAGGTTTACATACATTTGAATTATTTTGCAAGGACAAGTTTTGGGCAATTAAGAAAAAGACATTTCTTACACCCTCAAATTTATGCAGTATATAATGAAAGTAACTACTTGTATTAAAAAAAATCCAGCACAAACCAACCATATCCTTGTCAGTTTTCTTGTTTTACTGTTTCAGTTTTCCACATTTTGAGTGAAAGAATATGTGGTTTACTATTCCTTTTACTAATATTTGTGAAAATTTAATATAAAAACATTACCGTACATTAAAATATTACTTTCCAAGGAAAAAAAACAAAATACAAATTCATGCCCAAATGGAATATTAGGCTCAAGCATTTTGACAGATACTGACTGATCAAGTCAACCGAATAAAATAATTATTTCAGTTAATAACATTTCAATCCTTTCCCCTCTCTGAACCGACTAATTCTTTTACAAAACAGACCCTCCAACTGACAGGCTATATGATGCAAAAAGGCCAAGCGAGAAAAATCTCATTCCTCCCTTAATGCCCAATGTTTTCATCCTTACTTCCCATCTTACATTTCTTCAAATATGTTGCTCCTTCAACCTGGAAAAGTTTACCTACTCTACCCCCGGCCCATCTACCTGGCCATTAGATCTTCAAGACCCTGAGCAGACATGAGCACCGTGGAGGCCTCTGACTACTCTTCCTGTCTTGCTCCTCAAGCCTTGGGAGGTGCCCCTCCGCAGCCCTGTATTTACCTCAGAGATAGCATTATAACACCGTACTGTTTCTTATCAGTCTCACCACTAAATATAGGATTCTTAAGGGTAGTTAATTATTTCACAATGAGTCTCGTCCATGTAAGGCACTCAATATATGAAAATTTGAATCTTCAAAAAATGTAGGCCAGACACTTTCTCTAGGGACCAAATTAGGTATGCTTTAACAGTTTGCTCACCAGCTTACTAATGTATAGAACAATTCACCCCTTGCAGCTGCACCTCAATTGACTGCCCAAAGGTCAACAAGTAGGGGTGACTGCTTAATAGATAAAATACAGAGAAATATAAGAATGTACAATGAATGCTAATCACTTTTTTTCCAGCAAATACCCCCAATATCAGAATTCTCTGCTGCAGAGAATCCTGGTTTCTGTATCAGGCTAAGGTCTAGAAGAGACTTATTCTGAATTTTGCATTCAAGTTTTTGCTGTTCAAAGACAAAAAAAGGAGGGAGGGGATACTTTTAAAAAAAGAAAATGTTTCTTTTTTTGCTGAGGGCTGGCCTAACCCTCAGCAACGGGCAGGGTCCTGATAGGGGGGCTGGAGTCGGCGAGAAAACGAGACAGACACCTTGTTGTGTCCGGGTACGAAGATGAGATCTCCGACCAAGCAGAGCATCAGAGCTTTATTTTTATAATTTTCTGTAACATATGCACTAGCATTTAGGCAAGCAATACTAGAATAGTTTGGCTAAATTTTAGACATTATTTATTCTTACACAGTGATCAATGGGTTTGCAGGGACAGATTCCTTGAAGTGTAGCAAGACACAGTGTTTGGGCACAGGCATAACAGTTCCTATTATTTAGTACCAAGCAACCTATAACTATTTTTTGTGTTCATGTTTTAGAGTCTGCTAATCATTACCTTTTTGTTTCTTCTAGCTAACTCTTTCAAAGCTTGGGAAGGGGGATTTTGAGGAGAAAGGGTGACCTATTGTTTTCTAAGAAAGGAGCAGGCATTTTCACTACGCTGACGCTAATGCAGGGTAAGCTGCTGGCTCATTAATGTAGCTAGGTGTGGGAGCATTCCACCACCACAGAGCCCAAAAGACGTCAAATGAGAAAAAGAGGCAGTATGAATATAAGAAACATATAAGAAACAGCATAAGAAACAAATTCCTTTTAGGCAGGAGTCATAGGTGCCACTCGACGCTCCGCCTTGCGGAACGGTCACCACGACATGTACTGAAGGCCCGGGGACCATGCCACTAGGCCGACTGCCGGGTGCTGAATTGGCTGCCCACATTTTTTCTCCAGAAGATTTAGTTTAAAGATACTCAGAATATGTAAGAAACACAGTTTATTGACCTGTAATTTATAACACATGGACACCACGTATATAAATACATCCCCTATGATTGTTCCCCAACGATTTTTTCTTTGATTTAGGGGACCGCTGGGAAAAACTAATAACTGTATTCAAAGATCACAATAACCATTGCAATAACAGTAGCAACAATAACAACAGCTGCAGCTAATCCTTCAAGAGGACTTTCTATGATGCCAGTTACTGTGCTAAGAATATTATCTCAATCCTCACATTAGCCCTACAAGGTAGGCTTCATTATCCCCATTTTATAAGGAAACTGAAGCTTAGGGAGCTTAAGCAACTTGTCTAAAGAAAAAGAGGTAATAAGAAGTAGCAACACAGGGACTCAGTTTGTCTGACTCTCAAGTCCAAGCTTCTGACCACTAACATTATCATTCAAAAGCAAAGATAATCCTACTAACAGCTCATCTTGGTACTGTGGAAGATAATTCATAGATACAGCTGTCACTCATCCACTGATTTAATGCAACAATGAAGTAGAAATGAAAAGGCAACATTCTGAATGGTTTTCAAAGCCCAATGAATCAAGTCTCTTTTTAATTTCATCCTCAATATAAAAATTAATTTGATCACTGTATTTACATTTCTTCTGAATGAATGAATAGTGGAGTGCTGAAAATCAAGCCCATAATTAACTTATTAGCTCTGTCAGATAATTAAAGAGTACATTAAACTCTAGGTTTTGTTAATTATTTGCTACAGGGCCATTGATAAACTTAATGTCTCAGAACTTCCATTCTTTTCCTTTTTAATAAAGATAATAATTCATAGGCTTCTTCATTCATTCATTCATTTGTTTATACATTCATTCATCTATTCATCCATCTGTCTACATAACTACATACACTTATTGAGAGCATAGGTAATGCCAGGGATGGTGTAGATGGAGACCCAAGTTGCACTCTAAGAAGTCTAGTAGAGCGTTTTGAAGATTAAATGAGATAAATATCTCCAGAATTTTACACATAGGAAGCACTCAATGACCATTCAATCATTCTATTCTTCCTTCTCCTATGGCTTTTTAGTGGGATTATATAGCGTATAGATAATTATAGGGATATAGGATTTTCAACCTTTATAAATATAAAAGACACTTTGGATAGAAGGAGGAAAAAGCTAAAGAGAGATAGAAACTGAAAATGAAGACACTAACATGATTCTGATTCATTCCCTCTACTGCTTACTCATGGCCTGGAACAATTTCAGTACTGAATTTAGAAAATCACTAAGGAAAATTACTTCAGTAGCTCCTTGAAGCAGAAAGCAATAATTGAATCCTTTTATAAAACAAACTTAGAAATCAGATAAAGTCAAGAATCACACACTTCAATTACATGACAATTAGTGCTTCATAACTTTATCTAAAACCATCATAATTCCTTAGTACCAATGTATCAATTTCTAAAAGTTTTACCAAATCCTTATAATTTTCACTAGGATCTCAGAAATACTTCATAAACATTCCTCCTCTGAGAAATCAGCTTTTAAAGTAGACAGTGATCTTCAAAAAAAGTTAGTGAGAACTTAGTCCCTTCTTTAGAGAGGCAAAATTTAGATCCTATCCAGGTTACATTATTATTTTCCTAAATTATTCTTCCTAGTAAATTGCAACATTTCTTCCAATTTGTAATTTTCTGTAATTTTTCTTATTAATTTGTAATTTTTATCCTAATTTTTACCTCTTCTCCTTAAGACCTACATTTTCTTATAGAAAATACCCCCTCTATATCTGCATCTTACTTCCCTCTTAAAAATAACTCTTGTCTGCCAATAACAATCCAATTTGCCCATTTCATTCTACCTATGAAGATATGCCAGCTAAACATTTATTGCCTATATAGCAAACTAATTCAACATTCTTACAAAACATTTTCCTCCCCAGGTTGCCTCTCACTTCACCGCCTCCCCCCATCCCCCATTGCTGATAACAACACCTTGTCAATTTGATGACTTTACTAGTGACCTCTGCTTCAAATCCTTTTTGGAAGAAGACAGGCATAAATAAGTTAATTAAATATAATATACCAACACTTGGTCTCTTTTCTGAAAAAATTAAAGGCCACTAACACTTTATAATCACAAAAAGCAAACACTTGTTTAATAATGGACAAGCTTTTTTATACGAATTTCACATTATTTCATCTGATATTCACACAATCTGCTAAAAAAGAAAGGGCAGTTATATGTCCATTTGTATTGTAGAAAATTGAAGCTCAGAAAGCTTATGACCTGGCAAAGATCATTAAACTACTAAAACCCTTCTGAATTTCTACACATTTGTTTTTTCAGCATCAATAATGGATTTCCTTTGGTAGGCTGCAAACCTAATATCAGAAGGAAAGAACTGTGCTTCCTTTTCATTTAATTTCTATATAGTAGCTGGCAAAATACTAGATAAGTTCAACTCCAAGATGATGAAACAGGAAAGACTCACAGAACCATACAAAGTCTACAGTCCATTTTTGTTCCTGTCATAACCTTCTCTTCTCCATGAACCACTCGAAAACGTGATTAAGGTCATCACAACAAGTACATTAAGGGGAGAGAGAAGAAACAAGAAGGAACAAAATAACAAACCTCCATGGCATCATGTACTATTTAGTGAGAATGGATTTGGAATTCACACAACTGACCTGATTAGGGATTAACAAATTCTGAAAGATAACAAAGGGAAGTAAAATTAAATGAAATTATCACAAGAAAAAGAAAAGCAGGAACAGAATACAGAAAATTTGCCAATATGAGTAAAGTAGGCCTGATGACCCGATAAAGACTGCACAAAATGAATGCACTCATCTTGGATAAATTGCAAATATTGCCATATGCCAAGGTCAGCCAGATAGTAAACTCTTCCATAGTTCCTCTGAGTGAATAGAACACAGTTCTGAAAAGTTAGAAGAATCAGTGTTAGGCAACAGACCCGATAAGAACAGTGAAAAGTTAAAAGTCTAGAGAAGCATTTCTGCTCTCAGGTGCCTCGAGAGTTTCTATGGCTATTCAAAAGATCTGTTCTTAAAAACAAAGAAATATTGGAAAGATCTACAAAGGCACAAATCCACCAAATACATAGATGGTTATATAAAGATGATTGATGATGTTGGCAATGATGACAATGGTAGCAATGACAATAAGAACAACAATAAAAACAAAAGGGTCAATTTATGGAAGCAATTACACGGTGGCATCAGGCACTGGGCTGTGCATATTGAAGACACATCACTAATTCTCATCATTACTTTGCAAGACATGTTTTATTGGCCTTAATTTCACTAAAGAAAACATAACCTTGGAGTTGAGCTTACCTAGCACTCAGTGACTTGCCTAAAGCAGAAATCTCTTATCATCTAATGATACATCTGTTGGATGCCACCATCCAGACCCTGCCTCAGTCTGAAGACTATTATCTCTCATTAAATAAAGAAAGCACAAGGCCTTGGTAAAGAGCAAGTTGGTTCTTTCACTCCTTGTACTGTTATAGAACCTGTCTCCTTTCTAGAAAGGCATGTTTCTGTACAACTAACATATGCGAGATTTATTGCATGCTGGTAAGCTGTACTTTCAGGGCAACAGACTTCACTCCTTTAAAATCTTTTTTTCACACCGACTGTTTTTAACAATGTACTTTTAAAACTAAAATAAATTAGCCACCGTTTACAGAGCAACTTATCACCAGCAGGCACTATGTTCAGTGTCTTATATATATTGCCTCAATTAATGGGATCCAGACCTATCTGATTACAAAGCCAGGGATCTTTCCAAGTCATCATCTTGGTTCAAGTCCAGCTTTGATTTAGTCTGCTTTATTCCATTGCCCAAACCATTAAATTAGACAGATATAAATAGGGGATTACTGCTACAAGTGAAAAAGTATGTGTACACATGCATACTTAGTCTGACTACATTGCTAGGCTATATAAAACGTAAATTGAAAATAACAAATAAATTCCTATGTCATTTTAAAAACAGAATACTTAATGGTTTATGAAAATTGTAGCAGCAGGCCCACCCCAATCAAGAGAGTGGAGTGAGACACTTCAGGGAACTATCCACCAAGAGAAGCTTTGAAAAACCAGCAAAAATTAGAAGAAACATCTTTCTCAAAGTTCCAGAAAATAGTTAAAGGACTGTACTAATGAGACAAGTGCTGAATCAAGAAAAAGGCTACTTGAAAGTAGAAGGATCTCCTGGCAGCCTGCACTGGCTGCTCTGCCACCCCTTACCAGTTAGACATGGAGCCAACCCACACTCCTGGTACAGATCCCTGGTCCTGGTTCCAGAGGGAGCAGGGTAACCTTTGAGCATATACTGGGAATGTGTATGTCTAGCACAATCGTCTGGTGACAGCCTAGGGGCTCGCAGGGCATGTAGAAAGCAGTTCACAGGGCTCTCCCTACAGTGCGCTGTAGGAGAACCGTCAAGTCGTGCTACTGAGGGCAAGGGATTGCTGGCTGTAGGACATATAGTGAAGTGCCTTGAACTGTAAGAAAACTATTTCCTAGAGAAGAAGGGAAATATGGAACGTTGTAAACTGAAATTCCTAGGGCCACGCATGCATGTGCAAGATGAGAAACATGCACAGAAAGGATCAGGCCCTTATGCTTTGGCCTAGAACTATTCTATAGGTGTAAAATGGTGCAGCCACTATAGAAAACAGTTTGGCAGTTCCTCAGAAAGTTAAGTATAGAATTACCATATGACCCAAAAATCCCACTTCTAGGTATATACCCGAAAGAGTTGAAAACAGGGATTCAAACAGATATTTGCACACTGATGTTCACTGTGGCATTATCCATAATCGCTGAGAGATGAAAACAACCCAAGTGTCCATCAACAGATGAATGGATAAACAAAATGTGGTATATATATACAACGGAATATTATTCCGCTCTAAAAAGGAATGAAATTCCGATGCAGGCTATAAATGGATGAACTTTGAGGACATCATGTTGAGTAAAATAAGCCAGACACAAAAGGGCAAATATTGTATGATCTTACATATATGAAATAATTAGAATAAGCAAATTCTTAGTCAGTAACTAGAATACAGGTTATTAGGGGCCAGAATGGGGATAGGGAAAGGGAAGTTATTGTTTAATTGGTATAGAGCTTCTGTTTGGGGTGATTGGGGTGACAGAAGAGTTTTGGTAATGGATGATGGTGATGGTCAAGCAACATTGTGAAAATAATATCACTTAAGAATATATTTGAATGTGGTTAAAAGGGGAAATGTTACTGGAATAAAAAATTTAAAAAACATAGAACTGTACAATACCATAATGTAAACTATGGACTATAGCTAATAGTACTATTATAACAATATTCTTCCATCAATTGTAACAAAGGTACCACAGTAATGCAAAGTGTTTATAATGGGGTAGGAGGAGAAGATTATTATATGGGAACTCTGTATTTTTTTCCATGTGTTTTTGTAAGCCTAAAACTTCTTTTTTTTTTTTTAAAAAAGGGAAATTACTGGGACATAAAAAAAACTGTAATATAGACTATAAGCTTTATATCATCATTAAATTTCTTGAACTTGATAACTGCACTTAAGGTGATTATATAAGTGAATATCCTTGTTCTTTGGAAATGTACATGGCAGTACTAAGTGTTCAAGGAGCATGGTGCATACAACCTACATTTAAGTGCTCAGAAAATGGATTGATAAATAGTCAGATAGGCAGATGGACAGAATAATATGGAAAATGTGACAAAATATTAAAATTGGTGGATTTGGATATTGGCAGGAGGGGGAGAGGTATGCTGGAATTCTCTGTCTGGGATTTATATTATTTTGTAACTGTCCTGTAGGATAGAAAATATTTCAAAATAAAAACTAAAAAAGTGAATAAACTCAGGAGCACCTTTTTTTTTTTTTTTTTTTTTAAGTTATAGCTGGTCACACCCCAAAAATTACAGCATAAGAACATGAGGTCATACATCAAAAGAATTCATCATCATGTACCTGAAAACTTCAGGCTCCCAGAGAACATAAGAAAATAGTTGATCAATCATTCTTTAACACATATAAATGCCTGGAGTAACAATGGAGTAATAATACTATCCTCTGGTAATATTTGCATTCAACATATCTAATATGAATTACAATAAACTGGTAAAGAGCTAGTCCATATATGCTTTTTAAAAATTCCAATTAACTAAAGAAATGTGTCCTTAAATCTAAAATCATATCAAATCAAGTGATCTTATGTGAAAATTTTTATTCACCAGTATATGTTCTATGATTATTTATTATCATAAAACTGGAGTTATAGTCTTAGTTTGAATTACAAGGAATATTTCCAAATCACAAAATAAATACCCTACTTTCTCCAGGACAATAGCTGTAAAATGACACCTATGAATTAATTGAACAATTGGAAAGTCAACTGGTCTGTAAGAGCAAAGTTACCATGTTTTGAACTATTTAAATATTAAAAACATTTTTAAAACAATGAAATTCATAATTCTATATCTTAAAACAAAGGATACTACATGACATATCTGAACACTTGCATCAGATTGCAGATTGTGAACATACTGCTAAATGCAATATCAATTTAATATCTCATAAATCATTCATGAAAAACAAATCTGCAGAGAATATTGGGAAGCAGTTCTCAACCTATATACCTTTATTCAATGACCATGGTATAGCTCTTTTCCTCTGTTATTAAGTGATATGGAGATATGTCACTTAAGTCAGTTTTACTGTCTGGGGAAAAAAGAGGAAAGAAAGAAAATAAGAGATAGCACTACTGAAAAAATAGAGTTAAAGGTGAGAACATCTACTGAGTGCCTGTCCTCAGAGATGTACTTGGGAGAGTTGAAAAATCATAAGCTTCAAACTCAGATGGACCAGGATTTTATTTTTTTTTAAATTCAGTTTTATTGAGATATATTCACATTCATCCATTGTGTATAATCAACTGTTCACAGTAACATATATAGTTGTGCACTCATCACCCCAATCAATTTTTAGTATTTTCCTTACTCCAAAAGGAAAAAAAAAAAAAAGTATAAAAGAACACCCAAAGCATTCCACTCCCCCATCCCACCCTATTTTTCATTTAGCTTTTGTTCCCATTTTTCTACTCATCTGTTCATTCACTGGATAAAGGGAGCGTGAGCCACAAGGTTTTCACAATCACACAGTCACACCACGTAAGCTACATAGTTATGCACTCGTCTTCAAGAATCAAGGCTACTGGGTTGCAGTTCAACAGTTTCAGGTATTTCCTTCTAGTTATTATTCCAATACACTAAAAACTGAAAAAGGATATATATATATAGTACATAAGAATGTCCTCCAGAGTGACCTCTAGACTCCATTTGAAATCTCTCAGCCACTGAAACATTATTTTGTTTCATTTTGCATCCCCCTTTTAGTCAAGAAGATTTTCTCAATCCCACAATGCCAGGTTCAGGCTCATCCCCAGGAGTCATGTCCCACATTGCCAGGGAGATTTTACACCACTGGGAGTCACTGGACTGGGGTTTTAAATAACAGTTCTACCACTAGTTAGGTGACCTTGGACAGCCTCAGGGCCTCAATTTTATCATCTATAAAATGGAGTCATATCATCTGCCAGAACACAGGACACAGCCCAATGTCCAGGGCAATATGGGTGCTTAATATGTAACAATTGTTATTATTGTATTAAGGAAAAAGTTTGGCATGTAAATTACACAAAAGACAAAAACATAATTGTGAGAAATGGCCCTGTTTTTTCAAACAAAATGCCCCAAAAGGCTCTACATTACCACGGCCAGTCATATACAATTTCTTCCTTATAATAACGACGAAGAGTGTTCTACGCAGAATGTTCTATTTGCAGCAGTGATTCATTGTGTGTATGGAAAAAACTGCTGACACGCTGAGAAGTGATTTTCCCGTAAAAGGTTGAAGTCCTTAAGCAGCAAAAATCACCAACGTCCATCATCTTTAAACCCTATTGATTTCTGGTGAGGATTTAAAAGGCTGTTTACTTATTTCCCATCATTTCTGTCAGAGCTGTAACAGTTCTCTTCCCACTGAATAAACCTCTCATGATCCTCCTGGTGATTAAGGTCAGACAAAATGTCAAACTCCTAATGCTAAGTGCTTTCACATTAAAAATTCATATCAAATCACCAAGTAAAATCCAAACAAGAAGTCAGACATGTAAACAGTTCACAAAAAAGGGTTGCAGTGACCATTACAGAATCTCGGTGCAGTGTAGATGTGGGAAAAAAAGGCTTGGCAACAGATCATAACACTTCCCTTCCTCCTGGCATCTTAACCATCATTTCCTATTTTAGAATTAGTAGGCCCTGCTGGATTCCAGTCACGTTTGTGTCTGTGTGTGAGAAAGAGGGGAGGAGGAGTGTGGGAGGAACCTGCCAGTCATCACCAGTATCATTCCAAACCATTAGCAGCCACTTGGTTCTATACACTCAGCATGGTCTTTTGTTTTAAAGCAGGGAACAAGGGTAGAGGGAATATTTGCCCAGTGTCTGAAATCACCATCGCTAGGTCTTCTTGTAGGTATGGTTGGCAAAGGGGGCTCAAACAATGTTATGATAATTTTGGTCTCTCTCAGTCCTATTGTTCTTTTCTCTGCTTTCTTGTCACCCTCAAGTTGGCTCTCTGAACACAGTAGCCATAGCAGTTCAAGAATTACATTTTCCCAGCTACAAATTCAATGGAAACAGCTTCTTTTCCCAAATGGTTTCAACAGGTCTCAGAATTAAATCTTACTGACCTGGACCTGGCTTGTTCATGGGCCTATACTAAACCAGAAATTTTGGTCAGGGGTATACAATGATTCAACTGGCCAGGCCTAAGCCAGGAAATGGGGTTGATTTTCCAGGAATAAGAAAAGAGGAGACAGCATGGTAATTAACTGATAAAAGAAATTAGTATATGACTATAAACAGGGTTATTCAATGATGAGACAAATAGGAGATTTCGGCTGTCACTTGGTGGTGGCTTTGGGCAAGACACTTTGCTTCTTGGTGCCTCACTTCCTCAGCTATAAAATAGGGCTGGTAGGACCTACCTTGCAGAGAATAAATTGCATAGGTAAAGCCCCTAGATTTATGTCTAACTCATAGTAATTACTCACTGAAAGGTACTTGTAGAATTGGACTGACTAGAAAATGTGTTGATTAGTAACTCAGTGTTATGTCCATTGTGTGATAAGCCCCCAGGAAGCAGATCTCCTGTTAAATCATCGAGGTTGTTTGGTCTCATGTCCCTGCAGATAAGATCTTACCCACAGTAGCAGAAAATATTCAAGAGTAAAAACAAAGCACTGACAACATCTAGGTTAAATTAAGAGTGTATTCTACTTATCAAGTATTTAAAAGTCTCTATTGGTGTGTTGTGATGGCTGAACCTAGTAGATACTTTCTTAATTGCACTGAACGCCAAGATGAGAACCCTTCTAGGGTTCTAGGATATTACAATTCTCTGAGGTCATTAGCCATGCAAAGAATACTATCAATATAAGTGACTGACAGATTCGTAACACTGCAAATGACAAAATAACCAATTGCACCATTACAGGAAAAGCACCTTACATTTATGTACTGTAACATAATGGAACTAAAGCAAAGACACATTTTTATCTCAGAGCATTAAAAAAAAAAGGTATGTCAAATATTCTTTTTGACGGGACTGATTTTGAAGGCAGTTTTCATCTAAGCAGAAAATCCCAGAAGACTTCTTTGTATCTCTCCAGCCAACCAAAACATTTTTCTCTATCAACTGTTAGAGTTCTAAATTTCAATTAAACAATTATTCTTTTGTGTTAAATACCATCCTATTTTTAAAAAATGTAAATGCCACTGAGGAACCAGAGGACATTTACTTAAAAAAAAAAACAAAAAAAAACAAAAAACAAAAAAAACCATGAAGTGAAGATGCAAACAATAAACTAGGAAAAACAACTACTACAACATATGACAAAGTTAATTCTCTTATTAGACAAAGAATTCTTAAGAATCAATATGAAAAATCAGGTAGAAAAATAAGCAGAGAATACAAGTAAGTAGGTTATAGATAATTAAAACCAAATGGAAACTAGATATAAAAAGATGTTCAAATTGATTGTACACTGTGGATGACTGTATAGTTTGTGAATATATCTCAATAAAATTGAATTTAAAAAAAAGATGTTTACCCCTTGGGGTAATCGATGTTGGAGATGGTAGCACAATACTGTGAATATAATTAATACCAGTGAATTGCACACCTGAAAGTTTCTAAAATGGGAAAATTTGAATTGTATATATGTTATACAATAAAAAGCTAAAACACTACTAAACTAGTGTTTGACCATATTAATAACCATAGCAACGCAAAGTAAAACATCAGTGAGATAACATTTTTCACCTGTAAGATGGGCAAAAATGAAAAAGGTGACCTAACGTTGGTCAGGCTGTGTGGAAATAAAACCTCACAGATATAGTTGGCGGTCTTCCACAAATGTGAGTAAACTATAAACAGATGAAAGTCTCTGCAATCACATATGAGAAAACAACCCTAAAATGTTACGGTAAGCTTAGAAAGGACAATGTTGTTTGCTTTAATACAACATTTCCAGAAAACAATTTGGCAATTTCTATCAAAAATTTAAATGTATGTACTCTTTGACCTAGCAATTCCTCTCAAAGTTATTTTAAAGTATTTATATACTGAGCAAACATATAAGGATGTTCACTGCAGAAATATTTTTAAGAGCAAAAGAAAGGAAACAACTTGATTGTCCATTAATGGAAGACAACAGGTTAAATAATTTATTGTAGATCTATACAATAGATCTTTCCAGATACGAAAGAGTACAGGCCGTATGTTTCCATTTATATGAAGTCCAAGAACAGGTAACACTAATCACTGGGGCTGCCCAGCAGTACTTCATGAATTTCTTGGTATTCCAGCAATAGAGATTCAGTGCCTTTGGTTAGGCACCACATGCTTTTAAAATAAAATACTACTGAGGGCACTTCTTAGGTAATATTGCAACTATTTATATATTTGGTGCTTTCCACACCAGACTGTCAGCTCCTAGAGGGTTAGCATCCTGTGCCAGTGCTAACCCAGTGCCAGACAGATTATATCAGAGTACTAAATGCTGACTGAATGAACCCTAAATCACACTGCAGGTCTCACAGTCATGAACCAAAAATAATCTTGTTAGGTGAACTGTAAGGAACAAATGGGGAATTCTGCTTATATATGATCTCATCAGCTGTACCCTCACAGAGATAGCATCACCATCAATAGATTACCTTCAAGGACAGAGGGCAACAATTTATAAATAAAAAACAATCTGATGGTATGTTTAGCAGTAAAAGCCACAATTATCTCCTGAGGTATAGCAACAATCATTATTCTGATATTATTCTTACATTATTCAGACACTCAGCTCCAAAATGGGCTTGAGTGTTTCATTAGTGCTCTCTAACCTCAGTTGGGCCCTAACTACTACTCGCATTTTATTTTTTTTTTTTAATTTCTAGTTTACTTTGTTGTTGAATTTCCCAGAGTTGCTATTCTAAAACTTCTGCACTTTGCTCAGTGCCTTACTCTAGCCTGGTGTTCTTCATTTTCAGTGGACAACTACCTTCCATTTGGCTGAGATTATCAAGACCATATGATTTTCTCTCTCCCTATCTAACTTCGCTCTGTCATCTAAAAAGTAGTCTAACACTTAACCTGAAGTGCTGCCCATACAGATTTATAAGAAACACAGGCCATTCTTTAATGGAGCTCAGTCTGGAAGGGGGATAGACATGAACAATTAGAATGTATTATGTCATCTGACATCTTTCCCTGTTTTTGGAGTTCTTCACACTTCTGAAAAGTCTTGGTCAGGTATTTCATAGAATTTCCTTCCATTTGGGTTTGTCTGGTCTTTTCTCATGATTAAACTGAAGTTCAGGCTTCTGGGGAAGAGGACCACCGAGTGATGGGCTACTCCATGATTTATTAGTGGCAATTTTAACCTTGATCAACTGATTAAGGTGGTATCTGCCTCGTTTCTCTTCTAGAAAATAACTAATTTTCCTTTTCCATGTTCTACTTTTTGGAAGCAAGTCAGTAATTAAGTCCAGCCAACACTCAAGGAGAGGAGGACTAACTTTCACCTCCTGAAGGGGCTAATATTTATATATATTATTTGGAATTCTTCTATAAGGAAGATTTGTCTCATCTTCCACTTATTAATTCAATTTTGGACTCATATGTACATACGCATTTCTCTGCTCAAATTGTTCTGGCTTTGGCCATTGGGGGTTCTTTCACATTAGCTCCCTTTAATGTGATCTCATTCTTTTTTTTTTTTTTAAGTACCTCTTTACTTTCTGACACTACAAGATGCTCCAGGATCATCTTGTATCTTCCCCATCCCAATCCTTGAATCAACTCTTTCTCTAAGGAGCCCTGGTTTCTTTAATCGGAAAATGGTATGTAGAAACCAAGTGATTTCTTTGGGGGTAATTAATCTCATTGGATCTTGGCTTCTTCACCTAATAAAATTAAGAGACTGAACAAACCTTATTTCGTTTAAAGTCCTCTACAAATAAGAACATTCTAAATAATCCATCCTATTGACATTTGGTTTCAAATAAATATTTTGTTTGATTTGACACAGAATGGTTATTTTTTTTCTGTAAAGACAGAAAGGAGAAATAGCAACAGGCTCAGCCTTTAAAGTCATCTTTGAGAAACTGTGCCTATCTAATAAGTTTCAAGATTTTTCCTCGTGATTATTTTATATTTTTGAAAAAAATATTGCCACTTTTTACTTCTTTTATAAGCAGGGGTAGATCCATGTTTAGTAGGCCTTTTTAAAAGCTTAAGCATCAATATATTATGGTATATCTACCTACAATAGTAGGTAGATTCTGATCTCATCACTATATCACCCTGATATTTCTTCAAAACTACTTTGTACTTTGGCTTTATTTCCATTTTCTTCTGTGGCTTTTCAGAATTTAAGTCAGAAACTCACCCCCCATCCCTGACCCAGGCAGAATAAATCAAGCTCTCCTCTGTGCAATATCCTATCTTAAAAGTATTGTTTCTGTATTCTGTATTTATAACTGCTTCTGTGCTTGTCTCACTTATCAACCAGATTTCCTCAAGAACACTTATGAAATCTTACTCTATTTAACTGGTGTCTAAAGCACAGGACTTGACACACAATGAGAGCCCAATAAAGGCTGAGCTTAACCAAACTGAGCCGGAATACGGTAGTTTGGATTACACCTTTAATGGCAGTGCCAAGAAACTGTGAAACATCTCAGTGGTAATCTGGAGTTAGAGGAGAACAAGAAAAAAATTCCTAAACAAATCTGTTTTCTCAATAATCAAGAGTTTTATTAGAGAAAACTTTATATGAGGAAAATATATTGAATTATGAAGAGTCTTTTGGGGAAGGTTAAGAAACTTATCACTTACAACATCAAAATGCTAAATTTAAGCATTAATGGAATAGCAGACCAAGGGAAGATCCCTGACTTGGTACCAGATCCTAAGGGATTTCTCAGGATGATTCCATGTCAAGTTTCTACAACTATCTGAATGGTTTCTGCATGTTTCCACATCTTCCTTATGAGCAAACTAATTTTAAGATTATAGACTTAAAATTTGTAAAACCTTTTAGAATATCACACTGAACAAAATGTGTCAATTTCTTAAGCAAACACTACAGAATATATTTCTTCTTCGATCCCAGTTCCTGGTTTTCCTTGAGGTAACACTTAAATTCTTAATCCAAATAACTTTTAGCATTAATTTATAACTTGTGTGTAAATTCCCATAACATTTTTATGCTTTATAAAAAATTACCTAACCCTTTACAAATAGTCACAAAATATTTTAAATTATTTTCTGTCCGAGACAAATATGTACACACAATTTCTTTAACATAATGAACTCTCAGATTAAACTTTTAAAGTGCTTAATCAAATGAAAAATAAACTGTAAATGGTCACTGTTTATTGTTAGCACACTAATTTCAAGGTGATTCATTTTTACTAAACATCAAATAATATTTCCAATAGTTATTACTCATAAAAATCTTTTAAAAATTTTTTATTAACTTTATCAAAAAATAAAAAACACCAGATAAAATATAGCAAAGGAATAAGAAAAACAAATATCCTGAAATAACTTCATTGCTTCCAATATGCTCCTACCACACCACAAGAAAATTAATGAACCATAGTCATTCCTGAGCATTCCCATATCCTTAAGATTATCCTCAATATCTTATCTGTTCTTATTACATTATTGTTCCCCCTTCACTAGCTGCTGTCTACCTCTAGGTTCCCTACAAAAATCTTAAGGCTATTTTTTAGTTCTTAGAAGAAAGTATATACAGTATAATGATAAAATACTTCTAAATCTACATGGAATATATTGTTACAAACACACTGAAATACACCCACACATACCCATACATGCAAGTAAAGAGGCTCACCTCAAAAGAAATCTAGAATGTTATGTATTACTTCTTTTTTTTAATTACCAATCTCTTATTTTATTAACACCATATGCTACTAACAACTGGGTAGGATAGTCAATCAGTAAATACTTAATGAGCATACACTATGTGGCCAATAGTCTGGAAAAATCAAGTGTTTTTTGTAGTTGTTTTTTGTTTTGTTTTTTTCCCCCTAGAGCAGGGGGACTTAAAAGCCTAATTCCAAATAAGAGTGATGAAGAGAGTTCTAGATCCAAGCAAGACCAAGTAAGCAAATTCCACCCTGTTGCTCCTACTGAGTGCTAATACGAACTCTAGAGGAATGCATGGAGAAGCTATCTGAGGATTCCGAAAACTAAATGGTAGTGGGAAGACAGGTAAAGGAGACCAGAATTCAAAGTACCACCAAACTGGTGGTAAGTTTCCCACTGTTTTTTTCCTCCAGTATTGCCCAGTTTGGACTCAGAGGCAACCCAAAACCAGGACATATGCAGTGGAGTGTAAAGAAAGAACTTCAAGAGAAGCCCTTGTTTTCTAGCCCAAGAGGTGAGAAAGAGGACTGATAAGATTGAGTGAGAGGGGAGATCCCATTTATCTTTTATTGATTCTCTTCAGCCAAGCTCCCAGACAATCTCAAGGCAGTACAGTGGCAGCACAGACTGGGAGTGCTATTAAAAGTCTTACCAGAGGAGCTATGTATGGTATTTTTAACAGGGTAAGATGAATCCTCATTGCTTTTCTCCCCCTTTTTCTGTTCTCCTGCCTCTTGGCCCTGGATATAGACACAGTTGCAGAAGCGTGTGGCACAGTGGAAAAACTAAGGTTCTAACTTTCTAGCCAGTGGACTACACAAAGAGGCCCCAGGAACAGTAAAGTGTCAGAATATCCCAAAAAGGAGGGAGTTCAAGAGAGCTATTCCATAAAGTGTTTTATGAACACCTGAGCTCAACAATGATCCATGCATGCGTAAATCTAACACTAAACAGCATATTATAAGCTTTGAGAATTGAACTACTGGGCTAGACACTGCCCAGGTCCCAAATGTCCCACTGGGTGATACAGACAGAAGACAGGTCTTAATAGCACTCCAATGACTTTGGAAACTAAACTGCTATTGGAATCAGTTCATAAAAGCAGTTTCAGGAATCATCCAATGTCCTGAACCTGACCAGGTTGTGTGCCTGTTAAAACCAAGAAAAAATTTAACAATCTCCTAAGGATTTAAATAAGAGCCAGAGGCTCATCACATAATATTCAAAATGACCAGGAAAACACTCCAAGATCACCTGGCTCACAAAGAACAAAGAAAATCTCAAATCTCAAGGAAAAAGAAAATAAATGATGACAATTCTGAGATGACACAGATGTTGTAATTACCATGATTTAAAAGTAATTATTAGAATCCTGTTCCAAAAAGTAAGGAACACTCTTGAAATTAATGGAAAGATAGAAATTCTCACTAAGATAAACAAAAGATACAAAGACGAACTAAACTAAATGTATCAGAAGATACAATAACTGAAATTAAAAAGTTATTGATGGGCTCAATAGAAGAAAGACAACGACTGAGGCAAGAGTCAATGAAATTGAAGACAGATCAATAGAAATTATCTAATTTGAACAACAGAGGAAAATAATTTTAAAAATATAACCAAAGTCTCAGGGACCTGTGGGAAAATAACAGAAGGTCTAACATTCATGTCATTGGAGTTCCAGAAGGAGTAAAGAAGGAGTGTAGTGCAGAAAAAATCATTAAGAAATAATGGCGGAAAATGACCCAAATCTGGCAAAATGTATATATATAAAATTAAAGACCCACGAAGGTTAAACACAAAGAACTGTATGCCAACACAATTATAATCAAAGTGCTGAAAACTAAAGGCAAAGAAAAAAAATTCTTGAAAGTAGCCAAGGAAAAATAGCATATAAAATAGTGGAAGACAATAATTCGAATTACTATGGAATTTTCATTCGAAACTATGTGGCCAGAGGAAGTGGAACAACTTTTTAAAGTACTGAAAGCAAAGAACTGTCAACTCAGAATTTTATGCCCAGTGAACTCATTCTTTATGAATAAAGGTTAAGCAAAGACATTGTCAGATGAAAGAAAACAGAGACTTCATTATCGGTAGACCTGCTCTATAAGAAATGCTAAAAGAAGTTATTCAGAAAGAAAACAAATTATATAAGAGGAAAACTTGGAACATATCAGGAATGAAAGAAGAGAAACAGAAATGGTAAATATCTAGGTAAATGTAATAGAATATTATTCTCCTCTTACATTCTTTAAAATATGTATAATGGTTGAAAGCAAAAGCTATAATATTGTCTGAGGGGATTTCAATGTAAGTAGACGTAACAGATAATGCAGCTGCAATATAGAGTGAGGAAAAGGGACCTACATTCCACATTCAGTGGTAAAATATAAGTCTAAATAGAATGTGAAAAGTTAATTATGTAATTTTAATCCCTAGAGCAACCATGAAACATTTTTAAATGCATGCCTTTTTAAATGCAATTTTATTGAGATATATTCACATATTATACAATCCATCTCAAGTATACAATGGCTTGCAGTATCATCACATAGGTTTTCATCACTGCAATCAATTTTGGAGCATTTTCATTACTCAAAAATAACAACAACAACAAACCAAAACATCTAATACCCATATTCCTCCCCCAGTATTGGTGTGATACATTTGTTACTGTTGATGAAAGACGTTAAAATATTACTGTTAACTGTAGTCCATAGTCTGGAATAGGTGCATTTTCCCCATATACCACTCTATTATTAACTCCTTGTACTAGTGATGTACATTTGTTCTAGTTCAGGAAAGAACTTTTTAAGATTTTTTACTGTTAAGCACAGTCATCATCCACTACAAGACACACTGTTATACAGTCCTGTTTTAACCTCGAGCTTTCCTTCTAGTGACATACATGACTTTATATTTCCCCTTTGAACCACAATCACATGCCTAATGCACTGCTGCTAATTACACTCACTGTAATGTTCCACCATCACCTCTATCCATTTCCAAACATTTAAATTCAACCCAGTTAAATACTCTGCACATATAAAGCAACCACTCCCATTCTCTAGCCTTTTTCTACCTCCTGCTAACCTATATTTTAGATGTTTTATCTATGAGTTTACATATTATAATTAGTTCATATTAGTGAGATCATACAATATTTGTCCTTTTGCATCTTACTTATTTCACTCCATATAATGTCCTCAAATTTCATCCATGCTGTAGCATGCTACAGGACTTCATTCCTTCTTACTGCTGAATAATATTCCATTGTATGTATATATCACATTTTGTTTATCCATTTATCAGTTGATGGACACTTGGGTTGTTTCCATCTTTTGGCCATTGTAAATGCCGCTACGAACATCAATGTGCAAGTGTCTGGTCATGTCCCTGCTTTTAGTTCTTTTAGGTCTAAACCGAGTAGTGGGAATGCTGGGTCATAAGGAAACTATACTTAAGCTTTCCGAGGAACTGCCAAACTGTCTTCCACAGCATCTGTATCATTTTGCATTCCCACTAGAATTGAATAAATGTTCCTATTTCTCCACAGCCTCTCCAACACTTGTGCTTTTCTGTTTGTTTAGTAGCGGCCATTCTAGTAGGTGTGAAATGATAGCTCATTGTGGTTTTGATTTGCATTTCCCTAATAGCTCATGAAGTTCACCATCTTTTCATGAGCTTTTTAGTCATTTCTATTTCCTCTTTGGAAAAATGTCTATTCATATCTTTTGCCCAATTTTCAACTGGGTTCTTTGTCTTTTTAATTGTTGAGTTGTAGGATTTATTTATATATTCTGGATATCAAACTCTTATCAGATATATGGTTTCCCAATATTTTCTCCCATTGAATCAGCTGCCTTTACACCTTTCTAACAAATTCCTTTGAAGCACAAAAGTATTCAAATTTGAGAAGGTCCCACTTATCAATTTTTTCTTTCACTGCTTGTGCTTTAGTTGTAAGGTCTAAGAAACTACACCCTATCACTAGATCTTGAAGATTCCTCCCTACGTTTTCTTTTAGGATTTTTATGGTACTGGCTCTTATATTTGTCTTCAATCCATTTTGAGTTAAGTTTTGCATACGGTGTGAAGTAGGGGTCCTCTTTCATTCTTTTTGATATGGATATCCAGTTCTCTCAGTACCATTTATTGAAAAGTGTTCTGTCCCAGTTGAGTGGACTTGAGAATCTTGTTAAAAATTAATTGACCATATCAGTTTATTCAACCTCCATAATTACATGGAACCTTGGATAGGGAGTGAGATCTGGTTGGTTTGTACAGGTTAGCATGAAGCCCTAATACATCCCAGAGTAATTTGGGCAAAGACTAAAAATATATTGGTGAAGCCCCCTTGAGGGACTGGGGAAAAATGTGGAAATATTAAACTTTCCCATGTGGGGATACTCTGATATTCTTGCAAGCACTGGGGACTACCAGTTTAGTAGGCTGAGTCCACAAGTTTGGGGCTTGCCCTTATGAAGCTTTTACTGCAAAGGAGAGGCTAAGCCTACTTATAATTTTGCCTAAGAGAACCTCTTTTGTTGCTCATATGTGGCCTTTCTAAGCCAAATCAGCAGGTGGACTCACTTCCCTCCCCCCTACATGGGACATGACTCTCAGGGGTGTAAATTTCCCTAGTGATGTGGGACATGACTCCCAGGGATGAGCCTGGACCTGACATCATAGGATTGAGAAAGCCTTCCTAACCAAAAGGGGGAAGAGAAATGAAACAAAATAAAGTTTCAGTGGCTGAGAGATTTCAAATGGAGTTGAGAGGTCATTGTGGAGGTTATTCTTATGCATTATATAGACATCCCTTTTTAGTTTTTACTTTATTGGAATAGCTAGAAGGAAATACCTGAAACTGTTGAGCTGCAATCCAGTAGCCTTGATTCTTGAAGAAGTCTGCATAACTACATTGCTTATACAGTATGACCATATGATTGTGAAAACCTTGTGACTCACACTCCCTTTATTCAGTGTATGGACAGGTGAGTAGAAAAATGAGGACAAAAAGAAAATGAATAATGGGGGGAATGGAGGGTATGGGATGTTTTGGGTGTTCTTTTTACTTGTATTTTTATTCTTATTCTTATGTTTATTTTTTGGAGTAATGAAAATGTTCAAAAATTGTGGTAATGAATGCACAGCTATATGATGATATTATGAACAACGGATTGTACACTTTGGATGACTGAATGGGATATGCATATAACTCAATAAAATTGCATAAAAAATTAAGTGACCATAGATCTAAGGGTCTATTTCTGAACTCTCAAATCAATTCCATTGATCAATATGTCTCTCTTTATACCAGTACCATGCTGTTTTGACCACTGTATCTTTACAATATGCTTTAAAGTCAGGAAGAGTGAGTTCTCCCACTTCATTCTTCTTTTCATAAAACATTTTTCACAGTAAAAAAAATCAATAGATAAAATAAAATAGAATACTAAAAAATTTTTTTAAATGAAAACAGAGGGATTAAAAGCAGAGGGAGCAAACCAAAACAAGAAAGAAAAGGGTAGACCTTGTCCAAACATCAATAAGTATAAATGGTCTAAATAAATCAATCAAAAGACACAAATAACAAACTTCTTCTCTGTAAAGGAAACTGTTAAGAAAATGAAAGGCAAGATGCACACTGAAGGAAAATATTTGCAAATCACATATCCAACAAAGGAACTGTATCTAAAACATATAAATTACTCTGAAAACTAAGAAAACAAACAATCTAATTTTAAAGTGGTCAAAAGAACAGACACTTTTCCAAAGAAGATATACAGAGGCAATTAATTACACGAAAAAAAAATTTCAACAACATTACCCCTTAAGAAAACGCAAATTAAAACCAGGATGAGATAGCACTACACTCCTATTAGAATGGAAAGAAAAAAACACACCAAAAAAACCTACTGGGAAAATCGATACAGAGGCGGGGCAAGATGGCAGACTGGTGAGCTGTAAGTTTTAGTTACTCCTCCAGGAAAGTAGGTAAAAAGCCAGGAACTGCGTGGACTGGACACCACAGAGCAATCTGACTTTGGGCATACTTCATACAACACTCATGAAAACGTGGAACTGCTGAGATCAGCGAAATCTGTAAGATTTTGCGGCCAGGGGACCAGCGCCCCTCCCTGCCAGGCTCAGTCCCGGGGGAGGAGGGGCTGTCAGCTCCGGGAAGGAGAAGGGAGAACTGCAGTGGCTGCTCTTATCGGAAACTCATTCTACTGATTCAAACTCCAACCATAGATAGACTGAGACCAGACACCAGAGACTCTGAGAGCAGCCAGCCCAGCAGAGAGGAGACAGGCATAGAAAAAAAACAACACGAAAAACTCCAAAATAAAAGCGGAAGATTTTTGGAGTTCTGGTGAACATAGAAGGGGGAAGGGCAGAGCTCAAGCCCGAGCTCAGGCCCTGAGGCGCATATGCAAATCCCGAAGAAAAGCTGATCTCTCTGCCCTGTGGACCTTTCCTTAATGACCCTGGTTGCTTTGTCTATTAGCATTTCAATAACCCATTAGATCTCTGAGGAGGGCCGTTTTTTTTTGTTTTTTTTTTTTAAATCCTTTTTTCTTTTTCTAAAACAATTACTCTAAGAAGCCCAATACAGAAAGCTTCAAAGAATTGCAATTTGGGCACGTCAAGTCAAGAGCAGAACTAAGAGAGCTCTGAGACAAAGGGCAATAATCCAGTGGCTGAGAAAATTCAATAAACAACACAACTTCCCAAGAAAAGGGGGGTGTCCGCTCACAGCCACCATCCTGGTGGACAGGAAACACTCCTGCCCATCGCCAGCCCCATAGCCCAGAGCTGCCCCAGACAACCCAGTGTGACGGAAGTGCTTCAAATAACAGGCACACACCACAAAACTGGGCGTGGACATTAGCCTTCCCTGCAACCTCAGCTGAATGTCCCAGAGTTGGGAAGGTGGAGCAGTGTGAATTAACAAAGCCCCATTCAGCCATCATTTGAGCAGACTGGGAGCCTCCCTACACAGCCCAGCAGCCCAGAACTGCCCTGGGGGGACGGCACTCACCTGTGACATAGCACAGTCATCCCTCAACAGAGGACCCGGGGTGGCACAGCCTGGAAGAGGGGCCCACTTGCAAGTCTCAGGAGCCCATACGCCAATACCAAAGACTTGTGGGTCAGTGGCAGAGACAAACTGTGGCAGGACTGAACTGAAGGATTAGACTATTGCAGCAGCTTTAAAACTCTAGGATCATCAGGGAGATTTGATTGTTAGGGCCACCCCCCCCTCCCCGACTGCCCAGAAACAACGCCCCACATACAGGGCAGGCAACACCAACTACACATGCAAGCTTGGTACACACCAATAGGGGCCCCACAAGACTCACTCCCCCACTCACCAAAAAGGCTAAGCAGGGGAGAACTGGCTTGTGGAGAACAGGTGGCTCGTGGACGCCACCTGCTGGTTAGTTAGAGAAAGTGTACTACACGAAGCTGTACATCTGATAAATTAGAGATAAGGACTTCAGTAGGTCTACAAACCCTAAAAGAACCCTATCAAGTTCAGCAAATGCCACGAGGCCAAAAACAACAGAAAATTATAAAGCATATGAAAAAACCAGATGATATGGATAACCCAAGCCCAAGCACCCAAATCAATAGACCAGAAGAGACACAGCACCTAGAGCAGCTACTCAAAGAACTAAAGATGAACAATGAGACCATAGTACGGGATATGAAGGAAATCAAGAAGACCCTAGAAGAGCATAAAGAAGACATTGCAAGACTAAATAAAAAAATGGATGATCTTATGGAAATTAAAGAAACTGTTGACCAAATTAAAAAGATTCTGGACACTCATACTACAAGACTAGAGGAAGTTGAACAACGAATCAGTGACCTGGAAGATGACAGAATGGAAAATGAGAGCATAAAAGAAAGAATGGGGAAAAAAATTGAAAAAATCGAAATGGACCTCAGGGATATGATAGATAATATGAAACATCCAAATATAAGACTCATTGGTGTCCCAGAAGGGGAAGAAAAGGGTAAAGGTCCTAGGAAGAGTATTCAAAGAAATTGTTGGGGAAAACTTCCCAAATCTTCTAAACAACATAAATACACAAATCATAAATGCTCGGCGAACTCCAAATAGAACTAAATCCAAAAAAACCCACTCCGAGACATATACTGATCACAACTGTCAAACATAGAAGAGAAGGAGCAAGTTCTGAAAGCAGCAAGAGAAAAGCAATTCACCACATACAAAGGAAACAGCATAAGACTAAGTAGTGACTACTCAGCAGCCACCATGGAGGCAAGAAGGCAGTGGCACGATATATTTAAAATTCTGAGTGAGAGGAATTTCCAGCCAAGAATACTTTATCCAGCAAAGCTCTCCTTCAAATTTGAGGGAGAGCTTAAATTTTTCACAGACAAACAAATGCTGAGAGAATTTGCTAACAAGAGACCTGCCCTACTGGAGATACTAAAGGGAGCCCTACAGACAGAGAAACAAAGACAGGACAGAGAGACTTGGAGAAAGGTTCAGTACTAAAGAGATTCGGTATGGGTACAATAAAGGATATTAATAGAGAGAGGGAAAAATATGGCAAACATAAACCAAAGGATAAGATGGCCGATTCAAGAAATGCCTTCACGGTTTTAACGTTGAATGTAAATGGATTAAACTCCCCAATTAAAAGATATAGATTCGCAGAATGGATCAAAAAAAATGAACCATCAATAGGTTGCATACAAGAGACTCATCTTAGACACAAGGACACAAAGAAACTGAAAGTGAAAGGATGGAAAAAAATATTTCATGCAAGCTACAGCCAAAGAAAAAGCAGGTGTAGCAATATTAATCTCAGATAAAATAGACTTCAAATACAGGGATGTTTTGAGAGACAAAGAAGGCCACTACATACTAATAAAAGGGGCAATTCAGCAAGAAGAAATAACAATCGTAAATGTCTATGCACCCAATCAAGGTGCCACAAAATACATGAGAGAAACACTGGCAAAACTAAAGGAAGCAATTGATGTTTCCACAATAATTGTGGGAGACTTCAACACATCACTCTCTCCTATAGATAGATCAACCAGACAGAAGACCAATAAGGAAATTGAAAACCTAAACAATCTGATAAATGAATTAGATTTAACAGACATCTACAGGACATTACATCCCAAATCACCAGGATACACATACTTTTCTAGTGCTCACGGAACTTTCTCCAGAATAGATCATATGCTGGGACATAAAACAAGCCTCAATAAATTTAAAAAGATTGAAATTATTCAAAGCACATTCTCTGACCACAATGGAATACAATTAGAAGTCAATAACCATCAGAGACTTAGAAAATTCACAAATACCTGGAGGTTAAACAACACACTCCTAAACAATCAGTGGGTTAAAGAAGAAATAGCAAGAGAAATTGCTAAATATATAGAGACGAATGAAAATGAGAACACAACATACCAAAACTTATGGGATGCAACAAAAGCAGTGCTAAGGGGGAAATTTATAGCACTAAACGCATATATTAAAAAGGAAGAAAGAGCCAAAATCAAAGAACTAATGGATCAACTGAAGAAGCTAGAAAATGAACAGCAAACCAATCCTAAACCAAGTAGAAGAAAAGAAATAACAAGGATTAAAGCAGAAATAAATGACATAGAGAACAAAAAAAACAATAGAGAGGATAAATATCACCAAAAGTTGGTTCTTTGAGAAGATCAACAAGATTGACAAGCCCCTAGCTAGACTGACAAAATCAAAAAGAGAGAAGACCCATATAAACAAAATAATGAATGAAAAAGGTGACATAACTGCAGATCCTGAAGAAATTAAAAAAATTATAAGAGGATATTATGAACAACTGTATGGCAACAAACTGGATAACGTAGAAGAAATGGACAATTTCCTGGAAACATATGAACAACCTAGACTGACCAGAGAAGAAATAGAAGACCTCAACCAACCCATCACAAGCAAAGAGATCCAATCAGTCATCAAAAATCTTCCCACAAATAAATGCCCAGGGCCAGATGGCTTCACAGGGGAATTCTACCAAACTTTCCAGAAAGAACTGACACCAATCTTACTCAAATTCTTTCAAAACATTGAAAAAAATGGAACACTACCTAACTCATTTTATGAAGCTAACATCAATCTAATACCAAAACCAGGCAAAGATGCTACAAAAAAGGAAAACTACCGGCCAATCTCCCTAATGAATATAGATGCAAAAATCCTCAACAAAATACTTGCAAATCGAATCCAAAGACACATTAAAAAAATCATACACCATGACCAAGTGGGGTTCATTCCAGGCATGCAAGGATGGTTCAACATAAGAAAAACAATCAATGTATTACAACACATTAAAAACTCGAAAGGGAAAAATCAATTGATCATCTCAATAGATGCTGAAAAAGCATTTGACAAAATCCAACATCCCTTTTTGATAAAAACACTTCCAAAGGTAGGAATTGAAGGAAACTTCCTCAACATGATAAAGAGCATATATGAAAAACCCACAGCCAGCATAGTACTCAATGGTGAGAGACTGAAAGCCTTCCCTCTAAGATCAGGAAACAAGACAAGGATGCCCGCTGTCACCACTGTTATTCAACATTGTGCTGGAAGTGCTAGCCAGGGCAATCCGGCAAGACAAAGAAATAAAAGGCATCCATATTGGAAAAGAAGAAGTAAAACTGTCATTGTTTGCAGATGATATGATCTTATATCTAGAAAACCCTGAGAAATCAACGATACAGCTACTAGAGCTAATAAACAAATTTAGCAAAGTAGCGGGATACAAGATTAATGCACATAAGTCAGTAATGTTTCTATATGCTAGAAATGAACAAACGGAAGTGACACTCAAGAAAAAGATACCATTTTCAATAGCAACTAAAAAAAATCAAGTACCTAGGAATAAGCTTAACCAAAGATGTAAAAGACCTATACAAAGAAAACTACATAACTCTACTAAAAGAAATAGAAGGGGACCTTAAAAGATGGAAAAATATTCCATTTTCATGGATAGGAAGGCTAAATGTCATTAAGATGTCAATTCTACCCAAACTCATCTACAGATTCAATGCAATCCCAATCAAAATTCCAACAACCTACTTTGCAGACTTGGAAAAGCTAGTTATCAAATTTATTTGGAAAGGGAAGATGCCTCGAATTGCTAAAGACACTCTAAAAAAGAAAAAGGAAGTGGGAGGACTTACACTCCCTGACTTTGAAGCTTATTATAAAGCCACAGTTGCCAAAACAGCATGGTACTGGCACAAAGATAGACATATAGATCAATGGAATCGAATTGAGAATTCAGAGATAGACCCTCAGATCTATGGCCGACTAATCTTTGATAAGGCCTTGAAAGTCACCGAACTGAGCCATAATGGTCTTTTCAACAAATGGGGCTGGGAGAGTTGGATATCCATATCCAAAAGAATGAAAGAGGACCCCTACCTCACCCCCTACACAAAAATTAACTCAAAATGGACCAAAGATCTCAATATAAAAGAAAGTACCATAAAACTCCTAGAAGATAATGTAGGAAAACATCTTCAAGACCTTGTATTAGGCGGCCACTTCCTAGACTTTACACCCAAAGCACAAGCAACAAAAGAGAAAATAGATAAATGGGAACTCCTCAAGCTTAGAAGTTTCTGCACCTCAAAGGAATTTCTCAAAAAGGTAAAGAGGCAGCCAACTCAATGGGAAAAAATTTTTGGAAACCATGTATCTGACAAAAGACTGATATCTTGCATATACAAAGAAATCCTACAACTCAATGACAATAGTACAGACAGCCCAATTATAAAATGGGCAAAAGATATGAAAAGACAGTTCTCTGAAGAGGAAATACAAATGGCCAAGAAACACATGAAAAAATGTTCAGCTTCACTAGCTATTAGAGAGATGCAAATTAAGACCACAATGAGATACCATCTAACACCGGTTAGAATGGCTGCCATTAAACAAACAGGAAACTACAAATGCTGGAGGGGATGTGGAGAAATTGGAACACTTATTCATTGTTGGTGGGACTGTATAATGGTTCAGCCACTCTGGAAGTCAGTCTGGCACTTCCTTAGAAAACTAGATATAGAGCTACCATTCGATCCAGCGATGGCAATTCTCGGTATATACCCGGAAGATCGGAAAGCAGTGACACGAACAGATATCTGCACGCCAATGTTCATAGCAGCAATATTCACAATTGCCAAGAGATGGAAACAACCCAAATGTTCTTCAACAGATGAGTGGATAAATAAAATGTGGTATATACACACGAGGGAATACTACGCGGCAGTAAGAAGGAACGATCTGGTGAAACATATGACAACATGGATGAACCTTGAAGACATAATGCTGAGCGAAATAAGCCAGGCACAAAAAGAGAAATATTATATGCTACCACTAATGTGAACTTTGAAAAATGTAAAACAAATGGTTTATAATGTAGAATGTAGGGGAACTAGCAGTAGAGAGCAATTAAGGAAGGGGGAACAATAATCCAAGAAGAACAGATAAGCTATTTAACGTTCTGGGGATGCCCAGAAATGACTATGGTCTGTTAATTTCTGATGGATGTAGTAGGAACAAGTTCACTGAAATGTTGCTATATTATGTAACTTTCTTGGGGTAAAGTAGGAACATGTTGGAAGTTAAGCAGTTATCTTAGGTTAGTTGTCTTTTTCTTACTCCCTTGTTATGGTCTCTTTGAAATGTTCTTTTATTGTATGTTTGTTTTCTTTTTAACTTTTTTTTTCATACAGTTGATTTAAAAAAGAAGGGAAAGTTAAAAAAAAAAAAAAGAAAAGAAAAAAGACAAACAAGGAAAAAAAAAAAAAGATGTAGTGCCCCCTTGAGGAGCCTGTGGAGAATGCAGGGGTATTCGCCTACCCCACCACCATGGTTGCTAACATGACCACAGACATAGTGGACTGGTGGTTTGATGGGTTGAGCCCTCTACCATAAGTTTTACCCTTGGGAAGACGGTTGCTGCAAAGGAGAGGCTAGGCCTCCCTATATTTGTGCCTAAGAGTCTCCTCCTGAATGCCTCTTTGTTGCTCAGATGTGGCCCTCTCTCTCTGGCTAAGCCAACTTGAAAGGTGAAATCACTGCCCTCCCCCCTACGTGGGTCAGACACCCAGGGAGTGAATCTCCCTGGCAACATGGAATATGACTCCCAGAGAGGAATGTAGACCCGGCATTGTGGGATGGAGAACATCTTCTTGACCAAAAGGGGGATGTGAAAGGAAATGAAATAAGCTTCAGTGGCAAAGAGATTCCAAAACGACCCGAGAGATCACTCTGGTGGGCACTCTTACGCACACTTTAGACAACCTTTTTTAGGTTCTAAAGAATTGGGGTAGCTGGTGGTGGATACCTGAAACTATTAAACTACAACCCAGAACCCATGAATCTCGAAGACAGTTGTATAAAAATGTAGCTTATGAGGGGGTGACAATGGGATTGGGAATGCCCATAAGGACCAAACTCCACTTTATCTAGTTTATGGATGGATGTGTAGAAAGTAGGGGAAGGAAACAAACAGACAAAGGTACCCAGTGTTCTTTTTTTACTTCAATTGCTCTTTTTCACTCTAATTATTATTCTTGTTATTTTTGTGTGTGTGCTAATGAAGGTGTCAGGGATTGATTTAGGTGATGAATGTACAACTATGTAATGGTACTGTAAACAATCGAAAGTACAATTTGTTTTGTATGACTGCGTGGTATGTGAATATATCTCAATAAAATGATGATTAAAAAAAAAAAAACCTACTGGGATTTTTTTTTTTTTAAATGATAATTGTGTTGAATATATACAGCAAATTGGGGAGAAGTGACATATTAACAATACTGAGTTCAACTGCACTAATATTTAATAAAATACAAATTAAAATAAAAGTAAGATTTTTTCAGTTACTACACTTACAGAGATAACAAAGAAGGATAACAATGGCAAAGTCACTGAGCGAGGCATAAACTGGTTTGTTCTTCCGGGAAAGTAAATTGGAATTCCTTTCATTTAACAATTTCATTTCTAGGAATTGTTTGCAGATATACTTGCAGAATAGATATGTACAAGAATGTTTACTGAATCAATTAATGTAATCTTTTTAAAAATCAAAGCTTATATGTTAGCAATAGGTTAAACAAAGTATGATGCATCTATAAAATGCATTACAATGTAGTCATTAAAAAAGATAGTATATGTGTGAATAAGGGTAAAAAACAAGCCCTAATTATGATAGGGAACTATGAAGGAGAAACTAAGTCTCCATATAGGTCAGATTATTTATATTAACTAGGAAAGCTAGCATTAGTATTTCTATATTCAATTCGTGAGGGAGGGGCAGATAGAAAACAAACCATTGATATGTACAAAACCATAGCTGACACTCAAAGGCATTAAGCTGAGTGAAAGAAGCCAGTTTCAAAAATATCATACATTGCACGATTCCATTTATATGACATTCTGGAAAAAGGCAAAACTATAATGATGTTGCCAAGGGTCAGGGATAGGGGAAGGTGTGTGAGCATGAGGGACATTTATTTTAGGTGATGGAACTATTCTGTATATGATTGTGGAAGTGAATATATGAATCAATAGTTGTTTTAAAACTCAGACCTGTACATACACACAGACACACAGTGAATTTTACAGAATGTTTAAAAACAAAAAAAGAAGAATGCTTTAGGATGCACATTCTTTTGGAGGCTATTTTGCTCCCCCCCACCCCCACCGCCGCCACCCGAAAGACTAACTTAGCATGCTATATTTGTTTCTAATATTGAAGCCTTTGTTCTCATTCATTTCTGATTCAAAGACAATGAGAATTAGAGTGGTCTGTTAAGTGGAAGTGCTTAAGAAGCATAGTGTTTTTGACATGCACAATGAGTTATTAATATAAACTTTCCTGCTTGAAAATAAGGATAGAGTTTACTCCACTAGAGTAAGGGCATGAAGAAAATTCTCACAGTGTGTAAAATGAGAATGAGTTAAATTTCTTTCGCTACATCATATCTTCAAGTGCCAACTGAAAATCATTTTAAGATAAAGTAATGAGTCACGGTTTTATCTTCTCCTGAATGAAATGTGTTCATTCTTCTCAAACACCATTATGTCAAGTACTACAATGGATAATGAGAGGTTTTTCTTCTCTAATTAGACAGAAATTGTCATCCGTTTGGTCTGAATCTGTGCCAAACCTTTATCTTCATGTAAACCAGAAATAATGTTTTCTTTCGCACAAGAGAACATTATAAACATTACAAACTGTTCAAATTGTTTGTTAAGTTATACATTATAATTAGTTTGGCAGAGCTAATACAAATCACATTTACAGACTAACAATAATAAAATTGAAGTACCAGTTAAATATCCAAAATAATTAAAGGAATCATTTTTAGCCCAGCATAATTAGCTAATTCACTTTACAAGCATTTATTAAAATGAATTCACATGTTATTATTCCATAGGTAGTTACACAATAGTGTTTATACAGGAAAAAATAATGAACCAAACTCTTTGTATCCAGCCCTCTACAATTAAAACGAAGACTCCCCAAGTAATATCAATCTATGATAGACTAATTAAGTTTGGTTTGATAACCATTCATTTCTTCGATTGCCTCTGAGCAAATTGTTTATTAGAGAAAGTTATTTTACACAAATCAAATCAAACTGGGGTAAACCATTATATTTGAGGGAAACTTTAGCCATCAGTCAATTAATCCATCATTTTCTCCAGACACTATTGTTTAATGAGCAGATCATATTATCAACAATTTAGATATCATATGATTCAATTATAACAGTAAATTTATTGACAGTTTCTCTAATACTTTTATTATGAGTAAATTTGGAATTCTCTTTACCTTTGTGAGCAAAGAAAAATCCAATCCAGGTATTATATTCAAACATCAAATAAATATAAAATTCTGTACAACTTAATAATGGTTTGAAAATACAGTATTATTAGAAAAGGAAAAATAAGCCTCGATGAATTAAAATTGCTAATAAACTAAAATAAAATTTCAACATAAATCTTTATTAAAATATTTCTTCAATATGCTGAAATATATCTACATGACTTTAAAGTTATATTAAAAATTCATTTTAAGAATGGTCTTAGGAAAAAATTAATTTGTACTGACAAGCAACCAGGAAAAATTGTCACTTTTATCTTAATGTTCAAGCCATATGCCAATTCAGTTTATATGAGCTGTTAAAGCCATTGTCTGGCTCATCAGATTTCTAAGAATACAGATTTCACAGGAAGCATTAAAATAAAAATGTCATATATATTAGTATTTATTTATAGACAGCACCAGAAAATACTAACATATCTCGATGCCTGCTTGGAACACCATATTTTAGATTGTATTAGAGCTGTAGGATTGATTTCTAGTTCTTTGTAGGAAATGCATTAATTGTTAGTTCACCAAATTAGATGAAATCCCAGAGACTTTTTTTTTAATCTAAGGGCCTTAAAATAGAGCCTATCTATTCACAGTTTTGCCTGTAAATTTGGGTCCTGGAGTCCAAAACAAAATAATTTATTAATACTTTGTTATAGATTGTCTCTAATAGTTTGATGCTGACTAGTTTTATCTCACTAACCTGAATTTAAGTTCTTCAGAGTTCTGGACCATGACTTAATCATTTTTCTTTACCTCTTAACAGGAAAATTCTAGGCTCTTTAACTATGTTCAATAAATATTTACTATCAGAATGATAGAATGGTAGGCGCTAGAAGAGCTTCTGATTTGACCTAGTCCATTGCATACATACAAAGAAACTGGGAGCCAGAAGTACCTGACCGCACATCACACCTCAGTATTGATTAGACAAACATGTTGAGGCACAACAGCCTTTATATGCAATATATCTAACAGTGACACTGAGGCAGCATCATGTAATAGCCAGATGAATAAGACATGGCCCATGAATTATAAATTCCTACATATGTCTACAGTTCTTAAAATGTACTTCTCAGAGGCTTAGGATGCCAGAGTGACACCTCAGGGAAAACACACACAGAGTTAAGGAAAGGATTGAGCCACTGGAACATCTGGCTCCCTGCCACCCCCAACTCCAACCTCAAATGGGGCCATTTGCTTCTGTGCAAAATTTTATTCGAAGAAACAATTCCTCTGGTTGTAAACCAGTTTGAAACCGCTATGTTATCTTCTGTATATTCCTGGAATCTTCAGATAAAATATTTTAAGATAAAAGAGTTTATTTTTAAAAATAATTACTTATTACAAAAGTAATTACAAGAACATCTTCATGAAAAATACTGTAATCAGTCACTTGATAGAGCTCGATATCTGCATGGTACAAACTGCTTAACATTAAGTACAGGAAAGCAGTCACCAGTCAATATATAACATCAGCAATATCTCTTTTTTCTGGAGTCTTCCCATATTCATCCATTTCTGTGCCTATTAAGTAAATTCTCATTATTTATTTATTTTAAAGCAAATTACTATAACCTCTTTTAAAATACTGCAGAATAGACTTTATGTAACTATCTCTCTATTCCCTTTATGCAAAGCATAAATTTAAATGAGTAGGGTTTTTTCTGTCAACTTGGTTTCCCAGACAAAAAAGATGATGCCCCCCCTCTAGAGTGGGTTATTGCAATCATTAAATGGTTCTTACAAAACATTTAGCCCAGTGTAGTTTTGCATGTTTTTGATTTATGGTTATAATTAAGGAAAGCAATGCAAAAAGGCCCCTATTTAGAACCTTTTAATCCAAAGATGATTCAAATGTGAATGCTGCTATGGTAAAATCGTTCCTGATCATCCTCAAGAAATTAGTAAACGGAGAATTCCTCTTGGATTCAAAACAATTCACCAGCATTAATTAATCATCTCTTTCACCACAAATATTTCATTAACAATGAAAACAACAAACGTACAGTATTTAAGAATAGCATCTGCCTATAATGAGGTTCTTTAAAATATTATTTCAACTGAGATATACAGGACTTCCTTCAACAAGTACAAATATATTTTGGCATTTTATCATGTTAGATAGGGAAGGAGTTTTAGTGGTTTGGCTTCTTGGTTTTGCAAGATTTGTTGTTCTGTGCCAATGTGATGACTCAAAAATATTGAGAAATTACAATATAAATGAAGAAAATGAGTGAAATCAACTACTGATACGCTTTTTGCTTAATAAATATTATACACTCTGACCTTGAATTTTCATAGTAGCTTTCTTTAGGATAATTCAAAAGCCTTTAGATAGTGAATACTTGTCACTATCACATACCATTCTAGGAGAAACTAAGGCATGACAGGACTCGGTCAATAGTTTAAGATTATCCAGAGGAGAATAAGGATTTAAACTAATTCCTCAAGATAAAGGATTTTCTCACAAGATCATATTGCCCCTCTTAATGAACACATATAGCATATTTAACTATGCATGAAAATACTGAGTACCTATAAAATGCATGACAACTGTATAAGATATATGTATTTGCATTCTTACTTTAGGTTTTCAATGTCCCTCTGATGGTAGATATTATTATTCCTTATTTTAAAAATAGTACACAGAAGCTCAGAGAGGTGATAAAGCTATTTAATTTTTATGTTTTAACTTTAAATAATTTCAGACTTAGAGTACTTACAAATACAGTTACAAACAATTCTTAAATATGCTTCACTCAGATTCCCTATGTGGTCACAAAGCTTTTAAGTGATACAACTATGACCAAAAACATGGCTTTCTAACTCCGGTTGATGTGACTCTTTCAACTACACCACAATTATTTTGCATGTCACAATCCATGGGCATGTGCTACTGCACATATCTAGGCAAATTTCATAGATTATGCTACTGAATAATAATTACATGCTAGAATTCAATAATATAAGTGATTTTGAATACTAAAAAGACTTTTACTAGGACCATCATTGAAAAGCAAAAGTATTATAGCATAGTTTCCTGGTCTGTGAATTACCTATAATTTTGGATTGTACTATGGATTATGGTGATAACAGAAGTGCTCAATACAGTGCTGCAGACACGCAATAATTGGTAGCTGCTATTATGTAATGGATATTCTGTGGTTGGAATGTGCTTTGTAAATTCAGGACCTCATGATATAAAGGAGAATGACCAGAGTTGAAATCATTGTCTTTTTTAACAAGAAGCACATTATATTAGCAGAAAGAGCTAGATGATACCAAGCTTGCTAGAATGCCCAACCATCAATAACAATTTTGTGTAAGTTGTTCAGGTTGAAAAAACAAAGGTACCAATTTTCTGCCACTACTGTTAGGCATTCATTTGGAAAAGCAGTAGCTTGGAGTAGTGTTATAAGCATTAAGGGTTTTATTCCCCCAACATTTAATTATGAGAATTTTCAAACATAAAATATTTCTGAAAGAAATTATACAATGAACATCCATAAACCCACTCTAGATTCCTATAATTTTTTTCCTATATTTGCATTATTACATATCTTGCTATCCCTCTATCCATTCGTTATTACATCAGTTATAAGGGTTTCTTAAACTCCTAGATTCATGAAAGATTTTAGTAATTACATGTACGTTGGTTCCATCTAAGATGTGCTCCTGAAGCTCAAAACTCTTTCAACACCGTAACTGCAAGTTTCAGAAAGAGATAATGCAAAGTGCATACTCAGAAAAGATCACACTTTTAGACAGAGTTTGTCATAAATCCCTGTTAGAATCCTAGTGAACTACGCTAGACCACACATAAGCTGTAAAGTCTTCTACTTCTTAGGTCTACTTCTTACTCCCTAAATTTGACCCTTAAGATCCTACTGCTTAATAGTGACATAAGGCTGGGAAAGTCAAAATCCAAGAAAAGCCCACATTCTAGGTTTAGGGGGAGGGGATTAAGAAAGCTTAAGGAAGAATGTCTACATCTCCTCTTAATTATAGAATAATGGTCGCAGAACACTGAGTCAGAGCCTGCATTAGATCAGCATAGCTAATAGTGGTATGGGTAAGTGTAGTGGTTTTAACATATGTCCATAAATTCTTTGATACCCCTTGTTTCAGGAGACGGAACTTAATTCGCCCTCTCCTTGAGTGTGGGCTGGATGCAGTAAATCACTTCTAAGCAAAAGAATATTGCAGAAGAAACAATATGTCACTTCTGAGAGGAGGCCATAAAAAGTATTGCAGCTTCCTGCTCTCTCTCCTGGATCACCTGATTTGGGGAAGTTGGTTACCATCTCATGAGGACACTACAGCAGCCCTATGGAAAGCTCCATATGGCAAGGAAGTGAGGCATCCTGTCAACAACAGATGAGGCTCCTGCCAAAAGCAAGTGGATCTTCCAACTCCAGTCAAGTTCTCAGAGACTACAGCCTTGGCTGAACATCATGACTGAAATCTCATGAGATTCCCTGAGCCAGAACCACACAGCTAAGCTGTTCCTAGATTCCTGACCCTCAGGAACCCTGTGAAACAGTGTTTGTTGTTGAAACTGCCAAATTTGGGGGACAATCTGTTATACAGCAAGCAACCAGGAAGGATTCCTTCATCAGCAGCTTCCTCATCTCTGTGTCAAAACGTAATGTCTAAAATTAGATAAAGAATAGGGTGGGATGGATGGGATGGAAAATTTTAGGTGTTCTTTTTTGCTTTTATTTTTATTTTGGAATAAGGAAAAGGTTCAAAAATTGATTCTGGCTATGAATGAACAATTGTATGATGGTACTGTGAATAACTGTACACTGTGGATGACTGTAGGGTATGTAAATATATCTCAATAAAACTATTAAAAAAGTAAATGAACATTGGGGGGGAATGGGAAGTTTTGGACATTCTTTTTTATTTTAATTTTTATTTTTTGGAGTAATGAAAATGTTCAAATATTGTAGTGATGAATGCACAACTATATGATGACACTGCGAACAACTGTACACTTTGGAGGATTGTTTGTTATGTGAATATATCTCAATAAAATTGCATAAAAAAAGTTTGTGTAGAAAAAAAAACATAACGTCTATACATTTTAGTTTCTTCGCTCACTTTGAATCTCAGACTTCTCTGAAGGTTTTCTTTCTACCTTAGTTTTCCTGTAATTGGATCCACTGCCCCTTACCTCCTCACTTAGAAGGTGGCAATTGGTTCTCAAACTTTTTTTCCAATTCAATGATCCCTTTTACAAGATTAAAGATCTTTACACATATTTCCATTTCAGCAACCCAAATAAATAAAATAAGAAGTCACAAGCTTTAATGGAGCTATGCAACTTCTCTGAAAGGGCCATTAAATGAAATGTTTTTACTACATATTAGAAATAAACTGAAAACCTACACTAGCAGTAGAAATAGAGACATTTCCCACTTACAAATTCTAAAAGTATAAAGGAAAGTCCGTGGCCCTCACTCTGAGACTTTCTGCCACAACTGATCAAAAATAAACACCTAGATCTCCATAAAAGATATAAATTAGTTTGCATATTTTTTAAAAAAAAAGCTAGTAGAAGCATTATTTGACTTTGAGCTACCTCTTTAATAGCAAAAAACTAACCAAACAAAACATATTTAATGTTATTTTTAATTCCTTACTTTCTTTAATCTACTTAGTCACACTGGCCTTGCTGTTCTGCAGATACACCAAACATGCTTTTGTCTCAGAACCTCTGCATTCACTGCTCTTAGGATACTTTTACCACAGGTACCATTATGGCTTTCTTCTATACTTTATTCAGATTTTTGCTCAAATATTATCTCATTAGAAAGAATGTCTATAAATATCATATATAAACCAATCCCACCCAGCAATTCCTGCCCTCCATATCCCATTTTATTTTTCTTCTTGGCAGTTATTTTAAAATTACTTTACTTACTCACTGTTTGTTATTTTTATTATTTATTTATTGCTAGCTCTCCAATTAGATTGTTTTAAAAAGAAACCTTTTAATTTCTTCATATTCTCCAAAAATTTTGAGGCAGGTAACAAATCCAGTACAACTTCTATTCCTGCTTGAAATTATACGTGCAATAAGAGCCATAGGTGATTTTAAAGATTTAAAATGCATCTTTCTAGGGTCTCCAAACTTTGTCTTTATTATTCCTGGCATTTCCGTCTTTCATAACTTCCTCTATTTGCTTTTAAATGCAAAATGCTCATGAGAAAGGATGGAATGAATCAAGAAAACTCACCAAAAACACATAGGTCAAAATGGCTGTCTACTCTGGCAAGTATGGACTGAATTTAATGAGGTTTCACAGTTTCTTACGTTTTAGGAACACACTTGTTGGAGTTGGGTGAGGCACAGTTTAGGCCTATGTCCCTGTTCTGGTGTGTTAATGCTGCTGTTGTGCAAAATACCAGAAAAGGATTGGCTTTTATAAAGACAGTTTATTTGGTTACAAAGTTACAGTCCTAAGGTCATTAAAGTGTCCAAACCAAGGCATCAACAAGATGCTACCTTCATTGTGGAATGGCCAATGGCTTCTGGAACACCTCTGTCAGCTGGGAAGGCACGTGGCTGGCAGCTGCTGGTCCCTGGTTGTGTTTCAGCTCCTCTCTCCCAGCTCCTGTGTCCTTTCTTCTTTCTCCCAGGGCATTTCTTTCAAAGCATCTGGAAGTCCTCTCTTAGCATATCCTGGGGCAAACACTGGGCTAGCATTTCAAAGCGCTAGCAAGCATCTGTTTTCAACAGCTGTCTCAAAAATGTCTCTCTCAGCTTTCCTGAGCTCTGTCTGTGAGCTCTTCTAGGACCTCAGTGATTTAATTAACACTCACCGTGAATGGGCGGGGCCCATATCTCCATGGAAATAATTTAATCAAGAGGTCACACCCTAATCAAAAAGATTAATCAATCTGCCCCCACAAGATTGCATTAAAGAATATGGTCTTTTCTGGGGGCATAATATATACAAATTGGCAGGCACAGACCCCTCAGTCAATTCTGAACTCGTCTTTCACATAGCATTTCTTATTGTTGCAAGAAAATGCTTTGATAAGTGTTCAGGTTTTATTCCACTGAAACCACTTTATGTGTTATAAATAAAAGACACACTTTGCAAAGAGGTGGTAATTAAATCATGGTAAGCATAAGAGTAATGCTTAAGTGTTTTGGGTATTATAACCAGAAATCAAGGTGTCCTCTTTTGGAAGACTAACTATATTGCCTTTTCTAATGCTGCAGGTGGCTATTACTGCTTTGGCTATGAATTTATATGTAAAATACTTTATAATCATAAATATATTTTATGCTAGCTTCTGATTTTTATTTTACATTGTTATTTGCTATTTAAATTGTCATGAGACAATCATGCCACTCTGCACTGGGTAGAGCTCTGAACCCAAGCAGTGACCTCAGCTCAAAAGTCAGTGTACTGGGCTTTTTACTGTTCTAAATAATGCTCTTAATGTTATAACTCATAATAAGACTCAACAGAGAGTAATGAACATATGCACAATTTATGTAACATGTTCTAGTGTTGTAGGAATTCTTTTTTTTAATATAGAGGAAACATAGTTCTACTACTTCCCTCTTTGAGACATCAAAAGTCCTTTACAATTAGGCTCAAACCAATTGTTCCATATTTTATTATTGTTCATTGCATAGAATTGCTGCATTCATAGTCTTATTATTTCAACTTAAGAGCCAGAAGACCATTGACCTATTAACATTGTTAATAAAATGTACAGAGTCCTGAAAAATATCCTAAAGTTAGCCACCTTCAAAAATGTCAGACTTAGCAGCAATAAAATGCTGAATCTCTAGAGTAGCAAAATGCAGATTCCAAGTCTACTCCTAAGCATTCGAAGGGGATTAGACTACAGACTTTGAAAGGATACAACTGGAAAAATAAAAAAAAAGACCTTTACAAAATATTAAGAGGCTATGATTCATGAAATACATAAACAATAACCTGAGCATAACAAATATATTTGACCTTTAAAGTAATAAAAACAAACATAAAAAGAGTCTCCAATTTTCTATTACTGCTAAGTTTATTTTCCTCATAAGTTTCACCCCATTATGGTAACAATGATCCCTCATTACTATAGTAAAATAAAGCATAGTCTATACTCCACCTATAGTTGTCTTGTGTCTATTTAGTTTTATAGCAAGCAAGCAATTTGAGAATATGGTAATAAAGCCTCAATCACAGTAATGATATATGATGGGCTATAATTTCTCTGTGCTAATGGGTTACAAACAGTATTACAGTGATGACGGGAATCTCATTGATTCATTATATGACTGCAATAATATCAAAATGTCTTAATATAGATCACTATTAAGTCATGCACATGCTACTAACAACCTCTATATTTCACTATATAGATATATAGGGAAATAAAATTAATATTAGTCTTTCTATATAAAAGTTCACACAGCACAAAACAGTTTGTGTTGAGTACCCTAAATCAATGTTTAAAGTTGGAATTACTGCATTGAACTGGTTCTTTGAAAAGAAAACCATTGATTTTAATCTGCTTGAAGCAATCAATTACTCCCTGTCCTCTTTATTCCAAACTGTAATGAAAACTAAACTGCGTTGTCTTGAAAACTAAATGTGAAGATGATCATAAACAGAATTTAAACTCCATGGATTATTCATATCTACCCATTTAGATTTGCCATTTCCATTATGAGTACATTTGCCACGAGCATTTAATGGACATCTAAAAGGGAATTCATTAAAGCAGGAGCTGTTGGCAGCACTTATGGGCTTCAGACTGCTTTATGCTTGCCTTTAATAGCTCACTATTATAAAAGTGATATACTGTGTTCATCCCATTAGTAGTTTGCAGAAAGGTCTGCAAGAGATAACAAATCCTTCTGAATATTTTCAGAACTGAAAGTAAATCATAGTTTGTTTGTTTTAAGTAGCATATTCTAACAATATACAATTTTAGAGTCAACTAAATTTAGTTATTTCAAGCCAAATAAGATTTTGGCAGCCACAGATACAGTTTATGAAGCAGGCACCACCTTTTAAAAATAATCTATGATTATAAACTTGAGATATTTGTAGCCATCAGGCAAACTAATCAATGACTTGAAGATATGGTACAGATAATAGGAGGATACACATTTCTATGGGTTAACAGTAAGACATCACCAAAAGAAAAGCTAGATAGAGTATGCTTATATAACTGCATGCTGCCACTATTCAGAGGTATGATGGGATAGTTTCTGGCATCTTGGGTGCATTAAAAGAGATTCTTAGAAGAAACAACATTCATTGTTCTTTTTTTGTCCTACAGAGGATACAGTAGATGGAATGGGACAGGAAGAAATACAAAACCATGATTTTACTGTTAATGCTTATTATAGTAATGTAATTAAATCTTAACTGGGAAGGGAGAATGAGGTAAGGAATCACCATTAGCAGGTTGGCATCTCCAAAATACCTGGTTCTAGGCTATGCTTTATTCCAAATCTAATATATTTTACTAAAATGGAAACCGGAAGCTTATGGAGGAACAGCAGCATGCCCTTCTACTGGAAAAGGCAGACCAATCCTTTCTACACATGGAAAAATCCAAAAGTCACATATTTGGCTTCAAAATGTATCAATTTCTTACCTTTCTAAGCAAATCTGTCTTTCTAGTTTTTTCTTATAATAAGATAAAATCAGCTAGCATGACCCTTATTGCAACACACAAGGCAGGGGAAGTGAGTGGTCTCTGAAACGTGTTAACTGGTCAAGAACAGAAATGCTATTATAGGTAATCTATAATCCACATATCTAAAAAGCTATAAATCTCTGTATAGATAATTAAGAGCTGATCCCACTATGATGTTTTAAGGGCCCCAATTAAGTCTCTAAATTTTATTTCCATTCATTTATTGAAACAATTTATAAGGACTTCCTGGTTATAAATATGGAAATGTCTAAAGTTCACGTATGTATCTATCCAAAAAACTACTGGTTACAAAAGTAAAAGAAAGGCCATTATATGAGAAGGATAAAAATAGGAAAGGTTATCTTACTGCACTTTTAGATATATAAGTACTTTCCAAATCATCAAATACAGGACTCCTGTCATTCATAGTTTGCTAATTTCTTTGAAATTACAACCCTTCAACAATTTAGTTTACTTGTCCAAGCCCAAGAACACCATGGGAAATCTGTGCTACTTATGAAGCCTTCAAAACATGCCCACTGCATTCATTACAATGCAGACTATAATATTTAATAAACATTTTAATGTGGATGACATTCCTAGTTTAGTAATGTAATTTGAGTTTCTAAATATTTAAATTACTTTATATATTTATATGATTGGGTTAGGATATGGTTACATACTCACACAATGCACATATAGGAATCTAACCATCTTAAACAGTTATGATCTAGTGGGAAATAACTTTCTATTAGAATCTGAGGCAGAGTTAAATAAATAACTATCCTATTCAAGAGAGATATCAATGGAAACATTTTAAAATATATAATAAATATTTTGTTTTTCTGCATGCAATACACTAAACATCAGGGGATAAAAACAGGGGATTTGTACTCAACAAATTCTTTGTCTAAGTCCACGCTAACTTAATAGTACTGATATAGAACCAAGAAAACAACTACTTTATTTACGTTCCATGGTAAAATATCAGGTGGTTCCTAACAAAGCATGTTTGGAAAAGCTGCTTTTCCATCCAAAAAAAGGTTCTTTGCTTAAAGCTAGCACTGACATTTTTGAATAATAAACAGAAAACAATGTAGCAGAAGAGACCAATAGCAAAAGGTGATACAATCATTTAGGTTTATGGATTGCAAAATTTCCTTGAGAAGGATACAATCTCTCCTCTTCCTAGTGATTAGGAGTCACTCTTTTCTGATAGCAAATTCACTGAAGTATATTAATTTCAGTTCATAATTTATGAGTCATTTGGAGAATTTGCCAATAGGATGAAATAAAAGCCCAATTTATTCCTATGTATGTGATGGCAAAGGCAGAGATAAGGTATATTAGAGAAGAACTACTTTTGTTTTCTTCACAATTAAATGCATACAGTGTCATTACTGTGATAAAACATTAATATTTTATAAGATTGACAATACATTTACTGTGGCATATTGAGGGTCACCTATGATACAAATTACGCATAACGAACAAGTGCATTTTGAAAGGTAGACAGTGAATTTCAGAACGCAAGGCAGATTTTTTTTCCAATAAAGAAAAAGCTTTTGAAAAATAAGTTGTCTAGAAAATAGCCTGATAACCACAAACCTAATTCACCTTCCAAGTTATAAGACAGCATCAAGGTGCAAAGCCAGATTTCAATTAGCTAAGATGACTTGCCTGAGGAGCAATCAAAAGTTTCTTCTTTTAACTACCACATGGAAGTTGGGTACAGAACAGGGAAATTCTTAGCTCAACCCTTAATAATTTGGACACTAAATGAAAGAATCCATGGCAACCTAACAAAAGACCTTGGATGCATATTAGCTCCAATACTGAGAATCTACTTCTGGTTTCAAGATATCTATAAACACAGTCAAAAGATATTAAAATTACAAGGGTCCAAAATCACACATGGTAGACTGATTTTAAGTAGTTTTAAATTTCTATTAGTTCAAATAAAGTAGTACGGATCAGTATTAAAATTGCAACTAGAAATACTTATCTATTTCAGTATCTCTTTCTTTCTCTCACCACATACACATACTCCTTTAAGATTTCCAGAATTTAAGATATGCAAGGACCCTGAAAATTATCATACTTTACATCAAAGAAAATTTTCTAATGATGTGATTCAATCATTAATAGTTAGGTGTCCTAGAATTAATGGACAGATGAATTGTGTGTGTCTCTGGGGACCAGGAAACTTTAAAAATCTAAGGCTGGAGGCGGGGCAAGATGGCAGACTGGTGAGCTGTATGTTTTAGTTACTCCTCCAGGAAAGTAGGTAAAAAGCCAGGAACTGCGTGGACTGGACACCACAGAGCAATCTGTCTTTGGGCATACTTCATACAACACTCATGAAAACGTGGAACTGCTGAGATCAGCGAAATCTGTAAGTTTTTGCGGCCAGGGGACCCGCGCCCCTCCCTGCCAGGCTCAGTCCCGGGGGAGGAGGGGCTGTCAGCTCCGGGAAGGAGAAGGGAGAATTGCAGTGGCTGCTCTTATCGGAAACTCATTCTACTGATTCAAACTTCAACCATAGATAGACTGAGACCAGACACCAGAGACTCTGAGAGCAGCCAGCCCAGCAGAGAGGAGACAGGCATAGAAAAAAAACAACACGAAAAAATCCAAAATAAAAGCAGAGGATTTTTGGAGTTCTGGTGAACACAGAAAGGGGAAGGGCGGAGATCAGGCCTTGAGGCGCATATGCAAATCCCGAAGCAAAGCTGATCTCTCTGCCCTGTGCACCTTTCCTTAATGGCCCTGGTTGCTTTGTCTATTAGCATTTCAATAACCCATTAGATCTCTGAGGAGGGCCGTGTTTTTTTTTTTTTTTTTTTTTTAAATCCTTTTTGCTTTTTCTAAAACAATTACTGTAAGAAGCTCAATACAGAAAGCTTCAAAGAATTGAAATTTGGGCACGTCAAGTCAAGAGCAGAACTAAGAGAGCTCTGAGACAAAAGGCAATAATCCAGTGGCTGAGAAAATTCACTAAACAACACAACTTCCCAAGAAAAGGGGGGTGTCCGCTCACAGCCACCATCCTGGTGGACAGGAAACACTCCTGCCCATCGCCAGCCCCATAGCCCAGAGCTGCCCCAGACAACCCAGTGTGACGGAAGTGCTTCAAATAACAGGCACACACCACAAAACTGGGCGTGGACATTAGCCTTCCCTGCAACCTCAGCTGAATGTCCCAGAGCTGGGAAGGGGGAGCAGTGTGAATTAACAAAGCCCCATTCAGCCATCATTTCAGCAGACTGGGAGCCTCCCAACACAGCCCAGCAGCCCAGAACTGCCCTGGGGGGACGGCACTCACCTGTGACATAGCACAGTCATCCCTCAACAGAGGACCCGGGGTGCACAGCCTGGAAGAGGGGCCCACTTGCAAGTCTCAGGAGCCATACGCCAATACCAAAGACTTGTGGGTCAGTGGCAGAGACAAACTGTGGCAGAACTGAACTGAAGGATTAGACTATTGCAGCAGCTTTAAAACTCTAGGATCATCAGGGAGATTTGATTGTTAGGGCCACCCCCCCTCCCCGACTGCCCAGAAACACGCCCCACATACAGGGCAGGCAACACCAACTACACACGCAAGCTTGGTACACCAATTGGGCCCCACAAGACTCACTCCCCCACTCACCAAAAAGGCTAAGCAGGGGAGATCTGGCTTGTGGAGAACAGGTGGCTCGTGGACGCCACCTGCTGGTTAGTTAGAGAAAGTGTACTCCACGAAGCTGTAGATCTGATAAATTAGAGATAAGGACTTCAACTGGTCTACAAACCCTAAAAGAACCCTATCAAGTTCAGCAAATGCCACGAGGCCAAAAACAACAGAAAATTATAAAGCATATGAAAAAACCAGACGATATGGATAACCCAAGCCCAAGCACCCAAATCAAAAGACCAGAAGAGACACAGCACCTAGAGCAGCTACTCAAAGAACTAAAGATGAACAATGAGACCCTAGTACGGGATATGAAGGAAATCAAGAAGACCCTAGAAGAGCATAAAGAAGACATTGCAAGACTAAATAAAAAAATGGATGATCTGATGGAAATTAAAGAAACTGTTGACCAAATTAAAAAGATTCTGGACACTCATAGTACAAGACTAGAGGAAGTTGAACAACGAATCAGTGACCTGGAAGATGACAGAATGGAAAATGAAAGCATAAAAGAAAGAATGGGGAAAAAAATTGAAAAAATCGAAATGGACCTCAGGGATATGATAGATAATATGAAACGTCCGAATATAAGACTCATTGGTGTCCCAGAAGGGGAAGAAAAGGGTAAAGGTCTAGGAAGAGTATTCAAAGAAATTGTTGGGGAAAACTTCCCAAATCTTCTAAACAACATAAACACACAAATCATAAATGCTCAGCGAACTCCAAATAGAATAAATCCAAAAAAACCCACTCCGAGACATATACTGATCACACTGTCAAACATAGAAGAGAAGGAGCAAGTTCTGAAAGCAGCAAGAGAAAAGCAATTCACCACATACAAAGGAAACAGCATAAGACTAAGTAGTGACTACTCAGCAGCCACCATGGAGGCGAGAAGGCAGTGGCACGATATATTTAAAATTCTGAGTGAGAGGAATTTCCAGCCAAGAATACTTTATCCAGCAAAGCTCTCCTTCAAATTTGAGGGAGAGCTTAAATTTTTCACAGACAAAGAAATGCTGAGAGAATTTGCTAACAAGAGACCTGCCCTACTGGAGATACTAAAGGAAGCCCTACAGACAGAGAAACAAAGACAGGACAGAGAGACTTGGAGAAAGGTTCAGTACTAAAGAGATTCGGTATGGGTACAATAAAGGATATTAATAGAGAGAGGGAAAAATATGGCAAACATAAACCAAAGGATAAGATGGCCGATTCAAGAAATGCCTTCACGGTTTTAACGTTGAATGTAAATGGATTAAACTCCCCAATTAAAAGATATAGATTCGCAGAATGGATCAAAAAAAATGAACCATCAATATGTTGCATACAAGAGACTCATCTTAGACACAGGGACACAAAGAAACTGAAAGTGAAAGGATGGAAAAAAATATTTCATGCAAGCTACAGCCAAAAGAAAGCAGGTGTAGCAATATTAATCTCAGATAAAATAGACTTCAAATACAGGGATGTTTTGAGAGACAAAGAAGGCCACTACATACTAATAAAAGGGGCAATTCAGCAAGAAGAAATAACAATCGTAAATGTCTATGCACCCAATCAAGGTGCCACAAAATACATGAGAGAAACACTGGCAAAACTAAAGGAAGCAATTGATGTTTCCACAATAATTGTGGGAGACTTCAACACATCACTCTCTCCTATAGATAGATCAACCAGACAGAAGACCAATAAGGAAATTGAAAACCTAAACAATCTGATAAATGAATTAGATTTAACAGACATCTACAGGACATTACATCCCAAATCACCAGGATACACACACTTTTCTAGTGCTCACAGAACTTTCTCCAGAATAGATCATATGCTGGGACATAAAACAAGCCTCAATAAATTTAAAAAGATTGAAATTATTCAAAGCACATTCTCTGACCACAATGGAATACAATTAGAAGTCAATAACCATCAGAGACTTAGAAAATTCACAAATACCTGGAGGTTAAACAACACACTCCTAAACAATCAGTGGGTTAAAGAAGAAATAGCAAGAGAAATTGCTAAATATATAGAGATGAATGAAAATGAGAACACAACATACCAAAACCTATGGGATGCAGCAAAAGCAGTGCTAAGGGGGAAATTTATAGCACTAAACGCATATATTAAAAAGGAAGAAAGAGCCAAAATCAAAGAACTAATGGATCAACTGAAGAAGCTAGAAAATGAACAGCAAACCAATCCTAAACCAAGTACAAGAAAAGAAATAACAAGGATTAAAGCAGAAATAAATGACATAGAGAACAAAAAAAACAATAGAAAGGATAAATATCACCAAAAGTTGGTTCTTTGAGAAGATCAACAAGATTGACAAGCCCCTAGCTAGACTGACAAAATCAAAAAGAGAGAAGACCCATATAAACAAAATAATGAATGAAAAAGGTGACATAACTGCAGATCCTGAAGAGATTAAAAAAATTATAAGAGGATATTATGAACAACTGTATGGCAACAAACTGGATAATGTAGAAGAAATGACAATTTCCTGGAAACATATGAACAACCTAGACTGACCAGAGAAGAAATAGAAGACCTCAACCAACCCATCACAAGCAAAGAGATCCAATCAGTCATCAAAAATCTTCCCACAAATAAATGCCCAGGGCCAGATGGCTTCACAGGGGAATTCTACCAAACTTTCCAGAAAGAACTGACACCAATCTTACTCAAACTCTTTCAAAACATTGAAAAAAATGGAACACTACCTAACTCATTTTATGAAGCTAACATCAATCTAATACCAAAACCAGGCAAAGATGCTACAAAAAAGGAAAACTACCGGCCAATCTCCCTAATGAATATAGATGCAAAAATCCTCAACAAAATACATGCAAATCGAATCCAAAGACACATTAAAAAAATCATACACCATGACCAAGTGGGGTTCATTCCAGGCATGCAAGGATGGTTCAATATAAGAAAAACAATCAATGTATTACAACACATTAAAAACTCGAAAGGGAAAAATCAATTGATCATCTCAGTAGATGCTGAAAAAGCATTTGACAAAATCCAACATCCCTTTTTCATAAAAACACTTCAAAAGGTAGGAATTGAAGGAAACTTCCTCAACATGATAAAGAGCATATATGAAAAACCCACAGCCAGCATAGTACTCAATGGTGAGAGACTGAAAGCCTTCCCTCTAAGATCAGGAACAAGACAAGGATGCCCGCTGTCACCACTGTTATTCAACATTGTGCTGGAAGTGCTAGCCAGGGCAATCCGGCAAGACAAAGAAATAAAAGGCATCCAAATTGGAAAAGAAGAAGTAAAACTGTCATTGTTTGCAGATGATATGATCTTATATCTAGAAAACCCTGAGAAATCAACGATACACCTACTAGAGCTAATAAACAAATTTAGCAAAGTAGCGGGATACAAGATTAATGCACATAAGTCAGTAATGTCTCTATATGCTAGAAATGAACAAATTGAAGAGACACTCAAGAAAAAGATACCATTTTCAATAGCAACTAAAAAAATGAAGTACCTAGGAATAAACTTAACCAAAGATGTAAAAGAACTATACAAAGAAAACTACATAACTCTACTAAAAGAAATAGAAGGGGACCTTAAAAGATGGAAAAATATTCCATGTACATGGATAGGAAGGATGAATGTCATTAAGATGTCAATTCTACCCAAACTCATCTACAGATTCAATGCAATTCCAATCAAAATTCCAACAACCTACTTTGAAGACTTGGAAAAGCTAGTAATTTATTTGGAAAGGAAAGACGCCTCAAATTCCTAAAGACACTCTAAAAAAGAAAAACGAAGTGGGAGGACTTACACTCCTTGACTCTGAAGCTTATTATAAAGCCACAGTTGTCAAAACAGCATGGTACTGGCACAAAGATAGAAATATTGATCAATATTGAATTGAGAATTCAGAGATAGACCCACAGATCTATGGCTGACTGATCTTTGATAAGACCCCCAAAGCCACTGAACTGGGACATAACAGTCTTATCAACAAATGGGGCTGGGAGAGTTGGATATTCATATCCAAAAGAATGAAAGAGGACCCCTACCTCACACCCTACACAAAAATTAACTCAAAGTGGATCAAAGATCTCAATATAAAAGACAGTACCATAAAACTCCCAGAAGATAATGTAGGGAAACAGCTTCAAGACCTTGTATTAGGTGGCTACTTCCTAGACTTTACACCCAAAGCACAAGCAACAAAAGAAAAAAATAGATAAATGGGAACTCCTCAAGCTTAGAAGTTTCTGTACCTCAAAGGAATTTCTCAAAAAGGTAAGAGGCAGTCAACTCAATGGGAAAAAATTTTTGGAAACCATGTATCTGACACAAGACCGATATCTTGCATACACAAAGAAATCCTATAACTCAATGACAAGTACAGACAGCCCAATTATAAAACGGGCAAAAGATATGAAAAGACAGTTCTCTGAAGAAGGAATACAAATGGCCAAGAAACACATGAAAAAATGTTCAGCTTCACTAGCTATTAGAGAGACGCAAATTAAGACCACAATGAGATACCATCTCACACTGATTAGAATGGCTGCCATTAAACAAACAGGAAACTACAAATGCTGGAGAGGACGTGGAGAAATTGGAACTCTTATTCATTGTTGGTGGGACTGTATAATGGTTCAACAACTCTGGAAGTCAGTCTGGCAGTTCTCAGAAAAATAGATATAGAGTTACCCTTCGATCCAGCTATTGCACCTCTCGGTATATACCTGGAAGATCTGAAAGCAGTGACACGAACAGATATCTGCACGCCAATGTTCATAGCAGCATTATTCACAATTGCCAAGAGATGGAAACAACCCAAATGTCCTTCAACAGATGAGTGGATAAATAAAATGTGGTATATACACACAATGGAATACTACACGGCAGTAAGAAGGAACGATGTTGTGAAACATATGACAACATGGATGAACCTTGAAGACATAATGCTGAACGAAATACGCCAGGCACAAAAAGACAAATATTATATGCTACCACTAATGTGAACATTGAAAAATGTAAAACAAATGGTTTATAATGTAGAATGTAGAACTAGCATTAGAGAGCAATTAAGGAAGGGGGAATTATAACCCAGTAAGAACAGAGAAGCTATTGAGGGTAAATGTAACATTCTGGGAATGCCCAGGAATGACTATAGTCTGTTAATTTCTGATGGGTATGGTAGGAACAAGTTCCCAGAAATGTTGCTATATTAGGTTATTTTCTTGGGGTAGAGTAGGAACATGTTGGAAGTAAAGTAGTTATCTTAGGTTAGTTGTCTTTTTCTTATTCCCTAGTTATGGTTTGTTTGAAATGTTTTTTTATTGTATGTTTTTTTTTTTAATTTTTTTTTATATAGTTGACTTAAAAAAAAGTTAATTTAAAAAAAAAATGAAAAAAAATATGCAGAGCCCCATTGAGGAGCTGGTGGAGAATGCAGGTGTATTGGGCTTCCCCACCTCAATCGTTGCTGAAGTGTTCACAGACGTAGTGGACTGGTGGTTTGATGGGTTGAGCCCTCTACCACAGGACTTGCCCTTGGGAAGAGTGCTGCTGCAAAGGAAGGCTAGGCCTCCTTATAATTGTGCCTAAGAGCCTCCTCCCGAATGCCTCTTTGTTGCTCAGATGTGGCCCTGTCTCTCTAGCTAAGCCAACTTGGCAGGTGAAACCACTGCCCTTCTCCCTATGTGGGATCAGACACCCAGGGGAGTGACTCTCCCTGGCAACACAGAATATGACTCCCAGGGAGGAATCTAGAGCCGGCATTGTGGGATGGAGAACATCTTCTTGACCAAAAGGGGAATGTGAAAGGAAATGAAATAAGCTACAGTGGCAGAGAGATTCCAAAAGGAGCCGAGAGGTCACTCGGGTGGGCACTCTTACGCACAATATAGACAACCCTTTTTAGGTTCTAGTGAATTGGAGTAGCTAGCAGTAAATACCTGAAACCATCAAACTACAACCCAGAACCCATGAATCTTGAAGACGATTGTATAAAAATGTAGCTTATGAGGGGTGACAATGTGATTGGGAAAGCCATATGGATCACACTCCCCTTTGTCTTGTTTATGGATGGATGAGTAGAAAAATAGGGGAAGGAAACAAACAAACAAACAAAGGCATCCAGTGTTCTTTTTTACTTTAATTGCTCTTTTTCACTTTAATTTTTGTTCTTGTTATTTTTGTGTGTGTGGTAATGAAGGTGTCAGGGATTGATTTTGGTGATGAATGCAAATTATGTAATGGTACTGTGAACAAACAAATGTACGCTTTGTTTTGTATGACTGCATGGTATGTGAATATATCTCAATAAAATGAATTAAAAAATAATAATAATGGTCTAAACCAGAAGTTGATAAACTACAGACCATGGGTCAAATCTAGCCTGCCACTTAATTCTTTATGGTCTGTGATTCAATAATGATTTTTACATTTTTAAAAGGTTGGGAAAAAAGTTTTAAAAATAATAATATTTCATGAACATGAAAAATTATAAATTCAAATTTAGACCATAGCCATGCCTATTCATTTATCTAACGTCTATGGCTGCTTTCACACTACAATGACAGAATTGAGCAGCTATGACAGAGATTGCATGGCCTGCAAAGGCTAAAATATTTACTATCTGGCCGTTTCACAATTTCTACTCTCACTTATGAGAGGCACACTTCCCAAAAGCTGTCCAGATACCTGGCCCAGTGTTTCTTCCCTCTTAGTAACAGTCAAAATCCTGATCAAAAATAGTTTTCTCAAAGATATCCTAGTAAAATTTAAAGCAATAACTGTAAAATTCAAATTCTAGGAAGCAGGTTATTCATCAAAGGCATAGAAACTGAAGAAACAAGGAATTTAAAAATTGTAGAATTTCACTTTTAAGTTGCTTTTAAACTTTTCTTCTTTTATAACAAAAGCATTACTTCAGCTGCATCCCATAAATGTATTGAGACTTGATTTTTAGTCTACCTTGTTTTCTATGTGCACTTAAATAATAGGTATATTCTTCAAATGTTGAGTATAGTGTTCTACAAATGTCCAAAATATTTGGGGATGGTAGAATCTTCCAGATTTAAGGATGATGTTTTTCTATCAAATCTAGAATAAACTTGGTCACTATTAAAATGTTTATATTCTTTCCACCCCTTTTTGGAACTCCAGTTACATTTGTATTAGAATGCTTGACACTGTCTCCTGGGTCATTAAGACTGTTCATTTTTTTTTTCTTCATCTTTTCCCTGTGTTTTGGTTTTAATGATTTCTATTGATCTGTCCACAAGGTCACTGAGCCTTACTTCTTTTGAATCTAATATCCTGATAATTCCACTTAATGAATTTTATTTTGGAAATTGAAATGTTCTATTTTAGGATTTCCATTTTTTTTGTTTTGTTCCTTTTTTTTAATTTTCACATTCGTTCTAAAATTCCTCATTCCTTTACCTATTATTTGTTTCTTTCCATATAGATGGTCATCATAGTTGTTTTAAAGTCCTTGTCTACTAACTCCAACACCTAGGTCATCTGCTGGTCTCTTTCTATAGATTATTTTTTCCTGACCATGGGTCACCTTTTCCTGTCTTATCACATCTATTAATTTTTTATTGTACTCTACAAATAATCTCTGAATTCTGTATTGTATTAAGTTTCCTCTCAAGAATAATGAGTTCTATTTTTTGCAGACAACTGAATCAGTAGAGGATTACCCTGATTTTTATAAAGGCTTGTTTCAGGCTTTGTTAGGACAGTCTATATTGATTTGACATTAGTCCTATTGCAAAGACCTTAATCCTAGGATGTGATCCGTAATCTTAAAGTATGGCCATTCTAGGTCTTCAAAAGTAAGTTTCAGATGTTTACCAAGTTCCTCTAACGTGACAGGATTTGAACTATAAACTGTATCCCCAACTACGGCTGAGATCTCTGCTTAGCTCTTCCAACTTTCCAAATATTATTTCCCCACTAAGTTCTTTGGAATCTTTCCTTGCAAGAATTTGGGACACATTTGTATACAAATTTTGGGGTTGCCCACTTCCTTTCCAGAATCCCTCTCAATTTGTAACTTCTCATACAGCCCTTAATTTCACCCTCTAGCTTTTTAAAAAGCTGAATTTCACCTACCCTCTAGCTTTTTAAAAAGAGCGCTGCTTTATTCTTGGGCTGTGTTTCTTGTACTGCACACACTTGTGGGTTTCTTCATGGGAAAAGCTAGATAAATGTGGATCTCAACCCGTTTGATTCCTTTCTTGCAAGGTTCATATAACCTCCAAGTTCTACCTATTTTTTAGTCACTCTACAGTGCCTTCAAATAGTGTTTTTAAAACTATTTTTAAAACCTTTGTCCAGGGATTTTAATTTGTATCAGAAAGAGGTTATTTGATACAAACTACTCCCTCATAACCAGAAGCCAGAAGACTACCATGATTACCTTTTGACAGCAGCAAACAGTTACACTGTAAGGTCTTGATTTAAAAAAAAAATATGAGAAATAATTTCCCTAATTCTGGCTACAATTAGGCTGACTGTGCAGCATATAATCATGAAATTTTGTCACTAGAAAAGAACTTGGGAGTTCATGCAGATTAGTGTTTATCCATTTTGTGGATTCAAAGACCACTTGAAGAATTTGATAAATACTACAAATCTTCTCATAGAAGCATGCATAATAAAAATAGTTGCATGTTATTTTCAGGATCCTAGGACCCACTTCTCCCAATCCAGTTCAACATCTTCATTTTGAATGGGGTAAATCTGAGAATTAGACTGTAAATAATCTACAAAGGTTACATCACTACAGCAATGTTAATAGCTGTATTTAAAGAGTACCACTCTTGTGTGAAGTACTTTATATCTATTATTTCTAACCCTCCTAACAACCCTGCAAAATGGTTTCATTTAGGAAAACTGAGGCCCAAGAAGTCAGGTAAATTGCCCAAAGCCACAGACCTACTATGATGAAGACTGGCTCTGAAATCAAGTTAATCAGATTCCAAAACTAAAATATTTTCTACCAAAAAATGTGGTATTAGTGGCAGAGACCAAATTAGGCAGCAAGCCTCTTGACTCTGTCCTCCTCTTTATATGGTTTGGATATGTAGGCCCCAGCCATGGCACTGAAGTAAGAATTTAGCAATGCAATATAAATTAAGTATAATCATATAGTAACATGTAAATTGTATAAATTATAAAAATATATTGTAGGAAACTGTAAAGTATCTATATGCAATGGCTGTCAAAACACCCTTCCAAATGTGATAACAGTAATGAAAAGTGGTACCCCTTACTGGAAAGAGTAAATAGTGACATCCTATAACTTCAGGTAGATTTCAAGAGTCAATATAGTCAGATTTAAAAGCAATTTTGCATTGAGAGGCCTAAAAAGACTATCTAAGTTAAAAAGCTTGGTTACAGCCGCTTCAGTTTAACTGTGAAAGGAATTTACATGTATTTTATTTTTTATAGATAAAACACTTCAGTAAGATTGATATGTATTAGGTTACAACAACCATATTAAAATTCTTCTATCTCAAGTCACATATTCCAATCATCTTTGAGAATTCCTATCATATTTTTCTGAGAATATAAGAAACCAATCAAACTGAATGTAAACAGTATTCATTTTTAAGTTTGCAAGAGATGGTATCAATTCTGAATCATTTAAATATTAGTTTACAAATATTGCTTATAGCTTAATAGTATTGTAGATGCAGCTTCACAAAGATATTGGCTCTAGACAGTAATTATATACTCAGCCTAATGTTTCAGTTAATGGACACGCATTTCAATGATAATTGCAATGCTTGAACATAATGTGCCTTTATTAGCAGTATAAAATAAAGCCAACATATACCAACTGAAAAACTATTTATTTTTACAATTGCTTAATTTTTATTGTATAAGTATCAATGGCAAAATAAACACTGTAACAAATACCAGGATATTATTTACAATTACAGATATATCCTTAAAAAGTTAATGATGGTGAACAATGACAAAAGCTGTATTTGTGAAAAGTGTATTAATGTAATGATCCAAGAAAATAATTAGATGAGAACATTACATTAAGAAAATATATCTTAGTTTCTACTTTTCTCTCTAACACTTAGTAGCTATGAGATCTTGGGCAAGTCACTTAACCTCACTGAACGTCAGTTTTTAACTAGGGTTAAAATAGGGTTTTAGCTATCTCAAGATAATAGCTGATTTGTCGTCTAGTTCTAGCCTTTATAATGCTATCATAGTATATAAATGTAAAATAAAAATATGAAAATAAAGTATCCTAAAAGATGGTATTCTACCTAGGTTCATAAACATTCCCATTATATATCTAGAAAAAAAAAAAAAACACTATCAAATGACAAATTAACACAAAAATCTGGAATTTCCATTCCAAAATAAAAAAATATATATTTTATACAAGTTTAAAACCATAGCCCTGAGACCTGCACACTTCTGACATACTTTTTCCTCATTGAAACTGTAATAGATGATTTAAATTCTCATCGGTAAAAGCATCTGGACAGAGATCCAAGACACATGTAAAGAACAATAAAAGAGATGTCAGTAGGTCCATTTCTAATTAGCAGTGCTAAAAATGCCTCAAAGATATCAACAAGACTATTAAACTGTTGAATAAAAAGGATTTAACATTAGATTAATGTTGCTATCAAAGCCCACAACTAATTTTGGTAGTGATATTATTTTGTGTGTGTATACATTTTTCACATTGTATATATTTAAATACTGTGACAATGTAGATTCTAACTATAATCTTTTTGACAATTTTACTAGGATATACTTAAGAATGAAAGCAAGCACACACAAAAAAACACAGAAGTTTTATAAATGGGCTTCTAAATGTTCTAACAAACAGCACCCCATAAATGGCCTGTGTGTTCCTAAATACTTGAAATAGAAATTGCTCCAAACTGAAAATCACGTTTAAAGTGTTGTATTCAAAAAGGCAATTAGACATCATAGAAATGGCAGAGTAGGATGCTCCAGGGATTGATGTCTCCACTGCAATAACCATTAAGTAGGAAAAAACTATCAAAATCAACTATTTTGTAACTCTGGGACCTGATCAGATATTTACAGCAACCAGGGAAGTGCCTGATGAAGTTGAAAGCTACTGAATTTTTGCAAGAGAGTGATATGTGTAAACCAGCCACTGTACTCTGTTCCTCAATCCCACCATGGCTGAAGGGATGGTGGCCTGCTTTCCTGGAGTAGCTGCCTGGTGCCAGAATGGAAAGTAAGGAACTTGTCCTCCAAAAATTGGGGGTTACATATTTTTGATTCGGTCAGTCTAGTAGTTCCTTGAGGGACCTGCCTGCATTTGTCACAAGGCAGCATCTTCCCCAGCAGCATCTATCCAAAGATTTAGAGAGACATACAAACCTTTTTCTTTCTTTCTCTCTGGTTTTTTTTGGATCCAAACATTTCATAAAATGTCTGGTCACAGCCTGGCTGCAGAGACAATGGAACACAAACTTCAGTGACCACTCGTAAAACGGAATATAGTCTTTGCAAAAGTAGTTTGGAAAAGTCACCAAATAACACAGACAACTGTAACCTTCAAAAAGTAATCCCTGAAGATGGTGGCTTGGGGAGGTGTGGAATTTAGTCAGTCCTGTGGAATAACTAGCATAAGCCAGGAACAACTAGTAAATAGCCTGAAACAACTGTTGGGGGACATCTGTGACTGGAAACACATTGTACACTAGTCAAGAATGGGGGGAACAGCTGAGATAGCAGCATAAGAACTCCAACTAAAGCTCCCCAAACTGCGGAGCTGGCACCCCTCCCCCACCAGCATGGCAGGCTGAGCTGAAACACTTCCCTGTAGGAAAAAGCAGCAGTCTACTAGGAGGAAGAGAAGGTAGCTCAACCAAGCTCCAACTGCAGTTCTAATTAATGAATTTGGACTACTGAATACAAGCTATGAGCACAAATAAACATGGAACAAGCAGGAAAGGAACCTGGAGATTTCTCTCAGCAAAGAAGAGGCAGGGCTGACAGAAAATGTAGGAGCTAAACTCTAAAGGGCTAAGAAAAGGGGGAAGCAGGCCCAGCTCAACTGGCTGTCTTACCTCAGAGAACTCGGACCCTAGGTCTGGGGAAAAAGAAAAAGCAAAAACAAAAACAAAAAAAAAACAGCAGAAATAGCTCTCAGCTCCTGGCACAGACAAGGTCTACTGAGAATCAAAGACAACACACCTCTTTATGCCGGAGGGGAACTGTGGTTGACAAGTGCCACCTGCTGGGCAGGACAGGAAAAGCACAGAGTCTAGAGGCCTCAAAGGAAAGTCTGACAATCTGCTGGGTCTCATCCTCAGGGAAACTTGATACTGATTACACCCTCCTCCTGAGACCTGAGCCTGTCTGGTCTGGGAAAATCTGATTTGGGTAATCAAGGAAACCAGATGTCTAGACAACAAAAAATTATGAATCACACCAGAAGAAACAAAGATATGGCCCAGTCAAAGGAAAAAATGAGATACAGGAGTTGAAAAAACTAAAGATCTTCAAACAAATATGCTAAATCAATTCAAAAATCAAATCAACAAGTTGAGGGAAGATATGGCAAAAGAGACAGACATAAAGAAGACATTAGGTGAACATTAAGGAAGAACTTGAAAGTTTGAGAAAACAATTGGCAGAACTTAAGGGAATGAAAGGCATGATAGAAGAAATGAAAAACACAATAGAGACATATGAGAGCAGATTTGAAGGGGCAGAAGAAAGGATTCAGGAACTAGAGGATGGGACTTCTGAAATCCTACACACAAAGGAACAGATAGGGAAAAGAATGGAAAAATATAAGCAGGGCCTCAGGGAACTGAATGACAACATGAAGTGCATGAATATATGTCATGGGTGTCCCTAAAGGAGAAGAGAAGGAAAAGGGGGCAGAAGCAATAATGGAGGAAATAATCACTGAAAATTTCCCATCTCTTATGAAAGACATAAAATTGCAGATCCAAGAAATGTAGCATATGCTAAACAGAATAGATCTGAATAGACCTACTCCAACACACTTAATAATCAGATTATCAAATGTCAAAGACAAAGAGAGAATTCTGAAAGCAGCAAGAGAAAACCGATCCATCACATACAAAGGAAGCTCTATAAGACTATATGCAGATTTCTCAGTAGAAACCAAGGGGGTGAGAAGGCAGTGGTATAATATAATTAAGACAATGAAAGAGAAAAACTGCTAACCAATTGTGCTGGTTTGAATGTATTATGTCCCCCAAAATATCATTATCTTTGATGTAATCTTGTATGGGCAGACATATCAGTGTTGATTAGACTGTAATTCTTTTGAGTGTTTCCATGGAGATGATACCCACCCAACTGTGGGTGATGACTCTGATTGGATAGTTTCCAGGGAGGTGTGGCCCTGCCCATTCAGCATGGGCCTTGATTAGTTTACTAGAGCACTATATAAGCCCAGACAGAAGGAGAGAGCTTGATACAGCCAAGAGGGACATTTTGAAGAACACACAGGAGCTGAGAGTGGAACTGCAGTCTACAGAGACATTTTGGAGATAGCCTTTGAAAGCAGACTTTTGCTCCAGAGAAGCTATGAGAGGACAAATGCCCCAAGAACAACTGAGAGTGACATTCTGGAGAGGAGCTGAACCCTAGAGAGGAACATCCTGGGAGAGAGCCATTTTGAAACCAGAACTCCGGAGCGGACACCAGCCATGTGCCTTCCCAGCTAACAGAGGTTTTCCGGACACCACTGGCCATCCTCTAGTGAAGGTACCTGATTGCTGATGTGTTACCTTGGACACTTTATGGCCTTAAGACTGTAAGTGTAACCAAATAAACCCCCTTTATAAAAGCCAATCCATTTCTGGTATTTTGCATGCTGGTAGCGTTAGCAAACTAGAACATCAAGAATTCTACATCTGGTAAAACTGTCCTTCAAAAATGAGGGAGAATTTAAAATATTTTCAGACAGACAGACACTGAGAGAGCTTGTGAACAAAAGACCTGCTCTAAAAGAAACAGAAAAGAGAGAACTACAGACAGATAGGAAAAGACAGGACAGAGAGGTTTGGGGAAGAAGAAATGAAGACTGTCAGTGAAAGTAAAAAGGGAGAGAGAGGGAAAATAAAATAAGATATGACATATAAATTCCAAAAGTCAAAATGGTAGACAATAGACATTACATAGAGTGAAATTAGCCAGAAACAAAAGGACGGGCACTATATTTCACTAATATGAAATAACATTGATGAACAAAATTTGATGGTTCATGTTGAGAACACAGGTTATCAGGAGATAGAAAGAGGTTAGAAATTGGGCATTTGATACTGAAGGAGTACATAAGGGTAAACAGGATTGATGGTATAGATCCAGAAATGGATGGCATAATTCTGTGTGATGGTAGCACAATATTGTAAGCACTCTGAACAAAGATGAGTGTGAGTACAGTCGAAAGAGGAAGGCTAGGGGCATGTATGACACCAGAAGGAAATGAGATAAAAACTGGAATTGTATAAGTTAGCAAAACCTAGAGTGGTCAATGATGGTGATTAAATGTACAAATATAGGAACATTTTTAAAGAGGGAGAACAAATGAATGTCATTGCAAAGTGTTGAAAATTGGATGGTATAGGGAAAAAATACAATCAGTGCAAACTAGAGTCTATAGTCAATGGTAATATTGCAAGATGCTTCCATGAATACAATAAAAGCAATATACAAAAGCTAAATGTCTATAATAGGGGGATATAAGGGAGTGATATGGGATTCTTGGTGGTGGTGGTGGTGTTATCTAACCTCTTCATTGTATTTTATTTTGTTTTTATTTTTCTTCTATCTTTTATATTTTTTTCTTCATTTTTTTTTTCTCCTTTTCCTCTTTCTTTGCAGAATAAATGGAAATGTCCTCATATAGATTGTGGTGGTGAACACATAATTATGTGATTATACCAGGAATCATTGATTGTTTACTTAGATTGGATTGCATGGTGTGTGAATAAAACTAAAAAATAAACAGATGGATACAAGTGCTGGAGAAAATGTGGCACGAGGGAGGGATGTACCTATTCACTGTTGGTAGGGAAGTAGAATGAGGCAGCCCATCTGGAAGGCAGTGTGGTTATCCCACAGGAAGCTAACTATGGGGTTGCTATATGGTCCTGCAACCCTGTTATTGGGTATATACTTGGAAGAACTAAGGGTAGGGACATGAATAGAAATTGCACACTGGTGTTTATGGTAGCAGTATTCATGATACACAATGAATGGAGGTGACCTAAGGGTACATCAACCAATACACAGAATGGTGCACTGTGGTGTATACAAACAATGGAATATTTAAGCAGTGACAAAGAGGAATGAAGTCATGAGGTATGCAACTAGGTGAATGGACCTTGAGGACAGTATGTTGAGTGAAATCAGCCAGAATTGAAAAGATAAAACATTATAATGCCTCACTAATATGGACTAACTATAATGTGCAAATTGAGAATTGAATCTGAGAGCACAGGTTACCAGGGGAAGGCCTATGGTAAAGGTTCCTAGATTGTAAGCTCTTACAGCAGTCACATCTGTTCATGAGTTAAAATGGTTAAATAAATTCTGAGATGATGAGCTGTTTGTGTATAACCTGGTCAGTCCCTGGAACTGTGTGACACCTGAGACTCAGAGCCAGAGTTTGGCAGCTATGACTGTCAGCATTACCCCATGTAGCAAATGTTTAAGAAGCTGAAAAAGAGATCAGACTTTAATTAGAGATATGAATAAAATGGACTTGGTTAGGACTAAGGTAAACCAGACTAAAGGGAAAACGATGATATTGACTGTGATTTTAAACTTCAACTACTATGTGAGACCAAAGGAAGAGATGTTCATTTGGGGGAAAATCTATTATTTTCTGTAGCAAGCTATATAATTTAACTTGTATGGTCAGGTTATTCAAACACAGTTACATGGAACCTTGAATAAGGGGTGAGATCTGGTTGGTTTGTTCAGGTTAGCATGAAGCCCTGATACATTCCAATACCCTTGATTCTTGAAGACAACTGTATGACTATATAGCTTATATAGTGTGACTGTGTGATTGTGAAAACATTGTGGCTCACACTCCCCTTATCCAGTGTATGGACAGATGAGTAGAAAAACAGGGGACCAAAAGAAATGAATGATGGGAGGGCGGGAGGGGGAGAGAAGTGTGAGATGTTTTGGGTGTACTTATGTACTTTTATTTTTATTTTTATTCTCGTTTTCATTTTTATTTCTTGGAGTAATGAAAATTTTCAAAAAATTGATTGTGGTAATGAATGCACAACTATATGATGATACTGTGAACAACTGACTGTACACTTTGGATGATTGCATGGTATGTGACTATATCTCAATAAAATTGCATTAAAAAAAAGAATAAGGGAGAAGGTGGTTTGACTACAGAGAGGCAACACGAGTGAGTTTTGTGGGGTGATGGATCTCTTCTGTAGCTTGATCGTGGTGATTGTTACACAGATCTCTATGTTTGGTAATAGTCATAGAATCATACACCCAACATCAATTTTCTCTATCTTAATTTTTAAAATAAACTTATAAAGAATCCAAATGTTAATACTAGAAAAGCAGGGGTTCAAAGTAGATAGACTCAAAAAAAATGTGTTTTCTGTGTACTGAGCTCTCTAGTAAGCACCTTAACATACATCATATTATTCAACCTCAAACTTCTGAAGGAGTTAGGATTATCACCATTTTACAAATGAGGAAATTGGTGAGTCATCACAAAGGTTAACTGACATGTGTGCTTATAGCTAGTAATTACTAGATTTAGGATTTGGACTCAGTTGTCTTATCCAAGGGCCACAGCTACTGCAATAATGTACCAACAACAAGGTGATCATAATGTCATTCCTATTATTCAAAACTTGGACTATTCCAGAATGAAAGATTTCTTTTCTCTTTAAATTCACACTCTGGATCCATGTTTATGCTAGGCAAATGTTCTTTTAAAAATATTTTTAAACTATTTTTAGCATTTTGATTGACTTCTAGTGTATTTGTATGAAATTTTTATGATGAGGGACTAATATTGGCATATCCATGGACTAGATTCTATTTAGAAACCAATACTTGGATGAATGGTACGAATCTCTTACTATATAGTTGTGGACAATCCAGTATAATCTTCGTAAGACAAGCAATTGATCACATATTTTTTAAGTATTAAAAATGTCATGGCAAAGGCAGGGATAACCACCTTTTATATTCCAGATACTGTACTAGGTGCTTTATGTAAATCCTTACTGCTTCACCAATCAAATGGTAATGCTTCAGTTCTAGCCAGTAAAGTGACCAGGAAAGACGAGGAAATAAAGTTATCCAACCGTCAGAGAAGAGTCTAAGTACCTTTATTACAGAGAACATCCTAGTCTATCTGGGACACTAAAGAAAATAAATTGAAAATCTGTTAGAACTATTGGGTATAATAATTAACCTAAAATTGAATGTCATTGAAAGATTTATGCATGATATTGGATCCCTTCCTGCCCCACTTGCTAAAAAGATAGTAAGTTACTCAAAGATACGGATCACGCTTTTATTGATATTTGGTCCATAGTATCTGGCATATTTGGGGGCTCAAAAGTTTTTTTTAACGAATTAATTGACAAATCACTCATTATAGCAGATGCTTATCTAGAAATTAAAATACTACCTCAGAGCTTGAACAGATTTCAAAAATTGAGTATGTTACCCAATAAATTCAAATAATTACAATTTTGTATATTTAAGAAATGAAATCTTAACATGTTTAAATAGTTAAAGGAAGTAAATTACATTTATTCTAACTTTAGATAGTAATGTAAATTTTAAGGTATCACAATTAACTGCTTCCTGTGTAGTCTTTGTTTATTATTTTATCCTACCATTGGATGTGTAGTTTAAATACTACATGACTTTCACAATAAGATATTCTTAATATTTTTCACTTCCAAAAACAAAAACAAACAAACAAAAAAAAAACAGCAATCCCTGAGGAGGGAGAAAACCTAATTCCAGAGTTACCACATTATAATACTCAAAATGTCCAGTTGTCAACAAAAAATTACAAAGCATACAAAGAAACAGGAAAATATGACTTATTCACAGGAAAAAAAGAATTTGACGGAAACTATGCATGAGTAAGCCCAAATACTGGAATTACTAGTTAAAGAGATTATTAAATAAACTGTCCTAAAAAGGCTCAATGATGGAAAGGAAACCATACACAGAGAACTAAAGAGAATAAGGAGAAAATGTTTGAACAAATATGGAATGTCAATAGAGACAGAAATTATAAAATGGAACCAAATAGAAATTCTGAAGCTGAGGTACAATAGTTGAAATTTTAAAAATTCACTAGAGGGGTTCAACAGCATATTTGAGCAGTCAGAAGTATTTGTGAACTTGAAGATAAGGGAACTGAAATTATCCATTTTGAGAAGCAGAAAAAAGAATGAAGAAAAATGATCAGAAACTTAGGGACCATCATCAAATGTACTAACATAGGGCTTATGGGGATTCCAGAAGCGAAAGAGAAAGAGACAGAAAAGTATTTGAATAAATAATAGTTGAAAATTTCCCAAATTTGATGAAAGACATGAATATACACATCCAAGAAGCTTCATGAATTCCAAGTAGGATAAACTCAAATGGACCCACTTTATCTGTAATTAAGTGTACTACTAAAAGGCAGAAATTGGCATACTGGATTAAAAAAAAAAATGTTCTGAGATACTCTACAGCCAAACTGTCAAAAGACAAAGAAAGACTTTTCAAAGCAGAAAAAGAGAAGCTACTAGTCATATACTAGAGATCTTCAACAAGAACAGGAGCTGATTTCTCATCAGAAACCATGGAGGGCAAAAGGCAGCGGGATGACATATTTAAAGTGCTGAAGAAAAAACTCACTCAACAATTCTATATCTGGCAAAACTATCCTTCAAGAATGAAGGAGAAATTAAATTATTCCCAGATTAATAAAAAAAAAAACTAAGCAAGTTTGTTACTAGTAATTCTACTCTATAAGAAATTATAAAGGGAGCTCTGCAGGCAGAAATGAAAGGATACTAGATAGTAACTCAAAGTTTTACAAAGAAATAAGGAAAACAGGTAATGGTAACTACGTAGGTAAATATAAAAGCCAGTATCACTGTACTTTTGGTTTGTAACTCTTTTTTTCTTATATGATTTAAAAGGCAGATACATAAAACCATAATTATAAATCTGTGTTAAGGGGCACACAATGTATAAAGTAATCTGCGACAATAACAATACAAATGGGGGGAAAGGAGATGTAGAGGAGCAGAGTATTTATATAGACAGCACTTATATACTATGGAAACAAAGTCGGTATTGTTAAAAGTAGTTTAAAATGTAAACTGTAATCCCCAAGGTAATCAATAAAAAAAAAAACTGAAAGATATTTCCTTTTAAAGAGGAACTATTTATGGTACGCTTCAAAAAAAGGGGCAGTAATGGAGGAACTGAGAACCAAAAACATATGACATGCAGTAAACAGAGATGAATGGCAGAAGTAAGGCCTTCTTTATCAGTAATTAAGTGTAAATGGATTAAATACATCTACTAAAAGGCAGAGATTGGCAGACTGGATTAAAAAGAAATGTTCCATGTATATGCTCTCTACAAGAGACTCACCTTAAATAAGGACACACAGAGGCTGAGGAAAATGGATGGAAAAAGACATTCCATTCAAACAGGAACCTAAAGAGTGCTGGAGTGGCTATATTATGATAGAAAAAGTAGATTTTAAGTTAAAAAAAAAGTTATAACAAGAAAAACTCACAGTATTTAAAGCCAACACTGAAAGAATTAAAGGAAGAAATAGACAGTTCTACAGTAATTGCTGGAGACTTCAATATCCCACTTTCAATAAGTGGAATAGAGAACATCTACTCAGAAAATCAATAAGGAAATACAGGATATGGACAAATTATAAACAAATTAGATCTAACACAACAATACAGAACACTTCACCCAAACATCTGAATACACATTCTTCTCAAGTGCACATGGACAATTCGTGGATAGACCATATCTTAGGTCATATAACAAGGCTGTAATAAATTTTTAAAAGATTAAAATCATACAAAGTATCTTTTCCAACCCCAATGGAAAGAAACTAGAAGTCAATAACAGAGAAAAATTGAAAAACTCACAAATATGTAGAAATTCAACAACATATTCTTAAACACTTAATTGGCCAATGATGAAATAAGGGAAATTCGAAAATACTTTAGACAAATGAAAATGAAAACACAACAAAACTAAACTTAAGTGATAACACTTAATGGTGCTAACAGTTATTGCTGTAAGTGCCTATATTAAAAAAGAAGAAAAATCTCAAATCAATTACTTAATTGTATACCTTCAGGAACAAGGAAAAGAACAAATTGAATCCAAAGCTAGCAGAAGGAAGGAAATAATAAAAATCAGAGTGGAGGTAAATGAAAGAGAGAACAGAAAAATAATAGATAAAATCAGTGAAAACTAAAAGTTTGTTCTTTAAAAAAGAATCAACAAACTTGACAAATTCTTAGCTAGATTTACTAAAAAAAAAAAAGAGAGAGAGCAAGAAAGGACTAAAATCAGGTATGAAAGAGGGGACATTATTAATGGCTTTACAGAAATAAAAAAATATTATAAGAGATTACTTTGAATAATTGTATATCACAAAATTGGATAACCTAGATGAAACTGATACATTCATAGAAACACACAAACTGTCAAAACTGACTCAAGAAGAAACAGAAAGTCTGAATAGACTTATGACAAGTAAGAAGACTGAATCAGTAATAAAACACCTCCCAATAAAGAAAAGCATCGGGCCAGACAGCTTCACAAGTGAATTCTACCAAGCAGTTAAAAAGAATTAACACCAATCCTTCTCAAACTCTTCCAAGAAACTAAAGAGGAGGGAACATTTTCTAACTGATTCTATGAAGCCAGCATTACCCGATACTGAAGTCACACAAAGATACTACAAAAAAAAAAAACAACTACAGACCAATATCCTTTATGATTATAGATGAGATAATCCTCAACAATACCTCCAAACCAAATTCTAAAGCAGAGTTAAGAGAGTATACACCACAGCCAAGTGGGATTTATCCCAAGAATACAAGGGAGGTTCAACATATGAAAATCACTCAAAATAATATACCACATTAATAGAACAAAGGAAAAAAAAGCATGACCATTTGAATTGATGCAGAAAAAGCATTTCACAAAATTTGACACCCTTTCATGAAAAAAAATACTCATACTATTTGCATGATTTTTCTGTAAACCTACAGTTGCTCTATTTTTTTTAAAATGGGCAAATAACTTGTATAAACCTTTCTGCAAAGAAGACATACAAATGGCTAATAAGCACATGAAAAGATGTTCAACATCATTAGTCATTAGGGAAATGAAAATCAATATCACAATGAGATACCACGTCACACCAACTAGTATGGTTATATACCAAACAAACAAACAAGTGGTGGTGATGATGTAAAACAACTGGAACCCTTGTACATTGCTGCTGAGAATTACTAAACATGGAATTACCACATGACCTAAAAATTCCACTCCTGTGTACATATCCAAAAGAACTGAAAACAGGGACTCAAATAGATACTTGTACAACAATATTGGCAGCAGAATTATTCACAATAGCCAAAAGTTAGAAACAACCCAAGTGTTCATAAACAGGTGAATGGATAAACGAAAGGCACACACACATACACACACAAACACACACACGGAGTGAAATATTATTCAGCCATTAAAAAGGAACGAAGTTCTGATCCATACTACAAAATGGATGAACCTTGAAAACATTAGGTTAAGTGAAATAACCTAAACAAATATTTAATGATTCCACTGAAATGATATACCTAGGATGGGCAAAATAAGAGGGGCAGAAAATAGATTAGAAAAATACGAGGGGCTGGGAGGAAGGGGAAAACGGAGCTATTGCTTAATGGGTACAGAGTTTATCTTTGGGATAATGAAAAAGTTTTAGAAATAGTGTTATTGGTAGTACAACATTGTGAATGTAATTAATGCTACTGTATTGTACACTAAACAAAAATGCTAAAATGGCAAGTTTTGTTATACATTTTGCCAAAATTTAGAAGATAAGTTATGCACTTGACAATAAAATCCTCCAAAATCAATGAAGAACTAAAAAATGATGAACAGCATAAAATTTAAAATGGCAAATTTACTATGAACAGCAAACTGACATGCATTTGGCAGACTTCACAGCATACTGTCAATCAATGTATGATAAAAAGTAATCTGAAAATCCTTAGACTTTCATCTACATAATCAAGTTATATATGAATTTCATGTTTTAATAAAATACTGGAAAATACAGAAGAGTCAAAGAAAAAAATGCTCTAACTCTGATAAAGAAAATGATTTATTTTGGTTCATTTCCTTATGGTCCTTTTTTTCCTTCATTTTTTCAGATAGTTGAGATCATATTACATTTTTAATAGTGTGCACTGTTTTCTGTTGTCATAATATGCACATTTTCTCAAGTCATTCCAAGAATTCCCATATTAATAGATATTAGTCTGTTTATACTAAATTTAGTAAAAATGCCAATAAAGTTCGGATTAATAATTTCATAATAAATTTCTAGACATGGGCATTACTGTATGAAAGAGTATGCACATTTTTATGGCTCCTAACATTTACTGAAAATAAATATCTTACAAAAAATATTGGATTAGTATATGCTGTTCTAACAGTTTAGAATAAAAGGCCCAAAGATATCAAATAACCATTTAGTCAACTAGCATTTATTTGGCACTAGAATGGGTATGTGGGACTTGACTAAGCCAAATATGAAAACAGCAATATAAATCAAGGATGCCAGAAATACTTTGTGAGGGAACTTATAAAGTCATCCTTCCCTCCTTGATAGTCATCTAGTATGTGAACTGGGAGCTAGAACTTCTAGACCAGTGTTTTTCAAAGTCTGGTTCAGGGACAATCCATATAAAAATTACTAGGAGAGTTTGTTAAAATATAGATTTCTGGGTCCTACCCCAGATCTATCATGTCAGAATCTCTGGAAGGTACAAGAATCTGCATTTAACAAATTCCACAGAAGATTCTTATGTATACCACAGTTCAAGGAACCAGTTTTCTAGACACATTATTTTGAGGATTTGAAGTTATATGCAGTTTTTGGAACGTAACTGCAATGTTTTTCTTTTGATTAGCAATCTACTCTTCAATGTTTCAGAAAACACTGCAATACAAACAGGAACACAGAAAAACAGAGAAATCTTATTCTTTTTGGTAATGTTAGAGAAAGATAAATTATCCCTTTCCAATAAGAAAAATAATAATGATTACTTAACATAAATCGTTACATCTTTTATTGCTACTATCATAAAGGCACGTCTTAGGGACAAATTAGAATCCTAAATATGACCCACATATAGAGCAAGAGCTTCGGAGTCTGACCAACCTGGGTCTGAATTCTGTCTCCACCATTTTTTATCTATGAAAAGTTTTTCATATGTTATAACTGCAAGATCAGAATCTTCCAGAAGAGAAAACTTTCTTCATAGTCACCTACTATTGTGATTGAAAACCTGTTTAGCACAGTATGCATGAAACACATTCCTGATTTCAAATGGTCAAAATAACCAATCTTGTTGTTGGAGAATGAATCATGTTTCCCATAAAAGGCATGTTCAGGTCCCAACCCCTGGTCCTGTGGGTTTGAGCCCATTTGTAAACAGGACATTTGAAGCTGTTATTAGTTAAGGTGTGCCCAAACTGAATGGATGGTAAGCCTTAATTCAATATGGCTGAAGTCCTTATAGGCTGAGGAAATTGGGAAATCTTTGGAAACTCTAAGGATTGCCAGCCAGCCAGAAGATATGGATCCCAGGAGAAAGCAAGCCTTCTAGTCCCTGAAACCATGAGCCAATAAATTCCTATTGTTAAGCCACTCCATGGTACGGCATTTGTTTTAGAAGCTAGGAAACAGATACACTCATGAAGATCACTTTCACTTCCTCTAAAGTCCATTTCAGGTAATATAATAATCACTCCATCCAATCAGATTTCCATAAACAATTTTTCTACCACCCCCCTCATCTTTCATTTCACTGACATCACTGTCATACTTATGTCCTTATCTTTTTCATGCACTGCCCTGCTTTTTGGGAAAAAACAGTTTTAATTAACATCTAAATTTAGTAATAATGAGAAAGGAGAGGCACATTAAGCATCCTCTCCATCGGATTTTTAGATTCCTAGTCTTTTCAATGCAGAATGGTAATCCTTTGATTATCTATCCATGAGTTTTTGAAAAAATAAAATTTTGGGGGGACTAGGAAAAGCACAACCCAGAGATAAGCATTATTAACATTTTAATATATTTTCTTCCAGCCATTTTTGGTGACTTTTAAAACATTTATATGTTTATAACTTGTTGTCTCCTTTTTTTAATGTAACATTATACTAAAAGCATCATATTAGGTCGATGAAATTTTTGCATAAAAGTAAAAAGTCTGGAATGATACAGTGGCCAGATCTAGAAAGCAAAAAAGTACGAGGTGGTAAAACTAAAAACTTTTTACATGTTGAAACAAATTATTGTTTACCTAATATTTTCATCATTTAGCTGTATCATAATTTATTTAATCCATCTTTTACTCTTTTAAATATCACTAGGATGAATACCTTGATACACAAAGCTTTGTCTGCATTTCAAATTACTCAAATTACTTCCTCAGGCTAGACTTCCAGACATGAAATACTGGGTCAACAGATACGAACATTTTTAAGGATTTTGAAATTATATTTTATTTAGATTGGTTTCTCTCAACTCAAAATATAAAGGAACAATAGGTTACAAAAGAAGTCAGAGAACAAAAGATAACAATTATAACTTTGAAAGTCAAAATTTTATAAACACGCCTTCAATCTATACCTGGAGAGTCCATCCTAATTTATAGCTTGTAATAGAGGAAATGCTAGATTGTACACATGGTAATAGAATAAAAATTTTTTTAAAAATCCATGGAACTACACTACACAGTGAACCCTAAGTTAAACCATGGCCTACAGTTAATAGTACAATTATAAAAATGTGCTCTCATCAATTGTAACAAATATTCCACACCAATGCAAGGTGTTAATAACAGGGTGGTAATTGGTAATTCTGTATTTATGCATGATTATTCTGTAAACTCACAACTTCTCTAATAAAGAAAAAAAGGTAAGAGGCAAAAATTTGCATGCAGGTTAGCCACAGATTTAAAGACCTTAAAGAAAACATATATATACAGCAAATTTCAGAAATATTTCAATTATAATGCATAAAATTCCTGCATAAGATCATAAAAAATCCTTGGTTATGGCAGTATATAGTTTATATACATTTACATCTGCCACATAATGCCAGCTTGACATCCTACCATTGGTTGATTTAACTATGAATATTTACTTAAAAGTAGACATTTTAACATCCACCAAAATTAATTCTCATTTCATTCGGAATTCTTACTGTCTTCATAGGACTTGAATAGGTATCAGCTATGAAGGCTATGCTATTACTCCAAATGTTATGAAAATTTTCCATGTAGTAATTCTTAGATGCTTTCTGACAGAAGAATACCTAGATTTCTAGGCATTCCTACCCCTTTAAGAGGAGTCCAAAAGAGTCCTGGTCAAAAAATGAAAACCGAATTTAATGAGTCAATGATTTATAAAAAAAAGAAATTATTAATATAGCTTTCATTAATTAAAATGTATAGATTTGAATGACCCCCATAGCTTAAGTAGACAGATTTCTGTACCTGTTTCAGATCATGGCCATTATAGGGTATTTGAAAGGAAGGCAACAAATAAGCAAATAAATCTGTCTCTTTCTTTTCCACACATACATGACCTTAAGATGTGAGTGTACATAAGGGGTTTAGCTGTGCTTACCACAGAATCTGGTATATTTTTGGCACCTTTCTGTCAATGTAGAAAGATAACACTAGTTACCTAGTCAGGATTACAAGATTCTTACAATTTTATAAAGATCTATCTCTAGATCTAAATTCTAGATACTTTCATATATGACTTAGCAATGATCACCCACCTCATACCTATTTTCATGGGTTGAATTGTGCCCCTAAGACGACATGCTCAAGTCCTAACCCAGGTCCTGTGAATGTGATCATATCCGATACAGTTTTTGAAGACATTTTTGGTTAATATGGGGCCAAACTGTATTATGGTGTGCTCTAACTCAATATGACTGGTGTTCTTATAAGAAAGAGAGAGGAAACAGAGGAGCAGAACACTGTGTGAAGATGCAGACAAGAAAGATGCCATGTGGAGCCAGAGGCAGAGATGCATCTACAAGCCTAGCAATGCCAATGCTTGCCGGCCATGCCAGAAGCCAGGAGAGAGGATGGAACAGAATCTTCCTGAAAGGGAACGTGCCCCTTCCAACAACTTGGTTTTGGACATCTAGCCTCCAGAACTGTGAGACAATAAATGTCTGTTGTTTTAAGCCACTGAATTTGTGGTACTTTGTTACAGCCACCCCAGCAAGCTAAGACATCTATAAATCACAATTCTAGGGACAGGAGTCTGAGAATCTCTATTTTTAACAAGCACCATCAATTCTCTTAACAATCAGGCAAACATGAAACGCACTATATTAGAATTATCTCCCATTCCTCCTTCCTTGCCATTGTGCATATCAGAACTAAGTTTCCACTCATTCAAATCATTGTTGAAAAATAGGGCTAGCTCACAGTTTATTATATATATATATACCCTGTATAACCATTAACATTTTAGTTATTGGGAGAGGAGAACCGAGATCTCAATATACATTTCCCTAAAGTATTTTAGCACAATGTTTATCATCATGGACAAGTGGCCATTTTCCCCCTATCCTTCTCTAGAGCTTAGGTTAAAATAAATACTAGAAAGGAAAGAACATTCAAATTAAAAAGGTGAGGACACGCAAATAAAAAACCCTAGTTTCTTGTAATGATGAAAAGAAATAAAACAGAACATCTGCCTTGGAGTACATAATTCAGTGGTTCTTAAACTTTAGTGAGCTTCAGAATCACCTAAGGCGTTCGTTAAAACAGAGGGCCAAGCCTCACCCTCAGAGCTTCTGATTCAGTAGGTCTGAGTAGGGCCCAAGAATATGCATTCCTACCAAGCTTCCAGGTGGATTAATGCTGCTCATCTGAAGCCTTGTTTGGACACCACTGCTCTAATCCAACATCTAACCTTTTTTTTTTTAATTCAGTTTTATTGAGATATACTCAAACATCATACAATCATCCGTGATGTACCATCAGCTGTTCACAATACCATCAGATAGCTATGCAATCTATTTTTTGAACATTTTCCTTGTACCAGAAAAAGTTAAAACAAAAATAAAAAATAAAAGTAAAAAAGAACACCCAAATCATCTACTCCTCCCACCTGTCATTTAGTTTTTGTCCCCACTTTTCTACTCATCCATCCATACACTGGATAAACAGAGTGAGTGTGAGTCACAAGGTATTCACAATCACACTGTCACCCCTTGTAAGCTACATTATTATACAGCTGTCTTCAAGAGTCAAGGCTACTGGGTTGCAGTTTGATAGTTTCAGGTATTTACTTCCAGCTATTCCAGTACATTAAAACCTAAAAAGGGTTATCCATATAGTGCGTAAGAATGCCCACCAGAGTGACCTCTCAACTCCATTTGAAATCTCTGAGCCACTGAAACTATTTTGTTTCATTTTGCACCCCCCTTTTGGTCAAGAAGATGTTCTCAATCCCATGATATCGGGTCCAGATTCATCCTCAGGAGTTGTATCTTGCGTTGCCAGGGAGATTTACACCCCTCAGAGTCAGATCCCACGTAGAGAGAGGGAAGTGAGTTCACCTGCCAAGTTGCGTTAGAAGGCCACATCTGAGCAACAAAGAGGTACTTAGGGGGAGACTCTTGAGCACAATTTTAAGCAGGTTTAGCCTCTCCTTTGCAGTAACAAGCTTCACAAGGGCAATCCCCAAAACAAAGGGCTCGACATACCAAACTGTCAGTCTTCAATGTTTGTGAGAACATCAGTAACAATCCAGGTGAAGAAGTCCAAAACTTCTGCATTTTCCCTCAGCTCCTCAGGGGGGGCCTGCATATATATTTTTATTCTCTGCCCCAAATTACTTTGGGATGAAACACTTAACCTTTTAAAACCCCATCCTCTTCTGATGAGCATGCAAATCGTACCTCCTTTTTTTCTTCCATTCTCACATTCTCTCTCTCCTATACCCTCCAAGGAAACAAACCTATTTATTTCCTTTTTCCTAAGAATCACTGCTTTAATTGTTCTTTTTGATTAAGTTTGTAAGCAGGTGAAAGGTAGTATTCTCATTGTACATGTAATGTGGAGACATACAATATTTCATAGTTTACAACTTACTTTCACAAATATTTACCCTATTTACCATTTATAATACTGTAAAGTAGACAGGGCAGTGCTTATTTTTTAAGGCGGCACTAGTAGTCATATCTTGATAAACTGTAAAATGCCCTTCCTCCTCTCTTTCCTTCTGGAGGCCCATACCTTTGTTTATGTTTGTGTTGTTCATCTGATTCTTCTGATAAAAAATATAATGTAATTGATGAAAGGATGTTGGCCTAATACACTGGTACAAGGCATTACTAAAAAAGGCAATGACTATTATCATTTTTATTTTACTGATGAGAAGAACTAACCTGGAGAGGTTTAGTGTCAATGAGCGAGCTAATGGCCAGTGTACCACATAATTACTACTCCCAAACAGGATAACAGAAGAGAAGCAAAAGAGGAGAAAGAGGGGAAAAACAGATCCAATATAATCATCAAAAGCAAAAGAGATTGAAAAAATAGTGGTTTTTAAAAAATTACAGATTTGATTAGGTCAGAAGTCACATTTTTGTCTATTTCTGGAGTCCTGGATTCAGAATCAGATTGTCTGGTTTTAATTCCCAGTTATGCCTGGCATTAGGAGGCAACATGAATTTAGATTATCTGCTGATATTACAAATCACTGTAAATACTTGCCCCCAAAACAAACTGTTTCCAAATTCTCCATTAAAAAAAAATTAATTTGTGATAAACCAGTTGATTTCCAATATGTATCAAGAATTACATCAGATCTTCTACATCCTAGTTTACATGCAATTCTTTCAAAGAGAATGTTCCCATTACATTAGATTTACAGGGGGATAAAAAAAAAAATTAGACCTATCTTATTCTTACTAATAACAGCAGCTACCTTTGTGGTTTTTTTTGGTGCATCTGCATTGTATTAAATTCTGTGCTAGGTTCTATGCTTGACACATATCTTCCTTAATTCTCCTAACAACTCTGCAAGGGTATCTCTCCAGTCGACAGGTGAGGAAACTGAGAATCAGAAAAGTTAAAAGATCTGCCAAGCATAGTAAGAGCTAGTTAAGAAAAGCCTAGAGGAAGTCTAAGGTCTGTCTAAAACCTCAAGCTGCTTCCCACTACAGCACTGAACCTTTATACTAAATAGGTGAGTCCTTTATTACTTAGATGGTTGATTACCTTATTTTGAGAAAAAAAAATTGGTCAAGTTTCTAGAATATTCAGCCTCTATTTCTCCAGAATACCTACCATAAATAAATAAGGTGACTATCTAAACTCCTACCTTGGGTCACTTTTTAAAATTCAAAATAAATAATCATTCTTGTCTTATTATGACAGAGGTTATATGCAATTCTCATTATGATACTTTCTTAAACCCTAACTGCTAAACTTAAATGAGAGGCATTTCGTACAATCTGAAAAATATTCAGTTCAATTAAAAGTAATTGATGCATGGTGAAATAATTCTTCCCAAAGCTACTGTAAAATCTTCAAAAAAATAAAGCTACTTAATAATTTTCATCTCCTACAGGCTAGAGAGAAGCATTATTGCATATTAAAAATTGGAGTGTAGTTTTCCCAGAGGTAAAAGAAAGTTATTAAAACAACCTATTTATTGTTGATATAACTATCCATTTGTGCCACACAAAAAGTAACAAATTTCAGTACATTAAAAGAAAAGCTAATTAAGGCATAATTAGTATTTTCTGTATTTTGATAATTAGGGGTTAGTTGGCTATTCCTTTTCAAATTTCTATTTGATGCACCTGACAATGCCTTTAATGAGCAACTAACGCTATTGAATCCCTCATGGCAGAGGAGTTTAGTGACCACTACCACATTACTTTCATTTATCACTGCCTCTTTACCTATAAATTAATCTAGCCCTGTAGCTATGTTGATCTACTTTATATCAATTTCTTCATCCATATCGGCTGAATATGTATGGCATTAACCTCATTTGCTAGTTGAGAAAAGCAGAATTAAAATGAGATCTAATTTCTCGTGCACAGCACAATTTCAAAACTGCCTGCTAATTTCCACCACCTGTCAGTGTGAAGAGCCTTTACTTTCTTGTAATTAAATAAAACAGTATATTTTTTAGCAGCTGTGAAAAATGCTAATCTTTCAAAAGTGTTCAGTGATCATTAATCATTAGGACAGTAAAGGAGACTTATTCAGAATGCTCATTTATTCTTTGCTTAAGCTAAAAAAACATTTTTGGCCTTTTCACAGGAATGAAAAAAATACATGTACCAGATGGAATATAAACACTATTATATCCCACTCTACCAAGGCTCCTATTTATCTGGTCTACTGCCACATGGTGGTAAGAGGCTTTACATTACATAACATAGAAGCAGCTAGTTGATAAAGCAGGCAGAAATATAATAAGCACCGAATTTTCTTTGAAATCAGTGGGAATCAAATAAATGCACAGTGTATCCATCTATGCGTAGTGGAATCTAAATGTGTAAGACTTATGACATAGCATAATTGGAGGAAAATTTTGGAGAACACATTTAAACATGTTCATTCATTAAAATGCCTACTACCACTGCTTAAACATATCATCTGAACAAAGGAAACCATAGGTAAGAAATTTTAATTGAACTTTAATGGATTTACCAAATATATAAAATATATATTCAAAGACTCATTTAAATATATTTATATAACAGTAGAGAAAATTTGAAAATATAAAAAAATAGAAAGCAATCATTTTAATACCTAAAGACAAAAATTAAAATTTTATCATTTTTTTCTAATACTCTAAACACTTTTTATTGTTTATTTTACATAACTGTAATCATACTATGTGCATGTAAGTTAACAGTCTGTGATTCTGGCTTAACAATCATGTATATTTTTCAATAAGCCTAATTTGTTAATTTCTCTTCCTGGATGTTAGATAAGAACATGAATTGGCAATAAACAGTAAATACCTGAGAAAAAAATACAAACACACACACATACTCTGAAATATTAAAATGTTTACCTAGTTCAGGCTGTCAGGCTAAGCCTAACTATTCTTCAAACACTAATGTTTCTTCAAACACTATATGCCTTGACAATAATATCCTAAGATTTCTTTCTTATTCTTATCCTACAAGAAAAGTACAACCTACTAGTACACAAATGATTAAACAATTAATACAGGAACTTTTTTAAAATTATAAAATAAATGATTAAAAATGAAAAATGACCCATAATATTCCTCATTCAGTTTTACAGAAATCATTTGACACCTAGGCATCACTGTCTTGATGCAAAAACTTTTTTGGAAACATTCCAGAGGTACTTATTTATAAATTTGTAGTTAATATGACATTTTTATCTTTCCAGTTGATCATTAAATCTTCATAATACATAATAGGTGTTAAGCAGTCCTTGAAGTAAGAAGAAACAAAGAAGTGGGATGGATTATTTACACAGAGTAGCTTCAGGGTTTCTGCAACAGAAATAGGATGGATACTATCTCATCTGATTCTCTTTCAAGCAAGTACTTATAGCAATTATGTGCAGAAGAAAGAAAATACTTTCAGGGAGGGAGTATGAAATTCTCATTGATAAGTATTTTGATAGTACATAATGAGAAAGATAACCAATTTTAGCACTAGCTTCACAGTTGAACACATTTCTAGTAAAATTTCAGTAGATTTGCAAGTGTCTCTATCACTGAAATGCCAGAGTTAATGACACACATTCACACAGAACTTTCATTCAAGCAACTTGAATATTTTTAAAACAGCAGATTCCATGTCAAGAAGATTTCCCATCTCCATCTTAAAAACTGGTCATTTGAGGTATTTGGCACATTCTCTGAATTTCCAAGGACAACATCCTGATATCCTAAAAAGCCAGAATTATCAAATAACTGCAGAGATCATGTATATATCCCGAACTGAGAACAAAATTTTAATTATGGGAAATCCTTTCTCAGGGAAAAGATTCTATTTTGTATGCCTCACCTTTTGATTTGTGGGGTAAGATAGTTTGTGTTTGATTTCCACAAGACCCAATGACTATTAAGAAAAACCACACACTGTAACAGGAAGAAGGAATTTCAGAACTGTAAAACTCAATAACTAAACCTCATTACATTTAGAATGTTCTTTAGTGCTGAAAACTCTTCAAAGATACATTTTAGTCACATACCACATATTTCATTTATTATTTTTATCACCTCAGTTTCTTAGGATCATTAGAAAAATTTCATACCTCAGAAGGTAAGTTGGAATAAATATACCTGAAGCAGAAAACTTAACAAACCTACCTTAATTTTTTAAATTGTTGGCTATCAAACTCTAATTACTTAAGAGAACAATCCAAAAAATGTCATGTATAATCTGAGACTGAACATAGAGTTTTACTTTGTGCATTTCCCCATACATCTCAAAATTTTAAAATGCTTTGGAATTTATAATCATTAAAATAAAAATTTATAATCATTAAAATAAAATGGAAAAAAGTGAGAAGAAAACATATATTTAAAATACTCTGTATGTAACATGCATCTTATCAAGCAAACAAAAAGACTCATCATCTTTGTATTCTCCCAGGGTCTGACATAGTATATAGCACATGGTAGATATTAAGTGCCTGATGAATGTATGTATAAAGAATTACATATAATTCACATAGGATTTTATACCAAGTAATGCTATATTTGATTTGATGTAATAAACTAAAAATAATGAGTTAGCTTTAAAAAAAAAATCTAAACCCATATTCCTCCAATTTGTCCTGTATTTCTGTAACTTACATCATAATTTCAATGACCCCAGCAGCTGCCAAGATTTTAACCTTAAGTTTTCCTGCTCTAGACCTCCTTCTCTAATATTTAACAGTCTTGAATCAGCACTTAAGTGCACTTAGAGATTTCATATTTAAAGGTGCAACATGCCAAATCTATTTATACAGCAAAGACCCATTTTTAAATGAAATAATTATTCCTTCAGTCTGCTTTGTAAATTCAAAACCTTCTGTTAGGCAGGGGTATAGAATGTGTTTGTTTTTTAACAGTTAATAAACATTATCATGTCGGATGAATTAAGTGGGAAGGGGAACAGAGAAATCATCTTTAAAAATAGAGCCTATCTGCACATTGATGTATTATATATATTATGTAAGTATTGGAATTATTACATGACAATTGAAAGAACAAATCCCTGAGTAATAAAACAACCTAACACTATAAACATTAACTTGGACTATAGGTATAAACCATTCACCAAGTAGGAAAATCTAATTACCTCAAATAACAGTCAGAAAGCAGTCCACAATTAAAGTTCAAAAAGTTTTAAAACCCTTAACAGAGAAAACCCCAAATGTCATTAAGCATGTTATTCTCAAGTTTCAAAGATAATACTATATCAGGTATTTTTTCCCTATAACCTGCATGGTCTATTTGGTACACTAGAACATTTAAAACTTTCAAGATATTTAAATTCCAAGCTCAAAACAGCTTTCTTGTGACTGACTTTTCTAAACACTTTTCACTAAAATTGTATAACAAATACAAAGATACATTTTGTCAACAACTGACATATATTCAAGTACCTGGAAACAGAGCAGCAAGTACATTATTTAAACACTGGATTACACTTAGAGCAGTACTTTGAAGTTATGATAGGTTTTTCTGTTTGATTATTCAAGTACTCTCCTACTCAATTTGCCAGCAACTGTTAGCAACATACCCTACAGGAAGACCTAACAATTGTAGGGAGAGAATGCCATCTGCTGCTTCGTATGTGTACTCAACGGTGGGAAAAAAGTTGGATAACAGGTAGCACGATTATATAAAACAATTCAGCAATCTATACATAGAGATTGTGCTTGAAAGTTGAAATGGTGTAATTCCCATTCCTATTTTGGCTGATATGAAAATACACTAATGGGCACTTAGTTATGCAAACGCCAAAACATTCCACAGAATTACAATGATACCACATGCTTATATATCACTGGTTCATGATGCTTACAAACCAGGCTTTACTCTAGTACTGAGAGCCAGAGAGTGAGAAGGAACTGGCTAGGTATAACAAAAGTATTTCCTATTTATGAATTATTACAATCTTTGACTTATAAACATGACATAGATAAGTTATTTATGCCACGTTTACGAGTTACCATCCAAATTGGGACACTTTTGAGAATGAAAGGTGGATCTATTATTAATAATTATCCCAGGACAACAAGTGGGAACTGGAACTATCCTAGGCAAATCTGGATGTATGGTCAGCCAAGTTATAAATTACCGTCCTGATTTCATTCCCTCTAGCTTGAGAACCTTCCCAATGTCTTGACAGCCTTCACGAAAAGCAATTTAGGAATTTTTAGAAAAGTCAGATTCATGAGAACAAAGGCAAAAACAAACAAAAACCATAGGAAAATAGCACAGGTGTGTACTCCCGGAGTAGATGGTGTCCCTACCCAAGCAGTTACCTTGACATAGTCTGATTTTTTTATTTCACTTTGTAATACCATCTGAAAGTCTGTGGCACAAAAAAACACCTTCTTTAGAAAAGGCAAATCCTTTCTAGGAGAATTCATTCATGTATCAGCGTGACATGCTTTAATCAGAAAGCTTTGCTGGTTACCCTGTCAGAGACTAGCTGCTTGGAAACAAAGCAAATTTGGGAAGGTTTATGACTGTGTGTCATTGTGATGATGGAGAAAAGAGAGGTATAGATAGGCCATTTTAGAGGATGAAACCCCGTTGTAGGGGACAGACTGAACAGGTTAACAAAAGAAAGTCTGAAGAAAGGGAGAGAAAAATCTCCAAGACAAACTTTCTATTTCAAATTCAAAACCTAAAAGGAAAAGGGAACTGGCTTTCTAATCAGTTATTAGTTAGTACCTTGTTTTAGGAGGCCAGAATTCAGGCAAGTTTGAATAGCTCTGTGTGGGTCTACTTCTAAAAGAAAATACAGTCCAAGATCTAAACAATCATTTTTAACTAACTTTCAGAATTTCAATCACTGGTAAGCTTTCAAAACTTATGAACATATAGGCAAAACTGATGGTTATGGCAATGTTGAATTTATTTATTGAATAAATAAAGGAATTTGGGACCAAAGTTCAAGACTTTCACCCTTTGGTAGATATTCAAAAGCCAAGCACTATGTCTGTGTGTGTGTATGTAGATGTGTATTTTAATAAGGCTCTTTCTTATCTAATTTTAAAAATTAAAATCCAATTTTAATAGGATTAAAAATTAAAACTGACATTTTTCTACCAAATAAGTGGACATCTAGTACAATAATGTAATACTTAAAATTGTTCTCAATAAACTGAGGCAATTTTTAATTTTGGTAAATGGTGGCATCTTCCATATAAAAGGCAGGTAATGGTAACAGTGGACACAAAAATAAGGAAGAAATACTGCAAAACTCTGACAACCCTAAGAATGATCTTATTATCTTTAGGATACTTTAATGTTTTAAATTATATCCTAGTATTTTATGTGGGTGATCTTCTACCCACGTAAAAGTAACTATTAGCCACACTTTTGATTAGCGTATCTTATTCCCTGAGCATGCTGGATTATTATAAGTATATGCTGCTGAATTTCAGAGCAGATAATTTATATTATTTCAGAAACAACCCACACGGTTGGATGACAATTGATCAGCTTGTAGAGGCCTGACTTTGCTACAGCTCTTGCTGTAGCACATGACAGTCATATGCTCATAAGACATCTCACTCTTAAACCCTTTCCGTACATCAACCATGTTCTCATTCATTCAGCAAACATTTACTGAGAATTTACCATATGTTAAGCTATGTGTGGTCGCTGGGGACACTGCAACCCTGGTTATACTAATCTCCTTGGATTTCTTCCAATGTAGAAGCCTGGAGGCTTTACACATTCTGCTCCTACCTCTACAATATGTAGCCCCCTTTCCTTTCTTTCCTGATAGTTTCTATTAATTCTTCAGGTGTCTGTTTAGGAATTCTCTCTCCCAGAAGCTTTCTCTGATTCTCAAATCTGGGCTAAATACCCTGTTTCCTGTGTTCTCATGGCACCATAGGCTTACCATTATCATTGCGTGTCTAAAACTATATCATACTTCACCAATTTAATTTGTATTTCTATTAAAATCATACAATTCATTAAAAAGTCAAATAGTAGTAATGAAAAGGTGCCTTTCTGACATATTTCTCCAAACACCTGATTCTAATACTTTCAACATTTTAGCTATTTCTTTTATTATTTTCACCCATTCTTCTAAATAACATGCTGACATAGTTATTTCTTGATTTTTGAATTTTAGACATGGTCTTTTGATTCCCCTACATATTTATGATAATGTAATTCATTCACCACATAGTTATATAATACTGTGATTGGATTTTCTGTATTGTACAAATATTTGGATTGACTTACTTTTTCATTTACCTAAGTTTTCTATGTTCCTATTACTAACTGATTCTCAAACTCTATTCCAGATATGCAAAACTACTCTCAGTGTGGACCACATGAAGTTATCTATCAATCCCGTAGGAGAAAAGAAAAGAAAAAACCAAAGACCCACCCCCCCTGCTCCACATTTGAGGCATAGCTGTCATACTAGATAGAGCTTCCTTTTGTCATCAAGCTGGAAACTCCCTTTGCCTCTCTTTGGTATTGGATTTCCAGTTTCTTGGGTCCCAATGCTTTCCTTCTACTTTCTTTCTGGGTTTTTCTCTTAATTTGGTGGAACAGTCTCCAGCAGTTTCCTGGTAAAGGATGTAAGGGAAGCAAAATTTCAGACTAAGATCGAAAATGTCTTTATTCTACCTTCATACTTGTTTAACAGTTTTGCTGTACATAAAATTTTTAGTGGAAATAATTTTTTTTTCACAATTTTGAGGACATTGTTCCACTGTCTTGTTTCTATTGTTGTAGCTGATAAGGCCAATATAACTGTTATTCCAAATCCTTTTAATGTGACCTATCTTATCTTTCTGAGAGCTTTTAGAATCTTCTCTTTTTCCCTCTCTGGAGAAATGAATTTCACAATGACATGCCTTGATATGGCTCTTCTTTCACTCACTTTGCAGGACCCCTGAGTAGTCCTTTTCAATACAGAACTCACATATACATCATTACAGAAAAATGTCTACTAGGATTCCAGTATTCTTACTAGAACTCCTATAAATCTGATGTTGTACCTCCTGGATTGATCAACTAATTTTCCTATTTTTTTTTCCTATTGTCCATTTTTATTTTAACTTTCTATTCTACTTTCTGGGTGATATCTGCTACTGTATCATCCAACTCTTCCACTGAACTTTTTTAATGCAATTTTATTGACATATTCACATACCAGATAATCATCCAAAGTGTACAATCAGTGGTTCACGGTATCATCGTATAGTTGTGCATTCATCACGACAATCAATTTTTTAACATTTTCAATACCCACAAAATAAAAAAAACAAGAATTAAAATTAAAAAGATCACCCAAAACAACCTATACCCATTAATCCCCCTCCTATTATTTATTTTTTTGTCTTTATTTTCTTACTCATTTGTCCATACACAGGATAAAGGGAGTGTCAGTCACAAGGTTTCCACAATTACACAGTCATACCATAAAAGCTATACAGCTATACAATCATCTTCAAGAATCAAGGTTACTGGATCACAGTTCAGCAGTTTCAGGTATTGCCTTCTAGCTATTCTAATAAACTGAAAATTAAAAAGGGCTACCTATATAATGCATAGATAGATATGATACAGAATGATCTCTTAACTCTATTTGAAATCTCTCAGCCACTGAAACTTTATTTTGTTTCATTTCTCTTCCCCCTTTTGGTCAAGGCTTGCTCAATCCCACGATGCCAGGTCCAGGCTCATCCCTGTGAGTCATGTCCCACGATGTCAGGGAAATTTACAGCCCTGGGAGTCATGTCCCATGTCGGGGGGAAGGGCACAAACACAACCACTAAATTTTAATTTCTGTTATTGTGTCTTAAATTTCAAGGATGTCTTTCTTCTCTGAATTATCCTTTTTATAGAATCCTGTTCTTGCTTCATGGTTGCAGTACTAATACCTTGTTTTGTTTTCTTCCAATTTCCTATTTTCTGTTGGTTTTGCCCTCTGTTTTTCACATACGTGCCTTTCTTAAAAAAACCTAGCAGTCATCAACCATCAGTTCACATATCAGAATGAGTGACTAAAAGCTAAATTGAAGCTATTGGTTCACAACAGGACTTGACACCCAGTAAGCTTCACTGTAGGGTCATAAGGCAGTTAGGCTGATTTTTAAACTGGGGATCCCACATTATTTGTACCTGTAGGTGTCTTAAATAAGTTTCTTAATTCTAAAAGAATTTCAGCAATGCCCTACTCTGGGGTTTTAAGCCTGGATAACAGGGTTCTGATGGCAAAAGAGACTTTTCAGTCCTGTGTCTCATTCTCTTTTCCAGCTGTTTAAAGTCCCATAGAAACTTCTTATCTCCTATAAGAATTGAGGAGATGAGTTTTCTGGCAGTGCTGAAGTAGGTAGGGGCTCTGGCATCGTTACTGACACTTTAAATAAAATATTCTATTTTCAGCCACATGCTGAATCCTAGCCTTCAAAGATATCTAGTGTCTCCACGTTCTGAGCTCTTCCAGGGTTCTTAGAGCAAAACATCTGGCCGATTACTGCCTTTCTCCACTGAAAATATTTCAAGTTCGACTCTTTCTGGTATATTAAGAGAGATACTACTTATACAACTGGTTGCCAGCTTCAAGTCTTTCATCTTATAGCAACTCTCCCATTTTTATTCTTTTAAGTATATTTCTCATTAAGTCATTTACTGTCATAGTAGCATTTCGAGGGGGTGGGTGGGTGGGAAAAAATTTTTATGTTTAACTAGAGTTCCTCTATTTTTTTGTAAATTATTAAATATTTCAAATATTCAAAAAGGTCTAAAATATAATAAACACCCATGTGCATTCACCATTCAGATAAGAAATAAAACATTACAGATTTACCTGAAGTTTCTGGTATTGTCTTCCCTAATCCCATTCCTCTTCTTCACCAGACATAGCCATTATCCTGAATTTAGAGTTAACCCATCCCAAAAACATCTTTATATTTTTTATTATATATAGAATTTACTACATATAGAATTCATGAACATAAAATATTAACATATTTGATACAGAATGTATCCTTCAACAACTTCTTCCTTACGACATTATGGAAGGTTTTTTTGCTTTCTTTGCTTTGTTTTTAAATTTAGCCAAAAACAAATGTAGCTTTAGAGCATTCATTTTAACTACTTGTGCAATCTATTGTGTCCCCCACAAAAGCCATGTTCTTTAATTCAATCTTGTGGGGGCAGACTTATTAGTCTTTTGATTAGAGAGGAGTCTTTTGACTAGGTTGTTTCCATGGAGATGTGACTCACCCAATGTGGGCAAGACTTTTTGAGTAGATTAATTCCATGGAGGTGTTACCCGCCCATTCAGGGTGGGTCATGATGATAGAGTCCTTTAAGAGAAGCCGAGATAGACCTTTTGTAGAGAAGGTAAGAGCCGACACAGGCCCAGATGCTTGGAGATGCTGGGAGATGCAGACAGAAGGATGTTTGAAGATGCTAAGCTAAGAGATGAAGTCCAGAGTTTGCCCTGGAGAAGCTAAGAGAGGACCCCCAGATGCTGAGAAACTCCCCAGGAGAACCAAGCTGAGAGAAGCTAAGAGAGACTGAAGTCCAATGACATTTTGGAGAAAGCCATTCTTAAATGCAACCCGGGAGCAAAGGACCAGCAGATGCTGGCCAAGTGCCTTTGCAGCTGACAGGTGTTCCAGATGCCACTGGCGTATCCTCTTGTTGATGACTTAGTTTGGACACTTTTATGGACTTAGAAGTGTAAATTTGTAACCTAATAAATCCCCTTTATAAATGCCAATCCATTTCTGGTATTTTGCAGCTTTAGCTAACCAGAACACTGCTATACAGGATTCCACTTATGAATATTCTATAATTTATTTATTCATTCTCCTATTGACAAGCTTGCTTTTTTCCCCCACAAGTATGCATCAGGTTTCTATGAATAATATTTTGAAAAAACATTTTTATTGAGGTAAAATATATATACAGTATAGTACAATTATAATCTTAATGAATTTTTATATATACATATATATATATACGTATACACACACACACACACACACACACAATCAAGCAATTCCCAACAAGATAAAAATATTTCCAGGTCCCCATTAGGCTCCCTCATTCACTTTCCTAGTCATTACACTGTCCCCATCATTCTGATTTCTATCACCTCAAATGAATAGTTATTGAAATTCATAAGCAGACTCATAAAGCAGGTATTTTCTGCAGCTAACATTTTTCATTCATCATGGCTCTTAAATTCATCCAAATTTTTGCCCATAATGTAATTTGTTAATTTTTTACTGCTGCGTATTACTATATTGTATGAATATTAGGAAGGAACCCTGTACCTTTTAAGCCTTAATTTCCATTCCCTATCCCCACCTCATACCCTGGTAACCTATATTCTAGATTCTGACTCTACAAGTTTGTTTACTCTAATTCTTTCAAATCAATATATGGTACAATATTTGTCCCTTTGTAAATGGCTTATTTCACTCAAAATGGTCTCCAGGTTCATTCGTGTTGTCACATGTATCAGGACTTCATTCCTTTTCACAGCTGAATAATATTCCACTGGTTGTATATATCACATTTTATTTATCCATTCACCAGTTGATGGACACTTTGGTTACTTACATCTTTTGACAGCTGTGAACAATGCCGCTATGAACATCAGTGTGCAGTTATCTGTTCGAGTCCTTGCTTTCAATTCTTGTCAGTGTTTATATAGTAGTGGGATTAATGATCATATGGTAATTCTATACATAGTTTTTTGAGGAACCACCAAACTGTCTTTCACAGTGGCTGCTCCATTTTACATTGTCACCAGCAAAGACTGTGTTCCTATTTTTCTGCATCCTCTCTAACACTTGTTATTTTCAATTTTTTTAAATAGCAGCCATTCTAATAGGTGTCAAATGGTATCTCATTCTGGTTTTGATTTGCATTTCCCTGATGGCTAATGATGTTAAGCATCTTTCTGGCCATCTGTATCTCTTCATTAGAGAAATGTCTACTCAACTCTTTTGCCCATTTTTCAGTTAGGTTGTTCGCTTTTTTGGTCTTAAGTTGAAGGACTTCTTTATATATTCTGGATATTAAACCCTTATCAGACAGGTGGTTTCCAAATATTTTCTCCCACTGGGTAGGTCACTGTTTTAGTCTCATAATAAAGTCCTTTGAGGCACAAAAGTTTTTAATTTTGATGAGGTCCCATTTATCTATTTTTATTTTTGTTGCTTGTGCTTTGGATGTGAAGTCGAAGAAACCATTATGTAACACAAGATCCTGAAGATGCTTACCTAAGTTTGATCTAGGAGTTTGATAGTTCTGGCTCTTATACTTAGGTCTTTGACACATTTTGAGTAGATTTTTGTACATGGTGTGAAGAAGGGGTTCTCCTCTTTTTTTTTTGCAAATGGTGCTACAGTTTTCCAAGCAATATTTGTTGAAAAGACAATTCTTTCCCAATTGAGTGGTCTTTGCCCCTTTATCAAAAATCAGTTGACCATAAAAAAAAAAAAAGAAAGGTAACAAGCTGATGTCACAGTTGCTGAGAGATCCCAAATAGAGTCAAGAGGCTATCTTGGAGGAGGTTTCTCTTATGCAGGCTCCAGCCAAACACCACAAATGGCCACAGTATGCCATGCCCTTACCAAAAGCAATCCCCCAAAACCTAGGTCCTTACCAGAGAGTCTATAAAATATTCACTCGCTAAGTTTTATCTCTCAGAAACTTAAATCCAGCCGAGTGTTCCTATGTCAGACAAGTATTAAACCCAGATGCAACAGCCTCTTTAAGAACAATCAGATGCAGGCCTCTTTGCCCTACTATTGACACCTTCTTTCCATATGAAAAAGTTAAGAGTGGTCTCTGCCTAGACACTCCTGAAGATGGAGAAAGAGATAAAGTGAGAAGAAGGGGTAGCAACAAACAAGATAAAGATTTAACAAAGGTCTAGGAATACTGAAACATTATATAAATATATACATTTTTATTAAGTTGTTGGATTTGTTTGCCCATATTTTGTTAAGTATTTCTGCATCAGTATTTATAAGATATATAGGTTTGTAGTTTCTTTTGAGATGAATCTGTATGGTTTTGGTATCAGGGTAATAGTGTTCTCAGAGAGCAGGGTGGGAACTGTTCCATCCTCTTAAATTTTTGGAAGAGTTTAAGAATTGGTTTTAATTCTTCTTTAAATTTTGGCAGAACTTACAAGGGAAGCCATCTGGGCCTGGGTTTTCCTTTGTGGGTAGTTTTTTGGTTACTGCATCTATCTCTTTAGTTCTTATATGTCCATTCAGATTTTCTATTTCTTCGTGAGTCAGTTTTGGTAGTTTGTCTTTCTAGGAATTTGTCCATTTCATTTTTGCAATTTATTGGCATACAGCTATTCACAGTATTTTTTTATAATCCTTTTTATTTCTGTAAGTTTAATGTCCCCCCTTTAATTTCCGATTTCAGTAATTTGAGTCTTCTCTTCTTTATTTCTGGTCAGTCTAGCTAAAGGTAAACTTTGTTGATCTTTTTGAAGAACTAACTATGGGTTTCATTGATTTCCTCTACTGTTTTTTAAATCTCTATTTCAATAATTTCCACTCTGATCTTTACTATATCCCTCCTTCCGCTTATTTTAGATTTTATTTCTTCTTCTTTCCCTAGGGTGTCAAGTTGCAAGTTATTAAGATCTTTCTTCTTTTCTAACTTAGGTATTTACAGTTATAAATTTCCCCCTAAGTACTACTTTAGCTGCATCCCATTTGGTATGGTGTGTCTTCACTTTCCTTCAATGAAAAGTATTTTCTAAAATCTCTTATGATTTCTTCTTTGACCCATTGGTAATTTAAGAGTGTTGTTCTAGTTTGCTACTGCACATCCTCCCTCTGACTGCCTAGGAAGGTGTTCTAGTTTGCTAATGCTGCTGGAATGCAAAACATCAGAAATGGACTGACTTTTATAAAAGGGGAGTTTATTTGGTTACACAGTTACAGTCTTAAGGCCATAAAGTGTCCAAGGTAACACATCAGCAATTGGGTACCTTCACTGGAGGATGGCCAATGGTGTCCGGAAAACTCTGTTAGCTGGGAAGGCACGTGGCTAGCGTCTGTTCCAAAGTTCTGGTTTCAAAATGGCTTTCTCCCAGGACATTCCTCTCTAGGCTGCAGTTCCTCAAAAATGTCACTCTTAGTTGCACTTGGCATATTTGTCCTCTCTCAGCTTCTCCAGAGCAAGAGTCTGCTTTCAACGGCCATTTTCAAACTGTCTCTCATCTGCAGCTCCTGTGCTTTCTTCAAAGTGTCCCTCTTGGCTGTAGCTCCTCTTCAAAATGCCACTCTCAGCTGCACTGAGTTCCCTCTGCCCCTCAGCTCATTTGTATGGCTCCATTGATCAAGGCCCACCCTGAATGGATGGGGCCACACCTCCATGGAAATACCTCATCAGAGTTATCACCTACAGTTGGGTGGGGCACATTCCATGCAAACAAACTAATCCAAACATTTCAACTTAATCCCCACTAATATGTCTGCCCCACAAGATTGCATCAAAGAATATGGCCTTTTCTGGGAGACATAATACATTCAAACTGGCACAAGTATGTTAATTTCAATGTATTTGTGAATTGACCAGTTTTCCCTCTTTCGTTCACTTCTAATTCCATGTGGTCAGGGAACATACTTTTATTATTTCAACTCTTTTAAATGTATTACAGTTCATTGTATGGCCTAGCATATCACCTATCCTGGGGAATGTTTTGTGGGTACCTGAAAATAAGGGATATTCTGCTGTTGTTGGGTGGAGTGTTCCATGATGTATATAGTTCTAGTTGGTTTAAAGTGTTATTTTAATCTTCTGTTTCTTATAGATCTTCTGCCTCATTGTTCTGTCCTTCATGGAAAGTACAGCACTGCAGTCTCCAACTATTATTATTTTAATTTTCCATTTTTCCCTTCATTGCCATCAGTTTTTGCTTCATCTATTTCGGAGTTCTGTTGTTTGGTACATATATATTTATAATTGTTATATCTTTTGGCTAGACTGACCCGTTTGTCATAAAATTTCCATCTTTACCTACAGCGACTTTTTTAAAATTTTGAAGTCTGTTTGGTCAGACATTAGTATAGCTATTGCAACTATCTTTTGGCTGCTATTTGCATGACATATTCTCTGTCATCCTTTTACTTTCAACCTATGTGTATCTTTCAAGCAGAAGTGTGTCTCCTATGGAAAGCATATAGTTAGCTGTTTTTTTGTTGTTGTTGTTAACTATAGTCTTCAGTTTGCACTGATTGTATTTTTCCCCACTACCACACATTTTTAATACCTTGCAAGGTTGACATTCATTTGTTCTCCCACATGTAAAATCGTATTTGTACATTTTATCACAATTGTTGAGCACTCCAGGTTTCACTGAGTTATACAGCCCCAGTCTTCATCTTTCATCTTTCCTTCTGGTGTCCCACATGCTCCTAACCTTCCTCTTTCAACCATAATCACAGTCATCTTTGTTCAGTGTACTTATATTGTTGTGCTACCATCACCCAAAATTGCATTCCAAACCTCTCACTCCTGTCTTTTCCTATCTGTCTATAGTGCTCCCTTTAGTTATTTCCTGTAGAGCAGGTATCTTGTTCACAAACTCTCTCATTGTCTGTTTGTCAGAGAATATTTTAAACTCGCCCTCAAATTTGAAGGACAGTTTTGCCGGATACAGGATACTTGGTTGGTGGTTTTTATCTTTCAGTATCTTAAATATATTACACAACTTCCTTCTTGTCTCCATGGATTCTTCTGAGAAATCTGCACATAGTCTTACCAAGCTTCCCTTGTCTGTGATGGATTGCTTTTCTCTTGCTGCTTTCAGGATTCTCTCTTTCTCTTTGACGTTTGGCAATCTGATTATTAAGTGTCTTGGCATAGGTCTATTCAGATCTATTCTGTTTGGGGTACGCTGTGCTTCTTGGATCTGTAATTTTATGTCTTTCATAAAAAATGGGAAATTTTCATTGATTATTTCCTCTATTATTGCTTCTGCCCCTTTTCCCTTCTCTTCTCCTTCTGGAACATGCACGATACATACATTCATGTGCTTCATGTTGTCATTTAATTCCCTGAGATGTTGCTCATATTCTTCCATTCTTTTCCCTATCTGTTCTTTTGTGTGTAGGATTTTAGGTGTCTTGTTCATCAGTTCCTGAGCATTTTCTTCTGCCTGTTGAAATCTGCTGTTGTATGTCTCCATTGTGTTTTTCATTTATTGTGTTGTGCCCTTCATTTCCATAGATTCTACCAGTTGTTTTTTCAAACTTTTCATTTCAACCTTATGTTCGCCCAGTGTTTTCTTTATATCCTTCATCTCTTTTGCCATACCTTCCCTGAACTTGTTGATTTGGTTTTTGAACTGATTCAGCATATTTCTTTGAAAATCTTTGATTGATTGTTTCATTAAAGTGAAACAACAGCTGAACTGTATTTTAATTGAGGTGTAACTTTGTTCCTTTGATTGGGCCAAATCTTCCTTTTTTGTAGTGTAATTTGTTGTTTTCTGTTGTCTAGGCATCTGGTTTCCTTGGTTACCCCAATCAGATTTTCCCAGACAAGAATGGGTTCAGGTCTCAGAATGAGGTTATATTCAGTTTCAAGTTTCCCTGAGGGTGTATCTTAGAAGACTGACAGACTTTCCTGCGAGGCCTCTAGCCACTGTGCTTTTCCTAACCTGCCCAGCAGGTGGCTCCTGCCAGCCTGTCGCTCCCGACCAGTATAAGGAGGTGTGGCCCCTTTAGTTCTCAGCTTAGGTTGCTTCTATTTTGGCTGTTATCCCCAAGGCCCTGGGATCTGAATTCTGAAGGGAAGGCCAGCACTAGAGCTGGGCTCCACCTCCTTCCTCTTAGGGAAGATACACCCCCTAGGGAGTTATTTTCTGCATTTGAATTGCTTCTTTGTCTCTCTGACTCATCTAACTCTACACCTGTCTAGGTCAGAGTGCCGCGAACTGAAAATGGCTGAGGCTCTCTCCACCGAGCCATTCAGGTTGAGAGAAAAAGGGAAAGAAAGCCCCCTCTCAGAGCCAGTTCACGGCCTCCCAGTTTCATCCATCAGTCAAAGAGAGCACCTGTTCTTCAGGGCTCCCTTTCCCAGGGCACAGGTGTTTTCTGGCTCTGTAAGGTCAGTCATCTCTAAAAGCCTCTGTATTTTTCCTTCTTTTTTCTGATCCGTTCACATATAATGTTACTCATATAGATCTACACCTGGCATTTTAGTTTTTATGTTGCACACATCTCATATCTTTTTGCTTACCCCCCTTACCACTTTCTTTTATATTAAGAGAATATTTTCTAGTGTAACATTTTAATACCTTTAATGATTTTTGCACTGTATTTTTGAGTTATATTTATTAATGGTTTCTCTACAACTTACCACATACATCTTATCAGCATCTACTTCAGATTTATACAAGCTTCATTCCAATGACATATAAAAATATTAGTCTTATATAGCTCTTTTACTTGTTTTCCATTTGTGATATTATGTTATGTTCTAGTTTGCTAATACTGCCAGAATGCAAAACACCAGAAATGGATTGACTTTTATAAAGGGGGTTTATTTGGTTACACAGGTACAGTTTTAAGGCCATAAAGTGTCCAAGGTAACACATCAGCAATCGGGTACCTTCACTGGAAGATGGCCAATGGTGTCCGGAAAACCTCTGTTAGCTGGGAAGGCACGTGGCTAGCGTCTGCTCCAAAGTTCTGGTTTCAAAATGGCTTTCTCCCAGGACATTCCTCTTTAGGCTGCAATTCCTCAAAAATGTCACTCTTAGTTGCACTTGGGGTATCTGTCCTCTCTTAGCTTCTCCGGAGCAAGAGTCTGCTTTCAATGGCCATCTTCAAACTGTCTCTCATGTGCAACTCCTGTGCTTTCTTCAAAGTGCCCCTCCTGGCTGTAGCAGTTTGCTCCTCCTGTCTGATCTTATATAGTGCTCCAGTAATTTAATTCAGACCCACCCTGAATGGGCAGGCCAACACCTCCATGGAAATTATCCAATCAGTGTCATCACCCACACAGTTGGGTGGGGCGCATCTCCATGGAAACATTCAAAGAATTACAATCTAATCAACACTGATAGGCCTGCCCACACAAGATTACATCAAAGATAATGGTGTTTGGGGGGACATAATACACTCAAACTGGCACATGTTATACACAGTACATCCATAAGTTACCAACCCTACATTATGCTGCTATAATTATTACTTTATCCAATGCTTTTTAAAGAAGCTGAGAGAAAAAAGGAGAGAAAGTTTATATATATAGTGTTTGCTGTATTAACCTTCTTATTTACCACTTCTGGTTCTCTTCATTTGTGCCTGTGGATATGAATTATCATCTGATATAATTTTGTTAGTCCAATACAATGTTGCTCCAGCCTAATTGCCTTGTACTGCTATTAGGGAAATACAACAAATACATTACTTTTATAGGCCCATCAATAGTTACATAAAAGTTGTTTAATACAATTGCTTTTTAAATCAGAAGGAGGGGAAATATGCATTTATACTATCTTTTATAATTACACAATTACTTTCACTAGTGCTCTTTTTTTGTTTTGTTTTAGTTTTTATGTGGATTCATGTGAATTCATCTGGGCATACTTGCTTTTAGTCTGAAGAACTTCCTTCATTATTTCTGGTAAGGTGGCTCTACTAGCAATAAAGTCTCTGTTTTTATTTGGGAATGGCTTTATTTCATCTTCATTTCTGAAAGACAGTTTTGTTGACTAAATAATTCTTGGTTGCCAGTTTTTTTTTTCTTTCAGTACTCTGAATATATCATCCAACTGCTACCTGGCATCCACCGTTTCTAAAGGGAAGTCAGCTGTTACTCTTAATAAGGTTTCCTTGTATTTTACAAATCATTTTACTCTTGCTTCTTTCAGGATTGTTTCATTGAGCAGTGTTACTATGATACCTTTGTATGGAGGCTTTGTGTTAATACTAATTGGAGTTTGTTGAGGTTCTTGGATGTGTACATTAATGTTTTTTCATAAAATTTGGGAAGTTTTCAGCCATTATCCCTCTAAATGTTTTTTTCCGCTCAAAATTTCTGGTACTTATATTAGGCTTATGTTGCTGCACTTAATAGTGTCTCACATTTCTATGAGCCTCTGTTCATTTTTCTTCATTCTTATCTCTCTCTATTCTTTGAATTGTGTGATCTTTATCAATCCATCTTCACATACACTAATTCTTTCTTCTGCCAATTCAAATCTACTGTTGAACACCTCCAATAAATTTTGCAGTTTAGTTACTTTACTTTTCAACTGCATACAATTTCTATTCGATTCTTTTAAAAATATTTCCATCTCTTTATAGTATTCTCTATTTGATGAGACATTTTCATCATACCTTCCTTTACTTCTTTAAGCATAGTTTCCTCTAGTACTTTTAACATACTCATACGGCTATTTTGAAGTCTTTCTCTGTTAAATCTTACATCTGGTCCCCTCACAGGCAATTTCATCCTGTATGGGACACACTATCTTGTTTCTTGACATGTCTTATAATTTTTTTGTTGAAAATTCGACATGTAAGATTATATATTGCAACAACTCTGGATACTGGTCCCCTCTCCCCACCCATTCAAGACTTGCTACTGTCATTTGCTTTTTGTTTATTGACTGGCTAGACTATTTTAGTGATGTCTATTTCTCCTAATTTGAAGACTCTAATTTTGTTCCTAAGAGGGCACAGCTTTGGGCATGTACACGATTACGCTGAATGACAGTTTTAGCTGAGCTCTCTTTTTCTCTTTCCCTATGACACCTAGCTGTTAGTCTCCACTGATGGCTAGCTGATTCCTCTATTGTTTTTGACAATGCCCTGCAGCATAAATTGCTCCACAGGTCTTATCCAAATATATTCACACTCCTCTGCTGGGGTAGTTTTGAGGCCAGTGTTTGAGGTTTGTTCTGACCCCATGAGGGCCCTTCTTAGCTGCTTCTTTCCCTGATAATCTCTGGTAAACTAGCTGACATGGTTTAATTTGTATCTTTCATGAAGTTACCAGCCTCTTCTTAATTGCTTCCACCAAAACCTCCATTGCTTTTGAGTAATGCCCTTAAGCTTGAACTGCCACACACTGTTTCAAATAAAGTCAGTTAGTGACTTTGAGGTAAAACTTTAAAGCTCTCTGTTACACAGCCTGTCTTTCCATCTGGGCAAAATCTCTGGAACAATGTTCTAGAGCTGGGGATGGGGGAGGGCAGGGAAAGTAGAAAGTGGCTCTCTTCACTGTGTGACACCTCTGCTTTAGATGGTATGGCTTTGTAGCCTGTGGTCTTCTTAGCTTGCCTCTCCTGGTGTGGAATCAAAATCCTATGAGAATTCCTATCATATTTTTCTGAGAATATGTATTCTGAATGCATATTCAAACTGAATGTAAACAGTATCCATTTTTAAGTTTGCAAGAGATGGTATCAATTCTGAATCATTTAAATATTAGTTTACAAATATTGCTTATAGCTTAATAGCATTGTAGATGCAGCTTCACAAAGATATTGGCTCTAGACAGTAATTATATACTCAGCCTAATGTTTCAGTTAATGGATACACATTTCAATGATAATTGCAATGCTTGAACATAATGTGCCTTTATTAGCAGTATAAAATAAAGCCAACATACACCAACTGAAAAACTATTTATTTTTACAATTGCTTAATTTTTATTGTATATGTATCAAATGACAAAATAAACACTGTAACAAATACCAGGATATTATTTACAATCACATAAATATCCTTAAAAAGTTAATTATGGTGAACAATGACAAAATCCTATGAATGAGGTGAGGTAAGGGTGATTGGGACCCCACTATTCTGAGTGTACTGTGCCTAATGTAGATCCTCATATATGCACAAAGACATATTTAAGAATATTTTTGGCATACAAATAGGAAAATGAACTTTTACAAGATATTCATGAAGATATTCTCCTATATTTTTGTTCCTAGAGACTTTACTGCTTTAAATATCATATTTAGGTCTTTCATCCATAGAGATAGCCAGCAGAATTTAGGGAAAAGATCAAATTTTACACACTAGATTGCAAAAGCACCATGGATGTAATACTGTATCAGATTTACAAGTGGGTCTATTTCTGGACTCTATTTTGCTCTACTAGCCTATGTGTTCTATTCTTGCACCAATTCCATACTCTATTAATTAGTGTAGCTTTACAGTATGTCTTAATATCTGCTAGTGCAAATTTTCCAATTTTGCTGTTCTTCTTCAACATTGTTTTAGCCATTCTATCTCCTTTGCATTTAGAATTAGCTTGTCAATTTCCAGCAAAAATCCTGCTATAATTTTTACTGTGATTGTACAGAATCTAAAGATCAGTTTGGAGAAAGGTGACATCTTAACAATATTAACAATATCAAGTCTTTTAATTCATGAACATGGCATATATATCCATTTATTGAGGACTTATTTAATTTCTTTCAACAGTAGTTGGAGCTTTCAATGTACAGGTCTTATACATCTTTTATTATTATTTCATTTTCCAATTTCTATGCCAAAAATATTCTTAAATATGTCTTTGTGCATATATGAGGTTCTTTAAGGTATATTGTTAGAATTTGTATTTCTTGGTCAAATGTATGCTCAACATTCCTAGATATTGCTAAACTGTTTCCTGAAGAGTTTTTGCCAATTTAGATCCCACAACGGTGTACAGGAGTACTCATTATTTTACTTCCTCACTAATATTTAGTATTATCAGATTTTAATTTATTCTAGCTAATACGTGTGACACGGTATTTCAATATAGCTTTAGTTTGTATTTCCCTGATTCCTAGTAAGGAAGAATGTTTTTTCCATGTTTATTGGCTTTTGTGATTTCCTCTTCGGTGAATTGTTTAGTCATATCTTTCACGCATTTTACTACTGGGTTTTTTTTTCCTTTGATGTGTAGAAAGTGTTTATATAATTGAATACAGACTGTCTTTAAGTTACATACATTGCAGATTCATTACCCCAGTCTATGGCTTGACTTTTACTTTGTTTATTGTCTTTTGGTTCACAGGAAATTTTATTTTTAATGAGAGAGAATTCAAAAACCTCTGGATTTAAATTTGGGCTTTTTATTTCTTAAAAAAAAAAACCCCTTCCCTACCCCTAGATCATAAAGATAATCTCCTGCTTTTCACACTTAAGAGTCCTCTAGTCTACTTAGAATTGATTTTTATATGACATGAAGTAGTAATCCAAATTTTTACATAGGAAAAATAAAATGTCCCAACAGCATTTATTCAACAATCTGTCTCTTTCCCGTATTTTGTTGTATACTATTTCAGTGTATAAGTGGGTAAATTTTATAACTTTTTCTTTACTTGCCCATCTTCCTCTTTAACTAAAACTTACTGGGGAGATGCATCATTCAATTAGTTCACTTAAGTCAACTCTGAATAAAGAAGCAGTAGCAGATACAAATCATGTCATAAAATACATGGAGAATGTCAAAAGAAAAGGTTGGAAAGATAGGCAAAGTTTAGCCATCAAGAGAAGTACGTATTTTGTAAATAATGGGAAGTTAATAAAAAATTTTAAGCAGAAAAATGTCACAGGAAGAAATGTGTTTCCTAAAGATTGGCACTATTTTAAGTCTCACAAAAGCAAGTATTGTGACAATATAGAGAACTGGAAACACATAACTAACCTGCTGCGGAGGGATACCAAAACTGTTATAACTCTGAAGAGGACAGCTTGACAACATTTAGTAAAGTTGAAGACAGGTACATTCTATTGGCCAGCAATTCAACACCTACTATTTACCTTTGAGAAATTTACATGCATGAGAAGGTGTAAGACTATTATTACTGCAGTTGTGTTTGTAAAATTGAAAAATTAGAAACACCCTAATACATACCAAGGAAAAAAAGGCAATATATAATGGTATAGTAATAAACTGTAATACCATATAATAATTAAATTAAGAAGAATTATATGTATCATCATGGCTACATCTCACAAACAACGCTGAACAAAACAGGCAAGTTGCTGAAGGATTCTAACTGGATAATATAATATTGTATTTATATAAAGCTAATAGTAACATGTTTTGTTTAGAAATAAATAGAAATGTGGAAAAATAATATAATCATGCAGGAGAATAACACTTAATTTAGGACAGTGGCTACTTTTGGACAAGAAGGGGAAGGAATAGAATCAGAGCAGCAACAAAATCTTTCATGTTTAATTTAAAAACACACAGATCTGAAGCAGATATGGCAAAACATTAAATTTGACAAAGCAGGATAATGGACATAAGGGTGCTCATTACACTATTCGCTCTGGTTTTCTAATGAAGAAGAGAGTACTCTGTTGACAGTAGGGAAAATGGTCTGGGGAAGAGTCAAAAAGGAAACAAGAAGAGCATTAGAATACTTTTGAAATGCAATGAAAATTGACATCAGTGACAATGAGGATAAAAAGGGAGGACAAGAAGGAGAGGACTTGAGAGTTGTTTAGAAAGTAAAATCAGCAAGATTAGCTGACAGAGCCAATATAAGAAGTGAAAGGGGAAATTTTTGTCTCACTGTCACTTTTCCTTAAAAAAGCAAATAGGAAGAGAGGATTTTTTTTTTTTAATCTTCATTTTATTGAGATATATTCACATACCACACAGTCATACAAAACAAATCGTACTTTCGATTGTTTACAGTACCATTACATAGTGGTACATTCATCACCCAAATCAATCCCTGACACCTTCATTAGCACACACACAAAAATAACAAGAATAATAATTAGAGTGAAAAAGAGCAATTGAAGTAAAAAAGAACACTGGGTACCTTTGTCTGTTTGTTTCCTTCCCCTATTTTTCTACTCATCCATCCATAAACTAGACAAAGTGGAGTGTGGTCCTTATGGCTTTCCCAATCCCATTGTCACCCCTCATAAGCTACATTTTTATACAACTGTCTTCGAGATTCATGGGTTCTGGGTTGTAGTTTGATAGTTTCAGGTATCCACCACCAGCTACCCCAATTCTTTAGAACCTAAAAAGGGTTGTCTAAAGTGTGCATAAGAGTGCCCACCAGATTGACCTCTCGGCTCCTTTTGGAATCTCTCTGCCACTGAAGCTTATTTCATTTCCTTTCACATCCCCCTTTTGGTCAAGAAGATGTTCTCCGTCCCACGATGCCGGGTCTACATTCCTCCCCGGGAGTCATATTCCACGTTGCCAGGGAGATTCACTCCCCTGGGTGTCTGATCCCACGTAGGGGGGAGGGCAGTGATTTCACCTTTCAAGTTGGCTTAGCTAGAGAGACAGGGCCACATCTGAGCAACAAAGAGGCATTCGGGAGGAGGCTCTTAGGCACGATCATAGGGAGGCCTAGCCTCTCCTTTGCAGCAACCGTCTTCCCAAGGGTAAAACCTGTGGTGGAGGGCTCAACCCATCAAACCACCAGTCCCCTATGTCTGTGGTCATGTTAGCAACCATGGAGGTGGGGTAGGCGAATACCCCTGCATTCTCCACAGGCTCCTCAAGGGGGCACTACATCTTTTTTTTTTCCTTGTTTTTCTTTTTTTTTTTTTTTTTAACTTTCCCTTCTTTTTTAAATCAACTGTATGAAAAAAAAAGTTAAAAAGGAAACAAACATACAATAAAAGAACATTTCAAAGAGACCATAACAAGGGAGTAAGAAAAAGACAACTAACCTAAGATAACTGCTTAACTTCCAACATGTGCCTACTTTACCCCAAGAAAGTTACCTAATATAGCAACATTTCTGTGAACTTGCTCCTACTATATCCATCAGAAATTAACAGACCATAGTCATTCCTGGGCATCCCCAGAACGTTAAATAGCTTATCTGTTCTTCTTGGATTATTGTTCCCCCTTCCTTAATTGCTCTCTATTGCTAGTTCCCCTACATTCTACATTATAAACCATTTGTTTTACATTTTTCAAAGTTCACATTAGTGGTAGCATATAATATTTCTCTTTTTGTGCCTGGCTTATTTCGCTCAGCATTATGTCTTCAAGGTTCATCCATGTTGTCATATGTTTCACGAGATCGTTCCTTCTTACTGCCGCGTAGTATTCCATCGTGTGTATATTCCACATTTTATTTATCCACTCATCTGTTGAAGGACATTTGGGTTGTTTCCATCTCTTGGCAATTGTGAATAATGCTGCTATGAACATTGGCGTGCAGATATCTGTTCGTGTCACTGCTTTCCGATCTTCTGGTATATACCGAGAAGTGCAATCGCTGGATCGAATGGTAACTCTATATCTAGTTTTCTAAGGAACTGCCAGACTGAATTCCAGAGTGGCTGAACCATTATACAGTCCCACCAACAATGAATAAGAGTTCCAATTTCTCCACATCCCCTCCAGCATTTGCAGTTTCCTGTTTGTTTAATGGCAGCCATTCTAACCGGTGTTAGATGGTATCTCATTGTGGTCTTAATTTGCATCTCTCTAATAGCTAGTGAAGCTGAACATTTTTTCATGTGTTTCTTGGCCATTTGTATTTCCTCTTCAGAGAACTGTCTTTTCATATCTTTTGCCCATTTTAAAATTGGGCCGACTGTACTAATGTCATTGAGTTATAGGATTTCTTTATATATGCAAGATATCAGTCTTTTGTCAGATACATGGTTTCCAAAAATTTTTTCCCATTGAGTTGGCTGCCTCTTTACCTTTTTGAGAAATTCCTTTGAGGTGCAGAGACTTCTAAGCTTGAGGAGTTCCCATTTATCTATTTTCTCTTTTGTTGCTTATGCTTTGGGTGTAAAGTCTAGGAAGTGGCCGCCTAATACAAGGTCTTGAAGATGTTTTCCTACATTATCTTCTAGGAGTTTTATGGTACTTTCTTTTATATTGAGATCTTTGGTCCATTTTGAGTTAATTTTTGTGTAGGGGGTGAGGTAGGGGTCCTCTTTCATTCTTTTGGATACGGATATCCAACTCTCCCAACCCCATTTGTTGAAAAGACCATTATGACTCAGTTCAGTGACTTTGGGGGCCTTATCAAAGATCAGTCGGCCATAGATCTGAGAGTGTATCTCTGAATTCTCAATTCGATTCCATTGATCTATATGTCTATCTTTGTGCCAGTACCATGCTGTTTTGGCAACTGTGGCTTTATAATAAGCTTCAAAGTCAGGGAGTGTAAGTCCTCCCACTTCCTTTTTCTTTTTTAGAGTGTCTTTAGCAATTCGAGGCATCTTCCCTTTCCAAATAAATTTGATAACTAGCTTTTCCAAGTCTGCAAAGTAGGTTGTTGGAATTTTGATTGGGATTGCATTGAATCTGTAGATGAGTTTGGGTAGAATTGACATCTTAATGACATTTAGTCTTCCTATCCATGAACATGGAATATTTTTCCATCTTTTAAGGTCCCCTTCTATTTCTTTTAGTAGAGTTATGTAGTTTTCTTTGTATAGGTCTTTTACATCTTTGGTTAAGTTGATTCCTAGGTACTTGATTTTTTTAGTTGCTATTGAAAATGGTATCTTTTTCTTGAGTGTCTCTTCAGTTTGTTCATTTCTAGCATATAGAAACATTACTGACTTATGTGCATAAATCTTGTATCCTGCTACTTTGCTAAATTTGTTTATTAGCTCTAGTAGCTGTATCGTCGATTTCTCAGGGTTTTCTAGATATAAGATCATATCATCTGCAAACAATGACAGTTTTACTTCTTGTTTTCCAATTTGGATGCCTTTTATTTCTTTGTCTTGCCGGATTGCCCTGGCTAGCACTTCCAGCACAATGTTGAATAACAGTGGTGACAGCGGGCATCCTTGTCTTGTTCCTGATCTTAGAGGGAAGGCTTTCAGTCTCTCACCATTGAGTACTATGCTGGCTGTGGGTTTTTCATATATGCTCTTTATCATGTTGAGGAAGTTTCCTTCAATTCCTACCTTTGGAAGTGTTTTTATCAAAAAGGGATGTTGGATTTTGTCAAATGCTTTTTCAGCATCTATTGAGATGATCAATTGATTTTTCCCTTTCGAGTTTTTAATGTGTTGTAATACATTGATTGTTTTTCTTATGCTGAACCATCCTTGCATGCCTGGAATGAACCCCACTTGGTCATGGTGTATGATTTTTTTTAATGTGTCTTTGGATTCGATTTGCAAGTATTTTGTTGAGGATTTTGCATCTATATTCATTAGGGAGATTGGCCGGTAGTTTTCCTTTTTTGTAGCATCTTGCCTGGTTTTGGTATTAGATTGATGTTAGCTTCATAAAATGAGTTAGGTAGTGTTCCATTTTCTTCAATGTTTTGAAAGAGTTTGAGTAAGATTGGTGTCAGTTCTTTCTGGAAAGTTTGGTAGAATTCCCCTGTGAAGCCATCTGGCCCTGGGCATTTATTTGTGGGAAGATTTTTGATGACTGATTGGATCTCTTTGTTTGTGATGGGTTGGTTGAGGTCTTCTATTTCTTCTCTGGTCAGTCTAGGTTGTTCATATGTTTCCAGGAAATTGTCCATTTCCTCTACATTATCCAGTTTGTTGCCATACAGTTGTTCATAGTATCCTCTTATAATTTTTTTAATTTCTTCAGGATCTGCAGTTATGTCACCTTTTTCATTCATTATTTTGTTTATATGGGTCTTCTCTCTTTTTGATTTTGTCAGTCTAGTTAGGGGCTTGTCAATCTTGTTGATCTTCTCAAAGAACCAACTTTTGGTGATATTTATCCTCTCTATTGTTTTTTTTTGTTCTCTATGTCATTTATTTCTGCTTTAATCCTTGTTATTTCTTTTCTTGTACTTGGTTTAGGATTGGTTTGCTGTTCATTTTCTAGCTTCTTCAGTTGATCCATTAGTTCTTTGATTTTGGCTCTTTCTTCCTTTTTAATATATGCATTTAGTGCTATAAATTTCCCCCTTAGCACTGCTTTTGCTGCATCCCATAGGTTTTGGTATGTTGTGTTCTCATTTTCATTCGTCTCTATATATTTAGCAATTTCTCTTGCTATTTCTTCTTTAACCCACTGATTGTTTAGGAGTGTGTTGTTTAACCTCCAGGTATTTGTGAATTTTCTAAGTCTCTGATGGTTATTGACTTCTAATTGTATTCCATTGTGGTCAGAGAATGTGCTTTGAATAATTTCAATCTTTTTAAATTTATTGAGGCTTGTTTTATGTCCCAGCATATGATCTATTCTGGAGAAAGTTCCATGAGCACTAGAAAAGTATGTGTATCCTGGTGATTTGGGATGTAATGTCCTGTATATGTCTGTTAAATCTAATTCATTTATCAGATTGTTTAGGTTTTCAATTTCCTTATTGGTCCTCTGTCTGGTTGATCTATCTAAAGGAGAGAGTGATGTGTTGAAGTCTCCCACAATTATTGTGGAAACATCAATTGCTTCCTTTAGTTTTGCCAGTGTTTCTCTCATGTATTTTGTGACACCCTGATTGGTACATAGACATTTACGATTGTTATTTCTTCTTGCTGAATTGCCCCTTTTATTAGTATGTAGTGGCCTTCTTTGTCTCTCAAAACATCCCTGCATTTGAAGTCTATTTTATCTGAGATTAATATTGCTACACCTGCTTTCTTTTGGCTGTAGCTTGCATGAAATATTTTTTTCCATCCTTTCACTTTCAGTTTCTTTGTGTCCCTGTGTCTAAGATGAGTCTCTTGTATGCAACATATTGATGATTCATTTTTTTTGATCCATTCTGCGAATGTATATCTTTTAATTGGGGAGTTTAATCCATTTACATTCAACGTTATAACCGTGAAGGCATTTCTTGAATCAGCCATCTTATCCTTTGGTTTATGTTTGTCATATTTTTCCCCTCTCTCTATTAATATCCTTTATTGTACCCATACCGAATCTCTTTAGTACTGAACCTTTCTCCAAGACTCTCTGTCCTTTCTTTGTTTCTCTGTCTGTAGGGCTCCCTTTAGTATCTCCAGTAGGGCAGGTCTCTTGTTAGCATATTCTCTCAGCATTTGTTTGTCTGTGAAAAATTTAAGCTCTCCCTCAAATTTGAAGGAGAGCTTTGCTGGATAAAGTATTCTTGGCTGGAAATTTTCCTCACTCAGAATTTTAAATATATCGTGCCACTGCCTTCTTGCCTCCATGGTGGCACCTGAGTAGTCACTACTTAGTCTTATGCTGTTTCCTTTGTATGTGGTGAATTGCTTTTCTCTTGCTGCTTTCAGAACTTGCTCCTTCTCTTCAGTGTTTGACAGTGTGATCAGTATATGTCTCGGAGTGGGTTTATTTGGATTTATTCTATTTGGGGTTCACTGAGCATTTATGATTTGTGTATTTATGTTGTTTAGAAGATTTGTGAAGTTTTCCCCAACAATTTCTTTGAATACTCTTCCTAGACCTTTACCCTTTTCTTCCCCTTCTGGGACACCAATGAGTCTTATATTTGGACGTTTCATATTATCTATCATATCCCTGAGGTCCATTTCGAGTTTTTCAATTTTTTTCCCCATTCTTTCTTTTATGCTCTCATTTTCCATTCTGTCATCTTCCAGGTCACTGATTCGTTGTTCAACTTCCTCTAGTCTTGTACTATGAGTATCCAGAATCTTTTTAATTTGGTCAACAGTTTCTTTAATTTCCATAAGATCACCCATTTTTTTATTTAGTCTTGCAATGTCTTCTTTATGCTCTTCTAGGGTCTTCTTGATTTCCTTTGTCTCCCGTACTATGATCTCATTGTTCATCTTTAGTTCTTTGAGTAGCTGCTCTAGGTGCTGTGTCTCTTCTGATCTTTTGATTTGGGTGCTTGGGCTTGGGTTATCCATATCGTCTGGTTTTTTCATATGCTTTATAATTTTCTGTTGTTTTTGGCCTCGTGGCATTTGCTGAACTTGATAGGGTTCTTTTAGGATTTGTAGACCAATTGAAGTCCTTATCTCTAATTTATCAGATCTACAGCTTCGTGGAGTACACTTTCTCTAACTAACCAGCAGGTGGCGTCCACGAGCCACCTGTTCTCCACAAGCCAGTTCTCCCCTGCTTAGCCTTTTTGGTGAGTGGGGGAGTGAGTCTTGTGGGGTCCAATTGGTGTACCAAGCTTGCGTGTGTAGTTGGTGTTGCCTGCCCTGTATATGGGGCGAGTTTCTGGGCAGTCAGGGAGGGGGGGGGTGGCTCTAACAATCAAATCTCCCTGGTGATCCTAGAGTTTTAAGGCTGCTGCAATAGTCTAATCCTTCAGTTCAGTCCTGCCACAGTTTTGTCCTCTGCCACTGACCCACAAGTCCTTGGTATTGGCGTATGGCTCCTGAGGACTTGCAAGTGGGCCCCTCTTCCAGGCCGTGCACCCCCTGGTCCTCTGTTGAGGGATGACTGTGCTATGTCACAGGTGAGTGCCGTCCCCCCAGGGCAGTTCTGGGCTGCTGGGCTGTGTAGGGAGGCTCCCAGTCTGCTGAAATGATGGCTGAATGGGGCTTTGTTAATTCACACTGCTCTACCTTCCCAACTTTGGGACAATCAGGTGAGGTTGCAGGGAAGGCTAATGTCCACACCCAGTTTTGTGGTGTGTGCCTGTTATTTGAAGCACTTCCGTCACACTGGGTTGTCTGGGGCAGTTCTGGGCTATGGGGCTGGCGATGGGCAGGAGTGTTTCCTGTCCACCAGGATGATGGCTGTGAGCGGACACCGCCCTTTTCTTGGGAAGTTGTGGTGTTTAGTGAATTTTCTCAGCCACTGGATTATTGCCTTTTGTCTCAGAGCTCTCCTAGTTCTGCTCTTGACTTGACCTGCCCAAATTGCAGGTCTTTGAAGCTTTCTGTATTGGGCTTCTTAGAGTAATTGGTTTAGGAAAAGAAAAAAGGATTTAAAAAAAAAAAAAAAAAAAAGGGCCCTCCTCCGAGATCTAATGGGCTATTGAAATGCTAAGAGACAAAGCAACCAGGGCCATTAAGGAAAGGTCCACAGGGCAGAGAGATCAACTTTTCTTCGGGATTTGCATATGTGCCTCAGGGCCTGAGCTCTGCCCTTCCCCTTTCTATGTTCACCAGAACTCCAAAAGTCCTCCGAGTTTATTTTGGAGTTTTTCGTGTTGTTTTTTTTCTATGCCTGTCTCCTCTCTGCTGGGCTGGCTGCTCTCAGATTCTCTGGTGTCTGGTCTCAGTCTATCTATGGTTGGAGTCTGGATCAGTAGAATGAGTTTCCGATAAGGGCTGCCACTGCAGTTCTCCCTTGTCCTTCCCGGAGCTGACAGCCCCTCCTCCCACGGGACTGAGCCAGGCAGGGAGGGGCGCGGGTCCCCTGGCTGCAGAAACCCACAGATTTCACTCATCTCAGCAGTTCCACGTTTTCATGAGTGTTATATGAAGTATGCCCAAAGTCAGATTGCTCTGTGGTGTCCAGTCCACGCAGTTCCTGGCTTTCTACCTCCTTTCCTGGAGGAGTAACTAAAACATACAGCTCACCAGTCTGCCATCTTGCCCCGCCCACCGTCAGAAGAGAGGATTTTAGAAGACAGTGAGTTCCTTTCTGGAACCTTTTGAGCTTGAAAGGTCAGTTGGATATCCTAATGGAAAGATCCAATGGAGGCAGTATATCAAAGTGGTTAGCAGCATAGGCTCTGAAGTCAGGTGTCCTGGTTTCAAATCCAGGTTCAACCACTTAGGCAAATCAACTTCTCTCTCCAAGCCTCAGTTTCCATAACGTAAAAGGGGGTGGGGGATATTAATAAGAGTAATTATTTCCACAGAGATTTTGTGAGAATGAAATTAGATAACACCTGTCAAGTGCTGAGCAAAGGATTTGGTACAGAATAATTGCTCAGTAAACGCCTACAGCTATTATTACTACTCTTCTTTCTCATTCTATGACATACTTCTATTACATACATCATTTGAGATTTTCAGTGATTCCACCTTGGTTCCTGAATCACTTATTTCTATAAATAATATTAGGTTGTGGATGCAAGCTTTTTAAAATTTTCAAGATGCTTAATATTATACCTTATTTAAAACTGCTGAACAATTTCACTCATGTCAGCATATTTTCAAAATTAAAAACATACCTTTTATTATCTGAAAGTCTGATACAGCGGATTCAGGCAAATCCTTATGGAATTCTTCTAAAGATATACACTCAACAGTTACCTAGACTATACCATACACAAAAAAGCAATTATGCCAGGTATTTAGGGAAGATAACAGTAAACAAGGCAGAAACAGTCCTAACCAAGTTTACAGTCTATAAATGTTCTGCCAAAAAATATTAAAAATGCATTGTAATAAATGCTAAAATAGGATACATAAGGATGCTATAGAACACAGCGAAAAGGAACTCTCCCAGAATTTGAGAGTTAAGAAGAGCATCCCAAAGGATGGGGTGTCTGAAAGATAAGTAGGAGTAGCAGGGTAAAGTGTGAAGGTAGAAGTTGGATATAGAAGAAACAGTGTCCTAAGCAGAGCAAACATCCAGAATTGATAGAAAACACAGATGGTGCAAGAAACTGAAAAAAGTTCAGAACAAATAAAGTATGAGTGCAAGGTATGGGCTCAGAGGCATGAAGCTGATGACATAAGTAGAAGAGAGACTGCGGAGAACCTTTTGTATCACATACTTTATGATCCAATTAAATGAGACAATGCTTAAGACTAACTTATCACAGTTCCTGGTACAAAATAAGTACCCACTAATTGTTAAACATTATTCATTTATTATCTAATATACCCCCCCTTTTTAGCCACAATTTGGAATTCGACATTACATCCACCAAAAAATATTTTCCACCTAGTCTTCCTTAGTCGTTTGCATGAAAAATAGCAGATTATAGTATTTAATAAATGCCTTAGAGACTCTGTTCCTTAATCTGAAAAGTGGCAACAATAACACCAACACTGCAGGCTTGTTGTAAGGACTAAAGAGAATGTGAAGAGTTCCTAGAAAACAAATTAAGAACAAGCCAAAAAAAGGTTTCTCTTAAGGTATTAAGGTAAGTCATCAGACAAGCCAGAGAAATAGAAAATGAGGAAGCTTTAGCTTCACTTTGGGATTATGTGATAGGCATGCCTTAGAAATAAAGACACTTTAGTACTGAACTCCCTTTGATAATAGGTTAAGATGCATGTGCCAAAAAATGGTAAAGTTCAAACAAATGAATCAACAATAGTCTGATGAAGTGTCTACTGTTTTCAACTATGTAAAACTTTTAAAAAAAAGATCTTCCATAATTCATTTTTCTCACAAATACCTTAAATTGAAATTATATATATATATCCAATAAAAATTTTGAAAAACAAATCTCAAATTCCATTAGCCTAAAACAACTAATCTCATGTTACATATTTCTTCCCAAGCACTTTAAACATAATAAATTGAAGTCTTTTCTACTCCAGATTACACTGCTGAGATTTATAACCCAGACCAAATGAGTACCAGATTAGTAACGTTTCAAGAGTATTTACTGAGTACATTTCAACAAGATAATTTATCATAATTTATAATCCATCTTTGAGCAATACATCTGAGATTTAAAGAGAGGTACATGTATAATAAATACCATGTAATTTCTGTCTGATTCTAATCTGTTTCACTGACAACCTAAAACACTTATGTCTAGCTATTCCTTTTCCTTCCTAATGTTCTCATTCAACTGCAGCTAAATTCTAAGAAAATTCTACTGTTATTAACCCTAAATGGCAATAAAATATTGCCATATATTTGACAAAGGAAGTATCAAGCTACATCACCTTCTTAAAGAGTGAAGAAAATTTTACCTGAAATAAAGGATGATCTCAACAAACCTAACAAATATTTCTGACACTATTATCCTCAGAAAACCATAAATGAACTGAAGTTTAAGATAAATTTCCTAGGAAAAAAGCTCAATTCAATATAATAAAAAGGTTATTCTGGAATTTTCAAATAAAAAATCCTTCAACATTACTAACACAACTTATAAATCCAAAGAACATAAGCATATCCTCAGAATTTCTTACCATAGAAGGTTTTGGGAAGAGTTACTACTCCAGGAAGAAGAAAAAAAATATCTTAAAGATTTTACTCAGTGTCATAAGTACTGCTAAATATCTGCTTAAAGGTCACACAAATGCCCTCAATAAGCCCTCATTATGGCTCAAAATCAATTAATCTAAACTTGCTGATGCTATACCTCCAATGATGATAGCATGAGTATCCCCTACATTAAGGTGATTTAACTGCAAATTCTCAAGGACATGTGTAACTGTCCTAGTCCTCACTATTTATTATGTAAAAATGCAAAGTAATGAAAGAAATATACTGGAAACCACATAAATAAATAAGCATCCAAAAAACCCAGAACTATTAAAAGAATAAACCTTATGTTCACAGTCTTGAAATAGAATACAATAAAGCAAAAATCTATTAAAGAGTTCAAAATAATATTAACTTTCTATCAGTATGCAATTTAAAAAATTCACTACCTCTCTGTCCATCAACCTTCAAGAAAAATGGTAAATCCAGATGACAGCTGAGGAAATTAATTTCACATCATCTTCATTATCAATTGATCAATTATATTTCTTATGTATAAATTTCTGAATACATCATTTGGCTTAAGGCCAAATTCATCTCCAATAACATTTTTTTTTTTAATCTCCAGTAAAAACCTACCTTTGAGGTTCTTTGCAGTTGATCACCAACATACGTTTTACGAAACTGATCCAAGAACCACAGAATTGCAAGCTCTATTTTCTCATTAGAACACTGAGGCAATCTGGTATCCATTAAAGATATAAGCTGAAAAACTCTTTACGAAGGAAAAAAATAGCTTCAGTACAATTTCTTAGAGAAACAGCATTAAAACATTTATCATCAATGTAATATATAACTGCTGCAAAAAGGGAGAAAATACAACAGCATATAAAAGATTATTTTTTAATCATCTGAAATCCTACCACTAAGAGGTAACCACAATTTGACTAATTCCTTCTAGTGGTTTTTTCCTAAGACATACATGTATATACAAACATATATACACATATGCACATATTATTTTATGAAAAATTCATATATAAAAATACATGATATATAAATACTACTACCTACATAGAAGTAAATATTTATACATAAATATATTTACTTATTCTATTCATATATAAATTTTAGTAAAAAAAAGAATATATTGAGAATGTGTGTTCTGCATGTTTTTCATTTAACTATATTTTTAAAAAATTAAACATTTTGGAATCACATGATTCAAAATCCAAAAAAATATCAAGAGATACATCCATAAAGTTACCTCATTTTCTTAAAGAGTAATGAAAATTTTACCAGTAATAAGTTACAAGATGCTCTAAACAAAATCAAATATTTTTAACATTAGTATATAACTATTATCAGAAAACCATAAATAATGGAAACTTAAGTTAAAATTTCCAGAGAAAAAAGCATAACTCAATATAATGAAGTTTAGAATTTCAAAAAATAAAATTTTCAACATCTATTTTCAATAAAAATTTCTAGTGAATGGTTGCAAAACTGCCTTGTCCTAAAAAAATCAGTATAATAATTTTTTGAAGATAGAAATGGAGGGTCTTGAAGCAGCACCCTTTTCTAATTTGCACAAAGGCAAATGTACCCAGCCTGATTTATCCAGTTCCTTCCATGTATGCACACATGAAAATATACTCACTCATAAAAACAACCACTGTTAATAGTTTGTGTCCTTCCAGAAATTCTTTAATGTATGTACAGGCAAATACCACTATACATTCTCCTCCCAACCCTTTTAAACACATGGAGTGTACTATACACATGGTTCTAAATCTAGCATTTCATTTAACAATGTATCTTGGAGATTCTTCCATGTCAGGCACAAAAACCTAGCTGTTTCCACTTAGCTATGTATCTTAGAGACCTTTTCATGTCAGGTATAAAGAGCTTCCTTGCTCTCTCTTGAAGCTGTTTAACATTCCATTATATGAATGTATCATAATTTTTTCAAACATTCTTCTTTGCTGTTGTTGCTGCTTTTCTTATTCAGAAAATGTTATCAATTTTTCCTGTTATAGATGTTGCACAATAGCAAGATCCTACCTGAATCTGAAGTATTTTTAGGTTTCATTTGTTTTTTACATTTACTTCTATGTTCGAATTTATCTCATTATATACTGTGAGAGACATGAATCCAGCAAAGGTGTTTCAGCACCATTTCTTTCTTGCATGGTCCATCTTTTGCTCACCATTTTGAAGTACCTGTTATCACATATACTAGATTCAAGTACATATTTGGATTACTTACTGGACTTTTATTCCACTGATCTATCTCAGTTAATATCTCTTGGCCAATTACTTTTTTGTATCACTAAATAATTTTCAAAGCACTATTTTTAATGGTGGATTAATCTTAAGGCTATGTTAGAATTTTATCATTGTCTCATCTTGAATATAAATACATATTTCCAAGTGAAACATACCTACTGCCCCTCCCCAACCCCTAAAGATTTCTAGACATGAAATGTCTGGGTCACAGGCACATGAACTTCTTTAAAAAAAAACCTTGGCACTTAAGTGTTAAGAAACAGTACTCTGAAAACAATTTTTAAATTATTTCCTATATTTATATATTAAGCTGCTTATCTAGAAGAACCCTCCACTTATTAAATACCCTCAACACCTCTAAAATTTATGAAGGAGAACTTCCCAAAGATGAAATTTAAGAATTAAATTACTGTCACCAGGGTTTGTTTTTCCCTCCTCCTAAAAAGATGTGTTTATTCTCTAATTTTGAGAAAAGAAACAAAAGCTTAAAGTCTGTATATTGATGAATTAGCAGACTGCTGAAGTGATTTTAAGTTAAATAAATAGATACGTACATCAAACTATCTCTGGATCCAGCTGATTGATCAAGTGACTTAAATAAGGTATATCTTGCTTTTAAATTATTTATTGAGTAGGATCTCCCTTCCATTCAAGTTCTTTGTTGACTCTATTTACCTGCTCTTGTTTCCTTTCTTTTGTGTACTTTTATTTCCTTTTTATAGCATACATTTTTTTTGGCCAGGGAATAAGTGAAACAAAAAGATGGCTTGTTCAGGCACCTTTCTCACTTATACTAAGTTGGTGATTTTTATTTGCATAAGAAGCAATGATATCCCCACCAAGGGAGTAGGAAAGAGTTCCAAGCAGGATGTGACCCATTTGTCAAAGAAGTTTTATGGTTGTATTAGTTAACAGATAAAATTAGGTTCAGGTGCAAGTACCTGAAATACAAAATAACACTGGCTTTAACAGCTAAAATTTATTTCTTTCTCAAGCAAAAATCTAAAGCAGTACTCCAGAGATAGTTGGTGCTCCATGGTTTGTCAGGGACCCACGTTCCTTGTATCTTCTTATTACATTCTACTCCATTCCCACAAGCATCTCATGGTCTAAGATGTCTTCTTCAAGCTCTACCCCTTATGTCCACAGTCAGCCAGCAAGTGGATGCTGCTTCTTTTTAAAAACACATCCCAGAATCTGCATATGCTACTTTCACTTACATCCAATTACCTAGAACATAATCACTTAATTGTACCCAGGTGCAAGAGAATCTAATAAATCTAGTCTTTATGTGCCCAACAAAACTATGTGCCCAACAAAACAAGCAAGTATTCTATTACTAGAGAAGAAGACACTGGGGGACAACTAGTGCCCTTCACAGATTTGTAGCCAGCTCTACAAAGTGCATGAGACCAAGGCTTGTATTAAATATATAATCTTCACTACCAGCTTCAGTTTATTGTCCTACATTTAGTTTCCCTTTATCTTAAATAGTTTTCGGTAAAAAGCATGGAATGAAGAAATAGATAAATATATCACTAAATATTTTGATCCAAGTTTAATCATACCACTTCAAATACAAAGAAACAAAATCTGTACTCTCAATTGTTCTGGATTATCCTGGATATCCAATTAAATTGAAGTAGTATTCCTTCAGTCACCAAATATATGAGAGCCTATTACATGCCAGGAATGTATTAGGTGCTCAGAATATATCCAGTAAGCAAGACATATACACTCCCAGCCCCCAATAAAGCATTAGCCCATAAGCTTCACCTCAGACTTCGTTTTCTATGGAATGAAAGCTAAAACACAAAATAAATCTTATTTCAAGTTAAATCTGATTGCTGTTTTAAAAAAAATGAAAATTTTCTACTTATGAAACATACACTCTTTTTGTTATTTCCTATGATATATTTTCTCAGGAAAATAGTGTCAGTGTGTCATTTCCCTACCTGATGATGAAAATTTACAAAAATCAAACTAACCATAAACAAAGTATACTTAATTTCCACTTTATTAAAAATGCAATGGCAAACTGATAAGATACTACACTCAAATTATACACTTGGTTTAAAATTAATCAAACCATTTTAAGAAGGCCCCCAGACACCTATTATTCATGTTTTCAATTGATTACCCTGATATTGGAAATAATAAATAATAAAAAACCTAAAAATATTCTTGTCCCATTTGCATTAAAATTTCATTAAGACACAGTTAAAAGGCTGAAAAGGGTAAGGAATGAAAGGAAAATTTCTATTCAAAATTGAAGTAAATTTATTAAACACTTAGGAAAACTAGCAGGAGCAATAAAGAAAATATAAAGGAAAAAAATGCATAGGTCTCAATTACATAAATATTAAAAGTCAGTAAAAAAGAAATTTCTAAAACAAATTAAAAACATGGAGAGTATATTTTCAAAATAAATACAAAAATATTAAGATATTTTATACATAAAGAGTTCTAATAAATCAGAAAAGATATCACAAATATCACAAAAGGGGGGGCAAGATGGCGGACTGGTGAGCTGTATGTTTTAGTTACTCCTCCAGGAAGGTGGGTAGAGGGCCAGGAACTGCGTGGACTGGACACCACAGAGCAATCTGACTTTGGGCATACTTCATACAACACTCATGAAAACGTGGAACTGCTGAGATGAGCGAAATCTGTGGGTTTCTGCAGCCAGGGGACCCGCGCCCCTCCCTGCCAGGCTCAGTCCCGTGGGAGGAGGGGCTGTCAGCTCCGGGAAGAAGGGAGAACTGCAGTGGCAGCCCTTATCGGAAACTCATTCTACTGATCCAGACTCCAACCATAGATAGGCTGAGACCAGACACCAGAGAATCTGAGAGCAGCCAGCCCAGCAAAGAGGAGACAGGCATAGAAAAAAAACAACACGAAAAACTCCAAAATAAAAACGGAGGATTTTTGGAGTTCTGGTGAACATAGAAAGGGGAAGGGCAGAGCTCAGGCCCTGAGGCGCATATGCAAATCCCGAAGAAAAAGCTGATCTCTCTGCCCTGTGGACCTTTCCTTAATGACCCTGGTTGCTTTGTCTCTTAGCATTTCAATAACCCATTAGATCTCTGAGGAAGGCCCATTTTTTTTTTTAATCCTTTTTTCTTTTTCTAAAACAATTACTCTAAGAAACTCAATACAGAAAGCTTCAAAGACTTGCAATTTGGGCAGGTCAAGTCAAGAGCAGAACTAAGAGAGCTCTGAGACAAAAGGCAATAATCCAGTGGCTGAGAAAATTCACTAAACACCACAACTTCCCAAGAAAAGGGGGGTGTCGGTTCACAGCCATCATCCTGGTGGACAGGAAACACTCCTGCCCATCGCCAGCCCCACAGCCCAGAGCTGCCCCAGACAACCCAGTGTGACGGAAGTGCTTCAAATAACAGGCACACACCACAAAACTGGGCGTGGAAATTAGCCTTCCCTGCAACCTCACCTGATTGTCCCAGAGTTGGGAAGGTGGACCAGTGTGAATTAACAAAGCCCATTCAGCCATCATTTCAGCAGACTGGGAGCCTCCCTACACAGCCCAGCAGCCCAGAACCACCCTGGGGGGTCAGCACTCACCGGTGACATAGCACAGTCATCCCTCAACAGAGGACCCGGGGTGCACAGCCTGGAAGAGGAGCCCACTTGCAAGTCTCAGGAGCCATACGCCAATACCAAGGACTTGTGGGTCAGTGGCAGAGACAAACTGTGGCAGGACTGAACTGAAGGATTAGACTATTGCAGCAGCTTTAAAACTCTACGATCACCAGGGAGATTTGATTGTTACAGCCACCCCCCCCCCTCCCTGACTGCCCAGAAACTCGCCCCATATACAGGGCAGGCAACACCAACTACACACGCAAGCTTGGTACACCAATTGGACCCCACAAGACTCACTCCCCCACTCACCAAAAAGGCTAAGCAGGGGAGAAATGGCTTGTGGAGAACAGGTGGCTCGTGGACGCCACCTGCTGGTTAGTTAGAGAAAGTGTACTCCACGAAGCTGTAGATCTGATAAATTAGAGATAAGGACTTCAATTGGTCTACAAATCCTAAAACAACCTTATCAAGTTCAGCAAATGCCACGAGGCCAAAAACAACAGAAAATTATAAAGCATATGAAAAAACCAGATGATATGGATAACCCAAGCCCAAGCACCCAAATCAAAAGATCAGAAGAGACACAGCACCTAGAGCAGCTACTCAAAGAACTAAAGATGAACAATGAGACCACAGTATGGGATACAAAGGAAATCAAGAAGACCCTAGAAGAGCATAAAGAAGACATTGCAAGATGAAATAAAAAAATGGATGATCTTATGGAAATTAAAGAAACTGTTGACCAAATTAAAAAGATTCTGGAAACTCATAGTACAAGACTAGAGGAAGTTGAACAACGAATCAGTGACCTGGCAGATGACAGAATGGAAAATGAAAGCATAAAAGAAAGAATGGGGAAAAAAATTGAAAAAATCGAAATGGACCTCAGGGATATGATAGATAATATGAAACGTCCAAATATAAGACTCATTGGTGTCCCAGAAGGGGAAGAAAAGGGTAAAGGTCTAGGAAGAGTATTCAAAGAAATTGTTGGGGAAAACTTCCCAAATCTTCTAAACAACATAAATACACAAATCATAAATGCTCAGCGAACTCCAAATACAATAAATCCAAATAAACTCACTCCGAGACATATACTGATCACACTGTCAAACACAGAAGAGAAGGAGCAAGTTCTGAAAGCAGCAAGAGAAAAGCAATTCACCACATACAAAGGAAACAGCATAAGACTAAGTAGTGACTACTCAGCAGCCACCATGGAGGAGAGAAGGCAGTGGCACGATATATTTAAAATACTGAGTGAGAAAAATTTCCAGCCAAGAATACTTTATCCAGGAAAGCTCTCCTTCAAATTTGAGGGAGAGCTTAAATTTTTCACAGACAAACAAATGCTGAGAGAATTTGCTAACAAGAGACCTGCCCTACTGGAGATACTAAACGGAGCCCTACAGACAGAGAAACAAAGAAAGGACAGAGAGACTTGGAGAAAGGATCAGTACTAAAGAGATTTGGTATGGGTACAATAAAGGATATTAATAGAGAGAGGGGAAAAATATGACAAACATAAACCAAAGGATAAGATGGCCGATTCAAGAAATGCCTTCACGGTTATAACGTTGAATGTAAATGGATTAAACTCCCCAACTAAAAGATATAGATTCGCAGAATGGATCAAAAAAAATGAACCATCAATATGTTGCATACAAGAGACTCATCTTAGACACAGGGACACAAAGAAACTGAAAGTGAAAGGATGGAGAAAATATTTCATGCAAGCTACAGCCAAAAGAAAGCAGGTGTAGCAATATTAATCTCAGATAAAATAGACTTCAAATGCAGGGATGTTTTGAGAGACAAAGAAGGCCACTACATACTAATAAAAGGGGCAATTCAGCAAGAAGAAATAACAATCGTAAATGTCTATGTACCCAATCAAGGTGTCACAAAATACATGAGAGAAACACTGGCAAAACTTAAGGAAGCAATTGATGTTTCCACAATAATTGTGGGAGACTTCAACACATCACTCTCTCCTATAGATAGATCAACCAGACAGAAGACCAATAAGGAAACTGAAAACCTAAACAATCTGATAAATGAATTAGATTTAACAGACATATACAGGACATTACATCCCAAATCACCAGGATACACATACTTTTCTAGTGCTCATGGAACTTTCTCCAGAATAGATCATATGCTGGGACACAAAACAAGCCTCAATAAATTTAAAAAGATTGAAATTATTCAAAGCACATTCTCTAGACCACAATGGAATACAATTAGAAGTCAATAACCATCAGAGACTTAGAAAATTCACAAATACCTGGAGGTTAAACAACATACTCCTAAACAATCAGTGGGTTAAAGAAGAAATAGCAAGAGAAATTGCTAAATATATAGAGACGAATGAAAATGAGAACACAACATACCAAAACCTATGGGATGCAGCAAAAGCAGTGCTAAGGGGGAAATTTATAGCACTAAACGCATATATTAAAAAGGAAGAAAGAGCCAAAATCAAAGAACTAATGGATCAACTGAAGAAGCTAGAAAATGAACAGCAAACCAATCCTAAACCAAGTACAAGAAAAGAAATAACAAGGATTAAAGCAGAAATAAATGACATAGAGAACAAAAAAACAATAGAGGATAAATATCACCAAAAGTTGGTTCTTTGAGAAGATCAACAAGATTGACAAGCCCCTAGATAGACTGACAAAATCAAAAAGAGAGAAGACCCATATAAACAAAATAATGAATGAAAAAGGTGACATAACTGCAGATCCTGAAGAAATTAAAAAAATTATAAGAGGATACTATGAACAACTGTATGGCAACAAACTGGATAATGTAGAAGAAATGGACAATTTCCTGGAAACATATGAACAACCTAGACTGACCAGAGAAGAAATAGAAGACCTCAACCAACCCATCACAAGCAAAGAGATCCAATCAGTCATCAAAAATCTTCCCACAAATAAATGCCCAGGGCCAGATGGCTTCACAGGGGAATTCTACCAAACTTTCCAGAAAGAACTGACACCAATCTTACTCAAACTCTTTCAATACACTGAAGAAAATGGAACACTACCTAACTCATTTTATGAAGCTAACATCAATCTAATACCAAAACCAGGCAAAGATGCTACAAAAAAGGAAAACTACCGGCCAATCTCCCTAATGAATATAGATGCAAAAATCCTCAACAAAATACTTGCAAATCGAATCCAAAGACACATTAAAAAAATCATACACCATGACCAAGTGGGGTTCATTCCAGGCATGCAAGGATGGTTCAACATAAGAAAAACAATCAATGTATTACAACACATTAAAAACTCGAAAGGGAAAAATCAATTGATCATCTCAATAGATGCTGAGAAAGCATTTGACAAAATCCAACATCCCTTTTTGATAAAAACACTTCAAAAGGTAGGAATTGAAGGAAACTTCCTCAACATGATAAAGAGCATATATGAAAAACCCACAGCCAGCATAGTACTCAATGGTGAGAGACTGAAAGCCTTCCCTCTAAGATCAGGAACAAGACAAGGATGCCCGCTGTCACCACTGTTATTCAACATTGTGCTGGAAGTGCTAGCCAGGGCAATCCGGCAAGACAAAGAAATAAAAGGCATCCAAATTGGAAAACAAGAAGTAAAACTGTCATTGTTTGCAGATGATATGATCTTATATCTAGAAAACCCTGAGAAATCGACGATACAGCTACTAGAGCTAATAAACAAATTTAGCAAAGTAGCAGGATACAAGATTTATGCACATAAGTCAGTAATGTTTCTATATGCTAGAAATGAACAAACTGAAGGGACACTCAAGAAAAAGATACCATTTTTAATAGCAACTAAAAAAATCAAGTGCCTAGGAATAAACTTAACCAAAGATGTAAAAGACCTATACAAAGAAAACTACACAACCCTACTAAAAGAAATAGAAGGGGACCTTAAAAGATGGAAAAATATTCCATGTTCATGGATAGGAAGGCTAAATGTCATTAAGATGTCAATTCTACCCAAACTCATCTACAGATTCAATGCAATCCCAATCAAAATTCCAACAACCTACTTTGCAGACTTGGAAAAGCTAGTTATCAAATTTATTTGGAAAGGGAAGATGCCTCGAATTGCTAAAGACACTCTAAAAAAGAAAAAGGAAGTGGGAGGACTTACACTCCCTGACTTTGAAGCTTATTATAAAGCCACAGTTGCCAAAACAGCATGGTACTGGCACAAAGATAGACATATAGATCAATGGAATCGAATTGAGAATTCGGAGACAGACCCTCAGATCTATGGCCGACTGATCTTTGATAAGGCCCCCAAAGTCACTGAACTGAGTCATAATGGTCTTTTCAACAAATGGGGCTGGGAGAGTTGGATATCCATATCCAAAAGAATGAAAGAGGACCCCTACCTCACCCCCTACACAAAAATTAACTCAAAATGGACCAAAGATCTCAATATAAAAGAAAGTACCATAAAACTCCTAGAAGATAATGTAGGAAAACATCTTCAAGACCTTGTATTAGGCGGCCACTTCCTAGACTTTACACCCAAAGCATAAGCAATAAAAGAGAAAATAGATAAATGGGAACTCCTCAAGCTTAGAAGTCTCTGCACCTCAAAGGAATTTCTCAAAAAGGTAAAGAGGCAGCCAACTCAATGGGAAAAGTTTTTGGAAACCATGTATCTGACAAAAGACTGATATCTTGCATATATAAAGAAATCCTACAACTCAATGACAATAGTACAGACAGCCCAATTATAAAATGGGCAACAGATATGAAAAGACAGTTCTCTGAAGAGGAAATACAAATGGCCAAGAAACACATGAAAAAATGTTCAGCTTCACTAGCTATTAGAGAGATACAAATTAAGACCACAATGAGATACCATCTAACACCGGTTAGAATGGCTGCCATTAAACAAACAGGAAACTACAAATGCTGGAGGGGATGTGGAGAAATTGGAACTCTTATTCATTGTTGGTGGGACTGTATAATGGTTCAGCCACTCTGGAAGTCAGTCTGGCAGTTCCTTAGAAAACTAGATATAGAGTTACCATTCGATCCAGCGATTGCACTTCTCGGTATATACCCGGAAGGTCAGAAAGCAGTGACACGAACAGATATCTGCACGCCAGTGTTCATAGCAGCATTACTCACAATTGCCAAGAGATGGAAACAACCCAAATGTCCTTCAACAGATGAGTGGATAAATAAAATGTGGTATATACACACAATGGAATACTACGCGGCAGTAAGAAGGAACGATTTCGTGAAACATATGACAACATGGATGAACCTTGAAGACATAATGCTGAGCGAAATAAGCCAGGCACAAAAAGAGAAATATTATATGCTACCACTGATGTGAACTTTGAAAAATGTAAAACAAATGGTTTATAATGTAGAATGTAGGGGAACTAGCAATAGAGAGCAATTAAGGAAGGGGGAACAATAATCCAAGAAGAACAAATAAGCTATTTAACGTTCTGGGGATGCCCAGGAATGACTATGGTCTGTTAATTTCTGATGGATATAGTAGGAAAAAGTTCACAGAAATGTTGCTATATTATGTAACTTTCTTGGGGTAAAGTAGGCACATGTTGGAAGTTAAGCAGTTATCTTAGGTTAGTTGTCTTTTTCTTACTCCGTTGTTATGGTCTCTTTGAAATGTTCTTTTATTGTATGTTTGTTTTCTTTTTAACTTTTTTTTCATACAGTTGATTTAAAAAAGAAGGGAAAGGTAAAAAAAAAATAAATAAATAAAAGAAAAACAAGGAAAAAAAAAGATGTAGAGCCCCCTTGAGGAGCCTGTGGAGAATGCAGGGGTATTCGCCTACCCCACCTCCATGGTTGCTAACATGACCACAGACATAGGGGACTGGTGGTTTGATGGGTTGAGCCCTCTATCATAAGTTTTACCCTTGGGAAGACGGTTGCTGCAAAGGAGAGGCTAGGCCTCCCTATGGTTGTGCCTAAGAGCCTCCTCCTGAATGCCTCTTTGTTGCTCAGATGTGGCCCTCTCTCTCTGGCTAAGCCAACTTGAAAGGTGAAATCACTTCCCTCCCCGCTACGTGGGTTCAGACACCCAGGGGAGTGAATCTCCCTGGCAACGTGGAATATGACTCCCGGGGAGGAATGTAGACCCGGCATCGTGGGACGGAGAACATCTTCTTGATCAAAAGGGGGATGTGAAAGGAAATGAAATAAGCTTCAGTGGCAGAGAGATTCCAAAAGGAGCCAAGAGGTCACTCTGGTGGGCACTCTTACACACACTTTAGACAACCCTTTTTAGGTTCCAAAGAATTGGGGTAGCTGGTGGTGGATACCTGAAACTATCAAACTACAACCCAGAACCCATGAATCTCGAAGAGAGTTGTATAAAAATGTAGCTTATGAGGGGTGACAATGGGATTGGGAAAGCCATAAGGACCACACTCCACTTTGTCTAGTTTATGGATGGATGAGTAGAAAAATAGGGGAAGGAAACAAACAGACAAAGGTACCCAGTGTTCTTTTTTACTTCAATTGCTCTTTTTCACTCTAATTATTATTCTTGTTATTTTTGTGTGTGTGCTAATGAAGGTGTCAGGGATTGATTTAGGTGATGAATGTACAACTATGTAATGGTATTGTAAACAATCGAAAGTACGATTTGTTTTGTATGACTGTGTGGTATGTGAATATATCTCAATAAAATGAAGATAAAAAAATATCACAAAAGGAAAGAACAGGTAAATGACACAATCAGTATAGATATGAAAATCACAAAGAAGAAATACAAATGTCAAAAATATTGATGGAAATGAATGCTTGACACAACTAGTGACCAAAGAAATACAAATTAAAACAAGGCATTTTGTTAGCTATACTCTAGCAAAGACAATGATCCTATTACCTAGTGTTTGGAAAAAAAAAAAAAGAAAAAAGAAAAAAAGGTCGTATCTTTTGGTTGGGAGAACAAGCTGATATAACTTTTCCAGAGGATCATTTGGTAATATGTATTTAAAGTCTTTAAAATGCCATATACCCTTTGAGCAGCTATGCAATTCTTAGGAACAATATTATAATGACATAACTTCTGTTTGAAAAAAGTTGAAAAATTCACGTGGTGATTATCACGCAGACTTAAAGGGTCTTTACCAAAATGAGTGGTAGTTATTCCAAGATTAATATATAACTTTACTTCTCATTTTAATTTTTTAATTCTTCAATAAAAACATGTACTAGGTTGTAAATAAGGAAAGACATTATTAGATACAAATCAGAATATATGGAAAACTCTCTGACTTTATTCATAGGCAGGAATTTTTCTCGGTTTGGAATAGAAACGTGATAATAATTCAGTTGCTTCTTACTAAGGCTGTGATCATTAGGTGAAAATTCTAGTCAACAATCATAAACAAGGCCGATGCTGGGTTACTTACTAACTATTACTTTTTCACCAGATTTATGCCATCCTATACACACCAATTTTGCATACTTTATCAGTTCCTAAGAAATAAAAAAGAACCTAAATCTACAACACACGACCTGCACAAATGTTTAAAAAAAATTTGACTTTACTACTAATTAGAAATTTGATGTTTATAACCACTTAATCTCTAAGTCTTGGTTTTCTCTCTTACAAAAAGAGAATGAATACCTTCCTTGATAAGTCAAGTGAAAAATGCTTTAGTTCATAATACCAGCTCAATAACTAAATTTCTCAACTGCTTAGTCAATTTCTGTAAATTACATGACCATTACTTACCGACAGGATAATTCTCCATCCATAGCATCATGTTCATCTGTACTGGTATATGTTAATCTTCCTCCTACAACTGTACCAACTAAGTATACCAGCCATGCAAGACGTCCTAATATATAACAAGAAAGAAAAAATTTAGGAAGTATTAATAGAAACAAAGCTTATTTTTTAGAAAATTCCAGAGTCTTCCAAACAAGTGATAAACTATTGTCAACCAAGTTCCCAACAGATAAGAACAGAGAGTTGGATTTTGTTTATCAAGCCCTTACAGTGGAAATGACAAATTTTAGAGCCAGTTAGAGAGCCATGCTTGAATCCTGGCTCTACCAATTAGCTATGTGATCATGCATAAGTTACGTAACCTCTTTAAAGTCTTAAGTGTTTTCATTTACAAAATGGAAAAAGCAGTATCTACCATGAAGACTAACTATTAAAACTACATGTGATAACAAAATACCAAATGCAATACCTAAAATCAGGGCTGTTATTAAGTGCTACTATGATCCAATGACTAGTATCTCCTGAATGGTTGATATGTGATAATATCAGTGTGATCATTTTATATCTTGTCCCTGCTTGGAACATAGTAGATGCTAATAAATTTATTCCCTTTGTATTTTCAAGTGTGACTTTTTTTAAAAGCTATGCAACTCACACTGTTGGACAATCGAGTTAAATTAATGGCCAGTAATAGCAAAGGGGTTAAATAATTTTACAACAGTGGCACAAACAGCAACATCTACAGTTTTCACAAATCTTATTTTGGACAGCTAAAACTGACTAATTCAGAAATGCAGACATTTACTGAATGATTTTTGTATAATGCATATTATTTTACCTCTGTGAATTCATCAATCTAGGTATCAGATTCTCCAAAATTTCTGCGACCTTCCTGAATAATGAACAGCTTACCAATTATCTTGCTAAAAATAAATTCTGTGCTATTCTTGGGGACTGATATTTCCAAGATGAGCATGCTATTTCATAATATTGAAATCACTTTTGTTTCAGTGTTGAAAAACCTTTTCAAGTGAACTTAGTGCTTTTAAAAAAGGCATTGAATTGGAACTAAGATGGCGGCTAGCTGAGACAGGGTGAAGAAAACGCCTCCGTGAAAAACATTAGCTAAAAACCAGAAAGTGACCTAGAATACCGGTTACAGAGATGCGCCAACTGGATGAGGGCTCCTAGCTCCAGAGGGGCCGTATACTTGGTGAAACCCGGAGTTGGCATTCTGAAGCGAGTGAGTAAGCTAGCTGGAAGACCCGCAGCTGCGCGGCAGGCTGGGGAAGCCAGGGTTCAGCGTTTGGAGACCAGCTGGCTGTTTAAAATAAAAAAAAATAAAAAAAAAAAAAAGGAGCGGCTGGAATAGCAATTATGGGAACCACGCAGTAAAACACAGCAAGAGGGGGCTGGGCCGGCCTCTTGCTGTCTGGCCAGGAAGATAGCCCGTAGCAGATACCCTTGGGTTCGGGGGAACAGAGGAGAGAGCGGAAGCTGAAAGAAACCCCACAGCTCGCAGCTGGCTCCCGGAGGGCTGGATAAACTCCTGCCTGGGGCCGTGCCCACAGCCCAAAGCACCACCACTTGTCCCAGAGCTGGGAAGGAGGAACGGTGCGAGGAGGAGGGGGCTGAGACGCCCCGCTCGGCCATCTTTGCTTTGGGCTGGGAGTGCGCCACCGCATGGCCCGGCGGCCCAGGGCTTCCCTTGAGGGACAGCGTGCACTGGTGACGTAGCACAGCCTTCCCTCGGATAAGCTACTGGAAGAGCGCGGCTGGGAGGGGGGATCCGCTCAGAGAACCCAGGGACGCTACGCCAAGTCCCGTGGTTTATGGATCAGCGCGAGAGAGAGGCTAGGGCTGAACTGAAACGAAGGCTTCGACTCTTGGGGCAGCCTTGAATCTCCGGGATCCTGGGGGATATGAACATTAGAACTGCCCTTCCTCCCTGGTGATCCGTACACACGCCCCACACTCAGGGCGGACAGCTCCAGCAACACACCCAAACTGAGTTCTCCAACTGAACCCACAAGAATCATTTCCCCACACAAAGCAGAAAAAAGGTTGAGAACTGACTCGAGGGATATAGATGACTCACAGACGCCATCTGCTGGTTAGTTAGAGAAAGTGTAAATCACCAAACTGTGTTCCTGAAAAATTAGATCGATATCCCTTTTTCTTTACAACTTGAAAGAGCCCTATCAAGCAAAACAAATGCCAAGAGGCCAAAAACAACAGAAAATCTTAATGCATATGATAAAACCAGAAGATATGGAGAATCCAACTCCAAACACACAAACCAAAATATCAGAAAATACAGTATACCTCGCAAAATTAATCAAAGATCTACAATCGAGGAACGAAAACATGGCAAAGGATTTACAGGACATCAAGAAGACCATGGCCCAGGATATAAACTACATAAAGAAGACTCTAGAAGAGCATAAAGAAGACATAGCAAGAGTAAATAAAAAAATAGAAGATCTTATGGAAATAAAAGAAACTGTTGGCCAAATTAAAAAGGCTCTGGATATTCACAATACAAGATTAGAGGAAGCTGAACAACATCTCAGTGTCCTAGAAGCCCACAGAACAGAAAATGAAAGAACAAAAGAAAGAATGGAGAAAAAAATAAAAAAAAATCGCAACGGATCTCAGGGATATGATAGATAAAATAAAACGTTCAAACTTAAGACTTATTGGTGTCCCAGAAGGGGAAGAGAAGGGTAAAGGTCTAGAAAGAGTATTCAAAGAAATTGTTGGGGAAAACCTCCCCAACCTTCTACACAATATAAATACACAAAGCATAAATGCCCAGCGAACTCTAAATAGAATAAATCCAAATAAACCCACTCCAAGACATATTCTGATCAGACTGTCAAATACTGAAGAGAAGGAGCAAGTTCTGAAAGAGAGAAAAATTTCCAACCAAGAATACTTTATCCAGCAAAACTCTCCTTCAAATTTGAGGGAGAGCTTAAATTTTTCAGACAAACAAATGCTGAGAGACTTTGCCAATGAAAGACCTGCCCTACTTCAGATTCTGAGGAGAGCCCTGCCGGAGGAGAGACAGGGAAAGGAGAAAGAGATATAGAGAATTTTAACAGACATATATAGTACCTTACATCCCAAATCACCAGGACACTCACTTTTCTCTAGTGACCACAGATCTTTCTTGAGAAGGGATCATAAGCTGGGACATAAAACAAGCCTCAAGAAATTTAAAAAAAACATTGAATGTACTTAAAGCAACATTCTCCAACCACAATGGAATACAAATAGAAGTCAATAATTTTTGAACTGTAATTCCACTAGTTACTTCCTACATGACATAAAATACACAAACTCTAAGGACAAATCAGTGGTTTTGAACTCAATGTAAAATATGTAATTTTAGACAACTATATAAAGGTGGGGGAATGATGGAGTATAGGAACATAGTTTATGTGTCCTATTGATGTGAAGGTGGTATCAAAGAAAAACAAGATTGATATGGATTTAAGAGGTTAATTTTAAGCCCCACAGTAAACACAAAGAAATTATCAGAGAATATAACCATAGAGACGAAAAGCAGAGTTTGGGTTAAGAGAAATGGGGGAAGGGGCAATGGGGAGTTAAGAAATGAGTGTAGGGTTGCTGTTTGAGGTGAAGGGAAATTTCTAGTAATGGATGGTGGGAAAGAGCATTACAACATTCTAAACGTGATTAATCCCACTAATGAAAGGCTAGGGAGGGAGTGGAATGGGAAGATTTAGGTTGTATATATGTTTCCACAACTGAAAAAAAAAAAAAGTCAGTCTAACTAGATGACAATTGAATACTAAGGATGAACTTGGATGGGACAGGAGGATACAGGACAGGTGGCTCAAAGGGACACAGTTGAGACATAAGGAAAAGGAAATACAGAATGTAAGCTTTTTATCATTGTTGAATCTATTGTACTTCTTAGCTGCGCTTAATGGGATTGCATGAAAGAATGTTCTTGTTCATGGGAAGTGTATACATGAATTACAGTGAATGCTCAAGGATGTGTGCAGCTAACTCTCATATGTTCAGATGACAGAGCAATAGATGATGGATGACAGGGAGGGAGGGAAGGAGGGAGGGAAAGAAATAGCAATGTGACAGCAAGTTAAAGCTGGTGGATTGAGCTACTGGGGCACGGGGGTCAGGGTATGATGGAATTCTGTGTATGGGGCTAGTATTGTTTTTGTAACTGTTCATATAACTTTGAATTTATTTCAAAATAAAATAAATTTTAAAAAAAGGCATTGAATCAAATAGCCATGAAAGATGTTTGTGTTTTTTGAAGAGTTAGGAAGAATAAATAAATGTAGAAAAAGAATATTCCTCTTATTTTCCCGAGGATACTCACAGTCATTATTACACAACAACTAACCAACAACTCCCTCATAAGTTCTGGGATCCAGACCTTAGCCTATTGAGGTAGCAAACATCCTGTAAATTAGAAACATAATCTGGCAATATCTGCATCCCTTATTCTATTACAAGTAACAATGTGTAAACCAGAATGGACCAATTATGCAGCCTTGTACATTAGAAATGTGAAACAAATTAAATAGGAGAACAGGAACACTAACTTGATCAAGTAATCATCACAAAAACACTCAATCTTCAAGAAAGGCATAATTAGTGGAAAACATAACAGAAAATAAAAGCTCACATAGGTATTCAGAAAGTGATCTTAAGTACTACAAAAGTATTTCATGAGCAATATAAAAGTTGATAAAATATACTCTCCCCTGATGAATCTGCTTTGCCTGTGGGCCTTCTCAAGTGGCAGCTGCTTTCCCATCCACACCTCTTGCATCCTGAGCCTTGGACAGAGAGGTGTTGTTCATGTTCCTCATTTCCATTTTCAGAATATTCTGTCTTCTCCATCATAAAAGCACTCAGATTTCTATCTTATGTCATAAAACTATGTTACACCTCCTTTTTATAATTATCTATTCTCCCTCAATTATTTCCCTTTATTTTTTGAAGACATTAGTTCCTGGCTCACTGTCCCTTTTTCCAAGAGTATTTCTATCATAATCATTAGTGTTTCAATATCTACAAGGATGAATCTTCCAACTAAAACAATCCTTTGTCCTACTAGGGAATGTCGATCCATGAATCTAACAATTTAAAAAACAACAACTACAAAAACAGCTTAACTGATATGTAATTCACATACCATATAATTCATCCAAAATATACAATTCAATATTTTTTTAAAAAAATATTGCAACCATCATCACTATCAATTTTAGAACATTTTCATCCCCCTTAAAAGAAATCCCATATTCACCAGCAGAAACTTTGCAACCCACCTCCCTAGCCCTAAGCAATCACTAATCTGCTCTGTATTACTTTAGATTTTCCCATTCCAGACATTTCATATAAATGAAATCATACAATATATGGTCTTTGTGATCAGCTTCGTTCTCTTAGCATTATGTTTTCAAGTTCATCCATGTTGTGGCATGGATCAGTATTTCATTACTTTTAATGACTGAAAAATATTGCATTACTTGGATACACCACATTTTATTTATTCATACATCTGTAGATGAGTATCTGAGTTGTTTCCACTCTTTGGCTACTATAAATAATGAGGCTATAAACATTCATACGGACTTATTTTCATTTCTTTCAGGTACACCTATGAGTGGAACTGCTAACACATATGGGAACTCTATAATAAACATTTTGAGGAACTACCAAACTGCTTTCCAAAGCAACTGCACACTTACATTACCACTAGGAATGCATAAAGATTCCACTATCTCCACATCCTTGACAACACTTATTATCTTTTTCATTATAGCCATAGTGAATGTGAAGTCGTTTTCTCACTCTAATTTTTTTTTTTTATTAAATTCAGTCTTACTGAAATACATTCACACACCATACAATCATCCATGGAATACAAACCACTGTCCACAGTATAACATAGTTATGCGTTCATCACCACAATCTATCTCTCAACATTTTCCTTACATCAGAAAGAACCAGAGCAAAAATAAAAAATAAAAGTGAAAAAAGAACACCCAAATCATCCCCCATCCCACCCCATTTGTCCTTTAGTTTTTATCCCCATTTTTCTACTCATCCATACACTAGATAAAGGGGGTGTGATCCACAAGGTCTTCACAATCACACTGTCACCCCTTGTAATCTACATTATTATATCATTGTCTTCAGGAGTCCAGACTGCTGGGTTGGAGTTTGGTAGTTTCAGGTATTCACTTTTAGCTATTCCAATACATTAAAACCTAAGAGGTGTTATCTATATAGTGCATAAGAATGTCCACCAGAGTGACCTCTCGACTCAATTTGAAATCTCTCAGCCACTGAAACTATTTCGTCTCATTTTGCATCCCCCTTTTGGTCAAGAAGATACTCTCAGTCCCACGATGCTGGGTCCACATTCATCCCCGGGAGTCATATTCTGCATTGCCAGGGAGATTTACAACCCTGGGAGTCGGGTCCCACGTAGGGGGGAGGGCAGCGAGTTCACGTGTCGAGATGGCTCAGTTAGAGAGAGAGAGGGCCACATCTGAGCAACAAAGAGGTACTCAGGGGGAGACTCTTAGGCACAATTACATGCAAGTTTAGCCTCTCCTTTGCAGTAACCAGCTTCATAAGGGCAAGTCCCATGATCGAGGGCTCAGCACATCAAATCGCCAGTCCCAATGTTTGTGACAACATCAACACCAGTCAAGGTGAGGATGTCCAACACATCCGCACCTTCCCCCAGATCCTCGGGGCTGGGGAGCGGGAGGCTGTAAATATATTTTTTATTATCTGCCCAAACTACTCTGGGATGTGTCACTATTTCACTCCAGCCTATACTAACCTACCATATCTCACTTCCTATTCAAAGTTCCAGGCAATTGTGGTGTTTGAACAAATCGACTGTAGAGTTGTACTGTTTAGAAAATTTAGATCCTGTACTAAATAGATATCTCTTCCCTTGGTCTCATATAGAAGTTGAAGTTTTAAAACACAATGAGTTTCAACCTTTACCCTTTGGCCTGGCTTGCCCTGGTCTTAACCAGACCTGCTTCATTCATATCACTAATTGAAGTCTGGGCTCTTTTTCAGTTTTTTTTTTTTTTTTTTTTTTTTTTGACAGTAGCTGTATGCACTAATACTGACATTCATATCTGCCGAGCTCTAGCTCTGAGTTTCAGGTGTCTCAGAGATATGCATTGTTCCAGGGACCAATCAGGTTATACACTAGGGGATCAGCATCTCAAAGTTTAGAGATAGGCATTACAATTCAGGGATAGAGTTAACTGCTCTAAGAGCTTACAATCTAGGGACTGTTACAATTATTATGTCCACGTTAGGCTATGTTTTAAGATTCAATTCTGAGTTTACACATTGTAGTTAGTCCATATTGGTCTCACTCTAATTTTCATATGCATTTCCCAAATGACTAAAAATACTGAACATTCTTTCACACATTTACTGTATGTTTTCTTTATAGAAATGTCTATTCAAATCCTTTGCTCATGTTTTAATTGGGCAGTTTTTCTTTTTGTTGTTGCATCCTATGAGTTCTTTATGTATTCTGGGTATTATTTATATGAGTTCTTATATATTCCGGATATTAAACACTTATCAGATATATGATAAACAACTATTTTTTCCCATCCAGTGAGTTGTCTTTTCACTTTCTTGGTGGTATAATTTGCCGCACAAAATTTTCAATTCTTATGTACCCATTTAATCTAATTCTTCTTTCCTCATTTGTGTTTTTGGTGTTGTATCTAAGAAACTACTGGCTAATCCAAAGTCATGAACATTTAATCCTATGCTATCTTCTAAGAGTTTTATGGTTTTAATTCTTAAATTTTGGTCTGTTTCATTTTTATTTAATTTATGCTTATGGTGTGAAGTAAGGCCCAAACTTCATTTTTTTTGCATGTGGATATCCAGTTGTCCCAGCACCATTTGTTGAGAAGACTATTCTTTCCCCATTGAATTGTCTTGGCACCCTTATCAAAAATCAGTTTGCTATAAATGTAAGATTTTATATCTGGACTCTAAATTACATTTCATTATTACATGTATGCCAGCACTTTTATGCCAGCACCACACTATCTTGATTATTGTTTGAAATCAGGAAGTGAATCTTCCAGCTTGGTTCTTTAGGATCAGCTTGTGAATTCCTGCAAAAAAAACCAGCTGGGATTTTGTGGGGATTGTGCTGTGCAGATAAATTTGGGGCATATTAAAATCTTAACAATATTAAGTATTATTAAGTAACCATGACCATTGAATGCCTTTCCATTTATTTAGATCTTTAATTTCTTTCAACAGTTTTACAGTTTCAGTATAGAAATCTTGCACTTCTTTTGTTAAATGATACCTAAGTCTTCTTTTTAATGCTATTTAAGTGGAATTGTCTTCTTAATTTCATTTTCAGATTGTTCATTGCATGTATATAAAAATACAATTGATTTCAGTAAATTGATCTTGTATTGTGACACTTTGCTGAACTCTTTTATTAGGTCTAACAGTTTTGGGAACTACCACTTTTACTAGTTCTTATTCCCTACGTATCTTCTCTGTCCTCTTTAGCTAGCTTCAATTTTATGATCAGTTATTATAATCTCTCCCTTGCATACATCTTCAACTCCTCTCTTGCTCTAACATACTCACCTTAAAATACTATCATTGTTTAAATCCAATTTTCCACCTTCTCTTTGCCTATACACACTCATCTTAACATAGCTGGAGAAAGATAAAGCCATGACAACTAACCTCACTTTGCATGCACCTTCTCACTCAGGTATTCTACCTAAAACTTTAATACCTAGAGTGGGAACATGTCTTCAATAGCCATCATCAATTCCTTCCCTCCATAAATGCACATGCCATCAAGAGGTGGAGTCTATTCTTCCAAATCTTTATAAATGTGGTGTGCCACTTTGAATATATTGTGTCCCCCAAACACCATTATCTTTGATGTAATCTTGTGTGGGCAGACGTTATCAGTGTTGATTACATTGTAATTCTTTGAGTGTTTCTTTGGAATGTGCCCCACCCAGCTGTGGGTGATGACTCTGATTGGATAATTTCCATGGAGGTGTTGCTCCGCCCATTCAGGGGCGGGTCTAAGTTGATCAGTGGAGCCATATAAATGAGCTGACATAACAGAAGGAACTCAGTGAGTGACATTTTGAAGAGGAGCTATAGCCAAGAGGGGCACTTTGAAGAAAGCACAGGAGCTGCAGATGGGAGACAGTTTGAAGATGGCCACTGAAACAGATTCTTGCTCTGGAGAAGCTGAGAGAGGACAAATAACCCAAGCACAACTAAAAGTGACATTTTTGAGGAACTGCAGCCTAGAGAGGAACGTCCTGGGAGAAAGCCATTTTGAAACCAGAACTTTGGAGTAGATGCCAGCCACGTGCCTTCCCAGCTAACAGAGGTTTTCCGGACACCATTGGCCATCCTCCATTGAAGGTACCCAATTGCTGATGTGTTACCTTGGACACCTTATGGCTTTAAGACTGTAACTGTGTAACCAAATAAACCCCCTTTTATAAAAGCCAATCCATTTCTGGTGTTTTGCATTCCGGCAGCATTAGCAAACTAGAACATGTGGGCTGAACTGAATGCTCTGACCTATGCATATGGTGGAAGTGACACAAAAACAGTTATGTGTCTAGTCTTTAAGAGAAATGACAGCCTCCTCTAATCTCTCAGGAAATGTTTGCTCTGGGGAAGCCAGCAACCATGTTAGAACACATACCCTGAGACCATCATATTGTTAGGAAATGCATGCTAGCCACACAGAAAGACTACATGGAGAGAGATGTCCATGAAGCCCCATGCTCCAAGCATTCCACCTCAAGACATCAGACTTTTAAGAAAAGAAATATTTCGATGACTTCAGCCCAGCTGTCATATGATTACAATGCATGGAAGATCCCAAAGGGAGAACCACCCAGCCAAAACTTTTCAATCCTCAGAACATTGAAAGAAAAAATAAAATGAACATTGTTTTAAGCCACTAAGTTTTGGTGACAGATAAGAAGAACACAATCCCCCAACATTTCCTATTCCTCTTACTGGCTTCATTTTTAAAAATTTTAGCACTTAACATTTTCAAATATAATAAATTTTTCACTGGTTTATCTTGCCTTATTACCTATCTGAATAAAATGTAAACACACAAGAGGAGGTATTTTTGTCTGTTTAATTCTTGACTGCATCTCCAGGGCCTAAAACAGTGCCTGGTACATAGTATGTAAGTTATTGAAAGACCTGGGTTCCTGAATTAAGAAAAATCATTGCACAGGAAACATAGCATCAAGCACAAAATATGAATATAAGCAGGAAAGAAAAAGTTGCTAAGTTGTTATAACTTAGCAAAATTATTAAAATGTAGCCATTACTGAAAATAAATGTTATACTTCTACTGCTTAAATAAAATGCAAACAATTCTTCTCAAGGCATATTTAACAAAAGATGAAATATTTCTCAGAATCTTACAAAAGAGATTATTAATAGACTATGCTCCACCTGTGTATGTGTTTACATACTTTATATAATGGATATGAATATGAAACATGGCAAACAATTTTTAGTGAATGTACTGTAATGTTTTGTCTGCCCTGTGGGAATCACTTTTAAAATATCCTATCATAAATTACTTCTTAAATGAAAATATTATTTAAATGTAAATAATTACCTCCTTTTTATGTTTTACCAATTTAGATTTTTAGATACCCATGTTTCTTCAGGCAAGTTTTACTATTACATATAATAATAGCAAACAATTATATAGCGCTTACTATGTACTAGGCACTGTTCTAACCATTTTATCTATTATCTAAATCTATAGTCATTTAATTGTCAAAAATCCCTACTAAAAAGTACAGAGCCATGATTTAAATCTAGGTAACGTAGTTCGAGTCCATTCTTATAACTGTTACACTTCCTCTCAACAGACTGATGAAAGGGAATTCTCAGATGACAGTTGTCAATTAGCTGGAAAGATCTTGATGATCCAGTCATCTCTTATGATCCAACAATCTCTTAAATGTTTATTTAACATATTTTGATTCCTAATCCTGGACTATCATCTACCTATCTCCTGAATCCAAAATGCAGATGAGATTGCATATGACTCTGTGGTCATTTCTATGGTGTATCACACTTCTTTTGATTACCAAAGCACTCAAAAAAACTGAGTACATAAGATACATGAAATGAATGTTTGTTGAACAGCTGAGTTTAAAAACAGGCAAACTTACTTTGGGAGCTTACCATTAATGTAAACACAAAGACATCTGCCTACCAGCTCTTGATAAAGAGCCTATCTGAAAATAAAGAATTCACCATACATTGTAATTTTTACATTTCTCTGTTGGAGAGTCAATATCAAAAATAACAGAGGCAGTATAATTTAGCTACCAAGGACACAGCCTGAGTTCAAATCTTGTTGCTGCTACTTATTAGGCACGTTATATACTTACTTTCCTTGGCTTTAACTTTTTGGTTTATGAAAACAATTATGGCGGAGAACCTAAGATGGTGGCTAGGAGAGATAGGGCAAAAAAACACCTCCGTGAAAAATACTAGATAAAAGCCAGAAAGTGACCCAGAACACCAATTCCAGCAATGCACCAGCTGGATAAGGTCTGCTAAATCCACAGGGACCATGCACTTGGTGAAACCAGGAGTCTGCGTTCTGAAATGAATGAGTAAGCTTGCTGAATAACTGGCAGTCACGCTGCAGTGTGGGGAAACTGGGTTGGCGTTTGGAAGTGGACTAGTTGTTTTTTAAAAAACTCAAAAGTGGCTGCAGATACAGCAGTGAGAACCGCACAGCGAAATGTGGCAGGAACGGGCTGTGCGAGCGCCTCAGTATCTGGTGTGGAAGAAAGCCTTTCGCACACCTGCTGCTAACTGTCTCGGAGTGACGAAGGCAGAGGCGAGTCAAAAGGGGGAAAAGAAACCATGCCCCTTGCAGCCATCTTCCCGGTGGGATGGGAACACTCCTGCCCGGTGCAAGCGCTGCATCCCAGAGCCACGCCAAAAAACCCAGTGTGACAGGAAGTGTTTCCAGCAACACACGCACATGCCACAATATTGGGCACGGACAATAGCCTTTTGCGCACCCACAGTTAATTGTCCCGGGAGCTTGGAAGGCGGAGCTGTGCGAAAAGGGGGGTGGGAATTAACACACCCCATTCAGCCATCCTTACAGCAGGCTGGGAATGCCCCTACATGGCCCGGTGGCCCAGACTTCCCTTGAGAGACAGCGTGCACTTGCGATGTAGCACAACCTTCCCTCAGCAGAGGCCCTAGAAGGGCATGGCTTGGAAGAGGGACCCACTTGGAAATCCCAGAGTCCATTCGCCAAAACCAGGGACTTGTGGGTCAGTGGCAGAGACAATCTGTGGCAAGACTGAAATGAAGGCTTAGACTCTTGCAACAGCCTTAAATCTCCAGGAACACCTGGGAGGTTTGATTATTAAAGCTGCCCTCCCTCCCTAACCGCTCAGATACACGCCTCACATTCAGGGCAGACAACACCAAAAACACACCCAAACTTGGTGCACCAACTGGACCCCATAAGAATCAGATGCTCACACACCACAAAGACAAAGTTGGGGAGAACTGACTTGAGAGGAATAGGTGACATGCAGATGCCATCTGCTGGTTAGTTAGTTAAAGTGTACGCCACCAAGCTGTAGATCTGACAAATTAGAGATTAGCCTTTGAATAATTCTACATATCCTAAAACAGCCCTATCAAGTAAAGCAAATGCCAAGAGGCCAAAAACAAAAGAAAATTTTAAAGCATATGAAAAAACCAGACACTATGGATAACCCAAACCCAAACACCCAAATCAAAAGATCAGAGGGGACACAGTACTTGGACCAATTACAAAGAACTAAAGGCAAACAACGAGAGCATGGTACAGGATATAAAGGACATGGAGAAGACCCTAGAAGAGCATAAAAATATTGTAAGAGTAAATAAAAAAAATAGATGATCTTATGGAAATAAAAGAAACTGCTGACCAAATTAAAAAGATTCTGGATACTCATAGTACAAGACTAGAGGAAGCTGAACAACGACTCAGTGACCTCAAGAAACAGAGAACAGAAAATGAAAAAACAAAAGAAAGAATGGGGAAAAAAATCGAAAAAATCAAAATGGACCTCAGGGATATGATAGATAAAATAAAACATACAAATATAAGACTTATTGGTACCCCAGAAAGGGATGAGAAGGGTAAAGGTCTAGAAAGAGTATTCAAAGAAATTATTGGGGAAAACTTCCCAAACCTTCTACACAATATGAATATACAAAGCATAAATGCCAAGTGAACTCCAAATAGAATAAATCCAAATAAACCCACTCCAAGACATATTCTGATCAGACTGTCAAATACTGAAGAGAAGGAGCAAGTTCTGGAAGCAGCAAGAGAAAAGCAATTCACCACATACAAAGGAAACAACCTAAGACTAAGTAGTGACTACACAGCGGCCACCATGGAAGCGAGAAGGCGGTGGCATGACATATTTAAAATTCTGAGAGAGAAAAATTTCCAACCAAGAATACTTTACCCAGCAAAGTTCTCCTTCAAATTTGAGGGAGAGTATAAATTTTTCACAGACAGAAAAATGCTGAGAGATTTTGCTAATAAAAGACCTGCCCTACTTCAGATACTAAAGGGAGCCCTACCAACAGAGAAACAAAGAAAGGAGAGAGATATATAGAGAAAGGTTCAGTACTAAAGAGAATCAATATTGGTTCATTGAAGGACAATAAGAGAGAGGAAAAAAATACTTCCGACAAACATAAACCAAAGGATAGATGGCTGATTCAAGAAATGCCTTCACAGTAATAACGTTGAATGTAAATGGATTAAACTCCCCAATTAAAAGATATAGATTCGCAGAATGGATCAAAAAATATGAATCATCAGTATGTTGCATGAAAGAGATTCATCGTAGACACAAGGACACAAAGAAATTTAAAGTGAAAGGAAGGAAAAAATATTTCGTGCAAGCTACAGCCAAAAGAAAGCAGGGGTAGCAATATTAATCTCAGATAAAATAGATTTTATATGCAAGGATGTTATGAGAGTCAAAGGTGGCCACTACATACTAATAAAAGGGGCAATTCAACAAGAAGAAAGAACAATCATAAATGTTTATGCACTCAATCATGGTGTCACAAAATACATGAGACAAACACTGGCAAAACTAAAGGAAGCAATGGATGGCTCCACAATAATTGTGGGAGACTTCAACACATCACTCTCTCCTACAGACAGATCAACCAGACAGAAGACCAATAAGGAAACTGACATCCTAAACAATCTGATAAACGAATTGGATTTAACAGACAAATAGAGAACATTACATCCCAAAACACCAGGATACACATTCTTCTCTAGTGATCACGGAACTTTCTCCAGAATAGACCATATGCTGGGACATAAAACAAGCCTCAATAAATTAAAAAAAAAAATGAAATTATTCAAAGCACATTCTCTAACCACAATGGAATACAATTAGAAGTCAATAACCATCAAAGACTTAGAAAATTCACAAACACCTGGGGGGTAAAAATGAGGGGAGATGAAAATATTCCCAGATAATCAAAAGCTGAGGGACTTCATCATCAGTAGATCAATCCTATAAGAAATGCTAGAGGCAACTGTGCAGGCTGGAAGGAAGGGACACTAAACAATTGGCTGAAACCACATGAAGAAATAAAGATTTCCAGTAAGGATCACCTGGTAAATATAAATATCAATACTACTGTATTTTTGATATGTAACTCCACTATTTACTTCCTACAGGATCTAAAATACATCAAGTGTAATGATAAACCAGTGGTTTTGGACTCAATATGTAATATGACAATATGTAATTTTTGACAAGAACTACATCAGGTGGGGGAATGGAGAACTACAGGAACATAGTTTATGTGTCCTATTGAAGTTAAGTTGGTATCAAAGAAAACAAGATTGTTATACATTTAGGATGTTAAATTTAAGCCCCATGGTAAACACAAAGAAAGTATCAGAGAATATGATCATAGAGATGAAAAGTGGAGTATGGGTTACGAGAAGTGGAGGAAGGGGCAATGAGGAGTTAGTAAGAAATGAGTGTAGGGTTTCTGTTTGGGGTGAAGGGAAATTTCTAGTAATGGATGGTGGGAAGTTGATGGCATTGCAACATTGTGAATGTGATTCATCCCACTAAATGGAATGCTTGGGAGGGGTTGGAATGGGAAGATTTATGCTGTATATATGTTTCCACAATTGAAAAAAAAAGACAGTCTAAGTAGATAATGAGAATTAAATGCCATTGATGATCCTGGATGAGATCTAAGAATACAGGAGAATAGGCTCAAAAGGACACAATTGGGACATATGAAAAAAACCAAACATAGAATGTAAGCTTTATATCAATGTTAAATTTCTTGAATCTCTTAACTACATTTAACGTGATAACATAAATGAATATTCTTGTTCATAGGAAATGTATATGTGAATTATATTATTTGTTCAAGGATGTGTGCAACTTGCTCTCACATGTTCAGAAAGAACATATGAGAAAGAACAATAGATGATGAATGATAGATAGGGAGGGAAAGAAAGACATGGTAAAGTGACAAAATATTAAAGTTGGTAGATCTGGGTATTGGTGGAGGGGGGTAGGGGTTGGGTGGAGTTCTGTGTATGGAGTTTGTATTATTTTTGCAACTATCCTGTAAGTTTGAATTTATTTCAAAATAAAAAGTTAAAAAAAAAACAACACATGCTTCAATAAAATTGTATTTACAAAAAAAAAAGAAAAAAAAAACAATTATGGGGTACAGGGTTGTGACAATGATTAAATGGTATTTTGCATATAAAGAACTCATAATAATGCCAACTGCAAAACAGGTGCTCAATAAATGTTGGCTATTATTACTATTATTATTAGATAAAAAGTAGCCCCTTTACAATGGTTCTTCTATATTGTACCTAGAAAAAATCATAAAGTATACCAATATGTAACATTTGGTATATGTTCATTCTGAGCTATATTTAAGAAGCTAATCAAGGAACATTAAGTCACACAATATCAAAATTTTTTAAGTCCTTTCCTCTCCACCAAAAAGGCTTGTTACAATTAAAGCTAGTTACAATTAGTCATATACACTTTCCTAATGTTCTTTGTAAAACAAACAAAAACTGAAAAAAAAAATCTGCTATTAAAGACATTCAGAATGAGAGGGAGGAGGTATAACTGAGAAATTAGAATTTAACAAATGATTATGACTACTGACCCATTATACAGATATTTCTTTTTAGTTTCTGATGTATCAGAATAGCCAAAAGGAAACAACTGAAATTGTTGAACTATCATCTATTAGCCTTGCTCTTTGATAATGACTGTGTAACTATATAGCTTTTATCATGTGACCATGTGATTGTAAAAACTGTCTCTGACACTCCCTTGATCTAGTGTATGGGCAGATGAGTAATAAAATTGAGACATGCATGAAAAAATAATAGGTTGGAAATATGGGGGAAAAATATCCCTACATAAACTATGGAAAATAGTTATACTATTATTTTAATAATCTTTCATCAATTGTAACAAAGGTAACTACTGTTAAAAAAAAAAAGAATTACCAAAACAATGTTATCATCAATTGTAACAAATTTTCCACACCAATGCAAGTGTTGGCGGTGGGGTGGTACATGGGATTTCTGTATTTTATGCATGATAGTTTTCTAAACCCACAACTTCTCTGATAAAAAATAAAAAAATAAAAACAGGGGCCAGCAAAAAAAAAAAAAAAAAAAAAGACATTAGAAAAACATTTGCTGACTACCTACTATATATTATGTTTTGTGGTAGGGACATATAACTAAACATGCACATGTATGCAGACATGGAAAGAGAGAGACCTGTGCCCAAGTAATTCAGTCTAGTGAGGGAGATAGGTAAGGAAAAAACACCAAAGAATTTTACAATGCAGCATGATAAGCATCACTGTCTAATAACAGAAAGGCTTAAGATACAAAATATAGGACATGAATTTCTCAAACTTTAAATTCTTTATTCTTTAATTCATTTTATTCTATGACTGTTAATCTTTTATATCAAAGAATGCCATGTAATGATAACGTTTGATTAACTGTGAGCATTTTTTCCTAAAATTATGGTAAATTTTGAAGAGTTTATTCATTCAGAAAAATAAAATGCATATTTATTCTTTCCTTGCTTCAGAAAGGAATGACTGATGTTTTATTGTAAGAAAATCAGAAAAGCAGTCATTTCTCAACCCTTACAAGTTTAACAAGTACTGACTGAGTTAGGATTAGGGTTAGAAATGAACAATGAAATATATGCGTCATTATTACACTGTCAAATCCAATTTTCATATTTATCTGAATAATAAGCAATATTTCTCATAAACCTTAAATCTTTCCCTAAACCTCAACAATCTTAGATTGATAGTTTTCAAAACAGTCAACATCAAGAAGTTACTCTGGTTACAGGAATTACATCCACAAAGTTTAAAGAACCATGTAAATTCATAAATCTAAACTGCATTTAGAAAAAAATCCAATGCATAAATTTATCTATAATTTTTTAAAAATCTCATTTTATAATAAGACTAAACTTCCATTATAATTTTCCATTTTTCTATTTATCCTGAAATGTTCAGGGCACTTGTTTTAGCAGCTGTTCAAGTACAGCTTATTTTTTCCTTAACAAAATAATTATTGCTGTAATAATCTGTAATTATGGTTTATAACTGCAATAATCCCAAAGAAATCAGTCATTACCATAGATCACAAGTAATCGTTAACTACTGTTAATGACCTATTTCTTAGGGATTATTGTTTTTGTAAACCATAACCATATCACCACAAATACGGAAGAGCAAGACAATATAATACAAATGAGATCATAATATAATAATAACTTATTTTGTAACATTAAAAGCCATTAAGCATCTAAATTAAAGCATGCATAACGAGGGCATACAATTTTCTTTGTTCAACATTAACTGAAGTGTTTAGTCTGCACAAAAGAAACTGAATACTACTACACACAGCAGTTCCAACTAAAACCACATTAGGCATTTTTCATACTATAAAACAATCATTTTTTAACAGACCACAGATCTCTATAAGGCAGACAGATTCTTCCTTCCCACTGAACTTTCGACTAGAAGGAAACAAGTATTTATTAAAAGGCTTCTATATAACAGGCATTATATTAAAAACTTTGAAGTGTCATTGTACTAAAACTATATAGCACACCCAACTATACAAATTCCTTGAATTTATATTAATCAAGAGTCAGGTCTGACTTATTTTATTCAATACCTATCTAACATTATTGAATTATTACATTTCAGTTAATCCCATTCACATATATCTAAGAACCTCTATACTTTCATCCAATACCCATTTGAAGGAAAACAGCCTTTTCTTTCATTATACAACTGAATCTTTTTACATTTTAAGGTAATATTTGATATAAATGAAAGAATATATGTAACATATACAAAAATTAAGTGTAATTTATTTTTTTAATCATCATTTTATTGAGATATATTCACATACCACGCAGTCATACAAAACAAATTGTACTTTCGATTGTTTACAGTACCATTACATAGTTGTACATTCATCACCTAAATCAATCCCTGACACCTTCATTAGCACACACACAAAAATAACAAGAATAATAATTAGAGTGAAAAAGAGCAATTGAAGTAAAAAAGAACACTGGGTACCTTTGTCTGTTTGTTTCCTTCCCCTACTTTTCTACACATCCATCCATAAACTAGACAAAGTGGAGTTTGGTCCTTATGGCTTTCCCAATCCCACTGTCACCCCTCATAAGCTACATTTTTATACAACTATCTTCGAGATTCATGGGTTCTGGGTTGTAGTTTGATAATTTCAGGTATCCACCACCAGCCACCCCAATTCTTTAGAACCTAAAAAGGGTTGTCTAAAGTGTGCGTAAGAGTGCCCACCAGAGTGATCTCTCGGCTCGTTTTGGAATCTCTCTGCCACTGAAGCTTATTTCATTTCCTTTCACATCCCCCTTTTGGTCAAGAAGATGTTCTCCATCCCACGATGCCGGGTCTACATTCCTCCCTGGGAGTCATATTCCACGTTGCCAGGGAGATTCACTTCCCTGGGTGTCTGATCCCACGTAGGGGGGAGGGCAGTGATTTCACCTTTCAAGTTGGCTTAGCCAGAGAGAGAGGGCCACATCTGAGCAACAAAGAGGCATTCAGGAGGAGACTCTTAGGCACAAATACAGGGAGGCCTAGCCTCTCCTTTGCAGCAACCGTCTTCCCAAGGGTAAAACTTATGGTAGAGGGCTCAACCCATCAAACCACCAGTCCCCTATGTCTGTGGTCATGTTAGCAACCATGGAGGTGGGGTAGGCGAATACCCCTGCATTCTCCACAGGCTCCTCAAGGGGGCACTACATCTTTCTTTATTTTCCTTGTTTGTCTTTTTTCTTTTTTTTTTTTTTTTTAACTTTCCCTTCTTTTTTAAATCAACTGTACGAAAAAAAAAGTTAAAAAGAAAACAAACATACAATAAAAGAACATTTCAAAGAGACCATAACAAGGGAGTAAGAAAAAGACAACTAACCAAAGATAATTGCTTAACTTCCAACATGTTCCTACTTTACCCCAAGAAAGTTACATAATATAGCAACATTTCAGTGAACTTGTTCCTACTACATCCATCAGAAATTAACAGACCATAGTCATTTCTGGGCATCCCCAGAACGTTAAATAGCTTATCTGTTCTTCTTGGATTATTGTTCCCCCTTCCTTAATTGCTCTCTATTGCTAGTTCCCCTACATTCTACATTATAAACCATTTGTTTTACATTTTTCAAAGTTCACATTAGTGGTAGCATATAATATTTCTCTTTTTGTGCCTGGCTTATTTCGCTTAGCATTATGTCTTCAAGGTTCATCCATGTTGTCATATGTTTCACCAGATCGTTCCTTCTTACTGCCGCGTAGTATTCCATCGTGTGTATATACCACATTTTATTTATCCACTCATCTGTTGAAGGACATTTGGGTTGTTTCCATCTCTTGGCAATTGTGAATAATGCTGCTATGAACATTGGCGTGCAGATATCTGTTCGTGTCACTGCTTTCCGATCTTCCGGGTATATACCGAGAAGTGCAATCGCTGGATCGAATGGTAGCTCTATATCTAGTTTTCTAAGGAACTGCCAGACTGACTTCCAGAGTGGCTGAACCATTATACAGTCCCACCAACAATGAATAAGAGTTCCAATTTCTCCACATCCCCTCCAGCATTTGTAGTTTCCTGTTTGTTTAATGGCAGCCATTCTAATCGGTGTTAGATGGTATCTCATTGTGGTCTTAATTTGCATCTCTCTAATAGCTAGTGAAGCTGAACATTTTTTCATGTGTTTCTTGGCCATTTGTATTTCCTCTTCAGAGAACTGTCTTTTCATATCTTTTGCCCATTTTATAATTGGGCTGTCTGTACTATTGTCATTGAGTTGTAGGATTTCTTTGTATATGCAAGATATCAGTCTTTTGTCAGATACATGGTTTCCAAAAATTTTTTCCCATTGAGTTGGCTGCCTCTTTACCTTTTTGAGAAATTCCTTTGAGGTGCAGAAACTTCTAAGCTTGAGGAGTTCCCATTTATCTATTTTCTCTTTTGTTGCTTGTGCTTTGGGTGTAAAGTCTAGGAAGTGGCCTCCTAATACAAGGTCTTGAAGATGTTTTCCTACATTATCTTCTAGGAATTTAATGGTACTTTCTTTTATATTGAGATCTTTGGTCCATTTTGAGTTAATTTTTGTGTAGGGGGTGAGGTAGGGGTCCTCTTTCATTCTTTTGGATATGGATATCCAACTCTCCCAGCCCCATTTGTTGAAAAGAACATTATGGCTCAGTTCGGTGACTTTGGGGGCCTTATCAAAGATCAGTCGGCCATAGATCTGAGGGTCTATCTCCGAATTCTCAATTCGATTCCATTGATCTATATGTCTATCTTTGTGCCAGTACCATGCTGTTTTGGCAACCGTGGCTTTATAATAAGCTTCAAAGTCAGGGAGTGTAAGTCCTCCCACTTCGTTTTTCTTTTTTAGAGTGTCTTTAGCAATTCGAGGCATCTTCCCTTTCCAAATAAATTTGATAACTAGCTTTTCCAAGTCTGCAAAGTAGGTTGTTGGAATTTTGATTGGGATTGCATTGAATCTGTAGATGAGTTTGGGTAGAATTGACATCTTAATGACATTTAGCCTTCCTATCCATGAAAATGGAATATTTTTCCATCTTTTAAGGTCCCCTTCTATTTCTTTTAGTAGAGTTATGTAGTTTTCTTTGTATAGGTCTTTTACATCTTTGGTTAAGTTTATTCCTAGGTACTTGATTTTTTTAGTTGCTATTGAAAATGGTATCTTTTTCTTGAGTGTCTCTTCCGTTTGTTCATTTCTAGCATATAGAAACATTACTGACTTATGTGCATTAATCTTGTATCCCGCTACTTTGCTAAATTTGTTTATTAGCTCTAGTAGGTGTATCGTTGATTTCTCAGGGTTTTCTAGATATAAGATCATATCATCTGCAAACAATGACAGTTTTACTTCTTCTTTTCCAATTTGGATGCATTTCTTTGTCTTGCCGGATTGCCCTGGCTAGCACTTCCAGCACAATGTTGAATAACAGTGGTGACAGCGGGCATCCTTGTCTTGTTCCTGATCTTAGAGGGAAGGCTTTCAGTCTCTCACCATTGAGTACTATGCTGGCTGTGGGTTTTTCATATATGCTCTTTATGATGTTGAGGAAGTTTCCTTCAATTCCTACCTTTTGAAGTGTTTTTATCAAAAAGGGATGTTGGATTTTGTCAAATGCTTTTTCAGCATCTATTGAGATGATCAATTGATTTTTCCCTTTCGAGTTTTTAATGTGTTGTAATACATTGATTGTTTTTCTTATGTTGAACCATCCTTGCATGCCTGGAATGAACCCCACTTGGTCATGGTGTATGATTTTTTTAATGTGTCTTTGGATTCGATTTGCAAGTATTTTGTTGAGGATTTTTGCATCTATATTCATTAGGGAGATTGGCCGGTAGTTTTCCTTTTTTGTAGCATCTTTGCCTGGTTTTGGTATTAGATTGATGTTAGCTTCATAAAATGAGTTAGGTAGTGTTCCATTTTTTTCAATGTTTCGAAAGAGTTTGAGTAAGATTGGTGTCAGTTCTTTCTGGAAAGTTTGGTAGAATTCCCCTGTGAAGCCGTCTGGCCCTGGGCATTTATTTGTGGGAAGATTTTTGATGACTGATTGGATCTCTTTGCTTGTGATGGGTTGGTTGAGGTCTTCTATTTCTTCTCTGGTCAGTCTAGGTTGTTCATATGTTTCCAGGAAATTGTCCATTTCTTCTACATTGTCCAGTTTGTTGCCATACAGTTGTTCATAATATCCTCTTATAATTTTTTTAATTTCTTCAGGATCTGCAGTTATGTCACCTTTTTCATTCATTATTTTGTTTATATGGGTCTTCTCTCTTTTTGATTTTGTCAGTCTAGCTAGGGGCTTGTCAATCTTGTTGATCTTCTCAAAGAACCAACTTTTGGTGATATTTATCCTCTCTATTGTTTTTTTGTTCTCTATGTCATTTATTTCTGCTTTAATCCTTGTTATTTCTTTTCTTGTACTTGGTTTAGGATTGGTTTGCTGTTCATTTTCTAGCTTCTTCAGTTGATCCATTAGTTCTTTGATTTTGGCTCTTTCTTCCTTTTTAATATATGCATTTAGTGCTATAAATTTCCCCCTTAGCACTGCTTTTGCTGCATCCCATAGGTTTTGGTATGTTGTGTTCTCATTTTCATTCGTCTCTATATATTTAGCAATTTCTCTTGCTATTTCTTCTTTAACCCACTGATTGTTTAGGAGTGTGTTGTTTAACCTCCAGGTATTTGTGTATTTTCTAAGTCTCTGATGGTTATTGACTTCCAATTGTATTCCATTGTGGTCAGAGAATGTGCTTTGAATAATTTCAATCTTTTTAAATTTATTGAGGCTTGTTTTATGTCCGAGCATATGATCTATTCTGGAGAAAGTTCCGTGAGCACTAGAAAAGTATGTGTATCCTGGTGATTTGGGATGTAATGTCCTGTAGATGTCTGTTAAATCTAATTCATTTATCAGATTGTTTAGGTTTTCAATTTCCTTATTGGTCTTCTGTCTGGTTGATCTATCTATAGGAGAGAGTGATGTGTTGAAGTCTCCCACAATTATTGTGGAAACATCAATTGCTTCCTTCAGTTTTGCCAGTGTTTCTCTCATGTATTTTGTGGCACCTTGATTGGGTGCATAGACATTTACGATTGTTATTTCTTCTTGCTGAATTGCCCCTTTTATTAGTATGTAGTGGCCTTCTTTGTCTCTCAAAACATCCCTGCATTTGAAGTCTATTTTATCTGAGATTAATATTGCTACACCTGCTTTCTTTTGGCTGTAGCTTGCATGAAATATTTTTTTCCATCCTTTCACTTTCAGTTTCTTTGTGTCCCTGTGTCTAAGATGAGTCTCTTGTATGCAACATATTGATGGTTCATTTTTTTTGATCCATTCTGCGAATCTATATCTTTTAATTGGGGAGTTTAATCCATTTACATTCAACGTTAAAACCGTGAAGGCATTTCTTGAATCGGCCATCTTATCCTTTAGATTATGTTTGCCACATTTTTCCCTCTCTCTATTAATATCCTTTATTGTACCCATACCGAATCTCTTTAGTACTGAACCTTTCTCCAAGTCTCTCTGTCCTGTCTTTGTTTCTCTGTCTGTAGGGCTCCCTTTAGTATCTCCAGTAGGGCAGGTCTCTTGTTAGCAAATTCTCTCAGCATTTCTTTGTCTGTGAAAAATTTAAGCTCTCCCTCAAATTTGAAGGAGAGCTTTGCTGGGTAAAGTATTCTTGGCTGGAAATTCCTCTCACTCAGAATTTTAAATATATCGTGCCACTGCCTTCTTGCCTCCATGGTGGCTGCTGAGTAGTCACTACTTAGTCTTATGCTGTTTCCTTTGTATGTGGTGAATTGCTTTTCTCTTGCTGCTTTCAGAACTTGCTCCTTCTGTTCCGTGTTTGACAGTGTGATCAGTATATGTCTCGGAGTGGGTTTTTTTGGATTTATTCTATTTGGAGTTCACTGAGCATTTATGATTTGTGTATTTATGTTGTTTAGAAGATTTGGGAAGTTTTCCCCAACAATTTCTTTGAATACTCTTCCTAGACCTTTACCCTTTTCTTCCCCTTCTGGGACACCAATGAGTCTTATATTTGGACGTTTCATATTATCTATCATATCCCTGAGGTCCATTTCGAGTTTTTCAATTTTTTCCCCATTCTTTCTTTTATGCTTTCATTTTCCATTCTGTCATCTTCCAGGTCACTGATTCGTTGTTCAACTTCCTCTAGTCTTGTACTATGAGTGTCCAGAATCTTTTTAATTTGGTCAACAGTTTCTTTAATTTCCATAAGATCATCCATTTTTTTATTTAGTCTTGCAATGTCTTCTTTATGCTCTTCTAGGGTCTTCTTGATTTCCTTCATATCCCGTACTATGGTCTCATTGTTCATCTTTAGTTCTTTGAGTAGCTGCTCTAGGTGCTGTGTCTCTTCTGGTCTTTTGATTTGGGTGCTTGGGCTTGGGTTATCCATATCGTCTGGTTTTTTCATATGCTTTATAATTTTCTGTTGTTTTTGGCCTCGTGGCATTTGCTGAACTTGATAGGGTTCTTTTAGGGTTTGTAGACCTATTGAAGTCCTTATCTCTAATTTATCAGATCTACAGCTTCGTGGAGTACCCTTTCTCTAACTAACCAGCAGGTGGCGTCCACGAGCCACCTGTTCTCCACAAGCCAGATCTCCCCCGCTTAGCCTTTTTGGTGAGTGGGGGAGTGAGTCTTGTGGGGCCCAATTGGTGTACCAAGCTTGCGTGATAGTTGGTGTTGCCTGCCCTGTATGTGGGGCGTGTTTCTGGGCAGTCGGGGAGGGGGGGTGGCCCTAACAATCAAATCTCCCTGATGATCCTAGAGTTTTAAAGCTGCTGCAATAGTCTAATCCTTCAGTTCAGTCCTGCCACAGTTTGTCTCTGCCACTGACCCACAAGTCTTTGGTATTGGCGTATGGCTCCTGAGACTTGCAAGTGGGCCCCTCTTCCAGGCTGTGCACCCCGGGTCCTCTGTTGAGGGATGACTGTGCTATGTCACAGGTGAGTGCCGTCCCCCCAGGGCAGTTCTGGGCTGCTGGGCTGTGTAGGGAGGCTCCCAGTCTGCTCAAATGGTGGCTGAATGGGGCTTTGTTAATTCACACTGCTCCACCTTCCCAGCTCTGGGACATTCAGCTGAGGTTGCAGGGAAGGCTAATGTCCACGCCCAGTTTTGTGGTGTGTGCCTGTTATTTGAAGCACTTCCGTCACACTGGGTTGTCTGGGGCAGCTCTGGGCTATGGGGCTGGCGATGGGCAGGAGTGTTTCCTGTCCACCAGGATGGTGGCTGTGAGCGGACACCCCCCTTTTCTTGGGAAGTTGTGTTGTTTAGTGAATTTTCTCAGCCACTGGATTATTGCCTTTTGTCTCAGAGCTCTCTTAGTTCTGCTCTTGACGTGCCCAAATTGCAATTCTTTGAAGCTTTCTGTATTGAGCTTCTTAGAGTAATTGTTTTAGAAAAAGCAAAAAGGATTTAAAAAAAAAAAAAAAAAAAAAAAAAAAACGGCCCTACTCAGAGATCTAATGGGTTATTGAAATGCTAATAGACAAAGCAACCAGGGCCATTAAGGAAAGGTGCACAGGGCAGAGAGATCAGCTTTGCTTCGGGATTTGCATATGCGCCTCAAGGCCTGAGCTCCGCCCTTCCCCTTTCTGTGTTCACCAGAACTCCAAAAATCCTCTGCTTTTATTTTGGAGTTTTTCGTGTTGTTTTTTTTCTATGCCTGTCTCCTCTCTGCTGGGCTGGCTGCTCTCAGAGTCTCTGGTGTCTGGTCTCAGTCTATCTATGGTTGGAGTTTGAATCAGTAGAATGAGTTTTCGATTAGAGCAGCCGCTGCAGTTCTCCCTTCTCCTTCCCGGAGCTGACAGCCCCTCCTCCTCCGGGACTGAGCCTGGCAGGGAGGGGCGCGGGTCCCCTGGCCGCAAAAACTTACAGATTTCGCTGATCTCAGCAGTTCCACGTTTTCATGAGTGTTGTATGAAGTATGCCCAAAGTCAGATTGCTCTGTGGTGTCCAGTCCACGCAGTTCCTGGCTTTTTACCTACTTTCCTGGAGGAGTAACTAAAACTTACAGCTCACCAGTCTGCCATCTTGCCCCGCCTCCCAAGTGTAATTTATTTTTATCTTGTTTTTTCTTTTTTCTCCTTTCTTGGCTTTCTAAAAAAATTGAGTTTGCTTGTTTTCCTATTTTATTTTTTCTCCCTCTTCTGGGGTACAGAAAATAATCAAATGATTTCTACTATTTTAGTTGTTACCCTTGAAATGTTACCATCTTAATTCCTATTCCAAATAAGATAAGGACTCAAAAAAAAACAAAAAAAAACAAAAACAAAAACAAAAAACAAACAAACAAACAAAAAAAACTTAAATTCTCATCACTCCACTCTCTACTTACATGCTACTATTTTCTAATATTTTTATTGTGCCTTTTGTTTTTTAATTTGACAAATTAAATGCAATCGTTTTTAAACAAACCATGTCTGTTAGATTCATCTGTGTGTTTACTATTTCCTTCCTTCTGGGATCACTTCCCTTCTTCCTGAAAAATAATCTTTAGAATGGTTAGTGAAAACCTTTAATGAAGAGCTCGGTAAAGATGTACTGGAAGTAAACATTTTGTTTTCATACATCTGAAAATGTCTTTTGTTCAACCTTGTTCTTGAAAGACATTTCGCTAATATGCAACTGGAGGTTAGCAGTTATTTTTGTATTTTCGCTCAATTCTTTGAGAATAATATTCCACCATCTGCTGGCTTCTATTTTTACTATTGAAAAGTACATTACCAGTCTGTTTTTCACTCTTTTGTAAGTGACCTTTCTTCTCTGGATGCTTTTAGAATTTTCTCTGTCTTTGAGGTTAAAACCATATATGGTTTGGCTTAAAATGTTATTTTCTTTTTATTTATTTTGACTGAAATTATGTTGGGTTTCTTAAATTGATGGATTCATGTCTTCCATTCATCCTGAACAACTCTCAGACAGAGTCTCTTCAGTTATTACCTCTGATTCATCCTCTATTCCATCTTCCTGGGATTCAATTTGACATATTTGACTTTCTCATTCCATCCTCTTTCTTTTAATATTTTCACCCCTCTTCTTTCTCTGCATTTAAAAAAATTTCTTCAGATCTAACTACCAGTTAGCCAATTCTTTCCCCAGCAGAGTCTAATTTCCTATTTAACATATCTGTTAAAAATTAGATCTCAAAAATTATTTTTCTATAAAAAGTTGTGAGACTTTCAAATCTGCCTAGTCATTTATCATATTATTGTTGCTTGCTCATTTGTGATTCTATTTTTTATTTCTATAAACATGTCATGCAAACTTATGTTATATTTGTTAATTCTAATATTTTAACTCCTTGGGGGTCTAAATCAAATAGATCATTGTTTTTGTTTGTGCACATTCATGGTAACTTCTTCCATTTTTTGTCTGTTGCCTGCCTTTTATTATGAATACTTATTGGGTTGATCTTAATCTGTAGGAATACTGGGGCCCTAAATTATGGTTGCTGTCCTTCAGAGAAGATTTTAATTTGCCTCTGCAGGGAAGCCAGGGTGCTCAACCAATTTCGGACTACTTTTTCTCCATTCAAGGGTCCAATCTCATGTAAGAATCTCGGGTTCAGCACCCCAACCCTGCTACTGAACTAAGGCTTTGGTACCATTTCATCAATGATACTGGTATCTGTCTTTGAGTATAACCCTACCTTTTGCCCTTGGCCGCTGACCAGTCCTGCTCTGGTTAAAGTTCACTATTTGAGAGGGAAGTGGGTGGGGAGTGGGGGGGTGTGCAGAGAACTAGGGGAGAAGAAACCTCAGAAATTTCATGTATTTACTGCAAGCCCAGCAATATATTAAAAATTTTATTCAGGATTTGATTTTTTGTAGCTGAAAGGTCATTCAGTGGATCTAGTTGCCTGCACTTGAAGTGGGAGTTACTACTAATTCTTTACTTTTAAAGAAACACACTCTAATTGTCTTGATACCAACAACAACAAAAAAAGCTGGTTATACTAGCACTAACAACATAATCCAAATTAATATTTAAAAATAGAATACAAATCTGAAGAGATACTACATAAGGCTGTCATTGTGTCATTGGGCAAAACAAAAACAAAAACAGTACAACACAAGTTTACAGAGGTCACCATATATCTACAAAGAAATACCAAGCTGAAGGGACAACTAAGGACTAAAATCCAGCCCAAACTATTCTCACCAATCTTTGCACCCTGGCATAGTGCTGAGTCTACCTGGAAGAAGGGGAGCCTTTTTCTAATTTACACAAAGGTACCAAAATGTACTATGGAATTAGGAAGAAAGTAAAATAAACCCTCAAAGACCAAAAATGATGTGAAGTCTGAAATTCGGAGACTCAAGCACAGAAATAACTTGAGAGCTTGAGCTTCTTCTCTGATGGCAACGAGACAAAGTTTAGAGGTTGCCCGATTTGAGAAGTCCAGAAGAAAACCCCTGCATAAACCTGGATTTCAAAGAGCTGTATGCTTACTGAACAAGTGAAATGGGAAAAAATATGCCCTGGGAGAGAAAGACAACACAGAAACTTCTCTGACTTGACTTTAGTGCTAGGTAGAAGGGGTGGAGGCTGAGGGGCCTCAAATCAGGTGTTACATGATTCGCGGCCTAAACACAGACTACCAGTGTGATGTGCAAAACCTCATTCTAAGGAAATAAATAGCTTTGAGTTGATAGCCCCCACCCCTATTTAGTTAATGGACTAAACAATCCAAGTAAAAGACAGAGATGGTCAGGATGGGTTTTAAAAAGGAAGAACCAATTATATGCTGTCTATAAGAGATACAACTTTAAAAATAAAGACTGAGCATAGATTGAAAGTAAAAGAATAAAACAAGATACACCATGCAAACAGTAAGTATAAGAAGGCAATGACTACAGTAATATCAGATAAATTAAATTTCAAGATAAAAAGTATTACCAGAAATAATCAACGGCATTTTGTAGTGAAAAAAGAGTCAATTAATAAGGAAGACATAACAATTATAAATGTCTACCTAGAGCAAAAACTGACAAAATTAAAGGGAGCATAGACAATTCCAGAATCATATTTGAAGATTTAAACAATCTTCTTTCAGCAAATAATAGACACAGGAGTAACACTATCAACTGCCTTGACTTAGTTGCTATTTATAGAATACTATACACAACAATGGCAAAATATATATTCTTTTCAAGTGTACTTGTTATATTATCAGGAGAGACCATATTTTATGCTAGGCCATAAAATAATTCTCAATAAATTTAACAAGACAGGAACTATACAAAAAAGGTCTGTGACAAAGGTAGAATAAATCAGCATTCAAAAACAATAAGATAATTAAAAATCCCTATCATTTGGAAATAAAAAGCACATCTAAATAATCCATGAATAAACAAAGAAATAATGATCAAAATTAGAAAACAGTTTTAACTAAGTGATAATGAAAATAAAACACCAAAATTTGTGAGCAACACCTAAAGCAATGCTTAGAAGGACATTTACAGCTTTAAATGTTTATATTAGAAAAGAAAATTTCTAAAAACCAAAGATCTGCAGTCTCTATCCAAAATTAGAAAGACAAAAAAAAAAAAAAAAAAATCAATTAAATTCCAAAGTAAGTAGAAGGCAGAAAATAATAAAGAAGAATAAAAGCAATGAAATAGAAAATGAACAAATAGAGAAAATCAATGAAACTAAAAGCTCTTTCTTTGAAAAGATCAACAAAATTGATAGATATCTAACTAGGCCAATCAAGGAAAAAAACACAAAAACTATCAATATCATTACAAGGGGTGACAGTGTGATTGTGAAGACCTTGTGGATCACACCCCCTTTATCCAGTGTATGGATGAGTGGAGAAATGGGGATCAAAACTAAAGGACAAATGGGGTGGGATGGGGGGATGATTTGGGTGTTCTTTTTTCACTTTCATTTTTTATTCTTGTTCTGGTTCTTTCTGATGTAAGGAAAATGTTCAGAGATAGATTGTGGTGATGAACGCATAACTATGTTATCATAATGTGGACAGTGGACTGTATATCATGGATGATTGTATGGTGTGTGAATGTATTTCAATAAAACTGAATTTAATAAAAAAAAAACAAAAAAAAACTATCAATATCAAGAATGAAAGAAGGCAAATCATTTCAGATTCTATAAACATTAAAAGAATAATAAGGAACTATTAGGAATAACTTTATTCCAACAAATTTAACAAAAGGGCAAATTCCTTCTGAGATACAAATGACTAATACTGACCCTAGAGAACTGAATAGTCTTACATCAATTAAAGAAATTGAATTAATAATTAAATAAATTCTCCAGGACCAGGGGTTTCTTTCAATGGTGAATTCTATCAAACTCTTAAGGAAGAGATAATATCAATATCAATATCAACACAAACACTTAAAGAAAATACAAGAGGAGGACAATTCTCAAATCATTTTATGAAATGATGAAAAAGCTATTACCCTGTAACCAAAATCAAATTCATCACAAGAGAAGAAAACGAAAGACCAGTATCATTCATGAATATAAAATAACAAAAATTTAGCAAATTTAATCTAACACTTTACAAAAGAACACTATATCGTGACCAACTAGGATATACTCCGGGAATGCAATGTTCTCAATCCAAATACTAGCAAGCTTTTTTGAAGAAATTAATAAACTGATGCTAAAATTAATACAGAAAAGCAAAACAAAACAAAACAAAATAAAACAAACCTAGAACAGCCGAAACTATTTTGAAAAAGAAGAACAAGATTGGAGGATTTACACTACTGATTTGGAGATGTGTTATAAATCTATGGTAACCAAGAGAGTCCAGTATTGGCATAAGGAAAGACACATAGATCGATGGTAAAGAACAGAGCCCAGTAATAGACCGTACTCTTCTATGTCAATTTATTTTTGAAAAAAGTATCACAATAACTAAATGGAGAAAAGACAATCTTTTCAGCAAATGGTACTTGAACAATTGGATAACTGCAGTGGGGGGAGAAACACTTTGACTCTTACCTCATATTCACAAAAAACTTAACCTGAAATGATCATGGACCTAAACATAATGCTAAAATTATTAAATTTCTAGAAGAAAATAAAGAAGAAAGCTAATGTAACATTGGATTAGGCAAGATTCCATGAACAAAAAAGTATAAGCCACAAAAGAAAAAAGAGGTTGGAAAAGTAGACTTCATCAAAATTTAAAACTTGCATCCTTTGAAAGACACAGTTAAGAAAGCAAACCATAGACCAGGAGAAAATATTTGCAAAACACATTTGTAAAAAAGGTCTGGTATATAGACTATATAAAGCAACCCTACAATTCCATATTAAGACTATTTTAAAAATGAAAATCAACCCAATTTAAAAATTGGCAAAAGATTTGAACAGCATTTTGCAAAAGAAGATATATGAATGGTACAAAAGCACATGAAAGATGCTCAACATCATTAATCACCATGGAAATGCAAATGGAAATGGAACTCAGACATTAAGGGGAAGGAAAAATGATACAGACATTTTGTAAAACAATATAGTAGTATTTAACAACATAAAACATACACCGAACATATTACCCAGCAATTCCAGTCTTAAGTATTTACCCAAGAGAAATGAAAACCTAAGTACATACAAAGACTTGTAAGCAACTATTCATAGCACCATTATTCATAGTAGCCAAAAACTGGAAGTGTAACTCTAATGTCCATCAACTAGTGACTAGATTAAAAAACAACAACAACAACAACAAAAAAAAAAACTGTGGTAAAATCATTCTATGGGATACCACACAGAAATAAAAAGAAACAAAACATTTGAATATCAAAAACATTATCATAAGCAAACACAGTCAAACAGAAAGACTACTTATCATATGATTTCACTTACATTACAAAAAAAAAAAAAAAAAGACAAAACCATAGTGACAGAAATCAGGCTAATGGTTGCTTGGGCCAAGGATTGGGTGAGTGGATCAAAGAGCATGAGAAAACTACTTAGGATGAAGGAAATGTTCTCTATCTTGATTGTGGTGGTGGTTACATGACTGCCCATAACTGCTAAATTCATCAAAATGTACACTTAAAAAAAGGAAGAAAAAAGATAACTGCTACTCATCACAAAGGGCTAATATTCCTAAAATATAAAGAGCTCTAAGATATCAATGAGGAAAAAAAAAAACAACAAAACAACAACCCAAGAGAACAATGAGCAAAGGAATGAACAGTTCATTCACAGAAAAGGAAGACTGAATAGCCGTTAAATAAATTTAAACAATGTTTAACCACATGGATAGAAGAAATGCAAACGTTAAACTACACTGAGAAACCATTTTTTCACCTACAGGATTGGCAAGATTCGAAAGCTTGGTAATGTTGTCCTGTGAAGTCAGTATGTGAACACTCTCACAGATCAGTGGCAGGCAAGGAATTGGTATTGCCCTTACAAAGAGCAACTAGGCAGTATTTACAAAAATTAGAAACATTTATCCTTTCACCCCACAGAAATGGCACTTAAGGAAACTTATAGCTATATTTCCATACATGTAAAATGGCACGTATAAAGTTAATCTGTACAGCATCAGCTTTTTTTTTGTTTTTTTTAAGTGTATTTTTTTATATGGGCTGTTATGCACAACCTGTTTTTTCTTGAAACTTTAATATGGTAACATATATAGAGCATAAAATTTGTCATCTTAACTGTTTTTAAGTGTACAATTCAGTGGCATTAATTATATTCACAATGTTGTGCCACCATCGCTAGTATCCATTACCCCAGAAACTCGATACCTATGAAACAATAATTCCCCATTTTAAATGTCCCCTGTCCCATGATAACCTCTCATCTACTTCGCCTCCATGAATTTTTTTTATTCTAGATATTTTATATATGTGGAATCATACAATATTTGAACTTTTGTGTCAGGCTTATTTCACGCAACATAAAGATTTCAAGGTTCATCCAAGTTGCAGCATGTATCAAAACTTCATTCCTTTTTATGGATGAATAATATCCTACTGCATGTGTTAGTGTGTACAAACATCACATTTTGCTTATCCATTCACCTGCTGATAGACACTTGAGTTGTTTCTACCTTCTGGCTATCGTGAATAATACTGCTATAAACATTGGTATACAAGTATCTGTTTGAGTCCCCGTTTTCAATTCTTGGGGTATATATCTAGGTGAGAAACTACTGGATCATATGGTAATTCTATGTTTAACTATTTGAATTACTGTTTTCCACAGTGGCTGTACCATTTTATATTCCCATCAGTAATGCATGAGGGTTCCAATTTCCCCCATCCTCTCCAATACTTGTTTTCATTTTTATGTTAATAACAGCCACACTATTGCATCTGAGGTGGTACCTCACTGTGGTTTTGATTTGTACTTCCCTAACGCCTAATGATGTTGGGCTTGTTTTCATGTGCTTATTGGCCATTTGTGTATTTTCTTTGGAGAAATGTCTATTCAAGCCCTTTGTCCATTTTAGAATTGGACTGTCTTTTTCTTGTGTTGCAAGAATATTTTATATATTCTGGATATTAAACTCTTACCAGTTATAAGATCTGCATCTATTTTTCCTACCCTATCGGTTCTTTTCACTTTCTTGATAATGTCCTTTGATACACAAAAGTTTTTAATTTTTTGAAGTCTAAGTACCCATCTTTTCTTTTGTTGACCATATTTTTGGTAACACAACTAAGAATCCATCGCCAAATTCAAAGTTATAACCATCCTCCTACATTTTAAGTTTTATTTTTTTAACTCATATCAGGTCACTGATCCATTTTGGGTTAACATTCATATACGATGTGATGTAGACTCCAACTGCATTGTTTTACATGTGGGAATCTAGTTTTCCCAGCAGTGTTTGTTGAAGAGACTATTCTTTCCCAACGTACAGAAATAGTTTTAGAAGCAGAAGATTGCAAAGAACTCAAATGTATACAAATAGTGGAAGGAATGGGTAAATAAATTATGATACCTTCAAACAATAAAATAATATGCATTTATTTAAAAAAAGAATTTTCTATTGTCTGATTTGGAAATAACTAAAAAATACATTAATACATTGTTAAATTAAAAAAAAAGGAGTAGAAGAACAGTGACTGTGGTATGCCACATTCTATGAAAATAAGGAGTGATAAGAATTTATATATTTATAATTGTATATTCATATAGGAACTCTGGAAAGACATGAAAAGTAGTAAATATAGCTACTTGTTGGGGTGAAGAATGGAAGGACATAGTATAGGATTGGGACAGAACACATTTCTTATTTTTTATTCTTTGACAATGGAAATATATTCCCTCTTCAAATAAATTAGGTAAATTAATTAAAATAAAATTTGATGTGAAAAGAACTAAGAATTTCTGCTGATCAGAAGACACACTAAATGATGTCACAAACTTTGAGATGGTATTTAAAACTCAGATAATTAAAGGATTAGTATTAAAAAATTAGTGAGTTCCTACAAAATGGTAAGAAAAAGACAAATAATTCAATGGTTGGGGAAAATGAAAAAAAGACACAAACATACATTTCACCTATGACACAAGTAACAGTCAAAAAACTTGAAACAATGCAAAATTTCACTAGTAATAGGGAAGTGCAAATTGTAATTCCCATGAGATATTACCTCAACTAGACTGACCAAAATTTAAGTATAATATTAGAGAGCTGTTGACAAGGATGTAGATCAGAGGTCAGCAATCTAAGGCTTGTTGGCCAGCTGCCTATAATTATAAATAAAGTTTTACTGGAACAGAGCCAAGTCCATTAATTTATAAGCTAACATGTAGCTACAATGGCACAGTTGAGAAGTTACAACATGTATGACTCACAAGTCTCAAACATCTACTATGTGATACTTTAAGAAAAAGTTTGCCAATTCCTGATGGAGATAGATGAGAACTCTTGAATACTGGTAGCGGGAATATAAAGTAGCACAATGTTTTGTAAAATAATTTGGGGATTAGCTGCTAAAGGTGAAGACGTAGGGGAAATATATTCCAATTTTTACAGTGGTACTGATTATATTAGCAAAAACCAAAAAAAAAAAAAAAAACCACAAACACATGCTGATGAGAACGTACAAATAAATTGTGGTATATTCAAACAGAATAGTGCATGGGAGTGAAAATGAATGAACTATCAATATTAACTTGCAAAAATGCAATAGAAAGAAAAAAATAAATCAAGTTGTAGAGGAATAAATCCAGTATGGTTTCACTTGTATAAAGTTCAGAAATATGGAAAACTGTATAATATTTATACAATATATGCATATGTAGTAAACTATCGAGAAAAGGTATAAATTGATAAACTCAAAATTCAAGACTGTAGTCACCATCTTCTGGTAAGAAAGGGGATAGTTTTGGAATGAGGACAAAGAAAGATTAAAAATTACTGGTACTGATTTATTCTTTAAGCTAGATGATGGTGTTTGTTACTGGTGTTCTCTATGTCTCACTTTCTCTCTCTCTCACTATATATATATATACACATATATACACACATATCTTTTTTGTATGTATTTGATACTTAATAATTTTCAAAACTCTACTAAAAAAAGAAGTCAATCATGAATAGAGTAAACGCCACAGGAAATATTTCTCTCCCACTGAATTTATAAATAATGAGATTCCAATAAAAGAGAGAGAACATTTAAAGTAGAGAAGGTTAACTATTCCACAATCTAGCCTCTCAGCAATGTTGTGTAACTCAAAAAAGGATAGATAAATAAATAGATAGAAAGCAAAAAAGATGATAGAAGATAGATAATCAAAGGCATTTTAGGATGGTATTATGCAAATGTGAGGAAGATCTTTTTTATGAAGTTTTTTTAAAGAGTTAAGATGGGAAATATTTGGAAGTAAATATGATTATCATTGGCGGGGCAAGATGGCAGACTGGTGAGCTGTAAGTTTTAGTTACTCCTCCAGGAAAGTAGGTAAAAAGCCAGGAACTGCGTGGACTGGACACCACAGAGCAATCTGTCTTTGGGCATACTTCATACAACACTCATAAAAACGTGGAACTACTGAGATCAGCGAAATCTGTAAGTTTTTGCGGCCAGGGGACCCGCGCCCCTCCCTGCCAGGCTCAGTCCCGGGGGAGGAGGGGCTGTCAGCTCCGGGAAGGAGAAGGGAGAACTGCAGTGGCTGCTCTTATCGAAAACTCATTCTACTGATTCAAACTCCAACCATAGATAGACTGAGACCAGACACCAGAGACTCTGAGAGCAGCCAGCCCAGCAGAGAGGAGACAGGCATAGAAAAAAAACAACACGAAAAACTCCAAAATAAAAGCAGAGGATTTTTGGAGTTCTGGTGAACACAGAAAGGGGAAGGGCGGAGCTCAGGCCTTGAGGCGCATATGCAAATCCCGAAGCAAAGCTGATCTCTCTGCCCTGTGCACCTTTCCTTAATGGCCCTGGTTGCTTTGTCTATTAGCATTTCAATAACCCATTAGATCTCTGAGGAGGGCCGTGTTTTTTTTTTTGTTTTTTTTTTAAATCCTTTTTGCTTTTTCTAAAACAATTACTCTAAGAAGCTCAACACAGAAAGCTTCAAAGAATTGCAGTTTGGGCACGTCAAGTCAAGAGCAGAACTAAGAGAGCTCTGAGACAAAAGGCAATAATCCAGTGGCTGAGAAAATTCACTAAACAACACAACTTCCCAAGAAAAGGGGGGTGTCCGCTCACAGCCACCATCCTGGTGGACAGGAAACACTCCTGCCCATCGCCAGCCCCATAGCCCAGAGCTGCCCCAGACAACCCAGTGTGACGGAAGTGCTTCAAATAACAGGCACACACCACAAAACTGGGCGTGGACATTAGCCTTCCCTGCAACCTCAGCTGAATGTCCCAGAGCTGGGAAGGTGGAGCAGTGTGAATTAACAAAGCCCCATTCAGCCACCATTTGAGCAGACTGGGAGCCTCCCTACACAGCCCAGCAGCCCAGAACTGCCCTGGGGGGACGGCACTCACCTGTGACATAGCACAGTCATCCCTCAACAGAGGACCCGGGGTGCACAGCCTGGAAGAGGGGCCCACTTGCAAGTTTCAGGAGCCATACGCCAATACCAAAGACTTGTGGGTCAGTGGCAGAGACAAACTGTGGCAGGACTGAACTGAAGGATTAGACTATTGCAGCAGCTTTAAAACTCTAGGATCATCAGGGAGATTTGATTGTTAGGGCCACCCCACCTCCCCGACTGCCCAGAAACACGCCCCACATACAGGGCAGGCAACACCAACTACACACGCAAGCTTGGTACAACAATTGGGCCCCACAAGACTCACTCCCCCACTCACCAAAAAGGCTAAGCAGGGGAGATCTGGCTTGTGGAGAACAGGTGGCTCGTGGACGCCACCTGCTGGTTAGTTAGAGAAAGTGTACTCCACGAAGCTGTAGATCTGATAAATTAGAGATAAGGACTTCAATAGGTCTACAAACCCTAAAAGAACCCTATCAAGTTCAGCAAATGCCACGAGGCCAAAAACAACAGAAAATTATAAAGCATATGAAAAAACCAGATGATATGGATAACCCAAGCCCAAGCACCCAAATCAAAAGACCAGAAGAGACACAGCACCTAGAGCAGCTACTCAAAGAACTAAAGATGAACAATGAGACCATAGTACGGGATATGAAGGAAATCAAGAAGACCCTAGAAGAGCATAAAGAAGACATTGCAAGAGTAAATAAAAAAATGGATGATCTTATGGAAATTAAAGAAACTGTTGACCAAATTAAAAAGATTCTGGACACTCATAGTACAAGACTAGAGGAAGTTGAACAACGAATCAGTGACCTGGAAGATGACAGAATGGAAAATGAAAGCATAAAAGAAAGAATGGGGAAAAAAATTTAATAACTCGAAATGGACCTCAGGGATATGATAGATAATATGAAACGTCCAAATATAAGACTCATTGGTGTCCCAGAAGGGGAAGAAAAGGGTAAAGGTCTAGGAAGAATATTCAAAGAAATTGTTGGGGAAAACTTCCCAAATCTTCTAAACAACATAAATACACAAATCATAAATGCTCAGTGAACTCCAAATAGAATAAATCCAAAAAAAACCCACTCCGAGACATATACTGATCACACTGTCAAACATAGAAGAGAAGGAGCAAGTTCTGAAAGCAGCAAGAGAAAAGCAATTCACCACATACAAAGGAAACAGCATAAGACTAAGTAGTGACTACTCAGCAGCCACCATGGAGGCAAGAAGGCAGTGGCACGATATATTTAAAATTCTGAGTGAGAGGAATTTCCAGCCAAGAATAGTTTATCCAGCAAAGCTCTCCTTCAAATTTGAGGGAGAGCTTAAATTTTTCACAGACAAAGAAATGCTGAGAGAATTTGCTAACAAGAGACCTGCCCTACTGGAGATACTAAAGGGAGCCCTACAGACAGAGAAACAAAGACAGGACAGAGAGACTTGGAGAAAGGTTCAGTACTAAAGAGATTCGGTATGGGTACAATAAAGGATATTAATAGAGAGAGGGAAAAATATGGCAAACATAATCCAAAGGATAAGATGGCCGATTCAAGAAATGCCTTCACGGTTTTAACGTTGAATGTAAATGGATTAAACTCCCCAATTAAAAGATATAGATTCGCAGAATGGATCAAAAAAAATGAACCATCAATATGTTGCATACAAGAGACTCATCTTAGACACAGGGACACAAAGAAACTGAAAGTGAAAGGATGGAAAAAAATATTTCATGCAAGCTACAGCCAAAAGAAAGCAGGTGTAGCAATATTAATCTCAGATAAAATAGACTTCAAATGCAGGGATGTTTTGAGAGACAAAGAAGGCCACTACATACTAATAAAAGGGGCAATTCAGCAAGAAGAAATAACAATCGTAAATGTCTATGCACCCAATCAAGGTGCCACAAAATACATGAGAGAAACACTGGCAAAACTAAAGGAAGCAATTGATGTTTCCACAATAATTGTGGGAGACTTCAACACATCACTCTCTCCTATAGATAGATCAACCAGACAGAAGACCAATAAGGAAATTGAAAACCTAAACAATCTGATAAATGAATTAGATTTAACAGACATCTACAGGACATTACATCCCAAATCACCAGGATACACATACTTTTCTAGTGCTCACGGAACTTTCTCCAGAATAGATCATATGCTGGGACATAAAACAAGCCTCAATAAATTTAAAAAGATTGAAATTATTCAAAGCACATTCTCTGACCACAATGGAATACAATTAGAAGTCAATAACCATCAGAGACTTAGAAAATTCACAAATACCTGGAGGTTAAACAACACACTCCTAAACAATCAGTGGGTTAAAGAAGAAATAGCAAGAGAAATTGCTAAATATATAGAGACGAATGAAAATGAGAACACAACATACCAAAACCTATGGGATGTAGCAAAAGCAGTGCTAAGGGGGAAATTTATAGCACTAAACGCATATATTAAAAAGGAAGAAAGAGCCAAAATCAAAGAACTAATGGATCAACTGAAGAAGCTAGAAAATGAACAGCAAACCAATCCTAAACCAACTACAAGAAAAGAAATAACAAGGATTCAAGCAGAAATAAATGACATAGAGAACAAAAAAACAATAGAGAGGATAAATATCACCAAAAGTTGGTTCTTTGAGAAGATCAACAAGATTGACAAGCCCCTAGCTAGACTGACAAAATCAAAAAGAGAGAAGACCCATATAAACAAAATAATGAATGAAAAAGGTGACATAACTGCAGATCCTGAAGAAATTAAAAAAATTATAAGAGGATATTATGAACAACTGTATGGCAACAAACTGGATAATGTAGAAGAAATGGACAATTTCCTGGAAACATATGAACAACCTAGACTGACCAGAGAAGAAATAGAAGACCTCAACCAACCCATCACAAGCAAAGAGATCCAATCAGTCATCAAAAATCTTCCCACAAATAAATGCCCAGGGCCAGACGGCTTCACAGGGGAATTCTACCAAACTTTCCAGAAAGAACTGACACCAATCTTACTCAAACTCTTTCAAAACATTGAAGAAAATGGAACACTGCCTAACTCATTTTATGAAGCTAACATCAATCTAATACCAAAACCAGGCAAAGATGCTACAAAAAAGGAAAACTACCGGCCAATCTCCCTAATGAATATAGATGCAAAAATCCTCAACAAAATACTTGCAAATAGAATCCAAAGACACATTAAAAAAATCATACACCATGACCAAGTGGGGTTCATTCCAGGCATGCAAGGATGGTTCAACATAAGAAAAACAATCAATGTATTACAACACATTAAAAACTCGAAAGGGAAAAATCAATTGATCATCTCAATAGATGCTGAAAAAGCATTTGACAAAATCCAACATCCCTTTTTGATAAAAACACTTCAAAAGGTAGGAATTGAAGGAAACTTCCTCAACATGATAAAGAGCATATATGAAAAACCCACAGCCAGCATAGTACTCAATGGTGAGAGACTGAAAGCCTTCCCTCTAAGATCAGGAACAAGACAAGGATGCCCGCTGTCACCACTGTTATTCAACATTGTGCTGGAAGTGCTAGCCAGGGCAATCCGGCAAGACAAAGAAATAAAAGGCATCCAAATTGGAAAAGAAGAAGTAAAACTGTCATTGTTTGCAGATGATATGATCTTATATCTAGAAAACCCTGAGAAATCAACGATACACCTACTAGAGCTAATAAACAAATTTAGCAAAGTAGCAGGATACAAGATTAACGCACATAAGTCAGTAATGTTTCTATATGCTAGAAATGAACAAACTGAAGAGACACTCAAGAAAAAGATACCATTTTCAATAGCAACTAAAAAAATCAAGTACCTAGGAATAAACTTAACCAAAGATGTAAAAGACCTATACAAAGAAAACTACATAACTCTACTAAAAGAAATAGAAGGGGACCTTAAAAGATGGAAAAATATTCCATGTTCATGGATAGGAAGGCTAAATGTCATTAAGATGTCAATTCTACCCAAACTCATCTACAGATTCTATGCAATCCCAATCAAAATTCCAACAACCTACTTTGCAGACTTGGAAAAGCTAGTTATCAAATTTATTTGGAAAGGGAAGATGCCTCGAATTGCTAAAGACACTCTAAAAAAGAAAAACGAAGTGGGAGGACTTACACTCCCTGACTTTGAAGCTTATTATAAAGCCACGGTTGCCAAAACAGCATGGTACTGGCACAAAGATAGACATATAGATCAATGGAATCGAATTGAGAATTCAGAGATAGACCCTCAGATCTATGGCCGACTGATCTTTGATAAGGCCCCCAAAGTCACCGAACTGAGCCATAATGGTCTTTTCAACAAATGGGGCTGGGAGAGTTGGATATCCATATCCAAAAGAATGAAAGAGGACCCCTACCTCACCCCCTACACAAAAATTAACTCAAAATGGACCAAAGATCTCAATATAAAAGAAAGTACCATTAAACTCCTAGAAGATAATGTAGGAAAACATCTTCAAGACCTTGTATTAGGAGGCCACTTCCTAGACTTTACACCCAAAGCACAAGCAATAAAAGAGAAAATAGATAAATGGGAACTCCTCAAGCTTAGAAGTTTCTGCACCTCAAAGGAATTTCTCAAAAAGGTAAAGAGGCAGCCAACTCAATGGGAAAAAATTTTTGGAAACCATGTATCTGACAAAAGACTGATATCTTGCATATACAAAGAAATCCTACAACTCAATGACAATAGTACAGACAGCCCAATTATAAAATGGGCAAAAGATATGAAAAGACAGTTCTCTGAAGAGGAAATACAAATGGCCAAGAAACACATGAAAAAATGTTCAGCTTCACTAGCTATTAGAGAGATGCAAATTAAGACCACAATGAGATACCATCTAACACCGGTTAGAATGGCTGCCATTAAACAAACAGGAAACTACAAATGCTGGAGGGGATGTGGAGAAATTGGAACTCTTATTCATTGTTGGTGGGACTGTATAATGGTTCAGCCACTCTGGAAGTCAGTCTGGCAGTTCCTTAGAAAACTAGATATAGAGCTACCATTCGATCCAGCGATTGCACTTCTCGGTATATACCCGGAAGATCAGAAAGCAGTGACACGAACAGATATCTGCACGCCAATGTTCATAGCAGCATTATTCACAATTGCCAAGAGATGGAAACAACCCAAATGTCCTTCAACAGATGAGTGGATAAATAAAATGTGGTATATACACACGATGGAATACTACGCGGCAGTAAGAAGGAACGATCTGGTGAAACATATGACAACATGGATGAACCTTGAAGACATAATGCTGAGCGAAATAAGCCAGGCACAAAAAGAGAAATATTATATGCTACCACTAATGTGAACTTTGAAAAATGTAAAACAAATGGTTTATAATGTAGAATGTAGGGGAACTAGCAGTAGAGAGCAATTAAGGAAGGGGGAACAATAATCCAAGAAGAACAAATAAGCTATTTAACGTTCTGGGGATGCCCAGAAATGACTATGGTCTGTTAATTTCTGATGGATGTAGTAGGAACAAGTTCACTGAAATGTTGCTATATTATGTAACTTTCTTGGGGTAAAGTAGGAACATGTTGGAAGTTAAGCAGTTATCTTAGGTTAGTTGTCTTTTTCTTACTCCCTTGTTATGGTCTCTTTGAAATGTTCTTTTATTGTATGTTTGTTTTCTTTTTAACTTTTTTTTTCATACAGTTGATTTAAAAAAGAAGGGAAAGTTAAAAAAAAAAAAAAAAAAGAAAAAAGACAAACAAGGAAAAAAAAAAAAAAGATGTAGTGCCCCCTTGAGGAGCCTGTGGAGAATGCAGGGGTATTCGCCTACCCCACCTCCATGGTTGCTAACATGACCACAGACATAGGGGACTGGTGGTTTGATGGGTTGAGCCCTCTACCATAAGTTTTACCCTCGGGAAGACGGTTGCTGCAAAGGAGAGGCTAGGCCTCCCTGTATTTGTGCCTAAGAGTCTCCTCCTGAATGCCTCTTTGTTGCTCAGATGTGGCCCTCTCTCTCTGGCTAAGCCAACTTGAAAGGTGAAATCACTGCCCTCCCCCCTACGTGGGATCAGACACCCAGGGAAGTGAATCTCCCTGGCAATGTGGAATATGACTCCCAGGGAGGAATGTAGACCTGGCACCATGGGACGGAGAACATCTTCTTGACCAAAAGGGGGATGTGAAAGGAAATGAAATAAGCTTCAGTGGCAGAGAGATTCCAAAAGGAGCCGAGAGGTCACTCTGGTGGGCACTCTTATGCACACTTTAGACAACCCTTTTTAGGTTCTAAAGAATTGGGGTAGCTGGTGGTGGATACCTGAAACTATCAAACTACAACCCAGAACCCATGAATCTCGAAGACAGTTGTATAAAAATGTAGCTTATGAGGGGTGACAATGGGATTGGGAAAGCCATAAGGACCAAACACCACTTTGTCTAGTTTATGGATGGATGTGTAGAAAAGTAGGGGAAGGAAACAAACAGACAAAGGTACCCAGTGTTCTTTTTTACTTCAATTGCTCTTTTTCACTCTAATTATTATTCTTGTTATTTTTGTGTGTGTGCTAATGAAGGTGTCAGGGATTGATTTAGGTGATGAATGTACAACTATGTAATGGTACTGTAAACAATCGAAAGTACAATTTGTTTTGTATGACTGCGTGGTATGTGAATATATCTCAATAAAATAAAAAAAAAAAAAAAAAAGTAAATGAACAATGTGGGGGAGGGGAATGGGATGTTTAAAAAAAAAGAAGGTAAAGTTAAAAAAAAAAAAAAAAAAGAAAAAAGACAAACAAGGAAAAAAATAAAAAAAGATGTAGTGCCCCCTTGAGGAGCCTGTGGAGAATGCAGGGGTATTCGTCTACCCCACCTCCATGGTTGCTAACATGACCACAGACATAGGGGACTGGTGGTTTGATGGGTTGAGCCCTCTACCATAAGTTTTACCCTCGGGAAGACGGTTGCTGCAAAGGAGAGGCTAGGCCTCCCTGTATTTGTGCCTAAGAGTCTCCTCCTGAATGCCTCTTTGTTGCTCAGATGTGGCCCTCTCTCTCTGGCCAAGCCAACTTGAAAGGTGAAATCACTGCCCTCCCCCCTACGTGGGATCAGACACCCAAGGAAGTGAATCTCCCTGGCAATGTGGAATATGACTCCCGGGGAGGAATGTAGACCCGGCATCGTGGGATGGAGAACATCTTCTTGACCAAAAGGGGGATGTGAAAGGAAATGAAATAAGCTTCAGTGGCAGAGAGATTCCAAAACGAGCCGAGAGATCACTCTGGTGGGCACTCTTACGCACACTTTAGACAACCTTTTTTAGGTTCTAAAGAATTGGGGTAGCTGGTGGTGGATACCTGAAACTATTAAACTACAACCCAGAACCCATGAATCTCGAAGACAGTTGTATAAAAATGTAGCTTATGAGGGGTGACAGTGGGATTGGGAATGCCATAAGGACCAAACTCCACTTTGTCTAGTTTATGGATGGATGTGTAGAAAAGTAGGGGAAGGAAACAAACAGACAAAGGTACCCAGTGTTCTTTTTTACTTCAATTGCTCTTTTTCACTCTAATTATTATTCTTGTTATTTTTGTGTGTGTGCTAATGAAGGTGTCAGGGATTGATTTAGGTGATGAATGTACAACAATGTAATGGTACTGTAAACAATCGAAAGTACAATTTGTTTTGTATGACTGCGTGGTATGTGAATATATCTCAATAAAATGATGATTAAAAATAAATAAATAAATAAATAAATAAATAAATAAAAAATATGATTATCATTGCCTACCAAACTCACATTCCAACACAAGAAAAAAAAAACAAATATGGAAAAAAAAATTCTAGAAGCATAAAGTGCCTCCTATTGAAAATATTAAAAGCTATTTCTAATCCCATAAGTCATCTAAAAAAAAATTCTAAAAAATATATTTATTTACAATATTTACATATTACTATGTACCTGAAAAAATTTAAAGGTATATTCAGAAATAAATACCTACTTTCTCAATAATAGATAAAGAGAAAAAAGATGAAGAAATTGAGAAATTAAAAAATAATAATCAAATAAGACCATAAAGATTAATACAAATGAAAAATGATGAGATCTTATTCAATTTTTAACTAGGCTGAAATTTGGCTCTTAATCTTCAGTCAGCTACAGCAAAGAAGGAAACATAATTAGTGAAAAGGTAGTTACAAGTTAACAAAACATCTGCTTAAGGATCATTATCAGCTTTTCTTAAAAATGATTCTAGAGAGAAATATTTCCTGTTAAATCTTTTAAAGGGGATCTGAACATAAACCACTAACGCACCAAAATACCCAGAAGGTTAATAAAATTAATACTTCATAAGGGCCCAGAAGTGGGGGGAAATACATAAAAAATGATCTGGAGTAAAATTATAAAATGAAATGATTAATGATGCTAGTTAAATTTCAACATAATACTCACATAATAGCCATATAAAATTCACTGACCTTCCTGAATTGCCATATCCACAGTTCTACCAGAAGCTGAGTGTAGAAGTTTTTGGTAATTCTGTGCATTTTGGTCAAACAACTGTACAAGAAGAGTGCATGTCTTTTCATATTCACATCTGCTGACAGTGAACAACTGCTCAAGCTGCTGGAACACAGTAGCAGTATCATCCAGTGGATCATCTAAATTATCTCTACAAACATAAGACCAAGTTTACAGTAACATTAGAGTATAATGTTCCTTTTTCATCACAAATTAACTTTACTCTGTTAAAAAACTCTATGACAGATAAAGAAATAAAAGAAATGGATTGAAAAGGAAGAAATAAAACTGTCTATATTTGAAGATGACATATTTATCTAAATAAGAAATACTAGAGATGACAATACAATTAGAAGTTAATAATAGAGGGGCATATAGGAAAGAAATACATACCTATTGCAAAGTATATACTACAGTTAGTAGTATTTAAATGTTCTTTCATAAACAGAAACAAATGTACTATACCAACACCACGAGTCAACAATTGAGGGGGGTTGGTTAGGGATATGGGAGGATTTGAGTTTCCTTTTTTTTTTTTTTTTTCCCTTTTTCATCTTTCACTTTATTTCCTGTATGGAGTAATGAAAAGGTTCTAAAAATTGAACAAAAATTAAGTGTGGTGATGGCTGCACAGCTGTATGAGGGTACCACGGGCAACTGATTGTACACTTTGGATCTCTGGATAATTGTATGGTATCTGAACAATCTCAGTAAAAATTAAAAAAAAAAAAAAAGAAATACTGAAAAAAACAAAAAAGCTACTAAAACTAACAGATTAGCTTATCAAGGTTACAGGATACATGTCAATATACAAAATTCAATTATATTTCTGTATACTAGCAATGAACAATTGGAAATTGAAATTTAAAAAACAGTATCATACAAAGGCACAAGGAAACATGAAATCTAATAAAATCTAAATGCACGTGGGATATGAATTCTGAAAATTATGACACTGATGAAGGAAGTCAAAGAATATTCAAATAAATGGAGACAGAGATGTTTATGAACTGAAAGACTCAGTATTGTTGAGATGTCCCCCCAAACTAATGTATACATTCAATGCAATCCAGAATTATTTTTAATACCATTTTATTAAGATATATTCAAACATCATAAAATCCATTCAAAGTATACAATGTCTCACAGTATCATAATATAGTTGTGCATTCATTGCTATAAAAAATTTTAGAACATTTCATTAGTCCAAAATAAAGAAAAAAATAAAAATAAAAAAAGAACACCCAAAACATCCTATCCACTTAATCTCCCTGTTATTTATGTAATTTTTTGTCTTTATTTTATTACCCATCTGCCCATACACTGTATAAAGGGAGTGCCAGTCACAAGGTTTCCACAATCACATGGTCACACGACAAAAGCTATATAGTTATAAAATCATCATCAACAATCAAGACTACTGAATTACAGTTCAACAGATTCAGGTATTTCCATCTAGCTATTCAAATACACTAGAAACTAAAAAGAAAAATCTATATAATGCATAAGAATAACCTCCAGAATGACCTCTCAACTCTATTTGAAATCTCTTAGCCATGGGAACTATTTTGTTTCATTTCTTTCCACCCTTTTGGTCAAAAAGGCATTCTCAATCCCATGATGACAGGGCCAGGCTCATCCCTGGGAGTCCTATCCCATGTTACCAGGGAGACTTACACCCCTGAGAGTCATGTCCCACGTAGGGGAGAGGGTAGTGAGTTTATCTGCAGAATTGATGGAGAGAAGCCACATTTGAGCAACAAAAGAGATTCTCTGGGGGTGACTCTTAGGCGTAACTATACGTAGGCTTAGCTTCTCCTTTGCAGGAATAAGTTTCGTAAGGGTAAGCCTCAAGATCAAGGGCTTGACTTACTAAACTGGGAGTCCCAAATGCTTGCGAGAATATCAGAAAGTCCCCAGGTAGGGAAGTTTAATATTTTCATATTTTCCCCCAGTCCGTCAAGGGGACTTTGCAAATACTTTTTGATTTTTTGCCCAAAATACTCTGGAATGTATTGGGGTATTACATTAACCTGTAGAGAATAGCAAGATCTTATTCCCATTTCTAGGTTCCATGTAACTATGTTGTTGAAATAAACTGACCGTACATGTTAAATTAGACAGTGTGCTAAAGAAAATATAAATTTTGTACCAAATAAACATCTCTTAAATCACAGTTAAAACTCAGGAATAGATGTGACTCCCCTAAGACCTTACAATCTAGGAACCTTTGCAATAAGCCTTACTGAACATTCTGTACGCCTGCATCGTTGACTGTCCAATCTCTGCCCATGTTCTATCCCAATAACCTCTACTCTTGAATTCAATTCTCAGCATTTGCTCATTATAGCTAGTTTATGTTAGTGAGGCCTTACATTATTTGTCCTTACATTTCTGGCTTATTTCACTCAACACAATGTACTCAAGGTTCATTCACCTAGTTGCATGCCTCACAATGTCATTCCTTCCTGCAGCTACTCAATATTCCATTATATATATATACCACAGTTCGCCCTTCCACTTACCTGTCAATGTGCCCACAGGCCACTTCTGTCCATTGCAGATCATGGATACTGCCGCCTTAAACACCAGGGTGCAAATTCCTATTCATGTCCCTGCTTTCAGGTCTTCCAAGTATATGCCAAATAACAGGGTTGCAAGATCATATGGCAACCCTATATTTAGCCTCCTGTGGTACCATCACAATACCCTCCAGAGGGGCTGCACCATTCTACTTCCTTAATAACCGTGAATAAATAGGTATCTCTCTCTCTCTCCATCTTCTCCAGCACCTGCATCCATCTTTCTGTTTATTTTTTAAACACTTTTATTCACACACCATACAATCTATCCTAAATGAATAATCAATAGCTCCCCGTATAATCACAGTTATGCATTCACCACCACAATCCATATGAGAACATTCCATTTTTTTCTGCAAAGAATGAGGAAGGTGGAAAAAAATAAAGAATAAAAAAATAAAAAAGGAGAAACAATAACAAGAATCCTATACTCCTCCCTTATATCCCCATCTATTAGCCTTGTTATATTACCTTTGTTACAATTAATGGAAGAATACAATGTTACTGTTAAGTATAGACCCTACTTTGCATTGACTGTATTTTTTTGCATATACCATCCCATTTTCAATACCTTGCAATGTTCATATTCACTTGTTCTTCCTCATGTGAAAACTTTCTTATATTTCAACATTTAATCACCACCACATTGTCCACTCTAGGATTTGCTAAGTTACACAGTCCCAGTTTTTATCATGGCATTCCTTCTGGTGTCATACATCCCCTTAGCTTTCCCCTTTCAACCAAACTCACACTCAGCTTTGTTCAGTATTCTTACAATATTGTGCTACCTTCATGCAGTATTGTGCTATCCATTTCTGGGTCTTTTCAGTCTTTCCTGTTGACATTCTGTACTCCTTCAGCATCAAATGTCCGATCTCCACCCTCTTTCTACCTTCTGAAACCTGTGTTCTTAACTTTAATTCTGAGTTTGCTCATTATAGTTAGTTCATATTAGTAAGACCATATATTATTTGTCCTTTTATTTCTGGATAATTTCGCTCAACACAATGCCTCAAGATTGATCTATGTTGTTGCATGCATCACGACTTTATTCTGCATTGCAGATGCATTAATATTCCATTGTATGTATATACCACAGTTTGTTTATCCACCCATCTGCTGATGCACCTTTGGGCTGTTTCCATGTCTTGGCAATCATGAATAGTGCTGCAATAAACATTGGTGTACAAATGTCCATTTGTGTCCTAGCCTTCAGTTCCTCCAAGCATATACCTAGTAAAGGGATTGCTGGATCATATGACAATACTATACTGAGCTTCCTGAGGGAACTGCCAAACTTCCTTCCACAGTGGTTGCAGCATTCTACATTTCCACAACAGTGAATAAGTGTACCTCTTTCTCCACATCCTCTCCTACACTTGCAGTTTTCTGTTTTTTTTGATAATGGCCACTCTAGTAGGTGTGAGGTGATGTCTCACTGTGGTTTTGATTTGCATTTCCCTAATGGTTAAGTTGAGCATCTTTTCATGTTTTTGAGCTATTAGTTTTTCCTCTTTGGAAGTGTCTGTGCATGTCATGTGCCCATTTTTAAAGTAGGTTGTTTGTCTTTTTGTTGTTGATTTGGAGGATATCTCTATATATTCTAGACATTAAATGCTTATCTGATATTTGGTTTCCAAATATTGTCTATTACATTGGCTGCTTCTTACTTTCCTGACAAAGTCCTTTGATGCACAAAAGTATTCAGTTTTGAGGAGATCCCATTTATCTATTTCTTCTTTTATTGCTCAGGCTTTGAGTGTAAGGTCTAGGAAACCACCTATCACAAGATCAAGATATTTCCCTTTATTTTCTTCTAAAAGTTTTATGTTCTCAGCTCTAATGTTTAGGACTTTGATCCACTTTGGTTTAATTTTTGTATAAGGTATGAGATAGGGTTCCTCTTTTATTCTTCTGGATATGGATATTCAGTTCTTCAAGCACCATTTGTTGAAGAAACTGCTCTGTCCCAGTTGAAGCAACTTGACCACCTTATCAAAGATCAATTGTCAGTAGATGAGAGGGTCCATTTCTGAACACTCACTTCAATTCCATTGGTCAGTATACCTATCTTTATGCCACTATCATGCTGTTTTGACCACTGTAGGTTTGTAATATGCTTCAAAGTCAGGTAGTGTGAGACATCCCACTTCATTTTTTTTTTTTTTCTCAAGATATTTCTAGCTATCTGGGGCACCTTGCCATTCCAAATAAATTTGATTATTGGATTTTCTATTTCCGCAAAGTAAGTTGCTAAGATTTTAATTACATTGAATCTATTAATCAATTTGGTTAGAATTGAAATCTTAACTATATTTAGTCTTCCAATCCATGAAAATTTTATGTTCTTCCATTTTTTAGGTCTTCCTTTATTTCTTTAAGCAATTTTTTATAGTGTTCTGTGTATATATCTTTTATGTCCTTGGTTAAATTTATTCTAAATATTTGTTTCTTTTGGTAGTATTACAAATGGAATATTTTTTATTTCCCCCTCATACTGCTCCTTACTGGTGTATAGAAACACAACTGATTTTTGTGTTTTGAACTTGTATCCTGCCACTTTGCTGTACTCATTTATTAGTTCTCGTAGCTTTACTGAAGAGTTTTGGGGATTTTCTACATATAGGATCATATCATCTGCAAACACTGAAATTTTTAATTCTTCCTTTCCAATTTGGTCGCCTATTATTTCTTTTTTCTTGCCTAATTGCTCTAGCTAGAACTTTCAGCACAATGTTGAAAAACAATGGTGACAGTGAGCATCCTTGTCTTGTTCCTAATCTTAGAGAGAAAGCTTTCAGTCTTCCCTCATTGAGTATGATGTAAGCGGTGGGTTTTTCATATATTCCCTTTATCATGTTGAGGAATCTTCCTACTATTCCTATCCTTTGAAACGTTTTCATCAAGAAAGGTTGTTGAATTTTGTCAAATGACTTTTCTGCATCAATCAAGATGATCATGTGGTTTTTTTCCTTTGATTTACTGATGTGGTGTATTACATTAATTGTTTTTCTTGTGTTGAAACACCCTTGTATACCTGGAATAAAACCCACTGGGTCATGGTGTATAATTCTTTTAATGTGCTGCTGAATTCGATTTGCAAGTATTTTGTTGAGGATTTTTGAATCTATATTCATTAAAGAGATTAGTCAGTAATTTTCTTTTCTTGTATCTTTGTCTAGCTTTGGTATTAGGGTGATGTTGGCTTCACAGAATGAGTTAGGTAGCTTTCCATCCTCTTCAATTTTTTTGAAGAGTTTGACCAAGATTGGTACTAATCCTTTCTTGAATGCTTGGTAGAATTCACAAGTGAAGCTATCTGGTCCTGGCCTTTTCTTTTTTAGGAGTTTTTGATGACCCATTCAATCTCTTTACTTGTGATTGGTTTGTTGAGGTCTTCTATTTCTTCTCAAGTCAATGTTGGCTGGTCTTTCTTTTCTAGGAAGTTGTCCATTTCATCTAAGTTATCTAGTTTGTTAGCATATATTTGTTCATAATATCCTCTCATTATCTCCTTTATTTCTTTGGGGTCAGTAGTTACACCCCCTCCCATTTCTGATTTTATTTATTTACACCCTCTCTCCTTTTCTTTGTCAGCCTAGCTAAAGGTCCATCGATTTTATTGATTTTCTCAAACAACCAACTTCTGGTTTTATTGATTATCTCTATTGTTTTCATGTTCTCAATTTCACTGTTTTCTGCTCTAATCTTTGTTATTTCCTTCTTTTTGCTTTTGGGTTAGTTTGCCGTTCTTTCTCTAGTTTCTCCAGGTGAGCAGTTAAGTACTTGATTTTTGCTCTTCCATCTTTAATATAGGCATTTAGGGCAATAAATTTCCCCCTCAGCACTGTCTTTGTTGCATTCTAGAAGTTTTATATGTTGGGTTCTCATTTTCATTTGCCTTGAGATATTAACTGACTTCTCCTGTATTTCTTCCTTGACACACTGGTTGTTTAAGAATCTGTTGTTTAGCCTCCATATATTTGTGAATTTTCCAGCCTTCTGCCTGTTACTGATTCGAACCTTCATTTCATAATGATTCAAGAAAGTATTTGTATTATTTTGATCTTTTTAAATTTATTGAGACTTGCTTTGTGACCCAACATGTGATCTATCATTAAGAATGATCATGAGCACTTGAGAAAAATGAGTATGCTGCTGTTTCGGGGTAGAATGTCCTGTAAATGTCTGTTAAGTATAGTTCATTTATCATACTGTTCAAAATCTGTTTCCTTATTAATCCTCTGTCTAGATATTCTAACTGTTGATGAGAGTAGTGTATTGAAGTCTCAGACTATTACTATAGAGATGTCTATTTCTCCCTTCAATGTCGTACAGTGTTTGCCTTGTGTATTTTGGGGCACCTGGCTCAGTGCATAAATATTTATGATTGCTATGTATTCTTGATGAATTGTTCCTTTTATTAATGTATAGTGCTCTTCTTTATCTCTTGAATTGCTTTACATTTTAAGTCCAATTTGTCTGATATAAGTAAAGCTACCCCCACTCTTTTCTTGTTGTTTGTGTGAAGTATTTGTTGTTCTTGTTTGTGTGAAGTATTTTTCCAGCCTTTCACTTTCAACCTATTTTTGTACTTGGGTCTAAAGCGTGTCTTCTGTAGCCAGCATATAGCTAGGTCCTGTTTTTCAGTCTATTCTGCCAGTCTATGTCTTTTGATTCAGGAGTTTAATCCATTATCATTTCATCTTTTTACTATAAAGGCAATACTTTCTTCTACAATTTGGTCTTTTGGATTTTATATCATATCTTTTTTTTCCCTCTCTCTTTTTACCCTTACTGACAATCTTCATTTCTACACTCCTCTCCAAACCTCTCTCTCCTCTTTTTTCCTATCTGCCTGTAATGCTCCCTTTAGTATTTCTTATAGAGCCGGTCTCTTGTTCACAAACTCTCTCAGTGTCTGCCTGAAAATATTTTAAAATCTCTCTCATTTTTTTAATATATATTTTTTATTGAGATTGTTCACAACCATACACTACCCAAAGATCCAAAGTATACAATCAGTTGCCCATGATACCATCATACAGTTGTGCATCTATCACCACAATTAATTTTTTTTCAATTTTTAGAACATTTTCATTACTCCAGAAAATAAATAAAGACAAAAAAAAAGGAAACTCAGATTTTCTCACACCCCTAACCATGCCCCCCTCCAGTACTGATTCATAGTTTTGGTATAGTAAATTAGTTACTGTTGATGAAAGAATGTTAAAATACTACTAACTATAGTATATAGTTTGCAATAGGTATATATTTTTTCCCTAAATGCCTCTCTATTATTAACTTCTAGTTATAGTGTCATGCATTTCTTCTAGTTCATGAGAGGGATTTCTAATATTTGTACAGTTAATCATGGACATTGTCGACCACAAGATTCACTGTTTTATACATTCCCACATTTTAACCTCCAACTTTCCTCTGGTAACATGCATGACCCTGAGCTTACCCTTTCCACCACAGTCACACACCTTTCAGCACTGTTAGTTATTCTCACAACATGCTACCATCATCCCTGTCCATTTCCAAACATTTAAGTTCACCTTGGTTGAACATTTCGCTCATGATAAGCAACCGCTCCCCATTCTTTAACCTCATTCTATATCCTGGTAACTTATACTTCACGTCTACTAGTTTACATATTATAATTAGTTCGTATCAGTGAGACCCTGCAATATTTGCCTTTACGTATCTTACTTCACTCAATATGGTGCCCTCAAGGTTTCTTCATCAACCAATTTCTTTTAAGATGGTTTTGTTCACACACCATACATTCTGTCCTAAATAAATAAACAATCGTTGGCTCCCTGTATAGTCACGTATTTATGTATTCAGCACCATCGCCACTATATATATAAGGACATCTCCATTTCTTCCACAAAGACGGAGGAAGAGTCAAAGAAGGTAGAGAGGCAAAAGAAAAAGAAAAGAGAAAGAGAAAAAACAAAAAAAACAAACAAAAAACAAAACTTGATAGCTAGAAAGCAACAAAAGGAAAGACAGCATTAACATATAGTAGAATATAGTCAGACAGTATCAACAATGCCAGGAATCCCATACCCTTCCCCTATTCCCCACCTGCCAATAAGCATTTAGCTTTGGTATATTGCCTTTGCTATATTAAAGGAAGCATAATACAATGCTTCCATAAATTATAGTCTCTAGTTTGCATTGATTGTATTCTCGCCCCAATCCCACCCTATTTTTAACACCTTGCAATGTTGACATTCATTTGTTCTACCTCATGTAAAAACATATTTTGTACCTTTTATTACAATCATTGAGCACCCTAGGTTTCCCTGAGTTATCTTTGTTCAGTGTACTTACATTGCTGTGCTACTATCTCCCAAAACTGTTTTCCAAACATCTCACTCCTGTCTTTTCCTTTCTGTCTGCAGTGCTTCCTTTAGTGTTTCCTGTAGAGCAGGTATCTTGTTCATAAACTCTGTCACTGCCTGTTTGTCAGAGAACATTTTAAGCTCTCCCTCATATCTGAAGGATAGTTTTGCCAGATATAGGATTCTTGGTTGGTGGTTTTTCTCTTTCAGTATCTTAAATGTATCACACCGTTTTCTTCTTGCCTCCATGGTTTCTACTGAGAAATCTGCACATAGCCTTATCAAGCTTCCTTTGTATGTGATGGATTGCTTTTCTCTTGCTGCTTTCAGGATTCTTTCTTTATCTTTGACATTTGATAATCTGGTTATTAAGTATCTTGGTGTAGTCTTATTCAGATCTATTCTGTTTGGGGTATACGCCACGTTTCTTGGATCCGTAATTTCATGTCTTCCATAAGAGATGGGAAATTTTCATTGATTATTTCCTCTGTTACTGCTTCTGCCCTTTTCCCTTCTCTTCTCCTTCTAGGACACCAATGACATGTACATTCTTGCTTTTCGTTTTATCCTTAAGTTCCCAGAGACATTGCTCATATTTTTCCATTCTTTTCTCCATCTGTTCTTTTGTGTGTAGGCTTTCAGGTGCCTTGTTCTCCAGTTCCTGAGTGTTTTCTTCTGCCTCTTGAGATATGCTGTTGTATGTTTCCAATGTGTCTTTCATCTCTTGTGCTGTGCCTTTCATTTCCATAGATTCTGCCAGTTGGTTTCTTGAACTTTCAATTTCTACCTTATGTATATCCAGTGTTTTCATTATACATTTCAGCTCTTTTGCCATATCTTCCCTAAACTTTTTGAATTGACTTATTATCAGTTGTTTCAATTCCAGTATCTCAGTTGAAGTGTAAGTTTGTCCCTTTGACCGGACCATAACTTCATTTTTCTTAGTGTCAGTTGTAGTTTTCTGTTGTCTAAGCATGGTTTCCTTGGTTATCCCAATCAGGTTTTCCAAGACCAGAACGGGCTCAGGTTCCAGAAGGAAGAAATATTCAGTATCCAGTTTCTCTGAGGGTGTGTCTTAGAAAATTGGTGCACCCTGTGATGCCTCAGGTCACTGTGCTTTTCTGCCCAGCAGGTGGTGCCTGTCAGCCTGTATCTCCAGACTGGTTTAAGAAGGTGTGGCCCATGGCTGTTTTCCCCCAAGCTCTGGGGTCTGGTTCCGAATGGAAGGCAGGTAGTAGAACTGGGCCCTACTCCTTTCCTCTTAGAGAAGATAGACCCCCTAGGGAGAGGTCATTAGCATTTCAATGGTTTCTCTCTTCCTGTGCTAACTCCACCCTTGTCTGGGTCAGAGCACTAGGAACTGAAAATGGCTGAGGCTTTCTCCACTGAGCCGAAACAGGGACAGAAAGTCCCATTCAGGGGTAGTCTGCAGCGACCCTCCACCTCTCTAAGGTCAATCGTCATCCAAAGCCTCTGCCTGCTTGTTGGGGATTCGTAGCTCATAGTGAGCAATCTGTACTCACTAATTAAAACCCCAGCTGGAGCTCAGCTGAGCTATATTCACTTGCTGGGAGAGAGCTTCTCTCTAGCACCATGAGGCTTTGCAGCTTGGACTGTGGGGGGAGGGGTCTCCCGGCTTGGATCCGCAGTTTTTACTTATAGATTTTATGCTCTGATCTCGAGCATTCCTCCCAATTCAGGTTGGTGTATGATGAGTGGATGGTCATGTTTGTCCCCCCACCCCCACCCCCCAGTTATTCTGGATTATTTACTAGTTGTTCCAGGTTTTTTATTAGTTGTTCCAGGGGGACTAACTAGCTTCCACTCCTCTCTATGCCGCCATCTCAGATCCTCTCTACCTCATTTTTGAAGGACAGTTTTGCAGGATATAGAATTATTGGTTGTTAGTTTTTCTCTTTCAGTATCTTCAATACGTCATACCACTGCCTTCTTGCCTGCATGGTTTCTGCTAAGAAATGTGCACATAGTGTTATCGAGCTTCCTTTGTTTGTGATGATCACTTTTCTCTTGGTGCTTTCAGAATTCTGTTTGTTTTTGTCACATGACAATCTTATTAGTAAGTATATTGGAGTAGGTTTATTTGGATCTGTACTGTTTGGGGTACGTTGCACTTCTTGGATCTATAATTTTACATCTTTCATAAGAGTTGGAAAATTTTCAGTGATTAGTCACTATTCTTTTTGCCTCTTTTCCCTTCTCTTCCCCTTCTGAGACACCCATAACCCGTATATTTGTGTACTTCGTGTTGTCGTTAAATTCTCTAAGACCCTGCTCATATTTTTCCATTCTTTTCCCTATCTGTTCTTTGTCTGTAGGACTTCAGATGCAGTATCCCATAGGCCACTAATCCTTTCTTCTGTCTTTCCAAACCTGCTATTCTATGACTCCACTGTGTTTTTTTAATCTCTTCTATTTTGCCTTTCACTTCTGTAAGTTCTTTGTTTTCCAAGCTTTTGAATTCTTCTGTATGATCACTCAGTGTCTTCTTTATATCCTTCATCTTTTTTGCCACATTTTCCTTCAACTCACTGATTTGATTTAGAAGATATGTTTGAACATCTTTAATTAGTTGTTTCAAATCCTGTATCTCATTTGGAGTGTTTATTTGTTCCTTTTGACTGAACCACATCTTCATGCTTCCTGGTATGACTCATGATTTTTTGCTGACATCTAGGCATCTGAGTTCCCTGATTTGTTTATTCTGGAGGTCATTTTTTCTTTTACCTAGGGTTTTCTTGTTGGCTGGCTTTGTTCTCTATGTATTCTTTGGCATTCAGTTCAATTTTTTCTAGACCTCTAGCATAGCTTCTGTTTAGCTGACCAGAATTTTTCAGCTCTTGTTTTTTTTGGTTCTTGCCCTGCCTATATGGGAGTTGTTTTTTGTTTTTGAGGAGGGTCTCCCCAGATATGATGGACCCCAATCAGATTTTCCCAGACAGGACAGGCCCAGGACTCAAGAAAAGGGTATAATCAATATCAAGTTTCCCTGGGGATGAAACTCAGCAGGTTGCCAGTCTATCCTGTGGAGCCTCTTGATTCTGAGCTTTTTCTATCCTGCCCAGCAGATGGTGCTTGTCAGCCGCAGCTCCCCAGAGGCATAACATGGTACGGTGCCTTTAATTCCTAGCAACCCTGCCCCTGCCAGGGGCATGGTTGAGACAGAGGCTGAGGCAGAGGGTGGCCTTAAACTGTGTCTGTTTTCCAGCCCCTGGGGTCTGAATTCTCTGGATGAGAGCCATCACTTGTGCTCAGCCCTGCCCAACCCCCTTTCTTAAGGAAGATACATCCTTCAGGGAATTATCTTCTTCACCCAACTATTTATTTTGACTCTTAGATATTTCTCAACAGTTGGGGCAGTGCTGACAACTGAAAAAGTCTGCTGCCTTCTTTATGCTAAAACAACAACAATAAAAACTCCTTTTCAGACCTCATCCCCAGCCCACTGCTTCACCAATCAGAGCCAGAGTTGGTACCCAGCTCCATGCGCCCCTTTTCTTGGGAACAGCCCTTTTCTAGTATTCTGCACTCAGCCAATTCCAAACACCTCTTTTTTTTGTTTTGTTTTGTTTTTTCCCCGCCTCTTCTCTGCTAGGAGAAACCTCTGGGTTCCTTTTGTGCTTCCTCCAGGTTTATCTGTGCTTGGGCTTGTATTCAGCTGTCCAGATTTGTTAATTAAATCTGCAGTTGGAGCTTGGTTGAGCTACCTTCTCTCACTCCTAGTAGAGACTGGTTCTTTTTCCCATGGGAGAGTTCCAGCTTAGTCTGCAATGCCAGTGGGGGAGGGGAGCCAGCCTCCACAGCTTGGGAGACTTGCTTAAAGTTCTGCGCTGTGATTTTGGCCCTTCTACCCATTCTAGACTGGTGTACAATGTGTATCTGGTCACAGAAGTCCTCCAAACAGTTGTTCCAGACAGTTCCTAGCTATTTACCAACTGCCCTAGAGGACAAAAGAAATTCCTCTAGACTGGTGTACAATGTGTATCTGGTCACAGAAGTCCTCCAAACAGTTGTTCCAGACAGTTCCTAGCTATTTACCAACTGCCCTAGAGGACAAAAGAAATTCCACACCTCCCTATGCCACCACTTTGCCCCACCCTCCCAGTAGATTTTTATAGATGTTGAGAAGCCAATTCTAAAATTTACATGGAAAATAGAACTAGAATAGCCAAATCAACTTTGAAAAAAGAAGAACAATTAGAGGACTCACATCTCCTTATTTCGATGCTTGCTATAAATCTATAGTAATCAAAGACAGGGAACTGGAGTAAAGACTGAATTACATTCTGCAAAAAAACATGTTTAAGTCCTACTCCTCAATACCACAGAATGTGACCTTATTTGGAAATAAGGTCACTGTAGATGGAATTAGACATGTTAAAATGAAGTCACACTGGAACAGGGTGGGCTCTTACTCTAACAGATGTCCTTATCAGAAGAGGAAATTTGTCCACAGACAGACCAAGGCAGAATGCACCATTGTTTGCCAGCAAGTCATAACCAGAAGCTCAGAGGCATGGAATAGATTCTTCCCTACAGACTTTGAAGGACGCATCGCTCTGCTGACACTTTGATTTTGGACTTCTGGCACCCAGAACTGTGAGACAATATGTCTGTTATTTTAAGCCACCCAGTTTGTCGTACTTTGTTATGACAGCCTTGCAGCCTTAGGAAACTAAGACAGACACAGATTAATGAGAATAGGGAGTCCAGAAATAGAGCCACACATACGTGTCAATTAATTTCTGATAACTCAATAGAGAAAGGATAGTCATTTCAACAAACAGTATTGGAATAATTGGACATTCATGCAAAAAAAAATGAATCTCAACCCTTACCTAATATCTATATAAAAATTATCTTGAAATGGATCATAAATCTAAATGTAAATCCTAAATACATAAACTTTCTAGAAGAAGACGTAAAAGAAAATCTCTTTTGACCTTGAGTTAGGCAAATATCTTTTAGATATGAGACCAAAAGTACAATCAGTGAAAGAGAAAATGACAAATTAGACTTCACCAAAACTTAAAACTTCTGCTCCTCAAATATTCTGTTAAGGAAATGAAAAAGCAAGCTATGGAAAAACAATACTGTGGCCCACTCCAAGATGACAGAGTGAAAAGCCTCAGGGCTCCCACAGAAGCTTTAAACAGCCAAAAAGACCTGGCAGCCATCATTTTCAAAGCTCCAGAATACAGCTAAAGGACTGCAGTATCAGTGTGAGCACCAAATAAAGAAAAAGGTTACTTAAAAGAGGCATGATCTTGTGGTCCCCTGGCTGACCCCTACCCCACACTTCACTGGCTTGCCATGATCCTAGTGTGCATCCCTGAACCTGGTTCCAGAGGGAGCAGAGTAACCCTCATGCACATATTGTGAGGATGTATGTCTAGCCCAATTTTGTCTGGTGGTGGCCTGAGGAACTTGTTGATCCAGAAGTTACCTTGCATGTAGACGACAGTTCACAGAGCTATCTTGCCAAGAGATTGCTGGCTGTAGGACATTGTTCTAGTTTGCTACTGCTGCCAAAATGCAAAACACCAGGAATGGACTGGCTTTTATAAAGGGGGTTTATTTGGTTACACAGTTACAGTCTTAAGGCCACAAAGTGTCCAAGGTAGCACATCAGCAATCGGGTAACTTCACTGGAGGATGGCCAAGAAACCTCTGTTAGCTGGGAAGGCACGTGGCTGGCGTCTGCTCCAAAGTTCTGGTTTCAGAATGGCTTTCTCCCAGGACGTTCCTCTCTAGGCTGCAGTTCCTCAAAAATGTCACTCTTAGTTGCACTTGGGATATCTGTCTTCTCTCAGCTTCTCCAGAGCAAGAGTCTGCCTTCAATGGCCTTCTCCAAACTGTCTCCCATCTGCAGCTCCTGTGCTTTCTTCAAAGTGTCCCTCTTGGCTGTAGCTCCTCTTCAAAACGTCACTCACAGCTGCACTGAGTTCCTTCTGTTTGTCAGCTCATTTATATGGCTCCACTGATCAAGGCCCACCCTGAATGAGTGGGGCCACACCTCCATGGAAATAGCTCATCAGAGTAATCACCTACAGTTGGATGGGGCACATTTCCATGCAAACAACCTAATCCAAACGTTCCAACTTAATCCCCACTAATATGTCTGCCCCACAAGATTGCATCAAAGAATATGGCCTTTCAGGAGGACATAATACATTCAAACCAGCACAGACATACAGTGCAGTGCCCAGAACAGTGAGGAAACTTGCAGAGAGAAGAGGGCACATTAGGAACAGTGTAAATGGAATTTCTAGGGCCAAACATGCATGCCCAAGACAAGATGCACATGCATTAAGGGTAAGAGAGGCACCTATGCTTTGAATAGGACTAGAGCTCTTCTCTGAGCTCATCATATGAATAATCTCTGAAGGAAAATACTACTACAGGTTAATCTGTAAATACCAGGTGTGAGGTCCCAGGGCCCCACCCTCTACCCAGTATGATACATGCGGCCACCTACATGACCAGGCAACAGGCTCCTCCTCCCCCAGGGGAGGAAGCATTAAAACTTTCCTCCCCTAATCACTGTCTGCAACCAAATCTCATGAGAAACTCCACTGTCACCAACCTTTATAAGGTCTCCCCCACCCCTTGGCACTCGACTCTCTCTCTCCGCGTAGAATGGTGGAACACTGACTTCACTTTTCTGACCTGTCAAATTCGGAGTACAGAAACAGACCCAGGCATTTACAGTCAATTGATTTTCGACAAGACAGCCAAGTCCACTCAACTGGGACAGAATAGTCTCTTCAATATATGCTGCTTAGAGAACTGAATATGCATATCCAAAATGAAAGAGGACCCCTATCTCACACTATACAAAAATTAACTCAAAATGGATCAAAGACCTAAATATAAGAGTCAGTCAAATAAAACTTCTGGAAGAAAATGTAAGGAAGCATCTTCAAGATCTTGTGGTAGGCAGAGGCTTCTTAGATCTTACACCCAAGCATAAGCAACAAAAGGAAAAATAGATAAATGGGACCTCCTCAATAAAAGAGAATAGTTTTGTGCATCAAAGGACTTTGTCAAAAAAAGTGAAAAGGAAGACTACTAAACAGACAAACCACCCAATTTAAAAATGGGCAAAAGACCCGAATAGACATTTTTCCAAAGAGGAAATACAGATGGCTAAAAAAGCACATGAAAAGATGCTCAACATCACTACCAAGAAAATGCAAATCAAAATTACAATGAGATAGTTTCACACCTACTAGAATGGCCATTATCAAACAAACAGAAAAGTAAAAGTATTGGAGAAGATGTATTTGTTCTCCATTTATTCACTGTGGGTTGGAATGTAGAATGGTGCAGCTGCTTTCTAAGGCAGTTTGGTGGTTCCTCAGGAAGCTAAGTATAGCTTAGCACACGTGGAATATGGCACATAAGCTTTATATCGATGTTAAAACTCTTGATGGTGATTACACAACTGAATATCCTTTTCCATAGTGAATACGCATGGAAGTATTATGTGTTCAAGGATTAAGATATGTACAACCTGTTCTCAAACGTTCAAAAAATAGATAGATAACAGGTAGGTACGTAGGTAGATAGGCAGATAGATAGATACAGATATAGATGATATGATATGACATGATATGATACGATAAGATACGATATGATAGAAAGATGAAATGATATGGCAAAGGTGGCAAGATGTTAAAATTGGTGGATCTTGGCATCTGGTGGGCTGGGGTTATGCAGGAGTTCTCTGTATGGGGTTTGTATTATTTTTGCAACTGCTCTGTATGTTTGAAATTTTCAAACAAAAACCTTAAAAAATTATTTTAAAAAAGGCAAGGTATGGACTGAAAGAAAATATTTGCGGAACAAACATATGAAAAAAACTTGGGACCAAAATATATAGACCTCTCAGATCTCAAGATGAAAACAATCCAATAAAAAGTGGACAACAGTTTTGACAGCCACTCTGCCAAAGAATACATACTGGTGGTAAATAAGCACATGAAAAGATGCTTAATATCATTAGCCATTACGGAAATCCAAATTAAAACCACAAAGAGGTACCACTACACACCAGTAAGAATGGCAAAAATCAAAACCAAAAACTATCAATATCAAGTGCTGAAAAGAACCCAGAGCAGAGCAACTGGATCTTTCATACATTGCTGGCAGAAGTGCAAAACAATACAGCCACTTCAGAAAAGTTTGGCAGTAAAACACACATTTTCCATGCATCCCAGGAATCCCACTCCTTGATATTCACTCAAGAGAAATGAAAACTTCGATTATATAAAAATCTATATAGGAATGCAGATTCGTAACTGCCAAAAACGGAAACAACTCAAATGTCCATCAACAGGTGAATGGATAAATAAAGTGTGATATATCCATAAAATGGAATACTACTCATCAATGAAAAGGAAAGGACTACTGATACAACATGGAGGAATCTCAAATGCATTATGCTAAGTGAAAGAAATCAAACTAAAGGGCTACATCCCATAAGATTTCATTTATACAACATTCTGGAAAAGGCAAAAACCATAGAAAGCTAAAACACTAAGCAGTTGCCAGGGACTGAGAGTCAGGAGAGGGCTGACTACAAAGCAACCAAAAAAAACTTTCTGGGGTAATGGAGCTACTCTATTTTTTTATTTTTACAGTAGTTATACAACTGTATATACACTTGTCAAAACTCACAGAACATTACAGTAAAAAGGATGAACTTTATGGTAGGTAAATTCTACCTCAATTTTACAAAATTCTAAGATGCAAAAGATACAAAGAAAACAAACATTTAGTTTTTCAATACCTCACGACTATGGCAACAGATTCCAACCGAGAAGTGATAAAGGCCTTCGTGATTTCTGGTGCATAAGTGTCTAATAGATGGGGTTCAGTTGATTTCACGAAGGGAACCGATGCTACCATCCTTCGCCACAGAGTTAATAAATAATGAACACTGTTGGGAGCAAATTCCCAATGCTATAAAGAAATAAAGCAAAGTTATTTAATGACATCTGTCTTCCTAGAATAAGAATTAGAGGGGCAAAATTACTAAACATACATTTTTAAATGAACTTTTCTTCTGATTACTTAACTATGAACTTGCTATGAATAGCAAGTTTCATAAGTGCAAAATAGTATAAAGAAGAAACCAATAATCTCTCAATATTCCATCACCCAGAGATGATCACTCCTAAATTGTTACTGTATTTCCTTCTAATCTTTTTTTATGCATATTTTTTCAGAGCTGACATCATATGGAAAATATGATTTTATAACCTCTCCCTTAGACTTATGAAAAGAAATTTCCCAAGATAATACAATCTATAAAAATTGTTTTATTTCTTCGCATGGATTTACTAGTTTCTTAGACTTTCTTCAATTATTAGATATTTAAGTGGTTTCTAAATTATAATTATAAACACTGCAATGAACTTTTGTTACCAAAAATTTGCTGTAAACATTTCTAGCAAAATACTCAAATTAACAGACCAAAAAATAAAAACAAAACACCCCACTAACCCCTACCCAGAAATGTTTATAACTACCTACATTTTAACCTCAATTAGATTTTTTACTTACCTGGAGGCTAGTAATGGTAAAATTAGCTATCAATCTGATAACTTCAGGATACTCCTTCACTATAACTAATTCTCCCAGCTGATAATTTGTTTTTAAACGGGCCAAAAATCGACAGAACTCATGATAATTACCTGGATCAGACAAACCCTAAATTACAAGACAAAAAAGAAAGGCTTTAAAAAAAAAACTTAAAACAGACCTAGCTATTGACCTATTACACCATCAATAAAATTCCAACAGTATTTTAAGTCTCTCAGCCTTCTTGGATACTTAGGTACTTTGTGTCAGGTAGATATCAATGAAAAAAAACAAGTGATTCCTGCTAGACTTAATGTTGTCATCAATCATTAATTACAGGAAATCCAGGGTACAGACTTTGGAGGAAGTTTTGTACCACAATGACTAAATTATAATGTTTGAGGACTTATATTACACCAAGAAATGTGCATGTGTTTGAGAGAGAGAGAGAGAGAGAGAGAGAGAGAGAGAGAGGGAGAGTGTGTGTCTGTATTGTGGCTTAAACAGACTTGACAAAATATTTAAGATGAAAAAATAAGAAAGGGCTCTTGAAACACTGTAAAAAAAGAACAGTAAAAACAGGGCTTAAGTTAAATGGTTTGTGTGCACACACAAATAATAGAAATTTCTTTTAATTCAACAAACACTAAGTACCTAGAGGCACTGTGCCCTCAAGAAGCTCCCTGTCTCTAAGTGGAAAGTCATTCAAACAAATTGCTACAATGTCCAAAGTTTAGCAAAAGTACCTACAAGATACAGAGGTAATTTTTGGGAGAGAATACTCTAAACAGAAATCCCAGAAAGGTGTCCCTAGTTGTCTGCAGGCTCCTTGAAGACAGGGCACATGTGTTATATTACCTCTCTAGTTTGAGCACTTTGAAGTATGCATTGTACCTGGCACAAAACTTAATTCAAAAAATATTTATTTAATAATGAAGAAAAAAGTTTCTAAGAAATTTGATTCTTCTGAACTCTATGAAACCATAAAATACTGTCTAATTATTAAGGACAAATTTCAGAAAGATATTTTGGACTCATAGGCCTTTTCATATGTTTGTAATTCTAAAATAATTAATATAAAATGAAAGCTTATTTTTACAGGCATGTAACACTAACTTTAGAATAGTGGAAAATCAATAAAAAGAATTACCTGACAGTTAACATCATATCTTCCACATATTGGCTGATGACAATGAATTAAACAACTAAAAACGTTTATTGGTAAAATCCTATTTATCAGCAAAACAGTTAAACTCCAGAGCTATACTAACATTGAAAAGGTAAAATAAACAAAGCAAAACATAAAATCCTCCTGAGAGTAACCTGCAAAAGTAATTTTTTTAGAGCAAGCACATTTTCTTTCTGTACAAAGATATTATATATCCCCCCACAAAGTTATTAATAACAAAGAGACTTAGATAAATGTCACTCAATCATTTACTCTTTTAAAATCTGTACTTTAATTATGGCTATTTTAAACCAGAAAAAAAAATAGAAAGTGAAACCCAAGATATTCATATCTAGACACCCAAAGTCACTCATTAATAACAGCTTTGCAATTCTCTGAAGTAAATACTGCCTTCTATGCTCCACTGTTAATACAAAATAGATTTAAAAATCTATAAACTGACCTGTCCACAAGAGGGCAAACTGATTTTCTTTCATATTTTAAAGCCACTTATTCCAGTATTAACATTCAGATATATTTTAAGTTTTCTAGTTCAGAAGGTGGATGTAACTCTGAATTAATCAGCTCAGTAATTTAAGAAGGGCAAGCAAAGAAATTCAATATAATGATAAAGGGCAGAAGCAAAATAAGATATAATACCTCTATTCATATTCAACTAAAAGAATGAAAAAAATAAAAAGAAGGGGAACACAAAAAGTCTGTCAGGAAAACATCCATTTTTAAAAATTGCCAATTTCTAGCACAAATGAGACCTAAGAAGATGAATATGATATTTCATATTTTCTTCTAGAAGCATAATAAATTCCTCATGAGTTTATTTATTCACCTTTTGGCAGAGGAGCTACATTTCTATATGCTAAGTATTAAAAAATACTTCATAAATACCTGAGGGTTTTCAAGTATCCTTTTTACTCCTTTAATTAAATTACCAAGGTACTTGGCACGTTCAGGACTGCTAAATAAGGACCTTCTTGTAGAAGCAAACTGAACTAAACATGAAAGTGCCTAAAAACAACAACAATATTATTTCAATTTTAAAAGCAACTATGGCCACATGTAACAATTACTAGACTTTCCATAAAAAGTGTATTTTATTTTGTAATAATAAAAAGCATTATAGAATCTAAAAATAATAAAAGCTAAATATCATCAACCACCCCCAGCACCACCACCCTTTTACCTCACCACTAAATTGCTATTTGTGTGTATTCCCCTCTAATATTTCCCTATATAACAAATCTACCAGGACATGGCCTATTCACTTGTATATTCAAAAGGCACCCAAATGCTTCTGATGTCCAGTTTTGTTTGAAACACACTGCACAGTATACACTGTGGTATCCTACAAGGAGGGGAAAAATTCTATAACTTTACTTAATCCAGCTTGTCCCAAATTTATTTGAACATGGAACATTTTTACTTTAGAAAATACTGAAGGAAGAATTAGATATTCTTTAAAAACTCCTAAAGAGAATCTGTGGCCTACTTGCCTTTCTAAAGTTGAGTATTTTAACAGGCTATTTTACTTCTTATGTTCTTAATTCTACTATTGTACTCTCTGAAGTCTGCCTGATCACTAAATGAGAGGACCCAAATTCGCAACTTTCAGGCCAATTATGAAAGTGGCCCTTATATGTTTTGTTTAGGTCCACAGGTTTGTTTGCCCACCTATTTTTCTTTTTTTAATTAGAATTGGTCATCAATATTTAAATTAGGAGATTTCACACATAAAAAATGACTGGCTTTCTTGGCAAGGATGACAACAGGGACAAAAATCAGAGGGTGGCGTTTTTAGATGCTCTCCAGTTTGCCACAGCCCCTACTATTAAAAACAAAAACAAAAAATTCAAATACCTCACTAGGCAATTCTGATGGCCAGATGACTTGAGAATCACTAGAATATTAAAAACTGCCAGGGCTACTGGGCCAAAAAGACCTGGATTTGAATCTCAGATCCCATATTTACTTTGCTGCCCTGGGGAAAATCACTTAGCCAGTTGGAGTTGTTTTCTGTCTATATAGTCATGGTAATAATACTTATCTTGCAGGCCATTTTGAAGATTAAATGAGATAAGCACCAACAAAGAGGGCATGCCTAATAAATGTTATTCACTTTCTCTTAAAATAGCTATCTTCCATTTCATGTTTTAAGCACCAGTACCTTTTTTGCTTTATTCCAAAATATAATCGTACAAGAAACCGTGGTATTTAAACAACTAAAAGCAAGACTTTTATAGTGAAATGACAGAAGGCTGGAGCTCTGTTGTCACCATTTGGAACATTAGTGCCCTGTGAAACTCAGTTTGAAAACCACCACTTTAAAACCCAAGATTCAATAGCAGACATATTCTTTAAAAAAAGGGTATTTTTGTGAACCTGTTCCTCCATCCTAGGGAATAACATATATACACAAAGATACTGCTGATGTATATACTTCAAATCTGGAACATCTTTTCTCAGCAAATGGCCATACAGAATTTCTTCATTTACCTGTACAAACCAACATACTAGACTGGTGACATTTTTCTTTTTTAATCTTGCCTTGTCTGTTTTAGATTCCACAAAGTTGGGGCTTATATTCTCAAAATTGTGAATAAACAAAGAGTTTCAAGAATTTGGGGGGGGGGGGTGTGCATACAATAGAATTTGATTAAAAAAATAAATGAACCACCAGAGTGATGAACACAAAATCAAGTGAGTAGATCTCTTTTGTTTCTCAATCAAGGATATCTGATGGGGGCTGCCTGTCAAGCCTAAGACGTGAACTAGGTGGGGTTCAAGAAAGAGTTGGAGAGAAGGGAAGGGAAAGTCCAGGTGGAATGGCAGACTGCCAGACTAAGGCCCAGAGAAGGGAAGGGGTCTGAGTAGGAAGGAAGATACACTCAGAGGATGGCAGGTTGTCCTGGCTCGGGGCAGGGGCTAAATCAACAGTTACTGGTTCTGGGTCTAAGCCCTGAAATGGAAGGACTATTCACTATATATATTACATAAATATAATCTGACAAAAAGCTTAGGCAATATACATCCCAGAAGATTTAAGAACTTATTGTGAAAGTAATAACGAAATGTGGAAAAACCCAACCAAGCATATAATAGAATTTTTTCTTTTTAGTAAATAGATACCACCCCTTACTTCAATTAGATAAAGATCACTGGTATTCTTTAATAAAGTAATGAATGATTTTTACTTACTAATTGAGACAGTAGAGGTGGAAGTGAATGATACAAATTGAAGAAAAGATCCAATATTTCTGGTTCTAGGAAAGCTGGAAAAAAAAATTTTTTTTTAATACCATTATTTTCAGTTCAAACAAACCTAGAATTTCAAAACTTCCACAGGTGTTCACTCTTTTCAGTTAGGACAATTTTTAATTCCTAATGATTTTCCTTTGAAAGAAGAAATATACAGAGACAGGAATTAACTAGCTATGATGTTCCTCATTTCTATATAGCATCTGTAGTTCTTACTGGGAGAATCTTCTTACTATTTTCAATTGTATCAAAATAATCTAAACAGTGTTTAAAAAGCAAATGGTACTAAAAGGCCTATAACAAAAACAATAGCTGTACCCTAATTCATTCCAGCTATACCCTTCAACTGTTTTAGCTATATTTATGTCCAGTTCCCAAATAACAGGCAATACTACTATTCCTTGATCTGACATTTTTATTTTAGATATCAACTAAATTCTTATGACAGTATATGACAATATGCTGGGCTTTAGCTCTCTACTCAACCCTCAACCCTACGACTGCCACCACTCTCCACATGATCCATCCTCTCTTAAAAAATCTACTCACAAGGCGGGGCAAGATGGTGGATTGGTGAGGTGTATGTTTTAGTTACTCCTCCAGGGAAGTAGGTAGAAAGCCAGGAACTGCGTGGACTGGACACCACAGAGCAATCTGACTTTGGGCATGCTTCATACAACACTCATGAAAACGTGAACTGCTGAGATCAGCGAAATCTGTAAGTTTTTGTGGCCAGGGGACCCGCGCCCCTCCCTGCCAGGCTCAGTCCCATGGGAGAAGGGGCTGTCAGCGCCGGGAAGGAGAAGGGAGAACTGCAGCGGCAGCTCTTATCGGAAAATCATTCTACTGATCCAAACTCCAACCATAGATAGACTGAGACCAGACACCAGAGAATCTGAGAGCAGCCAGCCCAGCAGAGAGGAGACAGGCATAGCAAAAAAACAGCAAGACAAACTCAAAAATAAAAGCGGATGCTTTTTGGAGTTCTGGTGAACATAGAAAGGGGAAGGGCAGAGCTCAGGCCCCGCAGGCTCATTTGCAAAACCCGAAGAAAAACTGATCTCTCTGCCCCCTGGATCTTTCCTTAATAGCCCTAATGGCTTTGTCTCTTAGCATTTCAATAACGCGTTAGATCTGCCAGTAGGGCCCTTTTTTTTTTCTTTTTTTAAAACTTTTTTTCATTTTCTAAAACAATTACTCTAAGAAGCCCAATACAGAAAGCCTCAAAGACTTGCAATTTGGGCAGGTCAAGACAAGAGGAGAACTGAGGGCTCTGAGACAAAAGGCAATAATCCAGTGGCTGAGAAAATTCACTAAACACCACAACTTCCCAAGAAAAGGGGGGTGTCCGCTCACAGCCATCATCCTGGTGGACAGGAAACACTCCTGCCCATCGCCAGGCCCATAGCCCAGAGCTGCCCCAGACAACCCAGTGTGACGGAAGTGCTTCAAATAATAGGTACACACCACAAAACTGGGCGTGGACATTAGCCTTCCCTGCACCCTCAGCTGGTTGTCCCAGACTTGGGAAGGTGGAGCACTGGGAATTAACAAGCCCCATTCAGCCATCATTTCAGCAGACTGGGAGCCTCCCTACACAGACCGGCAGCCCAGAACCACCCTGGGGGGAACGGCACTCACCTGTGACATAGCACAGTCATCCCTCAACAGAGGATCAGGGGTTGCAAGGCCTGGAAGAGGGATCCATTCACAAGTCTCAGGGGCCACACGCCAAAACCAAGGACTTGTGGGTCAGTGGCAGAGACAAACTTGGCAGGACTGAACTGAAGGATTAGACTATTGCAACAGCTTTAAAACTCCATGAACACCAGGGAGATTTGTTTGTTAGAGCCGCCCCCCTCCCTGACTGCCCAGACACACGCCCCTTATACAGGACGGGCAACACCAACTAGACACGCAAGCTTAGTACACAAACTGGACCCCACAAGACTTACTCCCCGACTCACCACAGAGGCAAAGCAGGGGAGAACTGGCTTGTGGAGAACAGGTGGCTCGTGGACGCCACCTGCTGGTTAGTTAGAGAAAGTGTACTCCACGAAGCTGTAGACCTGATAAATTAGAGATAAGGACTTCAATTGGTCTACAAATCCTAAAAGAACACTATCAAGTTAAGCAAATGCCAAGAGGCCAAAAACAACAGAAAATTATAAAGCATATGAAAAAACCGGAAGATATGGATAATCCAAGCCCAAGCACCCAAATCAAAAGATCAGAAGAAATACAGTACTTAGAGCAGCTACTCAAAGAACTAAAGATGAACGATGAGACCATGGCACAGGATATAAAGGACATCAAGAAGAGCATGGAACAGGATATAAAGCATCAAGAAGACCCTAGAAGAGCATAAAGAAGACATTGCAAGACTAAATAAAAAAACAGATGATCTTATGGAAATTAAAGAAACTGTTGACCAAATTAAAAAGAATCTGGAAACTCATAGTACAAGACTAGAGGAAGCTGAACAACGAATCAGTGACCTGGAAGATGACAGAATGGAAAATGAAAGCACAAAAGAAAGAATGGGGAAAAAAATCGAAAAAATCAAAATGGATCTCAGGGATTTGATAGATAATATAAAATGTCCAAATATAAGACTCATTGGTGTTCCAGAAGGAGAAGAAAAGCGTAAAGGTCTAGGAAGAGTATTCAAAGAAATTGTTGGGGAAAACTTCCCAAATCTTCTAAACACCATAAATACATAAATCATAAATGCCCAGTGAACTCCAAATAGAATAAATCCAAATAAACCCACTCCAAGACATATTCAGATGACACTGTCAAATACGGAAGAGAAGGAGCAAGTTCTGAAAGGAGCAAGAGAAAAGCAATTCACCACATACAAAGGAAACAGCATAAGACTAAGTAGTGACTACTCAGCAGCCACCATGGAGGCAAGAAGGCAGTGGGATGACATATTTAAAATTCTGAGTGAGAAAAATTTCCAACCAAGAATACTTTATCCAGCAAAGCTCTCCTTCAAATTTGAGGGAGAGCTTAAATTTTTCACAGACAAACAAATGCTGAGAGAGTTTGCTAACAAGAGGCCTGCCCTACTGGAGATACTAAAGGGAGCCCTACAGACAGAGAAACAAAGAAAGGAGAGAGAGACATGGAGAAAGGTTCAGTACTAAAGAGATTCGGTATGGGTACATTAAAGGATATTAATAGAGAGAGGGAAAAATATATACAACAAACATAAACCAAAGGATAAGATGGCTGATTCAAGAAATGCCTTCACAGTTATAACATTGAATGTAAATGGATTAAACTCACCAATTAAAAGGTATAGATTTGCAGAATGGATCAAAAAAATGAACCATCAATATGCTGCATAAAAGAGACTCATCTCAGACACAGGGACACAAAGAAATTGAAAGTGAAAGGATGGAAAAAAAATATTTCATGCCAGCTACAGCCAAAAGAAAGCAGGTGTAGAAACATTAATCTCAGATAAAATAGACTTTAAATGCAGGGATATTTTGAGAGACAAAGAAGGTCACTACACACTAATAAAAGGGGCAATTCAACAAGAAGAAATAACAATCATAAATGTTTATGCACCCAATCAAGGTGCCACAAAATACATGAGAGAAACACTGGCAAAACTGAAGGAAGCAATTGATGTTTCCACAATAATTGTGGGAGACTTCAACACATCACTCTCTCCTATAGATAGATCAACCAGACAGAAGACCAATAAGGAAATTGAAAACCTAAACAATCTGATAAATGAATTGGATTTAACAGACATATATAGAATATTACATCCCAAATCACCAGGATACACATACTTCTCTAGTGCTCACGGGACTTTCTCCAGAATAAATCATATGCTGGGACATAAAACAAGCCTCAATAAATTTAAAAAGATTGAAATTATTCAAAGCACATTCTCTGACCACAATGGAATACAATTAGAAGTCAATAACCATCAGAGACTTAGAAAATTCACAAATACCTGGAAGTTAAACAACATACTCCTAAACAATCAGTGGGTTAAAGAACAAATAGCAAGAGAAATTGCTAAATATATAGAGACGAATGAAAATGAGAACACAGCATACCAAAACCTATGGGATGCAACAAAAGTGGTACTGAGGGGGAAATTTATAGCACTAAACGCATATATTAAAAAGGAAAAAAGAGCCAAAATCAAAGGACTAATGGATCAACTGAAAAAGCTAGAAAATGAACAGCAAACCAATCCTAAACCAAGCACAAGAAAAGAAATAACAAGGATTAAAGCCAAAATAAATGACATAGAGAACAAAAAAACAATAGAGAGGATAAATAACACCAAAAGTTGGCTCTTTCAGAAGACCAACAAGATTGACAAGCCCCTAGCTAGACTGACAAAATCAAAAAGAGAGAAGACCCATATAAACAAAATAATGAATGAGAAAGGTGACATTACTACAGATCCCGAGGAAATTAAAAAAATTATAAGAGGGTACTATGAACAACTGTATGGCAACAAACTGGATAATGTAGAGGAAATGGACAATTTCCTGGAAACATATGAACAACCTAGACTGACCAGAGAAGAAACAGAAAACCTCAACCAACCAATCACAATCAAAGAGATCCAATCAGTCATCAAAAAGCTTCCCACAAATAAATGCCCAGGGCCAGGTGGCTTCACAGGAGAATTCTACCAAACTTTCCAGAAAGAACTGACACCAATCTTACTCAAACTCTTTCAAAACATTGAAGAAAATGGAACACTACCTAACTCATTTTATGAAGCTAACATCAATCTAATACCAAAACCAGGCAAAGATGCTACAAAAAAGGAAAACTACCGGCCAATCTCCCTAATGAATATAGATGCAAAAATCCTCAACAAAATACTTGCAAATCGAATCCAAAGACACATTAAAAAATCATGCACCATGACCAAGTGGGGTTCATTCCAGGCATGCAAGGATGGTTCAACATAAGAAAATCAATCAATGTATTACAACACATTAACAAATCAAAAGAGAAAAATCAAATGATCATCTCAATAGATGCTGAAAAAGCATTCGACAAAGTCCAACATCCCTTTTTGATAAAAACACTTCAAAAGGCAGGAATTGAAGGAAACTTCCTCAATATGATAAAGAGCATATATGAAAAACCCACAGCCAGCATAGTACTCAATGGTGAGAGACTGAAAGCCTTCCCCCTAAGATCAGGAACAAGACAAGGATGGCCGCTATCACCACTGTTATTCAACATTGTGCTGGAAGTGCTAGCCAGGGCAATCCGGCAAGACAAAGAAATAAAAGGCATCCATATTGGAAAGGAAGAAGTAAAACTGTCATTGTTTGCAGATGATATGATCTTATATATGGAAAACCCCGAGAAATCGACGATACAGATACTAGAGCTAATAAAGAAATTTAGCAAAGTAGCAGGATACAAGATTAATGCACACAAGTCAGTAATGTTTCTATATGCTAGAAATGAACAAACTGAAGAGACACTCAAGAAAAAGATACCATTTTCAATAGCAACTAAATAAATCAAGTATCTAGGAATAAACTTAACCAAAGATGTAAAAGGCCTATGCAAAGAAAACTACATAACTCTATTGAAAGAAATAGAAGGGGACCTTAAAAGATGGAAAAACATTCCATGTTCATGGATAGGAAGGCTAAATGTCATTAAGATGTCAATTCTACCCAAACTCACCTACAGATTCAATGCAATCCCAATCAAAATTCCATCAACCTACTTTGCAGACTTGGAAAAGCTAGTTTTCAAATTTATTTGGAAAGGGATGATGCCTCGAATTGCTAAAGACACTCTAAAAAAGAAAAACGAAGTGGGAGGACTTACACTCCCTGACTTTGAAGCTTATTATAAAGCCACAGTTGTCAAAACAGCATGGTATTGGCACAAAGATAGACATATAGATCAATGGAATCGAATTGAGAATTCGGAGATAGACCCCCAGATCTATGGCTGACTGATCTTTGATAAGGCCCCCAAAGTCACTGAACTGGGTCATAATGGTCTTTTCAACAAATGGGGCTGGGAGAGTTGGATATCTATATCCAAAAGAATGAAAGAGGACCCCTACCTCACACCCTACACAAAAATTAACTCAAAATGGACCAAAGATCTCAATATAAAAGAAAGCACCATAAAACTCCTAGAAGATAATGTAGGAAAACATCTTCAAGACCTTGTATTAGGTGGCCAATTCCTAGACTTTACACCCAAAGCACAAGCAACAAAAGAAAAAATAGATAAATGGGAACTCCTCAAGCTTAGAAGTTTCTGCACCTCAAAGGAATTTCTCAAAAAGATAAAGAGGCAGCCAACTCAATGGGATAAAATTTTTGGAAACCATGTATCTGACAAAAGACTGATATCTTGCATATATAAAGAAATCCTACAACTCAATGACAATAGTACAGACAGGCCAATTATAAAATGGGCAAAAGATATGAAAAGACAGTTCTCTGAAGAGGAAATACAAATGGTCAAGAAACACATGAAAAAATGTTCAGCTTCACTAGCTATTAGAGAGACGCAAATTAAGACCACAATGAGATACCATCTCACACCGATTAGAATGGCTGCCATTAAACAAACAGGAAACCACAAATGCTGGAGGGGATGTGGAGAAATTGGAGCTCTTATTAATTGTTGGTGGGACTGTATAATGGTTCAGCCACTCTGGAAGTCAGTCTGGCAGTTCCTTAGAGAACTAGATATAGAGATACCCTTCAATCCAGCAATTGCACTTCTCGGTATATACCCAGAAGATCGGAGAGCAGTGACACGAACAGATATCTGCACGCCAATGTTCATAGCAGCATTATTCACAATTGCCAAGAGATGGAAACAACCCAAATGTCTTTCAACAGATGAGTGGATAAATAAAATGTGGTATATACACATGATGGAATACTACATGGTAGTAAGAAGGAACGATGTCGTGAAACATATGACAACATGGATGAACCTTGAAGACATAATGCTGAGCGAAATAAGCCAGGCACAAAAAGACAAATATTATATGCTACCACTAATGTGAACTTTGAAAAATGTAAAACAAATGGTTTATAATGTAGAATGTAGGGGAACTAGCAATAGAGAGCAATTAAGGAAGGGGGAACAATAATCCAAGAAGAACAGATAAGCTATCATGGATAAATTTAATGTTCTGGGAATGCCCAGGAATGACTATAGTGTGTTAATTTCTGATGGGTATAGTAGGACCAAGTTCAGAGAAACGTTGCTATATTAGGTTACTTTCTTGGGGTAGAGTAAGAAAACGTTGAAAGTAAAGTAGTTATCTTAGGTTAGTTGTCTTTTTCTTACTCCCTTGTTATGGTCTCTTCGAAACGTTCTTTTATCGCATGTTTCTTTTTATTTTTTTTATTTTTCATACAGCTGATTAAGAAAAAAAAAAAGTTAAAAAAAAGAACAAGGGAAAAAATATGCAGAGCCCCCTTGAGGAGCCTGTGGAGAATGCAGGGGTATTCGCCTGCCCTACCTCGATGGTTGCTACCATGCCCACAGACATAGGGGATTGGTGGTTTGATGGATTGAGCCCTCTACCACGGAATTTGCCCTTGAGAAGACCGTTGCTGCAAAGGAGAGGCTAGGCCTCCCTATAATTGTGCCTAAGAGCCTCCTCCCGAATGCCTCTTTGTTGCTCAGATGTGGCCCTCTCTCTCTAGCTAAGCCAACTTGAAAGGTGAAATCACTGTCCTCCCCGCTACATGGGATCAGACACCCAGGGGAGTGAATCCCCCTGGCAACGTGGAATATAACTCCCGGGGAGGAATGTAGACCTGGCATCGTGGGATGGAGAACATCTTCTTGACCAAAAGGGGGATGTGAAAGAAAATGAAATAAGCTTCAGTGGCAGAGAGATTCCAAAAGGAGCCAAGAGGTCACTCTGGTGGGCACTCTTACGCACAATATAGACAACCCTTTTTAGATTCTAATGAATTGGGGTAGCTGGTGGTGGATACCTGAAACTATCAAACTACAACCCAGAACCCATGAGTCTGGAAGACAACTGTATAAAAATGTGGCTTATGAGGGGGGACAGTGGGATTGGGGAGGGGGGCATAGGGATCACATTCCCGTTTGTCTAGTTTGTGGATGGATGAGTAGAAAGGTGGGGGAAGGAAACAAACAAACAGACAGACAAGGGCGCCCAGTGTTCTTTTTTTACTTTAGTTGCTCCTTTTCACTTTAATTATTATTCTGGTTATTTTTGTGTGTGTGGTAATGAGGATGTCAGGGATTGATTTTGGTAATGAATGTACAACTACGTAATGGTACTGTGAACAATCAAATGTACGATTTGTTTTGTATGACTGCATGGTATGTGAATATATCTCAATAAAATGAATAATAAAAAAAAATTATCACTGTAAGGAAAGTTCAAAATGCAGCGAGTTCTCATAGAGCTTAAGAACAAAAGAATTAAACAGAATTGAATTTTCTAGTTTTATTTGTATGGAAGAAAAACAACAGTTATACTATTTAATCTAATATGCACCTCTTACTGGCTAAAATAAATAAAGCACTTCCACATAATTTTTGCTACTAAAAGACTACAATGTCTTGACTTCTTACTGTTTAGTTTAAATGACGAAACATTACTACAATAAATGGAAGAATCAAACATGTATCTGTAATACGAGAAGCTGTACATCTAAATAAATACAGATGTCCAAAAATAAAAAGTGAAAAAAAAACTCTACTCACTATATCACACTTTGAGGTTAAATCAATTCTCAGTGTTTACACTTATTACGACTACATAAATGATGTTAACAGCTGAGCCAAGGAGAACATTATGATCATATCACATTTTGAACATTGCCTGGATTTCATCATAGACCTCTATGCCGTGCTTAGTTGCACATCTGTCACTAATTCTTTCCAAATGCTGACAGATTTGCAAAATTTTCTTCATGCAATTTTTCACAGGATCAATAGCATCAAATAATCCAAAATTTCCATTCTTCCACCCCCATCTCCCTGAGTCTTCAACTTGGACTCTTTTTCCCTAAATTTGTTACACAACTGTCTTCTTTGTACACCTATTTAAGGTCATCTTGTGTTGAAGCCCTCTTTTCCCAGATTCCTTATCTACTACTTTGTTAGCTTGTATACTAAGTACTTTCCTAAGAGAAGGTACTTAAGGAATAAATTTTGGGAAGGACTTGCATGTCTGCATGTTTTTATTACATCTTATATTTGGTAATTTAGATCTAGTTTGAAATAATTTTTCCTCAAATGTCTGAGGATATTACTCCATTGTTTTCTAGCTTCTAATGCTGCCACAAAGTAAGTTTTGCCATTTTTGATCCGAAACCTTTGTAGATGAATTACCTTGTTCTCTCTGGAAGATTTTAAGATCTTCGCTTGATCCTCATTATTCTGAAATGTCATGATTATGGGGCTTAGTGTATATCTTTTTTAGTTGGTTATGCTGGGTATCTGGTGGGACCTTTCAATCTGAAAATTTATGTTCTTCAGGGCTGAGAACTTTTTTGGCATCATTTGTTTGCAAATTTCCTTCTGTTTTCTCTATCCTCTAAATTCCTAACAGATGCCAACTTCATCCTCTAATTTTCTTGTATTTTTTTTTTTATCAAACCTCTCCTTGCTTTTTTGTTCTAATTTCTGGGAGATTTCCTTAACTTTATCTTCCAACTCTCCAACTGAATATTCTACTTGGGCTACCATGTTTGGAACATTCTCCCAACCTTCCTTTTTAAAACAGTATCATAGAGGCGGGGCAAGATGGCAGACTGGTGAGCTGTATGTTTTAGTTACTCCTCCAGGAAAGTAGGTAGAAAGCCAGGAACTGCGTGGACTGGACACCACAGAGCAATCTGACTTTGGGCATACTCCATACAACACTCATGAAAACGTGGAACTGCTGAGATCAGTGAAATCTGTAAGTTTTTGCGGCCAGGGGACCCGCGCCCCTCCCTGCCACATTCAGTCCCGGGGGAGGAGGGGCTGTCAGCTCCGGGAAGGAAAAGGGAGAACTGCAGTGCCAGCCCTTATTGGAAACTCATTCTACTGATACAAACTCCAACGATAGATAGACTGAGACCAGACACCAGAGAATCTGAGAGCAGCCAGCCCAGCAGAGAGGAGACAGGCATAGAAAAAAAACAACACGAAAAACTCCAAAATAAAAGCGGAGGATTTTTGGAGTTCTGGTGAACATAGAAAGGGGAAGGGCCCTGAGGGACATATGCAAATCCCTAAGCAAAGCTGATCTCTCTACCCTGTGGACCTTTCCTTAATGGCCCTGGTTGCTTTGTCTCTTAGGATTTCAATAACCCATTAGATCTCTGAGGAGGGACCGTTTTTTTTGTTGTTGTTGTTGTTTTTTTTTTTTAATCCTTTTTTTCTTATTCTAAAACACTTACTCTAAGAAGCCCAATACATAAAGCTTCAAAGACTTACTATTTGGGCAGGTCAAGTCAAGAGCAGAACTAGGAGAGCTCTGAGACAAAACGCAATAATCCAGTGGCTGAGAAAATTCACTAAACACCACAACTTCCCAAGAAAAGGGGGGTGTCCGCTCACAGCCATCATCCTGGTGGACAGGAAACACTCCTGCCCATCGCCAGGCCCATAGCCCAGAGCTGCCCCAGACAACCCAGTGTGACGGAAGTGCTTCAAATAACAGGCACACACCACAAAACTGGGCGTGGACATTAGCCTTCCCTGCAACCCCAGCTGATTGTCCCAGAGTTGGGAAGGTAGAGCAGTGTGAATTAACAAAGCCCCATTCAGCCATCATTTCAGCAGACTGGGAGCCTCCCTACACAGCCCAGCAGCCCAGAACTGCCCTGGGGGGACGGCACTCATCTGTGACATAGCACAGTCATCTCTCAACAGAGGACCCGGGGTGCACGACCTGGAAGAGGGGCCCACTTGCAAGTCTCAGGAGCCATACGCCAATACCAAGGACTTGTGGGTCAGTGACACAGACAAACTGTGGCAGGACTGAACTGAAGGATTATACTATTGCAGCAGCTTTAAAACTCTAGGATCATAAGGGAGATTTGATTGTTAGGGCCACCCCCCCTCCCTGACTGCCCAGAAACACGCCCTATATACAGGGCAGGCAACACCAACTACACACGCAAGCTTGGTACACCAATTGGACCCCACAAGACTCACTCCCCCACTCACCAAAAAGGCTAAGCAGGGGAGAACTGGCTTGTGGAGAACAGGTGGCTCGTGGACGCCACCTGCTGCTTAGTTAGAGAAAGTGTACTCCACGAAGCTGTAGATCTGAGAAATTAGAGATAAGGACTTCAATTGGTCTACAAATCCTAAAAGAACCCTATCAAGTTCAGCAAATGCCACGAGGCCAAAAACAACAGAAAATTATAAAGCATATGAAAAAAACAGACGATATGGATAACCCAAGCCCAAGCACCCAAATCAAAAGACCAGAAGAGACACAGCACCTAGAGCAGCTACTCAAAGAACTAAAGATGAACAATGAGACCATAGTACGGGAGATAAAGGAAATCAAGAAGACCCTAGAAGAGCATAAAGAAGACATTGCAAGACTAAATACAAAAATGGATGATCTTATGGAAATTAAAGAAACTGTTGACCAAATTAAAAAGATTCTGGACACTCATAGTATAAGACTAGAGGAAGTTGAACAACGAATCAGTGACCTGGAAGATGACAGAATGCAAAATGAAAGCATAAAAGAAAGAATGGGGAAAAAAATTGAAAAAATCGAAATGGACCTCAGGGATATGATAGATAATATGAAACGTCCAAATATAAGATTCATTGGTGTCCCAGAAGGGGAAGAAAAGGGTAAAGGTCTAGGAAGAGTATTCAAAGAAATTGTTGGGGAAAACTTCCCAAATCTTCTAAACAACATAAATACACAAATCATAAATGCTCAGCGAACTCCAAATAGAATAAATCCAAATAAACCCACTCCGAGATATATACTGATCACACTATCAAACACAGAAGAGAAGGAGCAAGTTCTGAAAGCAGGAAGAGAAAAGCAATTCACCACATACAAAGGAAACAGCATAAGACTAAGTAGTGACTACTCAGCAGCCACCATGGAGGCAAGAAGGCAGTGGCACGATATATTTAAACTTCTGAGTGAGAAAAATTTCCAGCCAAGAATACTTTATCCAGCAAAGCTCTCCTTCAAATTTGAGGGAGAGCTTAAATTTTTCACAGACAAACAAATGCTGAGAGAATTTGCTAACAAGAGACCTGCCCTACTGGAGATACTCAAGGGAGCCCTACAGACAGAGAAACAAAGAAAGGACAGAGAGACTTGGAGAAAGGTTCAGTACTAAAGAGATTCGGTATGTGTACAATAAAGGATATTAATTGAGAGAGGGGAAAAATATGACAAACATAAACCAAAGGATAAGATGGCTGATTCAAGAAATGCCTTCACGGTTATAACGTTGAATGTAAATGGATTAAACTCCCCAATTAAAAGATATAGATTCGCAGAATGGATCAAAAAAAATGAACCATCAATATGTTGCATACAAGAGACTCATCTTAGACACAGGGACACAAAGAAACTGAAAGTGAAAGGATGGAAAAAAATATTTCATGCAAGCTACAGCCAAAAGAAAGCAGGTGTAGCAATATTAACCTCAGATAAAATAGACTTCAAATGCAGGGATGTTTTGAGAGACAAAGAAGGCCACTACATACTAATAAAAGGGGCAATTCAGCAAGAAGAAATAACAATCGTAAATGTCTATGCACCCAATCAAGGTGCCACAAAATACATGAGAGAAACACTGGCAAAACTAAAGGAAGCAACTGATGTTTCCACAATAATTGTGGGAGACTTCAACACATCACTCTCTCCTATAGATAGATCAACCAGACAGAAGACCAATAAGGAAACTGAAAACCTAAACAATCTGATAAATGAATTAGATTTAACAGACATATACAAGACATTACATCCCAAATCACCAGGATACACATACTTTTCTAGTGCTCATGGAACTTTCTCCAGAATAGATCATATGCTGGGACATAAAACAAGCCTCAATAAATTTAAAAAGATTGAAATTATTCAAAGCACATTCTCTGACCACAGTGGAATACAATTAGAAGTCAATAACCATCAGAGACTTAGAAAATTCACAAATACCTGGAGGTTAAACAACATACTCCTAAACAATCAGTGGGTTAAAGAAGAAATAGCAAGAGAAATTGCTAAATATATACAGACGAATGAAAATGAGAACACAACATACCAAAACCTATGGGATGCAGCAAAAGCAGTGCTAAGGGGGAAATTTATAGCACTAAACGCATATATTAAAAAGGAAGAAAGAGCCAAAATCAAAGAACTAATGGATCAACTGAAGAAGCTAGAAAATGAACAGCAAACCAATCCTAAACCAAATACAAGAAAAGAAATAAGAAGGATTAAAGCAGAAATAAATGACATCGAGAACAAAAAAACAATAGAGAGGATAAATATCACCAAAAGTTGGTTCTTTGAGAAGATCAACAAGATTGACAAGCCCCTAGCTAGACTGACAAAATCAAAAAGAGAGAAGACCCATATAAACAAAATAATGAATGAAAAAGGTGACATAACTGCAGATCCTGAAGAAATTAAAAAAATTATAAGAGGATACTATGAACAACTGTATGGCAACAAACTGGATAATGTAGAGGAAATGGACAATTTCCTGGAAACATATGAACAACCTAGACTGACCAGAGAAGAAATAGAAGACCTCAACCAACCCATCACAAGCAAAGAGATCCAATCAGTCATCAAAAATCTTCCCACAAATAAATGCCCAGGGCCAGATGGCTTCACAGGGGAATTCTACCAAACTTTACAGAAAGAACTGACACCAATCTTACTCAAACTCTTTCAAAACATTGGAGAAAATGGAACACTACCTAACTCATTTTATGAAGCTAACATCAATCTAATACCAAAACCAGACAAAGATGTTACAAAAAAGGAAAACTACCGGCCAATCTCCCTAATGAATACAGACGCAAAAATCCTCAACAAAATACTTGCAAATCGAATCCAAAGACACATTAAAAAAATCATACACCATGACCAAGTGGGGTTCATTCTGGGCATGCAAGGATGGTTCAACATAAGAAAATCAATCAATGTATTACAACACATTAACAAGTCAAAAGGGAAAAATCAATTGATCATCTCAATAGATGCTGAAAAAGCATCTGACAAAATCCAACATCCCTTTTTGATAAAAACACTTCAAAAGGTAGGAATTGAAGGAAACTTCCTCAACATCATAAAGAGCATATATGAAAAACCCACAGCCAGCATAGTACTCAATGGTGAGAGACTGAAAGCCTTCCCTCTAAGATCAGGAACAAGACAAGGATGCCCGCTGTCACCACTGTTATTCAACATTGTGCTGGAAGTGCTAGCCAGGGCAATCCGGCAAGACAAAGAAATAAAAGGCATCCAAATTGGAAAAGAAGAAGTAAAACTGTCATTGTTTGCAGATGATATGATCTTATATCTAGAAAACCCTCAGAAATCGACGATACAGCTACTAGAGCTAATAAATTTAGCAAAGTAGCGGGATACAAGGTTAATGCACATAAGTCAGTAATGTTTCTATATGCTAGAAATGAACAAACTGAAGAGACACTCAAGAAAAAGATACCATTTTCAATAGCAACTAAAAAAATCAAGTACCTAGGAATAAATTTAACCAAAGAAGTAGAAGACCTATACAAAGAAAACTACATAACTCTACTAAAAGAAATAGAAGGGGACCTTAAAAGATGGAAAAATATTCCATGTTCATGGATAGGAAGGCTAAATGTCATTAAGATGTCAATTCTACCCAAACTCATCTACAGATTCAATGCAATCCCAATCAAAATTCCAACAACCTACTTTGCAGACTTGGAAAAGCTAGTTATCAAATTTATTTGGAAAGGGAAGATGCCTCGAATTGCTAAAGACACTCTAAAAAAGAAAAACGAAGTGGGAGGACTTACACTCCCTGACTTTGAAGCTTATTATAAAGCCACGGTTGCCAAAACAGCATGGTACTGGCACAAAGATAGACATATAGATCAATGGAATCGAACTGAGAATTCGGAGATAGACCCTCAGATCTATGGCCAACTGATCTTTGATAAGGCCCCCAAAGTCACTGAACTGAGTCATAATGGTCTTTTCAACAAATGGGGCTGGGAGAGTTGGATATCCATATCCAAAAGAATGAAAGAGGACCCCTACCTCACCCCCTACACAAAAATTAACTCAAAATGGACCAAAGATCTCAATATAAAAGAAAGTACCATTAAATTCCTAGAAGATAATGTAGGAAAACATCTTCAAGACCTTGTATTAGGAGGCCACTTCCTAGACTTTACACCCAAAGCACAAGCAACAAAAGAGAAAATAGATAAATGGGAACTCCTCAAGCTTAGAAGTTTCTGCACCTCAAAGGAATTTCTCAAAAAGGTAAAGAGGCAGCCAACTCAATGGGAAAAAATTTTTGGAAACCATGTATCTGACAAAAGACTGATATCTTGCATATACAAAGAAATCCTACAACTCAATGACAATAGTACAGACAGCCCAATTATAAAATGGGCAGAAGATATGAAAAGACAGTTCTCTGAAGAGGAAATACAAATGGCCAAGAAACACATGAAAAAAATGTTCAGCTTCACTAGCTATTAGAGAGATGCAAATTAAGACCACAATGAGATACCATCTAACACCGATTAGAATGGCTGCCATTAAACAAACAGGAAACTACAAATGCTGGAGGGGATGTGGAGAAATTGGAACTCTTATTCATTGTTGGTGGGACTGTATAATGGTTCAGCCACTCTGGAAGTCAGTCTGGCAGTTCCTTAGAAACTAGATATAGAGCTACCATTCGATCCAGCGATTGCACTTCTCGGTATATACCCGGAAGATCGGAAAGCAGTGACACGAACAGATATCTGCACGCCAATGTTCATAGCAGCATTATTCACAATTGCCAAAAGATGGAAACAACCCAAATGTCCTTCAACAGATGAGTGGATAAATAAAATGTGGAATATACACACGATGGAATACTACGCGGCAGTAAGAAGGAACGATCTCGTGAAACATATGACAACATGGATGAACCTTGAAGACATAATGCTAAGCGAAATAAGCCAGGCACAAAAAGAGAAATATTATATGCTACCACTAATGTGAACTCTGAAAAATGTAAAACAAATGGTTTATAATGTAGAATGTAGGGGAACTAGCAATAGAGAGCAATTAAGGAAGGGGGAACAATAATCCAAGAAGAACAGATAAGCTATTTAACGTTCTGGGGATGCCCAGGAATGACTATGGTCTGTTAATTTCTGATGGATATAGTAGGAGCAAGTTCACAGAAATGTTGCTATATTAGGTAACCTTCTTGGGGTAAAGTAGGAACATGTTGGAAGTTAAGCAGTTATCTTAGGTTAGTTGTCTTTTTCTTACTCCCTTGTTATGGTCTCTTTGAAATGTTCTTTTATTGTATGTTTGTTTTCTTTTTAACTTTTTTTTCATACAGTTGATTTAAAAAAGAAGGGAAAGTTAAAAAAAAAAAAAAAAACAAGGAAAAAAAAAAGATGCAGTGCCCCCTTGAGGAGCCTGTGGAGAATGCAGGGGTATTCGCCTACCCCACCTCCATGGTTGCTAACATGACCACAGACATAGGGGACTGGTGGTTTGATGGGTTGAGCCCTCTACCACAGGTTTTACCCTTGGGAAGATGGTTGCTGCAAAGGAGAGGCTAGGCCTCCCTATGGTTGTGCCTAAGAGCCTCCTCCCAAATGCCTCTTTGTTGCTCAGATGTGGCCCTGTCTCTCTAGCTAAGCCAACTTGAAAGGTGAAATCACTGCCCTCCCCCCTACGTGGGATCAGACACCCAGGGGAGTGAATCTCCCTGGCAACGTGGAATATGACTCCCGGGGAGGAATGTAGACCTGGCATCGTGGGATGGAGAACATCTTCTTGACCAAAAGGGGGATGTGAAAGGAAATGAAATAAGCTTCAGTGGCAGAGAGAATCCAAAAGGAGCCGAGAGGTCACTCTGGTGGGCACTCTTACGCACACTTTAGACAACCCTTTTTAGGTTCTAACGAATTGGGGTAGCTGGTGGTGGATACCTGAAACTATCAAACTACAACCCAGAACCCATGAATCTCAAAGACGGTTGTATAAAAATGTAGCTTATGAGGGGTGACAAGGGGATTGGGAAAGCCATAAGGACCACACTCCACTTTGTCTAGTTTATGGATGGGTGAGTAGAAAAATAGGGGAAGGAAACAAACAGACAAAGGTACCCAGTGTTCTTTTTTACTTCAATTGCTCCTTTTCACTCTAATTATTATTCTTGTTATTCTTGTGTGTGTGCTAATGAAGATGTCAGGGATTGATTTGGGTGATGAATGTACAACTATGTAATGGTACTGTGAACAATCGAAAGTACGATTTGTTTTGTATGACTGCGTGGTATATGAATACATCTCAATAAAATGAAGATTAAAAAAAAAAAAAAAGACATAATCCTGAGCAAAATAAGCCAGGCACAAAAAGAGAGATATTGTATGTCACCACTAATGTGAATTCTGTGAAAAATGTACAATGTTTTATACTGTAGAATGTAGGGGACCTAGAGATACCAATTAGTGGAGGGGGAATGATAATCTAATAAGAACAGATAAACTATGGAGGGTAATCTGAATGTTATGGGAATGCTCAGGAATGATTATGGTTTGTAAACTTTCTTGGATATAGTAAGATCATGTTGGAAGCATTAGAGTTATTTTAGGTTTTTTTTTCTCTTATTCCTTTGTTTTCTTAGGGGTTGTTAATTTTCTTGGCGTATGGTAGGAACATGTTGGAAGCAATGTAGTTATTTTAGATTATTTGTTTTTCTTATTCCTCTGTTTGGACATGGTTTATTAATTTTCTTGGGGTATGGTAGGAACATATTGGAAGCAAAGTAGTTATTTTAGGTTATTTGTTTTCCTTAATCCATTGCTTTGTTTGAAATGTTGTGGGGTTCTTTTGGTTGTTGTTTGCCTGCTTGTTTTTAATTTTTTGATAAACAAAGTTAAAAAATTGAAAAAAAAATCAGTAGAAAAATGGGAGTAAAAACTAAATGACAAATAGGGTGGGATGGGGGGATGGTTTGGGTATTCTCTTTTCACTTTTATTTTTTATTCTTATTCTGATTCTTTCTGATGTAAGGAAAATGTTCAGAAATAGATTGTGGTGATGAACGCATAACTATATGATCATACTGTGAACAGTTGATTGTATACCATGGATGACTGTATGGTTTGTGAATATATTTCAATAAAACTGAATTAAAAAAAAAAAAAAACAGTATCATGCTCTTGTTTCAGGGATACATTTCTTTTTTATCTCTCTGGGGATATTAATTATATCTTTTTGAATTTTCATCTACTCCTCACCTTGTCACTGCTCCTACTAAGTTCCATTTTTTAAAAATTAGACTTTTGTGATACTTGTAGATTCATATGAAGTTGCAAGTAATAATACAGAGAGATCCCATGTACCCTTTTCCCCACTTGCCCACAATGATAATTTCTTAAAAAACTACAGTACAATATCACAACCAGGACAATGACATTGATACAATCCATCAATCTTATTCAGATTTCCCAGTTTTACATGTACCCATTTGTGAATGTGTGTGTATGGATGCATATTTACTTCTATGCAATTATTACATGTATTAGTTCATGTATCCACCAAGATATAGAACACTAAGTGCTACTCTATTATTTGTATTCGTCCCTGATTTCCATATTAGTTTTAATTAAATCCCTGGTATTCTTCTACTATACCAGGTATCCCTGAATCTAAAGCCTCTCCAGTTTAATTCCGAAAGGAAAAAAGCCCTCATCTTGGAAAGCAAGGAGGAAATGCAATCAGGGAAGAGAGGGGAAAAAGTAGTCACCTAGCTGCACAGGTGATAAAGATCCTAGGGAGTCTGTTCAGAATATTTTCTTTAAACAACTGATTGAGGTGAACATCACATAATATAAATTTTAAAGTGAACAATTCAGTGGCATTTAGTACATTTCTAAATCCAAAACATTTTCTTCACTCCAAAATGAAACACTATACACATTAAGCGGTTCCTTCCATTGCTCCTTCCCCCAGCCCCTGGTAACCCTAATCTGCAATCTGTATTCCATCTTGACAGATTTATCTAGAATACAGAATTTCTTACCAAGCCTCTTCAGTCCCATTCCTCACCCTTGACTTCAGGGATACCATAGGGCCATCATCTTTCTGGGATATGTGTAGTCAAATCAGCTAGCTTTATCTTGGTATCCTTCTCTGGAAGAATGTAAGCTACAACTCTAAGTCAGTTACTCTAATTCACTCTGTTTATAACTTTGAAAAACATGTTGACATCTCTTACCAACTGCTGCATCCTCTCCCACTCTGTTTATTTGGAAATTTCGAAACAGAACTCTAGATTTTTCCTCCCAGATTGGCTTCTCCCACTAGCTCTAGAGCCATGTCTTTTCTTTCTTTCAAAATCAAAATATGGAAGTTACTAGGATATGAACCAGGGAAAACATTTCAAAATTGGGTATCAGCAGCGACCTTGGGTTACAAATCTTTCTGAGCTCTCTTTCGACTGTCTAGTAAAAAGAGAGATAACTGTGCATAGGGTAACTGCATTGCTTAATTCTGTGCCTTTTATTTTGACCAGTCCTCATACTGAACTTTTCCTTACTTGTTCTCCAAGTAGTTGGAATCTGCACTGTGCAAAGATCATCTGCAGATTCGTCTGCTGCACTGCCAATGAAGTCAAAGTTAAGGCAGTTAAGGACCAGTTTCAAAACCTGCATTACAAGATTTTGTTGACACTGATCCTGAAGATTTAAAGGCTTAGCCAACACCTGAAAAAAAATTCAAAGTCAAATAAAACATTATAAAGTATTTCAATAAACAAATTTCCACATCACTAATTTAAATAATTCTTCAATGCCAAATAAAAATTGGTAAAGCTGAGTTTGTGTGTATTAGAAAAAATGTAAAATCACTATCCACAAATTTCTCCAGTAAAACTATTTTCAAATTTAATTTTGTAAAACGGGAATAAAAATTTTTATGCTTTAGGGTCACCTTCTAAAGTTGTAAGAGCCAAATACTTTGCATTATACAACTGTACAAAGGTATGGGATTCATCAGCTCAAAGTGTGCTTGGAATAAACTGGAAGCATCATTTTCTTCAAGAAAAACTGGGGTAACTTCATGAATAAAAGATCCATATTCAGCTAACAAAGGTTATCAGAACTGTCCGAATGTGGAAGGAGAGAAAATCCTCCTTCAAAAAGCTTCTGGAGAGCAAAGCCTGATCCCCAAAAATGTCCAAATTGACAACCAAAAAAGATTATACCTTTTAGAGATACATGGTGAAATATTTCTGGAGGAAATGACATGAAGTTTGGGATCCTGCTTCACAAATGAAACAAAAAGAAATAAAATGGGTAGACAGGGATAAAGATGAAACAAGATTGGCCACGAGTTGTCAAATGCCTGATTAGTTCACAGGTAACTACATTTTATCCGTTAAAATTTTCCATAATAAAAAAGAACATTTTTTAAGATAACAGAGGGTCTTTCGGTCTGACCCAGTGTGGCAGTTATCATGTTACTATCTCACAGAATTAAAACAAGTGAATAAAAACGAAAAATAATTTTAAAATCATTTGAGCATACCTTACATGCGTTTCACAAATTGTGTTCTACTGAACACTATTCTATCCCTCTCCTGGCAAAGCACAATAGCCATTAGCATATTAAAGGCTTTCAGAAGTCCTTCAGAGAAATAATCTATTTACCTTGGTTTCCTTATTTGACAAGGAAACCCTTTAGAAAGGCAATGAAACTACTACCTAAAGACAAGTTACTAAATTCCCTTCGGATTTTACTTTATCATATCCCCAGTGAGTAAAAGAGGATTTTTCGGAACCTCTTACAAATTTGTGCACATCTACTATACTTAAATTAAGATAGTCCGCAATAACTCTTCAAAAGATAGAATAGAAAAAAACCTATTTGAAAAATTATTTTGAAGATCTTAAAATTAACTAAGTATTCTAAGGTAACTTACCTCTTTTAAAAGGGAGCATGCTAGCATTAAAATGTCTTTGAGAGAAGTGTCACGAAATGAGGTAGATATTTTCCTGTGTTTTGCTGAAGGTCTAGAATAATCAACCTAAAAAAGATCAAGATGAATTTGTTTAACCAAACCTACAAAAGAGCAAAGCAAAATTTAATGAATAAGAAAATGAATGGAAATAATGACTAAAGAATCATAAAGCACAGAGTTAAAAGAGCTTTTAAAAATCTACTGGGCTAACCATTTTCTCACAGCTACTCTAAGAGTTAATGGCAGAGCCAGGATTAGAATGCAAATTTCTAGATTGTTTCAAGTCAACGTTCTTTCTACAAATCATACTGGCCCCAAAATTAAAAGCTAGAGTTGACCACATTTACAGAGGCAATATAATTTCACAGATTATAAAATTATTAAGAGATAATAAGACTATCAACTCCTGAACCATGCACCGTATTTCACATTAGACAGGTAACAACTTTTGAAAACGGAACAGAGAAGTTGTTCCTTTTTCAATCTCTGTAAAATGAGTAATTTCTAAAATAATTTTGAATTTTTTTCCGAGGATCTACATCAACAAATTGAATTAGTTACAGAAAAATTCTACTATATGAGAAAAATAGTTCTATATACACCATGTGTGATTCACTGGTTCATGTATCTTTGGTATTCTGAAAAATTATAATAAGAAATCTGATTTACTACATAAATGGTAGTATATTCCCCCTGAATATTTTATTAGATAATGATAAATAGTTTTTAGGAACAAAATTATTAAGACTAGCTTTTGAGCCTCTAACTTAAAATCTGGTCAGAACTATACTATTAATACCTGATTATCAAAAGGAAGCAAGCAAACAAATCAGAAGTCTGATATCCAAATGATCATTACCACTATGGTCTACAGTTGCTATAGCATTACTGTTTTTTCCTTTTGCTATTTGGAAGAAGAAAATAAACCATTTCCCTTGCTGATATTTATTTATAGATTTGAGGAAAGTAGTGAGCTCAAAATTGATTATCTGACATTCCCTGGACTCCAACATACAATTTAGACTATATTTAAAATGCCACATTTACTTATAGAAACATGAAACATAAAAGAAGTCCGAAGCAATTATAGAAAGTGGTTACTGTAAGCTATTATCTAATATGTAAGATTCAAATTAGCATTTCTAGCATTCCTCCCTTCTTTTAAATCAAACTTCAAAGACTGTCTCTCCTACAATACTTCCCTTGATTCATTAAAAATGTTTTGCCTTAATGTAAATTAATAATATAACGCTTCTTGCATTATTTCACTTAAACCTCATAACTAATACATGAGGTAATCTTTTTACAGATGAGAAAATTGGTATTTATAGACAGCCCTCTAAATACCACCATGTCTGCAAAAGGAAAGAGGAAATTTATGTTTGCTGAGCACATTCTGCACACTAGACCCTGTACTAGCAGCTTATCTAATTTTAACAAGATCCATGTGAGCAGATATCATTCTCACTTTACAGATGAGGATTTAAGTTTAAAGAAGTTAAGACGTTGCACAAAGTTGGTGACAGAACTAAAACACAAATCCTCATCTGATGCCAGAGCTATCTACAAGGCCAGTATGCTTATTTTACGTGAGTTATTCATTTAAAATCCAGATTTTTAGTTTTTCTTTTATTAGAGAAGTTAGGGTTTACACAAAAATCATGCATAAAATACATGATTCCCATATACTGCCCTATTATTAATACCTTGCACTGGTATGATGATACATTCATTACAACTGATGAAAAAAGGTTTTTTTTGAGAAGACAGACCATGTCTCTATTTGGACTGCCTTCCTCTGCCTCTATCAGGTAGGCACAGATACTTTACTTCCTGATGATTATATATTAAATATGCTCCAGGAAAAGTAGATTTAGCTTCAAAGAAAGCAGGACAATTTATACAATCCTGTTTACTTGAAGGAAATCTCAAGTTTAGATCGTCTTCCTAAAAGATTCTGTTATTGATGCTACCTGAATTTACCTGGATCACATCTGAAAGCCATAATATTTGATTTTCATCATGTAATATATATCTTCTTATTGCCTACTTCAGAAGCACTTAATAAATGTTGGCTGAAATTGTAAATGTAATAAAATTAGGCTGAGTAAAATGTCTCCAAAAAGTCATATATTTTCACCATACAAAGTCACACTTCAGCCTTTGGAGCTTTCTTTAAAAGACACTTGGTCACATACAAGATAAGACTCGAACATCTTGCTGTACCAGAATGTAAGAAAGTATTCAAAGAATGGCAACAAAAAAGTCAGAAAGACACAGAAGTCAGCTTGAAAGGGTTCCTACTGGTCAAATCGGGAAAATTGGAGCGTCGAAATGTTAGTAACGAATTATAATTTATTAAATAAAACAGGAAACCAGGAATCCCTACTGGTTAAAATAAATGAATATACTGCAAGTTTGATGAGGAACATGGTATTTTCAGATTCTTAAAGTACTCCTCCATCAAATATGCATTAATTACAAAGGGGAAAAGGACAAATCTACAATGAAGAAACCTGGCACAGACCAGCTTAATCAATTGATCAAAGTGAACTTCATCAGTGATGTGACAAGTCAAATAATAAACTTCCTGATAGATACGAGAAACCCACAGTATCATTTCAATCCCAAATACATACAGTCCTAAATTGAGGGATATTTTACAGAACAATTAGCCTGTAATCATCACAAGTGTCAAGGTCGTGGAAGTAAAACAAAGATTAAAGAATTTTTCCAGTTTGAGTCTAAAAAAAAATGACAATTAAATGGGATGCATGATTCTACACTGGTTCTTTTTGCTATAAAGGGCATTTTTGAGACAACTGGTGAAACTTGAATAGGTCTGATGATTAAATGGTAGTATTATGTCAGTGTTATCTTCCTCATTTTAACGGTGATATTGTGGTTTTCTAGGAGAATGTCCTTGTATGTAGGAAATATACACTAAAGTACTCAAGGGTGGTGGGAAATCACGTTGGTAACCTAGCATCAAATGGCTGAGGGAGAAACTCCTTTCTATCCTAGTCACAACTTTTTTTAAGTTTAAGATGGTTTATATAATTTTTAAAAAGATACTTGGCTACTCTCAAACTACATTTTTATTTAAGAATTCCATATTAACCAGTTTTCTCTCAGCAACAACCTAAACACAGCAAACGTAAGCTGTAAAGTAGGAATTAAATAAAATTGCTAGTTCTAAGACTGGCAAAAAGCTGATGGTTATAAAAGCTGGGTAATAGGTACAGGGGGCTCTTAAGACAACTTTCTTTACTTTTAGAAGTTTAAATTTCCATACTAAGTTTCCATATCAATATTATTCAAACTATATTTTTTAAAAAAGAAAGTTACAGTTCTTTAGACATATTTATAAAGTCTGGCAGGATTAGAGCCATGTTTCAAATAAACAAGCAGGCATTAGTGTTTCCAGCCATGGTCCCTATCATAACATCCCTTACAACATAGTAAATAACTATGTTGCAGGTACTATTACTAGTTCTGGAGATACATACATTCATACATACTACATAAGGCAGAGAAATCTTCACATACTCTGGGGTGGATGAGTTGTGGTTAAATAACAGAGCACTTTAAATTTTAGAAATTCTTCCTATAAACCTAGAAACATTTTCTAATTCCTGATTGAACACAAGCAGAAAATAGTTTTTCTGAATATTTTCTTGTGCATATTAACTATACTATCACTCCAAAGGAAGCTGGCAAGCGGTCCTGGTTATACATGCTCTTTCTGTATATACATACATACATATGTATATGAATACATAGGCGCACACACACATGCAAACACAAACCACTCAGGATGGTGATAGTTTTTAATGAAAATACTGCACTTCCCTTAATTATAAGATTATTCTGTATGTGACCCAACTTCTGTTTTTGTTCTGTTTATGACCATGTTAAGTGTTAAAGGGAACAGAAGCAGGTGATAATGTGCTCAGCTGATGAGCTCATAAAAGGACTGTTGGGGGTAGGTGTAGCTTCTGAAAATTCTTCTTGTACAGGGTGAAAACCCATGCCAGCAAATGGCAAAGTGCCAAGTGGCCTCTTCTTTGATGAGTCCTGCTAAGTAACCCACTGTTGAGAATCAATTCATAAAATTGCCTGTCTTTTATCTGTAAGTGAATAAAGCTTTATTTCTCTTTTGCATATAATTTCTTTCTTATGGCTAGTATACTAATACATATACAGAGAATAAAAGGACAATTGTCCAATTGCCCATGGACCAAGAACCATGTCTAATTCTTTGTTCTCTGCAGTACTTTATACTATTGCTGATATTTTCAACAACAATGAAGTGTTCCAGTACTTAACTACCCCATCTAAAAAGCAGACCAAAAAAATTATTCAGAGTTTTATGCCACAGAAAGAAGATTGTACATTTTGCCACAAGTAAATCCAGCAAAGAAATAGTATTACTAAAGTAAATTTCATGTCCCCATTAGATGGAAAGGCTTACCAGGTTCATTTCCTGAGTCAATTCTGAAAGGATCATTACTCCTATTATGCAGTGTTCCACAGTACCCTTTTGAGAAAATAACCAAGTTTAGCATAAGTGGAGACATAAGATTGTTTCTTAATGAGTAAATTGGGCAATATTTACAAATAATTAAATATGGAAATATCACAACATCTATTAAATATATAGAAAAATCACTATGAGTTCTACAAAAGAAAAGAATTTAAAGCTCATATTTTTGAAGGACAAATTTAGGTACACAGAGTTGAGTGGGAAAAAGCTCTATAAAATGTTTTCAGCACCTTGGACTTCTAATAAACTAAGTCTCAAAATATAAAAGTTGAGTTTAATATTTTTCATAAGATCATGAATAAGAATGAGCAAAAGATACTTTCTAGCTCTATAAATATGCTTGAAGGCTACTTAGATAGCTGCATTCACTAAATAATTAATAAATAGCTTAGTACCTAATTCAAATCCTTGGATCTAATTTCAGATAAGATCACTTAGGCCCTTTTAATATTATTTAATAGTACATGTGTATGCATTTATTATGTATTTATAATGAAAGCATCTAAAGTACCCCATGCACTGGAGTAAATACATGACTATCAACATAGTATAGTTTCATACCATCCATAAAGTTTTTAATTTAATCAGCTTCCAATTTAATCTCAAAATCTTCTTTCAAATCAAAATTCAGATTTCATATGCACATTACTAACAAGTTACCCTATTACAAAATCACACTGGAATTATGAAAATAGTAAATGTGACATTCAATTTCAGTACAATCATTTTAAAATGAATAATACAGATGACACACTTTTCAAATCCTAATTTTACAGTTTGCCATTCCTTCTGTCACAGAATTCCACTAACACTAGGTCACTAGGTGTAATTAAGTTCAAATTATTTCAGAACGAAAAAAATGAACAAAGAAATGTCCAAGAATTTTTGTATTTTAGTTCTGTATGGCCCATCAGGACAGTCAATGTCTGAACTGAGCTACCGATTTCCTACTCACTGAAACATCCTGTATGTGCTCTAAATCAATGTTACTCAAACTGTGGTTCACTGACCAACTGTTGGTCCATGAACCTGCTGGGAGTCTGTAAACTCAGTTGCTTCTAATCTGAGAATGGCTTGGACCCAGTCTGTAACAAGATTAGGAGCTTACACGAGAATATAAAACAGCTAAGTCAATAAGCACACTGTTAAGCATGGCTGGCATTTTTTTCATAGCAAATCGTTTTCAGAGAAGGAAGCATCATGTTGATTTACATTCTGACCCAAGCTCCTTATCTCCTGGTAGACCAGCGATTTCAATAGCATTGTCCTAGATGACAAAAGCATCTCCTTGGTACATAAATAGAAAAGAAGCACGTAAACAAGTTTGGAGTGTGGTAGCAATAAGACTGAAATAACAGAGAAAGGAAGATGCCTGAAACTCCAGGCCATTAATGATTTTACACACCTTAAAATAATTTTTAGGACAATACTCACAGAAGCTGCTAATACCCAAAGGAACCAAGTGATAGTGGTTTTCTTTCCTTTTTTTAATGCAATTTTACTGAGATATATTCACATATTATACAACCATCCAAAGTATACAATCAATTGTTCCTAGTATCAACATATAGTTGTACATTCATCACCACAATCAATTTTTGAACATTTTCATTACTCCAAAAAATAAACATAAAAGTAAAAAAGAACACCCAAAACATTCCATAACCCCCACCTCCACCCCTATTATTCATTTACTTTTTGTCCCCATTTTTCTACTCATCTGTCCATACACTGGATAAAGGGAGTGTGAGACACAGGATTGATGTGATACTATTTTAGGGTACTAAAATATTAAAGTCAATTGCCTCTCTCATGACTTAAGGTTTGGTCAAGTCATATACCCAGAAAGCAACTGATAAATATTTGTGATACTATAATGAACTTCGAAGATGAAACATTTTTGTTTCTTCTGAGCTTCCAAAACTAAGCACTAGAGCCCAACTTAAGAGAATGCAGCAGCCACTGAAGAGGGAGCCTGAGAAATGTTCACCATCAAGAATGATTCCATTCCGTTCAGTTTCAACCCTGATGTTATTTTAAAAGAACTCTGAAGTGTATTCTTACCTACTTTAATGACTCTTGATGAACTATGTGCACCTTAGTAAATGACAAGAGGAGGATGCTATTGTGTTAGCCAAAATTACAAGCACCAACTCTGAAGCAAGAAACTCATCTGTCTCTGAATGAACTATGCCTTTTCCCCAGTGTACACTGATCTCCTCGGGGCTAAAATTGTACTTAATCCTGTGAAGTTGAGAAAATCAAATATCTGTTAACCAAGGTGTTAACAACATTAATAAAAGAGAAACAGTATAGTCTAGTATTTCATATTCTGAAGTTTCCAGCATTGTGCTATAAATGGAGTTATATCTTACATAGCAGTAATTTTTAAAGTTACCAGGTAAGGGGTAAAATCTCAGAGAATCAAAATAACCCCTAATTGCCAATAAACCAATACTGAACAATCTCTCAATTAATCCAACACTTCCAGTTTCTTCTCTAGAATTTTAACAGGTCTCTGCTTCTTCAGCTGAGTACTGACTAAAGTAGCTGTCTTGCAATTAGGGATCATGTTTGTATGAAAAAATCTTTAAATATTAGAATCATACTAAGCAGGGAGCAATGGTCTTCCTTAGAAAGAAGCATGCAGGAACCAACAACACATTTTGGTTTTCCATATCACACACACCCCAGAACATATCATCACTGTGTGGATAGCAAGTAGGTTCACTGGCACAATTTAAAATTAGTTTCCCCTTGCCCCACTCCGCCCTTTTGTGGGCAGACTCCAAATACCTGAAAATGTGTAAATTAAATATGTATGTCGGACATTATTTTTATTAGTTAGGTTGAAAATAATCTTGAGAAACTGACAGTCAATGTGGTATAAATGTAAAAATACAAATCTTAAGTTAGGAGACTTACTGACATCTCTATGCTTTATTAGGTGCTCATACAATCTTACGCAAATTACGAACTTTCTAAGCCTTGGTTTTCTCATTTACAAAACAAAATCTACTTCACAGTGTTGTAATGAGTATAATCAGATAAATGAAAAGCACTATATCCATGTTTTTTATACATGCAATACATAGAAATACACACATTTCACAAATGAAAGAACATATATTTGAAATTAGAAACTTGTATTTTGCATTCTTCTGGTTTGGAAATTATACAATTATAGTAATGATCTTCTTTACTAACAATAAAAGAGAAAGGAATCTGAAGACAAAGAATAGTTCATAATTAATATGGGACTGGTAGCCACACAGCAAAAGCTTTAAGATAAGCAATATTCTAAACCAAAGAAAGCAAGTAGCAATGTTCCAGAACAATAATGCCTTCTTACCTGTAGAAACTTCTTCACATCAGCAATAATTTCTCTGAAAACAAAATGATCTTTCTCAACCTCAAACCATCCCAACTTAGTGATTTTAGCAATGACTTGAACAAGAGCTTGGATGACAAAGGGAGCCAGCCTGGGTTGGGATGCCACATAATTCAGGATGTAGTTTCCTATAAAGAAAATATTCTGTGATCATATGAACTTTTCACTAACAAAATGTAAATCATGTGAACAAAAACAGGAGTCAGTGATATGCTCTTTGGCAAAAAGTTAATCCTTTTACCCAAGATATGGACATACTTATACAATCAATTCTGTTATAAGGT